>NW_023425515.1:147816669-149256669 GCF_014108245.1 Pipistrellus kuhlii
AGGCTCTCAGAGTTAACAGACACTAAGCCCATTACAACATCGCTGTGGCCTAAGACAAAATGAACACGGTTAACTTAAAAACAACATGTTTTTATTTCAATTTATAATTTGTAGAATGTGACTTTCACTTAAGAGAACTCTGGAAAAAAGCTTTCTATTAAGTAGAATAAATTTAAATCAACTTTATTTTATAATAGCAAAAGCTATACTCAAAATAATAATAAAATTAAAATCATATAAAAAGTAACTGTTTCTTTTAAACCTGTAAGCAGGATGAAAGTATATTATATTATAGTAGTAAATTTTAATCCTCTGCTCATAAATCATGAGTACCATTAGATCTATTATAAATGAAGTCTTATATTTAATCAAAGTGTAATTTTTTTACTTGCTACATGAGTCACAGAGAAAACCTAAATAACAGTGGAAGAATAGGGATCAAAAGTGTCAAAAATAGCCACCATACACTATTTTCATTGATTCATGGAAAAGAACTTTCAGAGTGTAGATTCTGCATGTCTTACCGTTCATATATTTTGTTGCTGAGTACATACAAATGTCAGCTCCCAGGGCCAAAGGTCGCTGAAAAGAACAAAGGTTTTTATTTTAAATGAGAGATCACCTGGAAATATGTTTCACAACTTGACTATTTGTTATTGTAATGACCATTCCTATTCTAACTTTTCAAAAATATATACATCTTAAAATTTTCCAGGATCCCTGATATTGCTTTCTTTCTTACCTCCCCCAAATAAAAATATGAAGAATTGGACCCAATAGTCAATCCAAAGGCACATTTTTTTTTTTTTTTTTTTTTTTTAGAAATAGCAGGTAAACTCATGCCCACAGGTCTCTGAACCTGTTTCTCTGGGAGTTGCTGACTGGCTCCTAAGTTTATGACTTACAGCAGAAATGTTGGCATTCTTACAATTCAGTAAACATAAACATTCAGCAAGTAATTTCTTGGATTTTTAATCATTAAAACCTGACAAGATATGCTATGCTTATTCACTTGGTTTGCCATGATCTTGGCTTTTAATTACTCTTTTATTATACTAGTTTTGCCAAGTTTAAATCAATTATAAAGAAACTTGTTTGCACCCAGCAGCGTAGCTCAGCACTTGAGCATCGACCTATGAACCATGAAGTCATGGTTCAATTCTCAGTCTGGGCACATGCCTGGCTTGCAGGCTCAATCCTCCAGTGAGGGGGGTTCAAGAGGCAGCAGTTCAATGATTGTCTCTCAGCACTGATGTTTCTATCTCTCTCCCTCTTCTTTCCTCTCTGAACTCAATAAAAATATATTTTAAAAATAATAAATAAATAAATGTCACTTCCTCAGAGTTTTGCTTTCCCTGACAAGGCAATCTAAAGTTGTACCATTAAAAAAACAAACAAATTTTGGATTTTTTCCCTCACTTGTCCTGCAAGTTAATTCTCTAGTCTTAAGATGTCTTTGATATAGTCAACATATTCATTAAACAATATACTAACAATATCTTTCCATTTATGTTTTCTTTAAAATGGTGTGTGTGTGTGTGTTTGTGTGTGTGTGTTTTAACCTCACTAGCTGTTTAGTCTTTGGAAGGTATAATGTTGGGGACTATACATGTTTCATAAACAGGTCTTGTGTGTGTTTTTTAATCCTCACTCAAAGATATGTTTTTATTAATTTTTTTTAAGAGAGAGAAACATCAATATGTGAGCAAAACATTGATGGGCTACCATACGGGCCTCAGCCGGGAATTGAATCCACAACACCTAGGTGTAAGGGGACAATGCTCAAACCTATTTGCCCACCCAGCCAGGCCTCATAATCAGGTTTTTAGTAAGATACTGCTCTAAGCACTGTCTGCATAGCTGCTTGCTCATCTCTCAAACTAGATGATGTCTAAGGTCTCCTCTAGGACTAATATTCTGTAAACTCTATGGTCAACAGAAAAACCCAGTAACTAACATCGGTTGATTGCAGCATGTGCCAAGAATCATGTTAAACATTTTATGTAACCCAGTGAAACACTGTGCAAAATATTTCACCTAACTCAGGAAAAAAGGACTGTCTGACTCTAATTGTACCGTTGAGGAAAAAGGACTAAGAGTAATACTAGTACAATAGATCACTCAGATAAAAAAACTGGTAGAGCCAGGGCTCCCACCCAGACTACCTGAATCAAAGGGCTCTACTCTGCATTTTATGCTGGTAAATCTGTCATTGTGCCTTTTCTGAGACTTGCAGAAGACCCAGAAGACAAAAGGCAGGCAAGAAAGAGAATGTATTCAGTTTTCATGAGGATAAAACAGTGAGAGGACCTTTTCAGAGGATTTGCTTTGTGGAATCAATACATGTGGTTGCGTAGGAACACTGAGATTAATTCAACTGGAATGCATCCAGATTGAAATGAAGCATTTCATCCCTGGCATGAGCAATGTGATATGGGCTTCAGGAAGGTAGAAAAACTGGACTATATTAGTGACGGTAATAGGAGAGGGCGAAGCCTGATGAGTAACCTGGACAGGCCCAGGCTAAAACAATTCACGCCACCTCTCTAGGAATACGTATGCAGGACTCACTGTGACTCAGCCAGATCATTCGTAGTCTGTATTAACTGGACTAGTGTAAGTGATAGATGAGTAAGGAATTGGGATAAAGAATCTAAAAATGAAAATCACCTGGGATGCCCTCACCGGTTTGGCTCAGTGGATAGAGCATCGGCCTGTGAACTCAAGGGTCCCGGGTTCGATTACTGGTCAAGGGCACATGCCCAGAGTTGTGGGATCGATCCCCTGTAGGGGGCGTACAGGAGGCAGCCGATCCATGATTCTATCTCATCATTGATGTTTCTATCTCTCCCTCTTCTTTCTTCTCTCTGAATTAAATAAAAAAAAAATATATATATATATATATATATATATATATATATATATATATATATATATATATATTTTTTTTTTTTTTTTTTTTTAAAGAAAAAAAAAGGGAAAGAAAAATCACCTGTGACAAATAGATAATGCCAGGAGATTTTCACTTCGAAACAGACTGCCTTACTAGGTTTTCTGTTATGAAATGTTACAGAAAACAACTAAAGATACAGTCAGCCCTCTATCTCCGTCATCTGTATCCATGGATTCAACCAACCATAGATGGAAAACATTTGGAAAAAAAAAGTTATACCATTGCTGCCTCTGGTACTATTTAATTAGGCCTAAAATGACTGTGTCTGCATTAAACATGCATAGCCTTTTTTTCCTTGTCATTATTCACTAAGCAAAACAGAATAACAACTACTTATATAGCATTTACAGCAAGCATGTCAAACTGGTGGCTGGCAGGCCATATCCTCGTTGATTTACAGAGTATTATTAGGTATTATAAGTGGCCCAGAGATTACTTGAAGTACACAAGAGGAAATGCATGGGTTATATACAACTACTATGCCATTTTATATAAAGAGCTTTAGCTTCATAACATTTCATAAGTGTTTCATAAGATTTTGGTATCTACAGGGATTCTTGGGACCAATCCTTTTGGATACTGAGGGACCATCACATATCATGAAGGTAAGGGGCCCATGAAGCTATCTGAATGCAGTTTAGCTGGGAAGAGTGTTTCAGGAAAGGAAAATAAAAACATAGGAATGCTTTCTGAATAAAACAAGGGATAGTGGTGAACAGGCTTATGCAAATTTCCAGGGAGTCAGCCAGTCACATGAAGGCAGAAGCTTGGCCCAACTTCAGGGGCCCAGAATAGAAGGGGGGAAATGGGAACAACTGAGTTTGTAAATACGTGCCTAATTGAAGGGCTGAAGAAACAGAGCTGGGGTTTCTGAAACTCTGCACAATAAAGAAGCACTACAGAAGTGTAATAAGAATGGACTACAGGGTGCAGGCAGGAAAGAAAGAGCAGGGAGAAGGTAACTCCTAATAAGGAGTTACTAGATTACTAGTTACTAGGTTACTAGAGAAAAGAGAGGGAGAAAGGAGTGGGGGTCAGGGGCAAACAACTACTCAATTACACAAATCCCAAGATCATCTACCAAAGGGAGCCAAATGAAACAGGAAAAATAAATCTGGGGGGAAAAAAGAAAAAAGGAGATAAAAAGCAAAGAAATGAAGAATAAATGGGAAAGTGTGGACATGGAGATGTATGTAGAGGGATGGATAGATAAGGGGGGAAAAAGATGGTTTAAAACGAGCACTCTAAATATTTACAGCTACAATGTGAAACTAAGTAGAAATTCATAATACAAATAAGGTTAAGATATAAAGGGTTATGCATAATCTATGGGTGCTAAGGGAAGACAAGATAGGAGGAAGGAAGAGAAATGAAGAACTAATATGTGACATACATCGAGAAGTCACCGAGTACAGCTTTTCTTTTCCTTTTATTTGGAAGGCTGGTCAAATAAAAACGAATTAGGGACAACTGAGAAATAATGTTACCAACTTGTAAGCAGCACATAAACATGCAAGTCCCTACTATGTGCAAGGCCCTGACAGATACAATCATAAAATAAGGTTACATCTTTGGAGAGTTTACACATCCTATAAAAACCTAAAAGCTAATTAAGACAACATTTAAAACACACAAAGTCCCACATACAAGGTATTAACCTGAGGAAAGAAAGGCCTTGTTTACATTAAAATAATTTTCAAACTCATAAAATCTAGTCATCATTATGGATTAGACAAATTATTATAGTTGAGCCTTTTCTACCATTTTCTACCAAAACATTTTATTTGCATTTACCTGGAAATATGCCGACATAAAAGTGTTATCCACGACCAAAATGATGTCTCCATGTTTATGGACAGTATGTGCGCAGGCTTCAATGTCAATCATCTTCAAGTTAGGGTTTGTGGGGGTTTCAATCCAAACCAGCTAAAACAATTCAGTAAATGCCAGTAGTTTGTCAAAAACACTGTACAGACAGACATACATCCCATGATTTAACCATCTGGGAGGCTATATCAGAAGAGCTTGGATGATGAAGTTGAAAGGTTCAAATCTGAATCCTAGCCCTCACAAATTTCTGAGAGGTCATAGATAAGTAACTTACTCTTTGTACCCCTCAAATTCTTCATCTGGATCATGAGCCTGGTAATATTTACCTAATAAGAGTTGTTGTAAGAATCCAATGAGATAATTTACATTTAAGCAGAAAAGTACTCCACGAAATTATTGTAATTATTTAAAAAAAAAAAAAAAAGAGGAATTTTTTAAAGACATAATTCAGTGTCTGGAAATTTTGTTCTTAGGGATAACGTAGATTGTCTAAAGTTACATCCTAGAATTTTCATTAAAGTGAACTAGCTCTATGATAAAAACAAAAAACAAAAAACAAACAAAAAAAAACACCTTAATGTCAGTAATTCCAGATACACTAGAAATTATAAATTAAGAACCCAGGACTTGAAGAGCATGGATTTTAGAGTGAGAAGAAAGCAACACACACACACACACACACCCCAAAAAAAACAAAAAAACAAAACAAAACAAAAAAACAGCCAAAACCAGTTTGGCTCAGTGGATAGAGCATTGGTCTGGGGACTGAAGGGTCCCGGGTTCGATTCCCATCAAGGCCATGTACCTTGGTTGCGGGCACATCCCCAGTGGGGGGCGTGCAAGAGGCAGCTAATCAATGAGTCCTTCTCATTGATGTTTCTAACTCTCTCTCTCCCCCTCCCTCTCTGTAAAAAATCAATAAAATATATTAAAAAAACAAAAACAAAAACACGGAAAACGTGGCTACAGCTCTGTGGGGACCACACAGCTCTGACAAGTTCACTTTAGAAAGAGACCATATCATATACATATCTGTATGTTCCAAAATCTAGTACAATTCAGGTACATGGTTGATGCCTGATAGTTATTTAAGACCAAAGAAGAGAATTCTATTTGTTAAAGAAGATGCCAATGTATTGAATGACATTATCTACTGATTTCTTTTTAAGAGTTAACATTTATTTTTTTATTACTTATATAAATAGATAAAAACTCTTGAGTTTTATCATAAGATAAGGTAATTAAGTAGTGTATATTTTATGAGAATTGATTTTAAGAATCTATAAAAATTATTCCCTAGTTAGAATTTATTATTCCACTCATTATAAAAATGAAAGTAAAAATAAGTAAATAAATAAAAAGTAGGTTTACCTGCAAAAAAACTACTTCAAATGATGAGGCAAATATTTTTGGGGGGCAGGGGGAAATGTATTGATTCAAGTCAGTAAAGAGATAATACATAAAGTTACATTGACAAGAATTAATATACTCACAATTTGCTCTCTTTCCTTAGAAAGACTCAGACTAGCTATTTTAAATAAGTATCTTTTCTCCCAAGCAAGAATAAAAAATAAAAAAAATTCCTTTGAAAATAAACCTTAACCTCTCAAAGTTCACCCTGGTGTTATCTTCTAAGTATTTGTGTGAGAACATAGTTTCATTTTTTAGCATTCACTGCAACATAACCTTGGGTACAATTCAAACCTTTTAATCAGTAACAAAAAGTTGGAAGGGGTTGACTTATAAAAGACACTGGTCCTTCTTTTATCCATGCAGAATTTAAATGAGGTACCAAGAAAGAATAGCAGATATGCCATTCACTTCAGCACAAAACACCTTCCGGTGGCATACAAGCTTCCCAGGATGGAGGCTAAAGATTGCTAGTGGCCCATTCTCTACTTCTATTATTGCCAAGTATCCCTGAAAACCCCTAAAAAGCCACTTTGCTTAGAACTTGGAGGGGCTTGACAAGCTTCCTTTTCTGCAATCCAATTTCTGTGATGACTTCTGTTACCAATACTAGTTTAGTACTACAGTTAACAATTGTGTGGTTTTGCTAACAAATTTTGTAATACTTATCATGTTCTGGGAATTGTGCTAAGCGTTTCATAAGCCTTATCTCATTTAATTCACACAACAAACTTTCTATAAAGCAGATACAATTATCCCCATTTTGAAAATGAAGAAATTGAGACTTTAGTTAAATAATTTAGTTAAATAATATAACAACTATGATACAGAATTAGAGTTTGGATCCCACTTCATAATTTAGGTACCTAATCATTATGCTGTAATACTTAGGAGACACCAGACCTATCTTATTCTTGTTGATCGCTTCCAAAAGTTTCTAATAAAATTCGTTATTCAGATTTATGTCCCCTCATAAACAAAAATGATGAAAACAAAACATCAAGCCAAACAAAATTGAATTACCTTGGTTTCTGGGGTAATGGCCTCCTCTAGTAATTTAATTTTGGAGCAATCAACAAAAGAAATCTTTAATCCAAATTCAGGTGCTACCCGCCTGAAGTACCTGTTTGTACCTGAAGCAGAAGAGAATCAGATAAAATAGAAAGGACATTGTATTAGAAATGTTATTCCTTATCTTTATAATCACTTTAAAAACATAAGGAAGCATCAATTGCCAAGAAAAATACAACTAAGAGCAACTCTACTTTGGTTAAACAATTTGGCTATTGTGTATTGTAAAGAATGTAAGGCTTGGATTTTTTTATTTTATTTTTTTAAGCTAGAGAGTCAAATGAAACATACTTGGTATCCACACCAACTGGCATAAAGTAGAAAATATTTCTCAAAAACCACAACCTCTATTCTTCAAACATTAATGAGCATGCTCTCCAAAACATCAGTGTCTTTCTAGGCAATTTCTTCCTAGTACTCAAATCTAAAGTAAGTGAACCAATCATGGCAACATTGTTAATATAATTCAGGACCCACTATTATCTTTAAATACCAGTTGACACAACACGAATGCAAGAGATCACCTACCTCCGTATACATCATCCATACAAATAATTTGGTCTCCTGATTTTAAGAGATGGGTAATAGTCGTAGTGGCTGCTAAACCTGAAGCAAAGGCCAAACCTAAAATAAAAATCAAGTTAGAGTAAACCAAAAAGTCAGACCAATAGGTTAAAACACCTACATTATTAACTTCGTGTCCCTCTCTGCTGATAAGACAGTTATCACCACTGAGTCTCAAGAAGTCCCATGATGAATATCATTACAGAATACCCCTTTTCATTTCAAAGATAAAATACCTATGTAATTAAAAAATATGTAAATCTGCTTTAAGTAGATAACATTTCTGATACACTTCAAGGAAGTAATTTTTTTTTTTATATAGAATTCTGAGATAAAAGGCCAATTGCCAATTAAATTACAGTTTGAAAATATCAGGCTCTAAAGAAATTTCAAACTTGAGGAATAGAGCTAAGCTATGATTCATTGACTATAGGGATATACACAATGGTCTGCAAACTCATTAGTCAACAGAGCCAAATATCAACAATACGATTGACAGATCTTTTGAGAGCCAAATTTTTTAAACTTAAACTTATTCTAACGCCACTTCTTCAAAATAGACTCGCCCAGGCCGTGGGATTTTGTGGAAAAGCCACACTCAAGTGGCCAAAGAGCTGCAGTTTGCCGACCACTGTCTAGTATAACTGGCAAATTTAACAAAACTCAAAATCACACCTGAGACTTGTCTGATAAATTTAATAAATTTTACTTTAATTTTTTAAAATGTAAATCTCTCTTAGACAAATATGATCTTATGTTGAACAAACATAGTAAAATAAAAAATAACTGGAATTGTGCACATTCAACACTATAAAAGAAAATATCCTGACAAAATACCAATATGTCATCTTGATGATTAAAAAATAAAAATCACCTGTGACTGGTAGAAGGGACAATCCAATTAACTTTTCAAAAAATAAAATAAAATAAAAATCTCCTAGAAAAGTGTAGGTTAGGATTGCAGTTGTCTACTGCAACAATGCACACAGACGGCTAAACTTCAAAGTGCAATTAAAAACAACCATGTTTTCTGGATCCCACTTGAAAAGTGTTTGACATAAGCACTCAGTCTTTATACCTCCTGCAGAAAATAATGCTCCCCACACAGTACTAAATTTCAGCAGTTTTGTATTTAATTTCATCCAAAATAAAACCAACCCCCTCCCCAAAATTCCAAACAAATCCAATAATTCACATTATTCTTTCTCATTCCTACACTCTTGCTGTGAGAAAACGCTTATGACTTTTTTAAAAATATATATATTTTATTGATTTTTTACAGAGAAGAAAAGAGAGGGACAGAGTTAGGAACATCAATGAGAGAGAAACATCGATCAGCTGCCTCTGGGGATGTGTCCGCAACTAAGGTACTTGTCCTTGACCGGAACTGACCCTGGGACTTTTCAGTCCGCAGGCCAACGCTCTGTCCACTGAGCCAAACTGGTTTTGGCTACGCTTAAGACTTTTGTATTTATTCACTATTTTCCCCTCATTTAGCATCATTTGCATAAATATTACAAAGATATTTACTAGTAATCCACTCCCTTATGAAAAGAAACATAAGATTCAAGAGCTAATTTCTAATCTCTGAGTACACATTATCAATGGTACCTGCTAGTGCAAATGCTGTTATTCTCAGGCACTGACAATCAGGTGAATGAACCAGAATATAAGAAAGCTTATATTCTCTTAGGGAGTCTTATAAAACTTAGTTAATTTTTATCTATTTATATTGACAGCTTCAGATAAAGAGGATCTACATGAATACCAAATGGAAAATTCTGCCATTTTGTCTCGATTCATGTTTATTCTTACCTAATAATCATATTCATGCACAGTTTACCAGCTGTGGAACTTTGGGCAAAAAATTCAATGTTTTAGTAAAATAACAGTGTTGAACTAGCTAATCCTTATTTCATTCCAGTTCTGCATTCTATGCTTCTGTGATCTTCTCTGTGCATGCAAGAATACATTCCAGACTTCACAAACTTGGGATGGGAAATCACTTACTGTACTTGGCCCCATCCAAGGCTGCCACTGCTTTTTCCAAGCAATTCCTGGTGGGGTTGCCAGAACGGCTATATTCAAAACCCTGAAGAAAAGAAGTCAGAAATCTAAGTTCATTTTACAGTCATAAATGGATAACTCCACATCTATGAATTCCTCCTACTGTAATAAAGTTTTATTTATTATGGCATGTCTTGCCATAAAGAGGGTAACAGTGTAGTGGTACGGAAAGGCTCTGAAGTCAGCAAAACTGGATTAGAATTCTGTACCTACACTTATGAGCTACATGCCCAACAGGCATATTACTTAGCATTCCCCACAGTCGATCTCAATATCCATAAATGGGAATAAACTATAAGCATCTAGTTCATGAAATTGTTGTAATGATAAAATGAGATAATATATAAGTCCTCTCCATGCCAACTACTAGAAAACTGATTGTATTATTAGCATTATTATTATGTTAGACTTATCTTTGCCTATTAACCTGGAGACATCAAGAAAAGGGAATCACCTACGCTAAAAGGAAACCTAATTCTAACATGTATTTCATTTTCTAAGAAGAGAATGATGCAAGTTCTGTTTAGCTTCCAACAGGAAACTATGAACAGATTCTACAAATGTTCAAGGATCAGATCCTGGCTCTACAAAAGTGATTCAAAAAAGAGAGAGTCATGCCGAACCCGTTTGGCTCAGTGGATAGATCGTCAGCCGGCAGACTGAAGGGTCCCGGGTTTGATTCCGGTCAAGGGCATGTACCTTGGCTGCGGGCACATCCCTGGTGGGGGGTGTGTAGGAGGCAGCTGGTCGATGACTCTCATTGATGTTTCTAACTTTCTATCCCTCTCCCTTCCTCTCTATAAAAATCAAGAAAATGTATTAAATAAAAAATAAAAAAAAAGGGAGAGTCATTCTTGGCAAAGCAGCTCCACACAATACCATTTTAAAATTTTGTATTATTTCATGTGTATGGCACCATTCTGAATGTGTTCATCCAGTCATTTTATTTAATCCTGTGCTCTGCTTTGAGGAAAGTAAAGCCAAATATTATGGGGAGTGTCACAGCCAGAATTCAAACCCGGGATTTAAATGAAAGTCCTAGAATTTCCTCCCCTTCCCTCCTCCCCTCCGCCTCCTCCTGTAGCACAAAACAAAAGACAACCACTCTTTACACCTTTGTTTTCTGATTCACGAGCTCCCAGTATTGGTTATAAGTATACATTCTCATTTGTTTTATTGCTTTGTTTCCTTGTTTTTGACAAACTGTGTAGACATATTTTATAGGACTCCAGCTACTCTCATCTCTTCCCAGCAACACCTAATTGACGTGACCTGCAGCTGTACTTACCAAACAGAAAAAAAAAACAAAAAAAAAAAACACCCTGTTTGTATTCATGTGGCAATTGCCACGGGAAGCCCATGTTTCCATATTCACTGCTGCAGAGATTTAACTTTGAGGGGATGGGGAGAAGCCTATTTTCGAAGCATTTCCCATCCCTCGCCTATTCAATAGCTTTTCCAAAAGGAACTGAAGAATTAGATGCTTCTCATTCAGCCCCTCAAATTCTCTTTAGGCCCTTCACTGATTTTTTAAACGTAGAAAGTGGAGTTTGTGGATTTTACCATCCCTGCTGGCTCTCTGAAAACATTTAAATTATTACTATCACAGCTACATGGCTAACTTTTGTGAAGAAGCTCTGGCGGCCACACATTCACAAAAACTTTGCATCAGGCACAACCCACATGCTGGAAGACAGGTTGTGTGTATACATCCTGATTCCAAAACACAGCAGCTAGAAGTATCCTAAGCCAATTGTAGAAATGTCCTTAGGATTCTACCTGGCAAAACAAAGGGTTAAATCTAAAAGAATTTTCTTCAACTTTCTATAGCATACCACAGTGAAGAGGTTTTTGAAGTTTATTCAAGGTTTAGGACCTACCAAGTTCATTTAACTAACTTTTTTTCTGAACCTCAGAAACTTTTAAGTACTCCAAGACCCATCAAGAATCCTACCAAAAGGGAAAAGACTACGTGGTTAATAAAGAGGGCGCGCTCCTAACCCTTACATGTCACTTACCAATGCCTCTGGGTCAGTTCCTTTTCTCTAAAAAGTGAATAATATCGGTCCTGCCCCCTGATCTGATTGTTTTGAGGATCCAATGAAAAAAGTGTAAATTGTGAGCATCATGAAACACCAAACTACTGAGCAATTACAATGTACCATATGGCTTAACCTACATATCAATAACTTATGTGGTAGGTACTATTAATCCACTTACACAGAATCAAACTGAGGCTTGAACATGTTAAGTAACTTTGCTCAAGGTCACCCAGGTCAGAAGAGGTGGTGTCAGAATCCAAACCTAGCTCCTCTGACAACATGATTTATGCTTTTAATCACTAAACCACACTGCTGAAATGATGCAATGAGTTACATTATTGCTAGCATTATTGGAGTAGAGCACAATGTAGCTGAATGCCCAAAAGTGGGGTTCCAGTACAGGGCTGGAATTCCAGCTCCACAACTTATTAACCCTGTGGCCTTGGACTAGTAATTTGTCCCTAAATCTCAGGTGGTTGTTCTTGTTGTTTTAATGAGAAATATGAGAAACTTAGTTCAGGCTACGGCAGTTGTCAGAATTACTTGAAGCAATACATGTAAAACACATAACACATGTAATTATGCATCTAGCAAAGAGTAAGTACTCAATAACGATTAACAATTGAATACAGCTACTGGAAATGATCTTGATTCTGAGTAATAAAACCCTTAAAAACTTTTTTTAGCCGACTCATTATATCTTTATAATTGTTGCTGCTAAAAGTAACTCCAGGAAGTTATGATCCTCAGTACTGAACTGCACATTTACCAGAATTCCATGAATTTAAGGCTAACTCTAGATGGCAAGTTGGACAAACTGTTCCTTCTCGTCTTGCTTATCAAAAAGAAATAGGATCACTGGACCATCCCATACAAACCTTTATCGCAAGGGAGGATTACAGGAGCAGCAAACATCCTTCCCCGCTGCCTTGCTGATGTGTAAATCATTTCACACATTACCTGGGTGCCTTTTTAACGTGTCAGCCACCTCTCTTTTCCCGCCCTACCTTGGACTGCCCCAGCCAGACCCAGCTCACCGAGTGCTTGCCGGGAGCCCCCTGCTTGAACGTGGTGGACATGGAGATGGGGGTCACCACCGCCCGGGAGCTCCACTGCTCCGGTTCCTGGCCCACATGGATGGCCTGCGTGGCGAAATGCTGGAAGGGAGGCAGGAAGCCGTGCGGGGCGACGTCTTTCTTCTGCATGGCGAGCTGCGAAGGACGGAGAGAGGAAAAGAGAAGAGCGAGGGAGATAGGACTAGGAAACCGGGGCGTGAGAGCCTGAGAGAGCCCTAGGAGCACCAGGCGGAAGGGAGCTGATGGGAAGCCGGTGGCCAGCAGCCCGCACACAAAAGCCCGTCTGGGCGATTCCCCGGTGGCGGAGACCTAAGTGGCCGAGGAGGGTTTGCACTGCCCGGGGGGCGGAGCCAGCGCCACCCAATGGGCGAAAGCCCCGACGCGGCCCCCGCTCCCCATTGGTTGGCAGCGGAGGCGTTGCCTGCAGCGTCGCCCCGGGTCAGGGCTTCCCGTTTCGGGCGGCGCTTTGCAGAGTCTGTGTCTGCACGTGGTGCTTGTCCCCCTCGGGCGAAATGTCCGGGTCCGGGCTCCGGAGGAAGCTGGCTGCCTCGCTGCTAGTTCCTGCGAGAGACCCGGGCGGTGTGTGTGACCTCGGGCCAGAGGTTCGCGGGAGACTTGGAAAAAAAAAAAAAAGAATGGTTTGGTGTTGAAACCAGGTAAACCTGTCAACAGGCCACGCAAATAGCCGCCTCCCTCTGCAGCCCTTTGCCCTCAACCTTGCACTCCTCCTCCCTGTCCCACCCGTCCCATCCCTCCCAGCACTCTTTGTCCTAAGGGCGGTGCTGACGGACGCAAGCGACCTAGTGGAGATTCCTTGCAAAAAAAAAAACAAAACAAAACAAAACACGTGGTCCAAGCTGCCAAATGTGTAGCTTGGATTCTCATTGTCCGAAGGCAGCTGCTTTTTAAGGTACTCGAAATAAATTCCGCAATGACCCAGTTCTTGCCATGAGATTGCAACAGGAGTGAAGGTCATGTTTTTCTTAAGTGATAGCTAGCGATTGTAGTGAGGGTCTCCGAGCAGAACTTGGGCAGCCTCCTAACAGCTATTGAAGTAGCCAGAAAAACTCTTCCGAGTGAAAAAAAATAAAAAAATTAAAAAAAAATAGTCTGGCTTTAAACAACTTATTGGAGCCTCAACTCCTTAGAAAAAAAAAAAAATGCTTTCCTTGTCGCATAACTGACAGCAACATTCTGGTAGGAAAAAGGAAACAGTCCCCTGGCATTGTTTACCACTCACCCGCACCCAGAGACCTACTCTCTCACAAGGATCACGCTTTTAAAACAGACAACAGAAATCTTCTTGTTCCCTAAAATCTTGTTTTAAATAGAC
The DNA here is from genome assembly GCF_014108245.1 of Pipistrellus kuhlii. NCBI lineage: Eukaryota > Metazoa > Chordata > Mammalia > Chiroptera > Vespertilionidae > Pipistrellus > Pipistrellus kuhlii. The sequence continues at coordinate 147,831,016 of NW_023425515.1, forward strand.
TTGTCCTATTTACTATTGTGACTATTTTTCTAGGACTAGGGAATTTAGGAATATTTCTGTTCCTGCAAAGTCTTAGCTACAGACTTGGAACTTTCTTTTTTATATATATATATATTTTATTGATTTTGTACAGAGAGGAAGGGAGAGAGATAGTTAGAAACATTGATGAGAGAGAGTCATCTATCAGCTGCCTCTTGCACACCCCCTACTGGGGATATGCCCGAAACCAAGGTACATGCCCTTGACCAAAATCGAACTCAAGACCCTTCAGTCCCCAAGCCGACGCTCTATCCATTGAGCCAAACCGGTCTCACTTTCTTAAGCCAATTAAGAAAGAGGAGAATCCAAAATAAACAGCTCTCAACTTATCTCAAGAGATATGTATAACTACATGGGCGTGTTTATCTGATAATGGTGCTTAGGTACCAGAAAGGTCTAAAGCACTGCTAATTAGTTTACTTCCTAATATTTGTGGACAAACCCTGAGTTGTTATTGTAATCAAGGATTTAGTGTTTAAAATAATTAGTGTTTAATCAAGGATTCGTTAAAATATGGCACCAATATAAATACTATACATTAAGCCCGTTTTAGTCTCATAAGTTGAGGAACTTTTATTAGATGGATGCTTAATATTATGTAGCAAGTATTTCTAGGACTCAGCATTTTACTTATAGGAATTTATCCTTCAGATGTATTCCTACATGTAAGTAAAGGTGGGCAAGGATGTTCTTTATACCTATTTTTTGCCATATTTTTTTAATAGGAAAAGAATGGAAAATAGCTTAAGTATACCCATTTATAGGAGACAGGTCAGTCAGTCTGCAGAATGACCGAGAAGCAGGACGAGATTTATCTGAGCCAGTATGCTGGGTTCTCTAATTTCTGAGACTTCAAAGCAATGTGGAAGCAATGTATATGTTATTCATCCACTTTTTTGAGAATAGATGCAGTACCATGTTGCATTCATTTCAGACAGCTGTATATGGATTAATATGCATAAAAATTCCTGTGGTAGTAGAGACCATGAACCTACAGTAAAAAAGTAATTTTTTAAAATATATTTTATTGATTTTTTACAGAGAAGAAGGGAGAGATATAGAGAGCTAGAAACGTCGATGAGAGAGAAACATCGACCAGCTGCCTCTTGCACAACCCCTACCGGGGATGTGCCCGCAGCCAACGTACATGCCCCTTGCCCCTGACCGGAATCGAACCTGGGACCTTTTCAGTTCGCAAACTGATGCTCTACCACTGAGCCAAAGCGGTTTCGGCTAGAAAAGTAATTTTGCTTATGTTTTATTTGCTTTCATGTTCAAGTCTTATACCATGGGCATATATTACTAAAAATAGGAACTTTTATAAAAATTTGACAGTAATTTTTTTGTGTTTTGACTCTAATATAATTTTATGACAGTTAAAAATTTCATTTTTCTAGCTATTTGTTTTTGTTGTATTATAAAAAAGTATCAGATTGTAAATAAAACAAAGCTGCTTCTTTACCATAGATTGAGATGAATAGTCAGAGAAAAGGTTCTAGTATAATGTCTGTTATGTAGCTAGCAACTGATGAATGGCTATTGTTATGAACTCCAGTCTTGTGATTTCTCAGTTCCTATGATAATAGAAGTAATTCCTCCTTTGGATTGCTCAAAATATAACCCATTGGTTATATTGACCTGGTAATTGGCTAACCATGTCCAGGCCTATAAGTCCCTGTTTCTTTGAACAGCCAGTGTTAAGGCACAATAAATTAGAATCACTGACTTAATAGCAATATATTTCACTTTTCTGATTGATTACACTTTTAGTTGAAGAATATGTTGTTAATGTATGTAAGCGACCTGGCCAGTGTTCCTAAGTGGTTAGAGCACATGTGTCAAACACAAGGCCCGCGGGCCAAATCCGTCCCACCAGGCCTTGCAATGTGGCCCGCACCTCGCTGTCATCACTGCACTCCGCTGCGTTTCCATCACAATGACAGTTTATGACTGTTCAGTAAACCATTCAGCCCGCGATTTAGGCTGGATTTTAGATTTTGGCCCCTTCTCTGATTGAGTTCGACACCCCTAGGTTAGAGCATCAGCTTGTGCACCAGAGTCATGGGTTCCATTCCCGGTCAAAGGCACATACATACCTGAGTTGCAGGTCCAATCCCTGCCCCCATTTTTGGTGAGTGTGGGAGGCAACCAATTGATGTTTTTCTGTTACGCCAATGTTAGGATTGCAAAATAAATAAGTAAAATTAAAAATATGTGTGTAAGAAATACATTTTGTTACTCTTCAGTGCTTAATGAAAAGAATGTATTTGAGTGAGTTAAAAAGAGTATTATATCAATAATTGAAGTAGAACAAAGAAAAATTTTAGGGCAGTGAAAATAGTCTGTATGGGGCTATAATAATGGGTAGATGTCATACATTTGTCCAAATCCATAGAATGTAGAACAGCAAGAGTAAGCCTAATGTACACTGTGAAATTTGGGTAAATGTAATATGTCAATGCAGGTTCACCAGTTGTAGCAGATGAATGATGTTGATCATGGGGGAGGCTATGCCTGTGTGGGGTCAGGAGAAATAAGGGAAATCTCTTAATTTTGTGGTGAACTTAAAACTTCTCTTTAAAAAGTCTTTAAAAAGAAACATAAGCCCTGACTGGTTTGGCTCAGTGGATAGAGTGTCGAGCCTTGGACTGAAGGGTCTTGGGTTTGATTCTGGTCAAGCGCATGTACCTTGTTTTCAGGCTCGACCCCCAATTGGGAGCATGCAGAAGACAGCTCATCAATGTTTCTCTCTCATAGATGTTTCTGACTCTCTATCCCTTTCCCTTCCTCTCTGTAAAATATCAATTAAAAATATCTTTTTAAAAAGTGACATAAAATGTCTTAAATGAGATAAAAATTGTTAACTTTTGCTGCATTTGAGATTTATATGGTTATTTGATAATATTGTTTAAGAACTACTAGGTGTTAAGGCAATTCTGTATATTGCATCCTATATAATAGAGCTAATATGCAAATGGTTGTTACACCATAACGACAGCTCAGATACACAACACTGGGGAGAGAGGAATGGGGACCAGCCAGGCTGCAGCCCGGGAGAGGGAAAACCCGCCTGCCCCGTGGACCCTGGCACCAGCACCTGTGGCTATGACTGGGCAAAGCCACCGCCCATGGTCCCCTGCAGCTGTTGCTGGCTGGGACCAAGCCAGCCGTGTCCTGGGTTTCTATGGCCAGCCAGAGGGAGGGAAGCCTGGGTCCCAGGTGCCTGCGAACGGCTGAAGGAGGGAATCCTGGGTCCTGGATGCAGGGCAAGGAAGAGGCGGTTAGGGGCGATTAGGCAGGCAGGCAGAGGGGTTAGGGGTGATCAGACAGGCAGGTAGGCTATCGGTTAGAAACCAGCAGTCTCAGATTGCAAGAGGCAGTCGAACACCCCCAGAGGGGTCCCGGATTGAAGAGGGTGCAGGCCGGATTGAGGACCCTCCCCCCGCCCCCTGCCCATGCATGTGTTTCGTGCACCGGACCTCTAGTAAGAATATAACTTATCAGAGGTCCCTAGGTCTGGCCAGCAATCAAAGTGCGAGTATATGGCTGAAACCGGTTTGGCTCAGTGGATAGAGCGTCGGCCTGCAGACTGAGAGGTCCCGAGTTCGATTCCGGTCAAGGGCATGTACTTTGGTTGTGGGCACATCCCCAGTAGGGGGTGTGCAAGAGGCAGCTGATGGATGTTTCTCTCTCATGGATGTTTCTAACTCTCTATCCCTCTCTCTCCTTTCCTCTCTGTAAAAAAAAAAATCAATAATACCGTATTTTTCGGACCATAAGACGCACCAGTTTTTAGAGAAGGGAAATGAAGAAAAAAAGATTCTGAAACAAATAGTGTCCTAAAATATTTTATGTGCATTAAAACCCGACATCACAGTCATAAACACATGTAATCAACCCTGTAAAGTAAACAGCAGCATTTAGAACCATTTTAGAGCCAGGCAAGCACACAGAGACCACACAGAGCCGGGCAAGTAAAAAAACTTTTTTTTTAAAGTATATGTGTAGGCTATATTTGGACCATAAGACGCAGGGACTTTTCCCCCCCACTTCTGGGGGAAAAAAAGTGCGTCTTATGGTCCGAAAAATACGGGGTGTGTGTTTGTGTGTGTGTGTGTGTGTGTGTGTGTGTATATATATATATTAGGCTTTTATTATATAGGATGTGTGCAACTATTTTCTTATGTTGAAGACTTTAAAAGTTTAAAATATCAGAGCAAATAATCAATATTAAAAAAAAAAAAATATATATATATATATATATATATATATATATATATATATATATATATATAACAAAGTGTGAGCATATGGCATGGAAGGGCTGGTCCCAAAAAAAAAGTGCGTCTTTTGGTCCGAAAAATACAGGTGTGTGTGTGTGTGTGTGTGTGTGTGTGTGTGTATATATATATAACTAAGTGTGAGCATATGGCATGGAAGGGCTGGTCCCAACTGACCTCTGGGCCCTGGCAGCACCTGAGCCCTGGGCCCCCGCGTGCCCCGCTTTGCCTGACTCATGGAGCCTGAGTCCCCACGCAGAGATGAGGTGAGTGCGGAAGAATACCTCGGGTCGGGGCTCAGCATGGGCCTCTGGGCTGCCGCCCAGTGGTGCCACATGGAAGCCAGGCGGGTAGCACGCTCTTTTCTGGCCAGCCTTGCACGAACCCATGAGGAGCCTGACCGGTCCCTGTGATACTGGTGGCTACCGCCTGGCTCACCCAGAAGAAGCTGCGCTGGTGAGGGGCGGGCTCCTCTCGGGCCCCCAGCACCTGATCGTGGGGCTTCCCTGGCACGTGAGCCCTGGCACCCCTGGGAAGGGTAGCAGGGGGAGTGAGAGTGAGCTCAGCAGACACCTGCGTTCTCACCGCACCTCTGTTCCCGTCACCCCACTGCCCGCCATGTCCCACATCACCCTCTGGTGGCCAGTATATGTCATAGCAAGTGGTCAAACAACCGCCTGAGGGGACAATTTGCATATTAGGCTTTTATTATATAGGATGTGTGCAACTATTTTCTTATGTTGAAGACTTTAAAAGTTTAAAATATCAGAGCAAATAATCAATATTAAAAAAAAAATTTTTTTTTCAGCCAAAACCAGTTTGGCTCAGTGGATAGAGCGTCAGCCTGCTGACTGAAAGGTCCCAGGTTCGATTCCAGTCAAGGGCATGTACATTGGTTGTGGGCACATCCCCAGTAGGAGGAGTGCAAAAGGCAGCTGATTGATGATTCTCTCTCATCAATGTTTCTAACTCTCTAACCCTTTCTCATTCTCTCTGTAAAAAATCAATAAAATATATTAAAAATATTTTTTTTTCAGTCCTGGCTGGGTGGGTCAGTTGGTTGGAGCTGACATCATCCCCTACACCCAAAGCTTGGGGGTTCGATTTCTGGTCAGGTCACGTGGGTTTGATCCCTGTGCATGTGCGTGGGCACACATGCAGAAGGATCCTTTAAAAAATCTAACAAATATTTAATTGGTAGATTTTATTCATTAGTAATAGTCCTAATTCCTACTTCCTGAGATGAAACATTGCTTTTTATATGATGATACCAGAATATAGATACCACAGAATACTGCCCAACATGTTAAAATGAGGGAAATAAGCAGTTATTTGAAAGTTAAAATTTGAAATGATCACATAATGAATCTGAGTGGATTTGTGCAAAGTCACAAAGAAGCATAATAACTTCTTGGCTCAGACATCACAGTGACATAGATTGTTTTAATATATCTGAAGAAAAAAGTAACAAGTAAATGCATATAAAATTGGGGAAGGAGGGGTGTGAATCATCCAGGAACACAGAGAAAAAGGAGTCACAGAGGCATAAGTTGGCCCTGGCCATCCGAGCATGGTGTGCTGGTGAGGAGGGGCTGGTGCTCCTCAGGTCTTCTGAGACTCCATCTGCCTCTCAGAGACTTTGCTCCTGTGGAACAAGGCACATCAGGCTCTCAACACAACGTCATTAAACATTAGAATCAAATAACTGACCACTCTCATTCTGATTCCATGCTCACCAAGCAGCCTTCTGCTTATTTGGCTTCTATGCAGTTTGTCTGCAGGGAGGTGGGCAGATGACTAATTCTAGTCCCCTTGATCTTTCATTTCAGATTGGAATTCTGATACATTAGTCTTTTATCCTTGGCTATCTTAAATCCATCCCTGGAAAATGGACTCTCTCTCAGAGAGCTGACAAAATTAGATTTATTTGTCAGACTGTGGACCAGCTTACAGACTACAGTAAATCCATTATAGTGAGTGACAGTATAGAAGGATCTTGACTGACTGCCAACTTTCTTCAAACAATAGCTGTTTTGCTTTCCCTGAGCCAAATGTTCGTAACAGTCTTGGGAACACGGTGGTTTAGATTTCAGCAATAGGGGGCCCTCAATAATCATATGATCTCTTGACTTATTTTTCTAATCTTGATATTGCCTAAGACTGACCCATTTTGGAAATTACAAAAGTAGAAAGTGAAGATAAGCATTACCTGAGAGCTGGAAATGGAAAATTTGAGAAGTGGAAATAAATGAAGAGGGTGCAATTGGAGTAAAGATGGCATCTTCATGATACGTGTTCCACATAGTGTTTTTCCCTGTGCCAACTGCTCCAGCCTCAACTATTTCCTAGCATCTTCATTTTCCTCTATTAATGAGAGTAAGAAAATGCTAAGAAGCAAGGACATTTGATTTTGTACTTTAACTAGCTATATTAATTCTAAATAACACAAATGATTGTAGGATAAATAAGGCTGCCAGATAAAATACAAGATTACTAATTAAATATAAATTTCAGATAACAAACAATATATTTTTTTATTGAAGGAGTATGTCAATTTTTTTTTAATTGAAAAGTATAAGTACGTCACAAGAGTGGATATTTGCAATACTTGTAAAATTGTCTCATATAATATTTGGGTCATACTTATATGAAAAATTGTTTACTCTGCTGAGGGTTGCCAAATGAGCGAGGGTTTGAGGGCTGAGTGAAAAAAGATGAAGGGATTGAGAAGTACAAATTGAGCCTGGCGAGTGTGGCTCAGTGGTTGAGCATCGACATATGAACTACATGCATGAATGGGAAACGGGAGACAGAGACACAACAGTTTGAAGACTTTTCCAAGCGACAGTAGCCTGAACTCAAATATGGCCAATGCAAAATATCTATCGGATATAGAAAGATTTGGCGACTGAATGTGAGGCCAAGGGAGAGGTAGGAGTTAAGAATAATGAAAGTGATATACGAGTTTGGCCACGGGGGTTGCTGATGGAGATTAAGTTCCATGTTGCACATGTTGAGTACTGACCCTTATCCATGCATTCCATTGAATCTCTTACATATCTACCTATTGTTTTAACCTCTTCTTTCACTGAAAAACCCATTCATCTCTGTGTTCTATATTTTGTCCTGAGCCTCTGTCGGTGATCTTTTGTAAATGTTGCACTTCATTTTTTCCCTTTCATCTCATATTGACTTGTGCTCTCACTTTGCTCCTGGCACCTTTCCTCCCTCCTTCTGTCGCCATAAGTCTGTGTTTCTCCTGCCTCAGAGGAATTGCTTCCTTCTGGGTCTTACACTGCTATTGGTTCTGGGTTTCCTTGGCAACCTCTGTCTCTCTGATTTTCTCTGCTTGCTTATTAGAAATCTGACTAAATCTATAATTATCACTGATCAAAAAATAGTAGAAGGAAAGTGACCAGCATTGCCTCTGAGAAAAGAAGTGTGCAGATTTAGGGGAAACAGAAAAACATTGAGACCAAGGGAGAAGGAGGTAAAAGGGTAAAGAAGGTACTGATTTACATGATTTGTTATTTTCATTTGTCAGTGTACTGGTAGTAGTGGTGTCAATGGATGTTCAAGGTGATAATTTCATTAGGCAGGCAGCTGAATCATGTATCCTCCTTCAATTCTCCAAGGCTTGGCTCAGCCAATATGGAGGGTAGAAAATAATATTCTAGATTATTGTGAAAATATGAAATGCAAACCTTCAGGGAAGAAGAAAAAAAGATGGAGACTACACTTGCTCTAATGTTTACATTAGGAATATATCAGATTACAATTTAGGAGGAATAAGATTAGTAATTACCAATCTTAATTTTAGGTCCAGTGACACACTTATAAAATACAATCAGTGAGATTTTAATTTTTGTATAGTACATTCTATATTTTATACTGTGACATTATCACTTTTATTACATGAAGTCACTAGGGTGGAGAATAGGTGCTTTGCTTCTTTAAATCTAATTAGATACAAATATTTCTGCTAAAATTCAGAAATATTCATTGCTAGAACCAGGCTTAACCCTCTAATTGTTATTGGGTATTAGTGAATAGTAAGGCATTTAGCAAAATCCTCATCAGAAAAAGTTGAAAGACACACTTAACAGAAGAGACTTCTTTTGGCTATTCAAGGCAAATAGATCATTATTTGGATTCTTACTCACTCCAGGAAGGAGGTTAATAAGTGCAGTCTATAGGACCAGTAAATTCAATAATTGAGTTAGACAGTTGAGATGTTGGATTGAATTCTATATTGGTAACATTTGGATAAAAAATAAATATATTGATTGACAGTGAAGTTATTTATTCATTACACATTAATATAATTGAAAACACAACATATTTAATCATGTTGGGTCTAAGACACTGTGATAAAGTGTTTTTGTTTGTTTTTTACAAGTAAAATTTCATTTTAGGTCTTGGGTGCAGTACTTTTCCTGACTTCTCTTGTGTTTGTTTCCCCATCACGCTCATTCTCACCATGAAATCATTTTGCAGTTTGGATGGCTTGGCCCCATCCCACCCCACTCAGAAATGAGTGCTCGCTGGGCAAAGCTGATCAAGGTAAACTCTGTCACAGGAATTTGTTTAGACATCCCCGGCCTGAGCCAATCAACACTGTCCTGGACACAAGGTTTGGAGAGAGTCCTCTGATCCGTGTCAAGCACCTGACTTGTGTGGTCACTGGTCCTCCTTCTGGATCTGAGGGAGGACACGCGTGCCCCTGTTCCTGCTGGCGGCCATCTGTGTCCCTGAGGGAAGATGGCCTCCAGGGGACACTCGAAACCTGAGAGTCACAGAGACACATGTGGTTTGGAGGCGGTCACCCTTGAAAACATCTTTCTTCACGTTTCTATTGTACAAGTCAATAAAGCCCCTTAATTTAGGCCAGTTTCAAATGAATTTACTGTTGTTGGTAAATGAAAAAAATCCAAAATTATATACCTCCTCTTGGGCCTTACACAAGCATCCAAGAGAGTAGTAGTAAACTTCAGTGTAGTCAGATTGGGATTACCTAAATTTATTTAGGATCTTGTGTCTTAGTTTATAGTTAAGACTAGTTTGAGTATAAAAGTATAGACCCAACATATCTTGGTATAATATTGCAGATACTTGGGGGTTTTATGTTCTAATGTTTGATTAACATAGATGACTGTTTATTATTAATATTAGGCACTCTGTCACTATCTGTAAGGCACTGAGCATACAGCAGTGATAAACAGTCCTAATACTTAAAGAGGTCAAAGGACTAGTTACGGAGGCAGACAAGAATAACAAAGAGGGATGCAAAAGTTAAATGGGAAATGAGAAAGACTGCAAAGAGGGGCACCTTACTCAGAATGATGGGGTGATGTATAGGAGAGAAGGGAAGGGAATGGCAGGGAAGGGCAGGTGTCATTCAGGACTCCTAAGAAGGAGTTACCAACTTTGGTTTGGATCTCTCTGGCAGTATGGTGAAGCCTAGGGACCCATTTTCAAAACAGTGTTTTTAAATGCATACAATACTTTGGATTAACAAAGGAAACAGTGTATTAAAAAGCTATTGAAGTATTTTTTTAAAAAAATAATGAGTGACTTAGTAATATATGTGCTTCTTGATTAACTCATTGAACAACAAGATCTAGAGGTAGGCATCATTATTAACATAATTTTGAGGTAGCAATGAATATGAATGATATTTTGGGTTAACTGCAGCAACTGTAATGTGATACGGAAATACCTGTGGTTTCTTCTGGTTGCAAAAGCATAGGTATTGCTAATACTATGTGGTTTGTGGCCTACATTTGTAATAGGATGTGCTGAATTTTTATTTAGCGGTTTAGTTTGATGTAATTTTCTGGATCCCTGAATTCCATACCAAGTTTTTAAAAATACCTGGTGTTAAGGAGAGAGAAAATTTGAATATGTTTTAGACAGACTGAAGGAGGTATCTGGGTGAATGAAATAGCAGTGAGTTTGAAACATATGGAACAGCATGTACAAAGATGGAGGAGGCATGAGGAAAGGTCAGGGACTGTCAGCAGATTGCATTGGTTAGGATCAAGAATGAATTAAAAAAAATGAATTTCACATTGTGGTAGGCAGTGAAGCTGAAAAGACTGGCAAAATCTCATATCTTTGGGGTACGGGTTGATTGTACACTATGGTGATTAAACCTGCTCCTGTGTTTACTATGTTTAAAATCCTTTGCAAACTCTATATTGCCTAGGGTGGGGGTCCAGAACGAGTCAGTTCAATTTTGCCTCAGTGGTACACAGAATGTCTGGAGCTAAAGGCAACTTTAACCTCAGGCTCAGGAGAAACTTCTGCCCATCTCCCTTAATTACATAGGAGAATTTAAATCAGAGACCTTGCCCAGTAGAGACGACGTCTTTTGATCTATCTACAGGGCAAGGCAAACTTCTTTTTACTAGAAGTCTGATTCTCTTACCATCCTTTGAAGCCTCAAAAAACCTTACTTCATCCCTCGCTCAGGATGTCTTATGTACTTTAATACCCTTTCTGTCTCTGAAACTCTGTCTGTGGGGTCTCTGACTCTTGTATGCGAAGTTCCCATACATATGTAGGTATTACATATGGTTATTTTCTCTTGCTAATCTGTCTCATGTCTATTTAGGGCAGCCAGAAGAACCTTGAAGGGAGAGTAAAGTTTGTTCCTCCTCCCACTAACATATATGGTTGCTTTTCATAATCTAGCCCAGATTTTCTTTTTTGTCTCATTTACCATAACTTTTCCTGTCATATACTGTACTCCAAGGACTCTTAATATCATGCTATATTTACATACACTATTCTCTTTACCTCTACTCATCAGCTGAATGGCCACTTTCTGTGCCTCCGCTGTAAAATGAGGACAGTAAGTACCCCAAAGACTTGTTGGGGGGATTAAATCAAATAGTTATTGAAACTTGTTTGGCATAATACCTGACACAGGGAGAGCTCTCAATAAATGATAGCTATTATTACCTATAATATCTCTTCCCCTTGCCCAATCAGCCAACCCCTATATATTCTTTAAAACCTAGCCTGAACTTTACCTTCTAAAACAGGGGTCCTCAAACTTTTTAAAGTGGGGGCCAGATCACGGTCCCTCAGAGAGCTGGAGGGCCGGACTATATGAACTACTATTAATAATTCCTACTGTAACACCTCGGCTGAGCTCACTGCCCAAAAAACCTGGCGGGCCGGATCAGACTCCTCTGCGGGCCGCATGTGGCCCGTGGGCCGTAGTTTGAAGACGCCTGTAAGATTTCCTAATCACCTTTCATTTCCTCCAAATATAATGAATAATTTTCTCTTCAATATTGTATATGAGTATGTATAGTTTAATTCCAATTTTTGTATTTTTCACAATGTATTACAATCTTTCATTTCTATATTATTTTCCCTATTATACTGTGGAACTCTTAAAAGGGCTGAATATTATTTTTGATGTCTATAGTGTTTGATTTTATTGGGAGGCCACTTACTAGTTTCCACACCTGTCCATGAGGGGCAGCCACTAATAAGGTACTTTTAAATTCTGGATCCAGTGATACTTCATGGAAATAATAGTAGATAGACAACTTGGTTCATGCTCTCACAATCTCTCATTACCTGAATTACTGCATACTTCCTTAAAAATTTATTATATTTTTGATGAATAAAATGTAATACTTTCTCTTTATAAAAAGAAATTCAAGCAATGCAGGGGATACGTGATTTAACTATTCCATCTTCCAGAAATACTCACTGTTCACTCTGTGTGATGTATATATTGTCTAGACTACTTTTTTTAAAAAAATATATTTTATTGATTTTTTACAGAGAGGAAGGGAGAGAGATAGAGAGCTAGAAACGTCGATGAGAGAGAAACATCAACCAGCTGCCTCTTGCACATCCCCTACTGGGGATGTGCCCACAACCAATGTACATGCCCTTGACCGGAATTGAACCCTGGACCTTTCAGTCCTCAGACCGACGCTCTACCACTGAGCCAAACCGGTTTTGGCTATTGTCTAAACTTCTACCCTGTTTCCCCAAAAATAAGACAGTGTCTTATGTTATTTTTTTCTCCCAAAGTTGCGCTAGGTCTTATTTTCAGGGGATGTCTTATCTTTCCATGCGCTAGGTGTTATTTTCGGAGGATGTCTTATTTTCGGGGAAACACGGTATATTCAAACTAGAGGCCCAATGCATGAAATTCATGCCAGAGGAGCCTTCCTTTTCCTGGCTGCCAGCGCCGGCTTCCCTCTGGCACCCGGGACCCGGACTGGCTTCCTTCTGGGCCCGGCTTTGTCCGGAAGGACATCCAGTCTAACTAGCATATTACCCCTTTATTACTACAGATATGAACGCATTATTATTTTTTCATTTATGCATTCTTCTGTTTCCCTCTTTCTAGAGAAGCCCCTGTAATCTATTCTGATTACATACTTTTCTAAAGTATGAGTGAGTGGCTTTTCTAAAAGGCAAAACTCATCATGGCCGAACCGGTTTGGCTCAATGGATAGAGCGTCGGCTTGGGGACTGAAGGGCCCCAGGTTCGATTCCAGTCAAGGGCATGTACCTTGGTTTCGGGCATATCCCCAGTAGGGGGTGTGCAAGAGGCAGCTAGTCGATGACTCTCTCTCATCCATGTTTCTAACTCTCTATCTCTCTCCCTTCCTCTCTGTCTAAAATCAATACAATATATTAAACAAACAAACAAACAAAAAAACTCATCATGCTTCTCCCCTGTTTAATACCCCTAAAAGGCTATCCATTTCTTTTAGGATAAAGACTAAACATTTAAGATGACCTAGGGAGTCCTACATGTTCTGACCCTTTCTTATTTCTCTAGCTCTGGAATCGTTCTTGACTGTGTTGCATTCTAGCATTGAGACAGTGGACAAGTTTTTTCAACTGTCAAATGAAGATTAAAAATGATACTTATCACAAGAAAATAATACACAAAGTGCCAAACATACTGCCTGGTTTTGAGTTAACAATAACTGTTAATTTAAAACTAATGACTAAAAGAGTAGTTTGTATTTAAGTATTGGCTATTGTGGAAAAACCAAATGTTCTTGTATATATGAATATGTTCAATCTCTCTTGCTTTCTGAGTAGAATTCTTTGAGGTGTTGATTGGGTAATGCTTAAACATAATTGGAACAACATCCATTCCCCCCACCAAAATTAAAACAGGAAGAAGGGAAGAGATTGATTTGAATAGATTTGAAAGAAGATGGGAGGTGTAAACCTGAGTGTTGTGGGAGGTGGAAGAGAGGCTAGTTACCACAGAGGTTTATTTTAGTTTTTTTGGCCAGGGGGAGGGGGGAGGGGTGGTAGCGGGGAGGTGGTGATAAAAATTAAGGAGAGATCTGAGAGAGGCAGTTGTCAGAGTAAGTTAGACTTTGGAGAGATAAACGGGTAAGACCTTTAGGACATTTTGCTAACGTCCCTCCACTCCAGTGCCCACAGATTTAGGCTTTATGGATGTCAGACTTAAAGTTCTTTTAGAATGTTACGCTGAGCCGAGATTGGTCATGAACCAGAGCAGGGATTCCAGTTACACAATCATATTTGCCAATCTCCAGCCTCCACTATCCAGGCTTAGGACGCCAGCCCGAAATTGATTCATCAACAAATATTTGAGTGACCTACCTCCCCCTTCTGCTGAATAGCCTGGTTTCCAAGGTCAGCCCCTAACCTCTTCTACAGTGACTCTTGTGACACTCCAACTCCAAAATGTGCTGCTCCTCTGGGAGCGCGCGCGCGCGCGTGTATGTTTGTGTGTGTGTGTGTGTGTGTGTGTGTGTGTGTGTGTGTGCACCCTAACCCCCGCGTCCGCTGCATTCCTCGCGCCCTTCAAGGCCGAACCCAATTGCTGGACCATCTTTCTTCCTCGACCGAGCTCCTTCCCGCCAGGGGTGGCATTTTAGAAATGCACTCGCTCAGGGCAAGGCGCGAAGAATCTCAGTAAACATTTGGTGAATGAATGTCCCGGGCATCTCCGTGACATCACATCCTGTGTGCAGGGGCGTGGGCCGGCGCTCTGCGGGAAGCCTAGAGGTCGCAGGGCTCGGGTCCTCCTGGACCAGATGCTTCAGAGCCTCCGGGAGAAGCGCGGCCCCGCGGAGCTCCGGGGCTTCTGACCCGGAAAGTCCAGTTCGAGGCAGCAACGCGGCGCCCAGCAGGTGCCGCCGCCGCCCTCCGGCCGCCGCAGAGCGCGCGGGGGCGGGAGCTCGCTGCTCACCTGTCGCGGTGTTTCCTTTCTCTCCACTCCCGCCCCTTCCCGGGGAGCTCTCGCGAGAGAAGCCGGAGGAAGATGGCCGAGCCCTGTTTTTCAGGCTGAGAGCGCGGGTGGCATCGGCCGCGCCGGGGACCGGGATCGTGGTGTCGCCGCGGGTCCCCTGAGCACTAGCTTCCCCCCCAGCGAGCGCGCGTCCAGCCAGCTTCGTCCCCCCAGCCGAGGGCCGGCGGCGCCCCTTCCCCCGGGAGATGCGTCCGTCCGGGGCGCGGGGGCTCTCCGCGAGTTCCTGCGGCGCCGGCGGCTCCCGGCCGCCGCTCTGAGCGCGCCGCGCCGCCGCCGCAGCGCCCACTCCGCCGCGGGCGGCCCGGCCCCCGGATCCCCTCCCTGCCCCTGGCGGCGGCGATGACCGGGGAGAAGATCCGCTCGCTGCGGAGGGACCACAAGCCCAGCAAAGAGGAGGGGGACCTGCTGGAGCCCGGGGATGAGGAAGCGGCGGCGGCCCTCGGCGGCGGCACCTTCACCGGAGGCAGGCTCGGCGGCGGCGGCGGCGGCAAGGGCGGCAGAGCCTGTCATAAGATCTTCAGCAACCATCACC
This sequence comes from Pipistrellus kuhlii, assembly GCF_014108245.1. NCBI lineage: Eukaryota > Metazoa > Chordata > Mammalia > Chiroptera > Vespertilionidae > Pipistrellus > Pipistrellus kuhlii. The sequence goes on from NW_023425515.1 coordinate 147,846,146, forward strand.
ACCGGCTCCCGCTGAAGGCGGCCCCGGCGCCCGGCGCGCCGGCCCTGCCGCTGCACAACTCCTCCGTCCCCGCCGCCTCCCAGTCCCAGGCCCTTCTAACGGGCACCCACCCCGCTGCGGTCGCCGCGGACGGAGGCATCTCCCCCGCACACTACCCGGTGCACGAGTGCGTCTTCAAGGGGGACGTGAGGAGGCTGTCCTCGCTCATCCGCACGCACAATATCGGGCAGAAAGATAATCACGGTGAGGAGTGCTCGCCCCCATTCCCCTTCCCCCTCCCCGGGCCTAGGGTGTGCGCCCCCCCCCCCCCCCCCCCCCAGGCCTCTGCAAATCCTAGGCTCCTCGCCCGCAGACCCTCCTTCCCTCGGCTCGCCCTCCGGGCCAGATGCCTGGCAGTCTGGACGGGTTCGGGAAGAGCATGCTAGTGGTCAGGGGGTTGGTTGGTGCTTGCGGGTGCAAAGGAATGTTTCCTCCTCGCCCACTTCAAAGTTTCCCGCAAGGAGCCGTTTTGTTTGTCTTAGAGACAGGCCTTGAGTGTGTGTGTGTGTGTTGATTCTTGACGATAAGAGTTTTTAACGGTGCCTCTCGTCCGTCCTGGCTTTCTTCCTCTCTCTGTTTACGGAATTGTGTTTCCCTTCTTTCATCTCCCACTTTGGGGGGGGGGGGTGAAGGGGGTGTCTTGATTTTGGATTCAGATAGTGTCCACTTACCTCCATTACCTAGGGACAGATCCCAGCGTGATTGCAACTGGTTGTGATCGGTACCTGCCAGGTGGTGGTTTCTCTCTTTGTTGTTGTTGTTTTTAATGCTTTTGGGAAAATGTGATACAAAGTGTCTGATTTTCGCATTTAAGATGAAATGCTAAGTGCCTTGATATTTTGAAAGCCACACAGTTTACATTTGTTGACATCTGATACCTAGCGTAAGTAAAGTGACTTCTGAGTAGGTAATATTGTGTTGGAGTAGAGCTTTGAATGTTTTGCTTGTTTTAGATAGGCAATTGCTGATAGTAACATTTCATCTTGATGACTGACTAAAAATAGTTCTGTGGTTTTTCATAGTAACTTCATCACAGCCTTTATGACAGAATGTACAATCATTTGTTATTCAAGGACTTTATTTCAACTTTTTGCCTTACTTTAACTCATCAGCTGATTTTTTTTTATTCTTTAGTTCTAAAAACAATGATTGAGTTGACCTCTAGTCAACAGTAAATTAATGAAAACCAATGTAAACATTGATATTTTCAACATTTCATAGGCCATTTAAACTGGGTAGTTGGCAAGTGATGTTGATAGCTTTGTTTTTAACTGAGCATGACTATTGCATACATTCAGTTAGGATATACTGAACTCAGTGCTCCAAATAATATAACACATTGATGAAATACTTGCCTGTGGAATAAGCTTCTTTAATTCCATTGGATTCTAGGCTTATCCAAAATTAGGGCAGAAATTGAGGTGAAGTAAGATTTCTGTTGATTGTATAATTTTCTAACAATTGCTCTTGTATTCTGAATTTAGTGATATTATAATACGTAATACCACTACTTGTCATTTATCTTAAATCTAATCCCCTCAAAAGTACCTGAAAACTGCACCCAGTTTTTCATTCCTACATTTATTTATTTTACTATTGTTGCAACAACTATAATATTGTTTGTTGATGGTAATATATTTTAACTTTTTTTGGAAAGAATGTTTAGTGGGAAAAATGTTGTAATTTCTGATTATTAGTCAATTATTAAGAGGTTTCTCATATTTTGGTCTTTATAGTAGCTACGTTTTACTTTATGGTCATTGTCATTGGAAGAAAAGTCCCTGAAAACATAAAAGATTCCTTCTGAGAGTTAATACGTTTCAAATAAGAGCTATGTGAATATAAGTAGTATAGTCTGGTATGCTAGAACTGATTTTCTTGATTGATCGCAAATGGTACTGAATTGCAGGATTATTGGGCTTCCATATTCTATAATGCAACATTTAGAAGTTGGTTTGTTAAAATACAAATTCTATTCAAAGTAATGGAAATCCTAAATACTTCTAAGTTCTTGTCCTTAGCCCACTGAAATTCACTTTTTTAAGTTGCCTTGATATATCAAATGTTTGCATTGTATTTAGCTACCATTATTTTGTTGATGTTTCTGATGAATGTAACCAGTGGCTCACATACCTATGGAAAGTGTAATTATTTTCCCCCTTTCAATATGTATTTTCATGTCCTGCAGTAGAGTCTCCTAGGAAGAGTAGTTTATATTTAATGTGCTACTTGTTTAATTCTTTTTTTCTCTGTAGCTGCATTATTTCCCCATTATATTTTGTTATTTATATGCTTCGTTTTTAGCAACCTGGATACTTTATTTAGATTTTTAGAATATTTTTCATTTCACATTACAAAAGATAAATGCTTTTTAAGTCATCCAAACAGAAACAAGCTATGTATTATATTTGGATTGTTGTAACATGATAAGTGCATAGCAGAATCATATACTCATACCAGTGCATAGCAGAGCCATACAATCATACCACACCATATCATATAGTTTTATATTCACTGTAGAGATGCCTTCCACAACATTATGATAGTGGTCATCATCATAGATACAATTTATTGAGTGTTTCAGCACTGTACTAAGTGTTTATACACATTATCAGATTTAATTCTCACAATTACTTTGCAAAGCAGATGTTTTTATCCTTATTTTAAAGGAAGGTTTTCCTAAAGTTTCATACTTAGGATAAGTTGCAAAAATGAGAAGTGAATATCAAAGCCCATGATCAACCTCTTTGTAAATATTTCTATTGATCAGGACCCACTATATTGCAAAAAAGTTAATTTTAATGTGTATGTGGCAGTTTATAGCCAAGTGCTTTAATACATTATTTTCCCATTTAGTGGTTATAGTACTGTAGATTTGTAGAGAGATTTTGCCATTGGAGAGCTCTCTTAGTTTTTCACAGAGCCCAAATCTCTTGCTTGTTCTGCATCTTTTTTATTTAAATGGGCTACCTGGTTCACTTGATAGTCCTTTAGATATTTGACAAGAGCTATCATGTTCTTATCTTCAGGTAAACATTCCTAACTTCTGCATCCATTCTTCATATAACATCATTTATAAAATTCTTAGAATGGTCCCGGAAACATAGTACATACTAAGTGCGTGTTAAATGGAAATCATAAACATCTTTCAGTGAAACTCTGGTTTTTAAATTCTTCCTTCTTTATTGTTGAATTGAATAGGAAGGAAAAAGGAAAAATAGAGTTTTTTCTTTTGTGGTAAAATGTTGGTTGAATATGAATTGCTTTTTTTGAGCCATCAATAATAATTATTATTATAATTATTATTATTTTTATATATTTTATTCTTTTTTTTTTAACAGAGAGGAAGGGAGAGGGATAGAGAGCTAGAAACATCAATGAGAGAGAAATATTGATCAGCTGCGTCTTGCACACCACCTACTGGGGATGTGCCGGAAACCAAGGTACATGCCCTTGACTGGAATCAAACCTATGACCTTTCAGTCCTCAGGCTGATGCTCTGCCACATGTGTCAAACACAAGGCCCTCGGGCCAAATCCGTCCCACCAGGCCTTGCAATGTGGCCCGCACCTCGCTGTCATCACTGCACTCCGCTGTGTTTCCATCACAATGACAGTTTATGACTGTTCAGTAAACCATTCGGCCCGCGATTTAGGCTGGATTTTAGATTTTGGCCCCTTCTCTGATTGAGTTCGACACCAGTAGGGTGTCATCAATTATTTTGAGGTCTACTGCATTTGGATCCAAACAAATCTCTTGAAATTTAAGTTAAATTATATATATACTATGTTCAAATATACCAAGCGATGTGAGTCATTGTATGTTTAGTAACAACTGTTTTTGGAATGGGTAAAAGATCCATTACATTACATGTACACAAATTTATTAAACTTTATATATTTGTTCTATTCTCTTTAGCATAGAATTAAAGTTCAAGTATAAATATTTTTTACATTGACTATTAAGATTTTTCTGAATCACTTTTAGCTAATGGTAGTTAAACAAACCATCATGTTTTTACCTCTTCACCTTTAGAATTGAGAATGCTTGTGAAGCATATCGAAGACTTTTTTTTTACACCAAGCAACCTCTAAGGCTGCTGCTTTTTGGATCTCGAAGACTTTCTTGATTTTGAGTGCACTTCCTATTTGTTAAACATGTAATTTTATTTTATTTTTCTTAATTTACTTACATATCCTTAGAAGTTAAGCACCTTCTCTTGGCCATTAGTCAGAAGCTTTTAGGTGTCAGAAAGAGGAAAGTCATTGATATGTAAATTGCTCACACTAGTCTTTTCTAGATTGTGAACAATTTCTGATCTATTCTGAGAGATTTGGCAGTTTCTGCTGCCTTTAATTACATTGCCTGGCATGTGACAAGCCATCCTCTCTATGTACAGTTAATTTTTATTTTTACTGAGTTGTAGTGTAATCCTGAAGTGATTGTAGATTTCAAATTTAAGTTAAAATTCAATTTAGAGTGTTTCTAAATGCAGGTAACTCATTGAAGTGATAAGGAAATAATTAACATGTGTTATATCTCTGCCAGGTAGTCCACAGATGTCTTCAATAAGGGATTTTGGAACATTTTAATTTTGAAAAATTAAAAAATGTATGTTTGAGAATTGAGGCAATAGGATAATCTGTTTAGTGTTTATAGGTTTTTTTCAATTCTGATTTATTCTCTAGAAATCTTTAAATTCCCTTTTGGTATTTTGCCACTAAAATCTTTATGATAGGTGATGCATACTATGTCTATATGAGAAGAAATGATTATAAAGCTAAACTGCATAACAAAAAAAAAAATAAATAAATAAAAGTCTTGAACTAAGCCTCAAGTGAACAATTTTAACCAGAAGGATTATAATGATGGCACATCTTTAAAAAAAAAAACACTGGTAGTTGTATATCTGTTCTCATATATATATATATATATATATATATATATATATATATAATAACATATAATATATATAATATATAATATATAATATATAATATATATATATGTATTGATTTGAGAGAGGAAGGGAGAGGGAGAGAGAGATAGAAAACATCAATGAGAATCATTGATCGGCTGCCTCCTGCACGCCCCCTACTGGAGATGGAGCCCGCAACCCAGACATGTGCCAATGATTTTTGGATCTACTGCTCTATCCACTGAGCCAAACCAGCTAGGGCTCTCCTCGTGTTTTGTAGTCTTTTCTGAACTTTGTTTTTGAAAGGCAGACCTGTTTTCCCTTCAAATGGTTCTGGATGCCCAAGATAATCCATTCAAGTGTTATATACTGTCGCTGGGGAAGAGGGTGATACAGTGGTGAAACCTGTAACTCTGCTGATCTATTGGGTTGATTCAGTTGATTATTTTTTGTTTGTAAATCCTCACTTGAGGCTATTTTTCAGTTGATTTCTAGAGAGAGTGGAAGAGAGGAGGAAAGACAGAGAGAGAAACATTAATGGGAGAGAGGCACATAGATTAGTTGCCTCCTACACACACCAGACTAGGGCTGGGGATTATTGAGCCTGCAACTGAGGAATGTGCCCTTGAGCCCTTCAGTCCATAGGCTGATACTTTAACCAATGAGCCAAACCAGCTAGGGCCAGTTAGTTGATCTTAGACACTTTAACTTAACCACTGAGCCAAACCAGCTAGGGCCAGTTGACCTTAATGATGACTATATGAATATGGCTTTCCATCTTTCACCTCTTCCCCCATGTGCCTCTCCAACAGAGTAGGACTGCTCATGGGTTAAGTTTTTGAGATTTACACTTCACTTGAGATTTTATCTGATACTTGGATTTATACTGCCTGTCAGTCTGCTAAGGGGTTAGATTCATTTGACTCCTGTAAGTCATCTGTAGTTTGCTACTGGTGCATTTAGATTCTTTTTCTTTTTTTTTAAAATATATTTTATTGATTTTGTACAGAGAAGAAGGGAGAGAGATAGAGAGTTAGAAATATCGATGAGAGAGAGTCATCGGTCAGCTGCCTCTTGCACACCCTCTACTGGGGATATGCCCGCAACCAAGGTACATGCCCTTGACCGGAATCGAACCCGGGACCCTTCAGTCCCCAAGCCGACGCTCTATCCATTGAGCCAAACCGGTCTTGGCTGCATTTAGATTCTTGGTGGTAGATATCTATCAGGCATGTTAATGCATGCTTTCTCTTACTCAGCACTGTACTGAATTTTATAAAAGCATATGTGTAGTCTTGCATATCCTCTTATGCATATATATCATTGGGTTGGCTTTCTTGTGGAGACCTGCTTTGTCTGGGGGTGAAATGTCTCTTGGAGAGTAAAAACCGATTTTAACACTATGCTAATAGTCTTTAACATTTTTTTTCTTATCTTTGTTCATTTATTATTTTTTTCTTTGCTACTTCATGTAACAGATACATATTGAGTTCACAATATGTGATAAACAGTGTTTTAGGTCTGGTTTACAGCAGTGAACTAAACAAAGTTTCTGGTCTCCTGCTTACATTTTAAAAGGGGAAAGGTAAATAATTGATTGACAAACTAATACATATATGGTAATGATAAATATAGAGTAAAATAAAGCAGGATGAAGCGTGTAGAGAGGATGAGGGGAGGTAGTAATTATTTCACTGAAGTCAGGTTCCGAGAAGACATCAATGATAAAAGAAATTTAGGCAGTTATCTAAAGAAAGTTAGAGAACACATCTGGCAGAACAACAGAGTTTCAGGCAGATGCAAAGAAAATTCCCTGTTTAAGGAATAGGAAGGCCAGTGTGGTTGGGACAAGGAGTAGAGTGGTAAGAGAGGAGACTTGAGAGGTGACAGGGAGGAACTTTTGTAGACCATTGTTAAAAGATTTGGGCTTTTATTTGAGCAACATGGGAAGCCACTCTAGGATTTTGAACAGAGGAGTAACACTGATTTTAAAAGGCTCACTCTGGCTGCTCTCTGAAGCAAAAACTAGGGGACACAAGTCTCAATTTATCATGCTATGTTAATAAGGAAGGGTAGCTATGGAAATATTGAGAAGGGAGGAGTTGAAGGTGGGTTGGATGTAATATGCTCATAGGTGAGTATATAGTATAGTACCATTTATGAGAGAAAATACAAAAATTCTCCTATTGCTTGCTTGGATGGGACTTGAAAGTGTCTGTGGAAGCTAGAGCTCTGTTGGTTCTAGTACTTGTAATTTCCTGCTCTGCTTCCTAGATAGGGGGCACATCAAGTCAAAACTATTTTTGTAATAATACACAATCATAGCTTGCCTTTCTCACTGTGCTGGCATTTTTGCTCATGATATAAAAGCAGTGGTGAATAAATATTTGGAACCATAACATGAATCAAGGCACCAAACCTGCCAGTAGACATTGTATTATTCACTGCCATGCATTTGCAGTTTAAATTTAAAAAGCATTTTTCTTAATGTCTTTGATGAAGTTGAAATGATTAATTTTATTGTCTTAATCTCAAGTACATATCTTTTTAATATTTTTGACATAATATGGATTATGCATGATGTTGTTCTGCATACTGAAGAGAAAATAGGAGAAAACAGTTCTGCAGTTTTTTGAGTTGTAAGCCACTGACTTTCGTCATGGAACCCCATTTTTACTTGGAAAAAAAAAAAGCCAGTTTACAAACTATGGTTATTCCAATTTTGATATTTGGCACACGTTTTCTGGAAATTGAATGAAGTGAGCTTGTAACTTCAAGGAAAACAATTGACAGTATTGCCAGTGGAAAAAACATCAAACTTTGAAATGAGAATTAATATTTGGAAAAAGTTTCACTCTAAGTTTGATAATTTCCTGATACTTAAAGACTGTACTAGTCATTACCAAAAGTGAATTTTTTTTGATTTTGTATAGTGAAATGAGTTAATATTTAGAAGATCTGTGTAACTCGGTCAATATTTTTCAGATGATCAAAATCATGTATCAGTAAAAGATCTATTAGTTCATTTTTTGTTTGTTTTGAAAAATGTGATTATTTTTTCCAGAAAAAAATTATATAAACATAATGGATTTTTGTCCTTTTAATATTAATAAATGAAAATATAAAATGTTAAATTTAGTTTCTAATCGGGTAAAAATTGGTAGATTTCTAAAAGACTTTTGGCATCTTCAATAATTCTTAAGAGTATAAAAGGGTCTAGAGAAAAAAGTGTCTTGCAGCCAAAATATTTTAAAACTGTTAGTGTAGTAAAAGGAATAAGGATCTTAGAGTCATGACTCCCACAATTTCTAGATATGTAATTTTAGAAAATTACTTAACTGTTATTAGCTTGATTTTTCTTACCTGTAAAGTAATATTTGTCTCACAGGGTATGGAGCAAATTAAATTTTGTGTATTTCCCATATATAAAGTACTATATAGCATTGCATTGGGCAAATATAATAGATGAGCCAGAAATGCTAGCCATCCTATCTAATAAAGAGGTAATCTGCAAATTGACCATCACTCCAACACACAAGATGGCCGGCAGTTGTGGGTGATTAGGCCAGCAGGGGAGAGCAGTTCAGTTTTGTTTACCAGGTTAGAACCAAAGCATCCAATTGCAGATTTAAAAATTTCATTGTGAAGACGTCACGGAGAAGGCTATTTTAAGTTCTGATTTTCTTTGTGTAACTAGCTTAAGCAGCAGGTAGAGGACTTAAAAATAGAATAATAAATGAAAGTGACTAGAACATTTGAGCCCTTGTTACATGATATAGTTGGTCAGTAAAGTAAATGGCGGTGTTGGCTGGTGAGGTGAAGATGTTGATCATTTGCATTTAAAATATTGAAATCACAGCGTGATATTTGGCATTCTTAATTGTAGTATATATTTCTGATTATGTTCTTACCTGTAAATTGAGAGAGATTGGATTATTGAACTCAGTCATTTCTGGTTCATGAATTTTTTTGGAAATGTGATTGATTTGGTTTTGAAATGAGAAGTTTCATTTGTAACCAGTAGATATTTATATTTTAAACTTTGCATCTAGATGTTCTTGGGTGGTTTAAGGAAACAGAGTAATTGTCTAGCTACCCAGTTATCCTCCTGGGCAGTAACTGGTGTTATTTTATTTTGTTTTCCAGTTACCATTTACAGCATGTTATTATTTATTTGTTTGTTTGTTTGTTTTTCCTTTAAGATAGAGAAGTGAAGAAAGGTAACTGTTACTGTCTTTTCTATTGGTAGGACAAAAATGAATATTCAGAAATTTGTATTTGACCCCTAGACTTCTTGGAATTTCAGATTTTCTAATTTTTCTATTTGGGAATCTCATGGATATATTAAAATATACTTGTCCAAAATGGAGTTATCATTTTCACCTCACACCTGGCCAGTCTTTTAGTAAATCACATTAAGTATCCAGTTGCTTAAACTTCCATCATTGGGATTATTCTTTTTCTCACCCCATTTTCCTACCCGTATACATCAATCATCAAGTTATTTTATTTATTTTCTTAAAATATATTTCTTCATTGTTTTCAAAGAGGAAGGGAGAGATATATATAGAAGCCTCAATGATGAGAGAGAATAATTGATCAGCTGCCTCCCTCTCGCCCCCTACTGGGGATTGAGCCCGAAACCCAGGCATGTGCCCTTGGCTGAAATCGAACCCAGGACCCTTCAGTCCAAAGGCTGACGCTCTAGCCACTGAGCCAAGCCAGCTAGGGCAACAAGTAATTTTAAATCAGTCTATTTTCTGTCTCCATTCCCACCACTTGAGACCAACCAATTTTTATCTTTTCCCTGGAATACTACACCAGACTCATAACTAGTTTCTCTATGCCTCTCCTCTGTTCTAGCCTCTATATGGTAACAAGTATAATCTTAAAATTTATTTGTATCAGGTCATGTCCCTGCTCAAGATCCTTTAATGTCTTCACTTAAAAGTATGTTCATATTTCTTATCATAGTTACAGAGCTCTGCGTTGTTGCCTACTTCTCTTATATTATCTTGTACAAAAAATCTTCTTTCTATGTTCTGGCCCTGTTTTCTTTCAGTTCCTTGAGCACATGTGTCAGACACAAGGCCCGAGGGCCAAATCCGTCCCGCCAGGCCTTGCAATGTGGCCCGCACCGCGCTGTCATCACTGCACTCCTCTGCGTTTCCATCACAATGACAGTTTATGACTGTTCAGTAAACCATTCGGCCCGCGATTTAGGCTGGATTTTAGATTTTGGCCCCTTCTCTGATTGAGTTCGACACCCCTATCCTTGAGTATTCTAGATTACTTTGGCCTCTGGAATACTTTTCTTTTCATTCTTTGATTTCTTAGTTTCTGCTTATCTTTTAGATCTCATTTAATTGATTTTTAGATAGGAAAGGAGAGATAAAAATTGATGAGAGTGTAAAACATCAGTTAGCTGCCTCCTGCAGGCCCCTTACTAGGGATCAAGCCTGAAACCTGGGCATGTGGCCTATCCTGGGCCACAGAATACTTTTTCATTGGACTTGTTTTTATTCTTACTCATATAAATATTTCTAACATTATGACCTAGCATTTTGAAAAGATAGCTAGATCACCCTAAAGGGTAGCTTGTCACATCTTGGAGGGATTGAAGTTTCTTTTGGAAAATAGCTTATACCAGTGACTTTTGGTAGTCATGTCTTTTCTGAGACATGCTTCAATGTTTGCTTACTAACAGTTATATCATAGTGGTTTCGCTATTAACCTAGATTAAGTTCTGAGGTGTGAAAACTGGGAAGTATATTGTCTAATCACTAATGGAGGTTTGTACGTCAAATTTTTATTTCTGAAAACCATAATGTGAATTGTATTCCAAAGTCTGCCATTAAAAAAATGTATTTATTTTATCTAATGACTAAGACTAAGATACTTACTATAACCCAGCTTGTTTTCTGGTAAAATTTCTTATAGATACAATTTAAATTTAGTGAACTTATTTAGGACTTGTAAATTTTACATGAAATACAATCTTGCTCTATTTGCCATGTTATTCTGGCTTTATTGAGCAAGAGAGGTGTATTTGTGTGTGTGTGTGTGTGTTTTAATTATCTTTGTAGGTTTTGTTTAGCTATGAGATTAGGGTAGATCATATGCAGATTTCTTAGAAAATGTAATCAAGTTTTTATTTATTTTGTACATGATTTCTTCAATCGTGTAGTTTTATTAGAAAAAAATTGTTCATGTAGCACTTCTATAAAAGTGCTAATATCTGAAATTAATGTGCATAAGCTTTAATTAGTAACTTTATTTTAAAATGTTACTATAGTTTTGATTTCTTCTATTATCAAGAAGTTTTTAGGTTGTATGATTTGAGAAATCATTTTGAAATTAAATTAGTCATTCTATAACATCAACTCTAGGATGTAGTCTGAACTCAATAGCATAGCCTACAGGTTCTCATTGATTTGTCTTTTGCTATTATTTCCCATTTCATTATTTGCTATTCTCCTGCATGTTTTTTACTCACACTAATTGTAAACTTTTTTTGTGTATTTCCCAAAACTGTTCTTTCATTTGAATGGAAGACTAGTCAGTGTTGCTTTCTTTTCCTACAAATTTCTAATTCCTTCTTCAAGACTTTTTTTCCACTGTGGTCTATCTTGAATATTTAAGTCTCTCTGCACAGGCAAAATTAGGTGCTCTACCTTGTGTTCTATTATTATGCTACACTTCCTTCTATCCTACTAAATAATATAACAGTGACTTACTTTCATCTTGGTTTCTAATAGAATTTTGACAACTTGAGGATGGGATTGGATCTTGCTGGTATTTATCTCCAATAATGAGTTTATGATAAGTATTTAAGTTGTTTGCTGGAATGAGCAAAGAATAATACGACAGATAAATTAGCCTCGAAGGAAGCTCTAATTTGTTTAGAGAAGAAATCTCTAAAGCAAAATGGGTACTTTTTGGAGAGAGGTGGGGGTGGGCTGTCAAAGGGAAGAGGAGTTGGCTGTATTATGTGTGGAAACCTTAACATCTTCTGACTTTGAATTTGCTATATAAACAAGATCATTTGCAATCACATATACTTAAAATCTGTCAGGGAATTTATGAAGGAGATGAAACTACTTCTAAATACACACTTTCTTATGTTTTTATACTAATTTAACTTTTTATTTTATTTTAGGAAACACTCCTTTACATCTTGCTGTGATGTTAGGAAATAAAGGTTAGTAAATATATATATATATATATTTAATCTTTAACTTCACTAATGTATAGTCAGTTTTAAATTTTCCATGTGAATTTTTTCTTTTTAGATTTAAAAAATTAACCTGATTATTTTATTTGCTAATTGAGCTTAGGATTCATTATATGAAAAATAAATATTTTCCATTAGTGGAAATCTTATATTAACCTTTATGCCTTTTGAAATTATGTATTTTTGTTTTTACTTGGTTATTTTGTCAAGCAAGTATTTATAATTTTAGGAGACTCTTATTTTCATATATTAAGGTTTATTCATTATTGTAATACTTAAAATATTAAAAGTTTTATAATTTTTAATGTGGACTTTTATATTAAAAACTCCTAAGTCTAGCTTTTTGTATATGATTGTAAAAATTTAATGCTTATTTTTTAATTAAGAAAACAACATGTAGACAAGGTGATTTAATTGATTTTAGAGAGAGGAAGAGAGAGGGAGAGAGATATAGAAACAGAGAGAAACATTCGTTGGAGCCTCCAGGATTGAGCCTGCAGTTGGGCATGTGCTCTGATGAGGAATCGAAATGCGGAAATGGATGAAATTGTGAGAGGGATGTCCTACTGGGATTGGGCCTAAATGGACAAACATTCCTCAAGGGGTCTCAGATTGGAGAAGGTCAGGCTGGGCTGAGGGACACACATCTCCATGCATGAATTTCATGCACCGTGCCTCTAGTATATATATAAAGAGCCAGCGACCAGAACGCCATAACAACCATAACGACTGTATCGACCAGCCACTATGACATCAACTGCAACCAGTTAACTGACCCGATCGGGTGTGGGCTCGGCCAGCCAACTTCCTGCAGCCCCTTCCCACCCTGCCACACCCCAGATTGGCACTTCCCACCCCGATCAGGAGAAGGGCTGGCCAGCCAACTGCCTGCAACCCCTCCCCCAGGCTGGCCCTCAATGGGCCCCCACCACCCCATTCCCATGGCCTCTCCTCCCCCTCATCAGCTCTGCTCTCGATTGGCCCCTCCACTTAGATCAGGGGCCCTCCCCTGCATGATTGATCACCTCCAACTGCCCTCCCCTGCTGGCCATCTTGTGGTGGCCATCTTGTGTCCACATGGGGGCAGCCATCTTGTGTGTTGGAGTGATGGTCAATTTGCATATTTTTCTTTTATTAGATAGGATAGAGGCCTGGTGCACAGGTGGGGACTGGCTGTTTTGCCCTGAAGGGTGTCCCAGATCAGTGTGGGGGCTACTTGGGGGAGGGGCCTGTGGTGGTTAGAAGCCGGCCATGCCCTCTTGGCGACCCAAGTGGAAGCCCTGGTATCTGTGATTTATTTATATTCTATAATTGAAACTTTGTAGCCTTGAGCGGAGGCCAGGGCAGGCCAGGGCTATGGGAAGCTTGGCTTTCTCCGTCACCAGGGGCAACTCAAGCCTCCTGCTCTCTCCAGCTCTGTGGCTGCCGCCATTTTTGTTGGCATTTATTTATCTTCTATAATTGAAACTTTAGCCTAGAGTGGAGGCCAGGGCCGGCAAGAGCAGGTGGGAAGCTTGGCTTCCTCTGTTGCTGGGGAAACCCAAGCCTCTTGCTCACTCCATGGCTGGTTGGGTTACTTTGCATACTCAGTCTTGATTGGCTGGTGGGTGTGGCTTGAGGGCATAGTGGAGGTACCGTCAATTTGCATGTTTCTCTTTTATTAGTGTAGATATGTGTGTGTCTAAACACACATATATGTAGTTTTTTAAGTTATTCCTTTTTAAAAATTGGATCATAATATAGTTCTGCATTTTCATTTAGCAGTACAATGTGGATATTCCACATTGAATGTATTTTTTTTTTGTAAATATATTTTATTGATTTTTTTACAGAGAGGAAGAAAGAGGGATAGAGAGCTAAAAACATCGATGAGAGAGAATCATTGATCAGCTGCCTCTTGCACACCCCCTACTGGGGATGTGCCTGCAACCAAGGTACATGCCCTTGACCGGAATCGAACCCAGGACCTTTCAGTCCGCAGGCCGACGCTCTATCCACTGACCAAACCGGTTTCGGCGGATATTCCACATTGAGATAGCTTAAATTTATTCCTTTAAAATCATTTTTACATTTCTTTTTTTAACACTTTATTATAAAAACTTTCAAATATATGTGAAAGATTATCACAGTGAGCATTGAAATAATCTCCATCTAGGTTCAGTAATTGTTAATATTTTATCATATTTATATTATCTTTCTCTTTAAGCAGTTTATATGTATTACTGTTGCTATACCATTTGAAAATTAGATGTAGAGATAATGACATTTTACCACCAACTACTTTAGCGTGCATTCTAACTCATTTTCCAATATAGCCATGATATTGTTATCATACCTAAGAAAATTAATATTATTGTAACATCTGATATCTAATTCAGATTTGATTTTTTTTTCAGTTTAAAAATGTCTTTTATAGATGTTTTTTATCAAACCAAGGAACATTTGAGGCTTACTCATTGCATTTGGCTGATATGTCTCTTTATCTTAATCTGGAAAAATTTGCCCACCTTTTTCTTTCTCCTGTGTACCTATTAAGAAGTCTTTCCCAAGTAATTTGTAGACTGTACCCCACGTGTCAAACACAAGGCCCTCGGGCCAAATCCGTCCCGCCAGGCCTTGCAATGTGGCCCGCACCGCGCTGTCATCCCTGCACTCCGCTGCGTTTCCATCACAATGACAGTTTATGACTGTTCAGTAAACCATTCGGCCCGCGATTTAGGCTGGATTTTAGATTTTGGCCCCTTCTCTGATTGAGTTCGACACCCCTACTGTACCCCATCTCGGATTTTCTTGACTATTTTCTCATGATATTATTTAACTTTTTCTTTGTTTTCAGTCTCTCCTAAAAATTGAAAATGAATTATAGAGGCTTAATTAGATTCAGGTTAAATATTTCTGGAAAGCATGCTGCATAGGTGATGTTATGAACTTTTTTTTTCTTTTGGATCAGGAGAGGGGCCTGGGAAGTGGAGAGAGTTTGGGGAGATGAGGGGAAGGAGCCAGAAGAAGGGGCACTGGGGCTCTGGGAAGGGGCCTAGGGAGCTCTATGAACTTTATTATCTGATATCACTTTGGGAAACAATGTCTAGTATCTTACTATTAATGCCACTAAGTTTGTTCACTTGTTTAAGAGTTGAAATAAATAATGAGCTTTTTATATGATATATTATAATCAAATCTTTTTTGTTTGATGTAAATTACTCTTGAGGTTCTTGGGTTATCTCTTAGAGTAGAAAACACTTTCAAAATACTCTTGAAAATAATTATTAAGAAACAATTCTTCCATTGCAGAGAGATCCAAAATATTCGTGAATCTGAGGATCTGAAATAACCTGGTTAAGATACATAGAAATTATTACTTTAAAAAATATTTTTATTGATTTCAAAGAGGAAATGAGAGGGAGAGAGAGATAGGAACATCAATGATGAGAGAATCATTGAATGGCTGCCTCCTCTACTCTCCCCACTGGAGATTGAACCCACAACCTGGCCATGTGCCCTGACCAGAAATGGAACTGTGACCTCCTGGTTCACAGGTTGATGCTCAACCACTGAGGCACACTGACTGGGAGATACATAGGAATTAAACATTTAACTCTCCACTGTGCATTATTTATTTTATAGTTTTGTTTTCTATTAATTTGATTTCTTGAATTTTTATGTGAGTTTTATATTGAGCTTCTAAAAATTACATGATGTTTGATATTATTACCACTTTATGTTTCAGAATGTGCCCATTTACTTTTGGCTCACAATGCTCCAGTAAAAGTGAAAAATGCTCAGGGATGGAGCCCACTGGCGGAAGCCATCAGCTATGGAGATAGACAGATGAGTAAGCAATATAAATTACTGTTGTTATATAATCTAAAAATATGAAGTGATGCATTTGAAATATTTTTCATTTAGCATAACTTTCCATGCTCTGAAAAGTGTGTATTTATAAGCTTATATATGGAACTTGAACATTGGATGATACATAAAAATAATTGAGGAATTATGTTTAAAAGTATTTTTTTTTCTCTTACAGCATTCTGCCCTATTCTTCGTTGTTGTTTCTTTATATCATTTTTTAAATTTTTAATCTTCACCTGAAGGGCAGATAAAATAATAAGCAATTTATATTGAGGCTTAACAGTAACTATATAGTAGATTTTAGTTCATTCTTATTTGACAAGTGGAAAAAAAGAAACTTATGTTTGGGAAAATTTTATAACTTGTCCAAATTTATACACAGCTACCGGTAATACGTTGTAAAGCTGAGGTTTGCACTTTAATGCAGTGTTTACATTTGAATCTCTTAACTATTAAGTAAATACTAAGGAGGTCTTCAGGTTTTAGATTCAGAAGTTATTGTTAAAGATAGAATAGGATTAATTTCTGTTTTGTTTTTTTTCTGTATTAGTATTATGTGAAAATACAATCTCTACTGAAAATTTGAACAGATATTATATAAGTACCTGGAAACAGTTGTAGATACTTACGTTTTTAGAAAAGTGGTATCCAGAGGATTTTTGAAATCTGCTAACTTTGAGATCACTTAGATCAGTATTACAATGGATATTGCATTATCTGATTGAGATTGGTAAATCTTGGCTCAGTCAGGTATAATAAATTCCCACAGATAATTTAAAATGAGGAAAACTAGTGTGAATAATAATAGCCTTACTAAACTTATTTACTAACTACATCTCTCAATATATCTGTATAAGAGTCAGTGAAATAAAATTTTATTTGTGAAATAATATTTTTTAGTATGGTGCAATCTATTTTAAATTAAAAAAATTTTTTTAATTTAAATTTTAGTTACTGCTCTTTTAAGGAAGCTTAAACAGCAATCCAGGGAAAGTGTTGAAGAAAAACGACCTCGATTATTAAAAGCCCTGAAAGAGGTAAGCTTTTTTTTTTTGTTGCTGATTTCGTATTCAAAGAATAATTTTGTGTGATTTTAAGCATTTTAAAAAATACAGTCTAATTTTTCACTAATTATTAAGGGTCAAGAAATGGTAAAAATCCTGCTTAAGTTAAGTAATAATAACATAACAAAATACTTTGATTATGATGTAAAAATATACTCTTATGGGAAGCACCATTCACTTTGAACTAGGAAAATAAAAAAAGTATCATTGCTTTCTTAAATGAGCACTCTAAGAAAAAAGAGCTGGGTCATAGTTAATGGCAATATTTTCTCTTTGTCCTTTGGGTTAGAAGATTTCTAAGAGCTGCAGCTCCTGCTCCTAGCAGGACAGTTCTATGAACTTTATTATCTGATACCACTTTGGGATAATTCTTTTTGTGTCCTCCTCTTGATGGTAAGAGCTGGGGATGCTGGCACAGAAAGAGAGGTTTATTTTCTTCTGAATTTTTGATGCCTAAAAGAAATGTGGAAGAAAGATGATGATTAAGTCTTTTTTTAGCTATGCCTTTTTTTTTTTTTTGAGCTCTGAAGACACAAATTTTTTTTAAGAATATTTGATTATAGTAGTTTCTTTAACAGTTACAGTCTTTGGGTGTTTAGTTTTTAATTTGTGAAATAAAATTTTGCTCTATAGTTCTCATATAGTAACATATTATTTCAAGTTTAATAAACTTTTGTGTTATTACTTTGTAGAGATAAAAGTTTATATTGTAATGAGTTGTTTTTTTAGACCATTATGAGGCTATCTAATTATTTTGGAAATTATTTTTTATAACTTCTGAAGTTATTAACTATTTTTACAATAGTACTTACTGTTATTTTAGTTATGCGAGAAAAAGAATATTTATGCAAATTTAAATCTTATCAGTTTCAGATATTTTCCTATGTATTTAAAATGTTATAAAATCTATAGTGGTGCATATTTTCCTTTGTAGATAATGTGTGCTATTGTAATGTTTTATTTTAAATAATGGACATTTTATTTTTCTCTAAACATTGAAATTTTCTATTTTTTGTCTATAGACCTTAAATGATAACAGATTTTTTAAAAGCAAAATATTAATTAGGTAATAACAGCTATTAATTAAGGTGCATTTAGTAATTATTCATATTTTATTTTCTAGCTAGGTGACTTTTATCTAGAACTTCACTGGGATTTTCAAAGTTGGGGTAAGAGTGTGCTCTGTTTTACTATAAAATACGTACACATGCAGAATTGCAAATGTAAAAATAACTATTGTACATATTTGTTAACATAAGAAATTTGATACTTGCCCCAGGATAATTAATATTTTCCATTAACTATCTTGTAATAAACTGAAGAGGTTGTAAAGCACTGAAGTGCTATTTCATTATCTCAACCTGATTAGTAATTTTTATAATTTTTACTTTAAGATTAAAAATGTGTTTCATTTTTAAACAATGAAATGCAGGTTTAAATTTTAAGTACTTTTAGGAATGTTCAGAGGTAGAGAGTACAATTATGAGATTATTAGATTATTGAATTAAAGGAAGTTTGATGTAGTACTTGGATCCCTGAATGTGCAGAATTTGGTAACCTTTGATTTGGATATTTTATCAACTTTCAATCATTTTTGCCACTTTTCCTATATACTTTTTGGCTACTGTCTTTTTCCATTTTAAATATATTTTGGTTGATTTCAGAGAGAAAGGGAGAGGAAGAGAGAGACTGAAACATCAATGATGAGAGAGAATCATTGATTGGCTGCTCCTGCACGCCCCCTACTGGGGATCAAACCCGAAATCTGGCTTGTACCCTTGACTGGAATTGGGACCCTTCAGTTTGTAGGCCAATGCTCTATCCACTGAGCCAGATGGCTAGGGCTATAGCCACTGTCTTAACATACTGTTTGGTTGCACACTGTTTTTATTATTTATGAAAGACCTTAATTCCAAGATATTTTGCAGTTATTTATTTTACCTTAGTAAGTTTCTCTTTTCCCCTTTGTTTAAATAGGAAGCTTGTTTCTAGTGACCTTTACTAACTAAACAACTGCCAAAACAACTAAATTTTGTTTTAAAATTTTAAACTAATGTAATGTTTATATATGAGCTTACATTTTTTAAAGCATCTGAATTAATTTTATGATATAAAGATATATAAATGCTCTATGATACTTGCCCCCAAAATAATTGTAAAAATAAATCATAAAATAATTATAAATAAATCAGATACTGACAAATACGGAAATCACTGTTAATGTTTCATACTAATGCTTCGAAATCTTTTTTTAGTGTTTACAAATGTGTGAGTGTGGGCGCACAAATATATGCTTAGCATTCTTTTCTTAAAATATTCTTTTATTGATTTCAGAGAGGAAGGAAGAGGGAGAGAGAGAAACATCAATGATGAGAAAGAATTATTGATTGGTGGCTTCCTGCACATCCCCCACTGTGTATGCAGCCCACAACCTGGGCATGTACCCCGATCCCAATGGAACCGTGACCTCCTGGTCAATGCACAACCACTGAGCCACACCAGCTGGGCCTGAGCATTAAAAAAAAAAAAAAAAAAAAAAAAAATATATATATATATATATATATATATATATATAAAATGTATATAATGTATATATATAATGTATATATAAAATATATATAAAATGTATGTATATATATATATATATATATACACATACATACACATACACACACATATTTTATTAATTTTTTACAGAGAGGAAGAGAGAGGGATAGAGAGTTAGGAACATCGATGAGAGAGAATCATCGATCAGCTGCCTCCTGCACCCACCATTCCCCCCACTGGGGATGTGCCCGCAACCAAGGTACATGCCCTTGACCGGAATTGAACCTGAGACCCTTCAGTCCGCAGGCCAATGCTCTATCCACCGAGCCAAACCGGTTTCGGTGAGCATTCTTTTTTTAATGGGAATCGTACAATGTATGATTATGCAATTTGTCATTCTTATTTAATATATCACAGGCATCCTACCATGTTAGTTCATGAGAAAGTACTTCATTTATTTTAACAGCCACATGATACTTTATAGTATGGATGATTAAGGTTTTCCTAATGTTTTAAATCTCTAAATATAAAGATTTAATTCCTAAATAAAATTATAGTTCTTTTTATTTATTTTTAATTTTTAATTTTTATATATTTTATTGATTTTTTACAGAGAGGAAGAGAGAGAGAGAGAGAGAGAGAGAGAGAGAGAGAAAGATAGAGAGAGAAACATTGATGAGAGTCATCGATCAGCTGCCTCTTGCACGCCCCCTACTGGGGATGTGCCCGCAACCAAGGTACATGCCCTTGACCGGAATCGAACCCGGGACCCTTCAGTCCGCAGGCTGACGCTCTATCCACTGAGCCCAACCGGTTTCGGCAAAATTAGTTCTTTTTAAAATTGTTACAACTCTACCTATCAGGCTAGTTTTGGCTTCATCAAAATCACACATGATTTTGTTATTCTGATAGGCCTATCTTGTCTTTATGCTTTATATATCATTTAGAAGTCCTGGTGTTCTAGACCACTGAGAGGAAAAGAGGTTTGTAGTGGCTTTGAATAATAAAAGAGCTCCAAGTCAAATTGGTCTAAAGTTAAAGTACATTTTTTTCACTCTGTTTTTTATTATTTTATTGAGACCCCATCTTCCTTGATGATCTTAAACTAAGGGTGTCCTTTGAGTATAATGTTCTTTAACTGATTATCTTAGTAATATTAGTGGTTTAAATTCTAAAATAGTCTTGCTGAGCAAAATGTTTTAAAATATTTTGAAAGTGACAGTTCAATTATATGAAGAAATAAAAATGGGTGTAATCACTCCTGAAAGTGTACATACATCTATAGTTACAAACACATTATAAATATTGCATAATCAAATTCATGATGCAACCCCTGAGGTACTTGTTGAAAGTATCGTGTGTTTTTTTTTTGAGAACTTGACTTTGACACAAAAAAGTCAGCACATCTGTTCATTGCTGATAAAGGATTTTTCTGATTTTGTGTCAAAACTAGCTCCTGATGGTTAGATGTCATATGTAATTCTAAAAAGTAAAACTCATTGGCTAGATTTAGCTTAGATACTTTGGACTTAAAAACACGTGATAATTTAAAAAATATATATATTTATTGATTTTTTTACAGAAAGAAGGGAGAGGGATAGAGAGAAACATCGATGAGAGAGAAACATCAATCAGCTGCCTCTTGCACACCCCCTATTGGGGATGTGCCCCCAACCAAGGTACATACCCTTAACTGGAATCGAACCTGGGACCCTTCAGTCTTCAGGCTGACTCTCTATCCACTGAGCCAAACCGGTCAGGGCTGGATAATTTTTATTATTATTAGATTCAGTTATCAAATTTTATTCTAGAATTTAGGCATGTTTCTCCTCCTTGTCAAAACCACCCCCCCCAAAAAAAAGGCAACCCAGAAGTAAGGGGGAATAAGAAATATTGAGATCCCAGTCTAAATTTATTTTAGAAGAAGTGGAGCATGCAAACTGTACTGTTTCCTCTGCTGTCATATTCAGTGTTTGGCTGAAAATAGCCGCAGACTTGGTTAAAGTGGAGATAATAATTGCCCCATCTTTTGCAAATTTTTGTTTTGTTGTGAATGAAATGTAATCACGTTTTTGAAGGAAGCCCTGTATATATTGTAAAATGTTAAATAATTTACAGTATCATAATCACTACTTCAAAACTAGGATTATGCCTATAATATGTTTCAAGAGAAAAACTGATAATTTAAAAAGTTTCTTTATCTCATTATCTACAGAATATCCATTCTACCATATATATTTGGGGTTGTTATTTGCATATTATGAATGAAAAACATTAGGCTTAGAGATGCTAAAATCAGGAAGTAAGTGATAGCAAAAACAAAATTTAAATGTAGAGACTCTTCATTTTTCAGTTCAGTGAATTATGCTACCTTTGGAATGGCATGTTAGACTCTCATTATATTGAGCTAACTGAAAATATAGAGTTTAATTGTTCAGTTTATGCTGGAAAGGAAAAAGTCATCACAGAATTGGGAAAATATAAATTAGTCTATTTTTGGAATGCATTTCATAGGAGAAATCTTTTTTGTTGATACTATTCCCTCTTTCCTTTCATTTTGTAGGAAAGGAAATCCCAAATCCCTAAGCTTTTTTCTCATCCTGATTTTTATTTTACATAAATATATTTAACATCTTTAAATACTCTTCAATTATTTTCAATCACTACAAATATAATCCATTATTTTTCTTGTTTTATATTTAAGTAACTTTCATATTTTCTGCGTTAGATTATTTTCTTGAGATTTATTTATGAAATAATATCTGAATTATGCTTATGAAAAATTACTTCTAAGCGTTTTATTTTCTTTTTGCATTAATTTCTGCCTTTTCTAATTTTTCTAAATTTGTTTTTGTGGATTTCCATCTATTTCAAAAGATGTAATAGATAAGGTTAAATTAATTTTGAATGCTATCTTCTGATCATTTTGTTCACGCTATATCAAATACGTGACAGGAAAACTAGATCTCAATGAGCATGAAAGAAGAGCTTTGGCCGTTGCTACTATTGCTTTTCTCAACTTTGGTTGTTTTATACAGGGATTTTTTTTTTTAATCAGAAAATTATTTCTTATATTATATATTTTGACTAGGGTAACTGTTAGTTGGTATTCCATTCTCTTTGGGGACAGTAAACTTTTCTTATTTTTGTATAGTAAAATGCCTAGAAAACAGCCTTCATTGCTGGAAATCATTTTAGATCCAGTAACCTCTCACGATTTTAAAAAGACATTGATATATTAAGTGTAACTTTAGTGGTTAGAAAATATTGATACTTCTGAAAAAGCTAACTAAAAAACTAGTCTTTAGTTTTCTCTGAAGTTTTTGTTTCTTTCTAACACAGGTTGACTTAGCACCCATTTTAAACACGGAATTTCAAAAAAATACATTGTAGCCCAGCTGGTGTGGCTCAGTTAGTTGTTCAGTGTCGATCCAGGAACTAAGAGATCAGGATTCGATCCCGTTCAGGGCACATGCCTGAGTTGTGGGCTCAATTCCAGTAGGAGGTGTGCAAGAGGCAGCCGATCAATGATGTTTCTCATCCATGTTTCTAGCTCTATCCCTTTCCCTTCCTCTCTCAAATATATATATATATATGTATGTATATGTATATATACATGTATGTGTAAGTTATCTATCTGTCTCTATATATATATACATGCACACACACTCACATACACATCTGATACGATCTTACTTTCAGGAATTTTTACCTTCACATTTTTTTCTTTATTGATATGTGGTAATTATAACCTGTTACACAGATTTATTCATCCTTACAATAACTCCTATTTCCCCAAAGTGTGGCAGATAATAACTAATAAAAAGCTATAAAAAGATAGCTGTGATATGAATGTGAGCAACATGGAATATAGACATCTATAAATAAATAGAATCATTTCATTTTATAGATTTTGAAACTGTGGTTCTGTGTGATTAAGTAACCAAGGTCACATGGGATTCAAACTCAAATTCAATTATTTAGCTTTAAAAATGACTTTTTCTGTTACACAGTTTTCTATCTATTATATCATCTATCTACCTATCTATCTATCATCTATCTATTAGAAGCCTGGTGCATGAAAATTTGTACACTCGGAAGGGGGTCCCTCAGCCCGGCCTGTGTCCTCTCCCAGTCCAGGAGCCCTCAGGGGATATCCAACTGGCAGGCCTAAGCTGCAGTCTGTGTGAGGTGACCAGCAGGCAGTCAGGGGACGGCATAGGTGTCTAGTGGCTGGCCCCACCCCCCATCGCACCACTGCTGCCAGTGGCCACCCTCTGTGGGAAGCGACCCCGAGGATAGTGAGTGGCTGTCCCCGCCCCGAATCACCCTGCCACTGCTGCTGCCACCCCCACCCCTTCCCCATTGCCATCCCTTCCCTCTGCCCACTGGCATGCATCTTGGCTGGTCTCGAGACACCTGCTCACCAGTCCTGCCTCCCACCCTCCAGTCGTTCAGTTGATTTGTATATTATATTTTATTTATAATAAAAGCATAATATGCAAATTTATTTATTTTAAAATATCTTTTTATTGGTTACAGAGAGGAAGGGAAAGGGAGGAAGATAGGAACATCAGTGATAAAAGTCAATCATTGATTGGCTGCCTCCTGCACGCATCCCACTGGGAATCAAGCCTGCAACTCAGGCATGTGCCCTGTCAGAGCATCAAACTGAGACCTTCTGGTTTATAGGTCAATGTTCAACTGCTGAGCCATACCAGCCGGGCTATTTTCTACTACTTAATCACATTATATTTAAAGGATCAGATAGGCTTCAGGTCCATCAGTTACCCATTCAGGAGGGCTTAGTTACCAAAGGGCATAGTTTTCTCATCTATAATAATATCCTACAATATGTACCTATGAGGAACATTTTATCAACTTTGCTACTGGTGGTGGGCAGAGGTGGTGGTGGGGAATGTAGTGAACTATACAGCAAATACAATAAAATTATAGATACTTGAATTTGCTCAGAATTGCTTTACATATTAATTTAGGAGGGAAAATACTATTTTAAAAGAAATTTTTATAATTTTGATTAATTCCTAAAATGTTCAGATTATTCTTCTAATTAATTTTTACCTCTTTTTTTAAAAAAAATATAGTGCCTTTACTTTCCCGAATTCTGCCTTCCGATGCATGTAAAATATACAAACAAGGTATCAATATCAGGTAAGGTGATTTGATTTTTTCCCCCGAGTAATAGAAAATTGAGATTTAGAGGAAGCTTTCCCCCTACCTCTGTAGTAATAGCTTACATTAGGATGTAGTATTTTTATAACTTAAATATGCTGTATATAAAGTCACAACATTTTATCTCATTTGAGACATACTATATACAGATAATCAAAGGTATCAACTCTTGACTAAAACAAAGGTATTATTCTTATTCAACTACAGAATATCTAGAAGGCAAACAGTGAAGAACATGATGTAATACTAAGAAGATGTAAGATGGTCATCTCCTTGATCCTGGCTTTTTAAGGAATAAGGGACACATAAGTAGAAGACCTAACTCTTGTCCTTCTTTCCCTACTCTTATACCCTTCTGTTCCCAATGTTCCCATCCATGAATCCATTCATCTATTCAGTCATTTATCTATTCTAGTGAACTCTTTAAGACTAAATTTAATATTCTTCTGTTTCCTTTTAAAACTTAAGATTGATGATTGGATCATGTGGAAAATATTTATTTTACTCATTTCAGAATTTTACTTTTATCATTCCTTATATCTTTAGCTTTATATTTTAATGTAGGTATATTTGTAAATTAAGTAAATGAAAGTTATATATATTGCTAGTGAAAATTCCAACTTATATATATATGTATTTTAGTATATTTATAAATTATATATACATATATATAATATTGCATATATATATTTATACATATCCAGAATATTAATTTGGATATGTAAGGGATTAGGACTGGAAATGTCTTAAAATATTATTTCATGTAAACTGTTTGTTTTATAGATGAGAAAGTGAAGTGATTTTTACAGGAGTACTTTGCAAATTAGTAGCTGAGCCAGGACCTCCAAATTCCTGTCAGTTCCTACCGTGTCACAAGGCAGAAATTTAAAAAAACTAACTGTATAAAATTCATTATGCAATATGTTGAATTCTAGTGGAAGAAATAACCTTTAGTTGGAAGTAAGTTCTAGGGTAATCTCAAGCAGTAGAATTAGATTAAAGTAGAAGTTTCTGGATTTTTTTTTTTTTTTTAAATAACCTTCAGAAGTTTCTAATTATGAAAGTGCTCATGCACATTAAGTTCATGGTAATTATAGAAACCTTGGAAATTACAGAAAAGTATACAAGAGAAACTAGGAAGGGATTTGATAATGATATAGGTTTAATTCACCAGCCTATTGTTAATACAATAGTATATTATGGATTCATAAAAAATGATTCATCAATTTAAAAATGTTTAATATAGGCACTTGCCAAAGGTAGTAGATAATTTTGGAGAATAGTATTTTCTTCCATGTGCTATACTAAAAAAAAGTTTTAGTTTTGTTTGATTTTTAGAAATAGGAAGAAAAGGAGGAACATTCTCTTTAAAAAATTATATATATGATTTTTGGCAGTAAATTTTATTATGACTATTATATAATAAATATAGATTAAAAAAACTCAAACACTAAATGGTTAAAATGGAGACATGAGAATAGGAGCCTGAGGGAGAATCATTGTTATAGAAATGTAGGTAATGAGGAAACTACTTTAATGTAGTCAGACACTCAGACCTAGGGCTTACCAGCAGCTGAGGATGAAGGAGAAATATGATCGGTTCTAAAGCTCTCATTTCTAAACAAAGTTTACCACATTAATGGGAAGGCTGGATTTTAGGAAGTTTGGCAAAGTTTTATTGCATATATGACAAGAATTGACTTCTAAAAAATAAGTTAACATTAAATAAAAACTTTCAATTTTAAATGTCAAAAGACTTAGTTTTTTAAAACATCACTTCAAATGAAGCTGAATTTTAACTATCAAAGAAATCTTTAAAGTTTACTCATACCTCATAACAGGCATCTGATCATGTAAAATATCTTCTTTGGTTTTAAGGAGAGATGAAATACTTTAGTAGAAATAGGAAAGTGTGAGCAGCTTTATTATTGTGAATCCTAAAACATTTTCACTATTAATTTTAATAATTTGAGTGATCTGTACCCACTGACTGAAATGATCATTGCAAACTTTGCCCCATTTCAGGCTTTTCCTGTCTCAAGAGAAGGCTCTATTTCTTTTTTTCAGTGCTATTTGGCATTTTTCAAGTTTTTATCTCAAAAAGTATTTTCTGTTTAAATCTTTGCATTTATATAAAGTTTTTTTTTGTTCTTCATGCCATTACATATAAAAATTAATATTTAGGTTCATAGGCTTAAAGCAAAGGAATAGTTAATACATTAAAATATGATCAATTTTATCATTATAAGGCATGTGTGATATTTACTAGGCAATATAATATGTCAGGGATATTGCAGAAGATGTATTAGATAGTCTTATTTCAATTGCAAATTATAAAAGTACAGATGAAATAAAAATTGACTGTTACTGATCTCAGGTGTGACTACATCTAGGAGCTTATCACCATGTAAATCTGTCTCTGCCTCTCTTTGTATTTCTTTTCTCACTTTTTTTCACATTTACCCTTTGCAACTCACTACCACTCTCATCTAGGATGGGCAAGAATGGAATGGAGACAGAGACTTGTCTGGCCACCTACCCTTTTTAAAATTAATTAATTTATTTATTTTTACAGAGAGGAAGGGAGAGAGAGAGCTAGAAACGTCGATGAGAGAGAAACATCGACCAGCTACCTCTTGCACACCCCTACTAGGGATGTGCCCGCAACCCAGGTACATGCCCTTGACCGGAATCGAACCTGGGACCCTTCAGTCCTCAGACCGATGCTCTACCACTGAGCCAAACCGGTTTTGGCAAATTAATTTATTTTTATATTTCTTTATTGATTTCAGAGAGAGAGGAAGGTGAGAGAGAATCATTGATCGGCTGCCTCCTGCACACCCCCCAATGGGGATCGTGCCCACAACCCAGGCATGTGCCCTTGGCCGGAATCTAACCTGGAACCCTTCAGTCCGCAGGCTGATGCTCTATCCACTGAGCCAAGCCGGCAGGGCCACCTACCCTTAAAAAAAAAAAATTATTTTTATTTTTTTTATTTTTTTATTTTTTATGTAGGGGATAGAGTTTCCTGGTACCTGAAGCTTAGAGTCCACATAGGGCACTTACATAAATTGATCTATTTCTTTTTGATACTACTGTGTTTCCCCGAAAATAAGACATCCTCCGAAAATAAGACCTAGCACATGGAAAGATAAGACATCCCCTGAAAATAAGACCTAGCGCAACTTTGGGAGAAAAAATTAATATAAGACACTGTCTTATTTTCGGGGAACCAGGGTATCAGTAGTCCACACCTTATAAAGGGAAGGGATAAGCCCCTTTAACTAGCATTATTTTCTCTTATGCCATATGTACAAGCAACAACTTGACATATTTAGCAGTACAAGCACTAGTAGTGCAATAGCAGGTCACTGGCAGCAGACTAGAAGCCAGAATTCAGTTATAAAGCAGCAGACAGGGTTCATCCCTACAGGAGTTGGTGACGTGCTTTTTTTAGTGCTCTTGATTTCATTCTGAGGGAATACGTATATTTTACATGGCTCAGAAAAGAGCTCCTTGTACATAGGGTAATCAGACTTTCCTATTTGGTCTGATTTATCCCTGTTACCTAGTAAAATTATTAATAGGACCACTTTCACTTTTTTACTTTAAAAAAAAATAAGTTTTTTATTGATATATGGGAGAGAAAGATTGATCTGACTCTTGTGCACCCCCTACTGGGGATTGAGCCCACAACCTGGGCATGTGCCCTGACCAGGAATCAATCCAGTGACCTCTTGATGCAAGGACGAGACCCAGCCAACTGAGCCACACCATCCAGGGCTCACTTTTACTTTTAAAAATAACCCGAGTTATTCTTTTGATGCGTGTGAGATGTTTCATTCTGAGCCTTTTTGTGTAGGGAAACCAAGAATGCCCATTCACTTTGCCTTGTCCAGGGTGAAAACTGAAAAGCCTACAAAGTAATGAATTCTTATAATTGCATTAGAACTCAGTAGCCTGAGTGGATCTTTCACAGGGACTTAAAGATGTTTCTTTGGGCATGATCACCATCATGTAACAAATGTGTCAACCAATTTCTTAGATTAAGGAATATGTTTTGAGGAGCTAGTCAGAGAGATGCTGGTGTGATCTACAAAGTTTTCAAAGATTGAAGGACTTTAGGGTACTTGGGAACTTTTCCACTGCAGTATTCTCCCTTATTTCAGCAAGTAGTGATTTGTGAAATTTGAGACCAACTCATTTGGGTAGACTGTGTCAGATCTTGGTTACCAAAGAGCACAATTAATACACTGAAATGAATCTATGAGCTTTTGACATAGGAATGATTCATAAGATTTTCAAGCTGTGGAGATGTTGGAAAATAGAATGCTGATTGAATCTGGGAAGTCAAACAGAAAGGCTAAAAGATTTTGGAATAAGTTAAGTGGGTTACCAGGTGGAAGGATGAAGCAAATTTTGGTACCTGATAGTTGGGGATAAGAGCAAAAGGCCAAGAATGTAGTACATCCATTGCTTTTACAACCCTCTTAATTGCTCTGCTTGGTCAGTAACATGGTCTTACAGGAATCAGAATGTTAGGTCTGCTTTCTTTTTCTGTGCTGAAGTTGTTATTTTTATGGAGTTGTTACAGTAAGGGAAATGTTAAGGAACAAAGGCACAATACTTCAGCAATAGGGAAACAATCTTTCTTAGAGTATATACTCAGAAAAATGAAATACAAGTAAAATTGAGTATATTTAAATATTCTTTTGGTGTGTTGTTTTTTTAAATAAGATATTTTAAATTTAGTTTTTTCTCTCTAAATTTGACTTTGCAATATGGTATTAGCATCTTGGTTTGAGTTTAGAAGGAACAAAATTTGATTTAATTATTATGGACTGTTATTGAAATTCATTTGTCAGAATTTCTCATCTACATATCTTTCACAGGCTTGACACTACTCTCATAGACTTTACTGACATGAAGTGCCAACGAGGGGACTTAAGCTTCATTTTCAATGGGGATGCAGCACCCTCTGAATCTTTTGTAGTATTAGACAATGAACAAAAAGTTTACCAGCGAATACACCATGAGGTGAGCATTCCTCTAAATGGTTTTTAAAAAATGACTTTGTATGGAACCAAGTGTCAGTGTAATTGTTTCAAAGGACTTAAGGTATAAATGGGATTTGATTATAAAGCTTTTATTTTTTTACTACTAGTTTTTTAGTTTTATTTTATTTTATATATTATCATCTGGTTTTCATCTTGACCAAGCCAGTGAGTCTGTTTGCTCATAATTCACTGATGGTCTGCTAGTTAGGTGAACTCCATTTTCTCTTAGTTCTCATTTGTTGAACCTGTGCTGCTCCTTTCACTATTTATTATTTTACAACCTTAGTTTCTTTTAAAACGTTACTGACCATCCCTATCTCTATCTGTACTTTGATTATCTGTCTGTACTCTTTTTTTTATTTTTTTATTTTTTTATTTTTTTATTTTATTTTATTGATTTTGTACAGAGAGGAAGGGAGAGAGATAGAGAGTTAGAAACATCGATGAGAGAGAGTCATCGATCAGCTGCCTCCTGCACACCCCCGACTGGGGATATGCCCGCAACCAAGGTACATGCCCTTGACCGGAATCGAACCCGGGACCTTTCAGTCCCCAAGCCGGCGCTCTGTCCATTGAGCCAAACCGGTCTTGGCTATCTGTCTGTACTCTTATTTTTCCTTACTCTTTGACTGCCTTTCTTTTATTTTTTTCTTCTTAAAGTACAAAATTATCTTCCTTTCATCACATCAGAAATCCATGTTGGTATTGCCTACTCAACCATCATTGAAAACTATATGCATCATTATCCTCATCCTTTATTCCATGAACTCTACTTTCCCTGCTTTTAGAGATGCCGGGAAGACAAAGCTTTTCTAGTATCTCTGTCATTGATAAACTACAAAATTTTCTTAGCCAACATTTTGTTTCATCTCTTTTTAAATTTTGTTATTTTTCACCACTTCATTTCTATATATTGTCATTCACCACATCTTATAGTTCCTTCCTCAACATCTCTTAGATTAGAACTTCCTACTACCATATCTGTTGATGAGACCTTAGTTACCTTGTATGTGTACTATTGAAAAGTAGTGTCGTAACCTGCACTGAGCAATGAAGATTTAGATTGGAAGAGGAGAAGGTATTTCTTATGGAGCACAGGGTGAGTAAAGTCAGGGAAGTGGGAATAAAAATGGTCTTTTGGGGAAACAGAAAAGGGATCTGAATAAAGTTTTCTCCTATTGAGTATGCGAACATGATTTATGGCAGGTCTTAAAAGCCAGAAAGATAACTTAGGATTTGCTGTAGTTAGTAACAGAGTCATAGATTCTTAGATTATTGATATGATCTAAAAGTAATTTAAGGGAATTAATCTTATGTATTTCTTTCACTTTCCCTCCCTTCCTTTCTTAAACATTTATTAAGGATCTAGTAAATGCTAGACACTTCTAGGTACTATGGATAGTGGATCTTTATTAATAGTGTATAGCTATTACTCATATATATAATATTAAGCATTTCTTGCTAGCATATTGGAACTATTATTTAAGTATTTTAATTAAAAAAATTTATCATTAAATTCTCAACCTATTAAAGTAAATACTTTTATTACCTTCATTTTACATGAGAAAATTAAGGCTTACAGATATTAAATGACATCTTAAAGATCACATAGCTGATATGCAGGATGGATTGGAAAAGGAAGAGATTGGAAGCAGGGGAGTTATGGTTATACAGTTGAGAGGTGACGAGGTCCTCTCAACTGTATAGTGAATAAGAAAGTGATTGTGTAGTGAATAAGAAAGAAATTATGACTTACATTTCCAAGAATGAAATAATAGGACTTGCTAATAGATTGAGTGAATTAAGAATTAGAAAGATTTAAGGGTGAGTGTAGTGATTCTGTCTTGAGGAGTGGAATGACACTTGCCACTGATAAAATTGGGTTATTTGGAAAAGGAAATACGTTTGGGATTTTGGGTAATGCTCATTTTGAGTCCATTGCTAAAACGAGCACACTTGTTTCAACTTTATTAAATTTCTCTGAAGTATTTGCTATTATTAATAACTCAGTTCTTAAAATTTTCTTTTCCGTATGAATTGACTTTAGTCTGTTGTTCTTTTCTCTCTATCTTATTCTCCTTTCCCTGTTCCCTACTTACCTCTTTAATCTTGATTTGCCTCTGGTGTGGTTCTCATTTTTACAAACTGGCAGAATAATATCTTCTGTTCTCACAAAGTATATATTTGGATCCCAGATAAATCTTCTGAGTGGAGACCTATCTACTCAAATGGGATATTATGTATGTCTCTAAGATAACTTCAAAATTTAGTTTGTCTAAGGCTAAATTCATTATTTACCCTCCAAACCTGCCTCTTCTCCCACTCCTCTCCCCCCATTTTCCTTCTTTTGGTGAATGACATCATTTTCTATTCATCCAGATAACAGGGAGTTATTTTTGACATCTTTTCTTATACTCCATGTTTTCTAATTAGAGATTATGTGTAGTCATTTGTCTTCATGTGTCTAATATCTCTTTTTTTATTCATAGTGCTAATGCCTTAATTTAGATACTACCTTCCCCCCCCCCCCCCCCCCGCCAGTGGAATAGAGGATTTTTATTTATTTTTTATTTTTTTATTTTATTTTTTAAATTAAATTATTATGTGCATACATATTTTAACATTCCCCTCCCCCCCGTACATACCCTCCCTCCCCAGAGTTTTGTGTCCATTAGTTGTACTTATATGCATGTATACAAGTCCTTCGGTTGTCTCTTATCTCCCCCAGAGATACTCACTATCTTTCAACTGGACTATCACAAGTCTTATAAATGATCTTCCTGCCCCCCTTCTGTTCTGCTTCTAAATTATCTCATATACTGGAGATAGATTGAACATTGAAAACAAGTTTATGAAACCTGCCTTCTTTAAAGACATTTTATAGTTTCCTGTTCCTAAAGAGTGAAATCCAAATTCCTTAGCATGACATGGTTCCTTCTGTGACCTGGCTTTTCTAGCCTTTTCCTTACTTTGCTGTCTTAGATACAGTAGTACTTATTTCTTTGCAATTTTTTCAGACATGCAAGGCTATTTAGCATTCATTTTATTGTACACATTGTTTCCACTTCCTGGAATGTCCTTCTTGCACCCTCATACCTAATGGACACGGCTTAGTGTCACTTCCTCCCAGGTGACCATTGATTTCTTTATGCTTTCACTGAATATGGTATCAAAGACCCTCTTCTGCTTTTTGTTTATGTGTGGCTTTCTTCCTTTGTGGGGTTAAACTTCTCAAGGATATGGGGTTCATTTAGTTGTATTCTCTGGTACCTAATACAGCTTCAGCACATTTTAGGCCAGAGCTTGGGAACCTTTCTGTAAAGGTACAGATAATACATATTTTAGATATTTAGATATATTTGCATGCCATATGGTCTCTGTCACAACTACTCAACTCTGCTGTGATTAGTATAAAAGCAGCCAGAGATATTACGTATATGAATGATTATAGATATATTTCCATAAAACTTCATGAAAAATGTAGTGGATTGGATTTGGCATGCAGGCCATAGTTTGCTGACCTTTCTTATAGATTCAGATATTTATTTATTTATTTATTTTAATATATTTTATTGATTTTGTACAGAGAGGAAGGGAGAGAGATAGTTAGAAACATCGATGAGAGAGAGTCATCGATCAGCTGCCTCTTGCACACCCCCTACCGGGGATGTGCCCGCAACCAAGGTATATGCCCTTGACTGGAATCGAACCTGGGACTCCTCAGTTCCCAAGCTGACGCTCTATCCATTGAGCCAAACCTGTTTCGGCTAGTCAGATATTTAATAAATAATTTGACCTATTGTATATTAAATGAGAATAGCATAGCTAACTAGGCAGAGGTAAGTGGACATATGATACTGAAAGGGAAACCAAAGAACTGGTATTTAAGGTTGTGTGTGTGTGTGTATGTGTGTGTGTGTGTGTGTGTATTTTATGCCTTAAAAATTACAGATAAGTTGGGTTTTGAGCAATAATCCTTAAGAAGGAAATACTTGTGTTTTCTAATGTGCATGTATCAGTAATACCTGTTCAATAAATGTTTGTTGAACGGTTGTAACTAATATGGTTTTTTGAATGATATGGTGATGATTAGTCTATGATTTATAGAAGAGTTATGTTCTAAAAGTTTCTTTAAAAATAGGGTGTTTGAAATGCAAGGTAAATTTCTTCACAGTCTTATATGTACTGTTACTCTCAAGCTAATACACAGAATCCTAATTGATTGTAATATATTTGAAAGATAATGTTTGAGAGTTCTGTATAACCTATGTCAGTCAAAAATTTTCTTTTTCCCCCCTTTTTTAATATATATATTAAAATATATATATATTTTTTTTTTACCAATTCTACTTATTTATTTTTCTCATTTTTTTATTATTAAGTTATTCAAAATTTTCTTTAGAAAATTGTGTTCTGAATTAGTTTGGGTTACCAGAAATACATTTGTACTTTTGCATTAATATCAAGAGTTTCCATTCCTCACTTGTAAGGGTGAAGGAAATGGCACTATCCCAGTCCCAAGGTATTGCTGTTTTTTCTATAGACAATAGATTAAGAAGTGACTATATCTGGGTGGAAGTTCAGTGGTGAAAAATAGAAAATGGGCCTCTTGGTAATCTATATGTAATAATAAAAGTATAATATGCTAATTAGACTGGACCAAATGACCTTCTGGATGCCCTTCTGCACAACCTTCCAGAGGAAGCTGGGGCCTCAGGTGCAAGGGCCAAGCCCTTTGCACGAATTTCATGCATCAGGCCTCTAATATAGAAATAAGGAGGTGTGCCGAAACCGGTTTGGCTCAGTGGATAGAGTGTCGGTCTGTGGACTGAAAGGTCCCAGGTTCGATTCCAGTCAAGGGCATGTACCTTGGTTGCGGGCAGATCCCCAGTAGTGGGTGTGCAAGAGGCAGCTGATCGATGTTTCTCTCTCATCGATGTTTCTGACTTTCTATCCCTCTCTCTTCCTCTCTGTGAAAAATCAATAAAATATATTTAAAAAAAAATAAGAAATAAGGAGGTGTGGGAAATCAAGCTTCTAGCCATTGTAAACTTCGTGCACAGTTCTCATTCTCCAGTGAGCTCTCTAGGTTCTGCCTTTTATTCTCCTATTTCCCTCCCTTCTCCCCCTACCCCCCCCGCCACCCCCTTACTTAAGACTCTGGTCCTAAGTATCAGTGACTCTCGCTTGGCCTGTAAAGATAGAATCTCATCTTATACCTGCTCACTTACCCTTCTGTACCTGATTTTTTAATTTTCTGTTTCTGAAGCAAGCACAAAGCTTTCTTTTTTTTTTTTTTTTCTCATTTAAAAAATAATTATTGATCACATATTATGTGCCAACACTGTAGAATATGCAGAGAATAAAACCTGAAGTAAGGCTACTTATCAAGTTTAGAACTGATAGGTTGATATGAATGGATTTTTTCCCCTCCAAGAAATATAGAGCAGGTCCCTTCTGGACTGCTTTTCTTTCCTTCCGTCCCTTTCGTGCCCCACCCCCTCCTTTTTTTCCCCTTCAACTTAAGAATTATTGAGAAAGACCCAAGTGATAGTGGTGGGTCTTTAGATTAAAAAGAACTAAAGAAAGATTCATGTGTTGAAATAAAATTAAATCTTCATATGGACATTTTGTCTCACGCTTGTCAACTTAATGCTTTTTTTTTTTTTTAATATATTTTATTGACTTTTTACAGAGAGGAAAGGAGAAGGATAGAGAGTTAGAAACATTTATGAGAGAGAATCATCTATCAGCTGCCTCTTGCACACCTCCTACTGGTGATGTGATCACAACTCAGGTATATGCCCTTGACCGGAATTGAACTCGGGACCTTTCAGTCCCCAGGCTGACGCTCTATCCACTGAGCCAAACCGGTTTTGGCAATTCTTTAAGTAATCTTTTAAAATTACCTTATATACTGTATGTTTCTGAAGTGGATAATCTAATATTGTTTCAACTACATTATAACAGTGTAAGAGTACTGTATTTCATGTATCCTGTATTTATAGATTCATAATTAATTATAATTCTAACTTACTTAGATATATGTAGTTTAAAATTCTGTAATTGGTTTTAGAATAAGTAGCATTTCACATTTTTAGAATTTGTTTCCTTTTTAGAAATTCATAACATTTTGTTATTTTCATATGCCATGCTAATAACCTTTGAAAACCTAGATTCTAATATTTAACTTTTACCCCCACCCCAGGAATCAGAGATGGAAACAGAAGAGGAGGTTGACATTTTGATGAGTAGTGATATTTACTCTGCAACTCTATCAACCAAATCAATTTCTTTCACACGTGCCCAAACAGGATGGCTTTTTCGGGAAGATAAAACAGTATGTACAAATCAGATTTTTAAACTTTAAAGATTGTTTAGTATTTAATGTGGCCAAAATAAGGTAATGGAAATGCAAGAAGAAGTAGCTTACTGAATTGTCTTTAAATAGTTTATTCTCTCCACTTTGCGGCCACATAGGGAATTATAATGGTTGGTTACAGAATTGGAACATATTCTTAGAGAAGCCATGAGAGGAAGTTTAGCTCATTGAATTCCATGTTGGGAAAGATTCTTTTTGTCAGTTATCTTATCCTCATATGTTTCCATTATATTTCTAATGCTTTATTCTTTAGGAAGACCACAAAAAGGAATACATTTTTTAATTCATTTCCCTGAATATTTTTTCTTTTTACTCTTAGACTTCTAATCTATTTACTTATTTAATATTCATTTCTCAGTATTCCATATATATGACTAAAATGAAATATGCTTGCATTTTTACAATACTGCCATTAAATTGAATTTAATTGAAGGTTTCTCTTTAGTGAGTTGTAAATTTCCCCTATAATTACCATTTCATCTGTCAAGAAGAGTTTATATAAGAATGCTCAAGCCCTAACCCGGTAGCTCAGTTTGTTAGACTACCAAGGTTGCATGTTTGATCCCTGGTCAGAGCACATACCAGAAGGAACCAGTGAATGTAGAAGTTAGTGTATCAACAATTGATGTTTCTTTCTCTCCTCCCTCCTCCTTCCTTTCATTCTCTAAATCAATCAATAAAGAAAAAGTATTTTAAAAGATGTTTGACATATTCTTATACTTTACCTACTTATTTTCATTTCAGGAAGGGAGAGGGAGGGAGAGAAACATCATAAATGAGAGAGAATCATTGATTGGCTGCCTCCTGCATGCCCCCCACTGGGGGTCAAGCCCACAATCCTAACATGTGCTCTTGACCATAATTGAATCTGGGACCCTTCGATCCACAGGCTAACACTCTATCCACTGAGCCAAACCAGCTAGGGCTCTCAGACATTTTTTAAATTAGACATTTTTATGAAGAAGCACTTCATAAAAATTTAAAGTCAAGAATAAATAATCAGCCCTAACTGATTTGGCTCAGTGGATAGAGCATCCGTCTTCGGACTGAAAGGTCCCAGGTTTGATTCTACAATACTTAAGGACATGTACTGTGGTTGTGGGCACATCCCCAGTAGGAGGTGTGTAGGAGGCAGCTGATCGATATTTCTAACTCTATCTCTCTCCCTTCCTTCCTGTAAAAATATCAATAAAATAATTAAAAAGAAAAAGAAAAAAAGAATAAGTAATCAGATCAGCCAAGGGCCGTACTTACTGCTTTTAAAAATTATCTTCATCTTATATTACACTAGAGGCCCAATGCACGAAATTCATGCAAGAGTAGGCCTTCTTTCCCCCAGTTGCCAACATCATTCTCCCTCTGACACCTAGGACCCAGTTTTCCCTCCAGCACTTGAGACTTGGGTGCCAGAGGGTAGCCAGTGCCAGCAGCTGGGAGAAGGAAGGCCTACTCCTGCACACATTTCATGCCTTGGGCCTCTAGTAGATGAATAAGTAGAGGGGGAACAGGGTAGGGAGAGATTGATTTATTTTAAGGAATTGGCTCATGTGAATGTAGGAACTGGCAAGTCTGAAATCTGTAGAGCAGTTCAGCAGGCTGGAAAATCAGGGAAGAGTTGATATGGTCTTGATTCTGAAATTTGCAGGCTGGAATCTCTGGCAGGGTTTCTATGTTGTAGTTTTGAGACAGAATTGCTTTTTCTTTGGGAAACAGACTTTGCTCTTAAGAACTGCAATTGATTAGATGAGGCCTACCTACTTTATGGAGGGTAATATGCTATATTTCAAGTCTACTGATTTAAGTGTTAATCACATCTAAAAAATACCTTCACTGAAGCATCTAGACTGGTGTTTGGTCAAAAGATTGAGCACCATAATCTTTGCCAAATTGGCATAAAATTAACTACCACACAACCTTACATATAAAGTTAAATGAACCCCTTGGCCACTACTCACAGTCCCAGAGCACCTTTCAGAAGGTTATCCATTTATATATTCTTTTGACCTTTTTATATACTTTCCATAAATATGTATGTACAGTAATCAGTAGCTTTAGTTGTTGATACTTGTTTTTTCATAAACATACCTATTTTTTGCAACTTTTTTTTCTCTTTAGTATGTCTTAGGTGCTTTTTATTATTAGTAGTGCTGCTCCATTCTTTTTAAGAAATGCATAGTATTTCATAATATGGGTATGTTGTAGTTTATTTACCCAGGCTCTTTTTTTGGACTTTTAAATGAGTGGACACACATTTTGTCCAGTTTTCTGCCATTATGAATGATGTTGCATTCTTTTACATTCCTTTGCAGTGTCTGTTACAGATAGCAAGAAATAAAATGGCTGAATTATAGAGACTATTTATTTCAATACTTAAAATTTTTACTGTTCTGATGGTTTACTTTAAAAAAAATATATATTTTATTGATTTTTTACAGAGAGGAAGGGAGAGAGATAGCTAGAAACGTCGATGAGAGAGAAACATTGACCAGCTGCCTCTTGCACACCCCCTACTGGGGATGTGCCCACAATCCAGGTACATGCCCTTGACCGGAATCGAACCTGGGACCTTTCAGTCCGCAGACCGACGCTCTACCACTGAGCCAAACCGGTTTCGGCCTGATGGTTTACTTTTAATAAATACTTTTTATTATGAGATTTCAAAAACTGATAATAATCACCTGAGTATCTCACAACCACAGAATAAAATCCTCACTGTAGATCTAGTCTCATCAGCTTTCTTCTCTAAGCCTATTTGGCAACAAATAGCATATAGGATTTCCAGTTGTAGGCTCCTACACCGCAATCCATTTGTTGGCTTAAACCTTATTTATTTGTACTCTGTTCTTCTGGACAGCATTAGAAGGATCACTTCAAGAGAAGATAAAAATTGAAGCTGCTATTCATCTAGTGCTACTGCTAAGCAGCTCAAAGCTCTTGCGCGTCTAGGTGATCTTCTTAAATCTTTGACAGGTAAGGAGGGAGTCAGTAATCCTTATAGTTCCCATTTTGTAGGTAGAAACAAGTGCAGAATGCTTTGCTTTCTGGTGACTGGTAAAAGAGCCACCAAAAGCAAGGTGGACATGGAAACACTCTAAACACATAGTTTTGGAATGCCAGAAAACAATAGTAAGGAGACCAAGTGATTTGTGTGTAGGTGGAACTGGGAAGCTTGCTTTCCATCATGTTTTTTGAAGTAAAATTTTTGAAACTCTGACTTCCTCTTGGGTCTGAGTTAAAAGGGTAATGTTTGATGTTGAAGGAAATAACAACTCTCTTCTTGATGTCTTCATACGTCTTGAGTTTCCCTATCCCCCATTTCTAATGTAAACAGTTGTATTGGAGAGCTGGAATGCTCTGTTGTTCACTCTTTGTTGAAAGTAGTAAGCAAATGTAACTTGATGCTTCATCCTGTTATAGAATAGAGTATTGGAATAGGTAATTAATTCTAGTTGTCCCAGAGATTTCTATGTGACTTAGACTATTTCTTTTTATTCCACTTTCTTTTCTATCTATAAAATGGGAACAGTAATCATCCCTGACCCCTCCTTGTGATGTTGGAATTTAACTAAATAAAGTTTTCCGATAGCTTTGTGCGACTTGGGAGTAGATTCTAAAGGAATACTATGTGGTATTTTTATTTAAATTTAACTCATTTTCAGATTAACTGCCATACATAGGTGTGTTTTAAATTTTTCTTTACAAATTTGAAATGTGTAATCCTATAGAATAAAGGCTAATATGCAAATCCACTGTATGGTGGAACGACCGGTCACCATGATGCTCACTGACCACCAGAGGGCAGACGCTCAATGCAGGAGCTGCCCCCTGGTGGTCAGTGCGCTCCTAGAGGGGGAGCACCGCTCAGCTAGAAGCCGGGATCACAGCTGGCCTGGCAAGCACAGCAGCAGTGGCAGGAGCCTCTTCCCTCTTCATAGCAGCGCTAAGGATATCCTGAGCTGTCATTCAGACATCCCCGGGACTGCAAGAGGGCGCAGGCTGGTCTGAGGGGACTTCCCACCCCCCAAGTGCACAAATCTCTTGCACCAGGCTTCTAGTTTAATATATTTCTTTTGGCTTAATAGAATGCATAAGATAATTTGATAATTTCAAGTACCAAAGGACTATTTATGTATGCCTTAATGTTACATATTTATGGAAAAACATGTACATATATGTTACTTTGAAACTTTCTTGTTGCAAACGTAATCTTTTCATTATTTTGAAATATTTGATTTTGTTTTAGGAAAGAGTAGGAAACTTTTTGGCAGACTTTTATTTGGTGAATGGACTTGTTTTAGAATCGAGAAAAAGAAGAGAACATCTCAGTGAAGAAGATATTCTTCGAAATAAGGCCATTATGGAGAGCCTTAGTAAAGGTGGAAACATAATGGAACAAAATTTTGAGGTATAATTTTCATTTTTAATTTATAATGTTCTAAGGAGAGAGGGAATAGACTTTATTCCTGGCATTTAGTGAGTTTATATAAGTACTCTCGTGGGTTTTGTTTACTATATACAATACAGCTTTTGTTTTTTTTTACATTGTCTTTAAGGATTTTTTTTTTGTGTGTGAGTCTGTTCTTGGTGTCTGAGACTTAACTAACAAATAGATTAAATTATTTTATAAGCATGAAACCCACTATTAATATTTAATCCATGTTCCTTTGCATATATTCTTTTTCCTATTTCATTAATTGAAATCATCAACTGCTTTGAAGGCCGAAGTAAAGGTCCACTTACTTTATAAAATCATTTCTAGCCTGTAACTTCCCATAGTATGCCAGGTTCCAACTAAGACATGGTAGTACTGTGTGTGTGTGTGTGTGTGTGTGTGTGTGTGTGTTTGTTTGCGTGCGCGAGTGCCAGGAAAGTATTTTACCATTTACAAAGTGCATGTATTGAGAGCATCAGCCATGTAGTTCAATTAAATAAGTACAGAATGTAAAATGTTTGAGAATCCCCATTCAATGTTTAAGTTAAAATTGTGATCGTGCTAGTTTAGTGTGATCTATTTCCTTCCCACCAGATCCTCTCTGTACTCCTTAGGTTTCTTTTGGCTTTGGGATAGAGTTGAGCTTCACCAGACTTCATTTTTCAGAAGCCCTCCTGGGATTTACTGATACCTTGATAAATAGGAAATGCAGGGCATGATATGCTCAGTAAATAGAAATAAATTGAGAGAGAAAACGCTGAGCTCAATTTTGGACAAAACTGCTTCTTTCACCCATTGTTGGACTTATATTGTGATTTACATTTTATTTAGTTATTTTTAATAAATAATTTTGTCGTGGTATTTATTGCTGCTTTTGTTTAACTTTGGCAGCAAACCATTCTGTGATGAATATGTGGTGGGAAAAACCATATAGAATAGCATTTCATGGACATTTGCCCATTGTCTCCGATGGTCTGTTTTGTCTGTGTTTAAACTTGCAGCATACATTTTAATTTGATGTACTTGAATTATTAAAGGGGTCTGCAAATGGAATTTTAATAAGTTATAGTTTTACATACATTGAAATTAAGATATAGCTTAATTTCAGATGGCCACATAATAGAACAAAGTAATATGAATTAAGTTAATTAAGGTTTTGACTTCTGAGCAAAAATAAAACACTTTCTATGTGAATCATAGCACCTTTAACTTTACAGTTTTTTATGAATATTTAAATCAATTTGTCAATTTCTATGAAAGATAACAATTGCTGGGATTTTGATTAGGATGATGTTGGATTTTTGATAGGGAAGAACTGATTAATTATATTTAAGAATCCTTCTGGAGTTCAGTTATAAATAGAAGAAATTTAAAGACAATATCAATTCTATTATATTTATCTATACATATAATTTGATTTGTTTGAATCTGGTATGGTGCAGGATGAAAGAACATCAAAACAGAATTTATCTAATAAAAGAGTAATATGCAACAGGACGGGAAACCATAAAAATACTAGAGACATCCACAGGCAGCAAAATCTCAGACATATGCCAAAAGAAATTCTTCACTGATACTGCCCCTAGGGCAATGGAAGCTAAAGAGAAAATAAACAAATGGGACTACATCAAAATAAAAAGCTTTTTTACAGCAAAAGAAACCATCAACAAACAACAAGAAAGCCCACTATATGGGAGAACATATTTGCAAATGTTATCACTGATAAAGGTTTAATCTCCAACATCTACAGACAGCATATACAACTAAGTAAAAGGAAAATGAATGATCCAATTAAAAAATGGGCAATGGACCTAAATAGAATATTTTCAAAAGAAGACAGAAGGAAGGCCAAGAGGCACATGAAAACATGCTCAAAGAGACTAATTATCCGAGAGATGCAAATCAAAACAACAATGCAGTACCATTTCACACCTGTCAGAATGGCCAACATCAACAAATCAACAAACGACAAGTGTTGGCAAGGTTGTGGAGAAAAAGGAACCCTCGTGCACTGCTGGTGGGAATGCAGACTGGTGCAACCACTGTGGAGAACTGTGGAGTTTCCTCAAAAAACTGAAAATGGAACTCCCATTTGACCCAGTAATCCCACTACTTGGATTATATCCCAAGAAACTAGAAACACCAATCAGAAAGGATATATGCACCCTTATGTTCATAGCAGCACAATCTACAATAGCTAGGATTTGGAAACAGCCTAGCTG
The DNA here is from genome assembly GCF_014108245.1 of Pipistrellus kuhlii. Classification (NCBI taxonomy): domain Eukaryota; kingdom Metazoa; phylum Chordata; class Mammalia; order Chiroptera; family Vespertilionidae; genus Pipistrellus; species Pipistrellus kuhlii. The sequence continues at coordinate 147,889,086 of NW_023425515.1, forward strand.
CCCGTCAGCAGATGATTGGATCAAAAAACCATGGTACATCTACACAATGGAATACTATGCTGCCATAAAAAAGAAGGAATTCTCATCATTTGCAGCAACCTGGATGGAATTGGAGAACATCATGCTGAGTGAAATAAGCCAGTCAATGAAAAACACCACATGACCTCACTCATTTATGGATAATAAAGAACATTATAAACTGAGGAACCAAAAGCTAGATATAGAGACAGTAAAGCAACAAGCCGACTGTCAAATTACAGGGGGAGGGTAGGGAGATCTGGGAAAGATAAGAGATCAACTGAAGGACTTGTATACATGCATTAAGTACAACCAGTGGACTTAAAACTCTGGGCAGCGAGGGTATGTATGGGAGGGGGGGCAATGTTAATTTAATATGTACACAGATAATTAAAATAAAGAGTAATATGCAAATTGACTGTCACTAAATGCACAAGATGGCTGCCCCCATGTGGACAAAAATGGCTGCCACAAGATGGCCAGCAGGGGAGGGTAGGGGGAGGGACCAGGCCTACAAGGGAGGACAGTTGTGGGGGGGAGGGGCAATCAAGCCTACAGGGGAGGGCAGTTAGGAGTGACCAGGCCAGCAGAGGAGGGAAGTTGGGGGACCCAGCCTGCAGGGAAGAGCAGTTGGGGGGATCCAGGCCTGTAGAGGAGAGCAGTTGGGGAGACCCAGGCCTACAGGGGAGGGCAGTTAGGGGCAATCAGGCTGGCAGGAGAGCAGTTAGGCATCAATCAGGCTGGCAGGGGAGTGGTTAGGCATCAATCAGGCTGGCAGGGGAGTGGTTAGGGGGTGATCAGGCTGGCAGGCAGAAGCCGTTAGGGCCAATCAGGAAGGCAGGCAGACAAGCAGTTGGGAGTCAACAGTCCTGAATTGTGAGAGGGATGTCTGATCGGGCCTAAACAGGCGGTTGGACATCCTTCAAGGAGTCCCAGATTGGAGAGGGTGCAGGCTGGGCTGAGGGACACTCCCCTCCCCCGTGCATAAAATTTTGTGCACCGGGCTGGGCTCTAGTTTAATTGTAAAAAAGATTTCCTCCTCCCCCTCCCCCGCCTGACACAGAATTTACAAACACAGGGAAAGCAGCATGGAATTGATACCAGTTTAATTATATTCCACAGTGGGCATTAAAGGAGAAAAGAAATATTTGTATGCATTTCATAGATAGTTCTGGGAATACGGTTCTTTTAAACCAAAATAATAAGCTTTCAGGAAATGTATATATAAATTAACATGCACAGTTAAAAAATAGGTGGTCAAAAGAATAATGAGCCGGGACTGGTTTGGCTCAGTGGATAGAGCGTCGGCTTGGGGACTGAAGGGTCCCGGGTTCGATTCTGGTCAAGGGCATGTGCCTTGGTTGCGGGCATATCCCCGGTAGGGGGTGTGCAGGAGGCAGCTGATCGATGACTCTCATCGATGTTTCTGACTCTGTCTCTCTCCCTTCCTCTCTGTGCAAGGTCAATGGAATATATTTAAAAAAAAATAATAATAATGAGAGGAACCTATTAAATTCAAGAGACAATTCCATTGTAATGGGGAATTGTATTTAAAATCTTAATAAAGTTTTAAAAAGCATATATATCAGTATTGAAATTAATGGCTGCTTGGTCACAACTGGTAATATAAAAATGAATCAAGTGTGAAAATCATTATGTGTTATGTCAACTTGCAACACATAAACACATGTTACTCAAATGTATGTACTTTAGTGATTATTATAACAAATAATTTTATTGCCGAATAACAAAGGATTCTCTAGTGGCCTAATCTGAATTAAGTAGAAGATTGCTCCTTTTTCTAGCTGCTATACTATTTAATTCTTTTGTAAGCTCATTTGGTGTTTAATAATATATTTTGTATTTCTGATTAACTGTTCATATATAGATTTTTCTTTGAATTGTAAACTCCTTGAAGTCATGGTTAGTTTTTATACTTCATATTCACCTTTTAGCATAATGCCAAGAACATTTTAGATTATTAAAACATTGAATTAAATGGATTTTATTACTTTGATAACACATCTTATTTGAGATTTAGAAGAAAAATTGATAGAGCTTAAATCACAATGGAACTATCTTGGAAGTAAACTTTTTTTTTTTTTAAATATATTTTATTGATTTTGTACAGAGAGGAATGGAGAGAGATAGAGAGTTAGAAACATCGATGAGAGAGAGTCATCGATCAGCTGCCTCTTGCACATCCCCTACTGGGGATATGCCCGCAACCAAGGTACATGCCCTTGACCGGAATCGAACCCAGGACCCTTCAGTCCCCAAGCCGACGCTCTATCCATTGAGCCAAACGGATCTTGGCGAAACTCTTAAAGAATTATATTGAAGAGATTAAACAGTTTAGTAGTTTAATTTTATTTTAAATAGTAGCTTAAAATAGCTTTATTTTATATTTTTAAAAATGTCATTCTCCCCCTCCCTTTCTCTGTGTCTCCCTCTCTGTCTGTCTCTCACTCTGTGTTTGTCTTTTTCTCTCTCCCTGTCGCTCTGCCTCCTCCTTTATTTTTTTTTTGGCAGCCGGTTCGAAGGCAGTCCCTTACCCCTCCTCCTCAGAACACGATTACATGGGAAGAGTATATATCTGCTGAAAATGGAAAGTAAGTGTTTTGGTTTTTTGTTTGTTTGTTTGTTTGTTTGTTTTGGATTCTTTGGTTTTGAAACAGAATAATTTGTAAAAACAGAAATAATGACCAGAGATGGATGACTGGTGTATAAGGCCATTCACTATTTCTCTACTTTTTTGTTTTTCAAGCTCCTCCATCTCTGATTATTATTTCTGTGCATTAGCCTATGCCAGGTTATTTCTCACCATCCTTACATAAGAAATTAACTTAATATTTTATTACTAATACTTACTGGAGTATCTAGCATAGGGGTGTCGAACTCAATCAGAGAAGGGGTCAAAATCTAAAATTCAGCCTAAATCGAGGGCCAAATGGTTTATTGAACAGTCATAAACTGTCATTGTGATGGAAACGCAGCGGAGTGCAGTGATGACAGCGCGGTGCGGGCCACATTGCAAGGCCTGGCGGGACGGATTTGGCCCGCGGGCCTTGTGTTTGACACATTAGCACATAGTTTATATTCAGCAAATATTTGTTGAGTTAAAAAAATGATATAAAACAACTATTTTGAATGAATCAATAAATAAGTTTTTTTTTCTGGCAGGCCATGTGAGGTAAAGTATAATCCTTCACAGAAAATAGTATTTTTTCTTTGACAGAGAATAAAATATTGCCTACCCTCGTGTTTAGAAAGAAGTTGCAATGATTATTATTTTTTGTATTGAAAATTTTATTATACTTTTCTAACTTTTCCAAAATGTTTCCCTTGTACAGTATTCTGTAGTGAATGTTGAAGTCTTCATTCGTCACATCATTTTTTATTTTTTTATTGGTCATGCTGAGAACTGTAGACAATAACAGAGATTGAATTGAATAAGTGATTTTATTTTATTTTTTAAAATATATTTTATTGATTTTTCACAGAGAGGAAGGGAGAGGAATAGAGAGCTAGAAACATCAATGAGAGAGAAACATCAATCAACTGCCTCCTGCACATCTCTCACCAGGGATGTGCCCGCAACCAATGTACATGCCCTTGACCGGAATCGAACCCAGGACCTTTCAGTCCGCAGGCCGACGCTCTATCCACTGAGCCAAACTGGTTTCGGCTGAATTGAATAAGTGACTTTAAAGATACACAGTGATACAGTTTTTGTGTGGTTTGCTTTGTTCTTAAAAGTGCTTATTATATCAATGTGAGATTTGATCATTTTTCTGAACTTTTATACTTTGTTATCCTTGTCTTATTTCTTATACATGTCTCATTTTTTTAATCAGAATTTTAATTTATTTCTATGCTCAGAGTAAGAAAATTTAAAATATTAAGTGTCATTGGGAAAGGACAGATTCTTCTTAAGAAGATGATAAGACATGGAAAAAGTTTACTAATATATGTATTTTTCCATTTTAGAGCTCCTCATCTTGGTAGAGAACTGGTGTGCAAAGAGAATAAGAAAACATTTAAAGCCACAATAGCCATGAGCCAGGAATTTCCCTTGGGAATTCAGTCGTAAGTTAGTTACTAACTATATAAAGAAGCTACTAAACCCTAGGACTGTAATAATATTTGTATCTGAGTTGTTCATTTGACGCCTTTGACATGCAAAAGCAAATAGTCATTGCTTTGATAGTGTGTGCATCCTCGAAATTTTTTAGTTTACAAAATAGTAAGATTATTATAATTATTTTAAAGTATATTTATTGATTTCAGAGAGGAATAGAGAGATAGAAACATCAATGATGAGAGAATATTTGATCGGCTGCCTCCTGCACACCCCCCACTGGGGATCGAGCCTACAACCTGGGCATGTGCCCTTGGCTGGAATCGAATCTGGGACCCCTCAGTCCGCAAGCCGATGCTCTATCCACTGAATCAAACTGGTTAGGGCAATATTTTTATTGTTTTAACCAGAAAAATGTTTGTATAGTTTTTTAATTATAAAAATAATACATAAATACATACATTTTTGTTTTGTATTTTTTAAAATATATTTTTATTAATTTCAGAGAGGGAGAGGGAGAAATAGAAACATTAATGATGAGAGAGAATCATCGATTGGCTGCCTCCTGCTCACCCCCTACTACGGATTGAGCCCTCACCCAAGGCAAGTGCCCTTGACCAGAATTGAACCTGGGACCCTTCAGTCTACAGGCTGATGGTCTATCCACTAACCAAACTGCATAGGGCAATACATATATTTTATTTAATAATCTAACAGAATGGGGTTTATAGAATAAAAATGATAGTTTACTTTTATCTTAGTAATTGCTAATAGATGATAACTGCTATATTTTTATCTAGGATTGTCTATGTTTTTGCATTTTTATAAAAATGGCATAGTCTACATTTTGTTCTGTGAGTTCCTTTTTTATTTTAATTTAAAAAGTGAATGTATCTTGCAATTCTTAGAGTAATAACTTTTTAGTGTCTCTTTTTCTTCTTGTTATTTTACAGTATTGATTTATTGTAATTTGTTTTATCATTCCCCTGCTGATAAATATTTTGATTGTAGTTTGTCACTATTATGAAAAATAGAAGCCAGATGCACAAAGATTCGTGCTAGAATGGGTTTTCCTTTGCCTGGTTGCTGGCACTGCCTGTCCACTCTGGCCCTGCTTCTTTCCGCTCAGGCCCCGGAGCTGCCTCTTTCCACTCCAGCCCCACCTTCCCATGCTGCCCAGAGGCCCTGGGAGACCGGGGGTGAGGCAGAATCGCCATGGCAAGCATCCCGCCCACCCCTGTCACTCAGTGCCTCTGTATGCAAATTAACCACCATCTTTGTTGAGTTAATTTGCATATCACTCCTAATTGGCTGGTGGCATAGTGGAGGTATGGGCAGTTTACATGTTTGTCTATTATTAGGTAAGATATTGTAGTAGACATCTCTCAAACTGTACTCAGCAGATACTCATAAAATTTTTAATTTAGAGTACTCTTTAAGGTGCTGGGTGGGATGTTGTCTGATTCATGAATCAATTAAAGACTATAGATCTTTTTAAAAATTCAATTAGCAGACTGAAACCCAAGGCTATTTTCCTTTCATAATTCCTTCCCCTATCACTCTGGCCTAATACAGAAAAAGAAATCATCATAGAATAGAGCAAGATCTACATTTTCCTAAAGTCTATATATGTCTCATACCCCCCAGTAGCCTAACTTGAGAAAAGGAGATAGATGTGCTATACAGCCCTCCAGCTATAGATCAGGGATGGAGATACATAGTTAGGGTTCAAGAAAATTTGATAAAAGAATGATTATTAGATTAGTAAGAATAATTATCCTGATGAAACTATTTGACTTGGACTTTAATAAAGAAGTTTAATGGCCCTAGCCAGTGTGGCTCATTTGGTTGAGCATCTGGTGCACCAAAATGTTGCCAGTTCGATTCTTGGTTAGGGGACATACCGAGGTTGTGGGCTTGATCCCCAGTATGCGTCGTGCAGGAAGCAGCCATTCAATGGTGTCTTTTATGTTGATGTTTCTGTCTCTTCCTCTCCTTCCCCTCTCTCTGAAGTATAATGGCATTCAGGCAGAAAGAGGCTAAAATACAGTCTGGCCTTATATTTTTTCACATCTTAGCATTTCTGAAGCAAAAGAAAGTATGATCTGATAATATGTCTAGCTAAGATGTCATTTAAATATAAAGGCAATTTAAAAAGACAGAAGAATTCAAGAAATATAGTAGCTATGGGCCGTTTAAAAAAAAATAAAACTACTTGAAAATAAAATCAATTCTCAGAGGAAAGATGGGGAAGGGTGGGTGGTGGCAGAGGTCAACCAAAGAATTTGTATGCAATAAGTACAACCAATGGACATAAAACTATGGGGAGGGAGGGGATATGGGGGAGGGAGGGAGGGGGGCAAAAAAAAAAAAAAAAAGAATTTGTATGCATATATGCATAACCAGAGACAGTAGGCCTGGGGTGGGGGGCAGGAGTGGGCTAGAAGAGGTCAAAGGGGGGTAAGGGGGTATATGTAATACTTTCAACAATAAAGATTCAATTAAAAAGTAAAATCCATCAAACCAAAAACATGAAGGGAAGAAGCTGCAGTATGACTAGTACAATACTGAATGCTAAGAGACATTATGAAATTGTAGTTCAGAGGGGAAGAAATATAAACTGAAATGTTATGCCAGCCAAATTTCCTTTAAGTATGCAAAAAATAACACTAATTTAACTTCTGGAAGAAGAAGCCTTGAATCCATTTATGTATGGACCTAAAATCAAACAACTGGAAATTATGCTTGCACTGTAACCTGTAAAAGTTATAAACTCTGACACGATAAAAAGAATAATCACAAAAAATTCAAGAGGAAGGAAGTATCATTTCCTCATCCTTAAGTTTGAAGCTTGTGGTTATAAAACAACATAAAGACACAAAGAAATCCATTTTAAAAATGAAAACTTTTTTCTTTTTCAGTATATTGAATGTTTTGGAAGTGATAGCTCCCTTCAAGCACTTTAACAAACTTAGAGAATTTGTTCAAATGAAGCTTCCTCCAGGCTTTCCTGTAAAACTAGGTAAGAGAAAAATTGCTTATAATTTCTGTGTCTATTACAAATATGGTATTGTTTACTAACATTTAGTAAAAATATGCTTTGAAGGAAAATGGAATTCTAAGTTTTGCTAAAATTTTTTTAAAAATATATATTTTATTGATATTTTACAGAGAGGAGAAAGGGGGAGAGATAGAGAGCTAGAAACATCAATGAGAGAGAAACATGGACCAACTGCCCCCTGCACACCCCCTACCAGGGATGTGTCTGCAACCTATGTACATGCCCTTGACCGGAATCGAACCTGGGACCTTTCAGTCCACAGACCGATGCTCTACCACTGAGCCAAACCGGTTTCGGCTGCTAAAAATTTTTAAAGTTTTTTTTTATTACATGCTTTGATAGTCATCCTTTGTCAAATATATAAAATGCCTGATGATAGTTCTTATTCTACTAGGTTTCCTTCTTCTCTTTTTATAAAAATATATATTTTTGTTGATTTAGAGAGGACAGGAGAGGGAGAGAGAGAGAGAGAGCTAGAGCTAGAAACATCAATGATGAGAGAGAATCATTGATCGGCTGCCACCTGCATGCCCCACACTGGGATTTGAGTCTGCAACCCGTTATGTACCTTGACTGGGAATTGAACTTTGACCTCCTGATTCATAGGTTGATGCTCAACCAATGAGTCATGCTGAGTGGGCTTAATTCTACTTTATTAAATTAAATGTATGGGATATGCAAAAGGTACCTCTTACAAGAGGGTGTGGGTGAACTTATGATGTACCTTGATAATGTGTTTAAAGTGAAATAGGAAGACTGAGTTTCTGAATGGGGAATGTTTCTGGAGTCACTATTTACAGATAAAGGAATAATCATTCTATTTTCAAATATTTATTTTTGGTAATCCTCACCCAAGGATATTTTTCCATTGATTATTCTTAGAATGGAAGGGAGGTGGAAGACAGAGAGAGAAACATCAATGTAGGAGAGACATTGATTGGTTGCTTCTAGCACATGCCCTCATCGGGCCAGGCATGGAGCCTGCAACTGAGTGAGGCACGTGCCCTTTACTGGAATCAAACCCAGAACCCTTCAGTCCACTGGCCAATGTTCTGTCCACTGAGCCCAACCGGCTAGGGTTATTTTCAAACTTAATTTTATCTTAATGTTCTTTAAGAACAGTAAAATCTCATTTATCTTCTTAACTACATCAGAAAACTGGGAACAAGAGACTTAGAAGTTTCTCTGGGAGTTTAGGCATTTGATTTAGCATTAATTTAAGGTTCAGGAGAAGTTTAACACCCTTCTCTACTGACTTTAGGCTTTGTTCAGGAGAGTCTTCAGTACCATCCATCAATTCAGACATTAAATGTTTAATCGGTGCTTGTTACTTGCCAGACGCTTTTCTAACGTGAGAGACAGTAAAAGTTCCTGCCCTCTAGGTGTTTACATTCTTGTGGGGGAGAAAAATAAACAAATAGTGAATATAACCTTGCTATAATTCCTCAGATCTATTTATCTTGCTTCATTCTGTATTACTGAAACCACTCTTTACTGTGCTTATTATTGATATTCATGTTATTATGTTAAATATAGTGGATACTTTTCTGTTGCTCTTTTAAAATCTCTCCAAGATTTAACTATTTTTGTGGAGTCCTTGTCCCAGTGAATGATAGTTTTTCTTCAAATTCCTCTGACTTCTTTTATAGCATTCTGTTTTGGTTTTCTGCTAGGTTTCTGGCTACTCCCCTTTTACTCTTGTAATGCTACTTTTCATGTTCTAAAACTTAAGCCAAAACATGTTACTACTCTGTTATCTCTGTCTCCCAACCAGAATGTAATCTTTGTAAATTTATCATGTTTTTCTCTTATATAAAGTTGCATATTCAATAACTAAAACTTTTTCTGAAAGATAGTAAATATTTAGGCTTTTTGGGCTATACATATAGTTTCTATCACAACTCCCTAACTTGTTGGAGAATGAAAACAGCCATAGAAAGTAAACGAATGGCATCCTATGTCCCCCAAAAATTTCATTGGCACTGAAGTTTGAGTTTCATGTAATTTTATCGGCACACAAGGATATTTTTTCCCATTGCTTTTTAGAGGTTAGCAAGGGAGAGAGACACCAATGTGAGAGAGATGCATTGATTGGTTGTCTCCCTCAGATGCCCCGACCAGGGTCTGGGATCTAACCTGTAACCCAGGTACCTGCCCTAGACTGGGAATTGAACCCACAACCTTTCAGTCTGTGGGCCAGCAAACACTAACCACTGAGGAACACTGGCTAGGGCTCATGTATTTTGTTTTAGAATCAAAATAAATTAGCTAAGAGTCTGAATTTTATATATATATATATATATATATATATATATATATATATATATATATATATAATATAAAACTATAATTGGAAGAAAATATGTCAGATTGCAAAGATTACAAATATAACTAACTGTCCCTTTGCCTGAAGGGGGTAAAAACAAGATTGGTGGGAAAAAAAAAAAAGATTGGTGGAATGTGGCATTATATGTAAGATTGGGAAGCAATTGAAACTTGAGTTTTTTTTATTCTTCTGTGTCTCTCTTCTGTTAGATATAAGGCGAACCCTCAAAGTCAGGGGTCCTGGTAAAACACAAAGCACACTCGGGAGCCAGGCAGCAAGGCAAATATCTATTCCTGCAGGAGGGTGCGCATTCACATGGTCTGGGAGCACAGGCACACTGGGTGGCAGTCTGCTCGGCTCTCATGCCTGGCACATGTCATCTGTTCCTCATTCGTGTTTGGAAGCACTTAGGCTTACTCTCTGGCGCGATTGGCTAATTTACAGGAAGGCGTAGACCTTTACTGTTTCAAAATGGCAGCCCCTCACGGGAGCCAAAATGGCAGCTGCCGAAACTCTTCTTTGACAGAAAAGATTGTTTGTTTATTCTCACATAACCAAAAACTAAATCCTTCCCTAAAACATCATACTCAGTAATAAACACATATTAGGTAGGATTGGACTGGTGCTTGAATGATGTTTCTTTTTTTAATTTAAGGAGTCTGGATATCTCTAATGGTATTTTTAGTCTTCTAGAGGCTCGGTGTATGAATTTGTGTATGGTTGGGATCCCTCTGCCTGGTCGGTGATTGGGGCTAATCAGGGCCATCTCGCCCAGTCCAGGGGTTGAGGAGGGACTGTGTGAGGGTGGCTGGCCAAGTGAGAGGGGGGGAGAGAAACCGCAGGAGGTTGGCTGTGGAAGTGCACTGACCACCAGTGGAAGCTCCTGCATTGAGCATCGGCCCCTTGGTGGTTAGAGCGCATCATAGCACCTGGTTGTAATGGTTGCTTAGGTTTTTTTATATATATGTAGATTAACATTTCATTTTACAGTATTATCATTGATTGTTCTCTCTAGATATACCTGTGTTTCCTACGATCACAGCCACTGTGACTTTTCAGGAGTTTCGATATGATGAGTTTGATGGCTCCATCTTTACTATACCTGACGATTACAAGGAAGACCCGAGCCGTTTTCCTGATCTCTAATGACACGAGCATGACTCCATCTCACCAAGGAAAGCAAGAGTGTGCAGAGACCCCACAGGGAGGCGAAGGAGGAGGGACAGACTCTTTCAGTGAAGAAAAGGGAATTTCGTGGAACTGACACATCAGTGATATGACATAATGAAATGGGCCTCTAATAAGTTTCCTGATGTGCCATTTTCAGTCTTTTTAAATATATACATATTATAGTGTAATAGTTTGACACCTTAATGACCCTAAGTACTTCTTATGTAAAACAGCTATGAGTGCTGTGATTTGTTTTTAAAAATTTTTACACTTCTTGTTGAAATATATATGCATATATATCTATATCTATATATATAGTTATATCTAAAACACTCCTGGACCAGTAACATAAATTAAATGTCTTAAGAGATATGAAGCCCTTTACAGTTGTCATCTTATATTCAAGGTGGCATTTATAAATATTCCTTCCAACTTTGTTTTCATAAAATGTAAACTATGTAACTTTATGTATAGTTCAGTAATTTGAATGTTTGTTCAATATGATGAACTAGAAAGGAATGCAGTTTTCTGTAGATGAATGAACCAAATGGTAACCATTAAACAATTGCATTTATATGTTGCAATACATTTCAGAAGGAGCATTCACTCTGCAGGGAATAAGGTACCTCCTTTAGCACCTTAGTGCAATTCATTGTGGTGCTATTTGTTTTTACCTGAATTCTTTCTTCAATGGTAAATGTTTGTTACTAATCTTCCTTTCAGAGAACCTCTATTTTTTTTCTAACTTGAGTTTTAAAGCCTTTTTTTGTGTTCATAATAGGATATGACTAGCATGCTTAAGTATAGTCCTCTTCCAAATCTCAGCACTTTAAAAGTATTCCAAAATTTTAAACTTGCTTCCTAATAACTGCACATCATTCTGATTATTTTGTTTGTTTTTCGTGTTCATGTCAGTTTTAAACAACTCACATTTTGGACTCCCTACATATTTAATGCTTTCAAAGTAAGGTAAAAACATTTTATATGCTAACAGAATATATTTGTTATAAGTTAAATTCCAAAAATGTACACAAGATGATAATTCCTACTGTTTATTTTTTTAAGTCACAAGAAAATATTTATTGGTTTTAATTATCTTCAAAGTGTTAAAAAAATCATGCATTACTCATTTTCACACTTAAAATTTTTCATGTTTATTCCAAGATGGTTTTATGGTCCAAGAATGAAAATAAATTAGGGAGAATAAGGTATAACAGACATAATATGTTATGTTGTATTTAAGAAATTAGCTAAAGAAATGCTTTTTAAATGTATCCTGATAAATGTGTGAGAATGCGTCTGTCAGGTTTTTTTAGAGTGACCAGTAATTTAAACATTTTCAAGAATTTTAAATAATTTGAATGAGTTTAAAAACCTTTATTGAAAAGATGATTATTTACAAATCCAAAGCATCAATCATAAGAAAAATTTTATAATAAACATCTTTAAAGCTGCATCTTTCATGCTGATAACATAATTGAATATGTTGACATTTTATTAAATACATTTTATAATAAAGAAAAATAATGATAGTTAAAAATTCAAAGGCCAATTACTACCCGATGTGGGTCTGTTGAATTTTGTGGAGAGTTGAAACCCAGACTAGGTTTATTAAATACAAGTTGATCCCAATTATTTTGGGAATCCTTATAGATCAAGTGACTTAGAAACTGAATTACCTTGTCAGTAATTTGTGATGTTTGAGACACTGAATGGTAGTTATCACTGTTGCTTTTAGGCTCCCTTTCTCTTTGGGAATGTTATATTTTCAGGACTATACTATAGATTTTTCACAAGTACCGACAATTTAGTCAGGGGAAAAACATGGAAAATTGCAACTTGGAACTTATCAATTTCCTAAAAGCTGTGAATATTTTGCTGGGGTACACTGGAGGTAGGAAGACTACTGAAAACTTTTGCACTTGGATTTTGTTTTTAACTCAACTCTTTTCTTTCATAAAGGTTAGTAGAAAGAGATGATCCATTCCAAATGTCTTTTATTTGGTCATAAATAATAAGCAAATGTCAGTATCTTATAATGGTGAAAACAAGGAGTTATTAATGCAAATAAACTTTTCACATTAAACTTTTCAAAATGTGCCTTTTAATCCAGTTAATGAAGCTGTATTCTGTGTTTCAAGTAACTAAATCAAAACACCATATATTTTAATTAATCTCACATGAAAATCTAGATTTTGTAGTGTAGGTCCATAGAATTCTGTGTCTTCTATTTGTGATTGAAGAAAATTAAGACTTGGGGGCCTAAGAAATGGTCACCTTAAATAGCTATTTTGAAGAGCTCAGTATTTCTGCCCTCCAGTGTAGTATCAAAAGAAGGTATGATTCTTGTCTTAAAGAATATAATTTCTGAGAACTTGCTTCATAGAGAATTGACAGATTTCATAAAAAGGAAGCATAAAGCAGATGCTCTGATTATTGTGAAGCTAGGAACATATGATGGTCTGGAAATTAACACATTTCAGAGAAGCTAATAGCAGACAGAAGCTGAAAACAGTTTTGTTTCTGCTTTGAATTGGTATTGAACCCCACTCACACTATTAGAGTTTTTATACTGTTATTCATATATATTGATAGTTTATAATCCACACCTTACAGGAGGGTAGTGAATAATGATCTTTAGTGATCCCTTCTTATTTTTCACTATGTCTACAGAATTGATCCTGCTTCAAGGGGACAAAAAAGATCTGGACTAAATGTTTCCATATTGATATAAGGATTGCTTCCTTTTGCTCATTTATGTTCCTTTTATTTGCAAACTAGAGGCCCGGTGCATGAAATTTGTGCATGGATAGGGTCCCTTGGCATTGCCAGTGATTAGGGCCTATCTTGACCTTCCCACTGCTGCCCCCTGGTGGTCAGTGTACGTCATAGTGAGCGATCAAACTTCTGATCTGACAATTTGCACATTATTAGGCTTTTATATATATATATTTTTATATAGATAGAATGAGTAAAAAAGTTGCAGAACACTAGATGAATTTGAACACTAGGTAGTTCTGCTTTATTTATTTATTTTTTAAGTCCTGCCTTTAAAATTGAGTGAGAGAATTTTTGATTAGCATGGAACACAATATGCTTCTGCTGTTAACTCCAGCAAGAGGTATCTTACCAATGTTTTCTAAAATTAAGAAAACACATCCTTACCAAAATTTTTGTATTTGGAAACTAAAATTTCAGACAACTGACAGAGAAACTTGCCCCAAAGAAAAAAGGACAGAGGATATTACACTATTTGTGAAATGCAAAATTAAAGCCCATCGGTTATGTACTACAAATTAGCAAAAACTACTTTTTTTTGCAAAGCATTTTATGTCAGAAATCTGGAGTAGTATCTTAGATTGTCATCTAAACGTCATCTCAATTATTTTTGCATTTTTGATCTTTACAGAACTACCTAATAATGAATTTTTAAAATTATAATCTTTCAGTATAATACTTTTATTCATAATGGCACCTATGATACAGTTACAATTTCGCTTTTGCCACAGCGCCTGCAAATACCTAAGCTAAATCTAAGGATATTAAAGAAAGGTACTTGGCAACCACTTCTGAATTTGATCGATTTGCAGATTAAAAAAAACTTGCCTAAAGTAAAAAACGTCTAATAAAAACAACATACAGGGTAAACTAAAAACTAAAAAAAAAAAAAACCCACAGAAAAAATTACTTGTACCTCCCGTAGCATTCTTGGTCACTAAAGGCTGACAATGGCTGGGTGGGATGCTTTCATGAAAATGGGTGGTGTAGCAGTTTTGGAGAGCAGAAGCGAAGCAGAAATTTTGTAATTTTCCTGCTGGCACCTTTGGGATGAGGTAGAAGCCAGGCCTGTAGTTACTTTACCTTCTCCTTCAGCTTATGGGCCAGATATGTGTTTAGCTTCATGATACAGAATCCTGGCTTCTGCCGTGCCACCCAGTTCAGATGCAATGATACCCGAGTTTTAGCCCATCCTTACTGGTTCCAGCTTGTGCTTGGGGTTCTAATTTAATCTTCCCTCTAATTATCCATCTTCCCTTCTCAACTGCCCGCAGGCTTCAACGTCAGGCTTCGTACAAAGCCCATAACCAGATTTGAAACTGGTTAACCAGCTCCCAAAATTAAGGTCAAATCTCTGTAACAAATCTTTTGGTTCTTAGAATGCTGACTGGTAAAAAAAAAACCAAAACAAAACAAAAAAAAACAAAGAAAAAAAAAAGTTAAATCTATACGTCTTCTAAAACAATATTCAAATATGAAAATTTTAACATTTTACTTTTGTGACTGTTAACCTTCAATTTCTTATGTCCAAAGCATCATACTTTATTATTATTATTTTTTGAAATATATATTTTATTGATTTTTGTACAGAGTGGAAGGGAGATAGAGAGTTCGAAACATCAATGAGAGAGTCATCGATCTGCTGCCTCTTGCACACCCCCTACTGGGGATATGCCCGCAACCAAGGTACATGCCCTTGACTGGAATTGAACCCGGAGCCCTTCAGTCCCCAAGCCGACGCTCTATCCATTGAGCCAAACCGGTCCCGGCCAAAGCATCATACTTTAGCTAACTAGGTTTTTTTTTTTTTTTTGTTTTTTTTTTAAGGCATGAGTGACCATGCACTGGAGAAATAACCTTTACAAAGTGACATTTTGGAAAGAATGAGAACATGTCACTTCCCAATTTTTTTTTTTTGTATAAGAGAACATTTATTTGGTAAATTACAGGAAAATTTCTAGAAGTGGGCTTAGGAAACAAGTTTATGGAGGTAAAGAAAAGCCCATGGAACTTGGTAAAAAGTGTGGGGCAGAGAAGAGGAAGGAGATGGGAAAGGCATGGGCGTGCTCCCAGGAAGGAGAGCATCTTTCCCAGTTATGTTTGTAAGGACATTATTTAAAAAAACGTTTGGCCTGGCTGGTGGGATTCATTGGTTGAACATTGACTTATGAACCAGGAGATCAAGGTTCAATTCCCAGTAGGGGCACATGCCCGGGTTGTGGTCTCGATTCCCAGTTAAGGGTATGCAGGAGGAAGCTGACCAATGATTATCATTGATATTCCTGTCTTTCCCGCTCTGAAATGAATAAAAATATATAAAATACGTTCATTATTCTGTGAATTCTGTAATAAGTATATATATATTTTAAAAGTAGTAAGTGTACTCTTAAGAATATTCCCACAGTTGAAGAATTTAGTATGGTTCACATGTATTTTGCTAAAGAAATGCCTCCTGCACACTCTGTACTGGTTATGTGCCCTCAACCAAGGCACATGCCCTTGACTGGAATCGAACCTGGGATCCTTGAATCAGCAGGCCAGTGCTCTATCCACCAAGCGAAACCGGTTAGGGTGAAAATTAAAAAAAAAAAAAAAAAAAAAAAAAAAAAAATATATATATATATATATATATATTTTATTGCTTTCAGAGAGGGAGGATAGAAACATCAATGATGAGAATCATTGATTGGCTGCCTTCTGCATGCACCCTACTGGAGATGGAGCCTGCAATCGAGCATGTGCCCTTGATCAGGATCGAACCCCACAGGCAGATGCTTTATCCACTGAGCCAAACCCGCTAGGGCTCCTAAAAGAATTTCTAAATTAATTTCACATACAGTGAAAATGGCAACAAAATTAAAACTGAGTAAAATAGGCAAATAAATCCACAACTCCAGAATTAGTCTCATTTAGAAAGGACCTATGCTAATAAAGCCTTCGGAATAGACATTCTGGATGCTCTTGAAAGTCCCAGTAGCATTTCCGTAACATCCATATTTAACCAAAGTAAACACAACTGAAATACTGATTGCATGGCCCTGAGGCACTTAACCTAGAACTCGACTGAAGAGAGTGGGTCTTGTTTGCTAGAGGAAAAGTTGGCTTGTACATACATTTTCTTTGATACCCACACCAGAACTTGACTGAGTTGTAAGATGCAGCTAGAAGTACAATTAGTTTGTACTGTTCTAGTACAAGCCATTTGTTCTTTCCCTAAGTGTTTAACATTTATTGACCCAGGCAACACAAGCCTGCAGCTCCCCCAATTATCAACTACATTGTAAACCAGGTATCAATCTCATATCACAATTAGGAAATGCAAAGTAAAAGATACAGGTCTTCCCAGTTGTAAATGAAACCAAAACTCATGACTAGACTCATATATCTCTCATTCACTCCTGAAGAATTTAAGCAAATAAATAGGACAAACATTTTTTCTAACAAAACCACTTTTATTTTTTAATTACTACTAAATACAGAACAAAACTCAAGTGTGGAGGCAGTCAGTATTCACTTGATTATCTGTGTTAAAAGGCTTGTGTCCCTGTGCAACCCTATCATTGTGCATAAAAGGTTCACTGAAAAATAACCTAGGTACAACCGGGTTCCCTTCACTGCATTTCACATTAGTGGCACTATTTTATAGCCAAAGTTAAGTATATTTGTATTCAGAGATTACAAGTGAGGAAATAGACTAATACTAGGTTTAACCAGGTGCAACTGCCAATATTTTACCGTTTTCATTTATAAAAATGGCAATCATAAGGTTCAACCATTGCCTACTAAGAAAGTTTTTGTAGGTTTAAATGTCACTTGTGTTCAACTGTTTTAAAATGACTATTTAGGGCCATTACCAGAACTTCTTAACTATAGACAAAATTCCTTTTGATAAAATCTTTAAAAAGTTACTTACTATAAACTGTAAAAAGAATGCTGCTTTTCTATATGGCATTTCAATTTTAAAAGTTAAAAAAATTATCAGACCTGGATTAAGAGCTATACTTCCAAGTCTCATTTCTCCCTTAATCCCAGCCACTCTAACACTACTCATTTCATAAATGAATAAATATATTTAGTATTGTACAGTAGATACATACCATTGAGTTGCTATACTATTCCAGCAAAGGCAAATATTTCATTGAAAATATAAATTTAGTAGATACAGGAGGGACCATTTATCATAGTTTTACTCAACCCAAACCCTACACCCAAAATAAGAAATTTACACTAAGAAATAGACTGTTTTAGATAGAAATTAAAGCAACTTTAACAATTCTGATGGTAACTAATCGCTACAGTGATAGGATTGTATAGTAAATATGTGGATTGTAGGAGAAAGTACTTGATTTGTAAAATGAATGAGGTAAATGTCATACATTCAACAGCTTGTAAATAAATACAAATACGGTTTTACAGGAACATGAACATAGGTTTAAGGGTTTTATTATCAAAGTCTTGTAAAACAATTTCAGAAACTGTACATCAACATGGCACAGACTGTAGCCTACTTTTGTTTTTACTGCACAAAAGTGAAGCTGGAAACTCCTGTAACTAAGAAAACAGTTGCCTAAACTACTCTGCATTTAACATGGAATCACTGTGGGCATAAGATTACTACTGCAGTAACAATAACACAAATTTGTTTTTATACAACTTGAGATAAAATAAAAAGTACATTATCAAGTACATTTGTCTCACTTTAAAAGCATATGGTCAATTTAAAATGCACTACCCCTTTTTCCAACACTTAAGATTAAAACAAATTAAAGTGAAAAATTGAAAATTAGGACGAGATAACTGTTTTACAGATGGACTCAGGATAGGCAGTTAGCATTCAATGATACAGGTGTGGAATAAATTATTTCAGGGGAAAAAATTCCCAAACACCTTATGAAAAAGTATACAACTCTACTTCAAAATATGCTATTTACTTACTGCCAAAGACAGTTTCATTTGAAATCTTGTTTCTGTAATTAAAGCCTAAGCAGCCATCAAAAAAGGTTAGTGCATATATAACCTTTCCAAGTTAAACAAAAGCCACAAAATTTCAGCCACAAGGCTTAGAGGATTATCTAATTCAAATGCTTATTTCCAGATGTATCTATAAGAATGTTAATTTGTCATGTGAACAAACAAGACCATTAAGTAGATCCATCATGTTGGAAGATTTTAATGACAATGAGGATACTCCTGCCACAATTAACATGCAATCAGTGCATTCTCTACATGGCTCTATTACGGCAATGAATCAAATTCTAGAAATTCTATGTGAACTTACTTAATAAAGGAGATTATACAACATAAACAATCCATGCCTGCTGTAGATGCATGCAGCCTTTCACTTCTGTTATGAAGCAGTGCCAGAATAGTCAAGCTGCTTGGTTTCTCAATCAGATTTCACCACGTCAAGAATTGGTTACCCACACAGCATTTTCCAAAAACTTTTGGATGTAAGTAATATCAATATCAGGAGCTTTATAACCATTTATAGCTCAGAGCTGTATACATCTAAGGTTTGAGATGAACAAATACAGCATGAAGAAATCACACAAAGGAATGACACTGATGCATGTATACAGGTGGATTCTCATGGAGGCCATATTCAGTCACTCATATCCATGTCTTCTTCATGATGATCATCACCATTCACTTTGGATTCTCTCAGGGGATCACCAGTTCCCTTTTCCACAGAACATTCTTTTGTTTTGGGGGAAACTGGTTCTGCTGGTTTCTTCTCTTCTTTTTTCTCTTTCTCGCTGTCATACCCCTGTTCCTCTTCATCATAATCCCGTGTAACCTGCTTTGCCAAGGAGAATAATAAAAGTAAATGTCTTCACAGAAAAATCAATTCTTGTAAGAACTAGTACCACCTAAAATATCAAAATAAATTAGTTTTGTAAACATACTTTTACATCTTTATCACTCTCAGACTTTCTTTCCCGGTCCTTTTCTTTATCTTTACTTTTCTTCTTCTTGCTTGTTGATCGTTCTCGTTCATCTCTGCCTCTTTCTTTTTCTTTATCTTTCTTCTTCTCCTTTTTATGCCTAGGATAACAGGAAAATGTTCTCAAAGAAAAAAAAGATGCTTTAAGGGATATGCTTAATAATTTTTACCCATAAGCATAGCAGTAAGTTTTAACTTGTTTAGATGCTAAGCTTGACCCAAGTTCACATGATATAAAGAGGATACAGGGCCCTGGCCTGGTAGCTCAGTTGGTTAGAGCATTGTCCTGATACACCACTAAGGTTGCAGGTTTGATCTCTCGTCAGGGTACAACAGGCGTGGGGAAACTTTTTTCTGCCAAGTGTCATTTGAATTTTTATATCAATTCCTGGGCCATACAAAATTATCAACTTAAAAAATTAGCCTGCTGTATTTGGTCAAACATTTAATTAACTCACCCCTAATGCCTTGGCAGGGCCAGACCAGAATTTAGTGTGCCCCGCCATCTGGACGTTTCCCACCCCTGGACATACAAGAAGCAACTGTGAATACATAAATAAGTGGAATAACAAATTGATGTTTTTCTTTATTAAATTAATTAAAAAAAAAAAAAAAAAAAAAAAAAAAGACTAGCCCAGCCAGTGTGGCTCAATGGTTGAGTGTCAAATTATGAATCAGGAGAGGTCAAGGTTCAATTCCCGGTCAGGGGTAGGCTCAATCCTCAGTGTGCGGTGTGCAGGAGGCAGCTAATCAATGATTCTCTCACATCACTGATGTTTCTCTCTCTCCCCCCTTCTTATCTATAATCAATAAAAATATATTTTAAAAAAATATAGAAAATATCCATTTTCAAAACACTGGACACAAGCCATGCTCAGCAACAGAAGAAAACTAATTTGGTTACAGGCATAAAATGTTCAATCTTTATTGTAACTGTCTAAAGTCATGAAAGAAAAAAGCACAGTCATAAGCATTTTATGGAAAGTGAAGTTCTGAAAGTTGAAAGAGGACACCTAAATCATTTAGCATTCCTACCTCCTAGGGGACGGTGAGCGAGACGGTTTTCTTTTCGGAGACCTGGGCTTTTTAGGAGATCTTGTGCCACTCCTGCTTCGTCGACGTCGTCTCTCTCTAGGACCACAAATGTACAAACTACACTTTAAAATACAGACACATCATAGCAGATATGTCTTGATGGACATTTTCAAATATAGATTTGAGCTCAAGAATCAAATGAGTAATAATAAATCACAATTCTTTTCCAAACTATATGCCTTTCCTTTAATGTTCTCAAGAAAACCCTAATTTCCAGCAATTCTTAAAAAAAAAAAAAAAAATCACATTATCATAACATCAGGTTTGTTAAACTCAAGGAGATTAACTATCAGTTTTTGATTCATGTATCAGTGTCCAGAAGAGGTATAGGATCATACGTTATAATAAAAACATTACTTTTAAATTCACTGGGTAAAATTTAGAGAACTAGAGTTAATGTTAACATGGGAGCAAATTGATTCCCTATACTCCGGCAAACCATAGCCCCCAACTGATTTGAGCAGTCATTGTTTAAGAAATACAGCCTTTTCCCTCTCTTTAAAACAGCGTGTAGAACCTTTTTCCTACCAATGGCCATTTGGATATTTGCAACATCATTTGTGGGCCATACAAAATCATCAACTTAAAGATTAGCCTGCTGTTGCACACGGTTGAGCACCGTCTTTGCACTAAAAGGTTGCTGGTTTGATTCCCAGTCAGAGCACATGCACAAGTTGCAGGCTCAATCCCTGGTTTGGGGGGAGTGGTTGCAGGAGGCAGCCAATCAATGTTCTGCTCTCACAGTTTTTCTCTCTCACTGTCCCTTCCTTGCTCTTGGTAAGATGTTCCCCACTTCTGGTTTAAAGTGTGGCTTAAAAAAAAATCCTGCTGGTTACTATTCTCAAAAGTTATTAGGACTTGTGAGATTACAATTTAGGCACAAAATAAAAGTAAAACCCCATAATTTCAGTTGTCTAGAATCTATAAAAGCTTTAGAAAAACAAAACAAAACTCAACCAAACAAAATATTACCTTTACAGCCCTCTGTGGCACATACCCCTCCCCTTCTCCCTTAGAGTCCTCAAAACATTACACACAACTTTTCTTTCATCAAATATTAAGGCGATCCAATAATTAAGCAGTGTAAAGTGCTTATAAATAAGTACTTAAATAAAGGAATAGGCAAAAACAAGAAAAGAAAAAAAAAGCCTCTAGTTAGCAAGATAAGAAAAAATACATGCTGCACACCCCATCTTTCCCTAAGACCTAGATTGGCATTTTCTTAAATACTTACAACTGGTTTTAAATAGTTGGCTTTCCGTATCTGCAGGTTTTACATCCAAAGATGCCAGAGGGCGAACTGTATGCATTATTCTAATCTAAGGCATTTAATAAAGGGTGTCCTCTCCCCCCAATTGTATACACATATTTTGAATAATTATAAAGGCAGTGTTTATAAAATTTTCAAAATTGAGGTATCAGCTGTTAAACTGTACATACATCTTTTGGGAATACCCTGTATAAGGGACTTGAACTTCTTGGATTTTGGTTCCTGCAAGGGGTCCTGGTATATTTACCTTTTCTGAAAATACTCCTCCCGCTGAGAAGAAACCCCTTTAGGTATCACACCCCAACCATTAATTAAAGGTTTGTCTATTTGTCTTTAAAGGTTTATCTATTCTGGACACTTCTTGTCCGTGGAATCCTACAATTTATAGTTCTTTGTGACTGACTTCTTGATGAGTCTCATCCATATGGTAACATGTATCAGTACTTTATTCCTTTTCATTGCTGGATAGTTCATTGTATAGATATACCATTTTGTTCTCACGTTAGTTAATGAACATTTGGATGGACTTTTTAGTTATTATGAGTAATAATACTGCTATGAAAATTAGTGTACCAAGTTTTGAGTGTAATATTTTCACTTCCTTTGGGTATATCCTTAGAAGTGAAAATACTGTGTCAAAATTTTTTAAGGAATTACCAACTGTTTCCCAAAGCATTTGCACCATTTTATATTCATGCCAGCAACACACAAGAGTCCCAGGTTCTCCACATACTTGTCAACACTAGTTACCATCTTTTTATTTTTTATTTTTATTTTTTATAATCATCATCTTAGTGTCTGTGGTTTTGATTTGCATTTCCCTGATAGACTAATGTATATCTTTTTATGTTTATCAGACTCTTGCATATATTCTTTGGAGAAAAGTCAATTCAGAGTCTTTGGCCATTTTTTAATTGGGTTGTCTTTCTACAATGGAATTGTAATAATTTTTTACAAATTTTAGTTACAAGTCCCTTTTCAAATATATTATTAGTTACTTTCTAGCACTCTGGTTGTCTTTAAGTTCTTGATAGTATTCTTTGAAACACAAAAGTTTTTAATTTTGATGATATCCAAAATTTACATTTATCTTTTGTTATTTATACTTCTGATGTCTTATCTAGAAAACCATTGCCAAATTTAAGGTCATGAAGACTTACTTCTGCTTTTCTTTTTTTCTAAGAGATTTTTTAGTTTTAGATTTTACATTTAGGTCATGCATCCATTTTGAATTAATTTTTGCATATAGAGTGACCCTCCTAGCATTTAATAATCAATATAAGAAAATAACCACTATGCAAAATGTGTAAACAAGATTGGAAAGAAAACAGAGTTACTAAGTACGGCCAGTCCTTACTACTGTGTTTCCCTGAAAATAAGACATCCTCTGAAAATAAGACCTAGCGCATGGAAAAATAAGACATCCCCTGAAAATAAGATCTAGCGCATCTTTGGGAGCAAAAACTAATATAAGAGACTGTCTTATTTTCGGGGAAACAGGGTAGTTTCATATAAACACCAAAGTTTAAATACCAGTGCAAAAAACATTCCTGTGGAGTAAAGTTAGCAACATATTAATTTTCACACTATGGCAGAATTACAAGTCTAAGAATGATACGAATTTGAACTTGACTGCTTGTTATTATTTTATCAACGAAACCCTATATATAGGAGAAAAAACTCTTTGACTATTAACGTGGACATTTAAAGAATGACTATGTAGTAAAAATAAATTTAATGTAATTCAAATCAGGATACAAAATGCATGTAGCAAATATAAAAATGACCTCTGTTGAACTCCATATTATGTCAAATACACACTACACCAGCTGTCGCCAACTGGTGGTCCATGGGCCACTGATGGTCCACGCTGTCCTAAAGGCTGGCCAACGCTGTTCTACACCAAGCATGTCAAACTCTTCTAAACCATAAATAGTAAGTAAAAAGAACTTGCCCATCCCTATATGTACTAGAAAACATGCAATGTTCACAATCTATTCATATACTTGCAAACAATTTTAAGAAATGCCAGGAGTTTATAATGCCTTACCTGCTTGCACTTCTGGACCGTCTGGCTGTGCTGTAACTTTTTGGTGGTGTTTTGGAACGTTTCTTTTCTTTGTCTTCTTTCTTTTTGTCTCTAATAAATGAACATAATTTATGAATGCATTAGTAAGTTTCAGAGAGTAAAAACTTATATAATGCATCAAATAAACACAAAAGCAGTGAGATCTAATCCCATTTTTAAATATGAACATTATTTTGATACTGTATGTAGAAATATAATTTGAATGGTATTACTTGTGATTAAACATTTTTAAGAAAAAATGGTGGGGGAAGTTTTCTGTCACTATTTCTTTCAGTATGCTTTCGATATCATGCTCTCTCTCATCTCCTGGGACCCTCATAATTCTGATGTTGGTTCACTTGAAGTAATCCCAGAGGTTTATTACACTAGCTTCAACTTTCTGGATTCTCTTGCCTTCTTGCTTCTGCGGAGGAGTGTCTTGTCTCTTTATGTTCCAAATCTTTGACTTGATTCTTGCGATCTTCCATTCTGTTTTAGGGACTCTGTATAATATTTTTTATTTCAGACAACATATTCTTTATTTCTTGTTGACTCCTTATGATTTCTAGTTAATCCCTTTTCATATCCTAATAGGTCTTACCGATTTAAAAAAATATATTTTATTGATTTTTTACAGAGAGGAAGGGAGAGCGCGAGCGAGCTAGAAACGTCGATGAGAGCAAAACATCGACCAGCTGCCTCTTGCATACCCCCTACCGGGGATGTGCCCGTAACCAATATACATGCCCTTTTCTGGAATCGAACTTGGGACCTTTAAGTCCACAGACCGACGCTCTACCACTACCACTGAGCCAAACCAGCTTCGGCTCTTATGGATCTTTTCTAGGAAATTCTTGAAAAACCTTATAAGTGTGGTTTTGAACTCTATATCCAGTTGCTTTTTGTCCTCCATTTCTTTCTTTGTGATCTGTTTCCTTGTCTTGGCATATTCGCAGCTTCCGAGTTGGTAGCCTTAAAAGTCTCCGTGCTCTGCTTGGATGGGGCAGAGTTTCAGGGCCTACAGCCTTGGCTTCTGTCAGCCACGTCAGCTTTCGTCTCCTTCCCACCAGGGCAATCTCACGGCACAGCCAAAGGTCCCTTCTCTGTGCAAAATGCGCGCGCCTCCTGGGGTTCTGCCTTTACTCACTCCCCCGAGTTCCCGCCTTACAGCCCAGTCTCCCTCTGTATGAGCCTGGGTCCCCGGGGTCTGGCCCAGAACTGAGGTTCAGTGCTGTCGGATCTGGGGTTCAGCACAATCTGGAGCTTTTATCTCCTTCCCGCTAGGGAATGCCAGCCAGGCACTCAGCCTCCCCCTTCTCTCCGGCTCTGTCCACTCTGTGCCCGCAGTGTGTCTCCGTACCTTAGGCTTTTACAGCTCCTCTGATTTTCCTCCTGGTTTTCTCTTTCCTTCTTGTTGTAGAATTTCCAGTCAGTCAACTTTCCTGTTGCTCTGGGCAATTTCCATTTTATATTTTAGTTGTATTTTATTGAAATTGTTATGTGCAGCTGTGGTTAGGTGTTTACCTGTGCAGCCATCTTGGATCCTCTTTCGGGACTCCATTAATACATATTTTTAAGTGTCAATGATGAGATATGTAAACATGAATTAAAGTATGGTTGTCTGTCATAAACTCTTTGGCATACCACAAAGAATGGCTAGTAGCACTACATCCTGAGTGGTGGTTGAATGGATAGGAGGAAATAAAGGTGGTAGGACAGTTAAAAATTTCTACTACACAAAAATCTTACCTAGATATTCAGGTATAAATAGAAATCAGAAGTTTACAAAGGAAACAAGAGAAACAAATGCTAGTCTCAACAAACTTTAGTTTCTCCCACTTCTATTGCTATTTCCCAATACCATCACTTTTGTAATTAAGTAGCACAGTATTTGGGCCTTGGGAACTCTTAATGTTTGTCTTCTAACCCAATGTCAACAGTCTACTATACCTGTTTTTGGATGTGCTCCTTGACCTTCTCCCTCTCTCTCTGGAATGAGATCTTCTCCGTCTGGGACTTTTGGATCGTCGCCTACTCCTTGACTTAGAATGTGACCGCCTTCTAGATCTGCTTCTTGACCGCCTAAAGAAAGCCAATACACTATATAATAAACATTTTTATTACCTTAGAAATATGAATACTGTTTGTTCAACCTGTCAAACTAGTCCATGTCCATTGAAACTACAACAGCAAAGTTAAAAATACTGCTAGCACATGAAAAAAAAAAAAAAAATCTGAATGACTTGTATTGCCTTCCTCCTACCCCTGAATGTTTTTGAGTTTTGAAGTAGCAATCACCTATTTTAGCCCATACCGTTTCTCCATTTATACATGTGTGAACACTTATTTACACACTCTGCTAATAGGATTGGTTACTTAGACACAGTTTAACCAGTAGCTGCAAGGTGAAGAGTCAGTAAATTAAGAAGGATATGGCACACAGAACTTATCTTTGTACAACTGAATACTAAAAGCAATCTATCTAACCTGTGTCTGGAAGATGAAGGAGTCCTCCTCCTCCTAGAGCGTGATCTTGACCTTGAGTGCCTTCGTTTTTCTTCTTTTTTATCTGGATTTAAAAGAAAAAAAATCTGGATTTTAAAACCATCAAATAGATTAATCCCATTCAGGAATTAATAAAGTAATCCCATTTAGGGATTGTGTAAGAATTTATTTTAATTTTTAGCATTTACATTAAATCCTGAAATGTTACAAGTAATCATTTTACAATCAAAATGTTGAAGCTTATTGAAGTGACACAAATTATGTAGTGTTTTGATAGATCCAAATTAGAATTCTGATTTTCGGCTAGTAAAATTAATAATTTCATTTTTTAGACTCAGGAGCCTGTCCAGTGTCCATAAAATAATCTATGAAAAGAGTTATCTTTTAAACCCTTTATTCTTTAAAGGTTTATAAACAAGAAGTCCCCTTTTCCACTCCTAGGTATTACTTTCCCAAATTTAACTACATTTCACTGAGATTAATACATTATTCCTTTGGTCCATGAGAAAACATTCTAACCACTGAGAAAACAGGCATGGTTGCACAATCTGTCTCTCCTCTTCCTCACCAATGTTTAATTGTGTAAATAGAGGAATGATTTGTCCAATTTCCTAGTTTTTAAATAACAGGTAACAAAAGAAATAAAGCCATTACACTGATGAACAATCATCTCAGTGAGAATGAGTCCTCTTTCACACTCAAGAGTCTTTTATTATTAGAATCCAAATTATTGTAATGCCATTATTAATTTAAAAAACATTGGAAAAAAGATCATACAGAAACCACTTTTAGTCATTTTGGTTATACGTTTTCGTTTTCACTAAACACAATTACAGCATGGTGTTCTAGCTTTGGAATCAACGATCCAGTTGTGCACTGAAAATTAAAGCTCCTATTTGACATGTCACCTTGGGATAATATTTTGTTAAATGAGGTAACACACATAAAGCACTTAGCATTAATTCATCCAATATTGTACTTATTTTCCAAATCCCATACCTACTAAAACATCTTCCTACTAAGAAATAACAGTGAAAAATAAAACAATACTTAATGGGGGGAACCAAAGATCAAAACATAGGACAACAGTAGGATAACCATTCATTCCATCTCAAAAAGATAATCTGCAAAAAAAAATAAGGTCTGCTTTTCTTTAAACAAATGGCATCATCAGAAGCATCATCTCTTGGTCAAATAAAAGACTAAAATCAATTGGGCTATTGCCACATAACAACCATAAATGATAAAGGACAATCCCAAACTATAAATTAAAAATAAAACCAAACAAAAACCAGATCAATTATTAGATAATCCTAGGCTCTACTAACATTTTGGAATGGATCATCCAAAGCAGGGTATGCTGAAGGATGTTTAGCAGTACCCCTGCCCCTCTGCCCACAGGATACATTTGGTACCAACACAATAACTAAGTGTCTCTAAATATTTCCAAGTTTGTCTGAGTGTCAACTACAATTCCTGCCCCGCCCCCTAATGAAATCACTCTACTAAATGATCTTTTATCAGAATTGAAAAAATTAAAAAATGACTAGAGTATTAAGTAAAAAAAATATTCAAACTAATGCACGAATCATATTTGCAAACCATCATGTAGTTTAGTATTCAACAAAAGTGCGTGAACATATTTTACCTGGTTCTATGGCAGCAGATATTAGGGACTGTGCTTCTCGTACTCTTTTCATGGCTTCCTCTATTTCTTTACTAGAGGTATCTGATTTTAGACTTGGTGAAACAAGACCAGCAGCTACATGATTCAATCTGAAACAGAACCAAAAATCAAATATTTTAAAATGCACAATAGCATTTCAAATAAACATGTTTCATGTAACATTTTAGTAAGCCATTCCTTGGGAAGAAAGGGGAGGATTACATTTCTTTTTTTTTTTTTTTTTTTTGTAAAACTATACATAGTATAAGTACCATTCTGAATATATTTTTTTAAATATATTTTATTGATTTTTTTATAGAGAGGAAGAGAGAGGGACAGAGAGTTAGAAACGTCGATGAGAGAATAATTGATCAGCTGCCTTTTGCACACCCCCTACTGGGGATGTGCCCGCAACCAAAGTTCATGCCCTTGACTGGAATCAAACCTGGGACCTTTCAGTCCCCAGGCCAAGGCTCTATCCACTGAGCCAGATTGGTTTCGACAATAATATACTAAACCCTTTTGAATATTTAAATGCCACCTGAATTTTAAAGACTCAGGATATCTGAAATAAGAAAAATGCCTACTTAATTCTGCTGAGCAAACATTCATCAAATTTCCATACACATTTTAAGAAATGCTAGTACTGGAAATATGCTAATGTTAAAGATTTTTGAATAATGAAACTTTTCTTCATATGACCTAAAAACTTTCTACGTTTTAATTCTATTGGGGAAGAGCATTTTAAGTTTGTGGAAGAAATGGGGCAGAGGCTGATGGCATACCAAAGTTACTCATGAAATTCCGGATCAGAAAGGCTAAAGATATACGTAGGGGTGTCGAACTCAATCAGAGAAGGGGCCAAAATCTAAAATCCAGCCTAAATCGCGGGCCGAATGGTTTACTGAACAATCATAAACTGTCATTGTGATGGAAACGCAGAGGAGTGCAGTGATGACAGCGCGATGCGGGCCACATTGCAAGGCCTGGCGGGACGGATTTGGCCCGCGGGCCTTGTGTTTGACACATGTGCTTTAAGGGTTTATATATGTGAGAAAAAAATTAGAGACAAAATTTAGGACAATAGTCATTTGTGGGGAGATAGGGAAATGTAAATAAAAATGGATGGGTATGCAAGGAATTTCAACTTTATTGATATTTCATTTTACAAGCTGGGTGAGACATGTACCCACCACTTGGATTTTTTTCTCATCGTTTTTAAGGGGGGAAAAAAAAAGAAAAAAAAAAAGAAAGAAAAAGCCCACAAACTAATACATCAAAGTAATCCTGTCTTCCCTTTTCCCATACTCTTCCACTTATTGATAGTAACTTCCACCAAGGAGAAAAATCATTCAATTCAAACTTAACATTCTAACAAATTACCAATGAAAGTAACCATGACTTTGTTACATGTATACCAAGTAGGAAATAGAAAAATGACAGCATAAAGAGAACTTTTCAAAGCACCTAAAAGATGCTGGCCATGCCTAAACCGGTTTGGCTCAGAGGATAGAGGGTTGGCCTGTGGACTGAAAGGTCCCGGGTTCGTTTCCGGTCAAGGGCATGTACCTTGGTTGTGGGCACATCCTCAGTAGGGGGTGTGCAGGAGGCAGCTGATCAATGTTTCTAACTCTCTGTCCCTCTCTGTAAAAAAAAAAAAAAAAAAAAAAAAAAAAAAAAAAAAAAATCAATAAAAATATATTTAAAAAATATATTAAAAAGAAAAAAAAAAAAGATGCTGGCCATTATTATGGTGATATATGCCAGTCCTTGGTTCTAGGATTGTGATTCCCTCATTTCTGTCTCCAACCCTATTCATCCCCTAGCACTTAACACTAAGACAAAATCAAAATCCTCTTATAAATGGACTCACACTGGATTTTTCTTCGTTTCTAGAAAACTGAATTACATATTACATGCCTTGAGAGAACTTTCTTTTTTAGCTTATAAAAAAATAACTGTTGTCTAGACATTCAAATACTATATGCATATCATCAATGGAAACACAGAAAAAAAATCCTTACTTGGGATCAACAGTACTCATAAGCTTCAGCAGCTGATCTGCAGCAAGAGACTAAAAACAAAACAAAATATAACAGTGAGAATATGTAAAGCAATAACGATTTCCTTTTATTTTTTCAGGATGTTGAAATGTCCTAGGAGACCCTGGCAAACCTACGAAAAATACATACCAGGCACATCAATGACTAACAAAATTACAATGCCAGGCAAATGTGACAGTAGGTTTTCTAGCAGAAAATGAAACAAAAAAACAGATGACATTAGTGACTATAGTATTGATTGGATACTCAAGAGTGCTTTATTCAAGTTAAATATACTATACTAGAGGCCTGGTCACAGAATTTGTTCACTGGGGGTGGAGTTGGGTGGGTGGGGCGGGAGTGTCCCCTCAGCCTGGCCTGCACCCTTTCATAATCCTGGAGCCCTCAGAGGATGTCTGACTGACATGGAGGTGGGAGAGGCTCTCGCCACCGCTGCTGCACTTGCCAGCCACTTCTGGCTGAGTGGCGCTCCCCTTGTGGGAGCACACTTGACCACCAGGGGGCAGATCCTATGTTAACCATCTGTCCCCTAGTGGTTAATGCATGTCATAGCGACCAGTCATTCCACTGCTGGATCACCCAGTTCTCCCAAGGGGTCCCAGATTGCGAGAGGGCACAAGCCAGGTTAAGGAACCCCACTGGTGCACTATGGCAACCAAGGATGGACACTAGAGATTGGCCAGCTAGGGAGGGACAGGTCAGGGCATAATAAAAGAGTAATATGCTAAGTATCCGGTTGTCCAGCTGGTCCTTCAACCAATTAAAGTTTAATATGCTAATGACATGCTAAGGCTGCTCAACCGCTTGTTATAATGTGCACTGACCACCTGTAGGTTAGCTTGTTGCTGGGGGTCCAGCTGATTGGGACTGAGACAGGCCGGACATGCTCTGGAGCTCTCCCACGGCCCCTGCCGGGTGGCCAACCTCCCACATCCTCCTTGGGTCTGGCCTGCGCCCTCTCACAATCTGGGACTCTTTGGGGGATGCTGGGAGAGCCGGTTTTGGCCCAATCCCACAGGCCAGGCCGAGGGCACTCTATTGGTGCATGAATTCGTGCACCTGGCCTCTAGGGAAGATTATGTTACTCTTGTTTTTATAGAACAACTAGAGGCCCAGTGTACAAAATTCATGCACCAATAGGTTCCCTAGCAGCTGCCAGCCAGGGCTTTCCTCTCTTCCCCTGGCCAGCCCCATTCCCTGGTTGAACTCGGAAGAACTCAGGTCGAAGGGACAATTTGCATACTACACTTTTATTATACAGGATTACCTTCTGCTTATTTAAGACTTTATGAGGGAAAGTAATGCTTAAAAGAAACATGTAAAACA
Organism: Pipistrellus kuhlii; assembly: GCF_014108245.1. NCBI lineage: Eukaryota > Metazoa > Chordata > Mammalia > Chiroptera > Vespertilionidae > Pipistrellus > Pipistrellus kuhlii. Next base: position 147,920,457 of record NW_023425515.1, read on the forward strand.
CAACTCAAAGTACTTGGCCAATATAATAAATCAAAATATTTCCACAAAGGATGTCCAAAAAATTTCAAATCACAAGGAGAAAACAACTTCCAACTGAGCAAATGACAAAAGGAAGAAGAAAAAAACAAACAAAAAAAACCATAACGTATTGAGGATGTGTTATATTTCTGTGAAACTACTCTCTTCAGTGAACTATATAAAACGAAAAACTTTTGCCTGGCCAGGTGACTTAATTGGAGTATTATTCTGTATACCAAAAAAAGTTGCAGGTTCAATTTCTGGTGTGGGCACATAACCTCGGTTGCAGACTGGATGCCTGATTAGGGTGTGCACAAGAGGCAACTGAGTGATGTTTCTCTCTCTCTCTAAAAGTCAACAACAGCCGGGACCAGTTTGGCTCAATGGATAGAGCGTCGGCTTGGGGACTGAAGGGTCCCGGGTTCGAATCTGGTCAAGGGCATGTACCTTGGTTGCGGGCATATCCCCAGTAGGGGGTGTGCAAGAGGCAGCTGATCGATGACTCTCTCTCATCGATGTTTCTAACTCTCTATCTCTCTCCCTTCCTCTCTGTACAAAATCAATAAAATATATTAAAAAAATAAAATAAAAGTCAACAACCACCACAAATCTTGGATGAGGGGGGGAAAAAAAGTAAAACATATAAAGTAAAATTCTTTAATGGGTTAGTAGGCTAATAATGCCGTGACCTTTTAACAAGACTATATGAGAAAAAAAATACTACACCATAGCAATTAGTTATCGTCTGCTTTTTAAGTGCCCAGTAGTAGTTGTAAGTAAAATAAAGTATTTAATTATTAGAATGAGCTCAAATTTGAAGGGTATTAAATTATACCTGAGAGTTCAAGTTTGCTCCAGGAAGCCCAAGTGCAGCAAGGGCAGGATCAAGAGTAGGAGCTCCCAAAGCAGCCAATGGAACAGCGCCAATCTGTGAAATTACAAATTTTATTTATCTAAAGTATCATTTCTGTTCCTTACAGTGTGTGTGTGTGTGTGTGTGGGGGGGGGGAGAGGGGAGGAGGGAGGTAGTCACCTTATTTTCTCCTCTAAAGGGCAAAGAACTAAGTTTAAGTCCATAGGCTATGTAATCTGTTACAACTACTTGACTTTACCATTATAGCTTGAAAACAGGCATACACAATAAACAAATAGGCATAGTTTGCCTACCTCTGGTCTCATTTTCTACCTGCCATTATAGCACATTTATCCCTACAATCAGAATTTAGGGGGGAAAAAAGTCAAAATATTCTTGTGCCAATCATAAATATTTGTTTCTTAGCTCCAAATCCAGTTCTTTGCCCTGTTTTGTGATACTTAAGGCAGCAATTCCCCATTGGCAGATGGAATCTTAAAAGCTTTATCTATCAGGAGATAAAGAACTAGAATGACATTGTGAAATGGATTTCTCTTCCTGGTTCCTATGTCCTCTTGAATTGTTACTATAGCACCATATGAAATATCCAGTGGCCTTCACCTCTCAGAAAGTTTCACCGCCATCTTCTTGGGCAGCTACCTAACAAGATCTGTGCCATGCTGGGAAACTTCTCTAGTATCCACCCCTTTCAAAGGAGATTTTAATCTTATACCAAGAGGGTTGCAAAGCCCCTCATCTAAATCCCTGTATTTCCTCCTCAGCCCTAAAATTAATGGTTGCTTCCTATATCTGCAACTTATGTGTTCTTAGAGTTCCCTTAGTAAGGCCCAGTTACAAGTTACTAATTCCTTATAATAAACTCTCACCGTTCAAATTATTGTGTGATTGCATCTCCTTCGCAATATAATTCTGATTAATAATTTAAGACACAAACCACACAAAATCCTATAGCTTTGCAGGCAGTTTACTTCTCTACAAAAGTTCTCCTAGCTTCAATTCATTTTTAATAAATATAAATTTCCAAACTTTCTGTGATTTAACTATTTACTAAAAAGTTAAAAAACTGTATTAATACTATTGTATAAGCTGTTTCAGCTTTTATACAACTTTATACATCAAAAGTGTCTACAAATTTCTCAGGTCCACATTTTATATGTGACAATCAAAGTCATACTCATAAAAGCTGGGAATTCCTGATCTCATTCTCCTTCTATAATACCATATAGTTCACTTAACAGTTTACTAAACTATTTAGACAGAGAAAATGATTTAATTAAAGGAATGCTGTTATAAAATTCTAGTTGAGGTTCTATCATTTGCTTTATATGTGAAACCACTGACCAGTTACAGAGCTGTTTCAATACATAACTTTTAAAGAACCTTTTGCCTATTGATATGCTTTTTATATTGCCAAGTAAATTTTCCTCCAACTTGAATATTTTATTCCCCATATTAACTATGTATCCACAAATACATTTTTATTTCAAGACATCAATTTAATTAAAACACCCAGATAAGAGCAAAAGATCGAAAAACATTCTCAAAGAAGTCTGAAATTCACCTTTATTTTCTTTCCTGGTCAAAGCAAACATATTATTTTTAAGTTTGTTCAACTGAAGTCTTATGCTCCACGAAATTTTTTTTCATATTACTGAGTTATTCTGAGTCAGTGGCAAAACCAATATAACAGATATTCTTAAAATGCAAACTTCTAAGAATTCTCTTTAGGATTTATGATTGCAATAGCCTTTAATATAACACATGAGATCATTCTGTGAACTAGAATTACAATACTTAAAAAACTAATACCTGGGTAAGTGGGTTAGGAGTAGGCAGGAGTCCACCACCAGGCAGAAGACCTGCCACTGCATTAGCTGGTGCCAACAGAGACAAAGCCTTAGTCTCATCAGGAATAACTCCTGCAGAGAAACATCCTTGCATTAGAACACACCCTTTTGCAAGACAGAAAACACACAAAAACACCCAGAAAATGTCTCCCTGATACACCACCTGAGTTTGCTGAAAGTACTTATGTTCGCTAAAATATAAAGCTTGATTTCTATTATTATTTATCATTAATTTTATGTCAGAATGAAACTTCAATGTGTGAAAATGTTTCCTTTTTTCTCTACAAATGGTTAAGTTTCTAGAGTAAAAAAAATAGCACAAATACACACTACTTTTTTGTTAACACTGCCAAGATTTCATCACCTGTACTCGATTTTTAAGTCATGAACCAAACGTAAGCAAGCACAGTCGGTTCTCCAGGGGTGTGCTCTCAACTTTCAAAAGCTGTTTTATGAACAACGACTCGTGTCGGCTGCTTCACTATAAAGCACACAGAAAAATCAAGATACACAAGACAAAAAAAGTTTGATTTAGGGGTTAATAATATGGTACAGTTACTATGATTTTCTTTTACACCTACCATACAAATTTTGTAAAAATTCAGAGAAGGAAAGTATGTAAAGGAAATATTCTGTTGGAATCAAGTGTAGGGCTTTTGCTGACTCATGAAAATGAAATGTTTCTGAAGGTCTCTGAATACACACTGGATGTGTGTGGGGGAGTAGAGAGAGAGAGAAAGAGAGAGAGAGAATGGGTAAAACAACATGGCACATTCCTTACCTGTAGAGTAAAATGCTTTATATTCCAGCATGTGCCATGCTAACCATACCAAAAAATGCTGCTATACAGTGTGAGTTCAAAAGCTAACTTAAGCAAATTCCTAAAGTCGAAAACATGTATATCTGTTTTTAAAGCCTAATCTGTGTATTCAGATAACATCTAAGGGTCCTAAGACAAATATTTATGTATACAATTTAAATTCTATCCAACAGCAAAAGCCCTATACAGATGGATTAATCTGTTAATGTGCCCAAGCCCCCAAAATGAGAGTTCAATAATACAATTAAATTATATATTTGCAAATACCAGTAGTATTTCTGTAATACATATTAAGAAACTGCATCTCATCATAAAACATACAATATGTACAGGGCACTTAAGAGAAACTGGATAAGCTGCAGAAGAAAACTGTTGGGTGGTATTTTCAGCAGGGCCTGGTATATAGTTCAGGCTGAACCAGGGAAAAGAACTGTAAAACACAACAACAAAAAAGAAAAACCACTGTTAAATAAAGGTAATGGTTCCTTCCACCTATACTGAGAAGTGCCGATAATATAAACAAATGTATACTACACAGCACTGTTATCTTGCTTGTGTCAGAGCTGTCATCAATTTAGATACCCAGAGTTATGGAGGGGGGAGGGAGAAGATCATTTAGATATAGGGCATTAATGCATCAATATTAACAAACCTACAAAGATTATTGGGATAATCTTGCATGCAAAATTATGTCTCAAGAGGATAATATTAAGTATCAACATCTTATTCAAATTAGTGCATTTGCAACGTTTCTGGCAAACTACAATCCTCTTGAATTTATTTTGAGACACCTGATAGAAGATCTGCATCCATTAAAAAAAAAGTCATGCATCTGATCCTCTGATTTAAAAAAGACTATTTAAAAATAAAACTACAATTTAAAAATAGCAATGAGGCCCCTCACCAGTTAATTTTCATGCGTCAAGAGTATTTTTTTTACTGCTGCTTTGATAGAACCATGAAATACTGCATGAATGTGTAGAAATGAAAGAAAAAGAAACAGACAAAAGAAACAAACATTAACCAAGGAACCTAAATAACCCCCAAATCCATTACTATTAAGAGTTCCTTCCAAATCCAGCTACCTCAGTTTTATCAATTAAGACTATTCCTTACCGTATACTTTGTGTCTATTGTTCTAAAACATGATCAAGAAGCAACACCAAAGTGTCAAAACTAAAACTAGGGTGAGTGGTGACAAAGGGATTGAGTACATCAGTTATTTAGTGGAGATAACAGTAATACAGCATACCATACCATTATTAAATACACTAAAAATAGATTCCAGAACAAAGTATTTTGGTAATTCTAAACAAATTCCTAAATATTTCACTTTTGAAACAAATTCAGAAAAATTACCAGTCTAAAAGTATTTATAAAAGCCAATAATACGATGATATACTGTATTATGTCCAGGGCTTGGGAACTATGATACAATACTTAGCCAATAAGAATTCTTTAAATTTAAAGGCTAATGTTTTGCACAGTACTCACATGATTTGACCTTTGTTCCAAAAACTATCATCTATATTTTACTTATTCTAAATTTGAATTCTGTAAATTTTCTTTTGGTGGCAAGTCTTATCCTACAACAGGCAAACCGATATATAAAGAATTGCTTAATCAAAACACACTAAATCAAATGTTTATCACCATATATATTTTAAAACCTTTAAATTGGTCCACACAATTTAATATAATCGAGATAGATGTACTATTATATAGATGCCTTTACCCCATCTATGAATGCAACTTAATTTCTTTAGAAAACCAGAGGCAATTTGTTTAAGTTTTAAGGACTAGACATTTCACAACTTTTACAAGGTATGGTGTAAATGTTCACATTGGTACTCAAAGATCTGAGATAGCATCTAAAGTAAACAATATCAAGATTCTGCTTCCACTGACCAGTACATTAAGGAAAGAGGAAAGCATTAAATCCTGGTCAGAAATAACTTAATGTTGTAAATTAACTTAAAACCCATAATTATTAACTTAATTAAAATCCAGTAATTTTATATTTGTTATTTCTTTGATCAAAATCTATAAATAACAAAAAAGCAAATAAAGTAGCAGTACATTGGGAACAAACTAATAAAATATGGCTTAGAAAATTTACAAAATGGATTAAAATAGTGCTGTCTTGTCACAGTGGCTTTTTTAAGATCCCAAAACCCTGCTCATTATTTCTGTCAAGTTACTTTAACCGCCTAAAATGTAAAAAGAAAAAGAAAATGTAGTTAACAAATGGTTACACCAGGAAAACACTTGGGGGACTTGAGTGCTTGCTGGCCTTTAGTTAATGTCTAGAATCCCCTGTAGCTGCAGAGGACCCACTGTTTTTCAGTCATCAGGAAGAGTTTTGCATTTGCCTTCTCCACTACAAAAATCACACACACAAATAACAGAGAGAAGAATTTATTATTTAGAGATATTCTAGAAAATATAGCAAGAATGAACAAGAAAATCTGGCAATAAAAACAAAACACCCAGTGCCCATCTGGCACCTAGGCTATAGGAAATCTTGAATATTCATACAAACCAAAATCATTGCAACCCTTGGTATACTGGAATTCAATATGGGATCTTTTTGTAAAATTGTCAGTGAGGAAGCACTAAAAAAATAAAGCCCAGTCCTTTATTCAAAACGGAAATAACATCATGCATTTATTTGAAGGTCCCTGTGTAATGTGCATGGAATGAACCATTCACCTTTAGGACTTTTTTATAAAATTCAATGTTACATTAACTAAGTAAATGAACTTAAGGATTTACAATTAGGGACATGGTTTTAAAGAACTTAAAAATGTTTTAAAATAATGGAATGGTTAAATATTTTATAAAAACAGATCTGATTTCTAATTTTTAGAATTAAAATATTAAGTAAAAATATGGACCACAGTATAACAAGGGTTTCAAATTGTTAATAGCTTAGGTTTTTAACATGCTACTAACACTCACTCTAAAACTATACTGAGGTAGATGGTCATCATTGGATGCCCACATAGGTAGGTAAACAAAGCACAAACCTTCTGCATATGGTACGACTATCAATGCTCTGTCAACGAATACAGTGTTTGTCAGATGCTGAGCCACAACTGCCGAGTCTGGATCATGGAATTTAACAAAGCAGACACGGGATGAGACCGGCAAAGGTGAATCACTGAAAAACAAATTTCATAAAAGTAGAGGAAAAGAATATTAGTAAAACATTTATGTATGATTCATAAACCCACTCCTGCATTTCATAAGCAAAATAAGCAGATATTAGTAATTGCACATATTAGCTAGTTTAAAAAAAATGACATCACACATAAAGAACTATCCACTAAACTCATGTAGAGTAAATTGCACATCTGCAATCACTGTTTAACTTTATAGTTTACCAAGTTAAAGACAGTTTGAAACTCAGGTGTCAGAATTTGAGTAGATCACAAAAATGTCAACACTTGAAGTAAAATAATACCATTACCAGTTATTTTTAAATAAAGGTAGAAAGTAGTCTTGGCTTAGAAAATTTTTCAGAGCAAAAATATACAGAATTTGCCAATTCAGGAACAAAAAAATATTGTGGAAAAGTGTATCTATTTGACAATCGAGTTTTCTTTTCCTGCTTACTTAATAAAATGCCCTGTCCTTTGTACAAATTATGGCAGACTATAAGGTAAGATAAATTAAAGAGTACAGATTTTGTTTTGTTTTAAATATAGGGTGGTTCAAATTTCTGCCACAAAACTTTCTATGAAAAGGAAAGATTAAATATGGGCAGGAGTTGCTCCCTAATCCCAAACCAAAAGTTATTTTAAAACCAATGCCCTAAGGCAGCAGTAATCACATCATCCTGGTCATACATTAGAATCTTCTGTGGAGAAAAAAATACCCTAGTACTCTACTCCACAGCAATTAAATTTCTTATGAAGTACTAAGTGTTTCCTCCTTTGTTTTAATTCTGACAATTTTCACATGCACCAGGGTAAAGAACCTGTTTTATTATAGTAAGCCAATTACATTTTAAGACTCAAATGAAAATCCTGTAGTATCTTTTAATATTATCGATAGAATGAGGCTATTAGAATGAGGCTTATTGTTAGTCTTCTTAATAAACTAGATTTCCAAGTGTATACAAAAACATTTACATCAGGTCTGGTTAAGAGAGGTATTGCATGGATAAGTATTTGCTGACTCCCCCAATTTGTGCACTAACGCGAAAATAAAAACTCATTACTTAAAACAAAGACTAACATAAAGCTGTATAACGTGAGAATTCAAACCTGTTAGAATTTGCAAGTTTATAAAAGGCATTGCCCTTAGATACTAAGCATAGATTCTAATCCAAGTTCGAAGCAAAGTTGACAATATGTCCACTCACATAGAATTTAAGCCACCTTGTCATAGAAGCTTACTGCAAAATGTTTTTGAAAGGCTACAATGTTTTTTAATGTAGACAGACAGTTTTTTTAATGTGAAGGACCACTGGTGAAAAATTTAATAATGTTACATACAGAATAGTGGAAAGAATACAATTCCAGCAGTTTTAGTACTAAAGCTATATATAGCAATTTGTATTTCTTTTCTGATATCCGTATTTTTAACCATTAAAGAGCCCATTAAATGCTCTAGGTTAGAGAACTTAGTTTACCTTAATTTTTTTAAAAGTAAAGTAGCATATAAGTTACTTATACTTTAATAGATTAAAGTATCTATTTTTGGTTATTGAAATACTTATATAATGAAATTGTTAACTGCAGTGTTACAGTAACCTTTAGTTACTGCATACTTTTGACATATATATGCTTTGCTGGGATCACTGCCCTATCAACATTCCAGTTTTATTTCCCATTTTGAAATCCCACTAAAACCAAACATATGAAGAATACCTACTATGTGTAAAAGAGTGATTCCACTCACAAGCTGCTAGGCTAAACCAAAAAAATTCTGATCAAGTTATAAATGAGTCACAACACTGACATTTTAATACTAGGTCTGTCACTGATAGAGTGGCTTGGGTATAAAAAACTACCTACATGAATTATAGTTCACTCATCTGTGAAATATGGCTAAATACGTTTCCCCTCTAGATTTATAACAGCAGAGTAAGATAAAATTAGAAAGCACCTAGCATACGAACTATTTAATTGCCAACATGAATTTTAGGAACTACAATTATAGTAACCATTTTCTTTTTTTAAAGAGAATAAATGGGAAGAACAATGACAGATACTTTTAATGCCTATAGAGCTATCATAGTGAAGAGAGGGTTAGAATATCTGTTGTGAAGATAGGCAACTTTATCACTGGGTGAAATTTTAAGCCAGCAATTTTTGGCTTAAAAGAATCAGGAAATAGATGGATTCAAGAATAAAACAAAGGGAGAATCCTTCTTGAGGAGGTGCCACTGAAATGTTTGGCATGATTCAGATCCCAAGGTCCCCCCCCTCCCCCCAAATAGGCAGGGGCTCAGATATGTGTGTAGTTTAGAACAGTCTTCCAAAATATTGATGACCCCAACCAATGGCTTCATATTCTAGAAGAGAGAGAATTAAATTTAACCTGTTGCTGATTGGTGCCACAGAGAAAAACAAAGCAGTTAAGTTGAATAAAGCAGCAGCAGATGTGATGTATTTTTATACAGGTTGATCGGAAACAGATTAGGTGGCATCTGAGCAACAAAAGGAAATAAACATGTCATGGTCATACCTAGGAGAAGAGTTCTAGATGGATATGATTGCCTTTTTTTGAGGGGGGGGGAGGGGAAGGAGATGTACACCCTAACAAAAACAAACAAACAAACAAACACACACCACGTGCAAATATGTTTATAACAGTAATAATTTTATGTAATATGAGCCAATTAAGTAGATTCTAAGAGCAAAGTTTTGATATATGAACCCTTTTGGACTACTACCAAAACTCTATAGCACATCGTCACTGTAGCAAGCTTAAAGAAATTGTCTACAAAATATTTTCAAATTGTGCATGTCAGATGAGCTATTGGAATGTGAGATTAGCAACAAAAGTAGATAATTACATAAGTACTATTCAATTTAGGGAAGCCACTAAGATAATACAGCATTTACTACATTGTAACTGTACATTTTCAGAAAACAGTCTGCATGTGGGGGCACATTATGAAGGAGTCAAAGAGCAGAAATGTGTCAATTTACAACTCCTTCTTCCAATACAGGGAATGCCCTCTTAATGTACAGTACCCCAAATCATATTAATTGCTATCCTGGTTACATGATGAAACTACTCCTTGGATTATAAAGCAAAAAGCCAAGACTCCCTCTAAGATACTGACCATGGAATGGGTAAGATAAACCAGAAAGCTACTTACACCTCTCTTTGTCATCTTTTTAATAAACGAATCATAAAAAGAGCATCTTCAAAATAAATAAAACCAAGGTCAGCAACTATAAGAAAATTCTTAATAACGTGTGGGACTAGAAAGAATTATTTTGTAAATAAATCCAGTATCTCAAATACTTTGAACATAATCAAATGTGTCACTCATTTTCTGCCCATTTACTGTTTATTAAGTTTACTAACAACTTAAGGAGGAATATGTTGTGAGAAAAACTGAGTAACAGGAAAACTTCTATTTCTGTATGTTCAAATTTTGAGAGCTATTTGTCCTTCATTATCAAAGCAAATTGAGTTTCTATTCAAGGTTACTACAAATAACCTGTTCCTGGAACTGTACACTTCATGCAAATAATTCTAAAATCTCTCTACGTATATTCCCCTAAATATTAAAATACAACAATTTGAAAACACTAAGGTCCTGAAAATATTTTAAATAGAAAGTGATGTAATACGATAACACCTAAGAAATACAACAGTATGGTCAACTTGTATTATTTTGGTGTACAGAGTACACAGAGTAATGATTTATCACATCCAACAAAACAGCAGATTCCTATTTCCTGTTTAGAACTCAAGTGAAATCATAAAACTAAGTGGGATGGGAGAATATACTCAAAATAACACTTGAATTTTCACCCTTCCCAAAGAGTGCACATTTTTTTATTCCAAATGTTTGTTCTAATAATTATTACATCTTATCTAGCGTCACAGCTTCTTTACAATTCACTCATCTAATACTTTCGCAATAAAAAAAAAGTGAGACAACAGGATAAAAAAAACCCCACACACTCTAAATTAAAAATTTAGAACTGTAAAACATAACTATATATATTATTTAAATAAAGGAAAACTCTAGCTTTCAGCTATAACCCATTTTTTTTGTCATTAAAAGTAAGTACAGAGTATTAATAGATTAACTCTGTATGTATTCAGTGGGCCAGAATCCGAACAGCAATTCCTAGAAGTAAATTAACGATCACCTACAAAGTTCAATAATAAATTTATATACTAATGGGCAACTCTGTTACTTTCCAAAGAACTCAAACAACTTAAAAAATTAATCAAAACACATAAAATGCAGTTATCCTTTAGTTGCTCAAAAACAACGCTATTGGCACAATTTAAGGGGGCGGGGGTTTGAGATTAAGAGCCAGTGACCCCTCCTAACCCCCCAAACCATGGCCCTGCCTCTGTAGGAGGCCCGATGTGCAGATTTTTTGGAAGTAAACGCAAAGCCAGCTCAGCTAAAGCTGCCGGCCCACGGAAGCACCGACGAGGGCCTAGGAAATGGTGTGGTTAGGCCCCGGCGGGGAGGAGTTAGCAAAAGCGGTGATGGTGGACGATACTCACTCCGGCGGGAAGAGGCGCAGTTCGTCGATCTTGCCTAGGAAACCGAAGAGGGTCCGCATCTGCTCAGAGCTGGCGCTCGGGGAGACATTAGTCACCTGGATTACCTCGGTGCCGCCGCCGCCGCCGCCGCCGCCGCCCGGCCCGCCGCTGGGGCCCGGGCCCGCAGTGCTGGGGACGACGGTAGTGTTGCTCATGGCGCTGCTCGCTCCTGCTTTAACACATCAAACACACAACAAACAGTGAGAGGGAGGGGAGAGAGGAACCGTTCGCCGGAGAGGAGACGGGAGCGTGTCCTCTGTTACAGCCGCAGCTGCCGCCTCCGCCGCCGTTTCTCCGCCCCGCCGCTCGCCGGGGGGAGGGGGGAGCGCGCGAGTCGGAGCCCACGAGAAAACAAACGGCCTCGCCTCCAACCCCCTCAGTCGAGGGCCCCACTTCCCACAATGCCTGGCGGCACGCGGGCGGCACCGTCGGCTCCGCCCCGCGCAGGCGCAGCAAGCCTCGCTCGCGGCCAGGAGGTCGCGAGAGGCTCCGCGGTCTAGTGAAAGACGTCATCTCTTTTCGTCCCGCTCCCCACTCCTTTTTTAAAAAGAAAACTGTAATTTTTTAAAGGCAATATTCACTCCCCTGCAAAATAAACATGCACACTTTAGTAACTATTCTTGTTAAAAATGCCCACGGTATTTCTAGATACAGATATTTCAACTACAGATCTGTGGAGTTAACTAATGAAATTTCCACCCTACCTACCAAGGTTTTCCTTTCCACCAATATAAATTTTTTTGCATCTTGGTAACATTAAATTGTTAGAATTTGCTTGGCCAGTAAACCTTCAAAAATATGTATTTTAATGCTATACTTATTAGTGCTTTATAAGCTAATTTTATTTTACCAGGTTGACTATTTAAGAGCACATTGTGCTGTACCTAAATATATTTAAGTATAAGATCTGAAAACTAGAGAAAATAATTTACATGCATATTTTTGCTTAATAATTTCTGAAGCTTTTAACTATTAAAAAACTTGCATAAATTTTCAGCCACATCTAAATTAATTTTCTTTCAATCTAGTGTTATTTAATGACTACAAGTTCCCCAAACCTGACAAAATATTTCATTTCACTGTGTCTTTATACAAGTTATTAATGACCTCCCTCATTTTATCTAACTGCCATCTTTCGTAGGGTTTTCTTCCTTCACAGCCACAACTTCTGCAAGCAGTTAGGCCTTCCTCTTCTCGGCTTAACAATTTACAGTATCTTGTTATATTGACATGCACCTCTCTGCCCCCCAGCAAAGCTGTGAATTTTCTGGGTCAGTTTAGAACCTAGCACAATGTCTGTTACACAGTCAATACCTAATACATATGTTGAACACATGCCTTACTAAAGAGCCATTTATTCTATGACAATCCTATATATCGGGTCTAGTAATAATTAATGTCGTTTTTAACATTCGTTTAAAATCTTGCTTGGCATTGACTTGTATTGACATAACCTTCAAACACGTGGTATCTACAGAACGTGTGAAGTGCAATTAACAAGTTTTGCTTGAAAAAGTTTGTGTTTGGTTTGGTTTTTGTTGCAAAACTAGGGCTAAGAAGATGGCGGATGAAGAGCATATTCGGCACTGCATGCTTTACGGGTTCCAATTAGGAAGAAAAGCAAGTGAGGCTGCAAAAAACATCTGTAGTGCTCTTGGTCAAGATGCAGTTAGTGCCAGAAAATGCCAGGATTGGTTTGAGAAATTTCCCGAGGGAAATTTTCCATTAGATGACAAGAGTGGTCGAGGCCGTGTGTCCAATTTTGATCAAGAAGCTCTTCAAGCTCTTTTGGTGCAAAATCCTCAAATTACCCAACAAGAGCTTGCGACAACTTTAAATTGTTCACAAAAAACAATTTCCAATCAATTGCGTGCACTTGGCAAAGTCCAAAAGTTTGGAAAGTGGGTTCCTCATGAGTTGACCGACAACAACCGTAATCAAAGAGTCACAATTTGCAGTTCGCTCCTCTCTCGTCAAAACTGTTTGCCGTTTTTAGAGCAAATTGTTACCGTTGATGAACAATGGGTGCTGTAAGTTAATTTGAAAAGGCGGTCTCAATGGTTGGACAAAAATGAGGCTCCGCAGCCCACGCCAAAACCTGACTTGCATGCGAAAAAAGTGATGTTGTGTGTTTGGTGGAATTTTAAAGGAATTCTTCATTATGAACTTCTACCATCTAACCAAACCATTACAAGTGCAGTGTATAGTGCCCAATTGGAAAGGTTAGCCCAAGCTTTAAGAGAAAAAGAACCCGCGCTGATTAATCGGAAGGGCGTAATTCTTCACCATGATAACGCACGACCGCATACTGCAAGAATCACTGCTGAAAAACTGCGCCAGTTGGAATGGGAAGTTCTCCCTCAACCTGCATATTCTCCTGATATTGCCCCTTCCGATTACCATTTGTTTCGTTCTTTGCAAAACTTTCTTCTTGGAAAAAAATTTAATAATGAAGAATGCCTCAAAAATGCATTGACCAAATTTTTTGCATCAAAATCACAAGAATTTTACAACAGAGGGATTAAAATGCTTCCTGAGCGTTGGGCACAAGTAGTAGAAAACAACGGCAACTATATTGTTGATTAAATTTTGTTGTTTCTTTAAATAAATTCGATTTAAAAAAAGTATTAGAAAACGACATTAATTATTACTAGACCTAATAATAAGAGGCTATTGTGCAAATAGACTGAATGGTAGAACCAAACAACCATGAAGTGCATTGACCACCAGGAGGCACGTACAGAACATGGAGGGCATCGGCAGCAGGTGCCAGAGCACAGAACATGGGTGCTGCCTGTAATTACCAGAAAGTGTGAAAGAAGGTAGTTGACAGGTACAAACTTCCAGATATAAAATAAATACTAGGGATATAGTACACAACATGATGACAATACTTAACACTGCTGTGTGGTATGTATGAAAATTATTAAAAGAGTAGATCCCAAGAGTTCTCATCACAATGAAAAAAATCTTTTTCGTTATTTCTATATGAGATCAATGTTAACTAAACTTATTTAATCAGTTCAAGTCAAACCTTTATGCTATACAAGCTAAACTTACACAGTGCTATAATTCTGTTATCATGTATAATAAAAAGCTAATATGCTAATTAGACCAGACAGTGTAACAACCTTCCAGAAGACCTTCCAGGACAAACAGTGGGCAGGGGCAGGGCTGAGGGGCTGCGAGGGCCAAGCTCTCTGCACAAATTTTGTGCATCGAGCCTCTAGTATCTCAATAAAAAACAACAAAAGAAAACCACATGTAGCAAAGACATTTCTGAGAAAAAAACACACACCATATATTTACATAGAAGTTCTCCAATTTAAAAACAGAATAGGCACAGATATCACCCTATCTACTGGATAACAAGTTCTCAGTTGCCTAAGTTGCCACCTCTGTTGTTAAATACCTTCTTACCCACTAATGGAAAAGATGGTGGAGTCCTGCAAATTGACACAATTTTGTATATCTGCAAAAGTAACAGGTCTTTTATAAAATTAGTTAAGTAGATCTTTTCCTCTAACAAATACACTTTATGAGGACAGGAAAGACAATGTATTAATCTTTGTGTTTCTAATACCCAACAATATTATATTGGAACTAAGTTAGCATTTGACAAAAACTTACGAATATCATCTATGTGCTGGGAACTTTACAACATAATCTGTTAAACAAAGGTTGGGTGAATGAAGAGAGGAATACATTTGTTTGATTTCTAGGGAAATTTGATTGAGATACATTCTCAAAGTATTTGGCTATAGACAGCAATAAGAAAAACCTAGGAAATAAATTACTACTTACAAATCTGTAACTTTAAGATCAAAATTGTAAATCTCATGCTCCCCTTTCTTCTGCTTCTATCTAAATGAAAGGGAGAGACTAAAGATTGAGTTAGCACTAGGGGATGATGACAGATGGATGGATAGATGGACACACACATCAAGACATAATAAAAGCCTAAGTTTATTTCCAAATACTTGCTTCGTATTGTTCAACTTAGTAACAATAGGGATTCTAGACCTATATTTTAAAATTGACAGCACAGGGTCTGTGAGCACTTTGAAATTATAGGCAAAATCTGTATATGCCCATTTTTTCAAAGCTTTATTTTTATGATTAACATAGAGGAAAAAAAAGTAGTAGTTTGAATATTAAGATACTGCTATATCCATATGCACAGTATTCTCAGCTATAATGCCCATGCTTGGAAAATCAGTAAATTTATTTGAACAGATATTTGGCTTTTTTGTTGTTTTTGTTATTGCTCACCCAAGGATATTTTTCCATTGATTTATAGAGAGAGTGGAAGACTGGGAGAGAAAGAGAGAAACATCAATGTGAGAGAGACACATCGATTGGTTGCCTCCCACATGTGCCCTGATGGGGGCTGGGGATCAAGCCTACAACCAAGGTACAGGCCCTTTACTGGAACCAAATCCATGACCCTTCAGTCCGTGGGCCAAAGCTCTATCCACTGAGCCAAACTAACTAGAGCCGGATATTTGATTTTTTGTCTGAATGGGCTAAACAGAAATATTTGGATGGGGAAATTCCAGGCACTGATTACTCTACGCTATGTGAGATTCGTCTGGAGTCTCAATTGACAAAAGGCTTCACAATCTTAAAAAATCTTAAAAAATCCAGTGTTATATGTATCGTTAAGTATTTAAACATTTCAAGCATTGTAATATTAAATTTTTCCGAACCAAAGAATTAAACATTTGCACCATTTGAACTCCTTTCCCCCCTTATGCTATAAAATGTAGTTTCTCTTCATGAAAGAAAATTATTTCTAGTCTTATAAAACTGGTACAAAACAAAAGTATACTTAATTCAGTAACAAGCAAATGTACATTAACTGAATGCTTTTAAAATGCCTGTTAATCCTCACAACATATAAAGGCACTACAAGTCATTAAGAATGTGGGCTAGACATTAAAAAGAACAAAATCATCATTTGCAACAGCATGGATTGAAGTATTATGCTAAATGAAATGCCAATCAGAGAAAGAGAAATACCATATGATTTCACTTACTATATGTAGAACATAAAGAATATAAATGAACAACAACAAAATCCCCAACAGAAATAGCCTAGTGGTTTGACTCAGTGGATACAGTGTTGGCCTGTGGACTAAGGGGTTCCAGGTTCTATTCCAGTCAAGGGCACATGACTGAGGGTTGTGGGCTCCATCCCTAGTAGGAGGCTTGCAAAAGGCAGCTGATCAATGATTCTCTCTCATCATTGATGTTTCTATCTCTCTCTTCCTCTCTGAAATAAATAAAAATATATATTACAAAACAAACAAAAAAACCCCAAAGAATAGCTAACACTTCTAGATGAAGGATTAAAATACAACAACAACATACTATAATCAAGGTCTAAACACAGCTTGAAAACAACAACAACACAAATAGACTCACAGATATGGAGAAAAGACTGATGGAATCTATCACCAATTAGGTTATGACCTCTGGTTCATTACTTTATTGTTCAATTTCCTTCTCTGAAATAATGCTGACCTCACTGGGTTGTTGTGAGGTTGAAGTGAGAATACTAATGGAAATGATTAGTAAAACTAAACATTAACTACTCTATAGTGATAAGTTACCTCCACTGGGTTCCATTTTATACCATTCCTTTAGGCTAGTACTTTGGACTAATGCTACTTTATCATTCACATGAAAAATATGAATCAGAAGAGTGAACATATATACAGAAACTTCTTATTTAAGATCCCACATTTTAACATGGTTCTTTTTTGTGGCATAGTAAAAGTTTATTATAAAGTAATAAATGCAAAATGCTAAGTAGTATGCACTATTACAGGAAAATGTGTTCAACTATCTCATATTTTCAATGGATGAATAATAACAATACTTTTGTCTTACTTAGTGAATTATTGTCAACTGTGAAAATACTTTGCAAACTGTTAAGTGGTAGTGAACATGAAATACACTATTCTTAGATGCCCTTTCTCCTTTAAGATTGTTGTAACGGAAACATGACACCAACAGATTTCAAATTTTCATATTCCTTTTGATCCTAAAGCAGCATTTTACCAACTAATTGCATGCATAGATAGATGGATGACAAAACACAAATGTTTTATGGAAAACTCTTTCTAGGAAGGATTCAATTACTTTTCTACATTTTCAGAGCGAGTATTATTCTTATTTTCAAAGGATACAACTATAGATATGTTTCAGAAATCTTTACTGATAAAAGCATAATATGCTAATTAGACAGGGCAGTAGAAAGACCTTGAAGAAGCCGCTGTAGTGGGGGTGGGGGTAGAGGAAGAGGCAGGAGAAATCAGGGAGGCAGGTGAGCAGTTACGGGTGATGAAGCAGGGAGGCAGAGTGATTAGGGGCAATGAGGCAGGCAGGCACAGTGGTTAGGGGCAATGAGGCAGAGTGGTTAGGGGTGATCAGGCAGGAGAGTGGTTAGGGGCCAGTGGTCCCAAATTGTGAGAGGGATGTCTGAGAGTTCCCGGATTGTGAGAGGGTGCAGGCTGGACATTCCCCTCCCTCCCCCATGAATTTCATCCTTTGTGCCTCTAGTCTAAAATAAAAGTACTGTGACATGGGTCAGAGCAATAGACTAGGAAATAACCAAAAGCACAGATTAAAAAAAAAAAAGGAAAATATTACTAAGTATATGAAACACTATGAATTCCAGACATGCACTAATGCTAAAAGCTATAATGCTTCTTTCCTCTATTTGCCACCCTCATCACTTGAAACTATGAAGTTAGTTTCAAGCCAAATTTGCTCAAACTGAAGTTTAAAGCATGTGGAGACATTGATCAAATAATTATTTTGAAGAGGGAAGAGATAGTGGAAAGGTAACGTCCTAAAAAACGAGAAGTTAAAAGAAAAGCAAAAAGGTTAGCATCTCTAAAATGAAAAAAGTCAGTTATATTAACTGAAGATAAATTTAGTGATGAGTTTAAAACACTTATCTTAAGAAATATGAACAGTAAAGCTGGGTTCCCAGATTTGCATTGTAGACCAAGTATTTAAATGTTCACTAGTATTTTAATATGCCAAAGATGGTATTTTTCAAATCTAATTATATTTTAAAGGATTAAGGAAAATTGATGTAGAAAAAAATTAAATTGGAATTTATATCAGTTGTATTTGTGAGTATAAATATTCCAACTCAAAATTTGAGTATCAATTTTTTAAAAATCTGATTGTGATTGTCAATAGCTATCAAATTATTCACATTTCCCATCCTTATCAACTTAAGTGGACACTAAAAATAATCTCAGGGAACATAGCTTATCTTCGTAAGACAGGAGCTTTCCTCATATAGAACAATACATGCCAAGTATTATCATTTATGTCACTTTACAAAAATGTTTTTATTGATTTCTTTTTTTCAGAGGAAAAGAGTGGGGAGGGAGGGAGGAATGGGGAGAGATATAGAGATGGAGATGGAGAGGGAGAGGAAGGGAAGGAGGGGGAGGAGGAGGAGGAGGGAGAGGGATAGAGAGAAATATCAATGTGAGAAACATGATCCCTTGCCTCCTGCACAACCCTTACTAGGGATTGAGCCCAAAATCCAGGCATGTGCCTTGACCAGGAATCCAATGGTGAGCCTTTCAGTTCATGGGACTATGCTCAACCGACTGAGCCACTCCAAGGGGGCAATGTCACTCTCTTTCAGAAGTACTGAGCAAATGAGGTTGCAAGCTGAATCCAATAGGACAAAGCTATTGGCAGGGGATGATATAAGTCAACTTCTAATTTAGTGGATTTTAATCAAACTAATTTTTTTAAAAATATATTTTATTGATTTTGTACAGAGAGAAAGGGAGAGAGATAGCAAGTTAGAAACATCGATGAGAGAGAGTCATCGATCAGCTGCCTCTTGCACACCCCCTACTGGGGATGTGCCCGCAACCAAGGTACATGCCCTTGACCGGAATCGAACCCGGGACCCTCTAGTCCCCAAGCCGACGCTCTATCCACTGAGCCAAACCGGTCCCGGCTAATCAAACTAATTTTTAAACTAATTTATTTGGTAGTGGGTTTATATGTGTTTAAAACAAAAATAGAATGCTTCTCTGAAGTACCTTCTAGGCCTAGGGTTTGGTGCCCTAATTTTCTCTCTGTATTACCATTTTAAAGTGAACAAACTCATAAAACCTATACAATTAATATTAAAGTGAAGACTTTAGGTCACAGAACACATTAATCTTGAAAAATGAGCAAGAAAACAGCTATTTTTATTATTAGGTGTAAGAATCACTGGAATAATGGGAAACATTTCAGCTGATTTGAGAAAAAAAACAATAAATGATACCATAATGTTTTTATTTAATGACATAAGAATGCTTTATAACCACCCTGATTTTATTATTATTTTAAAATATATTTTATTGATTTTTTACAGAGAGGAAGAAAAAGGGACAGAGAGTTAGAAACATCGATGAGAGAGAATCATCGATCAGCTGCCTCCTGCACATGCCCTACTAGGGATGTGCCTGCAATCAAGGTACATGCCCTTGACTGGAATTGAACATGGGACCCTTCAGTCCGCAGACCGACACTCTATCCACTGAGCCAAACTGGTTTCAGCCCACCCTGATTTTAGCTTGTCCGCGCCCCCCCCCACCCCGCCAATAAAAAACAAACAAACAAAAAAAGAAAACTGAAATTAGGATTAAAAGAAAAATATTTTAAAGTATTTCTTCCACTTTTATTCATGTGAAAAACACTAGCATATAAAAACCCTTTTATAAAAGGAAAATGGAAATATTTTCCTAAAGCTGGAGGACTAAAATTCTTTTGTATTGAAAGTAGAGAGAATTATATCACTCAACATTTGAATCAAATATTAAACCTCCTAGAGTAAGATCACTACTTTATGACTCAAAAACAAGAAAGAGAAGCAATGGAAATAAAAAGTACACAAATGAATAACCTAAAATAAAATACACTGTCTCCATAAAAAAATAAAAATTGCCACAAGCAACTCCAATAGCAACAAAATATAAATCAAAGCCACATTTGAAACCATGATTACAAATGCAAAATATATATGCTTTCAAAGAAATAATACAGCATTTCTTGCTACTTTTAAAAGTTGGCAGTAATGGAGCTGAATGGAAAACAAATGTAGTAATGTTTATAAGAGTAACCCAGCTATGTTTGAAAATGTCATTAAATTTTAATGATGGAGATAAGCTACTCTTACTCTGATAATAGTCGTATTTTCCCTTATGAAAAACAAAACAAAACATTTTTTTCAGCCAATGTAGTTCTTAGGCTCAATATATTTTTAGTTTCTTCACTTTTTTTTTTTAATTTAGCAAATAAATTACAAGAGTGGATCCTCCCATTACTTAAAAAAAAAAAAAATGAGTAAGTTATAGCTAGACAAATTTTGTTGCAAAAGGTACCTAGGCAGGAGTCTCCAGCCCCTGTAAAGGAGATATCCATGTTATTTTAATAATCCGTTAAAAACAACAAATACTTTAACTTTAAATATTTTTCAACATATATGTTAATGTTGGAAAAGGGCTGTTTTTAAAAATTTGCAAAGCATTCTTCCTAAAGTAATACAGTTGATAGAACATGTAATTTCCCAAATAACACGAGGAAATAATTTTCATCCATTTGCACTTGCTTCACAGATACAATACTAGTGGTACTGTGAATACAAACTGCTACAATTTTTACATGTCACTTTATGTCTATTGTTGTTTACTAAAAATGTAAGTCACTTGGATTTTTCACAAGTACTTTTCCATTAAATAGGCTGTGCTTCTCTTAAACAAAATGCAACAATGTACTCTGGCAGGGTGGCTCTGTAGGTTAGTGTCATCCAGATAAGCCAAGGTTGAGGTTCAAACCCCCGTCAGAGCAAATTAAATACCAATAATGAAATATTTAACTTCAAGTAGAAGCACAATAAATGAACAAATTATACCTTGCATGTTATTTAAAGCAATGTTGAAGAACTTATTGTAGGGATGGGGGGTGGCCATTGTAAAATTTGATACTTGAGCAATTTATTCTTTAAAGGTAGGTTAAATCCTACAAAAGAGAAAAAAGAGTTTTCTCTAATACATAAATGTCTCCTAAAACATATTTCAAGGGTCCCTTAAAATGGGTCCAGACTAAAAAGCAAGTTGAAAATGATGAAATAAAAGCCACTAGCCAAATAATAATGATTAACAAGACAGGTTTAGGAAAGAGACCTCGGTTCAAATTCCTGGCTGTAGAACTTATAGAAACTTGTGACCTTAGGTCAATTTCTTAATCCCTTTTAGCATCAGTCCTTCATCTGCAAAATTGATCATTGCACTAAATAAGAGATAGCAAAAAGAGGCATTTTTAGCATTGAACCTGGCACTTAGTAAAAGCTTAATATTAATAACTGGCTATAATCAAATTATCAAGACAAACTAGAGGGAGGGGAGATCTCATTAGTGATCTTGCATAATCTGCTATGGTTCTTGCTTTAAAACCCATTTTTAAAAATAGATTTTATAAAAAGAATAAAAGAGAGAGAAATAGCCATGAGAGGGACATCAAGCCTGACTCCTGCAGGCCCCCTTCTGGGGGTCAAGCCCACAACCTGGGCATGTGCTCTGACCTGAATTGAACCCACAACCTCCTGAGTTAAAGCGAGAGGGAGTTAAAAACTGAATATGAGAAGTAGCAAGAACCAGGACTGAGGCAAAATTGTTTGTGCTGCAGATTTTGTTGTTCTACCTTTCAAATATCCCACCGATTAGATGGGGGCTTAGGAGGACATTTCCCGGCAGAAGCTTTTAAAAACAAAACCACTTCAGGCAAAAGAAAAGTCTAAAGTTCTTACATTTCAGACAGAAACTAACATTCCACGAAAACCGACCTCACTGAACAAAACTGTCCTTTGCACGGCAGGCGTGGCTGAGCGGCGACCTATGATGAACCGGGAGCTCACGGTTCGGTTCCTGGTCAGGGCACATGCCCGGGTGGCGGTGGCGGGAGATCTCTAGCGTGGGCGTGCAAAGGCCGCCGACCAATGATTCTCTCTCATCTCTAATGTTTCTTTCTCTCTCTCACTCCATCTCTGCAATCAATAAAAATATTTTTAAAAATTCCTTTTCTATTCCGGATTGGAGTCCCTTTCTTCACTAAGCGCTCAATATTTAAAACGTTAGCTTCACTTAATTATTTTAAAAATCGAAT
Organism: Pipistrellus kuhlii; assembly: GCF_014108245.1. Lineage (NCBI taxonomy): Eukaryota > Metazoa > Chordata > Mammalia > Chiroptera > Vespertilionidae > Pipistrellus > Pipistrellus kuhlii. The sequence goes on from NW_023425515.1 coordinate 147,942,967, forward strand.
GAGATAAAAAATTATTTATAAAAGTGAGCTTTAAAAGAGGTAAAGTAGCCGAGACCGGTTTGACTCAGTGGATAGAGCGTCGGTCTGCGAACTGCAAGATCCCAGGTTCGATTCCGGTCAGGGGCAAGCACCTTGGTTGCGGGCATATATATATATCCCCGGCAGATGTGCAGGAGGCAGCGATCGATATTTCCAACTCTCTATCCCTCTCTCTTCCTCTCTGTGAAAAATCAATAAAATATATCTTAAAAAATAATAAAAAATAAAATAAAAGAGGCAAATTGCCTAAAGCTACATCGCTTGTAAGACACAGAAGCAGCTGGGATTCGAACTGGTATCTCTGGGCTTCCAAAAGTCCAAGCTGTTTTCACTATAGTGAAGCTTGTGCCTCCACTTGGTTCCCTGGGAAACATTTATTAAGCTTCCCCCCCGTCCTTTCCCTGTTGCCAAACACGTCCACCTCGCACTACTTCCTATGCTGGGCTACGAACTCCATGCCACACACAGGCCAGGGACACCCACTCCAGGAACCAGAGTATCGTCGGGAGGAACAGAAACCCGCTTTATTTCCTACGCCGGGCGGAGATTTGGCGCCACCGCCAGCAGCGCCCAACACAGGCTTAGGGTCCAGCGAGGCTGCAGACCGCGCCCAGGGCTCAAGTTTGAGTCCAGGCCCGCGCTCCGTCCAGGCCAGAAGGAGGAAGCAGAAAAGGTTACTCTTTCCCGCCACCCTGGCCGAGGCGGCGGGGGCACCGATGGGGAAGACGGCCTCGCGGTAACACTGCACACCCTAAACCCGCAAGGCCTTCCTCAGCCGCTTAGACACACTTACTTGAGCGAAGTAATTCCAAGAGACCGGGGCTGGCACCGGCAACGGGAAGGGCTCCTCTGTCCTCCAGCTCCAGTCACGGACAGTGACGTCACCCAGGCCGCGCCGCCGGAGAGCGAAGGCCCCGCGCCGGAGGCCACGAGCCCCGCGCACAGAGCGCGCAGGCGCGCGCCGCAGGGGCGGGGCGGGGCCGAAGGCGGCGCCGCCTTTTTGCGTCACGCGCAGGGCTCTCCGCTTCTGGACCCCGGTGGGTGGGGTTGAAACATGTCGCGCCTGAAAGGAGTCGCGGCGCGGGACCCCCGAGCGGGTTTCAGAGCTGAAAGGGGAGGCGGCGGGGCCTCCTCCGTACCCCAGGGGCTGTTAAAGGCGGCGCGGAAGAGCGGCCAGTTAAACCTGTCCGGGCGGAACCTCAGCGAAGGTACGGTCCGGGGTGCGACCCGATTTGCGTCCTGTCAGCCCTGGTTCCAGGCAGCCTCCCTTTCAGAGTCTGGCTAGGCTTTGGCCCCCTTTGCCTCACGCTTCCGGCCCGGACCCCGCTGGCTTTAATGGAGGCACTCATCACACTCTCATTGGCTCGGTGAGCCCGGTTCGGTTCCGACTTTTTCTCTTCAGGAATGGGCCCTGATGGGAATGGGCCAAAATTTAAACGGGACGAGCGTTCCGGGATTCCCATGAGAGAACACCCTAATGTGTGACTCAATTAGCCATCAGATGATGGGCACATACTTTGTTTCTTTGGCCCTCATTTCCCTCATTTTAATTTGATCTAAAATTCTGTACTTTATCAGCTCCTTTGTGAACTTTTTGAATGCCACCGTTCCCTGACAAGACACTTTTCTTTGTGCACCTCAGCAGTCCTAAAATACAAGGAATAATGAGCCTATTCCCCAAATTGCGGGTCAGGATAGAGATGCCATACGGGAGTGAATTTGGGGCCATCCTGATGAACCTAATAAAAGCTGGAGTACAAATTTGGATACCATGAGTGAATAATAAATAGCCAGACTGCCTGGAAGGAGGTGGGAAGTGGGGAGTGAGACAATATATCATTCTTCCCCTAATGTTTTCCTTTAATTATAGTCCTTCTCTATCTGGTATTAAAAACTTTCCATTTACCTTCTAATGATTGCTTTTTGTGTGTGCCATCCATGTATAGAGTAGATCAAGAAATCCTGCTGAATGAATGAAAGGGTGTATGACATAAAATCTCTGCTCTACCTGATAAAGCTTTTAATCTATGGGAATATAAGTATTTATAAATGACACGCATATATACTTGGTTATCCCAAAGCTTGAAAAAATTTCCTTTGTACCTGACAGGCTCACTCGTTTGCTTCCTGTAAGACTCTGTTCAGAGGTCCCAGGTCAGAGAGGCAATGGGGAGTGCCACATACTTATTTAAACAGCATTTGTTGTATACTCTCTGTGTTTCTTCCAGATATTGTACTAATTAGGTACCCAGGAAGCAAAGAGACACTTAGAACAACTCATAGTCACATAAGCACTTTAACATGAGCTCCATTCAAATTTATTTATTAAGAACCAGAGGCCCGGTGCATGAAATTTGTACACTACTGAAGTCTCTAGGCCTGGGCGGTGTTCATAGCAGGAGCATTGGGCATGAAAGGGGAGGTCCCAGCTGACCTCTGGGCCCTGGCAGCACCTGGTCTCCCCATGCGTCTCCATCTGTGAGGGGGCGCCCGAGTCCCCACACAGATGAGGTGAGTGCAGCCAGATGCCATGGCTGGGATACAGCGTGGTCCTCTGGGCCCAGCGGTACCACATGGAAACTGAGCAGGCAGCCTCACAGGCTGGCTCCTGTGCGAACCCACAGGGAGCCCAACTGGCCCCTGTAGTCCCGATGGCTGTGGCCTGGCTCACCCAGAAAAGGCCACGTGGGTGCGGGCTAGGCTCTTTGTGGGCACCCGGCACGCAAGCCCTGGAGTCCAGTGGGAGGGTAGCAGGGGAGTGAGTGTGAGCTCGGTGGACACCCCACATCTCACCACACCTCTGTCCCCATCACCCCCAACCCCAGGTAGCTGGCAAGAAGTCGCAGGGCATTGCTGATGCATGTTCCGCGCTGCCCTCTGGTGGTCAGCACATGTCGTGGCGAGTGGTTGAACTCCCTGTCTCCTGGTGGAATGATCAACCACGGGGACAATTTGCACATTAGGCTTTTATTATATGTTATAGGATCATATAGGATTGCATTTGTTAAATAATAAATTTTTGTGATTATATTCCAAGTCTTTTCTCCTTCATATATACACACATGTATATGTGGATATTTGTTTAATATACACACACACACACACACACACGGTTACTTTTACATATTACATTATCTGGATTTTAAAAATTGGCATCTTTTTTTATTTCAAGTTAATGTTATTGGGATATAATTTACATCCATTTTAAGTGTATAGTTCGATGAGTTTTGGCAGATGTATAATTGTGTAACCACTACCACAATCAAGTTATAGAACATTTCCAACACTTGAAAGTTCTCTTATGCCCCTTCGCTGTCAATTTAACCCAGTGCTCCACACAAATAGAGATTAGCCTCTTCCAGAATTTCATTTAAATGGAATTTTACATTTCTGATTTTTTTTGTTTTAGGCTTCTTTTGCTTAGTATACTGGGGTTTTTTTTTTTGTTGTTGTTGTTGTTGTTAATTTTGTTTTTAGAGACTCATCCTTTTTTTTAAAAAAATATATTTTATTGATGTTTTTTTTTACAGAGAGGAAGAGAGAGGGATAGAGAGTTAGAAACATTGATGAGAGAGAATCATCGATCAGCCACCTTTTGCACACCCCCTACTGGGAATGTGCCCGCAACCAAGGTACATGCCCTTGACCGGAATCGAACCTGGGATCTTTCAGTCTGCAGGCTGACACTCTATCCACTGAGCCAAACCTGTTTCAGCGTCCTTTTTTTTAAAAAATAGAGGCCCGGTGTACGAATCTGTGCACTGGTCGTGTATCTGTGGGGTCCCTTGGCCTGGCCTGCTGGGATTGGCTGAAGAAATCAGCAGTCCTACATCCCTTGATGGATGTAGTAGTGTGCAAAGTGGCAGGCTGCCCGGGGGGAGCCTGAGCCGGGCCCAGGGTGCCACTCCTGCTCATCCTGGCCCTGCTGTGCTGCCACCACTGCTCAGTAAGCTCACTGCTGCTCCACTGTTGTCTCTGTGCACCTGTCTTAGGGTGATACCGGCACGCCCATTACTGAGAAGTGGCCACAGGCTTGCTCCCAGACATTCCCGATGCTGTTTCCGGTCCCAGTCCCGGTCCAGATTGGGGAGGGGCGTGCAGGGGGAGTGTCCGCAGGAGAGGCTCCTGCCACCATGGCTGCGCTTGCAGCCATGAGCCCAGCATCTGGCGCCCGTTGGTCAGCTGAGCGGCACTCTTGCTGTGGGAGCACACTGACCACCAGGGGCAGCCCCTGCATTGTGTGTCTTCCCCCTGGTGGTCAGTGCCCAACATAGCTACCTGTCGAACGGTCAGCCAGTCATTTTGGCTTTTATACATATACTAGATGCCTGGTGCACAAAATTTGTGCACGGGGAGTGGAGGTCCCTCAACCAAGTCTGGGACCCCTTATTTTGTCCAACTGCCCATATAGGCCCTATCCCTGTAGGATCCAGCCTAAACAGGCAGTTTGACATCCTTCTCACAATCTAGTACTGCTGGCCCCCAACTGCTCGCCTGCCTGCCTGATTGCCACTAACCACTTCTGCCTGCCAGCCTGATCATCCCCTAACCACTCCCCTACCAGCCTGATTGATGCCTAACTGCTCCCCTGCCAGCCCTATTGCCCCTAACTGTCCTCCCCTTCAGGTCTGGTCTCCCCCAACTGCCCTCCTCTGCTGGCTCGGTAACCCCTAACTAACTACCCTTCCTTGCCAGCCTGGTTGCTTCTAACTGGCCTCCCCTGCAGGCCTAGTCACCCCTAACTGTCTTCTCCTGCAGGCCTAGTCATCCCCAACTTCCCTCCCCTGCAGGCCTGGTCACCCTAACTGCCTTCCCTTACAGGCCTAATCACCCCAAAACTGCCCTCCCTTACAGGCCTGGTCCCTTCCACCTGCCCTTTTCTGCTGGCCTGATTGCCTACAACTATCCTCCTCTGCAGGCCATCTTGTGGCAGCCATATTGTGTCCACATGGGGGTGGCCATTTTGTGTTGGAGTGATGGTCAATTTAAATATTACTATTTTATTAGATAGGGTGTGTGTGTGTGTGTGAGAGAGAGAGAGAGAGAGAGAGAGAGAATAGAAAGATAGATAGTAATCATCTATTCACTTATTGAAAGATATTTGATTTTTTCTAATTTTTGGCTATTATGAGTAAAATTGCCATGAACTTTCAAGTCTAGTCTTTGTGTGGACATATGTTATCATTTCTGTTGAATATGTCAGATAAATTAGCAGCTACCAAAATCAGGTATGCCTTCCAACTCACTGAGAGGCAAGACTATATATCTTTGCCAAGGTTTAAATCTCTTCTCTAGTGTTTACTAGCTGTATAATGCTGGGTAAATTCTAATTATCTCTGTGTCCCATTTTTCTCACCTATGAAACTGTAAGTATTAACACCTACCTCACAGAGTTGTTATGAGGTTTAAATGAGCATGTTAGAAAATTGCCTGTTATTTGTACTTCTTATCTATTATTATTATTAGCTATTTTTGTTAATACCAGTGCTTTCTCAGACTTCACACACTCTTCTGTTATGAAATTTATAACATTGCCTTGTAAATGCTGATTTTCATGCCTTCTGTTACTCTGTTAGCTTAATGGTAGAATCCCTTTTTTCTCTCCATTAGGTGCTATGTAGATTGCATGTATAGTAAATATAGTTGAATAAAGATAATAGTGAGGTGTAATAAGTAAATACATATTATGCTGTTTTTTAAAAAATATATTTATTGATTTTTTTTTTTTTTTTTTTTTTTTTTTTACAGAAAGGAAAGGAGAGGGATAGAGAGTTAGAATTATCAATGAGAGAGAAACATCAATCAGCTGCCTCCTGCATACTCCCCAACTGGGGATGTGCCCGCAACCAAGGTACATCCCTTGACCGGAATTGAACCTGGGACCTTTCAGTCTGCAGGCTAATGCTCTATACACTGAGCCAAACTGGTTAGGGCTCACATATTGTTTTTGTTTTGTTTTTTAATATATTTTATTGATTTTTTACAGAGAGGAAGAGAGAGAGATAGAGAGTTAGAAACATCGATGAGAGAGAGTCATCAATCAGCTGCCTCTTGCACACCCCTACTGGGGATATGCCCGCAACCAAGGTACATGCCCTTGACCGGAATCGAACCCGGAACCCTTCAGTCCCCAAGCCGACGCTCTATCCATTGAGCCAAACCGGTTTCGGCACATATTGTTTTTTAATAAAATCAATTTTTACTGTAATCTAGTTACAAGTTATTGTTATTTGACTTTTTTGAAGTATTTTTTTCTTTTATTTAAATGTTTCAGCAATTGCTTTTCAGTAGGTAAACTGAATAGCTGTTATAAAAGTATGTCACTTGTATCTAACTGCTTGTTTTATTATGTCTTTCTTTTCGGGTCTGGTTTTGTTGGAAATAGTGCCTCAGTGTGTCTGGAGAATAAATTTGGATATCCCCGAGGAAGCTAATCAGAATCTTTCATTCAGTGCTACTGAGCGATGGTGGGAACAGACGGATTTGACCAAATTAATAATATCCAACAATAAACTTCAGTCACTTTCAGATGATCTCGGACTCCTACCTGCACTCACTGTTCTTGATGTAAGTTGACTGATTATAAATATGGGTCATTAGGTAAAGAGACTCTAATTATAAATTTAGGTTTTGATGAGAAGAAAACCCATTTCACTTGGTAAAACACAAGGAAGAATAACAAATTATCATTAGACAAAACATAATGGTTAGGATTGTAGAGTCAGAACATCATGCTTCAAATTTTGGCTTTGCCTCTTGATAGCTGTGTAAACTTGGAAAAGTTACCTCTTAGTGTCTCTTTTTCCACATCTGTAAACTAGGACTGATACTACTACCTAATTGTAAACATTGTTTTACAAACAGAATTGGTATTTAATAAGTGGTTGCTGCTATTTATATTTTTCTGTTGCTATAATTTTTAATATTATTATTCTGGAAATTAAAGCAAATACAGTTGACTCTTGAAAAATGCAGGGATTAGGGACTCCAGGCTCTGCACAGTTGAAAATCCGTGTATGACTTTTGACTCCCCAGAACCTTAAATACTAATAGCCTACTGTTGACCAGAAGCCTTACCGATAACATAAACAGTAGATTAACATATGTTAATCACAGTATATTACATACCATATAAATTATGCTAGAGAAAAGAAAGTGTTAAGAAAATCATAAGGAAGAGAAAATACATTTACAGTACTTACTGGAAAAAAAAATATGTGTATACATGAAACTGTACAGTTCAAACCCATGCTGTTTAAGGATCAATGCACTTAAGATTAAATTTTTTTATATAACTTTCAACATTGACTTCAATTATTGAATTTAAATTTTTGTGTATTTATTTAGGGACCGTGTTTTAGTCTCTAGTTGCCATAAAGGGTGAATAGTTTATTTCACAATCTACACACTTCTAATATCCTTAACTTAGGAATATTAACTATCTTCCAACTCATACTTGAAAAGTTGGATCTAGTTAGATTTCTAGAGAAGTTTTTGTTTGTTTGTTTTTGTTTTTTAATTTGTAAAATGAATGGATTGGCTTAGATTTCTGTTACCTTGAAAACAATATGATTATTTGAAACCATGAGAGAAGTCCTTCACCCACTTCTCATTTTTATATATGTTGACATAAATCATGCCCTCAGAGGACTATTGTTAGTTTCTAACCCTCCCATCTCTCATTTGAGATTGAAATTCTAATTCTACTCAGTGAGGTGAAGTTTTTTTTTAATATATTTTATTAATTTTTTACAGAGAGGAAGAGAGAGGGATAGAGAGTTAGAAACATCGATGAGAGAGAATCATTGATCAGCTGCCTTTTGCACACCCCACACTGGGGATGTGCCTGCAATCAAGGTACCTGCCCTTGACCGGAATCGAACTGGGACCTTTCAGTCCACAGGCCGACGCTCTATCCACTGAGCTAACCTGGTTTCGGCTGAAGTTTTTTTTTAAATTGTAATATTTAATAGTGATCACATGACTTCATGATATCTGAACAGCAGTTTGGTCAATTTCAAACTCCTTTTCCTCTTCTATACACAGAACAAATTTCCAATACTCAATGCTATTGAATTAGAAGAACGGGATTATTGTTGAAGAATTTTGTACAATGGCAAAGATAATATATGGTTAATTATAAGATTTAGATATTGACTCTTTTAATAACTTTTAGATACATGACAATCAGCTGACATCCCTTCCTTCTGCTATAAGAGAACTAGAAAATCTTCAGAAACTTAATGTCAGGTAAAATTTAAACTTATTTTTTTAAAAGAATACTTATTACTTTATTTTTCCATTCTCTATGCCTTCTTCCAACACCACCCCCCCCACCCACACACACACAATCACTACACTGTTGTCCATGTCCATGAGTTCTCTTTCTTTTCTGTTTTGCTCAATCCCCTATCTGCTTTTGCCACTACCACCAGCACTATCTTCCTGATATTCTTTAAAATGTTTTTTCTAGCCCTAGACGTCTTGGCTCAGTGTATAGAACATTGGCTTGCAGACTGAATGGTCCCAGATTCGATTAAGGTCAAGGACACATGCTTGGGTTTTGAGCTAGATCCCCAGTAAGAGGTGTACAGGAGGCAGCCAATTGGTGATTCTCTCTCATTATTGCTGTTTCTCCCTCTTCCTTCCTCTCTGAAATCAATAAAGATTTATTTAAAAAGTGCTTTTTTCTAACACTTTAAAGTATTTTTTTTATTACCTTTTTCTAACACTTTAAAGTGGTTAAAGCAGAATAAGAATGAGTTTTAATTCTCAGGTTATTTTTATTTTTTGTTTTAGAATTGTATACATACTTTCTGGTTTTACAGATTAAAAGCCAGTTGATTTAAAAAAAATACTTTTTTTTTGCCCTGGCTTGGTGTCTCAGTTTGTTGACATGTCATCCTGTACACGAAAAAGGTTGGCGGTTCAATTCCTGGTCAGGGCACATTACTAGGTTTTGGGTTCAATTCCTTCTGGGGCTTGTGGGAGGCAACTGATATGTGTTTCTCTCTCCCTTTCTCCCTGTCTCTCTCCTTTCTTCTTTCTCTAAAAATCAATAAAACATATCTTCTGGTGAGAATTAAAAAATTTGTTTTATGAAACAATTTTATGTGGTTATTTTAGAAAACCTTTTTGTTGATATCTGAAGTTTTAAGTTACTTTGATATAAAAATATCTAAGTGTTAAGCAATAGGAATAAACTGAAAACAGTTCTTTTATTAATGATGAAAAATTTGATGGTTTTGATATTAGTGGTTGTTAAGATTTTCTGGGGACTCCTAGGGTTCTGTGGATATGCTTCTGGTATTCGTTGATAGATGTCTGGGTGGCCAGGGGGCCAAGGCTCTTCATTGCACATCCAGAATAACCAACTACCTTATATACATATATGTACACATATTAGGAGAAAATGGATTAGGGAAGATTTCATTTAGGAGAAAAAAACAAAAAGGTATAAGTATTCAAAACATAGTTTGCAAACTATGATTTATAAAATAGATATTGTTTCAGATCTATCTAACATAGTACAATATAGCCAAGTGTCAGTTTTCTGAAGGTATGTTAACTGGTTTGATGAAAAACAATACCTCAAACAACAGTCCTCATCTGGTGAAAACTTTAAAATCACCATAAATCAACAAAATTATCTATATACAAAAAAGGTGCTAATTGTTTAGAACTTGCCCTTACAAGTCAAGGCATGGGTGTGGTTTGCAAAAGCTAGACTAGGTTGGGTTGACCAGAAGAGGTGAGGGAGAATAGAGTGCATGTGGCTTTACTTTTAGCTTCCGAGTATGAACATTAGGATGGAGGAAATAAATGATGACAAGAAATGGAGGAAGTATATAGCTAGAATTACTCTGCTCAACTAGATCCCCATCAAGTATATAAAGATTTTGATTATATAACCAACAGTAGTAACCAGTTTTTGACAATTTTCAGTGGTTCTTTTTTTAGAACACATCTTTTGGCATTTTATTTCAACTAGTAGTTCTATTTTAATATAACTTAAGGTTATTGTTAGTTACCCTATTATACAATACATTTCTCCATTATCTGTTGAGTAATTATATGTGGCATGAAATGAAAAGAGAGTGGAATTCCCAAGAGAATAGTTGAGGTAAGTCTGGGAACAACCTAAGTCATCTCTTAATTATCCGGGAGTGTGTCATCCTCGGTGACTTGGGCCTTCTCTTAAAACAGTAAGCTAAATATCTCTATAGAAGGACTGAGCTGAAATGTTAAAACTAGGTACAAAGAAGAGTGGAGTTTTATATTACATTCAAATGGACATGCCAGGTCCTCAGACAGAAACAGCTAATTTTCTCTTGGGTGATAACTTTAAAACATAATCCCCATATAAGATGTGCTGCATTGTAGTGTGTGTGCGCGCACATCTTTGTAAAAATTCTGAAACTTAGCCAAGATCGGTTTGGCTCAATGGATAGAGCGTCGGCTTGGGGACTGAAGGGTCCCGGGTTCGTTTCCGGTCAAGGGCATGTACCTTGGTTGCGGGCATATCCCCAGTAGGGGGTGTGCAAGAGGCAGCTGATCGATGACTCTCTCATCGATGTTTCTAACTCTCTATCTCTCTCCCTTCCTCTCTGTACAAAAATCAATAAAATATATTAAAAAAAAAAAAAATTCTGAAACTTAGGTGCAATATAAAATTATAAGAATCCAGTGTATTCTTTCACTTTATATGTAAAATTAAGAGTTGATTTTAAGGCAGCAATCAAAAGTTCACAAATTATTTGGTTAAAAATATTTCTATGTTGTTTTTCATTGAAACCCTCAATTTGATTACTTTAGGATATGAAGCTTAGTAACTTTAATATTAGTAAATATATTTCATGTTTTTAATTAGTCCATGTAGTTGTGCAGCATAAAAAAGGTTTATAAATATTTATAAGTTGTCAGCTGATGATTCAGCATTTATTTTATTAATAGCCATAACAAACTGAAGATACTCCCTGAAGAAATTACAAATCTCAGAAACCTGAAGGGCCTGTATCTCCAGCATAACGAACTAACTTCTATACCAGAGGGATTTGAACAACTGTTCAATTTAGAAGATTTGGTAAGTTGTGATTTTCCAATTTTTGTATAATTTGGGAATGATCACATTTTTCATTAGACTGAGAATCTTTATGAATGATTAAAATCATGAGGAAATGGGCAACTGATTATATGATTAGGTTACCAGTATGCATTTCAATTAGATCATTAAATAAGTAATTGTAAATTTGTTTATCTTGTTTTCTTATGAAATCTCCTTAGTTTTAATTTAGGAATAGAGTTTGGGAAAGGGGTAATGAGAATCACTTTGTTATTCAGAGGCTTTTATGGTTTAGCAAATTAGAGGAAAAGTGTTTTTGAGCAAATACCAATTCCCTTTACTATACCCATTCCACTTCCTCCTTTGAGACCTTGTAGCCTTTCTGTCCTCAGTTTACCCAGGTAACCTTTAAGGTCTGCCTATCTTTTTGCTCTATCTTTTTAGATGGCAACATAATCTGGCAAAATTTTTATTACATTTCTGTCACATCTTAATAAAAAGAGATAACTATAAAGCAATAGAAATATTATTTTAATCATATTATTAAGCATTATAAAAACAATGGGCACTTTGTTTTGTGCTTTACTTATGGCAAGGTAGATAGTTTATCCCCTACTACAGATAAGAAACTAGGCTTATACAAAGAAGCAACTTATTAAAGTCATTCAACTAATAAGTAAGGAATTCAGGGTTTTATTATAAGCCAGTTTGATTCCAAAGTATATTTTTCTCTCCACTTTACCACTGAAAGAATAACATTCCACTGTAAGGTATCCCATCAGAAAGGCTTTAGCTATGTTAGATCAGATTTTGTAATAATCTCTACTCCACATAGTAATTTAGTATTATATTTTTGTTCTTTTCCCTCTTCCAGGTTTGGAAAACTAATTCATGTCATTTTTGCCTCAAAGTTTATTTCTTAAGGGAAAATTACTTTTTTTTTTTACTGTAAAAACATTCTTGATATATCCCATTATCTCCTCTAGTGTTTGAAATAAAAATATACAGTCTCTTCAACCATTCCTTCAATAACTCTGTCCATCTGGTTAGATTAGAAATAAGGTTTGGAAAGTTAGGTAGATAAAGTGAATGGCAAAGGAGGGATTTCCTTAGGAATTTAATGGAAAAAGGGAGCAATTGAATTTTTTTTAAGAGTCTATAGCAGAAAAAAACCCTAATAAACTATAGCAGTTCCCAGTTATTTCTTTGAATAGGTTCCTGGATTATAGGTAGCATCATGAAAGGATGTTTCAGAATTGTGATAAGGATTCAGTATCAAATAAACCATAATGTGAGCAACAATATATTAAAACATTAAAAGTATAAGCATCTGTAATAATTTGCACTGGTAATATTTCTTAGGTAAAAACTAACTTTGTATAATGGTACTAAATAAATATTTATTGAAGAATTGGCAGTATAAATATCTATGTAGACATTAATTAAATTTTAGATCAAATTAATTATTAACTACAATAATTAAATGTTTAACTTTTTTAGTGGTTTGTTGATTTGAGTTATTTAAGATGAATTTGTGAAGAATTAATATCTTTTCTTTAGTAGGAACTTTTATTTTAAGCTTTTTATTTGGAATGATTTTAGATTTATCTATATGTGTATATATATAAAAGGTTAAGTGACTGACCAACCATCCATCCGACACTGACCATCTGGTACATATGACACACACAAGCAGTTTAAAAATAAACGTTGAAAAAATATTAATTTAATTAAAAAATATATTATAAAAAATAAAATAAATAAATAAATAAACAGTGGGGGGAAAAAAAGTTGACTTGGACATGCTCGATACATGTAAAGCACTCACTGATGCCAGTTGCACATACGTTTTAATTTTATAATACTAAAAATTTTATAATATAATTTTATAAAATAATATAATACTAAAAATTGTATAAAATAATATAATATAATTTTATAATATATAGTATTATATATACACAAACACACTATTTTGACTTGTAATGTTTTCAGCAACGTAATTACTGCATGAATCTTTCCTCTAATTTCCTTTCAATGTGCATGAATCTGTGCACTGGGCCACTAGTAGAAATATAAAGAGAGTTCCTGTATTCCCTTCACCCAGATTTCCTTAATGTTAGTATTATATATTACATAACCATAGGACATCTGTAAAAAGTAAGAAATTAATACTGGTACAACATTACTATCTAAACTACAGATTTTATTAAGATTTTTTCCAGTCTTTCCACTAATGTTCTTCTTTCTGTTCCAGGATCCAATCCAGAATACTACATTGCATTTAGTGTCAGTAACTTTTAATATTATACAATATTTATTTATTAGTAATCTGTTAATTCTTAGAATTTAGAGTATTGGAGTTGTAGATTATTATGTTGTATATTATAGATTATGATGTTATTTTCTATTGTTTACAACAGTATTTTTAAAAATGGTGATGTAGCACTTTTACTTTTTTGTATCTTCTTGATTTATTTAGAATTACAGAATACAATTGTTTAAATTTAGATTAATTGAAAGTCTTCAGAGAGCATTTCCTTTAAATTATTTTTTTCTATTCATTGTTACTATTGGCCCTACCTAACAGTTTCCTGATAGCTAATGGAGTACTTACACCGAATTCAAATATTATAAGAAGAATTATTTGTTTTATAACATTGTCTTTTTAAAGGGAGCTTCAAAATGCAAGTTCTTGTGTAACTGTTTAAAGATAAAAAAGAAACAATGACTAAAAGAAACATTGTGGTATAAAGATTAATTAGGCAAGCTTGAATGAATGAGTACTGTAGTAGTGTAGTGGACTTCTAGACTTAGTCAAAGCAGACTTACTGAGGTGAGCAGAAAATCAAGAGGGAATATTTTTTCATCGAAAATTAAAATGGTGATATTTTCAGCTTTAGTTTCTTTTTTCCCTCCAAGAATATTTCTTTCTTGCAAAGTTATATTTCATTTCGGACTACAGTTTACCCATAGTTTGCCCTATTTATCACAGACAGCCAATAAATATTTGATAAACAAATGGATTTTTTTATTGAAAGTAAGATACATAGAAGAGCATGACTGATTTTTTATAAACTGTTTGTGAAGTCAGAATTTATTCTGCTTTCTCTCTGCTACATTATTGGGTATGTAGTGGGCCCACAGAATATTGAGGTAATTGAATGATGATTTGTGAAACTGTTAATGAAGGAGAGTTAAAAAATAGCCTCAGAAATAGATAGATAGATATTGATAGATAGATAGATAGATAGATAGATAGATAGATAGATAGATAGATGTAATAATGTTTCAATCTTTGCATAATTCTGGAATACTCTTTAGAGATAATTTATTTTTATTGTTCATTCATTCATTCTGTCTTTCTCTTTTTAAAGGATCTTTCAAATAATTGTCTTAAAACTGTTCCTGCTAGTTTTTCTTCTCTATCCAGTCTGGTGCGACTCAATCTTTCCAGTAATCAACTGAAGAATTTACCAGCAGAAATAAGTGGAATGAAAAGTAAATCTCAGTTTTAAAAAAATACATATATTTGAAGTTGGTGAAACATATTTTTATCAAAATAAATTTTAATACAGATATTTGCAGAGAAATAAAATAATAGATTTTATGGTGGTAAATGCAAACAATAGCAACTAGTCAGATTTTCTTCAGGCCATTATTACTTATCAACTTCCTCAAACTACTCCAAAAAGATATTTTGACATATTAAAAAAAAAGGAAAAGAAATAATGATTATGAATTGTGATAAAATTTTATATCTGAGAAATTGAATAAGGTTTTGAGTTGTGCTATATTTTCATTCTTTCATTCAATATTTACTAAGAGGTTATTCCCTTCTCATAGATGTTCCTATTAGTGACATATGGTTATGTCATCGCTGTAGCCTCCTTGTGGTTCATAATTAATAATGACAAAAGATAGTCTAGTTTTGCCTATTATGAATCCTTTTTTTAAAAAAAATGTTAAAATTTAGTGCTCCTATTACAGTTTTCCACTGAGCCATCATATTGAAAGTATTATAGAACTAAAAGTAAGGGATAAAAATACTTAGGGTATATTTTTAAGTACCTTTTAAATAATTATACTTAATAATCTTAGAATTCTTGAGTTAGAGTCCAAAATCATTAAACGGCTTTTTTTTTGTTTTGTTTAAAGGCAAACTGTTATTTCTTGGTGGATGACCACAGTGTGTACCAACTGTAGACTATTTACCTTATCTAGTCTATTTTGCTAATCATATGTAAGCCTTCTTTGTTTTTTAACTCTTGTTTTGTAAAGGAAGTAAAAAATGATTCTGTATAGTTGATTACAGATCATTTGAAGGTGAATTTATAAAATTGTATATTTTACTTTAATAGTTAATTGTCATTTATAATAGGAATTCATAAATTAAATCTGCATAAATCAAATTGACATTTTAGGGGAGCTTTTACTTGTGATACCAACAGTTAAGACTGCTTGTCTTTGCCATTTCCCAATAAAGGTATTAGGAAGTAGAGTTAAACATAAAATATGGTATCTGCATTGAGTATATAAGAAACATTTTTTTTAAATTGAGTAGAAATATCTTGAGATATAGGAACAGATGAATATATAGAAATTTTTCTAATATCTACACTCATAAAAGAGAAGCATGCAAATTGACCACACCTCTGCTACGTACACAAGCCACGCCTATTAACTTCCCTCCCCTGCAGGCCTGATACCCTCCAATTGCCTTCCCCTGTAGACCTGGTCCCCCAAAACTACTCTTCCCTGCAGGCCTTGTTTCTCCCAACTGCCCTCTACAGGTCTGGTTGCCCCTAACTTCCCTCTCCTGCAGGCCTGGTATCCCCCCCCCCCCCCCCCCCCCCAACTGTCTTTTCCTGCAGGGCTGGTCCACCCCAACTACCCTCCCCTGCAGGCTGGGTTCCCCCCCTACTACTCTCCCCTGCAGGCCTGGTTGCCCTCAACTGCCCTCCTCTGCCAGCCCAGTCACCCCTAACTGCCCTCGCCTGCATGCCTGATTGCCCCAAACTGCCCTTCCTTTCAGGCCTGGTCCCTCCCAACTGCCCTCCCCTGCTGGCCTGATCGCCCACAGCAGTCCTCCCCTGCCGGCCATCTTGTGTCCATATAGGGGTGGCCATCTTGTGTGTTGGAGTGATGGTCATTTTGCATGTTACCTCTTTTAAAAAAAAAATATTGATTTTTTTACAGAGAGGGAGGGAGAGAGAGAGAGCTAGAAACTTCGATGAGAGAGAAACATCGACCAGCTGCCTCTTGCACACCCCTTACCAGGGATGTGCCTGCAACCAATGTACATGCCCTTGACTGGAATTGAACCTGGGATCTTTCAGTCCACAGACCGACGCTCTACCGCTGAGCCAAACTGGCTTCGTCTGCATATTACCTTTTTATTATATTATATAGGATGATTATATTATTTTGTATAGGAACAACTGTAAACCTACTTTTGCCCCACCTTGTACATTTTAGAGTAATTTAATAGAGAACCAAAGTTTTTAAAAATCTTGTTAGATGACATGGACTATTATAAAACATTAATTTTAATAGCAATTATCTTATAATTAAATGAAATAAATCTTAGTTCATGTTTATTTAATTCAGTGGCATTCTAGAATTCTTGATTATTATAAAAGTATACAACACAGATACATAAGTTCTCATCATTATATATTTTTTGAATGTACACAAAATTATAGACCAATATTTTTTCTCTATTAAAATAATTTTTTGCTAAATATGTATTACAGGATTAAAGCATTTGGATTGTAATTCAAATCTGTTGGAATCTATACCTTCTGAATTGGCTGGCATGGAATCACTAGAATTGCTTTATTTGCGGAGGAATAAATTACGTTTTTTACCAGAATTTCCTTCTTGTAAATTATTAAAGGTACTATTTAGTTTATTATTGAGTAACTATATATTTTCAAAACTTATTTATGAAAATGAAATTTTTAATCTTGCTTTACATTTGAAATATGTGTTAGTTGTAAGTGCTGCGTTTTCCTATGTTAATAGTTTTGGGAATTTTAATATGGCTAAATGCATTAATGGTATTAGTAGTAGTATATATAATTTTAAAAGAAATAACTTAAAAATAGAAATTTGTTCATTTTACCTGATGATTAGTTTATACCTGGAGAAGTAGTAGATGATGAAGCAAACATGGTAAGAGACCATATTGTAGGAGACCTGGAATACCAGTATATATATCTTTTCCTGTAAGTTGCCACCTCTCACATTTACCTGATCATAATCAGATCTGTCTAAAATTAATTACTTTTGGTTATAAGTATTTAGCATTAATATTGTCTTCTAAATTTACCATGTTTTGCTTTCTTTTATGTATACTTTTTATGCATTAGTGTTAAAAAATTTCTCTTAATACATTATGCTAATAGTGATAAAAGATACTATTAATGAGAAATCACATAATAATTATCATTGAAAGTATGGAATAACAAACATAACATGATAAATAACTTTTTCACTTATACTGATTTGTTTTAAAACTTTAATTTTTTGCCCTGGCCGGTGTGGTTCAGTGGATGGAGCATTGTTCCATGTGTCCACAGGGTCTGGGGTTCAATTACTAGTCCAGGGCATGTATCTGCATTGCAGGGCATTCCCTGGCCATGTTCCCTGGCCCAAGTCGAGGTGTGTTCAGGAAGTAGCCAATTGATGTGTTGTTGCTCTGTCTCCCTCCGTCCTTCTCCCTCCCCTCCTCCTTTCCTTCCCATTCTTCCCTTCAAAAAATACACAGAAAACTAATCTTTCATCAGTATAGTTCTTGGATTTTAATTTTTATTCTATAAATGTAACTATTAAATCATTTCTTTTCTTTGGTTTTGTAAACTTTGAACTTTGTACCAGGTTAGACCTTTAATTATTTGTAAATTACTAGAAAAATTTTGAAAATTTTTCTTATTGTCATTTTTCTTTAGCTGTAAGATAGCTTTAATGTAATTGAAAATTTAAGCACTGTAATGATTAGGAAGTTATGTTTTTTTCTATGTGCTTTTCAATGATTTAAAATTAAGATTTCAATTTTATTTTCATTATATAGTATAACATTGATTACAGAAATATACATGATTGATCTTTGGTTTTGTAGGAATTACATTTAGGTGAAAACCAAATTGAAATGTTAGGGGCAGAACATCTTAAGCATCTGAATTCTATCCTTGTGCTAGACCTTCGGGATAACAAGTTAAAATCTGTTCCAGAGGAAATTACACTACTACAATCATTGGAAAGGCTTGACCTAAGCAACAATGATATTAGCAGGTAAGTTTAAAGATTGAGTGAATAAGAAATCATATTTGTGTTTGGTTATAATTCATAAGTTAAAATATTTATAAAAAGTACATAATTTTCCCCCCCAAATTAAATGTTTTCTGTGCAAGTATCAGGTACAGACCTACAAAGAGTAATTAGATTTTGTCCTTTACATCAAGCTTAATATGCTAATAGAATGCGATTCATCTACAAGCTACTCTGACCTACTAGAACTAAACTCT
Organism: Pipistrellus kuhlii; assembly: GCF_014108245.1. Taxonomy (NCBI): domain Eukaryota; kingdom Metazoa; phylum Chordata; class Mammalia; order Chiroptera; family Vespertilionidae; genus Pipistrellus; species Pipistrellus kuhlii. The sequence goes on from NW_023425515.1 coordinate 147,961,597, forward strand.
CAGAAGGCTGCATTTTTATCTGTTTTGTTCACTGCTCTAACTTCTAGATCAGTGTCTGGACTTATAGAAGTTGTCTAGTAAATATTTGTTGAATTTGTTAAATGACTGTAAAGCCATGGGAAAGATGTAAAATGCTTTAGGGGCTTGAAGGAGCTATAGGAATTACAAGTTGAGAGGTATCAAGGTAGACTTTGTGGAAGAAGTAATATTTTTAGATGATCTTTATGACTGGAACTAGGGTGAAGCATGTTAATTGTCTAGATTAGAGCACAAATTTAAGAATCTACTCACTTTCATGGTCTTGCTTCATTCTCGTCCCACCATATGACCTTTAAAGGATGATCATGATTTTCAAGTGCACATGTAAGCTGGTCAGAATGAATCACTTGGCTAGAGGAAACTGTATAAACAAAGCTTGGAAAGTTCAGAAAATTATAGGGATGTATTCAGAGAACAATAAAGAGTCAAATTGAATTGGTCAATAGGATGCAAGTACGCAGATTATGAGAATTTAGGATTTAAGGGATAAGTTGAGGCCAGGTGGAAGAGGTTCTTGAAATACCTGTGAAGTCAGTTTTAATTAGTTAAGTGGTGGAGAGCTATTGAAAGATTAAGAAAAGAACCAAATTTATTGTAACTTATTAGAAAATAAATTGGTGATAATGGGTAAGATGAATAAGAGTGGTTTTGTAGATGGGAAATCTACAATAAGTAAACTCTATTAGATTAAACTAATAATGTTTAGCATTAAGGAGCACTTTCTACTCTATTCAGTTCACTGTAGACAGCTTTGTAGATTTCCAGTTTACTATATTGACATCATGTGTTGGAGATGGAGAGAAGGGGAGTAGTGAACAAAGAATCATACAATGTTATAAAACTATAATATGGTTATAGTTAGTTGTGAGTACATAAAACACACTTTATTCTTGTATTTTATTTAATATTGTATTATTTTCCCATTTGAACATCTGTAAATCTACTTTTGCCTCTATTGTATTTAGAGATAGAATTATTTCTACAGATACAAAAATATGACTCAGACTTACTGGAATCATATACCAGTTAGATGTCTGAGGTTTTGTGTTTGGATGTCTAAAACAAGTTTTGCTGCTTATGGAAGGTGAAAGGTTAGGCAAGGCAGATTTTCTTCTCTGTGTATATTTAAATGAGTGTTTTAAAAAATCAAAGTTGTTTTCACAATGAACATACAATCATATGTACATTGGCCATAGATTTGAATGGTTGAAGAGCAACACTTTTCACTTCTACATAGACAGAATAAGTGGACTGGATATCCCTTAAAGTGCTTACCGTACAAATAGTGAATGAAATAATTTCTTGCTTCATAGATATTGATATGTAAGTTTTTCCTCATGGCAGTTTTATTTTGGCTATTGCAAAAAAGCAATGGGAAGCAAATATTTAAAACAAAAACTATGATACATAATATTAAATAAATATAGTAATTGGTATAAATATTTATGATATATATGTATTCCTCTTTTTTCAGAGCTCAGAGAGAGAGAGAGAGAGAGAGAGAGAGAGAGAGAGAGAGAAGCGTATGGCTTTTGTGATTCATGTGATTCTGTGTATCAACAGTTCATTTTCATTATAATGAAGTGGTAATCCATTATATAGCTATACCACAATTCTTCTTTTCACTAGTTAGATTATGGCATTTGAATTATTTTCAGTTTATTGGCTATTGTGAACATTCATGTAAAAGTCTCTGTAGGACATTATTTTCATTTATCCTGGGTAAATCTGTAGGAGTGGGATTGCTTAGTTGTATGGTAAGTGTAAGACTCTGCTTTTCAGAGTGGCTGTACTAATTTAAATCTCACCACTAACATAAGATAATTTTATTTATAATATTTTGGTTAAGTGCATATGTATCTTTTCCCCTGAGAATTCTTTAAGGGCAATAATCTTCATATTCTATACCAGTGCCTATTTATTTAATTTTAGATGCTTAATTTTGAGATTGGATATTTAATCTTAACAGGTTATCTTTTTGTGTGACAAAGATAAAAATGACTTTTCTTATTGAGTGAAAATATGAATTGGGCTATTAAAATGAATTTTTTTCTTTTTGTCTTTTTTATTTAGGAAGAAATTTATTTGCTTTAAGGGCAGAATCAAAATATTTAGTATAAGTGAGGATAACTATTTTGAATCACTGATTCAGTCAAATTTATATTTTGACCATTTACTTTTAGCACTGGATACAATTTAGTGAATGTTTTATAGCTCACATTTCTTTTTTAGCAATCACAATATAATTTCAAACAAATCTATTTTTTCTTTTACGTGTAAAGCTACTTCAAAGGGAAATATGGTAGGCCTATATTACTTGGGTTTTCTTTGACACTTACTTATATGTTGTTAGTTTCATAATCAACTATTTGGTTGAATTATTCTTACCCTTAATGTTTTCCCTGAAATCAGTTTAATCTTTTGTAGTCTGCCCTATTCATTGGGAAAACTTCATTTGAAATTCCTGGCACTAGAAGGAAATCCTATGAGAACAATTCGAAGAGAAATTATAAATGTAAGCATATTTGGAAATCAGTTTTTAAATTTGAAATTTATACATATGTGTTGATGTATAAAACTTTTAAGATGTCTTAGTGAATATGTGCCTTTCCTACCTTTTCAGAAAGGAACCCAAGAAGTCTTAAAATATCTACGAAGCAAGATTAAAGGTACTTATCAATTTTCTTCTGTGTTAGAAGGATATATGAAAGGTAGTAAAGTACTAATAGTACATGTATTTGGGGTATAAATAATTAGAGGGAATGGTTTCTGCCAAGTGTGGTTGCAATAATCAATCCATATAGGCCATAAGTATGTTGAAGATATAAAAATATCCTTAAATCCGCAATAATAATGTTCTGTCTTTAATCTGTTGGTTTGTGTGTTACAGTGTACCAATTAGAAAAAAAAGCAAAACTAGACTTCTGTGCCAAAACTGGTTTGGCTCAGTGGACAGAGCATCGGCCTGCGGACTAGAGGGTCCTGGGTTCGATTCTGGTCAGGGGCATGTACCTTGGTTGCGGGCACATCCCCAGTAGGAAGTGTGCAGGAGGCAGTTGGTCGATATTTCTAGCTCTCTATCCCTCTCCCTTTTTCTCTGTAAAAAATCAATAAAATATATTTAAAAACAAAACAAAAAAATTGACTTCTATAGAATAATATATGGATTTTATCTATATTTATATACACAAATGCATATATATGCTTATTTATGTAGTATAATGTATGGAATTTATATACATTGTATAATTTGTGACAATAAAAGCACAATATGCAAATTGACCAAATGACCAAACTGCAAGATGACCTTCTGGACTACCACACTGACATACTGGTGCCAGGCCAGTCAAGGCGGGTACAATGCGATTGATCAGGGGGACCCTCCATTGCCTACTATCGCCCTTCAGAGGGAGGCCCAGACTACCCTCTACTTCTGCGGGGTGATTGATGGGGGGGGGGCTCCACAATCACTTGCCCAAAAGAGGGAAGCCCAGGCTACCCAGCTGGCAGCACTGCAGTGGGAGGGCGGGATCTCCCTGTGTGCGGCGATTGATCGCCCTGCAGTGGGAGGCCCAGGCCAGCCAAGTGATTGCACCCCACGCCTATCACCAGCAGAGGGAGGTGACCTGTGGCGGGGCGGGGCGGGGCGGGGCTGGGCCAGCTGCTGGCAGCCAGAGGAAGGAAAGCTCCGATAGGCCCTTATTACTGGCTAGGCTTAGGGACCCTACCCGAGTGGTTCCAGATTATGAGAAGGTGCAGGCTGGGCTGAGGGACACTCCCCCCACCACATGCATGAATTTCGTGCACCAGGCCTCTAGTATATAATAATATATATGGATATAAATAATATTGATTAGGAAGTATATTAGTAAGTATTTGAATCTTTTGCCTTAGCTAACTTCTGACAAAAAATAAATACAAAACTCATTTTTCAGGATATGTTCATTTAGTACGAGCAAAGGAGAAAATGATACTATAAATTCTTAATGCTTCACTAAAATTGTGATATATTCCAAATTTTTATTTAGCATATGTCACTGTGGCATACATTAGAGCATTAAGATTTAAATAAAAATGTTAGTTGTATGAGTATATTGCTGCAGATACCACTAAACCCTCCAAAACTTAGTGGCTAACTATAGCAGCTGTTAATTTAGCTCAAAACTGTTGGTTATGCACAACTTAGCCTACCATGTTAACCTTATATAACATGGCTAGTGAGTATCCTATCTAATAAAAGAGTAATATGCAGATTGACCATCACCCCAACACACAAGATGGCTGCTCCCATGTGGCCGAAAATCCTGCCCCTATGTGGACACAAGATGGCCACCACAAGATGGCCAGCAGGGGAGGGCAGTTGGAGGCAATCAACCCTGTAGGGGAGGGCTTTCAGGAGTGGCCAGGCCAGCAGAGGAGGGAAGTTGAGGACAAACAGGTTGACATGGGGGTAGTTAGACATCAATCAGGCTGGCATGGGAGTGGTTAGGGGGTGATCAGGGTGGCAGGCGGAAGCCGTTAGGGGCAATCAAGAAGGCAGGCAGGTGAGCAGTTGGGATCTAGCAGTCCTGGATTGTGAGAGGGATGTCCGACTGCCCTAAATGGTCAGTTTAACATCCCTCGAGGGGTCCCAGATTGGAGAGGGTGCAGGCTGGGCTGAGGGACACCCTCCACCCTGTGCAGGAATTTCGTGCACTAGGCCTCTAGTAGGTTATATAAGTAAGTAATTGTATACTTCAGTATATTCCATTTTCTACCTTGCCCTTTAAACTAGTTATTAAAATCATACTCTAAGACTTATTTCCTGCCAGTTTCCTTTCTTCTCCAGGTATGCTTTCTCTTCTAGAAAATTTTATTTATTCTGATATGAACCAAGTCATTTCAGAATATTCAGAATTTTTTTAAGATTTAATTTTTTAAAATAGTTTTTTAAATTGATATCAGAGAAGGGAGACGGAGAGAGAGATAGAAACATTAATGATGAGAGAGAATCATTAGTTGACTGCCTCCTGCATGCCCCCTACTGGGGATTAAGCCTGCAACCGGGCATGTGCTCTGACCTGGAATCTAATTGTGACCTCCTGGTTCATAGGTCAATGTTTAATCACTGAAACACACCGGCTGGCTTAAGACTTAATTATTTTTAAGAATAGTTTAAGGTTTACAACAAAATTGAGAGAAAGGTATAGAAATATCCCATATAACCTTTGACCCCCATATGATAGTCTTCCCCGTTATCAATATCACTTATCTGAATGGTACTTTAAAAAAAAAAATGCCTTTTTATTTATTTTTTATTTTTTTATTGAGGATGAACCTACATTGATACATCATAATCACCCAAGTTCATAGTTACCTTATGGTTCACTCTTGCTGATGTATCGTCATTATAATATCATATAAAATATTTTCACTACTGTAAAAATTCTCTATGATCTACCTCTATGATCTCCATCCCTGGCAACACTTGATCTTTTTCTTGTTTCCATAGTTTTTCCCTTCCAAAATGTCATATATTGCAATCATACAGTTTGTAATCTTTTAAATTGGCCTCTTTCACTTAGTGCTATGCATTTAAGCGTTCTCTATATGTTTTATACCTTGATTCCTCATTTCTTTTTTTTAATTTATATTTTATTTTATTTTATTTTATTTTATTTTATTTATTTTATTGATTTTTTACAGAGAGGAAGGGAGAGAGATAGAGAGCTAGAAACGTCAATGAGAGAGGAACATCGACCAGCTGCCTCTTGCACACCTCTTACTGGGGATGTGCCTGCAACCCAGGTACATGCCCTTGACCGGAATCGAACCTGAGACCTTTCAGTCCGCAGACTGACGATCTACCACTGAGCCAAACTGGTTTCGGCATCCTCATTTCTTCTTAATGCTGAATAATATTTCATTGTCTGGATATCCTCAGTTTATTAATTTACTGAAGGATATCTTGTTTGATTTCATGTTTTGGCAGTTACGAATAAAGCAGTATTTTTTTTGCTGGTAGATGCCTTGTTGATTTGATACTATATGAGGAAAACATGACCTTTGCTATTTTATATGGCCTTTGCTGATTTGTCAAACATCAGTTGACTATATTAATATAGGGTTCTAATTATGGGCTCTCTCTTCTGTACTTTTGTCTCTATTACTGTAGCTTTCTAATAAGTCTCAAAGTTGGATAGTGTCAGTCCTTCAACTTTTTCTTCTTCTTTAATAGGTTGTTGGCTATTCTGGTCTTTTGCCTTTCCATATAAACTTTAGGATCAGTTTGCCAGTATTAGCAAAATAACTTGCTAAGATTTTTATTGTGATTGTGTGAATCTATAGATCAAGTAGGGAATAATTGATTATGACAATATTTGATCTTCAATCTATGAACAATGGGGTATTTCTTATTCTTCTTTGATTTCATTTATCAGCGTTTTGTAGTTTTCCTCAGTTTGTTCTTTTACATATTTTGTTAGATTTATATAAAAGTATTTTATTTTGACAGAAGCTAATGTAAATCACATTGTGTTTTTAATTTCAAATTCTACTTGTTCATTGTTAATATAGATATAGAGAAAAGCAATTTACTTTTCCATATTAACCACGTATCCTTAACCTTCTGTCATCACTTACTTAGTTCCAGGAGGGGTTTTTCCTGATTCTTTCATGTCTTCTATCTAGATGATTGTGTCATCTGTGGACAAAGACAGTTTTATGCCTTCCTTCCCAATCGCTTTAGCGAGACAGTACAGTGTTGAAAAGGAGTGGTGAGAGGGGATATCCATGCTTTGTACCTGATTATAAGGGGATAGCTTTGAGATTTTCACCATTAAGTTTGATGTTACCCTGTAGGGTTTTTGTATATAGTTTTTATCAAGTTGAGAAAGTTCCTCTTATAGAAACTAAAATAGTAATACTTTCCCTCCTTCTAACTTTTTCTAGCTGAGCTAATAAATTTAGAGACAAGATTAACAGGAGAAAATAAAATTTTGGTACATGTGTATGGGGAATTCACATAAGTATGAAAATTCCATAAACAGTGAGATAATATTGGGTACATATGACATTTTAGACAAAGGAGGAAAGGGAAGGAACAAGATATTAGATTTCAGAAATGACTGTGTGATTTATAGGTAGTTGAGGAAGAGTAGAACACATGGTAGGCAAATCCTTGCTATGCAACTTAGAAACAGTATAACTCGGGTATCTAGTTTACAGACCCCTACCTGAAGCCTTTCTATTTACCATACTTATTTCAAATTGGGCTAAGGCAGACATTGTAAGATTTCCTTCCTGAAGCAGATTTGTGTGTTTTTAAAAAAAAATTTTTTTTATCCGAATATCTTGGGCAAGAAAGGGGTCAAAGGTTTTTCCCCCTGAGTCTTTTGTTTCTTTTTTAATGATAGAAAACTTTAGTTTCATGGAATCAACCCTGGATTTGTCACATCCTATTTCCCTTAGTCCAGTCATAGAAGAATATAGCTGGAGTTTCAGTAAAGTTAGAAGCAGAGTCAAAGTCCAGAGTTTCCATTCTGTGTTGCAGCTGGGCCCAGTATATCAGGCTAGCTATAGTCCATTAGTCCATTGTGTGTGGGCTAATGCAGGAAAGCAGGAGCAAAAGAGCCCCCACAAGCCAGGAGTTAAGTGTAATGCACCAAGAACCTGTTGTTTCTTAATAACAGCTTAAAATCAGCATTCTAAAAAGAAGCTTCAAGGTGGCAAGACTTTGGTCCTCTTCATCCTCTTTTTCTAATTTGCTGAGTTGTTGTTTTTTTAAATCATGAATGAGTGTTAGATTTTGTCAAATGCTTTTTTATGCATCTGTTGCTATTGTTATCAGTGGGGTGCCATCTGTGTCCCCATCTGTTACCAGTGGAAGTGGAGTTCTTGGGATGTCACAAGGAAAGGAATTTCCTGAGACTCGCAGGGAGGATGAGTGATCTTTATTTCCATGGAATTAAGCCCATGGGTTCCCAGTTTACCATTTCCTTCTGTCTTGCCATGAAAAGAAAAGTCCAGTCTTGTCTTCAGCAGGGCTAGAATTAAGGCCACTGCTCACAGTCTCTGCTCCATATTAAAGCACAGTCCAGTCCAGCATCTCCAGCTTACCTTGTGTTCCCAGCTGTGCTCCATTGTGTGTGGAGTCCACATGCCATGGGTCATGTGGCTTCTAAGACCACATGGCTATAGAGAGAGAACAGGCAAGCACACAGGGCGAGTGCGGGTCATGAAGCAAGAATGTCAGAGCACAAGAGAAGAACAAGAGACTGGGAACTCTTTGGGAATTATATAGTCCAAAATTATATAGTCCAATGAGCTTGCATTGGGGTCCATGCCCCTAACCAATCCATTTTTTCTCAGGCTGGAATGATAGGCAAGTAGCTTCCCTACGTCACTCTGACTTCTCCCCTTTGTTGGATTTAGATTATCGATTTTGGATCTATATTTTCTAGTATATGCATTCAGTGCTATAAATTTACCTCTAACCACTCCTTTCACTTCATCCAACAAATTTTGTCAAGTTGTATTTTTATTTTCAAGTAGTTCAAATATTTAAAAATTTCTCTTTAGATATTTTCTTTGAGCCATGTGTTATTTAGAAATGTGTTGTTTAATCTCCACATAATTTGGAATTTTCCAGTTGTCTTTCTGCTACAGATTTCTAGTTTAAGATTCTAAAAGCAGATATTGTATGATTTCTATACTTTTAAATTTACATATTTAGAAGTTTTATTGTAAACATAGGTTTTCATTTCTCTTGTGTTTATATCCATTTAGAATGTCAGGGTCATATGGTAACTTTATGTTTAGTCATTTGAAGAACTGCCAAACTATTTTACAAAAAAGTCACACCATTTTTTATTCTCATCAACATTGTATGAGGGTTTTGATTCTTCCACATCTTCACCAACACTTTTTTTTCTGACTTACAGATTCTAGACATCCTAGTGGGTGTGAAGTATCTCACTGTAGCTTTGATTTGCATTTCCTTGATTACTAATGATTTGAGTACCTTTTCATGTACATATTGGCCATTATACATTTTTGGAGAAACATCTGTTCAGATCCTTAGCCCAGTTTTTAATTATTATAGATTATTTATCTTTTTATTATTAAATTGTATTAGTTTTTTTTAATATAAGATACATATATAGATATCTATCTATATTAATATATAAGATATCTATATATTAAAGCCTATCTATATATATATAGATATCTTATATATTAAAGCCTAAGTGACTGAATGACCAGTTGGACCAGTCTCTATGATGCTCACTGACCACCAGGGGGCAGATGCTCAACTCAAGTGCTGCCCCCTGGTGGTTAGTATGCTCTCACAGTGGGAGCGCCACTCAGCTGACCAAGGAGCACCAGACACCAGGCTCACGGCTGGCAAGTGCAAATGTGGCAGCATGAGCCTCTCCTGCCTCTGCGGCAGTGCTACCATTTGGCAGCGGCAGCAAGCACAGCAGGGCCAGGATGAGCGGGAGTGGCTCAGCACCTGGCCAGGGTTAGGGCTCCTCCCCAGCTGTCTGCCACTTCGAGCACTCCTACATCCCTCAAGGGGTCCCAGACTGTGAGAGGGCACAGGCCAGACTGGGGGATCCAACCAGTGCACGAAGCTGTGCACTGGGCCTCTAGTCTAGTAGTAAGTATTTTGTCAGATATCTGATTTGCAAATAATTTCTAGCTCTGTATGTATTGCCTTTTCATTTTCTTGATGTCCTTTGAAACACAAAAGTCTTTCTGAATTTTGATGAAGTTATTTTATCTGTTTTCTCTTTATTTGCTTATGCTTTTGGTTTCATATTTAAAAATCCTTTGCTGAATCTTATTTTATTAAGATTTGCCACTGTATTTTCTTCTAAGTTTTGTACTTTTGCTCTTACATTTATGCTTCGTTTATCTCTTCTTCTGAAGAATTCTTTTGTTCTTTCGTTTGGGGATTTTTCTTTATATCCTTATTTTGGCTGTCTGTTTGAGTTTGTGACTATGTATTAGATAGATCCTCTATGCATCTCAATCTTTAGTTCAGGAGAGTGTCAAACGCTTTATGACTAATTAGATCAGGCAAAAACTCAAAGCCTCCAGAGACTGCCTTTGCCTACAGACTGATAAGATTCTGATTTGAATGGTCTCAGGCAGTCATACTGAAGTGTGATGAGAGTTTTTGTCAATAGGGTGGGGAAGTTGCTTCTGCCTGGAGGCTAATTATTATATCGAATATCTTTAGTGGCCTCAGGACAAGGTGTTTTCCAATAGGGTGGGTCAACTGTCTTCCCCCAGGCAAGGCAAATGTCTGTGTGGGAAAGATGCATGAGGGAATGACTCAGCACAGGAATCTGGGGGTATCTGCTTCCTGAGCTCTAATCCCCTAGTCCCCAATCCTGGCTTTTTGCTCACATAGCTCCAGTCCATTCTGTCCTTCCTCTACCATAGCGCAAAGACATTTATGTCTTTGATCTATATTGAATAATTTTTAAAATGTGGTGTGACATATGGGTTCTATTTCTCTTTCTTTTCTTTTTTTTTGCATGTGGCTATTCAGTTTCCCTGTATCATTTGTTGGAAAGGCTATTATTTTTAATAAGAGCTTTCCTTCCTTGTTGAAAATCAGGTGACCATAAATGTAGGGCCTCTCAGTTTTATTCCTTTGATCTCCATGTCTATTCTGTGCCAGGACCACACTGTCTTGATTACCATTGCTTTGTAGTAAGTTTTGTAATCAGGAAATGTAAGCCCTCCTCCTTTATTCTTTTTCTCAGGCTTGCTTTGGCACTTCTGGGTTTCTTGCAATTCCATACGAATTTTATAATCAACTTAATTTCTACAAAGAACACAGCTGGGAGGATTACATCGAATTTGTAGATCAGTTTTGGAAATATTGCAAGGCAGTGTTAAATGTCTCTAAAGATTAGTGAGAGGGGTGATTTGTGTGTGAATGTGTGAGGACACAGACATGTTAGGAAATATTTATTGAAAATAGCCCAGCTCAGTAGTTGAGCATCAACCTGTGAACCAGAAGGTCATGGTTCAATTCCCAGTCAGGGTACATGCCTAGATTGCAGGCTTGATCCCCAGTGTCGGGTGTGCAGGAGGCAACTGATCAATGATACTCTCTCATCATTGATGTTTCTGTCTCTCTCTCTCCCTCTCCCTCCTTCTCTTAAATCAATTTAAAAAAAGAAGAAGAAAGCAAGAAAATAGTCTTACATTTGCTTAAAAAACAAAAAACAAAAAAACTTAATCTAAGTAATATATTTAAAGCTTCCTAGATTACACAAATTGCCAGATTTTGAATGGTTGCAAGTAATCAGCTTCATTGTATTCTAAAATGAAAAGATAGGCATATGCCTATTTGGTAGACATTTGTGGGAAAAAAATTTTTGTTGTTGTTTTTAATACATTTATTCTAATGGATTATATTATTTTGCTTAAGAGGAAGGATTCTTTATTTTATTGATATTTTACAGAGAGGTAGGGAGAGGGATAGAGAGAGTTGGAAACATTGATGAGAGAGAAACATTGATCAGCTGCCTCCTGCACACCTCTAACTGGGATGTGCCTGAAACCAAGGTACATGCCCTTGACCTGAATCGAACCTGGGACCGTTCAGTCTGCAGGCTGACACTCTATCCACTGAGCAAAACCAGTTAGGGCCATTTTAGTTAATCTTTTGTGTGTGTATATATATATATATATATATATTGATTTTTTACAGAGAGGAAGAGAGAAGGATAGAGAGTTATAAACATCGATGCAGAGAATCATCGATCAGCTGCCTCTTGCACACACCCTACTGGGGATGTGTCCACAACCAATGTACATGCCCTTGATCAGAATTGAACCTGGGACCTTTCAGTCCCCAGGCCGACGCTCTATCCACTGAGCCAAACCAGTTTCGGCCATTTTAGTTATTCTTTTTTTTTTTTTTTTTTTTTTTTTTTAAATTTTTATTTTTTTTATTATTTTAATTGTTCCTCTTTCCCCCCCCCCCTCCATTGCTCCCCTCCACCAGGTTCCCACCCTATCCTCTGCCCGTCCCTCCCTCCCCATTGTCCTCATCCATAGGTGCACAGTTTATGTTCAGTCTCTTCCCACACCACCCTCTCCCCTTTTCCCCGAGAATCTTCAGTTCACTCCCCTTGCATTCCTCTCATTCTATTATATTCAACAGTTAATATTGTTCATCAGATTTTTTTTTTAATTTGCTTGGTTTTTAGATTCACTTGTTGATAGTTACGTATTTGTTGTTCATAGTTTTTGTCTTCATTTACTTTCTCTTCCGAAAGAACCCCCTTCAGCAATTCATATACTTCTGGTTTGGTGATGATGAACTCCTTTAGCTTTTTTTATTAATGAAGCTCTTTATCTGGCCTTCGATTCTGCATGATAGCTTTGGTGGGTAGATTATTTTCGGCTGTAGGTTCTTACTATTCATCACCTTGAATATTTCTTGCCATTCCCGTCTGGCCTGCATGGTTTCTGCTGAGAAATCACCTGACAGTCATAGGTGCTCCTTTATAGGTAACTACATGCTTTGCTCTTGCTGCTTTTAATATTCTCTCTTTATCTTTTGCTCTTGGAATTTTAATTATGATTTGTTTTGGTGTGGTCTTCTTTGGATTCCTTTTGTTTGGAGTTCTGTGTGCTTCCTGGATTTGTAAGTCTAATTCCTTCACCAGGTGGGGGAAGTTTTCTGTCACTATTTCTTTCAGTATGTTTTTGATATCTTGCTCTCTCTCATCTTCTGGGACCCCCATAATTCTGATGTTGGTTCGCTTGAAGTTGTCCCAGAGGTTTCTTACATTATCTTCAACTTTCTGGATTCTCTTGCCTTCTATCTTCTGTGGAGGAGTGTCTTCTGTCTCTTTATGTTCCAAATCTTCGACCTGATTCTTGCAATCTTCCATTCTGTTTTTAGGACTCTGTATAATATTTTTTATTTCAGGTCAATGTTTTCTTTATTTCTTGTTGATCCCTTATTATTTTTTGTTGATCTCTTATTATTTCTTGTTGATCCCTTATTATTTCTAATTGATCCCTTTTCATATCCTCATAGGAAATTCTTGAAAAACCTTATAAGTGTGGTTTTAAACTCTATATCCAGTTGCTTTTTGTCCTCCATTTCTTACGTTTGTGGTCTGTTTCCTTGTCTCGGCATTTTCGCAGCTTCCCTGAGTTGGTAGCCTTAAAAGTCTCTGTGTTCAGCTTGGATGGGGTGGAGTTTCAGGATGGAGCCTACAGCCTTGGCTTCCATCAGCCACATCAGCCACATATGTGGCTCCTGAGTCTCAGTGTTCCTCAGGGTCCTTTGGTACTCTCTGCAAGCACCTCTAAGAGTGAGGTGCCCTCGAGTTTTGCCTGCTACCAAACAGTCTAGGCTCTCATTTTTGTTATTCTTAAAGGTTCTTTTCTACTTCTGAATTTCCTTAAGTTAGGATTTATTAGATTTTTTGAAGCCATATTATAGTAATCTTATTTTCTATTAATTAAATATTAAACTCAAACTCAGATTTGAGTTATTGGAGATAAAGCATACAACTAAGACATTCTCACCAATTACATAAAGAAATCATATATATAATTTTATGTATTTTCTTAATTTTTAAAAATGAGTTTATACTATATATATATATATTGGTTTCATATAACATTTCCTCCCCCAGATGATGGACCTAGCCAAAATGACTCTGCTATTGAGACTGCCATGACACTACCAAGTGAATCAAGAGTAAATGTGCATGCCATCATCACATTAAAAATATTAGACTATAGGTATGTAATTCATTTTTTTAAAATGTAACAAAACAGGAAATTTTCAGAAGTAAATTTTTTAAAAATTGCATTAGTATGCTTGACTTAGAATAATAGCAATTCTAAAAGCAATGATGAGATAGAAGCATATTAAAATTTCAATGATCTTAAATACCCTTTTTTTAGGTGGCTTGTATGTATTATGCTAGAGATGAATGGTTATTGATAGTAAAATATTTATAATAAAAGACTTTTTGCTATTATGAAAAATAAAAGGGTGACAGTATTGGTTAGTAATAAAATTTTCTGACTCCAACATCTAGAGAGGATTTTTATATTTGGACAGGGTAGAGGAGAGGGGGAGGGAGGTGTGCTTATGTTGATAAATTAGAAATAAATGTAATTTAGTTAATGAACACCCCAAGCAGGCAAAGCTTGAGAGGTTGTATTGTGTTAATATAGCTGAATGAAAGTAAATAATGTCATAGTAACATTGTGCTCAGGTAGCACATATATTCAATCTGAAACAGTTACAGTGTTGGTATGTAAGCTGAGACAAAGCTTAAAAATTTTTGTGTATTATAAAAGTACATTCAATTGGGGAATGAGGATACCTTATGCAAAGTTTGGGAGTGGTTGTCAAATGTTCTATCAGTACTGAAGCAACAATGATAAAATAACCAATACTATCAAAGTTCTTGCAATGGTTGGCTTGGTAACGTAATGAAAATACAGAATTATATCAATTCATTTACACAGCCAGTTTCAATATCTTGCCTCTTTTCCTCAATATGTCAGTATTGAGACCACCTTCTCAATAGTCAGTATCCTCCAAAAAACATGTATACAATAATAGTAATACAGTTTTATTTGAGATAATCACTCCTACTTTTTAAAGACACAAATATCACAAAAGCATAATAAATACAACACTTAAGACTACACATCTTAGATTACTTAGATTCTGAATTTATTGTAATTTGTTTTCCTCAGAGACTTTAATTGGGAAAGAGTATACCATTTAAGATACAAATTCCAAATTTTAAGTTATAAATGCCTTCAACTAAATTTTTAAAAATAGCATGAGTCTTAAAGTTTGATTACAATAAATCAGTTTCTGATGACTTGAGCATTGCTGATTGAAAAGATAAAAATGCCACCTCTGCCCAAAAGAAAATGGGGCCCTTAGCAGAAAAAGTAGAAGGCATAATACGTATGAAATTTAGGCTGTCTTTTTTCCTATCTGTGTTACAATAACTTTCTTTCAGAGTTCTCTCATACTGCACACATTATATTGCTTTCTTGTACATACAGTCATTCAGTGGACATTTTATTGAGGATGCTTTTAAGTGGATGATGTATTAAGCATTAAAAATTTGTAAAAGAAGAACATAAAGATAATGGCTAATTATAACATCAACAGATTGTTGAATGTCAGCAGTCTATAGTTTCATTTAAGATTAAACTTACATTTTATTAAAAATTTTACTGAAAAATTTAATTTTATTGAAAAGGAAATTTACATTTGTAAAAGATCTGGCATAAATAACAATAACTCTTTATATTCTAATTTCAAAGAACTGAGGTTCAGGAAAGGTGAATGATAAAGCTCCTTATTGGTAGAACCAGGAATTGTTTATTCTAAGGCCACTACCCTGTCTACCTGTCACATGCTAAAGGAGAGAGAAATTGGTTTAGGTTATGAGAACACTAGTTTAGTACAATATTGAACATTTAAGAATGATTCTTATCTTGCAGTTAGATATATACCTAAAGAAAATTGACAGGTAGCCTATATTAAGAGATTTTTAAAAAGGGGCAAAAACAGTTTTTAAAATTACAGATTTAGTTCTACTCTGAGGTAGAGGAATCCATTTACTGAATTACTAGCTATTTACTGTATGACTTCTAGACATTAGACTCTGAAGATATATCTCTTTTATTAGCATTGAGTATATGAATGCTTAGAAGGCACATTGTGTTGTGACACAGTATGTTGTCTGAATTCCTGGCAGTTAACATTTTGTGGGTTGGCAGGTTTTTGTGGCATTCTTTATAGAACTAAATTATCAACTACCTTAAAAAATTGTCTTATAAGAGATCAACCGAAGGACTTGTATATAATACATATATATAAGTACAACCAATGGACACAAAACTCAGGGGAGGGAGGGTATGGGAGGGGGGGCAATGTTAAAATATGTACACAGATAATAATTTAATTTTAAAAAAATAAAGTGAATGAGAGACTAAAAATAAATAAATAAAAGTAAGATCAAACTTCAAAAAAATTGTCTTATAAAATCTTCAAAGTTCTGTAAAAGTGAAAAGTAATAATCATATTTTTCTGGACTTCTCAAAGTTAAACATTTTTCATTTAGTGATAAACAAACAACCTTGATTCCTGATGAAGTGTTTGATGCAGTAAAAAGCAACATTGTCACTTCTATTAACTTCAGTAAGAATCAGCTATGTGAAATTCCAAAAAGGTAAGAACTGTCCATGATGCCATTTCTATTAAGGTGTTACTCATTCTAAGTTTTGTTTCATCTTTGTTGCAAAAATATATATATATATATATTTTAGTTTTTAAATTTGAAAGTATATGTAAAATTTCTTGCATTAATAATACTTGAGGGATTTAGAAAAATTTATTTAAATATTTCCTGAGATATTTTTACTGTTTGTTATGAGAGGTGTATATATGTAGATTTTTTCTAAAACTTCGTTTCTTTTTTTATATTTTAAACTTGGAGACTAGATATCAGATTTATTAAAAGTTTTAAATTACTTTTTCCCACATAATGAAAAATATATAAGGAAGTTTTAAGAGACTATCCAAAGCCAGGTTCATGTAGATTAATAGAAATTTTCATTTGAGGCTTTATATTGTATTTGTGGCTTGCCAACCCACTGAATTTTTCCACTGATAGCAAAAATAAAATTGACTGAATCCTATTAATATTTTTCTCCCAGAAAAGGATACTTTACTTCCAAATATTAGAAGGCTTTCTCATTATATAGTTTTTAAAACATCTTTTTGATGTAAATTATAGCAGAATTTTAGGTTTTGAGAAAAAATTAATTTAACATTGAACTTTTACAAATGAATGTTTTTGGTTTTTTTTTAAATATATATTTTATTGATTTTTTACAGAGGAAGAGAGAGGGATAGAAAGTTAGAAACATCGATGAGAGAGAGACATCGATCAGCTGTCTCTTGCACATCCCCTATTGGGGATGTGCCCACAACCAAGGTACATGCTTTTGACCGGAACTGAACCCGGGACCTTTCAGTTCGCAGTCCGACGCTCTATCCACTGAGCCAAACCGGTTTCCGCATGAATGTTCTTTTGCAATTAAAACTATATACCCAGAGAAAGGTAACAGATAACTTTGCAATTAAGACAACAGTGTGGAAGGCAGGATTGGGCAATGTTAAAGAATTGGGACAATATAGTTGATTGCTTGTATCTATATCCTAGATCCACCAGCTGTGTGGCCTTGGACAGGTTAACTAGCTGCTCTTCCTGGTAGTTTTCTCACCTGTGAAGTAGAGATAATAATTTATTTTTACCGACTAGAGTCATGGTGCATGGATTTGTGCACCGGTAGGTCCCTTGGCCTGGCCTGCGTGGTTCAGGCCAAAACTGGCTCTCAGACATGTCCCGAGGAGTCCAGGATTGCAAGAGGGCTCAGGCCAGGGTGAGGAACCCCACTGGTGTATGATCGGGCCTGGGGACGGACCACGGAGGGCTCCAGGGCATGTCTGGCCCATCTCACCCAGTCCTGATCAGCCAGACCTCAGCAGCAAGCGCACCTACTGGTCAGAGTGTTTGCCCCTTGGTGGTCATGCATATCATAGCAACTGGTTGAACAGACACTTAGCATATTAGGCTTTATAAAAATATATATATGTTATTGATTTTTTTTTTTTTTTTTTACAGAGAGGAAGGGAGAGGGATAGAGAGTTAGAAACATTGATGAGAGAGAAACATCGATCAGCTGCCTCCTGCACACAATCTACTGGGGATGTGCCCCCAACCAAGGTTCTTGCCCTTGACCGGAATCAAACCCGGGACCTTTCAGTCCGCAGACTGACACTCTACCACTGAGCCAAACCAGTTTCGGCTAAAATATGTTTTATTGATATTTTTACAGAGAGATAAGGAGAGGAATAGAGAGCTAGAAACATCGATCAGCCACCTCTTGCACACTTCCCACTGGGAATGTGCCCACAACCAAGGTACATGCCTTTAACCGGAGTCAAACCTGGGACCTTTCAGTCTGCAGGCTGATGCTCTATCCTCTGAGCTAAACCTGTTAGGGCTTGCATATTACTCTTTTATTAGATAGGATATGCATAACCCATGGACACAGAATATAGTGCATTAGTCCTCGTGGGGGCGGTTAGGTGCAGGGTTGAGGGGGTCATTGGGAGGGAAAAGGGGACATATGTTGTACTTTCAACAATAAAGATTAAATATAGAAAAATTTATATGTTATAAAGTTGATTATGGCAATAAATAAAACATTTCTTTAGGCTAGATTTCTAGATAACTGACTAAATCAAAGAATATGGCTATCTATAAATATCCAAACTCATTGTATCTTCTTTAACACTGTTTGGTATTCTTTTTTTCTTGCTCATATAGACAAAAGTGATTTATAGTCAATAGTTTAATTTATTTCTTGGCTAACCATATATAGCAATTCATGTTTTTATAGTTAAACTAAAGGCCCGGTGCACGGATTCATGCACCAGTGGGGTCCCTTGGCCTGGCCTGTGCCCTCTCGCAATCCGGGACCCCCGGGGGATGTCAGAGCCAGTTTCAGCCCAACCCCCACAGGCCAGGTTGAGGGACCCCACCCATGCACCAATCTGTGCACTAGGCCTCTAGTATGTATATAAAAATCTTTGGTTAATCTCTTCCCCTCTTCCCCCACTCCCCACTTCCCTCTGAGATTCATCAGTCTGTTCCATGTTTCTATGCCTGTGGTTTCTGCTCTGCATTGAGCATCTGCCCCCAGTAGTCAGTGCGCATCATAGCTACTGGTTGGTCGGACCAGTATATGTATTATATATGTGTATATATAGCATACTTTTGTATATATAGCATACTATGTATGTATATATACACACACACACACATATATATGTATATATAGCATACTTTTAAACTATTTAACTTGATTAGGCTTACTTAGAAATGTTCAGTTCTTTTTAAGTCTTTGACTTAAGTTGCTTAGTAGTGACGCTTATCACACCTTGGAATTAACATAATTTTTCTTGCAGTCATGATTAAATGTAATGATAGGGTAACAAATACTATACTATACTTTTAAAATGTGGGCATATAATACTTTAAAATTTTTTTGAAATACCCAGATGGTGTTATATAATATACTCTAAAAAGAAAACTACTGTGTTATAGAATATATGCCTGACCATTTATTTTATGGATTCAAATCATTACAAAATTGCCTAGATTTGACTTTTCTTCTTTGTCCATAATTGGTTTAAATATAAAATAAAGGGTCTGTTAAACTTCATCATGCATTTAAGGATAACTAGAAATTCCAGGACAGGTAATATTAAAGTTATTTTTTAAAACTATTTTTATCAGTTACACATCCAAGCTAATTAAAATTTTTATGAAGAAAGTAAAATTTACAGAAGATCTTAATTAGCAGAAATAGTACAGGATTCCCCCCACCCCTTTATGGTTTGAGTGCTAACATTTAAAAATTATTTTTGTTTCAGGATTATAGAACTGAAAGAAATGGTTTCTGATGTTAATCTTGGTTTTAATAAGCTTTCCTTTATCTCTTTGGAATTATGTATGCTTCAGAAGTTGAGTTTTTTAGATCTCAGGTATGTATTGATACTGTTCTTTACTTTTTCCATTATAACTTGTCTTTGAGTTTTGCCTAACTTTTGCCCTGTCCCTCATATTTTCCTAAGTCTGGAAATTGGTCTTTAGCTTATTAATAATATTTTAGGGTAATTCTAAAATATAGCATTTAGGAAATGTTTTAATCAGATATCTATCATTGGTAGGCAATTTATAAGTTAGGTTACATGGCAAAATTATATTAGATATTGGAAAATATTAACACGTTTTTTTAGATTTTTGCTTATGCAAATAACAAATAGCATGTAGAAAGTATTTGCTTAATATGGTTTCTTTTCTGGAAATAAATAACATTAAACTGTCCTGTACTGGCATTCCAACTAGCTGGCATGACCTCTCTCTTTTAAAAAAAAATATATTATTATTGATATCACAGAGGAAGAGAAAAGGAGAGATAGAAACATCAGTAATGAGAGAGAATCATTGATCAACTGCTTCCTGCATGTCCCCTACTAGGGATCAACCCACAACCTGGGCATGTGCCCTTGACTGGAATCGAACTGGGGACCCTTCAGTCCGAAGACTGACACTGTATCCACTGAACCAAACCAGCTAGGGCTAGCATGGCTTCTCTTAAAAACAAAATTATTTGGTTACAAAATATTATATTACACATACATGCCAGAAATAATGAAAAGGAACACTATGAGTGTCAACAAAAAGAAAAGAAAATAAGGTTCTGCAGATGTAGTAGGAAGTTTAATTTAATTATATTCAAAGTTGACATGACAGGATCAGAATTATCACAGTTCTCTGAAGGTAATAATATATGTGTTTGGGTTACCTAATTTATTTGCATGGGCTTTAAAACTGTATGTCTACTACCAAGGCTTCATATTGTTCATATATTGTTTAGGAGTGTTTTTTAGTTCAAGTATAGCTCTTCTTGTTTTGCTCAAACAATAGTCAAATAATAATAAATTAAATTATATCTGTTTTTTACTTATGGGATGAAAGCAAATCTACTTTACTCTGCTCCTTCTAAATGTAGATTAGTTTCTATTTTCAGGTGGCAGCATTTGCAAAACAGTGTAAACTGTATTTTAGTTCAGTATTAACAGAGTAAAAAGGATGAATTCATGTCCACATTGCTGTTGTATTTATTTATTTTTTTTTACTATTCTTCAGTGTGTATGTATGAATGCCTTTTTCTGTAACCATATCCGGAGGTTTCTAATTAAGTGACTAAAATATGCTTTTATGTCTAATATCAGTAGGTGTAAGACTTTCTAGGAAAAGGATAGAAATGAGCAGTAGGTTATTCAGTACAACTTAATAAAAATAACTGGAGAAAAGTACAGAGAAAAGAAAAAAACATAGATTGAAATTTAACTATTACACTTGACTTCTGAATGTAAAGAAATAATTCAGAGAAAATTATTCAATTGTAATATATAGCAATCAGGTTGGATATAATTTTTTCACAGATATTTTTTATTTTAGTGATATAACCTCTATAATTCTACCTTTTTGTTAACCTTTCTTCTAACATTATTTCCAGATCCTTCTCATGTAAATGAGATTCTGTTTTTTGTCATGGTTCACCATAAGATCTAAAAAAAAAAAATGTTTTTTAATTCACTGTGCAAATTTAAATTCTAAACTTAGAATAGAAATGGACTTGCATAATACCTATGTTTAGAAAGTTCCACATTTCTAAATATGTAGAATCTCTCTACTTTCCTGTATCAATTGTTTTATATAATATTTTAAATTTTTTTCAGTAGCATTTCATGTCTGTATGCAAGATATCTCTGTATTAACACCAATCAGATATCTGTAGTATCAAAGAATGTGGTTTTTATAGACATGATCTAAAGGGCCCTGATCCGGAGGAATATTGCTGAACTAGTTTGAAGGAGATAAGGGGTTAGTTAACACTGTTTGTCCTGTTAAATCAATTGTCAAAGAATTGACTATATTATTAATGGGATACATATTGGTATTAGAATTTGGCACAGTAATCAAATACTTGAGGTAACTAACTGATTTAGTATTTTCAGGACTCAGCCGTAAGCAAATCAGATCGTAGATTGATAAGCAGAGCTGTGTATTTCTTGTGTGTGATCAACACTTTAATTATAAATTGAAGCTGAACAAAATTTCTTTGTAAATCATCTTTTTCTTTCTAATTTAGAAACAATTTTTTAAATTCTTTGCCTGAAGAAATGGAATCGTTGATAAGACTACAGACAATCAATCTTTCCTTTAATAGGTAAGAGAACAAATTTGTGACTAATGTTTATGCTATAGAAAATTTGTAGTTTTAATCAGAGAATACAACTAAAAGAGCAAACAAAAAAGGCCCTATATTTTTACTTCATTTAAATATCCAGGTTTATTTTCACTTAGTCCTACATAGAATTTAAAGTGTTGTTGCTTTCTTAGAATTTTCACCACTGACATGTAGTAGATTTTTTGATCCTTTTAATCATTTTAATATAATTGCTATAATGGAAGCATTGTGCACAGACAAAAGTGTTTCCTAAAATTACCTGAAGATAAAGGAGGTAGCATTGAAACTGAGACTTAGGAAAAATAGGCAGACATTTTTCAGATACACAGGGGTAAGGCACCCCAGGTAGAGCAAGTAGCATGTGCTAAAGCACACAGATATGAGAACATGCTGTGTTTGGGGCACTTCGAGAAGTTTAATATGGCTCTGACCATAAAGTATGGAGCTAGAGAAGTGGAGATAACAAATGAAGTTGTGGCATGTAAGCAGTAAAAACCCCTCAAGAGATTTTTATCCAAAATGAAACTTAGATTTAATTCTTTAAACACTATAAAACTACCACTAATTATTAAGAAATAGAGGCACATTGCATGAATTCATGCACCAGAAGGGTCCCTTGGCCTGGCCTACCTGGCCTATGGGATCGGGCTGAAACCAGCTCTCCGACATCCCCCAAGGGGTCCCAGATTACAAGAGGGTGCAGGCCAGGACAACGGACCCCACCTGTGGACATTCTGGGCTGGGGAGGGGCATGAGAGGTTGGCCAGTTGGGAAAGGACCGCAGGAGTGCTCCAGGGTATGTCTGGCCTGTCTCTCGCTCAGTCCCGATCAGCCGGACCCCAGCAGCAAGCTAACCTACTAGTCAGAACATTTGCCCCTGGTGGTCAGTGTACATCATAGTGACTGGTTGATTGGTCAACTGTTTGCCCCCTGGTGGTCAGTACATATCATAGCAAGCAATATTACACTTTGATTGGCTGAATGGATGACTGGACGACTGGACATTTAGCACATTAAGCTTTTTTTTTTTTTAATAAATGTATTTTATTGATTTTTTTACAGAGAGGAAGGGACAGGGATAGAGAGCTAGAAACATCAATGAGAGAGAAACATCGATCAGCTGCCTCCTGCACACTACTCACTGGGGTGCACCTGCAACCTAGGTACATGCCCTTGACCAGAATCGAACCTGGGACCCTTCAGTCCACAGGCCAATGCTCTATCCACTGACCCAAACCAGTCAGGGCCATATTAAGCTTTTATTACATAGGATAGCTAATACTTTTGGGGAGCTTATTATCTTCTGACACTGGACTAAATATTTTTACGTGTATTTCTCATTTCATTCTCACAAAAGCCTGAAGATAAAGGAGGTAGCATTGAAACTGATACTGTGGTAGGTTCTGTTACTGTGTCCATTTTAAAAAATTGAGGATATATGGGAATAGAGGGATCATATCTCAACAAAATAAAAGCTTTATATGATAAACCTATAGCCAAATTCATACTCAGTGGTCAAAAACTAAAACCATTTCACCTAAGAACAGGAACAAGATGGAATGCCCATTTACACCATTCCTGTTTGACATAGTTCTGGAAGTGCTAGCCATAGCAATTAGACAAGAAGTAATAAAAGGTATCAAATTGAAAAGAAGATGTAAAACTCATTATTCACAGATGACATGATACTGTACATAGAAAACCCTAAGGATTCCATTAAAAATTATTAGACTTCATAAATGAATTCAGCAGGATACAAAATTAATGCCAAGAAATCAATGGCATTTTTATACACCAGTAGTGAACTAACAGAGAGAGAGACTAAAAAAACAATCCCATTTACCATTGTACCAAAAAGATTAAGTTGCATAGGAATAAACTTAACTAAGGAGGTAAAAGACTTGTACTTGGAAAACTACAGGACACTGAAAAAAGAGTTAGAGGAAGACATAAACAGATGGAAGAACATACTATGTTCATGGATTGGTAGAATCAACATCATTAAAATGTCCATACTACCCAAAGCAATCTATAGATTCAGTGCACTCCCCATTAAAATACCAATGGCATGTTTCACAGACCTAGAACAAATTCTTCAAAAATTCCTCTGGAGTAAAAAAAGAGACCCCAGATAGCTCAGCAATCCTGAGAAAGAAGAACGAAGTAGGAGGGAATCTCAATACCAGATATCAAGTTGTATTACAAAAACATTGTTCTCAAAACTGTCTGGTACTGGCACAAGAACAGATATATAGATTAATGGAATAGAATAGAGAACCTAGAAATTGACCCAAACCATTATGCTCAATAAATATTTGACAAAGGAGGCAAGAACATACAATGGAGTCAGGACAGTCTCTTTGATAAAAGGTGTTGGGAAAATTGGACAGATACATACAAAAAAATGAAACTAGACCACCAACTTACACCATACACAAAAATAAACTCAAAATGTATAAAGGACTTAAACATAAGATGGGAAACCATAAAAATACTACACAGACAGTGAAATCTCAGACATATGCTGAAGCAATTTCTTTACCAATACAGCTCATATGGCAATGGAAACTAAAGAGAAAATAAACAAATGGGACTACATCAAAATAAAAAGCTTCTGTACAGCAGAATAACAAGAAAGCCCACTGCATGGGAGAATATATTTGCCAATGTTATCACCAATAAGGGTTTAATCTCCAGCATTTACAGGGAACTCATACAACTTAACAAAAGGAAGATAAACAACCTAATAAAAAAATGGGCAACAGACCTAAGTAGATACTTTTCAAAAGAGGACATAAGGAAGGCCAAGAGACATATGAAAACATGCTCAAAGTCACTAATCATCCGAGAGATGCAAATCAAAACGACAATGTGGAACCATCTCACACTTGTCAGAATAGCTATCGTCAACTAATCAACAAATGACAAGTGCTGGTGAGGATGCAGGAAAAAAGGAACCCTCGTGTACTGTTGGTGAGAATGCAGACTGGTGCAGCCACTGTGGAGAACAGTATGGAGTTTCCTTAAAAAACAAAAAATGAAACTCCCATTTGACCCAGTGATCCCACTTCTAGGAATATATCCCAAGAAACTAGAAACACGAATTAGAAAGGACATATGCACCCCTGTGTTCATAGCAGCACAATTTACCAGAGCTAAGATTTGGAACAGAATAAATGTCCATCAGCAGATGAGTGCATTAAAAAACTGGTACACCTACACAATGGAATGATATGCTGTGGTAAAAAAGGCATTCTTTCCATTTGCAGCAGCATGGATGGAACTGGAGAGCATTATGCTAAGCAAAGTAAGCCAGTCAGAGAAAGACAAATATCACATGATCTCACTCATTGTGGAATACAATGAACAACATAAACTGATGAACAAAAACAGATTCAGAGAAGCAATGATCAGACCTTCAAACCTCAGAGGGAAGGTAGGGGAGGCTGGGGGTAAAGGGGCGAGACCAACCAAAGGACTTGTATGAATGCATATGAGCCTAACCAATGGACACAGACACCAGGGTGGTGAGGGCATGAATTGGGTGGTGGAGGGGCATTGTGGGGATAAGGACACACATGTAATACAATATCTTAATAATAATAATAATAATAATAGTTAAAAAAAAAAAAAACCAACCCTGAGGATTAGGAGCTAACTCACCTGACATTCACATAGATAGTAAATAATAGAGCTGGCATATGAAACCAGGTGGTTTGACTTTAGAAGTTGGGCTCTTAATAAAGTGTCATATTGTTTTTTTATGATGAAAGTTGATTTTGGTAACAACTTAAATATTAATAGCTAACATTTACTGTATTTCAGCCACAATCTGATGGTCTTCAGATATATTCATTTAATCCTGATAATCCTATATAATAAAAGACTAATATGCAAATTGTCCCTTCCACCAGTAGTTCGACCAAAGGGTGGGGCCAGCCCGCCAACTGTCTGTAGGCCCCGCCCCTGCTCTTAGCTCCCCACCCAGATCGGGGATGGGGCCAGCCAGCCAATCTCTTGTATCCCCTCCCCCTGCTGGCCCAGCCTGATCCACCCCTATTGGGGCAGGCCGGCCAGTCCCTACCTGTGCATGGATTCGTGCACTGGGACTATAGTAAGTTTATAAGTTTCATACTATTATTCCTCATTGACATAGTGATGTTAAAATGCTGTTTTTTAAATTTTTGTTCTGTCTGCTCCATTATTTTTGCTTTCTCATAGGTACATTATACTACTGTTGTCATTTTTTTTAATTTTTTAATTAAATTATTATCTTTGTACATATACATTGCCCTCCCCCCTCCCATACATACCCTCCCTCCCCAGAATTTTGTGTCCATTGGTTGTACTTATATGCATGTATACAAGTCCTTCAGTTGATCTCTTATCTCCCCCAGATCTCCCTTGTTGTCATTATTTTAAAATGTATGCACTTCTCAGATCTCTCAATTTTTACTTGTGAATTGAATTATCATTTCTCTCTTGAATTGTCTGTTAATCAGTTGCGTTGTCAAGTAATGTCTTTGGAGAAGTGGCAAAAGTTAACCCTAACTTCTGCGTTAACAGTTGAGCCATGTAATTTTTTCCCCCTTTAAGTGTGCAATTATGATTTATAGTATATTCACAGATATGGACACCATCATTACAACCAATATTTTTATTGCCTTAAGAAGAAACCATTGTACACTTTAGCTGCCATCCTTTTATATCCCCTTCTCCACCTTCTCAGTACTAAGTAACAATCTTTCTGTCTTTAGACTTGTCTATTCCATTTTATATAAATAGAACTATATGTGATCTTCTGTGACTGCTTTGTTTCCCATAGCATAATGTCTTCAAGATTCATTCAAATTGTAGCATGCATTGGTAATTCATTTCTTTTTATTGCAGAGTAACATTTTCTATATGAATGTACCACATTTTTTTTATTTACTCATCAGTTGATGGTTATTTGCATTGTTTTCAGCTTTTTGGTTCTTATTGTTAATGATGCTCTAGATTAGGGGTGTCGAACTCAATCAGAGAAGGGGCCAAAATCTAAAATCCAGCCTAAATTGCGGGCGGAATGGTTTACTGAACAGTCATAAACTGTCATTGTGATGGAAACGCAGCGGAGTGCAGTGATGACAGCGCGGTGCGGGCCACATTGCAAGGCCTGGCGGGACGGATTTGGCCCGAGGGCCTTGTGTTTGACACATGTGCTCTAGATGAACAAGCTTTTGAATGGACAAATCTTATCACTTCTCTTGGCAGTAGAATTATATGATAACTCTGTGCTTAACTGTTGGAGGAACTGCCAGACTCTTCCAAGGTGGCAGCACCATTTACAGTGCCACCAGCAATGTATGATTTCTCCACATCCTGTGATTTCTCCCATCTCTACCAATTCTTATTTGATTTTTTTATTTTAGCCATCTAATGTTATTTGCCTTTTAAAAAAATATATTTTATGGATTTCAGAGAGGAAGGGAAAGAGACAGAGAGATAAAAGCATCAAAGATGAGAATCTTAATCAGCTGCCACCTACACTCTCCCTCCCCCCAACTGGGGATCAAGCCTGAAATCCAGCATGTACCCAGACCCAGAATTGAATCGTGATCTTCTGGTTCATAGGTCAATGCTCAACCACTGTGCTACACTGTCTGGACAAAAGTGGTATTTTTAAAAAAAAACAACATATTTTATTGATTTTTTACAGAGAGGAAGGGAGAGGGATAGAAAGTTAGAAACATTGATGAGAGAGAAACATCAATCAGCTGCCTCCTACATACCCCCCACCGGGGATGTGCCCACAACCACAGTACATGCCCTTGATCGGAATCAAACCCGGGACCCTTCAGTCCGCAGGCTGATGCTCTATCCACTGAGCCAAACCGGTTTTGGCAAAAGTGGTATCTTATTGAAGTTTTAATTCACATTCCTATGATTTCTAATGATGCCAAGCACCTTTTCATGTCATCGATCATCCTATATAATAAAAGCCTAATATGCTAAGTGTCTGGTTGTCCAGTCATCCGTTTAACCAATCAAAGTATAATATGCTAATGATATGCTAAGGCTGCTAAACTGATGGTTATGATGTGTACTGACCACGGGGGGGGGGGTGCGGGGGGGGGGGCAGTTGACCGGTCGACCAGTCGATATGACATGCACTGACCACCGGGGGTAGACGCTCCGACCAATAGGGGTCTGGCTGATCCGGACTGAGCAAGACAGGCCAGACACACCCTGGAGCCCTCCTGCGATCCTTACCTGGCTGGCTAATCTCCCGTATCTCTCCATGGTCCCAAACATGCACCAGTGGGATCCCATGGCCTGGCCTGCACCCTCTCATCATCCAGGATCCCTTTGGGGATGTTTAGAGTCGTTTTTTGCCTGTTCCCACAGGCTAGTCCAAGGGACCTCACTGGTTC
Organism: Pipistrellus kuhlii; assembly: GCF_014108245.1. NCBI lineage: Eukaryota > Metazoa > Chordata > Mammalia > Chiroptera > Vespertilionidae > Pipistrellus > Pipistrellus kuhlii. The sequence continues at coordinate 147,989,949 of NW_023425515.1, forward strand.
ATGAATTCATGCACCTGGCTTCTAGTTTGTGTATATTCTTTAAAGACCTGCCTATTCAGATCTTTTCTCTAATTGTCAGTTGGGTTTTCCTTTTACTATTGAGTTGTAAGTTTTCTTTATATATTTTAGATACAAATTCCTTATTGGATATATGACTTACAATATTTTCTTCTGTTTAGTGGGTTATTTTTTCATTTTCCTGATGGTGTCCTTTGAAGCACAAAGGTTTTAATTTTGATGAGGTCGTTTATTTATCTTTTGTTGTTTGTGCTTTTGGTGTTATATCTAAGAATCTATTGTCTGATCTAAGGTCATAAAGACTTAATCCCTGTTTTCTTTAGAATTTTATAGTCTTAGCCCTTACATTTAGGTCTTTAATCCATTTAGAGTAAATTTTTGTATAAGATGAGAGGTAAGGATACCAGTTGTCTTTTTGCATGTGAGCCACGCCTTTTCATGGGTTGGTGGGAAAGAAAAGGAGGGACTTTTTGGAGGCAGGTTAGTTAGTCTGTACTCCTAGGTATTAACTCCTAATCCTCTGGAAGTACAGAGCTGCCTTGATTATTACTTTTTTTTTTTTTTTTTTAATATCAAGGCAGCAAAGGAAGGGCAATGTAGGGAAGTGAAAGGCCACAGTTGTAAAGTTCTACAGCCTATCTTTATCTTTTCTAGTCCATTTTATGAGATGCGGTTTGCCTCACACTATCCTGGCCTCTGTCCCCCAAGAGACATTCGAGGATTTTGTATTAATTGTTCTGAGAGCCATTAGTTTTCTTATCTCTTTTGTGGCATCTTCAGCCTTGCTTTGGAAGAGGAAGCTGATAGTCTATGCTAGTTTGTCATCTTTTCAAGAACCAAAAAGGCACTTATTTTTGAAATTTCAGTCAAAGCAAAATAGGAATCTTAAATTTCTACTTAATATTGGCAGTGATTCTGTTTCATAATAAAAGTGAACTAAGGAAGAATACCTACACAGAGACATTTTATGTAAAGAATCTCAGGAAGATTTCCTTGTCTCCTGAATGTGAAGAAGAAAACATTGGAGAATTTACTCTAAACTTGCTTGATTTTATACAATAAAAGAAACTGTTCCAAATCTCTCCACTTAACATATATTTCAAGGTTTCCAAAATTAGTTCATTTTCTTTATTTTCTGGGTAAATTTGAACCTAGGACTTGAACCAAATATAAAATAATTTACACTAAAGAAAACTTTATCTCAAGATATGAAACTTAAGATCGTTGTTTGAAGGAATGATTTTGCCTCTGATTCCAATATATTTAGGTGTGCTGTTCATCTTTAAATAGGTTCAAAATACTACCTGAAGTTCTGTATCGCATCTCGACACTTGAAACAATTTTAATTAGTAACAATCAGGTTGGATCTGTGAACCCTGAAAAATTGAAGATAATGGAGAATCTGGTCACATTGGACCTTCAAAATAATGACCTCCTACAAATTCCACCAGAGCTTGGTAATTGTGTGAACTTAAGGTAATTACTTCATTCTACTAAGATTTTCCATGTATTTGATTGCTTTGTTGAAGTTTCTGAGTTTTTTGTTTGTTCTGTTGCAGTACTCTACCAGGAAAGTTGAAATAAAATTGTCCTGTTAAAAATAACAGATAACAAACCCAGAATCTCAATTCTGTTTTCCAGATTTTACCAAATTTATTTTTTAAGCTTTGTTTATGTGGTATTATATATATGTGTAAAGTAGTTGATTGTTTCTAGTGATACTTTTCTCATCACTCAATGTAACCTGAAACGAATGTGTAAAATGTCAGGGGAATACATTTAGCTGTGCATATGGGGTTTTTCAAAATTTGAGTACAGATTATCACCATTTATTTCAAATGGTCTTCATGCTGGGTCATGGTCTTCCTCACTCTCTGTGTTCGCTGTCATCTTAGTCTTCAATGCTTTTATCCTGCTTTTATCAATAATCAATCTAAATATCATATTTGGAAAACCTTCCTTATTCTCCAGGCAGAATTAGTCACTTCTCTAATTTTCTATCCTGCTTTGTTTAGACTCATACCATTTCTTTGTCCTCCTTTAAGAAAGAGTTGTTCCAGTACCTGGAACATAGAAAGCACCCAATAATGCTTGTTAAGTGACTATACAGGGAGTTGGAGATGTCAACAGAAAGCTAAATAGTGAAGCAGAATGTGTCAGAAGTAATATAATTATTGAAAACTGCACATGATGGTTTGACATACTTTACTTTCTCGGGCAGCACTGGCATCTGCTCTGTAGCCCTTAGTGCATTATAGGAGGCACGTACAGTTGATTCTCCTTACCGGAAGCAGTTGTATTCTATAAAGTCTCTGTAAATACCAAATTAGCGAATCCTGAACTGTTACTCCTAGGGGAAATACAAGAGGTAGGTTCTTTTAAGCCTCTGGTTATGACATTTTCAATCAGTACATTACCCCTTTTTTAATGTGTTTGTATTAAGACACCTTATTTAATATTGTTAATTTATTAGTATTGAACTATGCCCAAACAGCTCTATAATACATGCCTGAATGAAGCTTACTTAATATGTATTTTTTTCTGTAAGGCACATGGCAGCCTTCTTTTAAGAAACTAGAGAGTACTTTAGCACTACACTTGCAGGCCACTTTAAACAGTGAATAGGGACAAAAATGAAAAAAGATGCCACATGAAATAGGCCAGGGATAGGACACTTGTTTACAGAATGAGAGCTGAAACAAGAAGGCAGTGCCACATGCTCAACTTCAGCGGAGAATGTGCCCATCCAACTCGAATTTTTTGCTGTTCTATGTGTGTCAAAAATGGCTTTCAAAAGTGTCAGCTGCATTGATTTTGGGGTTGCAAATGAGTTTTAGTGAGTAGGCAAATTAGCAAATACTGAGGATTGGCTGTAATTAACTTCTTTTTCTATAAATTAAGAAAGTCAGTCTTTAAAAGAATTCCCAAGGCACATAGTATTTGAAGATTTAATTTAGGTGTGGTGTGATTCCTTTAACTTTTGTTTACACAAACACGCAAGTTATTAAAAATTAATATAAAAGTTTATCTCATAAGTTAAGGTATTTCATTAATTATTAAAGAAACCAATTAAGCCAATTAAACCAATTAAATCTCAAATTGGAACCTCATTTCAGAATATGTAAATAGATTTTTATGTGAGTACCTGATCAAGGTGGGTGGAGAGGGCAGATGTGCCAATGTTTCCCGGGGCGGAGGGGGATATTTTGTTTACGTTTTAGACCTTGGAATGAGTACTTATATGCTCATTCTGTACTTGTGTAAATACAGGGTGGGGCAAAAGTAGTTTTAAAGTTGTTTGTATGGAAAGTAATGCAATAATTAATAAAAATAATACAGGAATAAACTGTGTTTCACGTACTCACAACTGTAAACATAGCCTGTATAATTTAACCTTTTAGTATGTGGTCATTATAAGATTTAGAAATGGATGAGTTAAATGATGGTTCAGATGACAACTCCTCTCTATAATAGCTGTAGGATCTTGGACAAGTCTTTCTTACCTCCCTGAACTTGTATTTCCTTATCTCTAAAAGGAATATTATTGGGGCCTACATTATAGGTTGTTAAGATAACTGAATCATTGAATTTAAATTACTTAGCAGAGTACCTTTCACGTACATATTGTTAATGTTGTCTTGATTATTGTTGTAGTTATAATTTCAACTGTTTAAATGGTTAGATTTAAAAAAGACAAAAAAAAAAAAAAAACTACACAAATCTTATTTATAATATAATGAAATTAGAAGAAAAGCTTCCCTAATGGACAGTGTTAAAGTTATTTCTCTCTTTTGCTTAGAACATTACTACTCGATGGAAATCCATTCCGTGTTCCGAGAGCAGCCATATTAATGAAAGGAACAGCCGCTATTCTGGAATATTTGAGAGACCGAATTCCTACGTAAATTGGAGTTGTTTTATAATCTTGGTCATGCTAATTCTTAGAATTCTTACATTGATAACGAATGTTTTTTAAGGTGTTGTATACATTTGTAACAGTGATAACACTGTTCTGAGTGTTTTGCATAAGATTTATCCTACTCATTTTCATTCCATTGTAACAAAACAGTTTCTTCAAAAGTGAATTTTTATTTAGTGAAGTTTAATATTTTTAATATTTTTTATAATGACAAAGTGTTTTTGTAGAATGGTTTTTCCCCCATTTCTGTTTTTGTTACATATAATGTGACCAATTCACTTGAGTATGACCATCCAGTTTCTTTTGTTTAATATAAAATTGACTTGAATTTTATACAGTGTTGTTCTTTGACATTTAAAAATAAGACTTCATTACTGATAGGACTTTTGTGATATGGTTGGTCTCAATGTAAGTTTTAAATTAACATGCATTGTATTGTTTTTGTTTTAATTTATCTTAATAGTTGAAATGACTTTAGCCTTTTCCCCATGTTTTAGGAAATCATGTCACAGAAATGCTACATAAGATATAGTTATAGTGGAGAAAATAGTGTTGGTATAATTACTCTCACCATTTTTGATTTAAAAGTTGACAAGGTTTTTTAAAATGATGTTTTAGTATTAAGCTTCCATAAAATAATCTGGTATTTCTAGATGCAAGAAATTTAAAGAGATTGGATCTGCATATTTTTCCTTCAAAGTGTTAGCAGTTTAAAGGTACTTTTTCTTTTCTTTTTTAATTTTGAAGACCTTATTTTATTCTATAGATATTAGAAACAGGACATTACCAATAATGTATACTGCATAGAAATCTTGAGATGTGTTTTGTTTAAATACTTACTAATCAAGTATTTGTATACATTTATTTTGGTGTGTTGTAATCCAACCTTGTATATTTTTTTCCCAGGGCCTTAATTTAAAAATTTGCTTGTAACCTTCATAAGATTAAACTTGTAATCAGGCAGTAATTTTCTAAAAGGGAAGTTGTTATAGGTGAACTTCATTTAATAAATATCAAATATAAACATTTTTATTTACATCAGAAATATCAGAAGTAGGCTAGGCTGATCAGTCATTATAAAACTTACCATATGATTCCATTAAATAGTCAATCAATAGAATGTATAGGTATTAACTTACATAGAGAGATGGGTGGATAGATAGGTAGGTCGGTAAATAGGTAGATAGCTTTTGTATGATCAAGGCATGCTTATATGAAAAAGTCAATTGCTACTAAAGACATATAGTACATGTTCATAATAAAAGTTACATTTTCAAATGTTAATTACAATGTTTGTGTTTTTGGTTTAAAATAAACATGCTTTTTTCATACTATAACTTTGGTTGACTAAAAAAAATCTGCTTTGACATTAAACAAAAGACACTTTACAATAAGGTGACATTTTATTATTTATACAATAAGGAGACTTTTTTGTTATTCAAAACACTTTTAAATACTGGAAAAGTTGAGTACACCAAAGCCGAAAAATGGCTCTGCTATACACTGCACAGCATTATTTTAGTCCCTGTATTTTTATCTGTACAGAAAGCATCTTCAAAATGCATTCTAATCACATTGTACACCTTTGCCGATTAGTGTCAATACATAAAATAAAACTGCAGAATACAGCTTGCATTTGCAAATTAACTGACCAAGTAATTTCACTGATTCAGTAAATTTAAAATATAGATTCATAGGACTTATTTGCACATAAAATGAAAGCAGCTTTCAACTTTGTTATGGTCTCACACTGCAAAAAATAAAAAACCCATTAAGTACATTCACAGTCTGTTAATAAAGTAGTAAATGTCTTCATTCAGTTTTATTTACATCATTCTGTAGTTCAACTAAAAAGTACGGTTAATTGCGGTACTGTAGTTCTTTTAACACATACAAAAACGACAATTTTTATGTATACTTTAAGCTCAAAATCACAATTATCTCAAAATATTAATTACAGTACAGCCATTTCAATTAAACACGTTATGATTTATTTTTTTTATAAAATGGTAAAACTTTTTAATAAAGTAAGTAATTAGTTTTGGGTTGGCTAGAGTTCGCCCATGTAGAAAACCTTAAACGTTAACAAGTGTTTCCTGCCCCCTCCCACCCGAGTTTGTATACAGCCACCTCGGCTAGCAAAGAGACAGAGAAGGCCCCAATATGTAAAGATTAAGCCTCTTTTGCTATACTGCTGTGGCTTGTTTCTTCCATAAGAGCTTCACAAGGGGAATGTCAATAAACTATGCAGTGAAATGCATGCATTAATATACAATATGTTTATGTAAAATGTTAGTATTTACTAGTGCACGTTAAAATGTTCACAAAGAAGCCATAATTAATAAAGAAGCACTTATAAAGACCTATCAACTGAAAATTGTAAATTTGAAAACTACTTGATAATACAATGGAATGTCTGTGAAAACAAATCCCAATTCAAGGTCTTTCTCTGGCAAAAGGAGCTCCAGTTACTTGGCCTTAAGATGTCACTGTTGCACTGCACATATAGTAGTGAAGTCAGTTGTCAAAAAGAATATGAGTCTAGAGATTGTCTTAATTTTGCTAAGTACCGGCCTAATGTTGCATGACTGAGTAGGAATTTTTCTTAAACTTACAGAAGAGTGAAATATTTCACTACCCGAATTATATGACTTCAAATGAAAATTTGTGTGTGTACATGTGTTTAGCAAATGTAAAAATACTAATATAAGGAGGTGGAATTAATACTTACTTATATAGCAATAAAAGAATTATGCCCCCCAAATAACTAAGGTCAAAAGTAATCAATTATCAAATAGTTTAGGAATGAAAGAATATTTTTTCACAGCTACATTAAAAAATTCAGACACCCTAAAACCCTTTTAACTTACAATTCTTTCAATTAAAAACATCACTATCTTGGTTTAGAATTGTTGCTAATGTTTCTTCTCCTAATAGAAAGAGACCACAGTTCATATTATGGTTTACTTTTATACAATTGGGTGTGTATGTGTTGGGCGGGGTGTGTGTGTGTGTGTGTGTGTGTGTGTGTGTGTGTACACTTGCATGGCTATAAAATGGGAAAAATTAAAGTACTTGCAAACTACTTTTGCAAGGTTATTTGAGGTGGTCTTTGAAATTTATAAATAAAATTCAATAGATTTGCCTCTGAATTTCAAATAGGAAAAAATTTATTCTTCATATGAAGACAATGTAATGCTAAGCTTCCTTTAGTCTCTTCTATACACTGAGTACAAAGAGAAACTTGAATAGCTCTTGGGACAAAAATATCTAGTTTATCAATTATTTTTCTCTTTATTCCAAACAGAAAATAATAAGGCTTTTCCAGAAGGAAAATGTAGTTGATGATGTTAAAGGAAAATGCCCAAACATTATAAAGCAGTATTAAAATATTTATTGCATTCCATTGACACTAGGTGTCATCAAAACTAAAACCAAATTTCCTAGAGTAAAACTTAGCATACGACATTCATTACAGCCCCGAAGGGTGCCTTTTCCACATTCAAGATCAATAAGGCTCCTCTGAGTGGAAAGACTCTACAAGTATTGAAAATAAAATTTATTTCAGCACCACATTGTGAAAATAAATCACCATTCCAACAAATATGAGGACTGCTTTGTGTTCTATCTGCCTGAGAGTTTCATCTTAGTTTTCTTATAGACTTTCAAAACATTACATAAGATTTCCTGACTAAGAGAGGTTCTTTAGGCGAGTGCTGGGGAAGGGGAAGAGGGAGGGAAAGATACAAAGAAATATAATGTGATTTCTTTTTTCCACCAAAGGCTTTCCTTAATTTAGCTATCAAAGATTAGTTGACCCGAATGCTAGGGCATTATTTAACCTCATTACCTGTGCAAAACAAATGCACAAAGAAAAACACCTATGTACGTGTGTCTCTGCAGAGACATAAAACCTGAGTCACAATAAAAAGTTTTTAATATAAGAAATCTTTTCTTAATGTAGGAAAATAACCTTTAAAGGGCCAAAAATATCTTTGTACAATATAATTAGCTAACTAAAACTTCAATGTGAATAAGTATCACATATTTTATAAGGCTTAACAAAAAAGAAATAATTTACATTTGATAATTTTCTTAACTATAACTGATACCCCCATTTTTATTTCTAACATATATACTCATTCCCTTGAATTCATTAACTTTTCCAAAAAATAAAAGCATATTTAGATACGAGGACTGTTTAATTTCTGATAAACAGTTTTTACTTTCATCTAAATATTGAGGACATAGGAGATTTGGGGTTGCTAGGCATATAACAATGCCAAACCAAAATAGAGCTCTAAAATTCAAAACAAAATATATATTTTGAAGGAAAACATTACTTGGAAAATTATATCATAGATAGAGTTGGGCCAAAGTCTGCATGAAGCTATTCTCTTATGTGCAGGCTTCCTTTCTGCAGATAATTACCTCTTTAAAAATCCCTTTTCTCTATGCACAGTTTCCTCAGCTTTCAGTGGGTTTCTGACTGTTTCCATACTTGAACCCTGAATTCTCCCAACTGAAGGAAGCTCCCTTGCTCACATCCAACCACCAGTTACAATGTCCTTTCTACTCCTCTACGTCTTTGTTAGCTCTTCCTCATCTTTAGTAGCTGAGTTCTGTGATGACTCCTTGGCTTCCCTTCCTGTTACACTTAACTACTCAGTAGGAGGAAATATGTTTGTCCCCACTATTATCACTGGACACTTTAAGGCTCCATTCAGGACATACTTATTCCCTGGGCTACATCCATCCCAGATACAATCTGGGAGTGGTTTATAAGAAAATGAGTTGCTGCTCCACACTGCCCCCAACTGGCCATTGTCAGCTGGGACATTGCATTGATTATGCATTACTATGTCAGTTAAGTCATACCTAGAAGAGGAATCCTGAACCAAAAGATTCAATCCTTGCATTTGTAAGTGAACAGTTGTACCAATCGGGATTCTGGACAGCATCTTTGAATGCTGTTTTTTGGGTCAGTGGGGCTAGTTTGGGGATAGGGTGGTAAATGCACATGGTAGGGTGAGAGATTATAGGCATTAGCCTGGTGAACTAGTCTCTTTTGTCTCTTTGTAATGACTCTTGCCTGAGGATCACGAGAAAGATTCTGTAATGTGCAGAAGGCTAAAAGCAGAGTCACACTTTCTCTGCCAACAGACTAGTTACCATGGGAACCAATGAAGAAAAATGAAAATATGACAAGAAGCTGAGGATTAAATGTGGAGAAAATTGATAGGGAGTTGGTTTCTACACGACAATTTGAACATTTGGGATTTAAAGAACGGGATGTTCCTCAGGTGACCAGACCAATGACAATGAATAAAATGACTTGCCGGTCGCTGGTCCTGGCAGCTGAGCTGTGAGGGATACAGAGAGGAAGCAGTAAGCATCCAGTAGCTTGGATAAGGGGAACTCTATAAAATCCAGTTCCATTCCTGGGAAGGCTGAACAGCAGTTCAAAGGGTAAATTAGCCATGTGGTCCAAAGGTGCCCTTTGAAAGGTATGTCCATCTTCCCTTGATAAACCAAAGCCTGCGGTAATTCTCACCCTTTCAGGGCAGGACGCACTACTTGACAACACTATTGCACATCTAATATATTATTGCTTGAAACATCTTCCTAAGTATTAAAATAAAAAATACCACTTCTAAATCCGCAGCCATCCCCCTGCCTAACAAGGCAGCTATTGCCGTGACCTAGAATTTAGTTTTTCATTAAGGAAATAATCCTACTTCACCGGATACAAGTCTTCCCTGTGGACACCCCTCTGTCATTCTAACAAACCAGACTCCAGGATTCCAGGACAATCTATAACAAGGGCTTGGTTTCAGCCCACTCTGAGAAAGTTGACCTACGTTAAGCATTGTACTTGCAGAAGTTCAGGGGAGATCATATCTGTCCTCTCCCCTAAGCTTCCCCAAAAGCTCCTTTCTGAGATCCTATGATGAACGCCTCATTCCTATGACTTCAGCCTTTGGTCCACATTGAAATGCAATTGCCCTGAGGAAATAAGGGAAGGTCACACTAGAGATGACCTGCTTTTCATCTAGTAGTGATACCCTTCACCCGACCCACCCTCCCAACACGCAGAAATTAAAGACTAGAAACAACAGCACCCAGGAAGTAGGAGGCAAGCTATCGTTAGAGAGTTGTCTTTAGGATACATCTAACTATTCATGGTTTAAATAAAATGTGCCCTTTGTGCAGTGCTAGGTCCACTGGACACAGGTTTCACCACACATGCTCATTTCTAGCTCACTAATGACAGGCTGTTCTTGTCAGAGTTCCTTTGACCATCTCAACAACGAGTTCTTGAAATGCCCAAAGCCCATGAATTTTTGTTTTCCCAAGAGAGTTTACAGAGTTCTAAAATCCAATAAAGTCTGAATTTTCTCCCACTTACAGAGTTTGAAGGCAGACTTGATAATAAACAGAGATCTGAGTACAGTGATTTTGCTTATGTTAAAATAATTTCTTCACCAGTATTCCAGTGAATTTAGGAATTTGGGACTTCCAGGGCAGGTTTTTGCAGGTAGGAAGCATAAGAATAACCTGATACAGGACTAGCCTTGAAAGCTACACAAAGCACAATGTGACTCTAACAGGTAAGCAGATCTCTTTCTGAGACAGGCAAATAGACTCTAAGAGGATCTTCACCAACCCCTCTATCTTTGGAGTTGACATGAAAAGAGTAACTTTGTTCATTTCTGATACGGTCTCTAAAATCAGGCAGCACAGGCTCGGAGGACTTCCTGGTCCGGATTAAATGAAGATTTCTGTGACTTGGTACTGGTTCTCTCTCTGGAAAATCATTCATTGGACATGCTGGAGCTTCTCCGGGCTGAAAGGCCGCCTGACACTAGGTATTTAATAGTTTTACCACATCTGTTCATTCTTCAGGCAAGAAGATAAAAACATGTTGTAATAAAGCACATAACATCTTGAGAATTTAAATTTGACTCCAGATTTTTTAACCAACTTAACTTTTCTCCTTATTTTCTTTGAGGTTGTATAAATGATTCCCTGATATATATATATATATATATATATATATATATATATATATATATATATATATATATACCTCAAATGATTACTGACTTTTACGTATTTGTTCATAGTTTTCTTTAGTTTATCATACAGGTGAGTATATAATCTGCAAAAGAACAAATCTTGCCAATATTAGGACATGCATTGCTTTCAACCACAAGTATTTGAAATAAAAAAAAAAAAAGCTGACTTATCTGTAAAAAGATTATGTCTATCTTATGGGCATCTGATGAATAAGTCTGCAGATCGAATGGACAGCATGATGACTGTGGTCAATAATATTGTATTGAACACTGGAAATTTGCCAAAAGAATAGATTTTAGATGCTCTCAAAACACACACACACACACACACACACACACACACACACTCTCTCTCTCTCTCTTTCTCTCTCTCTCTCTCTCACATGGCAAACTTGTGAGGAGATGAGACATTAACTAGCTTGACTTTAATAATCATTTTACTATGTCTGTATATACTTTAAGTATATGCAATTTTTTTAAAATTTAAAAAACACACCCAAAACAAGAAAGCAAGGAAACCACACTCCATGGCTTATATTTCTGGATTAAGATGTGCTAAATGAGCAAATAATTCAATTTAATTGTGAAAAAAAAAGATGGCTTTTTAATGTTGGCCATTGAATAAACGTACATAGGTAGAGAGTGTTTTTCAACCTTTCACCCTTTATCTCCAGCAATATGACCAGAGTAGTACTTTGAGGTCAGGAGCCCTGTGATTAAGTATTTAAAGCACAATCTCATATTCCAATGTAAGCATGCTACACAATCCGCTACATACAGTTCTAATAAACTCACACTTTTGAAGTTGAAGCACAAAGACACTAAATTGCTCCAAGGTGCAACCCACCACTTCATCACCAAATGGCAACCCATTTTCCAGACCACGGTTGAATTCATATAATTTTGAATCCACTATTTAGGAAATCCTCAATTTTAACCTCTAAGAGCAAACACAATCCCTGGATTTGTTGGCTATAATAACCTATCTGCCATTCCTTTTGCCAATGTTATCTCTGAGGAGACGATTCTGTTAGAATAACTTGTGGGAATTTAGATGGCTGCCCCTCCCTAGTGCTTAGCTACATTGCCAGGGCAGCTCAACTCCTCAGCGTTGGAAGCCCTTCGCGGAGTGTCTGGGGGATAGGTCACATGCTTTTCCAGCTGTCCACCTGACTGACACAGCTGAGACTTGTCTGAATGTTCTGGGCACTCTTTCGTTTTTTCCTAAATAGTGGATTCCTAGGAAATTTTGTCATAGGTGCTGTTCAAGTTGCACTTCTTACTAAATTCTCATGCGTTCTATTCTGTTCTTAAAACACGAAGCATCCCCAAATGGTGGGGCTTTTGCTAACAGGAAAGAGAGCCACCTTTTCCTTGCATGTATGTGCATGATGAGTATTTAGAACATGCAAACCCACCAGAACCATGCACATTTTTCTTAGATGTTTAAAACAAATACAAGTTGTTTTAAAGCAGAGATTTTAAGAGAAACTGTGTTCCAGTAGAAGAATAGCCTTTGTCATCCAGCCTCAGTGTCCTCTCTCCTGGAGAAAGTTGCTCTTGACTCCTGCCACCCCTCTGATTGACTCCAAAGAGGCAACGGCTTGGAGGGACAAAGTCCAATTTCTGTGGAAAGTGAGAACTTAACAAAGTGACTGCGCCCCCTGATATGGTTCATTCAAAATGAGACTGCAGTTATTTACATTCTCACTGTCACCTGAGACTTTCTAGAAAAGAACACATAAGAGAAATGGGAGCCTACCTTCCTAAGGGAATAGAAAAAATTCCTCATCCACATCATAAAACAAAGCTGAAAGGAAGCACTTGCCATTTTATTAGACTGGGAGAAAGTGATACGGTTCTGTTCTCTATTCTTCCTTCTTATTTTGTACCTGCACAGGAGCATTTATTAGACTGCTCATGTGTCTAACCCCTATGAGACTGTGTTTCTTAAGGGGAGGGACCATGGCTTTTTATATTCATATTTCTAACTGCCCTCAAAATCCTTTGTTCATTAACATTTGTCAATTAAATAGCACGTACAGCAAGAAAACGAATTGTCCTAGTCACTGATATATGTACTTTTAAGAATAAACACATAAATAGCTAGAAGGCAAATCTTAGGATGATGCAGAGGAGGACTTAGGAGAGAATTATTTATATACCTCTTTGGATAGTTGGGTCTATCCAAACTTACATACAACAATGAATATTCTATGAGTATGTATCATTGTGGGAAGTGTAGGTGAACATGCTGGAGATATTATGGAAAGTTAAAAAGAAAGGAAAAGGAAAAGCTCAGCTGGCATGGTTCAGTGGTTGAGGGTCAACTTATGAACCAGGAGGTCATGGTTCCATTCCCGGTCAAGGCACACACCTGGGTTGCAGGCTCCATCCCCAGTTGAGGGGCGTATAGGAGGAAGCTGGCCAACGATTTTCTCTCATCATTGATGCTTCTATCTCGCTTTCCCTCTCCCTCTCTCTGAAATCAGCAACAATATATTTTTAAAAAGAAAAGAAGACATTGTCTCTTACTATTGAGTAGTTTATGAAGATTTATGTTTAGGTCTCTAGGCCACATAACTAGTGATTATTTTTGGTAAGTATGTGAAACATAAAAAAACAAGTTCCTAATTGTGTGTGTGTGTGTGTGTGTGTGTGAGAGAGAGAGAGAGAGAGAGAGAGAGAGAGAGAGAGAGAGAGAGAGAGAGAGAGAGAGAGAGAGAGAGAGAGAGAGAGAGAGAGAAGAAAGGAAGGAAGGAAGGAAGGAAGGAAGGAAGGAAGGAAGGAAGGAAGCGAGCGCATTTAGTTAGAATTTCTTTAGGAAATGGTCATAAATATACATCTTGATAGCAACATTCATGGTTTTATAAACTGTATCACAAGCAAAAAAAAAAAAAAAGAGAACATATCAGAATGATGACTTGCTAGAGAATCTGTTGATCATAACAAGACTGTGATTCTAGCAAGTACAAAACACTTAAGTTGAATGATACCACAAGTATGGCTGAAGATTATATTCAAAGATTGGTTACCAAAGATGGATAGTTTAAAACAAACACAAGAAATACCACATGACCTCACTCATTTATGGATATTAAAGAACATTATAAACTGATGAACCAAAAGACAGATATAAAGACAGTAAAGCAACAAGCAGACTGTCAAATTACAGCGGGGAGGGTAGGGAAATCTGGGGGAGATAAGAGATCAACCGAAGGACTTGTATACATGCATATAAGTACAACCAATGGAAACAAAACTCTGGGGAGGGAGGGTATGTATCGTAGGGGGGCGGGCAATGTTAAAATATGTACACAGATAATAATTTAATAAAAAATAAATAAAATAAAACAAACATAAGGAAGACAAACATTGTAAGTCAGGAACAGTGTGTTTAATGATAGCATAAAGGAAAAAAATCAAATGTGGAGATCATATACGCCCAGTACCTACTACCTCTTCTTTTCCAGGTGCATTCTTGCTAACAGGCACCAAGGAAAGTAAATGGGGTCTCGAGTGTGACTGTCACTCACTTCCTACTTTGCAGGGAGGTGACGTGCACCATCAGCATCCTGGTGGGAGTGGGGAGGAGAGCAGTGTGCTTCAAAGAGCTCCAGGCATTTTAAGTAACAGTTTCTCACTGCTTGCTTCTCTTCCCTCAGCTGCTGAGGGCCCCACTCTCCCACCCAACGTTGGTGAGCTTCCTTTGTTGTACCTACAAGCAGAGCTTCCCAACCTCTGCATTATGGCACAGAGAGGAAAATGATCCTATTCTGCATAATGGGGTACAGGTGGGTATAGCAGACAAGGCCTCTTCAGGCCCCCGGTGAAAGCAGTAAGCCACAAGCCCTCATGCTCTTAGGGATCAATAGCTCAGCACTTAGGGGATCTATGCCAGCGGTGGGGTGGGAAGTACTTTCCTATAGATTGTTCCCAGGAACACAAAATTAACATTCTCTCTCTGTTACGAAAATATTTAAAAAATACTTTAAGCCATAGTTGACACTGAAAACCTAGAGAGATGCCACCAGTAGCAACAAAACAAAAACACAATGGGAATATATAAATAGCTTTCAAGCCAGTTTTTCGCCCCCATCAGTATCAGTACAAATTCTTCCTAATTTCCCTTCTCATGCTTAGTTCCAGAGTCTACAGCAAAACCTATGATGAAAAGCGAATGGGAGTGTGAGAAGGGATGCAGAAAAAGATGAAACAGGAAACAAGGCAAACGAAAGAGCAAAGAGCTGTGTCCGGAAGAACAGAATGGCGGGACCCCTGCCGCACGCACTCTGAAACGTGTGGCCACATTGCATACAATTTCGATTTGTTCATTCTGCTGAGAGAAACAAGCCGGCCACAGAAAAGTACGTATCACATGATCTCATATGTGGAATCTCAATGAACAAAACGGACTGGTGAACAAAATAGATCCAGAGACACAGAAGCATGGGACAAGCTGGAATCTCAGCGGGAAGGGTGGGAGTGTGAGTGGGTGGGGAGAGATTAACTGGGGAATTCATATGCGTAACATGGACACAGACAATAGTGTGGTGAAGGCTGGGAGGGGTGGGTGCAGGGTGGAGGGTGTCAATGGGGGAGAAAAGGGAAGACACCGGAAATACTTCTAACAATAAAGATAAGTTAAATTTTTGTTGTTGTTGTTCAGGAGACATTTATCTCCCCTGAAGAGAGGGGCAGTGCACTTGTTAGGCAAACCCAAGACTATGCACTAACATCGTTGGTTTGAGGTCATAAAGACATTGGAAAACAACCACCGAAGAAGGCTGAACTGAGTTGGCTGAGAAAGCCCACACTGCACTGGTGGCTGGGGATCGGGTGGCCTGAAGGAAACTGCTTCCTCTGGAGGAAAAGGCCAGAGGATTTCAATAGTTTCTGGTTTCGCAAAGACTTGGGGAAAGAACACCTTGTTCTCTCTGCTATTGCTTGGGGTTGGAAGAAAAAAAGATTAAGTGGTTGGCAGGAACCTTCCAATAAGTAGGGCTTTGATGGTATCTGCAAAGGCGAGGCCCAAACAAAGGTGCTGGCCAAAGGAAGCCGTGAGGGCGAGGATATAATTAGCTTAGAAGTAAACAGAAACATTCGGCTTTTAAATGAATAGCCCAGTTATTAGTGGCCCGGAAGTTCCAAATGTCTAAGAATCAAAACAGCTTGAGGACACGTCACCAAAGCTGCCAGTGGCTCTGTGCCTCCCAGGCCCAGGCCTTCTTCCTGAGAAGGGGCTGAAAATATACCCTGGAATCTGATGATCACTTTATGGCACATAGACTGTATTTTGAAGTATATTACTGTGTACTTTATAAGGTAAAATCTGATTATAATATTGTGGTACTTTCTTGTACACATACATAAAATGAAAAATTAGTAGTTTATACTGGATGCCTAGTTACTGCCAGATGTCACCTGGAAATAAAGCTATACAGACATTTTCAGATTGGACTAAGTTTTAGAATATTAGGAAGGCTTTGCTAAGCAAACTTTAATTCCTAATGTTTAAATTTTGGAGAGCTTGTTTAAAATATATATTTAAGTACATTGAAGCAAAAATCTTATTTTGGAATGAACATATGTGAAGGAAGCTTAGTTAACACAGTGGCAGATAATACTAGCAGACAGCAGCTGAAGGATGCCCAGGGACCAAACCAGAGAAGGTTGGACTTGCATCACCACCATTTGTCCACCAACCAGATCTGAAATATCATGGCTGACATGTACACATAAGGAACTGTTTGACATTGAAATTGGGACTCAGAAGAACTGTTGGCCCAGAACGAAACTCACTACAGACTAATTCATTTGCCTCTCAGCATAACCATTATGGCTGGTCTCATTTTTAATTCTTATAAGTATTTCTTGTATCACATGATCTCATGCATCTAGGGGAACTAATGAACAACATAAACCGGTGAACATAAACAGACCCAGAGACAGGAAAGCATCGATCAGACTGTCAAACCTCAGAGGGAAGGCAGGGGAGGGTGGGGGAAATGGGGAGAGATCATCCAAAGGACTTGTGTGCATGCATATAAGCCTAACCAGTGGTCACGGACATCAGGGAGGTGGGGTCATACGTGGGGAGGGGTTTAGGGTGGAAATAGGGGGATGAGGACAATTATGTGATACCATAATCAAGAAAAAATAAAAATAAAATAAAAAAACAGTGGCATATAGGCCCAAAATATTTGGAAAGCACAAGAATGTTGGAGAACTATTAAATTGGCAGGTATAATAATTAAACTGAACAATTAGGAACAAACTTTAAAGCACATATTCACCCGAGGCCTAGAGAAAGAGCAAATTCTTCCTATGATTGAGTTCTGGGAGTGGTTGATACACATCCTGAGAGGTTTAATAAGCAAAATATAGAAACTGCTGTCAGGCCGGGGTGGCTCAGTAGTTGAGCATCGGCTATGAACTGGAAGCTCACAGTTCGATTTCCCCTCAGGGCACATGCCTGAGTGCGGGCTCCATCCCTGAAAAGGGGCATGCAGGAGGCAGCTAATCAATGATTCTCATCACTGATATTTCTCCATCTCTTAAATAAAAATTATTAAAAAACAAAATAAAAAAATCTCTGTCATCATTGATGTTTATCTCTCTCACTCCCTGAAATTAAAAAAACAACAAACCTGCTTAAAGTAAGCTAACAGCTCTTAAATATTTCTTCTTATAGTGTTTAGATTTATAGTATTGTTTCAAATGAATGATCTCACTAGAATATGGAAAGGGGTGTTAATATATTTCTTAACAGCTACTTTAGAACAGCTATAAAAATGGACTGTCCAGAGTGTGGTCAACCAAGCCAGAGAATTGCCAAGACTCGGATATAATATATAGCTATAAGGTCGCCGTCTAGTGGCGCCTCTTTTTAACTGTGGACATCTTCCCAAGGAGTATGGGAGTCTGTCCAACTCTATGAGAAGACTGTATTTGTCGGACCTGAGCCCCAGTAATTTAAACAGGGTCTTATTGGGATAAGACATATGGTTTGTTGCTTTATAAGAGTGTTTTAGTGAGGGGGAGTGATATTTTCTCTGGAGGTATTTAAAAATAGCATTAATTCTTCCCTGAAGGTAGACAGATAAATCAGACCCCCTCAGGGTCCTTTTCTGCCTTATGGTAGATCCATGATTTTTCCCACTTCCTCACAGAACTTTATCCATTCTATACTGTTTTTTTAAAATATATTTTTATTGATTTCAGAGAGGAAGGGAGAGGGAGAGTCTGATTTCCTTCTGTTCCACTTTATCTGTCTTTTATGTCCTTTTTGATGGCTTTCTCATTTTTACTCCATTAATTACTTATTACCTTCTCTCCTTCCTCCAGTCCTCATATCTATTACTCATGATCCTAAAATAGCTCCATATATAAAAGGCTAAGCAACCATCAACCATCTGACCATCTGACCGGCAGGTAGGCATGACTTGCACTGACCACTAGGGGCAGATGCTCAACACAGGAGCTGCTGAGCTGCAGTGCCTTGGTAGCAGTGGCTTTCGGGTGATGCACCCCAGAACCAGAGAGGAGGGAGTCCGAATCCTCATGGGGCCGCACAATTCCACCTTTGGTGGTGGGTTATGTTGTTGCTGGGGCACTGTGGGCCCCGAATCTGGTTTACTGCTGAGCTATGGTGACTGCAGATGCCCTTCGAGGCATGGCACTGCCCCAGGTGTGGCCGGTCAGCAGGGGCCATGGGAGGTTGGCTCCAGGGTGTGTCTGGCCTATCTCACCCAGTCCTCTCCCACCGACCACCTTCTACTTAATTTCCTTTCAATGTGCACAAATCTGTGCACCAGGCCACTAGTTCTTAAAAAAATTTAAAGTACTCTTAACAACAAAAAGAAAGAAAGAAAAAGTACTCTTACTATTCTAAAATACTTTGCCCACTTACTACACTAAAATAATGTCTCCTTTTCAATTAGTATTTACTTTTCATTTTCATTTCATTTCTGCTCAAACATTCTTTTCCTCATATAAATATATAGACCCTGGGCTATAGGACCAAAGTGTAGGCCTCTGGAGAGCTATAGGACCATAACTGTAAAAGAAAATGATAATGGAAGTTTCATGAGGAGAAGCCAAAATTACAAAGTCTCTTCATACAAAGAAATGAAAAGGCAGAAGCAGATGAAGTAATTTGTATTACTGGTATAAGCAAAATAGCATATGAAAAATGGATTTGTTGGGGGGTATTTCATTCACTTCTGTAATCAACTTGCTATGAAACATGAGTAGAAAAACATGGGAAATATTTTTGAGAGAATGCTAAGGAAAAAATGCTTTACCTGATCTTATGTGGTAATATAGGAACTGAGCTTAGGAGTTTACCAAACTAGGGCTCTCTAAATACACTTAGACGTATTTTCTTTTCAAGGATTTCTCCCCCCCACCTCCCAACCCCCACCCCTTACAAGGGAGGTATCTAATGAAGCCAATGCTCATGGCAGTATAAGTAGTGTTTTTTCAACCTGGAAATCAACAGACCAGATTCTGACCTCTATAAAACTTTGGGAGGGGGCATGTGTTTTTTATCAAGATAACCCAGATTTTCCATGGTTTATCTAAATAGTTAATCATTTTAATTCTATAGCTTTTTGCAGTGGCCTGAGAATTTTGACTGGAGTATATGATAGTTTCACTTCAGGGATGCAGGAGGTGGAATATGTCCATGAAAGGATGCCAAAATGCAATGTGTAAACATTGTCATGCTGAACTATGGCCAAAGGCCTGAGCTCCGATTTTTTATTTTTCTAGAACAGGCAGTGCAAAGCAGCAACAGTATTCATTTTAGAGCTAAAATAGGGCTGGGGACTCCCTCTTCCCAACTATCTTTCTCTTTCCCTATCCCTATCCCTGTCCCTATCCCTATCCCTATCCCTATCCCTATCCCTATCCCTATCCTATCCTATCCCTATCCTATACTAATCCATATCCCTACTCCTTCACTGTTCCTCACACCTCCAAATTTTAAACAATAGCCTGGGTAAAGGAATCTACCAAGTCACAAGTACAGGTAGAAGAACATTAAAAATGAGTCTCAAGCCATCTACGTGTGTTTCCTGAGTTCCCAGAGTCACTTCACCTGTCTAGACCTTGGGCCTCTGGTAAAATGAGGGAGCTGGGCTGGTTATCTCTAAGACCCTGGCAAGACCAAAACCATGGCTCTGTCCATTCAACCTCACACGTTCTTTTATCTGCTGACATATAGACACATGACTACTTTATAAGAAGAGAAATAAAACCCAAGCAAATCAGAAGGATAGATGTACTTCAATTAAGTAAATGAAAGACACTTATTAAAATTTTTGGGTAGTGTTAAGGTCCTTAGGACTCATTAAAGGGAAATGAAACACAACAGCTGAAACATAGCACAAAGAGTCCCTTAATCTTAACTGGAAGAAAGTTCTCTTTCTTAGTTTCATGGCAGTGATGTTCAAGCTGGACCCTGAAGGCTGCATACAGTTTTGATAGTTTATAGTGGGAAGGGGAAAAGGAAGACATTCCAGTAGGGGACCCGCATGGCAAAGGCTGAGGTTGAAAAGCACAGGGAGTGCTCAGGGGAAGGTAAGGATTTCAGGTCTCTAAAACAGAGAGTGCACAGAGTGAAGGAAAAAAACAACACCCAAGCAATTTCTGTGCTCAGAGGATCAAACTTTGAAGAAGAAATAGAGGTCTATGATATGTGAATATGTGAGACCAACCTCATGCCAACAGTATCTTCATGGGGTATGCTGAACAGCATGCAGTGAAAATGTTCTTCACCCACTGAAATAAGCGAAGCAAATGAACATGAAATGCAGCTGTCTCAATGACTATTCAACTCATTCATCTCTGAGTATGTCATTCTAATATTGGATCTTATGGACTCCCATGAGCCCTGATAGTCTACAAGAGGCTTTGGTCATAGGAGAAACCCTATAGGGACCCTCAGTATAGACAAATCCCTCCAGTCAAACACCCCAAGCCTTTTAGAGCACTGATGTCTATCTCTTTTCCTTATCATGTCAGGGGCATAAAGACATGGTGCTGGGCCAGGGCAAGAGACATCTTCATTATATCCTATTTTCTTTATGACAAACTGACAAAATTCTTTTCCAGAGATCCAAGGGAATCTGGCTGCTATTTACCTCTCCTAGTAAAAGTATCTACTAGCTTACCAGATGTTGCTCAAATCCCAGAAAAATAATTATAATGGCCTCCCAAAGGCCATAAGACCCAGTATGGAGACTTATCTGTACCTTCAAATGGATCACCCATGCTCTACCCCAAAAGAGATTTGATTAAAGAGGCTGCTTCTTTTGGCAACACATGAGTGGGGAGTGGGGGGGGGGGGGGGACTGGGACAAAGGGACTCACCACATGTCTTGTACCATCTTTGATCTGGAAATTCTCTCATCTTTCCACTTGATCATGAGATTCTGAGCAGAGGAGACCATGTAATATCCCTTGGTATATAGTTGATGCTCAACAAATATTTATAAACTTCACATTTAATGTTTTTGTTATATTCTTCAATAAAATATCCCCAGATGTTTTGAATTTATGAATGACATACCTTAGGCATCCGAGACTCAGCTACGGTAATTGCTTTCCTGTTGAGGAAACATGCAGTTGCTGCTGAAAGTAAAAGTCTCTGTACTAAGATATTTTTCTCTAGAAATAGAGATGCCTGGCTGTAGGCTGCTTACTCATCACATTATTGTAAAGAAGGAAAAAACTGGCACAGATAATATAATTACATATAATACAGCAGTGGTAGTCTTAAGAAAAAAAAAAACACGTACTTTTAAAACTAGAGAAAGATTGGTTGATTCATTTAATTCCCCCCTCCCATCCCCCTTAATACCCATTCTTCCATACATTGAAAATGATGCTAGCTTAAGGAATGTTTTTTTAGGAGAGGAAAAATTATGCTAGGTTTGAAAATCACACTTATGGAAATTTGATCCACGGTTTTGTCTTTGGGTCAGGCTTACATTGGTTCCAACCCAAGACTCATTAGGGTCACAGGATTTCAGTGCTTTCTTCATAAACATGGCATGGATTTTAGAACCTTCCACTGTTTGAAGTGCTTCTATTAACAAAATCAGGCCCCAAAAAACCCCCCACCCCCAAACAAAACCAAACCAACACCACACATGTTTTGCAGGCAGGATCATGCGGAGAAGTACTGGTGCAACTGATCCTTCTCATCTGTGCCCGCCTTGCAGCCCAGTTAGTGACCACTGGGTTTTCCCAGGAGAGCTGACAGCCCGACAGCTGAATCCAACTGGGCAACCACCAGGGGAAGTGAATGCTTCTAAAGTTGGAGCCAGAGAACTAGTTCCTCTCTCTTAATTCCCATTAGCTGCTCTCATGTAGTTAAAAGCCTAGGGATTCAATATTCCTTGATTTTAATTTATTCTTTTTTTTTAACCAAATCTTAGAGTGGACTTTTCCCTTCATTTCTCAGAAATCTCTGAATCCTCCAGAGCAGAAGGTTGTGCAATGTATACCCTCAACCAGGAAAGTTTCCGTGGCAGACAGCGTCCAAGTGGAGCAAAAATGGAACCTGTCCCAATACCAATCAGGCAGGAGGAGTCTAAGAGAAGGTCTTTGGGAAGGTAAAGGGCAACATTTTAAAACCGGAAGTGGAAACAAAGTTCTATTAAGGCTTTGCCGCCACCCTCACCCTTGTGCACAAGCTTTGTTTGCTGTTGTCAGAGACATGACATGTGCTCTGCCTTGGTTAATGGCACTATTCCAGAAACAACCAAGAACATTTTTCCCAAACTGGAAGCTGGAACCATCATCAGCTGATACTCAAGGGTCTTCAAACAGGTGGGACTCTAAGGGGGCTTTTTATCCTGTGTCCGCAGGATAGAAGCAGCCACTCATGGCCTGTGGAACATCACCGGAGTAGGAGGGATGATCTACAGGACCACCAGCAGCAATGAAGGGAGGTCAGCTTTACACACGAGAAACAGAAATGCCCCAGAAGGTTCAGCATATAACGAGAGAACTTGGTTGCATCTGCCTTACTTCTGTATAGCGGGGTTTTCTGGAAAATACATTCCCTGAATAGTTTAGGTCAAATGGAGCTCAAAGGAGGCACAGGAGAGCTGACACCTCCTATAACATGAACCCATATGCTTCCAATAGTGCCTGTCTATTTCCCCACGCCCGTTCTCTTGTTTTCTTGCTATGACGTCTACTTGGGGGGACAGTCTTGCTGAGATTGGGATAATATTCTGGGCAGACGCAGGCTGCTTTTCTTAATAAAAGGCAGTTCTATTGCAGTGGGGAAAAGTACATGCCCGTTATCTCAAAGATGAAGATTTCCCTCTAATTCTTGAATGAGCAGATAACTAGAACCACCAAACATCTCACCAACTCTGTGTTTGGATGTTTCATTGAGCCTCAGAGAGGTCTGGCACTTCTGCAACTGAAACTCTATGGGAACCTCAATCCTGCTTTTCTTGATGCTGGTGAAGGACCCATCTTCTCAACTTACTGGGTTTAATTACCTGCCTAATGTTTACTGACCCATTGTTTCCATAAACCTGCTGGTTGGTCAGCATATCAGGAATCCGTGAAACAGGTGTTCTGAATGAAAATGCCAAGGAAAGACTGTTAGGAGGTAATCCTACCCTCACGTGGCTTTTTACCTGGTGACGCTGTACTGTCGCCTCAGGATAAGAGTGTATTCCTCAGAAGAGACATCTTGATCTGTGCGCCAATGAGGGCAGAGATTGACTGAAGGCCGCATTAACGGCCGATGGAAAGATGAGTAGGCAAACACTATGTTTTTTTAAAGCTTTATATTGCGGTGGGGATACTAAATACATTTTATCTTTAGAAGTAAAATGTTTTCCTGGCTTCCTTCACCATTCATTTTGGACAATTCAGATACTTTTCACTTTATATTTGAATATATAAATCTAATTTCTGACAGTCCCGGATCTGTCTCTTGCTTCAACAGTGGACGGAACAGACCCAGAGACGCTCCCTTTTTCCAACCTCCAGTCCCTCTCTTATCCAGTCACCACCTCCAGAACCACCTCCAAGACCAGCCAACATACCTTAACTCTCATTGCCCAACCACTATGAGCTCCCAAATTTGTCAGAACTATCCCACCGAGGTGGAGGCTGTGGTCACACATCTGGCCCACCTGCCTCTGTGGGCCCCCACACCTACCTCTCTCTGGGCTTCTATTTCCACCCTGAGGATGTGGCTCTCGAGGGAGGGGGCCACTTCTTCCTCGAGTTGGGGGAGAAGAAGTGCGAGGGCGCTGAGGTATCTTAAAGTTGCAAAACCAGCGCCATGGCCACTTTCTCTTCCTGGATGTGCTGAGCCTCCCCAAGGTGAGTGGGCAAAACTCGGGCTGCCATGGAAGCCGCCCTGGCCTCGAAGAGGAACCTGAACCAGGCCCCTGTGGAGCTGCAGGCCCTGGGTTCCACCCACACAGACCCCCATCCCTGTGACTTCCGGGAGAACCACTTCCTGGATGAGGAGGTGGAACTCATCAAAAAGATGGGCAAGCCCTGGCTAGTTTGGCTCAGTGGATGGCCCATTGGCCTGCGGACTGCAGGGTCCCAGGTTTGATTCCCAGTCAGGGCACATCCCTGTGTTGTGGGCTTGATCCCCAGTAGGGAGTGTACAGGAGGGCAGGAGATGGATGACTCTCTCATCCTTGATGTTTCTATCTCTCTCTTCCTCTCCTTTCCTCTCTGAAATCAATAAAATAATATGGGCGACACCTGCCTCACCTCCGCAGGCTGCCAGCCGGCCCCCAGGCTGGGCTGGGCGAGTATCTCTTCAAAGGCTCACCCTCAAGCACAACTAGGAGCCTTTGGAGCCCAGAGGGCTTTGAGGTGCCCCTCTGCATCCCCCTTGGGTCTGGCTTTTGCCTGAGCTTCTCCCCGAAACTACCAGCCATCCTTTAACCATCCTGAAGCCCTCTCCCATGCATTGGACCAAATTAAACAAAGTTTTTGCAGCATAAATAAATAAATAAATAAATAAATAAATAAATTGAATTTCTCTAGTGTTTTTTTTTTGTTTTTTCCCCCCTCCCTCTGAATATTCTCTTTTTAGTTCTACAGGTAAAATGTATTTCAGACCTAGTTTAAAGAAGCAAATATATTAGTGACATGTGTGTAATCATCTTTGAGATTAAAAATAATTTTTATTTTTAATGAAAACAAGCCTTGTCACCCCCTCTTTAAAACTACTGTCCAAGGTGGCCCTCCCAGGTCAGGCCCAGAAACAGCCAGAATTGTCTGATGGCTACAGAATCGCAGTTCTAATGAACTGGGCCACATGTATTTTTTTTTTTAGGTTTCAGCAGTAAAATAGCATGATGTAAAGATCTGATGATCCCTTCTTGAAAGCACGCTTATCTTTTGAAGTTATTATGCTTGTTTAGGGGACATGTGTTGTTTGGAAGGTTCGAATTACTACCGCAAGACAGCTTTCGCAACAATGTATTAGAAGCCATCTGAATAGTTTTAAAAAACCATCCAGTAACGCCTATTTGACTTGCAAAATCTGCAGCACTTCCGCTAGTAATTCTCAGTGCTTGTTCTTCTCACCTCTGATCTTTCTCCTTCCCCTCCATCGTGTCTTACAGATTGGTCCATCCGATATAGCCAGCTTCCTCAGCAGGAAGATGCCAATGCAAATCAAAGATCAGGAGGTAGAGTCTCTTGGAGCCATCACCAATGCCACCCTTTCCTTGTTGCTGATTTTTCCTTTTTTTAAAGGCACATCTTTATATATATTGGTTTTGGTTTTCATGAACACAAACCAGATTCTTATTTCAGGCAGCAAAACCAGTTATTCCAAAAAAAAGCCAATATGAAGAAAATCAATGAATTATTTGGTCACATGTAGAATCAATTAGCTCCCTCTCTCTCCTGCCCTGAAGTGCTTAGTGGTTTTTTTTTTTTAAATTCAGTCAACCTAAAACAATGCCTCTTGCCCTAACCAGTTTGGCTCAGTGGATAGAGCGTCAGCCTGCGGACTGAAAGGT
Organism: Pipistrellus kuhlii; assembly: GCF_014108245.1. NCBI lineage: Eukaryota > Metazoa > Chordata > Mammalia > Chiroptera > Vespertilionidae > Pipistrellus > Pipistrellus kuhlii. The sequence continues at coordinate 148,016,000 of NW_023425515.1, forward strand.
CCCAGGTTCGATTCCTGTCGGGGGCATGTGCCTTGGTTGTGGGCACATCCCCAGTGGGAGGTGTGTGAGAAGCAGCTGATCAATATTTCTCTCTCATCAATGTTTCTGATAAGAACAGATACTACACTTGATCTTAGGCAAAAAGCTGAGAAGCGATCTCATCAATGTTTCTGACTCTCTATCCCTCTCCCTTCCTCTCTGTAAAAAAATCAATAAAATGTATTAAAAAATAAAATAAAACAATGCCTCTTTTCATCATTACCTGCCTTTTCTCGGTCTGCAGCATGGCAGTGCACTTGACCATGAGGTGCTTTGGCAATCGGAGTTCTTTTCCAGTTGGTCAGGGCTCCCTCTCCTCTTTCCCTCTTTCTTGGACTGCAGAGCGACGGCCAAGACACTGCGGTCACTTCAGGAGGGAGAGGGTTTGCTAGGATCGTGGTCCTCTCAGCTTTGTGCCTTAGAAGCACCTCCTGGAGCCTGGGGTTGGGGTGGAGACCCGACCTAAGGAAAAGGACCTGGGAGGGCCTCTATCTGGCTCTTCTCCCACCTCTGCCATAAAAGATTCAACAAAACTGACAGGATGATTTGAGCTGCTGTGTTGCCAGCAAATTACACCCTTGAGTTTGCTTTTTTCTTTAAGTGATCTCATGAGGCCAGTGAGGGCCTCTATCTTGATTAATGACGATTATCCTCTATCAGCAGCTGGATAGGGTGGCTTGGTGCAAGTTTTTGACAAAGAAAATTAGGCTCTGAAAAACATTTCTCATCAGAAACTGTAAGTATATTAAAATGCATTTAAAAGTTACTTCTGGGAAACATATTAAATAGGTCAATCATTTAATCATTTGTTAAATGTCAAACTCTATAAAATCATGGTATAATGTCACCCTGACATAAAGCAACATCAAAATTAGTGCATCATCTATAAAGTGAAGTATCATTTGCCTTTAAGTGACAAATTCTACTGCCAAAAAATACCATTATACTTCTAATAAGTGACATTCATTTTAATAGACCCTACAAAAATACAATATTTTCAATGTCCCCATAAAACATTTAACTTACAAATATTATTCTCAGAGCTTCAGTGACATCAATATCGGATACTACTGTGAAAATCCTAATACTAGTGTGTAAAGTAAATTTATTACATATATATTAAAAAGAGCTATATGGAAATATGAGAGAGAATTCATACAACCAACTTTGAGAGATTATTCTAAAATTTAAAATTAATATTTTAATCAAATTAATGATAAGTATATAAAAGAAATGTGTTTAAAGGATTAGAAAATGGATTTATTTTTTATCGAGGAAAACAGTTCTAATGTAAAAATAACTAAGCCCATATGAACTATGCTTGTCTTTTTCTCCAGTGAGACAAAATTCAGGATTTTATATACTTTGAAACTTTTTTGAAACAAAAGTATTTTCTCTATTTTTGCCCACAAAAACAGGCATCAAAATGAATACTACAGGTAGACTATTGCTCTGAGGAATTATATTTGAAGTTTCATATTTAAATACCAAAGTTTTTAAATCTCCCACATTAACTTTCTAACAGCAGTCTTTTTTAATGATAAATTTTATCAATCCCCAAAACTCATTTCAAAGTATTTAAAAGTAGCAAATTAGAGAAAGCAACACACAAATAAATTCCACATTTACAAGTAAAGAAATCACAAGGGCTACAGTTTATAATCAATATAAACTTGAAAGAAATAAAGCAATACCTTTCCTGCCACCCATCATCCACTGCTTAAATTTGTGGTGAAAAGATTTACCTATGATGACCTTTAGTCTGTGTTTTAACTCTGCAGGTTCTGTAATTAGCTAAAGGCATTGAATAAATTAGTTCGTCCTAGTTTTATTCAGGTCCCAGAGATAAATGGCTAATTTATGAAATATTTCACTCTGTTTTATGAGAATTTAGCAAATGAATATGGAACCAAATATAAACACTTTTTACCATATGTACAGTTACTTCCATAAGGCATTATCATGTAATTTTTATTGAAAAAAGAGTCAATATAGTAAAGTCTTATTTTAAGATATATTTGCTTTCTCAATCCAAGATGTTTAGTTTATGAAAATATTGTTTTGCTCTATATTCTTTTTTGTGTGTATATGCCAACATACACCTTGTGCTAGAAATATTTTATGGGAATTACAATTCTTCATATTTGTATTTTCTATAGAAAGGCAGATACAACATTGAGGCAGTGTTTCTGATGGAGAGCAGAATTTGTAAAGAGCTTGTGTGTGCTTCCGTGCTTCCGAAATCATATGAAATCCACTTTGAGAAGAAACTTATTTGGTTAAAAACAAACAAACAAACCAACAATAACAAAAAAAAACAACCCTGCACCAATGCACAGCCAGAGGCTGATAATTAAAACTAATACATAACTACATGAACATCATATTTATATAGTTTTAACATTTGTAAGGATGATCAGTGCTAACATATAGTATTATACATTTGGCACTAATGTTTGCCATTGGTCCAGCAATTGGCAAAATTTGTCTCTATGTATAAATTTATTTTTGAACATTAGGTCTGGCTAGACGTTATCTTCACTATTTATAAAAAATATTCAGACAGTAAGCTCACGTTGAATAACTAGGTCTACTGTGTTCTGGAAACTCTTCAGTAGCAATACAGCTTTTTCATGTTCCATATGTACAAAACTATGTCCATTGGCCTGTAAATATGCAAATAAAACAGGGCAATCAATACAAGACATTTATCACTTTATCACAATTTCCAATCATAAGAGTCAAGGGAGTACTGAGCAACCAAAAGTTATCAGCTTAAAAATTCACAATAGAATTGCAATTGTGGAAACAGCTAATTAACTTCACCCAGCTTCAACTTTATTAATTCAACAAATGTTTTTCAGGTACCTAACATGTTCTACCCAGGACCGTCCCAGTGCAGTCTTAGCCACTGTGTCAACGGCAGAAATGCACCTGTGAAGAACAGACGTTCTTGAACTACGGCACAGAGTCCAGTTTTGTTGTTCTAATTTGTTTTGATTTTGGAGGAACTCAGCTGAGACGGTTCTGAAGTGCCCACAGGACCGCTGCCTTCTTGTTATAAATCACTGATACAAACCCATCTGCATGGTCATATATTTCAGTCATGCAGAACATGACAAATCTTATTTGACTCACTTGCAAGTTCTTAGCTGGTACATTTTTATATTAAAGAGATCATTTTTACTCTCCCTCCCCCACCCCATTGTTAAATGCTCTACAACAGTGGTTCTCAATCCTATCCAGATTGCTAAGAGATCCGTCCCTTAGGGGTAAGGCACACTGACATTAGTGACAGAGGACATGCCCACCATTCTTCTGGTCAAGAAGCCTCAGTCTATGCAATCAAAATTCATGTTAAGTATAATTGGCTTAAGGTTACATTTTCAGGATTCAAATGTGCTATTGTTCGATATTTATTTCACAAAATGGATGTGCTTCTCTGTAGTGAGTGCTCAGGGGTCTTTGGTTATCCTCTACATTAAATTGCAGATTTTCTTGATTGGAATGAATTTTATTATTAATAGAGAAGTGGATCCCATAAAGCTTTGCTGTCATGAAGGCCAAAATAAAAGACAACCTTACTGAAACCTGGAAAGGGAATGACTGACTGCCATGTAACTGTTCTCCTGTAGCCTGAGACTCAGCTGATTTGGAAGAGCCAGCCCTATTGGCTGCTTGGCAAAGTACAAGTAATAGAGCCAGTTAGTTGGTTGATTTCCCCCCCCCTCCCCCCATTTTCAGTTGACTGATACTAATTTGGGGCACCCATTGCATTTATGATTCTACATTTTTATGCTTCCTTAAAATATGATTAATTTAATTTCAAATAACCACTCATTTAAGATATTTCACACCTATGGGTTTTTGAATTTAAAACAACAGCACACATCTACAATACTGTATAATCTTTATAATTTAGGTGAAAGTTGTCTTCTTATCACTAGTTCATTAAAATTGGTTGGTTAATTACATGATAATAAGGCCTTAAAATATTGACTTTTTAAAAAACCATATACATCTCTGAAAAAGAAAAATACTGGGAAACAAAAACATAAACTCATGAAAAAAATATGTACAGATTTATTTTTTAATTAAATAATCTCTCTATATATATTATTTAATAACAATTACTTAATGCTATCAGAGTTGGCACTGGCTGTTTCCATGGCAGGTAATAGCAGCTGAGAAGAATTTTTGTGTGTGTCTTCAGCTCACATTTTTTGCTTTAATTTATGATAAAAAACAGACAACTGGGTTCATTTGATGTTATTTGATCGGATGGTGAAGTGGGATAGAGAATAGCATATGGTACACTCTGTTTTTTACTCTCCTGCTTCTGTATGTTTATCCCACTATACTTTTGAAAGTGATACTAACTACTTTAATTTGACCAAAATTTAAATACCTTAATTTAAAATTTAACTAATAATGAAATTATTAAATGTCAAATATTAAAAATAACTCTAATTGTGCGTGCTCAGATTTCTCTAACTGCAGACTAAAAAACTAGAATTGCAATGAACTCAAATTCACTGAGAACTTTCAGGGAATGCTCTAATATTTGGGGCCCATGAATGGTACATTGTCCATTATTCGATCTGATCATGGTTTTAGAAACTATTGTCACAAAAATAATAGGGCATAAGTGGCACGAAACTCAGATAGCCAATTGATCCTAGATGCTAGCTTTGAATGATACTTTTATTAAAAGATCTTTGAAGTAGGATGGTTCATCTCCACCATCTTGTTTTTTTTTCCCCCCCAGTAAAAAATGTCTGTTATATGCTGACTGCACCCATGGCTTTGTGCCAGGCCCTGGGGATAGAAAGTAAGGTAGATGCAACAGGAGGCTCCCATCAGAAGTGACCCCCCAGAAGGGGAAATAGCCATGGACATAACTAAAAATAATGTAGAAAACACCTTGCATGTAGTAAGCACTCAGCAAATGTTTGCTGAGTTGAATTAGCATCAGAAGAGATAAAGAATTAGGGCCATTCAGAAGAAGGAAGAGAAGAGGGACAATGTCCAAGAAAGCTGTTTCTCTGAGGAACTTAACAAAAGAGTTTCTTGGTACTCACACTTGGCAAGTGTGATTAGCAAGAGATCACAAGTCCTTGTCTAGTCTCAAGCCTGGAGTCTCCTCCAGTCCTGGGCAGAATGGTTGGCCATTTCAAGTGAATTCTGCAATAGTCCATGCAGGGAGAAGAGTTGATTCATGTACGTGATCATTTTTGTGAGAATTAAAAAATAAAAATATGAATTTGGATGACTTTAGCATAAGAAGCTACCATAAAAAATAAGCTATGTGTAGGTAAGGTGAACGCGTAGATCTTTTCTTCCAAAGGAAGAGAGAAAGCCCACTATGTAAAACATTTAAACAGACCTTTCTGGATGGAGAGACTGAGAACATGAGAGAGCCAGGGAGAGAGGTGAGAGTGGAGTGGGGATTATGCCCATAGACCAGTTTGCTTGCCAATACCTTCCCACCCCATGGTTTTTATTATCATTTCTCTCAGTACTGAAATACTAAGACTACCATTGCTTTCAGTAATTTGAGCTGGCATTTCATTGATTATGATAAAATTATGAACAGTTTCCCCCTTAAAATTATTACTATAGTGCCTCTTAACATAATTATGGTCTTTTATAGTTGTTGCAAGGCTGTAATTTAGATTCCTATCAGGTTTAATTGAACTTATGTAAAAAATAACAGTGTCAGTAATATTTCGTCCTAAATTAGAATGTACAGAAATGCAGAATTTCTTATTCTTCCAGTTTTAACTCTAGCTTAATTGAGTTTTTGGAGCCATTTGTGAGCCTTCTCTCTCAAAAGTAGAATATCCACTGGGGCAGTGCCAGGAGACTTGAGAGGAAATAGATTAAAAAGGAGAAAGCTTTTAGGGTAGAATCTATAAATTTGGCACCTGATCAAACAAAGGAATAAGAAACAAACGGGAATCAAATCGTGATGGCCTTCACAGAAAATGGACACCCTGGTGGAACAGCAAAGCTTAGTTGGGAAGACAATGGAGTTTGTGGTGGTGGTGGTGGTGGGGTGGAGGGTGCATGCAAGGGAAATGTTAATCATTATTTAGAAAGAAGGGATTGGAATTCAGGAAGGAGGTCAGAGTGGCAGCATTAGCAAAGAGGTAAGGCTGTATTGCAGCTTAGTATCACCCACATGAAAGGCAGAGAGATTGATCAGAAAATTAGTTTAAAGGAAGCATGTGAGTGAAGGGAAATCTGACTAGGGGAGCAGGATATGGCTGCAGGCAGCTTTGGACACGTAGAGCAGAACTGAAAGCTAGTGTTTGCTGTCTGTGTCTGTCTGCAATGAGGGAGGGAAAGGAGACAGAGGCCCTAAAGTAGGGGTGTCGAACTCAATTAGAGAAGGGGCCAAAATCTAAAATCCAGCCTAAATCGCGGGCCGAATGGTTTACTGAACAGTCATAAAGTGTCATTGTGATGGAAACGCAGCGGAGTGCAGTGATGACAGCGCGGTGCGGGCCACATTGCAAGGCCTGGCGGGACGGATTTGGCCCGCGGGCCTTGTGTTTGACACATGTGCCCTAAAGGATGGGGACTCTTAGGGGGACCAATGCATTGAGGGCAGGGAACAGGAAACCTGGCTCCCAAGAAATTCAGGCAGGAGGAGAGCAGGGAAGGGTCAGCCTGAACGGGAATATGGTAGAGTGCTGATAAGATCGCAGGAAATCCTAGAGAATCAAGTACTTTCTAGGGGCCCCAATTAAGCCTAACTTTGTGTAGGGTAGAGGAAATACAGGGAAAAGATATAGCCAGGCTAACTCTGGCCTTGAGTCTGGGTTTGTGTCCAATGCACCAGGCTTTAAGACATTCAGGACCACAGTTCAATTTCTGAGTCAAGGCTAAGGAGGCCCATGGTGTAACTTAGCCTTTAACATAAAATTAAAGCCTCAGCTCTCAGTTTTCATGCTGTATAAGTACAAATGAGAATTGGAAACACAAGCAGAGTGCTGATTTCCCAGAAGAAATAAGGAGACTGATAAATTAGATCACCGAGTCAAACAAACATTAGGAGTCTTATCTGTAATTCCAGTCCCCCTAAATGTTTTGGATCTAAACCAGAGCTTTTTGGAGAACCTCAAGAGGCCAACTTAAAAGACCACAACTAGCGACTGCCTGGGGATGGCTTCAAAATAACAGGAGGAGCCTGGGAGATCAGAAAGCGTGTCATTCTGGAAAGTTATTACATATCAAATGAATTCATATATGTCAAATGCACAGGACACCCTATACCTGCTCAATCAATACATGTTAGCTTCTACTATTAATGTTACTTCACTATTCCTTTCCTGAAATGAAGAAATATAATTGTCATTAAACCTTGAGAAGAGGAGGACCAGGGGAAAGAACTTTTGTTTCTTGTTTAGTTAAGCCTAACTTTTTAAAGAGAGGAAAATGTAAAGATCAGAGAGGTTACGTGGAATATCCAAGCTCACACAGGGAATGGCTTTGTGGGAACTTACATTGCAGAGCTCAACGATCTTTCCTCTTGACACAATTTGTTCCACTGAGTGTTGTGAGGTTGCAACAAATGTTTTAGGTTCATTAAAGAAATTCCTTTTTAATATGGACTCACTCTGTCTTGTGATGGAACATTATGTTAGGCTTGATGCCACGGTGGGCAATGACAGAGGGAGTTTGAAGAGGGGTTTGAATGGAAGAAGATAACCCCAGTTCCAGGGAACCATTTTCCATTCAGAGAAAGTGAATTTATATTGTTTGTTGAAGCCGATATGGCTATCTGGCTTACATCTCCAGCAGCTCAGACAGGGAATCAAATAATTATGTCATTGCATCTGTGTAGGGCTTTTCCGATTAACACGGAGACCAGAAGAATCACAATATTTCAGCCAGTAAGGTTTTGTTGTTGTTTCATGTGTGTGAATAGAAGAGCTGAGGAAATAAAAGCTGGTACTAGGCAATATTAACTGCAGAGTATATGTTCAATGATGCTTTGAAAAAAAATGCATATATTTCACATTTATGCATTTTATATTTTTATTATTATTTTAAAAAACCCTCACTTGAGGCTATTTTTCCATTTATTTATGGAGAGAGTGGAAGAGAGAAAAAGACAGAGAGAAATATCGATGTGAGAGAAACATATCGATTGGTTGCCTCCTGCACAAGCCTCAACCTGGGTCCAGGCGGGGGAGGAGGCTGCAACTGAGGTACATGCCCTTGACCAGAATCGAACCCAGGATCCTTCAGTCCACAGGCTGATGCTCTATCCATTGAGCCAAACAGCCTAGGGCCATTTGATATTTTAAATATATATATATATATATATATATATATATATATATATATATATATATATAAAATATTAATGCAAAAGATGAGTTGAGGAATACGTGCTAAATTAATAAAATTTTAAAATATATTGCCACATTTAACTACATATATGTTTTATGTAAACACAGTCTATCATAGAGTATAAAAGAATGGGTGCAATTTTGAGGAAATTGCAAGTAATGAACAATGAGAAATAAGTGAATGGCTTATTAAGTCAAGATGAAGTTAATAAGAAAACAGTCCAGGAAAGAAAATATATTCTGAGAATGTTATCCTTTGAGAACATGTAATTACTGGGTTTCTGGTGTTAGGTGGTTTGAAAATGTAAAGGAATATTTTACTATGATCTTCGTTATTTATAGAAGACGTCTTTCCTTATTTTAATTCCACTTGGTATCTGTGCCACACATGCCTTTTTAATCACTCTTTTCCATGATTTAGACATGAAAAGATTAGGGGTTAATGAAAATAATATTTATTATTCTAACAAAAAGTGGAACTTTGCAATTACAGCTCCAGTTTACTGTAAAACACACTTGTTTCTGGATTGCATCTTCCTGGTCCTTCCTGGATTTATCTTTGATTTCCTTCTGGTAAATGTTTTGTTGAGTGAATAAATTATGAAGTTTTATTTATACTGCAGATATTCTCTAGAGTCCAGATGACGCTGTAACTCTCCTAGAAATTCTGCCGTATCCTTATTATTCAAAGTTCTAAACTTAAAAATGAATCTCTGAGAAAGCTTGGCTACAGGTTATCCAATAAGAATAGCATGACTCCTTTTAGAATCCAAAAAAGATACATAGACTAGATTAGACACATTGTCATGTTATTTTTTCTGATTTAAACTCACACTCAAGGGACCAACATTTAAAAGGCCAGTACACATGTGTTTTGTACGTTAGATAGACATTAATACATTAATAACTTGCACTTCGTATGTCTAAAGCTTTTGAGATGAGGAACAACTGAAAATACAGAGCTATAAGGGCAAGCTTTCATGTTGTCAAATCCTGACAGCCTGGCATTATCAGAAACAGTGGGAATATTAGATAATTATGTTTCACATTAACTACCTGGAATTAATTCTCGCTTCAAAATTTTAATCTGTTAGAATATTCTCCTTAAATATTAGGGTATATTCAGGGCTGAGTTGAGTATACTGTATAATCGATACTACAATGATTCTATGCTAAGTCATTAATTTTTTTTTTTTTTTTTTTTTTTTTTTACTTTCTATAAGATATCTGAACTACAGGACTTAAAGTCTTGGAGAGTTCAAATGAAAAATTTACATTGCACTTTTTATAGTGCACTTTTTAAAAAATGAGATAGTTTGAAGTCTTTAGTGGCTTTTACTATATAATTAAAAAAATCTTCATAGATAGAATAAAACACAGATATGAATTTTTCTTCTGTCTTAAGTGCACATATGTATTGTGGCTTGAATGTCTCATGAATTCAGGCTTAAAACAGACACGTTAGAATAGACTCAACTAAAGACTTTGCAAATTATTTGTGTAGTAATGCAGATATAGAACTGATAATAAATAAAGATATTTACTTGGTTATCTGTTCTGATTTTAGAATATCTACTTTCTTCTTATCAAACCTGTTGACTGAACATCTCTAAGAAATGAATTCCCTACTTCGGTTTTGCAAAGCAGTTTTCTAACGAGCTACACTTTATTCCTTTTACTTCTGTCAAGGAAAGAGTAACTGTAAAAATCAGCGCCTCATTTTCAGAGGGCTCTTTGTAGCCAGATTGCTGTCTGTTTTGCTGAAAAGCTAGGTCTTAAAAGAAGACAGAGTAGGAGTTCATTTCATTAAATGTTTGGTAGTCAGCTCTTTCCTGTCTCTCTTCCTCCTTCGCTTTCTGCTCTGTGTAATTTTGGGCTTCTCTGCATTCTGGACGAGGCTGCGTAGAGGCAGGGACTTTGTCACAGTCCCCATTACATTGTTCACGTGGACATGTAATGTATATTTTCCAAATAAATAAATAAATAGAAAATGTGATGGCTATGATGCCATCAGTAAAATTTGCTACAGTAGCGTCAGGCATTTGTAATTGAAAGAATTTCAAATAAGTTATTTAACCTCTGCCAACAATATATATCTTGCAGGTTTGTTGCATGATATAAATGAGATCATATAGGTATTTAATTAATATTATTTTAATTTCAGCCAAATTATGGAAGTTAGAGCCAGCCTAATGAATCCAATATGTTTTTATTGATTTTCATGCTTTACTTAATATCCATGTTATTGTTTTGATTTGCAAAAAGTTCTATATTTCTTATTTTTTTAAAAAAAGTAATCCATGCTGAACTTTATAGATTAGAATAAAATGAAATAATAAAGATATGCAGTGAAACTCTGGCATATAAAATCATATACATTATTTAAACTTATTTTTGGTTATCTTCTAATGGAACTGTATTTTTAAAAACTTCTGTTCCTCAAATGTATTATATCATTACTAGAGGCCCAGTGCACAAAATTCGTGCACGAGGGTGTGTGTCCCTCAGCCCAGCCTGCACCCTCTCCAATCTGACCCCTCAAGGGATGTCTGACTGCCTGTTTAGGCCTGATCCCAGTAGTACTGGGCCTAAATGGGCAGTCAGACATCCCTCTCACAATCCAGGACTGCTGGCTCCCAACTGCTCACCTGCCTGCCTTCCTGATTGCCCCTAACTGCTTCTGCCTGCCAGCCTGATCACCCCCTAACCACTCCCCTGCCACCCTGATTGATGCCTAACTGCTCCCCTGCTAGTCTGATTGTCCCTAACTGCCCTCTCCTGGAGGCCTGGTCCCCCCCTCTCCCCCCCAACTTCCCTTCCCTGCAGGCCTGGTTGCCTCTAACTTCCCTCTTCTGCCAGCTTGGCCCCTCCCAACAACCCTCCCCTGCTGGCCATCTTGAGGTGGGCATCTTGTGTCCACATGGGGGCAGCCATCTTGTGTGTTGGAGTGATATTCAATTTGTATATTACTCTTTTATTAGATAGAATAGGCAATAATTTCTCTGAACAATAAGAGTCAAATTATCACTGCACTCCCCCCCCCCCCACATGCACACACACCAGGGTCCCCTTATACACTTGCCTCCCAATCTTTCTATTATTTTTAACTTTTAGCCAGCAAATAAGATCAAATATAGAAAAGTGTTAAATAATTTGGCCTTGTTGGGGAATGCTTTAGTGACATTCCCAAATATCTGAAGTTTATTCTTTAAGGATCTCACACTTCATTTTAACCATAACAAAAATTTCTCACCCTTTACTTTTTATAGCTTTTGGGAGGAGAACCTTTATTTATTCATTTAATAAATATTTTTATTGATTTCAGAGAGGAAGGGAGAGGGAGTGAGAGATAGAAACATCAGTGATGAGAATCATTGATTGGCTGTGTCTGGCATGTCCCCCCACTAGGAATCAATACCGCAACCTAGGCCTGTGCCCTGACTGGGAATTGGACCATAACCTCCTAGTTCATAGATCGACCCTCAACCACTGAGCCATGCCAGCTGGGCCTAATAACATTTTTTATAACCCATGTGCTTTCACTTGTTCTCTCTCACCTCTCACTCTTCTATAATCCAACTGCACAGGAAGTGAGGCTATGAGGGTCAACTCTCCTAGCTCAGTGCTCTTTCCTTTTGCCATACTGTCTTAAAGCAACATGACTTACTAACCACAGGAAGTCATTTGAATATGTTCATCATTTATAGTGTTGATGAATAGTAAAATGACAGAAAAATCATGTGAATATGTTTTATTAACCTAAAATGTTTTAACTAACACTATCCCTGAAGGCACGCATTTTCATGTAATTTAAGTAACTTTCTCATAAAACCAGAGCAGAATAAGAAGAAATTAATGGGTAAAAAGAGTTACATAAAGAGATAACTCCTATTTAATAAGTAATGAGTTTAGGGGAGATTTGGGAAAGGTCTATCTATTTTGCTATTCATATCTCTTCTGTTATTATATTTGCTATTGGGTTAGACAAAACTCACTAAAGGGGCTCATTCATTGCTTCTCCCCCCCCCCCCCTCTTTTACCTTAAATTTCTAGGTTGTACATTGTCATTAAAGCTTGTAAATAAATTTGCTCCAGTGAGGACATGTTCTATGACTTTGTAAATGGCAGATAACTCACTGATATATACCCATTCTTTTCCAGTATTCTTTAAACTAAGAACCAGTCTATATAATAAAAGCCCAGCGACCGTGATGGCGGAATGACCAGAACAACCGGTCACCATGATGCACACTGACCACCTGGGGGGTAGATGCTCAACGCAGGTGCTGCCCCCTGGTGGTCAGTGTGCTCCCACAGTGGGAGTGCCATTCAGCTAGAAGCTGGGCTCACTGCTGGAGAGCACGGTGGTATTGGCAGGATCCTCTCCTTCCTCTGTGGCAATGCTAAGGCCAAGTGGTAAGGAGCGAGCAGGTGGGTGGTAAGGAGCAAGCGAGGGGTCCCAGATTATGGGAGTGTACAGGCCAAAATGAGTGCCCCCTACCCGCATGAATTTTGTGCATCGGGCCTCTAGTAATATTATAAATAGAAAAAATATAGCTCTCCCTCTTAACAGCTGATTTTGACATTTATTTCAGTTAAGAATTAGTCATTCTTATTTCTTTCAGAAAGTGTAATTGGCCACTTGTGCTTTTTCAACTGGTATGACTGAAACTCTAACTGTAGTACTTTATTTGAATTAAGGCCTATGTGCATTTTTCTTTTACTGAATGAAATTAGAATTTATTGCACTAGATGCAAATGAGTTCTATAGCAAAAATAAAAATCTTACATCCTCGATAGTCATTTGTGAAGAGAAGAGACATCCTGATGCAGCTCTTCTGCAGTATTTTTTGGCTTTCAACTGATTTGGCTAATAATTCCTTCCTACTTCTTGCATTAAGACTGCATTTCTCAGAGCACTTTGCTGTGGCTATCTACTGCTTAGGGACTAGAAGTACTTAACTCCCATGTCCACACATATAACTCTTCTAGAATTTTATAGCCAGAAAAACGGATTCTAATCCTACAGCTAGACACTAACTTAATTCTCATTTCCCTTCTGCAATATATCTCAGTATCTCTATCTCTGTCTCTGTCTCTATCTCTATTTCTATCTCTGACTCTGTCTCTATCTATCTCTGACTCTATCTGTATTTATAGATAAATATAACATATTTATATCCATTTGTATATATTCCTTTTCTGAACTTGGAGAGAAAATTATTTCTTTTGCTACTTGTCATGGATGAAGGCAATTCCCCAACTTGTCTCAAGCTGTTGAAAGCTACTCTAGCCTGGCTCAGCGGTTCAGCATCAACCTATGAACCAGGAGGTCACATTTGGATTCTTAGTCAGGGCACATGCCTGGGTTGTGGGATCAATCCCCAAAAAGGGGCTTGCAGGAGGCAGCCAACCAGTGATTCTTTCTCATCATTGATGTTTCTATTTGTCTTTCCCTCTTCCCTCCTCTCTCTGAATTCAATAAAAAATATTTTAAACAAATTAAAAATAAAGCTACTCTAATTGGTCAGAAATCTGAGGTTCACTAGCTACATTTTTTTTTTAGCCTTAAGATTCAAAATTATTTCTCTGAGATTCAATAGAGAAGAAAACTAGCCATTTCCTCTGCTAGATGAACAGCAGTGTTCACCGAGTGTTATAGAGTTATGTTGTTAGGTTTTTATGGCCATTTTCATGGGAAGTGATAAAATTATTTAACAGTTAAATTTTTGAGCTGGAGGGACATTAGATATGTCAGTCATAGTTCACTTCGCACATAGTGAATGCGAGTCCCATGGACATGATATAAAATGCTGAAGATTAATGGTTTAGTTAGAGGAGACCCAAAAGTATAGAACTTTCAGGATAAAGCAGTAAAGAAAATTTTTAGAATATTTTATGTATCTTTTTGCTTTCCATGTTTCAGCTCAAATGACCAACTGCTGGTTCGGAGTAAGCTTGGCCCTGCTGGACGGTATTTCTGCTGTGAGGCTGCCACAGGTTGGAGCAGCCGTTGGTCTTTACAAAGAAATTTCATTTTAAAAAAATTGACTTTTCATAATCTTGATAGTTAAAAATATTTCCGAGAATAAAATGTCCAGGCAGTTACACACACACTGGGTTATACAGGGGTTTTACTTATGTAGGGCCTTCTGAGAGCGGTCAGTAACTAGAAGACAGAAGATTCCGCAGAGCTGAGTTGAATGGGGCCTTTGCATTTTTGTGACCATGTTTGCAAAGCCAGTATGACTAGGAGGTTCCTTTCTCACATAACCTGCCTTTACAGTGTCCCTACATCTTCAGTGAATTATGTGGAACTATTTCATAATTGTTCCAAGTGGTCAAATATCTGCAATGTCAAATAATTCCATGTAGTTACATAGCAGGAAATGTCTGGGGTCATAAGTAAAAAAATCGAATCTTAAATAGATGATACTTAGTAGTCTTTCCAAGTGATGTAGGAAATGATTAAGCACCTTGTATATGGGAAGAAGGGCAAATAAAGCAAAATGGATGAGGTTATACCAACCATTAACTTAAGTGCTTACTGGGCTGACCCTTTTGTGGTATGCAGAGCTTCTTTTTCCATCATACAATAAATTTTAAAAAGTCACCTTATATACAGTAGGGAGAGTAGAGAGATAAAACCATGTGTTTCACAGATTCAAATAGTAACCATGTGTTTCACAGGCTCAGGTAGTAAGTTTACTGTTGATAAATTAAATATGGACCATCTCTAAAGATCTCCCTCAGCTAAAGTCACATACAGTACATATCCTGAAATGAAGTACACATAATTGGGTACTTCATTTCTCTTACATATAAATTGATAACTATGCATAGATATGTATCAACTTTCTTACATTACCGAACAAAATCATTCATGGAACAAAGGTGTGCAGAACAGCTACCAGGAGTTGGGTACTGGGATATAGGATTCTATCGGACTAAATTGGCTTCTGACCTATCTCTCAACCCAAAACAATAAAGGAAAATAAGAAATCTAAGGAGTCATTTAATTCAATGACTTGAATCATGTAATTCAAGTCAGTGAACTTAATAACAGGGATACATATTTGTTCCAATGTTAGCATTTTAATGTGTTGCTTTTTGTCTGTCTTACCTGAAGGATCTTATCGCCTGGCTGCAGCAGATTGGATGCTGGTCCATCAGGCTGAACCCTAGTAACAAAGATACCCTATAAGTCAGAAGTAACAGAGGTTAGGATTCTATGATCAAGAACTAGGTCTACTAACAAAACTTCTCATTCATATAAAATACAGTGAAAAAATATTAAAAACAGTTTATACATGTAAACTTCAAAGGTTATTACAGTATTTTAAGTAAGGCGCCACTCTCCAAGTAAACTTTAGGAAAAACAACATCTTTACTTGCACAAAAGACATTCATTTTGTTTTTAAAGTGTACTTCTGAGTTACAAATTAATTTCATTGCACATTCTTAATTTCTTTCTCAAATCATTTGAAATATGGTACTAACCATATTTTGTACAGCTTCTAAAATTGTCTTGAGTTATTCTGCATTAAAAATGTCTCCCATTTGATATATTGTGAATTCAATGTGTATTTCAAAAACCTTACTACAATTACATGTAAGTACTGGCTTATTTTAATTAATGTTACTGTTACTTTGTATGTTACTGAGATTAAATATAAATGCATATGAACAAATTAAACATAAGAAAACTTCAACATGCATATAAAATATAAAGTGTATGTTTACAGTTACAAAACTTCTATATCGATTAATTTAGTTTATAAAAAAGTCAAATTAACGTTAAAAAAATCTTTATTGCTGAAAGTATTACATATGTCTCCCCTTTTACCCCTTCTAGCCTGCCCCCATTCCCCACCTCAGGCATTCACCACACTATTGTTTTTGTCCATGGGTTATCAAATTAAATTTTTTGATCATATATATAAAACAAAAAACATTCACATGCTAGGACTTGACTGATTGCTAGTGTTATAAAGATGTACAGAATATATTTTGCCTTCAGTGAGCTCACAATATAGTGGAGGAAAAGTCAAGAAAACTACCCATTACAAAACAGTACAAGTGTTGTGACAGAAATACAATAAATATCAAAGAAGTTACACCTAACTCATCCTTAGTGTGTTGGGGCTTCTGAAAAGAGGACCTACCTGGCAGCTGAATCATGGAGGACAAAGGAAATGCATCCACAAGGATAAGGGGAGGAAGGGTATTCTGGTTGCAGGGATACCACGAAGGATAAAGTGCCTGTTACATTTGAGAAACTGCAAATAGTTCTATCATGACTGGCATGGTGGAAGGGTACCAGTGCATGGGGTTGGGAGCTGGGAGAGAATCAAGCTTCAAAGCACCTGGGGGCCAGGTGAAGATGGACCTTTAATAGACATGCTTATTAGTGTGGGGAGCTACTGAAGTATTTTAAGCATGATAGTGACAAGATCTGAAGAATGAAATGATGAATGGATAAACAAAAGACATACATCAAGCATGTCAAACTTGCGAACCACGGCGAATATTTTTGCGGCCCCAGCCAATATAACGGTATGTAAGAAACATTTTAATAAACATTTCATAACTTAATTTTTACAATATCCTGTTATACATAATTATTAATCATGAACTACAACTTCGCTAATGACTGATTACTATAATCGTGTTGCATTCATTTGCCTTACATGTTTTATGTGCAGGCGCATTGTTTCTCTCCACTAATACTGGCAGTGAATATTTTAGCAGTCAATTGCCACATTGTTAGTCTTGGACTGACTTGTTTGTCGTGTGCAACTGGAAATATTTCACTTTCAAAGAATAAGAAAAATAGGTTTATTTTCATTATGCTTATTAATTTGTGCAGTTATTCAGTGTCTGGTAAATTAATATTCAAGAAAAATATTAATTTTTATTAAAAAGTTCTTTTATTTTATGCTAAAAGTTACTCATTTATTTCAGCCTCTTGTATCTACCATGTCTCTATTGAAACAAACCTACATTTCTATGAAAATGGAAGCTTTTTTTTTTTGTGGCCCACATAAACTTAAACCATGTTTATTTGACCCATGTTAGCCTTTGAGTTTGACATGCTTACTATACACCTATTCAGTGGAATATTACTTGTCAGTAGAAAGGAAGGAAGTTCTGGCAATATGGATAAACCTCAGAAACATGCTAAGTGAGAGAAGCTGGTCACTAAAGGCCATGTATTATGATTCCACTTACATGAAATGTTAAGAATAGGCAAATGCATAGAAAAGGAAAGCAGATTTGAGTTTTCCAAGGGCTGGGGAGCAGGGGACTTGGGAGTGACAAGGTGTACAAAGTTTTTGTTGAGTAATAAAAATGTTCTGAAATCAGATAGTGGTAATGGTTGTCCAATTCTTTGAATATGCAAAAACCATTTAATTGTATACTTCAAAAGAATGAATTTTATAGCATGTCAATTAGACCTCAATATAAGTGTTGTTTTTAAAATTTTTTAAGAACTATTAATCAAATAGAAAAGAATATTTTTATTTTTTTATTTTTTATTTTTTTAATATATTTTATTGATTTTACACAGAGAGGAATTGAGAGGGATAGAGAGTTAGAAACATCAATGAGAGAGAAATATAGACCAGCTGCCTCTTGCACACCCCCTACTGGGGATGTGCCCGCAACCAAGGTACATGCCCTTGACCGGAATCCAACCTGGGACCCTTCAGTCCGCAGGCCGACGCTCTATCCACTGAGCCAAACCGGTCTCGGCAGAAAAGAATATTTTAATATCCTTGCCTATTATTTAGGAAATCATCTCATTTGCTGATCCATAAACATAATGACTCTCACTTAAACTCATTGCAGTTGAGTATGTGTGTATGTAAATGACTTAACAAACGTCTACATGTGTCTTCATTTCGGATTTCAGATCTTTAGGAAATGTACTCATTTAAGGCTTTCAAATTATTTTTATCTTTCTGATTTTAATCTCTTTCCTTTCATATCTCTATATATCAATATAAAAGCCTAAATGACCATTACAATGGAATAACCTGTCGTTATGACATGCACTGACACCAGGGGGCAGTCGCTCAATGCAGGAGCTGCCCCCCAGCCCACAGGACCCAATCGCTGATGCAGCCTGCTAGCCAACCTCCTGGTCCCTCCTCCTGGCCAGCGGGCTCCAATCACCTGATTGGGGCTGGGCCCCCAGGCTGGGATGGGGAACTAGGGGTAGGTGGTGGTAGATGTGGGTATTGAAGGAAGAAGGAGGGAGGGAAAAGGGTAACCTGATCAGCCCTGATCGCTGGCCAGGCCTAGGGGCCCTACCCATGCATGTATTTCATGCACCAGGCCTCTAGTTTGAGATGAATCTACAGATTGGCATCAAAACGCCTAAGAAACTACATAACTTTAAACCTATTAATTCAACTTCTAGAACTTATCTTGAGCAAATAACTGGACAGATATGCAACATACATTAATAATATGTTCATCATAGTAGTATTTGTAACAATAAAGTTGCAAACTACACCTAAATGTCTAGTAACTGGGGACTGATGAAATAAGTGAGGATAAATCCATATAATAGAATAATATGTGGTCATAAAAAATGAAGTCCTAGCTGGCACGAACAGAAGTACACTAGAGCTCAGTGGAATAAGCAGTGTAAATCATGTGGGGGATGATATTATAGGGTGGGGCAAAAGAAGTTTACAGTTGTGAGTATATGAAAGTTTATTCTTTGTTGTTTTCCATACAAACAACTGTCAACCTATCTTTACCTCACCCTGTATGTTGGCTGAAATATATTTACATGTATTTTTGCATGGGAAAATATCTGCAAAGGTGGATGCTTAAACATTAGTAGTGGCCGTTGTGGGAGACATCTTTGGGGGTGGGGATTTTTTTCTGCCTGCCACATATAACAAGAAGCAGATAAGAGCATAATTCTGCAGTCAGACTGTCTATGTTCATCATTTATAAATAGGTGACCTTTGGAAAGTTAATTAACTTTTGTCTACCCCCATCAGTAAAATGGGTATAATAATGGAAGGTCTCACTCATTAGATTGAATATATACAAAATACTTAGAACAGTGCCTGGCACTTAAGGTAGGGTCAATAAATATTATTATAATATTGGGAGTCTGGAGTTTGAACTATAATCCAAGGTCTTTTATCCAGCAAAGCCCACATTAAGAGTGTATGAGTCTCCAGCTACATCATGTTTATTGCCAGGAAATTTCTCTTTGCTCTCAAGCTGGAGAACATGGAAAGCCCAACGTTTGTGATTGTCCCCTTGCACTAACAACAGAGAAGAGGATTTGCGTCTCTTATCTAGGAAAGAGGGTGTGAAGAGGGCGATAAGTTCCTCCTCTCCTAGCTTATCTGTGATTTTCTAGTGGCCACTCTCAGGGTCAGTGACTCCAAACTAGAGGGCTTTCTGCAGGTTCCTGGTATTTGTCAGGGCTACCTTTTTTGGTAGCCAAGTCAGGAGCATCAGCTCTTTTCTTTTCTTTTTTTAAAAAATATATTTTTATTGATTTCAGAGAGGAAGGAAAAGGAATAGAGAGATTGAAACATCAGTGATGAGAGAGAATCATTGATCGGCTTCCTCCTGCTGCCCCCTATTGGCAACTGAGCCTGCAACCAGGGCATGTGCTCTGACCTGGAATTGAATCCACCACATAAAAAAAAAAATTCATATATATATATATATATATATATATATATATATATATATATGCTTTTATTGGTTTTTAGAGAGAGAAGAAGGGAGAGGGAGAAAGAGAGAGAAACACTGATGAGTGAGAAACATCAACATCGACCACCTGCCTCCTGAAGGATCCTGAGGATCCAGCCTGCAACAGGGCATGTGCCCTACTGAGGACATTTTGGTGCATGGGATGGTGCTCAGCACACTGAGCCACACTGGCCAGCGCAGGAGCATCTGCTCTTTTTAGTAATGGCTTCTAGAATCTAATGAATGGCTTAGACTCTCAGGCTGTTGTTCCTTGTGATTAAGCCCTGTAGGGCAGTGGTCAGCAAACTCATTAGTCAACAGAGCCAAATATCAACAGTACAACGACTGAAATTTCTTTTGAGAGCCATTTTTTTTTTTTTTAACTTATACTTCTTCTAACGCCAGTTCTTCAAAATAGTCTCGCCCAGACCGTGGTATTTTGTGGAAGAGCCACACTCAAGGGGCCAAAGAGCTGCTGTTTGCTGACTCGGCCTAGGGTATCACTGAGTGTGTTTTTCTAGTGTCTTGTACCTCAGGACCAGCACTCAGGTTCCTCAGTGGCTTGACAACTCTAGGTTTTCCCCCCAGCATCCCCTCTAGGGGGCATCTCACAGCAAAGCAACAGGACCAGCACTGCAGTTCCTCCAAGTCTGGAAGTCTGTGCTCTCTCCTCGGACACCAACATTTGTGTGTGCTTGAGCCAGAGACCCATGGAACCAAAGTTAATCTAGAGAAGGCTGGCTGAATGCTACAAATAGGCGTGACCTAATGCCATGTCATATTTCTTCCCCGTTCTTTTTATTTTATTTTATTTTACTTTATTTTTATTTTTTAAAATATATTTTATTGATTTTGTACAGAGAAGAAGGGAGAGAGATAGAGCGCTAGAAACATCGATGAGAGAGAGTCATCGATTAGCTGCCTCTTGCACATCCCCTACTGGGGATATGTCCGCAACCAAGGTACATGCCCTTGACCGGAATCAAACCCGGGTCCCTTCAGTCCCCAAGCATATGCTCTATCCATTGAGCCAAACCAGTCTCGGTTCTTCCCCGTTCTTAAGCTAGTCTTCAGGCAAGTCATAAATGGTTTTTCCAAAGGCACCAGTAATACAGTTTTACAAAGTTTTACTTTTCACAAGTGATTTTGAAAAAGGGTGCCTATGAGAGGTTTTTCAGGGTGTTAAAGTCTGACCTTGTCTTACTGGTTTCCTAGCCTATACGCTGCTGGACATAAACTTTCAAGTGCTCAGAAAGTTCATCTACAAGGCCAACATTTAACATTCGAACTTTAGAGGAGAAACTTTATATGGCTTTTTAATGATGAAGGTGAATGACTGTGACAGTCTCAGCTACTTGTAAATGGGGATACCAAAATAGAACTTGTCTTAAGGGAACTGCAACTGCAGTTTATGAAATATGCTTTTCTTTAAAATTCTGAAAAATCTTGGCTTTAGCTGATGCTAAGAAATTGGTTTCGAGGAAGGCCATATCTCAAGTGAAAATGGTATACCTTTTTTGTTGTTGTTAATCCTCACCCGAGGATATTTTTTTCATTGATTTTTAGAGAGAGTGGAAAGGAGGGAGAGAGACAGAAAAACATCAATGTGAGAGAGACGCATCAATTGGTTGCCTCGTGAATGCACCCTGACCAGGGCTGGGATAGAGCCTGCCACTGAGGTAAGTGCCCTTGACCAAAATCGAACCCAAGACCCTTCAGTCTGTGGCCAACGCTGTAACCACTGAGCAACTGACCAGGGTAAAAAATTGCCTACTATTACAATTATAGTTCAAAACACATTGGTTAAATATTATAGAATATAGTATTTTCATATAATTATGGAAGTTCCAAGTGTTTCTGGAAGGAAAACTGACTTACGAAAATAACCAACACAGTCAGATTCAATTGTTTCTGAGGGAAAACTTTGTTTTGCCAAAAATGTGGCAAATAATATATTTTTTTCTTGAATCAAATAAAGTTAATATGAAAATATGTTATGGTTTATACAAGTAGCACCACATATACACTATAGACTATTTACTTAGTCCTCGTGATTATTAGAAGACTCTACACACCAAGGATAAAGGTATTATTAATCGTTTTCTGATCTATGGATCAAAAGTGTGATGACAAAATAACTTAAAATTAATTGCTGAGTGTCAAATCGTAGGCTTAGAACAATTTGCCATGAGAAAAACTGCGGAATTTATATGCAGAAGAGATGTGTCCTAGGGCCATTAGAAACTAAAAGACAAGGGTGGGGGAATGAGGGAGAGAAAGAAGAAAGGAAAACAGGGAGAAATAAATACGGCCATTGGCAGATGAATATGCTGCTTCGACATATGATTGAACTTTAGCTGACAAAACAGTGAAATGTAAGCTTCATAACAGATGAACACAAAGGAGAACTGCTTTAGAAACAGAGCAAATTTGAGCCCTAAAAGATAGAGATACAAATAAAAATTCTCAGGCTGACCGAAGTCCTCTAAACATTTCACAAAAATCTTATGCATAGATGTTTAAAGGAATTCCAAACTCTCACACATTTTAAAATAATGTAAATATCAAAATACATGGGTATCATTGGTAGAATATTTATTAATAATGATTAGAGCAATAAGAAGACGAATAAAATCCATAAAAATTACTATGTGATTATAAATATCTTAGTGGTAACATAATGCAGATAATCCTAAAGAAAAAATATATGTTGTTTGCTCTCTAGACTTGCACCATACTTTTAGGTCATTTAGGTTTATTTACTAGGGAAAAAAGTATTTAAAAATATTTTATTGATTTTTTTATAGAGAGGAAGGGAGAGAGAGAGTTAGAAACATTAATGAGAGAGAAACATCAGCTGGCTCCTGCACACCCACAACTGGGGATGTGCCCACAACCAAGGTACACGCCCTCAACCGGAATCAAACTTGAGACCTTTCAGTCTGCAGGCTGATGCTCTATCCACTGAGCCAAACCAGTTTCGGTGAGTATTTTTTTTTTTTTTTAAGATATTATTCTTTTGATTTGTTAAAAGTATTAGAAAAATAAGCAATTTATTTCCTTTTATCTGAGATTCCTGTTAAATGAGAATTTGACTAACGAATATTTTTGTTTGTTTGTACTTTGAGGCTGATCATCATAGGTTGTTATCATTAGGGGAATTTGAAGGTAAAAGGTAAAAATTGTGTTTGACTTTGATTACTTTATAATTTGTTTTATTAGTAGCTCCAATAATCAAATTATGATCTAACAGTTAACCATCTCTGGGATGCATGTCTATTGCTTTCTGTTTATTTCCTGATGAAATTCTCAAGTTTAAAAAAAAGTTTCTTTCATTTGATTTTTATATTTTATCTTAAAAGTAAATGATCACACTTCTTTACAAACTGTATTTCCAGATTTCTTGCCTCTGGAAAAAATAAAAGAAATATCCTTTAAAGCCTGTGTTTAATATGAGACATCTACGGGTGGGGAATATTTGGATTGCTGAGTTTTATACAGCTTTCTGATTCTGTCAGAGCCCCTAATAACTGTCCTCCTCAGCTTCACATACAACCTAAAATAGTAGAAACCATTAAAAACAGGAGTGGGTAACTGTAGGTGGCTTCTTCTCCCTAGCTATTCCTAAAATAGTATCAGTAATCAGCTTTTTGATTATCACCCTTTAGGCTTCCTCAAAGCTCTTTCTATTGTATAATTTTTTGACATTATCTGCACCATTTAAAAATAATGAATTGAAAAATTCAATCGAACCTTTTTTTGTCACTTGTGCTAAAATAAGGTTATAAAGTGAAAATTATTTTTTTTAATTTTTAAATTTAATTTAATTTTTCCATCACCTTTTATCCCCTCTATGCCCTCTACCACCTCCTCCCTCACTCCTCCATCTCCGAAATCATCCCACTGTTGTCCATGTCCATGAGTTCTCTCTTTTGCTTTTTCCCTCAATCTCTCCACCCCACCAGCAGACTCCCAAGCTGTCTGCTCTCTATTTATGAGTCTGTCTCTATTTTGCCTAATAATTCAGTTTGTTTTATTGTAAACTATATTCAGTCAAATTAAGATTATTTTAGATTTAATATGGTTTTATTTAATGGCTAACACATTATACCTTATACAATAATCCTAAACAGTTATTATTTACTTACTGTTTAATCTAACTTTGAATTTATCTTTATATATAAAATCTGTCTACCCTATAAACCACTAGACATAAACCTTATCTTTATATATGTATGTGTTTATGTGTATATGCTTTTTTTTTTTTTTTTTTTTACAATAACTTATTTGAAATTCTATTCTACTAGTGTAACTTCGCAGCATAGTTCTAGGACCTTCAGGTAAACTTGGTGTCCAAGTCTTTCCTGGAAATCTATTCTCATCTGATTGTGCCTCTTCCTCAACTTATTCAAATGATACTAGGGAGGGCTTAAGTTTGAATTTGTAGAACTTAAGAGTTCTCATGATTTCTTTACACACCCAAAAGAGAAAAAGGACACAAGAAAAGTGTTGTGCAGATACTTGGATTTCTTTTTTTTACTTGTCTTAGGTTCCTCCTATCAGTTTTTGTGTTGCTTTTGTTTTTTTTCATCGAAGGGTGTTCACTCCAAACTCCCCTGCTCCTTCTGTTAAATGTCTAATCTTATATAATAAAGAGGTAATATGCAAATTGACCCTCCCACCCTCACAAGATTGCTGCCTATGACAGGTTGGCATGGGGCTTAGTGAGGGACAACCAAACGACTGAACAGCAGGCTGCGTGGGGTGACCAGGGCAGCAGGGGGGCTGTGAGGTTGGCTAGGCCAGCAGGTGGGACAGTTGGGGGTGACCAGGCCAGCAGGGGGTTATTTGGGAGTGGTCAGGCCAGCAGGGGGGGGGGCAGTTAGGGGCAACCAAACTGGCAGAGAGAGGCAGTTGGGGATGACCCAGCCGGTGTTGGGGGGGGGGGGCAGTAAGAGGCAACCAGGCCAGTGGAATGGGGAGTTAGGGGCAACCAGGTTGGGGGGTGCAATTGGAGGCAACCAGGCTGGCAGGAGTGTAGTTGGGGGCAATTAGGCTGATGTGGGGCAATGAGGGGCAACCAGGCTGGCAGGAGGGGCAGTTAGGGGTGACCAGGCCGGCAGGGGGAGCAATAAGTGGTGACCACGCTGGAGGGGGAGCAGTTAGGAGCGACCAGGCCAGCAGGGAGGGGGAAGTTAGAGTCCATCAGGCCAGAAGGGGGGAAGTTAGGTGTGACCAGGCAGGAAGGCAGGTGAGTGATTAGGAATCAGTGATCCAGGATTGTGGAGGGATATCCGACTGCCAGCCTGGGATTGGGCCTAAACTGGCAGTGGAACATCCCCAGAGGGGTCCCAGATTGGAGAGGATGCAGGCTGGGCTGAAGGGACCCCCCTGTGCATGAATTTCATGCACCGGGCCTCTAGTCCTATATAATAAAAGCCTAATATGCTAAGTGTCTGATCGTCCAATCAAAGCATAATATGCTAATGATATGCTCAGGCTGCTCAACTGCTCATTATGACATGCACTGACCACCAGGCGGCAGGCAGTTGACAGTTGACCAGCTGCTATGACGTGCACTGACCATCAGGGAGCAGATATTCCAACAGGTAGGTTAGCTTGCTGCTGGGGTCTGACCAATTAGGACTAAGCAAGATAGACCGGACACGCCCCGAAGCCTTCCTATGGTCCCTCCCCAGCTAGTCAACCTCCCACGTTCCTCCCCAGCCCGGATCATGCACCAGTGGGATCCCTCAGCCTGGCCTGTGCCCTCTTGCAATCTAGGATCCCCCTGGGGGATGTTGGAGAGCCAGTTTCGGCCCGAAGGTGAACAACTGGTCATTACGACATGCACTGACCATAGGGCAGAAACTCAATGCAGGAGCTGCCCCCTGGTGGTCAGTGCGCTCCCACAGGGGAAGCGCCACTCGGCCTGAAGCCGGGCTCCTGGCTGGTGAGCACAGCGGAGGTGGCAGGAGCCTCTCCCACCTTTGCAGCAGCGCTAAGGGTGTCCGACTGCCAACTTAGGCCCACTCCCTAAGGGAAGTGCACAAAAGCAAATTTATTTATTAATTAATTAAATCCTCACCCAAGGATATTTTTCCATTGATTTTTCGTGAGAGTGGAATGGTAGAGGAGAGATACGGAGAGAGAAACATCGATGTGAGAGAGACATATGGATTGGTTGCCTCCTGTACAGGCCTTAACCCGGGCTGGGGATTGAGCCTGCAACTGAAGTATAATACATGCCCTTGGCCGGAATTGAAACCAGAACCCTTCAGTCTGAGGGCCGACACTCCATTCACTGAGCCAAACCAGCCAGGGCTAAACACAGATTTAAATGGGTCTCATTACAAAAAAAATTCTGACAGTCTCACTGAAGCATCCTTTGCTTTGGTGATCCCTCTGTTTCATGGCATTGTTGAAAGCTCTCAGGCTCAAGGGCAGTACTTGTCATAGACAGAAGCAAATCAGAATCTCTGGTACTAAAGTAATTTAGTCTGAAAAATGGAAAAAACAAAACAAAACACACAAACCCTATTGTTTCAATAATACCGTTACGGCCACTTTTGATGACCTGCCAGATCCCCTTTATCAGACTGGTGCTCTCATCCTGCAGGTGCTGCCCACAGCTCACATCGAACACTTCTTTTGAAAATTACCATCAGCCTGGAGTCTCCTTGTTGGGAAATGCTTGGCAGGTTGCACCCTCGTGGCTAGGAGTGGCTTTCAGCCAATGGCTGATTGATATCAGGGTACAAAACGTGAGAAGATGCTGTAGTACCATCATGCTCAAGAGCACCCTGTATGATCAAGCTTCCACTCAACCTACATATTGGCTTAGTTTCTTCCTCAGTCCCTTAGAGATTTCAATGGACAACCATTTCAGTTAACCACTTGCACGCACACACACACTCACAAATCCCCATTTAGGGAAACTAACTAAACAAATACAAACTACAAAAAGTAAAGCTCTGTAGTATCACCTTGCCTAGTACAAATATGTAGATTCTATATCTTGCCTACCAGTGAGTTTTGGAAGCCAGAGTCAGGAGATAAAATGTATTTCCCCCCTCCCCTAACATAGAACAACTTTAGGGGCAAAAAAAAAAAAAAAAAGTGGATGGTATTGCTATTACATATATATTATTGAGATATATCTTAAATGTTTTCTGGGTAAATTGAAAAAGTTAAAAATTATTGCCACAGGCAGACACCTAGCAGCTATTACTTGTTTTCTTTTCTTAAAGGTACCTTGGTTGCAGTCACCTCCCCAGTAGTGGGTGTGCAAGAGGCAGCTGATCAATGATTCTCTCTCATCAATGTTTTTAATTCTCTATCCCTCTCTCTTTCTCTCTGTAAAAAAAAATCATTAAAATATGTTTAAAAAAAACAAAAACAAAATATTTATTTGACTCTCAGGAATTAATTTTCTCTCATTGGTGGACCTATCAATTCTTGTTAATTACTACTATCTTTAAATCTTTTACATTTTGATTAAGAAATGTCTGACATTTTTTCAATGAATAGCAACAAACTTTAAAAATGTCAGTCCTTTCCCAAGCAATTTTCTGTCTGCTTGTTTTGCTTATTTTGTTCTATGCTAAATGGCTAAGCTGACACAGCAAACAGAACACAGATAATTATATAACTCTAGCAATTAACTACTATATGGGCTGTAATTTTTTTGAAAAATATTGTACTAATTGTTACAAATGATCACAAACTGATAGCAATTTCAATGATAGTGATTTTCTAAATATACTAGAGGCTAAGTGCACAGATTCATGCACTGGTGGGGTCCCTCGGCCTGGCCGGTTCCCTCTTGCAATCTGGAACCCCTGGAGGGATGTTGGAGAGCCGGTTTTGGCCCTATCCCAGCAGGGCAGGCCGAGGGACCCCACTGGTGCTTGAATCGGTGCACCAGGCCTCTAATATGCATACAATATCTTTGGTTAATCTCTTCTTGCCCTCTCCCCTTCCCTCCTTCCCTCTGAAATTCATCAGTCTGTTCTATGTTTCCATGCCTGTGGTTTCTGCGCCTGTGTTGAGCATCTGTCTCCCTGGTGGTCAGTATGTGTCATAGCTACCAGCCAGTTGGCCAGTCGCTTAGGCTTTTATATATATAAATTGCTGAATGAAAATGTCCCAGGAAATGGTATTTAAAATGGTATCTTTTAATCACCTTATTTTTTCATATGAATGGCCCAATGATATTATCCTAAAAAACCACGACTGTTGTTGTATTTTATTATATTCTTTCATAAGCTGAAATCCATGTCTTCTTTATATTATAATGTCTAGACACCAACATTTCTAATTGGCTAAAGCAGCGGTCGCCAACCTTTTAGACCTCACAGACCACCAGTGGTCTGTGGACCACTGGTTGGTGACCTCTGGGTTAAAGCACACTCCCATAACTTTTTTAAAAGCTTCTTTTAAGTGGTGATTCCTGTAGAGGAAACTGTGAAGACTACATTTCTCTCAATGTTTCTAAATAAAAGACTCAGGATGTTTTTTTTATCGACATACAAGACAAAGACAGAATAGGCAGAAAACTATTTTTTATTTTTTAAAAATCTCACTTTTACTATCCTCAAACAATTAAATGGTATTGCAAACTTTAAATTGCAATGCAATTACGATGCAGCTGAAATAATCAACTGTGTTGTAAAATAATTTTGCTTGATATTTATTTAAAAATTGTTTTACATATCAAAAAACATCTATTTCAGTCCCTTCCTAAATTTAGTCCAAAATGCAGTATATAAACAGTATTATATTTATCCCTTAATCCTGAATGTTACTTTTGTATAAAGCATAGATTCTACAAATTACTTTGCATTATGTGATCACTTAAAGTAGAATTAAGGATGGGGAAGATGTATAACATCATAAAATGAATTTAGATATGTCTATATACACACGTGTATATAAAATAAATTATATTTGTCTAACAGTGGCACAAAATGAAGGAAATGTGTTTTATGGAGTTTAATATTTGTGTAGTAAATATAAATCATGAGTAGAGTTCTAGAAAAAATTGTTTGCTAATCTTGATTTTTATACCCATGGGGAATACATGACAGGAAATAGACATATGGTATGTCTATTTTCATAAGCATATCTTTTGCAACCTTTCATTTATGATTCATCCAATGTCATGAGTCTGAACAAACCTGGAACATTATTCTTGTGCATTTTCGAACTTACCACTGCCAAGGATGCCTCTGGGCATTGCTATCCCCAAGTAAAGGTATCAAATGAATGCTTTAATTTTGTACTTCTAACCCTTCTTCTCTTGTTAACATAATCTATATAATAAAACCTTAAAATGCAAATTGACTGAACAGCACAATGACTGGCAGAACATCAACTGGTCGCTATGATGCACACTGACAAACAGGGGGCAGACACTCTGTCCCCTGAGAGGGAGTCGACCTGTGGTGGCAATTGGGGTCTGGGCCAACCAGCAGGTGGCATCAGGATGCCAGTCAATGTGGGTGCCAGTGGGGTCCCTGATTGTCCCATTTGCCAGTTGCCTCACAGATGGCCCTGATCGCTGGCCAAACCTAGGGACCCTACCTATATATTGGGAAGAGTCTCTTAGATGTAAAAAGTAAAACCTGGCAAGGTTACTCCAACACTGAAAAAACAGGATGATGCAGCGATGACATGCGTGGACTCTGGCTTGCACATTTTGTGCTCAGCTCTGATTCTGACCCTTAAAACTGTGTGACAAAGCCAATTAACTTCTTTCTGCTTCAGCTTTTCCACCCATAAGATGGGGAAAATGGTACTATTGCCTCAGAAGGGTCATGTTATGTACTACTTTTTACAATCAGGGCAAAAAATGTAGCTGCCTTTCACCTGCCTTTCACTACATGGTCACTGGTGCATGCAGCGTTCCAGATTGTGAAATGGATGTCCAACTGCCAGTTTAGGCCCAACATCCCTCAAGAGGTGAGAGGATGCAGGCCTAGCTGAAGGACCCCTACCTTCCCTGTGCATGAATTCTGTGTACCAGGCCTCTATTAAAATTATAACATAATTTTACTTGATGAAATATGCATTTCTAGAGACAGAGAAAAATGTGCTATTTTTTTTAGGGGTGGGATGTAAAGAACAGGGACTTAAATCCTTTACTGGCCTTTTTGGCATCTGCAGTCACTCTTTTAGAAGTTATATCGAAAAAGATATTCCAGAACATTTACTTATTGATTTATTGGTGATTATATTTTATGTTTGCCATGCCTTCAAGATTCTTCTTTGGCTTAGAATTTTACTTGTACCATAGGCAAATTCAGACCTAAAAAGGAACATGAAGGAATTTGCTTCTTCTATTATTTCTGCATCTATATGTATTAATAGATTGCCCAAATCAGTGGAAGTACAGGTTGGCTCTCTAAGCATCTTCTGAGTATGAGTGTTTATGATCATACTGAAGAATAAGTGCTCCTTTGACCCCAATGCCCAAGTATATATATTTCCTGCTGTCAGGTGTTTCAGGATATCCATAATATAGCTTTTACTTTGGTTCTATGACTAGATAACTCTTTTTAAAAAAATATATATTTTATTGATTTTTCACAGAGAGGAAGAGAGAGGGATAAAAAATTGGAAACATCAATGAGAGAGAATCATCGATCAGCTGCCTCTTGCACATCCCCTACTGAGGATGTGCCCGCAACCAAGGTACATGCCCTCAACCGGAATCGAACCCGGGACCTTTCAGTCTGCAGGCCGACGCTCTATCCACTGAGTCAAACTGGTCCGGCTAGATAACTCTTCATGGACTGTTCAATGCTATACATTTAGAGTATATAGAGGAAGGGGGGCTTTGAGGTTTTTTTTTAATATATTTAAACTCTAGGAGCATAGTCCTACCTCCTCAAATGAGGCAAGGAGGGCTATCAGTCCCTGAATGAAGAACTATGTGAATACATCATTAAAAATTCATTAATTTGCAGAGTCTTGGGCTGCTTTAAGTCGTTTCTAACAGCTTCCAATTAACCAATACAACATGAAAATTGTATTGGTAAGTTACTGGCATTTTGCAATCATGAACTATTATTTTATAAACATGTAAATACAGCAAATATCATTGTAATTTGTTCCATTGGCATAATCACCACTGTAATGATACCTTAGTCCAAAAGTTTTATAATTCCTTAGCAATCCACTGTGTATAGTATACTTCCAATTACCTAGTCCTAGAGGATACATGCTGACTTCCAAGGACTTGTTGAAGCAAATATCTAGACTACAACTAATTAGAGGATTCTGTAATACTTTTGATATTAGGATATCACATTAGTCTCAGCTCAATAGGGTATAAATTTGTCATGTGGTTCTTCTGTTAAGTGGCATTTGCATCATAGTGCTTATTAAGAGAAAAGGATTTGGAGGCAGATCAATTTGGGTTCAAATCTTGTCTGCCTCAGATCATCTAAATGATCTTTCACGGCTTAATTAACCCCTTTGGGCCTCAGAAAAAGGGGGAATAATAACACTCAACTAACACAAGTTGTTATGAAGATCAGATAACTTTATGTATATGAAGAACCTAATACAGTAGACACTTAACAAAATATTATTATTTTTATTACTTTTATTGCTAACATCATATTTGTTGGATCAAAATTTTTCACCTCTCTTCAGTAACTTGCTATCTCAACAGCAATGCTTCTCCGTAATAATGAACCTGACCATGGCTTCCATCCACTTTAGTGGGAGGGCAGAGGCAAGCATTAGGGAGGGCTAGTTTTAATCAGTTTTCTCTTTTCAAGTCAAAATAATGAATTCCATGATGAGGGAATTGGTTTGTTCAACTACTAACCATTGTTTTGACAATGATATGAACCACAGGACTAATTGTGCTTTATCCATTTAACCAAAGGAGGCAATAATTGATTAGTACTACTTTGGGTTCTTTAAGATAAGTTAGGTTTGCAAGATCAGATGCCGTTCTAAGCTCTCAGTCTAGCTCAAAAGAGTGCCTGTATAGTCTTAATCCTGAATTCTCCCTAAAGCCTCAGTTAATGTTTGGGCTGTCCCAAAGGTTTTTCTGCAAGAATCTTAATGCTCCCACAGAATATAAATTGGGACTTCTGCCAGATCGAACAACACAGCTCACTTTTGCTGTAGTCCCACACTCTCCGCCTTTCGGGATGACAACTTCATGCTTTCCTTATTTGGCTATATGCTGGATAGTCATTTGTGTGCTATCTCACAATGGCCATTGGCATTTGGCTGAAACAGTGGTTTCCATCAATCATAATGTAGAGAATGGGACAAATCTATTTGGCTACATTAGTAGAGGAAGTCCTAAAGTCTCTAAGAAATTCAAATATCATGGATACTTAGAATTTTGAGTGGCATTACAAAACTTTCAAACATTCATGAACAGTAAGTAAAATAAGATAGTTACTTCTGAGGATATTTCTAATCCATGACTTGTTTATTGGAAGGGAGTATGGCTCATATTAAATTTAAGCTTTTGCATGACTAGGACTTTTTACAAAGGATCCACCTCCAACTCAGGTAGTATCTGTTGAATTTAAACATCTGTTTAATTTGCTTCTCTCATCCCTAGCTGTAAAATAGCCAACTCCTGAAAAAAAAAAATTTTTTTTTTCAGAGAAAGGTATTTTTAAAGTTCATTTTCTTACTGCTTGGTACATTTTTTTTTTTTTTAAATGTTTCTACTGATTTTTAGAGAGAGAGACTAAGGGAGAGGGAGAGAAAGAAATATCAATGTGTGAGAGAAACATTGATTATTTGCCTCCACTTTGACCAAACCCTCAATCTAGATATTTGCCCTCACGGGGAATTGAACCAAATGAACCACACTGGCCAGGGCAATCCTCTGAACACTGTTAAGTAAGTATGTACTATGTGTTTGGCATGACACCAAAGTAGTCAATACATTAATGGCAGTTTTGAGAGTCTTCTGTTGGTATGGAACTTTTAATTACCAATTTTGCAATAATAGAGATTCACTTTTCAGATTGTGAAGTGTTTTAGAGAGTAATCAGGCAAAGCAAAGTGCTTTTGAGGGAAAATATTTCAATGGACACATTATACAATTCAACTCTATATCTATTACGTTTAACTAAAAGAGCAAATTATAAAATGATCGAAATAGTTCTGTCTCACTAGCCATCAAAATGTTACAAATGAGAGATTAAAGTAATAGTTATAAAGTGTTCAGATTCCTCAGAGTGGAAGAATTACAGGCAGTTATTTGAAAGCCTCACATCTACTGTCTCCTTCATTGAAAATAACAGTAAAAAAGGAATAGCATTTAGACCTCTTGGCAACTTAGCAATCTGTTCACTCTTAATTTAAAAATATTTATTGCATTGTGACTTCTAATACTGTATTGAAAAGATGTTTATGCTAGTGCAAAAGAAAGAGAAAAACATGTCTTTTGAATTTCAACTATCTTCAGAATGATAAGGTTATTAACTTTTCATTGAAAGAACTTATGGAAGACATGTAAAACCAAAAACTGAAAGAGGTGTTAAGAAGAGAAAGACAGAATTATTTGAGGCTTTTAAAAATATTGTCATATGTTTCTAATAATTTTGAACTTTCATATTTTTTATCTTAAGTTATATATGTTTTAAAAATATTTTTATTGTTGATATTATGGATATCTTTCATTCTCTCCCCTTTCCACCTTCTCCTAGACCCTATCTATCTACCTCCTTTAAGGTATATTAATATTGAGATAATTTGTTAAAATTCAGTAAACAAGTGGTCCTACTAAACCATGAATATTTAAAATCTATTGAGTGGATGGTTTTCCTCAACAGCATTTCAAAATAAAAATGCTCATGCACAAGCTTTTATAACTGACATTCCCCTAAATATATAGGGCTCATACACATTCTTATACATAAACTAAAGGCCCAGTGCATGGATTTGTGCACTCGGCCTGGCCTGCGCTCTCTCACAATCTGAAATCAGGGGATGTCAGATAGACTTTTTTCGGCCCAATACTGCAGGCTCGATCCAGACAGGAGAGAACCTGATCCCAACAGGCCCAATCTAGACAGAAGGAAGCCCAAACCCTGCAGGCCCAATCCATACAGGAGGGAGCCAATCCTGTGCATTGAGTGTCTGTCCCCTGGTGGTCAGTGTGCATCATAGCAACTGGCCCACTGGTCATTTGGTTGTTTGGTTGCTTAGGCTACACACACACACACACACACACACACACACACACACACACACTAGAGGCCTGGTACATGAAATTCATGCACATGGGTGGGGGGTCCTCCCTCAGCCTGGCCTCTGCACTCTCATAGTCCAGAACCCCTTGGGGGATGTCCACCTGCTGGCTGAGGCCCACTTTCTGAGGGAATCGGGCCTAAGCTGGCAGTCAGATATCCCTTTGGCAGCCCAGAAGCCCTTGGGAGATATCCAACTGATGGTTTAGGGCAGCTCTCCATGGACATCCTTAAGTGCTGCTAAGGAGGTGGGAGAGGCTCCTACCACTGCCACTGTGCTCGCAGCTGTCAGCCTGGCTTCTGGCTGAGTGACACTCCCCCTTTGGGAGCACACTGACCGCCAGGGGGCAGTTCCTGCATTGACAGTCTGCCCCCTGATGGTCAGTGTGCCTGATAGCGACTGGTCATTCCTGGTTGTTCCACTGTTAGGGCCAATTTGCATATTATTCTTTTATTATATAGTATAGACTAGAGGCCCAGTGCACGAATTTGTGCATGGGTAAGGTCTGGCTGGCCCATCCCGATTGGGGTTGATTGGGTCGGAGTGGCCAGGGGTATGGGCTGTGGGCAGTTGGCAGGTTGGTCCCACCCAGCTGGGGGAAGGGGCCACAAGCAGTTGGCCAGCAGGTCCTGCCCCTGTTTGGGGTGGGAGGAGCTGATTGAGGGTGGGACCAGCCAGGGGGAGTGGCCATGGGGTTTGTAGGAGGGGTCATGGGCAGCTGGCCAGCTAACCCCACCCTCTGGTTGAACTCCTGGTCAAAATCCCAGTCAAGGGGACAATTTGCATATTAGCCTTTTATTATATAGAATAACTGCTCCAACCAGCTGAGCAAAGGAGCTCCCATTTATGGCCACTGAGGATTTCCTTCCAATCTCTTCCATCCTAATGTGTATAGTGTCATCCTTTTGCTTCAACCTCTTCCTCTCTCTCCCTTTTTTTCCTCCAGAAAGGAAAGGAAGAAGGATGGAAAGAATGGTAGGGCTGGGCCAGTGTGGCTCAGTAGCTGAGCACTGACTCATAAACCAGGAGGTCATGGTTTGATTCCTGGTCAGGGCATATGCCTGGGTTGCAGACTCAATCCCCACTGGGGGGCGTGCAGGAGGCAGCCGATCAATGATTCTCTCTCATCATAGATGTTTCTATCTCTCTCTTCCTCTCATCTTCCTCCCTGAAATCAATTAAAAAATATTTAAGAAAGAATCATAGGAAGCAAGATTGGGAAGAAGTGGAGGAAAATAAAGGATTAAGGGCCCGGTTTAAGGCTTCAGAAATTTCCAGAGTAAGGACACCAGAGATTTTTCAGAAACAGGTCTTAATGATCAGAAATTGATGTGTGGGTTTTTTTTTTTTTTTTTTTTTTTTTTTTTTTTAATGGTGAGTAGAAAGGATCTGCACCAGGTTGCAACTTAAAAGTAGATAGAGAGCTATGGAGGTTGTATTCATATCTAATTTCTGGCTTTCTTCATCACCCTAAAGTTTTCTCAGGCCACTTAATGCAATTAAATTGATTAGGTCAAAAGCAAATAATTTCAATTATCATCAAATTATAGTTACTAATTGATTCAAAGCTGAGAATATGAAACAATGATGGTAGCAGGACAGGTTATGTGGCTTAGGATAAACATTTTAAAATAAAAGGTCAGGTGGCCCACCATGGGATCAGACAGGCCAGATGTGAGCATGGGCAGCATGTCAGATGTTCACGCAATAACTGAGGTTAGTATGGGGGTGGTGGCCAAACTTTACCTATGGTTTGACAAACAGAGGTAAGCACCAAAGGAGGACCAGATTCCTCAGCCATGGCTAATTCTGATTTTCTCACAGAATTTTTATTTTCTGTGGTTTAAAGTTCTATGATTCTATTAGTGAAATACTTTATAAACATGATGAATTAAAGAGATATCAGTCAACTGGCCCTGGCATTGAATCATAATTTAATTATTCTGATCCTACAAAAAAACATCTTCCTAAATAAGTGGTCTACAAATAAACATTGGGACACAACTTATTAGAAATTGCCTGAATAACATTCTTTATAAATCTATACAATTGTGAACAAAACAAAAGGCAAAACAAGTTTCCTTTCAAAGAGAATGCTTACATTTATTTATTTTTATTCTTAGGATTTGTCAAGCATTGCAGTGAATTCTTTTTCCCAGGGCTGAAAATGTTTCTAATTGGCTTTATAGTCAGCTAGCTTATTAAAGCACAATAAAAATCTTAACATTTTTTTCCAACCTTTTTTTTTTCTGCAGTAAAAGACTGTTTTTCTAATTAAAATTGTCCATAAGAAATTGACTTCTTACCTTGTCAGAAGGTTTAAATGGATTTCCTTGTCCGCTAATTCCACCACTGATGCTAAATCCAAGGCCAGGATTCTTTTCTATTCTCACACAAAACTATGTAAAAAAGATATAAAAAAATAATCAAATGCATATTAAAACCAAATATCTCCAAATAACTGCATCCCAGTAGGAAAAATTCACATTTCACTTAAGTTCTCAGTGATAGTTTATGTTAATTTGGTACATAAGACAGTATCAACTCTGACAAAATAGTATTTAGTGCTTCTATAGGCATCAGTTATAAATGAAATTAGCTTGAAAATACCTGGCAAGCAGACATTAGTAAGTATTCATTTATAACTGTGTGCAAGACTAAATTTTGATTAGCAGATTTAAAAGTTAAAAGCCTTATAACAAAAAGATTGTGAATTATTTAAATTATCTAATTTAAATGCACACATATTCTAACTAACTTGAAAGGATGTATAAATAAGTAAAAGAAAATTTGCAAATGTAGATTTAGGGGAAAAGATGGCTCTTTATATAAGTTGCTACTACTTCCTAGGTGAGTCATACAATTCATCTCCTTGGTAGAGAATTCATTTGTTTAGAAACAGTGGGACTTTTAGCTTGAGAAAGGGGAAAACTTTTGGCCATAACTTGAGTTTGAGGAAAAATGAAATATTCAGTAAAGAGAGTTTTAGCTTTAGCAGCAGTTTCTGGCAAAGCAGTTAGGGGTCTTAGAGGAAGAACACTGAAAAAGAGAGGTCAAGAATATGGAAAAACAATTTGTGACAGGAATAGTCAAGAAATATTTAGGACTGGAGGGCTAATAGTTTAGCATTCTGTGCTATATTACCTTCCCAAATCCAAAACCATCAATGAAGGTCTGTTAAACACAAGATCCTTGTGCTTTATAGAGCTATGGGAAAATGATAGCATTGGGAGCAGGTCCACCTTGTAATAAGACTCGTAAGAATGACAGTCACGATAAGAATTGATAAAAGAATGTAGATCAAGAATTCCATTGGAGGGAAATGAGTACCAGAAATGATCTAGAAAAACAACTGTATAACAAACTTAGAAATTTTTGCTGATCCTGGGTTGGGGCTGTGTGTGTGTGGTCTTTAGTGCAAATGCTAGTTTTTTATGTGTAATGAGTCATCCTAGGTGACTGAAAGACAGAGCCCAGAGTTAGCATAAAGTTTGGTTGGGTAAAGAAAGAAAACAACTTTGTTTAAAGTATTACATGTGCTCCTTCCCCCTTACTGACCCCCCCCTAGCCACTCCCCACCCCTTAGGGCAAGCCTCCACTGCCCCGTGTCTGCGTCCTTTGGTTATGCTAATATTCGTGCACACAAGTCCTTTGGTTGATTCTATCCCCTCCTTCCCCCCCCTGCTCCCCTGCCCCTTGTCTCCGGATCTATTTTAGTTCATCAGTTTATGTTGATCATTATGAGTGAGGTCATGTGATATTTATCTTTTTCCGACTGGCTTATTTTGCTTAGTATAATGCTCCAGTTCCATCCATGCTGCTGTAAATGATAAAAGTTCCTTTTTTTTTTTTTTTTTAAAGCAGTGTAGTATTCTATTGTGTAGATGTACCAGTTTTTTAATCCACTCATCTGCTGATGGACACTTAGGTTGTTTCCAAATCTTACCTATTATAAATTGTGCTGCTATGAACATAGGGGTGCATATATTCTTTCTGATGGGTGTCTCTGGTTTCTTGGGATATAGTCCCAGAAGTGGGATTACTGGGTCAAATGGGAGTTCCATTTTTAACTTTTTGAGGAAACTCCATACTGTTAAAAAAAAAACAACCTCTTTCTTAAAGATGATTAGAAATGTTTACTTTCTTAAGTAGTTTGATGTTTTCCCCAGCAATCTTGCACAGCCTATTAATTTGCTTATGGGCAAATGCAAATGCCCCAAATGGTCTCTATATTTTTATTTTTGAGGTATCTTTAATCACTAACTCTTAGATGATTCAAGGCAAATTTGAGCCTTAGTCCTGACTTAATCAGCATATTGTGAGTCTTTAGGAACTAGGTCAATTAGGCTTAGCCATTTAATGGGACTATTCTGAATTCACTATCATATTTCATAATAATGAGTAGAACATTTAAGTATTACACAGTTCACTTGCAACACAAAGGCAAAAACTATCTGCTAATGTAACTTTTATGGTAGAGTCCGTAATGAATAGTTTCTAAATTATGGGAAACTGCAATTGCCAGAAGTACTCTCCAAGATTTTTATTTTAAAGATATGTTTAATTACAACTTTTCCTTGAATTGAGCTAGATTTCTTAAAACTGGTTATCAGGCTGTGATAGAAAGTACAGTTTATAGCAGTTTTGTATTTATAAGGCTCGTAATCTGTGAATATGAACAAATGATAACTTGATGCAGCTCCAAGGAATATTTTAGCTTTATTCAAAATACCAGTTTATTCTGTAGTCCTTTTGGGTTGTTATTGGTTAACTAGAGGCCTAGTGCACGAAATTTGTGCAGGAGTGGGGTGGGGGGCTCCCTCAGCTTGGCTTGCACCCCCTTGTAGTCCAGGACACCTTGGGATATGTCCGACTGCTGGCTTGTGGCTGGAGGGCCTTCTGCAGCTGCAGGGCCTGCTGCTTGAGTTTCAGTAGCTGCTGCACGTGCATGGGCTGGGCCACCACGGTCTGTCCTGTGGACACCATTGAGTGGGTGAGTCATGTGCGGAGGCAGGCTCTGAGTTCCTGCACTTCCCTGAGTCACTGAGTTGTTCAGACTAACTGCCTTCTATAGAGAATGGCATTGGGATCAACCTTAGTCGCCAGTGGGACATCCCTCTTGCAGTCCTGACCCCTTGGAGGATGTAGCAGTGCACCAAGTGGCAGGGAGGAGCCAGAATTGGGGCCAGATGCCATGCTGCTCATGCTCATTCCGGCCCGCTGCACCTGATGCCACCTCTCAGTAGTGCTGCCACGGAGTCAGGAGAGGCTCCCGCCATGGCAGCTGTGCTCACCAGCCATGAACCTGGCTTCTGGCTGAGCGCCCTGACCACCAGGGGGCAGCTCCTGCATTGAGCATCTGCCCCCTGGTGGCCAGTGCACATCATAGTGACCAGTTGTTCTGGTGGTTCCACCATAACGGTCGCTTACACTTTTATTACTAGTATATAGATTAGAAATGAGGAGAACGGAACTTAAGATGATTTAAATATTTTATCTTTGTGTTTTCCCATATTTCTGTGCATTTCTAATTAAATTATTTAAGATTTAGGTTATTTCTTTCTAATATAAAAATTTTATATTGCACAATGATAATATATAGAAGTTATATTTCCCCAGGCCACTAAAAAACCTGAAAGGAAACATAGGCAACATATTTATTTATAAAGTAAATTGTTGTGAATACTTCCTAGTCCTTCTCCTGCAAGGCAGTGACTATATCCATTTTATATTATTGTCAATCTGGAAGGCACTAAAAATCTAAAGGAAATAAATTTCACATGTGCCAAGTAGATGAAGAACTGCCTCAATATATTTTTTAATATTAGAAATAATAAAGATGACACTGTGATTTTATAAATGTGACAACCATAAATTCTTATCTGAAGCTAGACTACCCTTGGGTATGTTGTGGTGTGGCTAATAGGTTGTGTTGTGACTGTTGTGTCCCATAAAGCATGTCAGAGAGAGTATTCATCTCTCATATAAAGAGTTTCACCTGCCTTGGTAAGGCCCAAAGGGGCCATGAAAAGATGAGAGAATATCTCACAGCTAAGAAACAGTCAGAAACCAAATAGAATTATCAAAGAGGAAATGCAGTGTTCTAGCAAAAAGTCAGATCTAGGAGGCTAATAAATAGCTTATTTAGTGGGGATCAGCATTTCAATTTTTTTATTAAGATATGGAAAACAACAAATGAAGATCTAAGCAGCAGCCAGCCAGTCAGTGGTGCATTTGTTTCTTTCAGAGTCTGTTTTCATCATGTGACTTCACTCGAAACGTCTGGTCTGTGCCACAATAGGCAGTATCTTAGGTCATGCACTAATTTACTTGATTTTTAAATATATTTTTTTGTTAAGTTTATAGAGGAAGGCAGAGGGAGAGAGAGAAACATCAACGATGAGAGAGAATCATTGATTGGCTGCCTCCTGCATGCCTCGCAGTGGGGATCCAGCCTGAAACCCTGTCTGGGAAAAGAACCATGATCTCCTTGTTCATAGGTCAATGCTCAACCACTGGGCAACACTGGCTGGGTTTGTTGCTAACTGAATAGGAAGGTTTGGACAAAGAATTTGGGCTTTGGGTTAGATAAACCTGGGTTCAATTTACAGCCTGACCAGTTATATTTATGTCAAGTTACTTATTTTCTCTGTACCCTAGAGATTCATCTGTAAAAAGAAAATAAAACTATTGTGAGGATTAAATGAAATAACATGTATAAGCAGCATCAGCTATAGAATTGCTGCAGCCTGGTGCAAAATGTAAATGTGAGGCTCTTTGTTCACAGGTTGTTAAGAATTAAGAGTTGGAGACAGCAGAGTATTAAACAAAGTGTGGGGCTCTTCTGAGCGCAGGAGTTCTTTAATACTTAAGGCCCTTCTTTAATGTAACAATGGAATGTTCAAGTTTTTACTTCTCAGTTTGAAAGGCATTTGATGTTTCTCGAGGGTGAATCAAAACACTTGTAAGTGATTCTAAATACAGTCTCTGAATCATGATGTTTTACATTTAATAAGCAATGCCCTGGCTGGTGTGGTTCAGTTGGTTGGGCATCATTCCGTGCACCAAAATGTTGCTGGTTCAATTCCAGATCAGGTCACATACCTGGGTTCTGGACTCAATCTCCAGTAGGGGGCATGCAAGAGGCAGCCAGTAGATGCTATCCTCTCACATGGATGTTTTTCTCTCTCTCCTTCTCTCTTCCTCCCCTCCCCACCAAATAAATAAATTTAACAAACATGTAAACTTTAAAATTTAGTAATGCACTCATTAGTCAAACTATAAAATTTTTGTGTTATTGGAGGGATAATGTAAAAATGGTCTTTAAATTTAGAGTGTTCAGAGTAAATGCACACTAATACTAAACTTACTCTTCAAGGTAGGTGAAAATACCGTATTTTTCTGACCATAAGACACACTTTTTTTCCCCCAGAAGCGGGGGGAAAAAGTCCCTGCGTCTTATGGTCCAAATATAGCCTACACATATACTTTAAAAAAAAAGTTTTTTTACTTGCCCGGCTCTGTGTGGTCTCTGTGTGCTTGCCCGGCTCTAAAATGGTTCTAAATGCTGCTGTTTACTTTACAAGGTTGATTACATGTGTTTATGACTGTGATGTTGGGTTTAATCCACATAAAATATTTTAGGACACTATTTGTTTCAGAATCTTTTTTTCTTCATTTCCCTTCTCTAAAAACTGGTGCGTCTTATGGTCCGGAGCGTCTTATGGTCCGAAAAATACGGTAGAGGGTATTGATCTCCGTGAATTAAAAAAAAAACCATAACCTTTATTGTTTCAGTGAATTTTTAAATGCATTGATTCTCACAGAAAACAAACACATAGCTGTTATTAGGATGAACCAAATCAGAGAACAGAGTTGAGATTATAATATTTGTGAGGGAGAAGATATGAGCAATTTTTAACCTTCTAGATGTCTTTAATAAAACATAATTTAAAACTTCATTAACTTTTTAGAATCTCTGGAGAATTAAAAGCCTCTCACATCATTACCTCATTAAAAGCACCTGTCTGATATATTTTCCCTTAAATCAAACACTCGGCCTAGATCAAGGCAGAATAGAGAAAAAATTATTTTTAAAAATATCTATAATTTGGAGAATGATTAGTACATAATCTCAGCTTCAAGAGGGTTTTAAGAAATAGAGGATCTGTCTAGACCACCGGGATCCAAATAATAAATGGCTCTTAACAACAGAAAGGGAAAAACTAGAAAATGAAGATAATCTTGTCTGAAACATTCAGACAATAAGGTGGGTAATATGTGAAGCTTTGAGTTAATAATAAAGTGAAACCTTTATATACCATATTAAAGATTTAGTGAAGTTAGTGGGCAAAGTCAGCTTTGCCTAATTATCTGAATGATCAAAAGATACACACTAATTTTATATGAACATTAAGACCTTGATGTTTTACTTTTTAAGCATAATGTAACTCAATAGGTGGCATCTTATTCAGTTTTCTGGTTCTAAGGAAGAAAACAGGTCCTTATAATGGAAAAGCAAATTCTACTTTTAGATAGGTCAGAAGAGCAGCATTATTTATTTATTTATTTATTTTTGTGCTACATGACATTTATCAGTATCTTTTGGAGCATTTCAGAAATATTTCCCTTCTAACTATTGTTTATAATGTTCTTCATAGAAAACTTTATCTCTGTACTATTCAACAATCAGAAGATAGGACTTTTAAAAAAACAATGCCACAAATAGAGAGGAATATACAGTTTATGTTTCACAGTCAATTTCACCAGAGGCCTTGGTAACCACACCTAGTCCTCTGAAGCTCTTTGTAAGATCCCAAAGCTGTGCTGTAGAGTTAAATTGGAGTGGGGAGTGGGGAGGGGAGGGGGTAGGATAAACCAGGAAAACTGTTTTGATCCATCAACTTTTCCTTATGTACAATGGGAATTTTCCCAACCATCCATTCCTATAGGTTGGTGTTCTTAACCACTAAAAATAATGATAAAATAGTGTGCTGCACTCTACTCAACATGGTGACAGTATTAATGTGTGCCATACTACATTAACGAGGGAAGACAAACCACAGATTCATTGGGATTTCCTGAACATACATCAATTGTGAAATCTCTTCTCACCTGCTCTGGATAGCCATCCATACTCCTTTGCCCTTTAGTTTGAATTAAGCACCGTCCAGGCTGAGGTCCCCGGGTGGCCTGTGAAGAGGGGATCTGAATAGGCAATGGTGACTGGAACTGCTGGATGGTCACTTTGTTTATATTTCCCTCATATGGCTGCTGCTCCCGGCTACGATGCTGAAGGCTTTGGGACCCCATCAAGGTCTGGATATGGCTGCCTGCCTGTGGAGAAGATAATCTGTCAGCTGAGGATTCGTGGTGTTGAAGGGATGTGATTAAAGTAGAAAACACGTACAGGCATCTCTTTGGTAAAGTGGCATCATTTGGGCTTGCAGCCATGGTTGGAAAAGATAATGAAAAGACGGCAAGGGGCCGCCTACTATGGCTTGTGA
This sequence comes from Pipistrellus kuhlii, assembly GCF_014108245.1. Lineage (NCBI taxonomy): Eukaryota > Metazoa > Chordata > Mammalia > Chiroptera > Vespertilionidae > Pipistrellus > Pipistrellus kuhlii. Next base: position 148,059,879 of record NW_023425515.1, read on the forward strand.
AAATGTTAATATTGGAGCGAGGTTGCATTAAATTCATTTGCAGTCAGCTGGTGGTTTGCCAAAGTTTATTTTAACTCCCATTTTAAAATAAATGGAACAAAATTCAGTCCAAGGAAAAGAAGTCACTACTTAAAAATAAAGTCAAGTTCCATATGGCATTTGATTTTGAAATATACCAGGGAGAGAGATGTAACATATGGGACCTTTATGCCACAAGTGCTTAGTGAGATTGCTTACATGAGTATAGTCAATATTTATTTATTTCCTGCATTTTAAAATCAAGAGTATTTCTCAAAGAAAACTAAGAAATAAAAATTTGTGTTTTGACATTCAAAAAAAAAAAAAAAAAAAAAGAAAGAAACCAACAGTATGGTTTTGGGCATCTTTAAGTTACATTAAAAAGTAATCATGAGATGAATTCCTGTGAGTATCGATAGATCTGTGGAGGCACTAGATCTGGAAGGGTCTTCAGAATGAGCTCTGTAAGGAGATCACCTCATGTTGAGCTTTCAGAGATTAGTCATTACCTCTAATTGAAATGATAATATCTTAGTTCTTAAAGGCAGTTATGGAGGCCAGAGCGCATGCTCACTCTGATCTCCCATCTTTGAATGATAAGGTGCGAATCTTTTCTCCTTTGTTCACTCCTATTTTCTCACCTTCTTTCTAACATCAGCTCCTTTAGTCATTCTACCTGATATTTTTTTTTTTCTACCAAGCAATCAGATCTGTTTGTGAGCTGGTAACCTAGAATATGCCTTTTAATATCAGGTAGAGCTTAACATGGAAGTCTAACATGAGAACTGAAAGCTTATCATAGATACTTTTAAGTATTAATGTAGTGCTATGGTTGGTACTTCACTCATCATTATGGAAGGATCTGAGGGTTCACTTCACGAATTCATTTTCTTTCTTGTTGATCTTTTAAGGGGGGGGGGGTAATTTGGAACTCAAAAATGAATTTCACCTTAGAAGTCATTAGCTAAGAGCCTGTGAATTTGCCTACCCAAATCAAGATTTTGATGACTATGAAAAAGTCAGTTTGGAGAAATAAAAGAATAATTTTAAGCAAGTAGTCAATGAAAAGATTAATTTTAATTTCTAAGAGATATCAGGAAATGACACTGATCCTGGAAAATCATTTGAAGGAGATGAAAGGCATATTTCTTGATTCAAAACAAGAGGCAATTGAGTGAAGAAAATACTCAAAAGTTATTATTTGGCCATATGTAAAGCAAAGGAAATAACCACTTGATTATACTTTTTAGTTGTTTAACTGGTTGTCTTGGTATCATGTATAGTTTTCTACATTAAAAAACAGAGAATATATTTAGTATGAGAATCTTGAGAAAAAAGATGCAGGACAAGAGTTTCAGGCTATTCCAGCACAGTGGAAAACAGAAATCCAGCACTTCCCAACACAATTAACCAGCCACCACAAAACCACAATGCCATCACAACTGAGATAACCATGTAAAGGGCAAAGGTTATTTCTCGATGGAATCTATTCCCTTTTCAGCCATTCTAGAAGACTGAACATCCCTCTGGTCAAGTTTTTCCTCCTTGCAAATTGAATCTCTCTTACCTCTGTGGAGTTTCACATACTCTTGTTTGGGAGGAGAGAAAAGCCATGATAAACATAGTACTACACTGTGAGCTGCTAAGTCACTGGTGTGCTGAGTTAGAGAAAAAATATTTCCTGGAGTTTGAGGAGTGGGAGTATAGGCTGGCTAAGGCTGACAGGCCTGGCTTCTGAACAGTCCATTGGTTTTATATTTACACCTGCTTCTCACCTCCACTGGCATAATATTCTTGGATCTTGGGTCAGTGCTTGAGTCAAGGGACACACAGGAAGTGATCACATAGACAAAGCATTCTTAACACCCAAAAAAGCTTAGAGAAACGCAGCAAATAGCTAGAGTTCCAAAACACATAATCTGCCTGAGAAAATAATGACTGCTTAACAATCACTTCATTGATTAGAATATTCTGGTAATAGTCTATCCATGGGTGCAAAATTAATTCTATATATTTTAGAACTGTAATAGCCTTTAGATTTCCTTTTTCTTTTTGGTTTATTTTTTTCCTTCTGATGGGACAGTTTGAGCTCAGAATTTTGTTTGGTTTGGAATTTGAGGGCAAGCACCATATCCTACTTCCATCTTTAATGTTTTTTTGTTTGTTTTTTTTTTTAAAAAATATTTTATTGATTTTTCACAGAGAGGAAGGAAGAGGGATAGAGAGCTAGAAACGTCGATGAGAGAGAAACATTGACCAGCTGCCTCCTGCACACCCCCTACCCGGGATGTACCCACAACCGATGTACATGCCCTTGTCTGGAATCGAACCTGGGACCTTTCAGTCCACAGACCGACACTCTATCCACTGAGCCCTACTTCCATCTTTAATGACTGGCATTTAATAAATAATAGCTATCATCCAAACACTAGGTGCCAAGCAATGTGCTAAAACTTACATGTATTATCTCCTTTCATCCTTGTAATAGCACTAGAGATAATTATTATTATCCAATTTTACTGAGGGAAAAACTAAGGCTTGGAGAGGTTAAGTAACTTTCCCAAGTCATCTGCCAACCAGTAAGCTGGCAGGGTCAGGATCTGAACAAAGGCTGTCTGACGATGACTATCATAGTGAACTGAAAAGGAGTCATGCAAAGGAACAGAAGGGTCAGGTTGTTGAGGATGAATATATTAAAATTTTTAGCAGCTCTTTAATTTGCCAAAGGGCCATTTCTACTTATGGACTTAGGTCTACCACCCATTTTAGATCCTATGTATGGGATTTAGAACTTTATAATTAAGCAAATAGGCTGATGCTCTGTGGCATTTAGCAATCTTTCTACGATCAGGAAGTGACAGAGCTCATGTTCTTCTATGGTTTGGCAAAATATAACATGGGCTTGGAGGAAACATCTGTAATGATTCTCTTTGCATCGGCAGCAATTTTTCCCCCCCAGTCTTCATATGATACAGAGAATGGGAATGACAGCTATAGAAAGCAAGAAATTAGCACTAAGTTTTGTGTGAGCGAAACAGGCATACAGGACACAAGATATCTAAAAGAACAATTACAGTGTGGAGGGACTGTGATGAGGAAGCTTTTCTGACTGGCACAAAGGCTTAAGAAAGGTAATAAGCGTGCTCACGGGGAAGTACAAAGGACTGATGAAAACGCAGAAAATGTCAGAGATGGCATTTACTCAGACAGGGGGGTTAGCTATGAGAACACTGACTCATAATGAAGGGGAGTTTGAACAAAAAAGGTTTCTGTAAAGCCTGTGCTACACATTTTGAATGATAAAAAGCAATAGAGAAGATCTGACATTTGTTTTGAATTTTCAAGGGGAGGTTGGAAAAATAACATGTATTTGAGGAGAATAGTGATGGAATGCAGTGCTTTCAAGTTGACCTGAGAAAAATACTGTCAAGGTGTATGTTTACAGAGAAAAACTCCAATATCCATTGGACCCAAGGGAACATTACTGTCAACACCACGGAAAAGAAATGTTGATTTTGCTACCTTTAAAGTGTTTGGAGGTTTTGTATTGATATAAAAGAAATGACTTCCTCATGACAACAATAATTTGGTTCACACCGTTTTCTTAGAAAAAAGTGTTAGACTGAGACGTGTATTACCCAGTTTGGTCATTTGTCTTACTACTTATCTTGACTCTTTAATCATTTTAGGGTTCCTTCCAAAAGTCAAACATAGCTTCAAAGGATGACAATATGCAACTGGACACCATCAACTTCTAAAATTACATCCAAAAGAGTTTAAAAAAAATGTCTGGGAGCAATTTCAACAACACAGAATCATCTATAAAGGATAATTCAAAGTAGTTGATTTCAAGATATCAGCAGCAGTCATTGGAATGAGTTAGTTTCATTAATTTTGTAAAACAAAAACAACAAAATGCCATGTTCCTTTCTATCTACACCATGTATTCTATATGTTCTCCTTCTTAACATGCAGGTTAAGTTTTAAAAATTGAGGCAGTAGGACTTCTGCTTCTCGGTAGATTGAGTAGGCATACATTCCTCTATTCTCTCTATGAAGAAAAATAAAAAATCCTGGACATTATATATAAAAAAATATAAGAAAACTTTGGAAAGTAGACAGAACTCAGCAGATCAGCTAGGGACCTACGAACCAAGTAAAAGCATAGTGGTGAATTCATTGAGTTCTATTTTTGTGTCTTATATCTGAGACTTGGAGCTGAAGAAGCAGGTAACCTGAAATGCCTAAAGGTACAGATAAGAAAAGCCTCAGCAAAAGCCTACTCTGTCTAGCCAAAAGACCAGAAAAAAGGAGCAGAAGACTTTGATAGTGAGCACCCTACTATATATAGCCAGTGGGAAAGCACTGTAGTCCCACAAAGTCCAAGTGGGGATCCTAGACTTCTTTCCTCATAAGGATGCAACAAGGCACACCGACACTCCTGCTGGGGTGCTATCAGGGAAGGCCACTGCGTTTATCCCCTGTGGCCAGTAGGGAGCCCCTCCTCAACTCCCATGGTGTCACTGGAGAACACAAGGAGCATGGACTTACTCTCCCACACAGCAGCAATGAGGCACCCTTCTACTTTCCCAGTAGGATGGTTACAGAGGATCTAGTAATGAGCTACCTTCCCTGAGGTACCAGTGGAGGCCATCTGGGAACTTAGAACGTCAATTTCCACCTAGTAATAATAATACGATTTTTTTTTTTGCCTCAAATCAATAATTAAAATCCTATCTTGAAAGCCTAGAAAATGAGTAGCCAAATAAACCCCAAGCAAGCAGGAAAAAGGAAATAATAGTAGCAGAGATCAATGAAATTAAAAATGAATAACAGAAAAAAATAAATGAAACAAAAAGCTGATTCTTTGGAAAGATCACTTCTAGCAAGATTGAATAAGAAAGAAAAAAGAAGACACAAATGAGCAAAATCAGGAATATTACTACAGATCCTGCAATCATCATAAGGGTAATAAAGTAATACTACAAATAACTCTACACATAGATTTGACAACTTACATGAAACAGGCCACTTGGAAAAGCACAAACTACGGTAACTCACCCTACATGAAATAGATAATTTGAAAAGCCCTGTAACCATCAAGATTAGAATATGCAATTTACAAATTTCCAAGGAAAGATATCTCCAGGTACAGATGGTTACACAGGAGAATTTTACCAAATATTTAAATAACAATTAACACCAATTCTACACTTTCTCTTCCAGATAATAGAAGAGGAGGAGGCACATCCACTTTATTTCATGAAGCCAGTAGTATTACTTCAGTAACAACACCACACCATATAAGGACAGTAAAAAAAAGGAAGAAAGAAAACTATACAGCACTACCATATATGAATATAAATGCAAAAATCTTTAACAAAATGTTGGCAAATAAAATCTAGCAATATGTAAACTCCATGCCCCAGTGGAGTTTATTCCAGTGATAAAAAGTATGTTGAATATTTGAAAATCAATGACTGCAGTGCACATGTTAATGGGCTGCAGAAGAAAAATTATGCGATCATATCAATGGAAGCAGAATATATTTGACAAAATTTAGCATCCATTTGTGATAAAAACTCAGAAAAATAGAAATGGAGTAGGACTTACTCTACTTGATAAAGAACATCTACAAAAACATAAAGCTAACTTAAAACTTATGTAAAAAAAAAATGAATGCTTCTTCCCCAAGATCAAGAACAAGGCACATATGTCGACACTCACCACTCTTATTCAGCGAAATTCTGGAAGGTCTAGTCAGTAGAATAAGGCAAAAGAAGGAAATAACAGGCATACAGATGGAAAGGAAGAAATTAAATGTCCTTATTTATAGGTTATGTGGTTGTTTGCATAGAAAATCCTAAAATAATCACCAAAAAAATTCAGCAAGGTTACAGGTGTATTTATGTATGTTAGCAATGAAATGCAGATACCAAAACTTAAATGCAATGCCATGCACAGTAACTCAAAAGTAAAATATTTAGATATAAAGCAAACAAAACTTGTACAAAATTTACATGCTGATAGCTACACAATCCTGAAGAAAGATATATCAAACTCTTAAATGGAGAGACATATTTATGGGTTGGAAGACAACACAGTAAAGATGTCAATTCTTTCCAAATTGATATATAGGTTTAATAAATTCCTATCAAAACCCTAGTTGTATGTATTCTATATATAATCTATTCTAAACTTTATAAAGGGAACTCATATAACTTAACAAAAGGAAGATAAACAACCCATTAAAAAAATGGGCAACGGACCTAAATAGATACTTTTTGAAAGAGGACATAAGGAAGGCCAAGAGACATATGAAAACATGCTCAAAGTCACTAACATCTGAGAGATGCAAATTAAAATGACAATGCATTTACTATCTCACATCTGTCAGAATGGCTATCATTAACAAATCAACAAATGACAGGTGCTGGAAAGAATGCAGATAAAAAGGAACCCTTGTGCACTGCTTGTGGGAATGCAGACTGGTGCAGCCACTGGTGAGAACAGTATGGAGTTTCCTCAAAAAAACTAAAAATGGAACTCCCATTTGACCTAGTAATCCCACTTCTAGGAATATATCCCAAGAAACTGGAAACACCAATCAGAGAGGATATATGCACCCCTATGTTCATAGCAGCACAATTTACCATAGCTAAGATTTGGAAACAGCCTAAGTGCCCATCAACAGATGAGTGGATTAAAAAATTGTGGTACATCTACACAATGGAATACTACATTGTGGTAAAAAAAGGAATCCTTACCATTTGCAACAGTATGGATGGAACTGGAGAGCATTATGCTAAGTGAAATAAGCCAGTCAGAGAAAGATTAATATCCCATGATCTCACTCATTTGTGGAATATAATGAACAACATAAACTGATGAACAAAAATAGATCCAGAGACAGAGAAGCATCAATCAGACCACCAGACCTCAGAGGGAAGGTAGAGGAGAGTGAGGGAAAGGGGAAGAGATCAACCAAAGGACTTATATGCATGCATATAAGCATAACCAATGGACACAGCCACTAGAGGGTCAGGGCATGGGTGCGGGGTAATGAGGGAATAGGACACATATGTAATACCTTAATCAATAAAGAAAAAAAATCTTTCACTTTCAAATAAAGATAATCATAATCATAAAAAAGTCAATGAAACTGGAATAGCTAACACAATTTTGAAAAAGAAGAATCAAGTAAGAAGAATCAGACTGATTTCAAGATCATTATATGTGATATTGGCAGAGGGACAGACATACAGATAAATGGAATGAATCAGAGGACTCCATAATTAGACCTACAAGAAATGAATTTTGGCAAAGGTGCAAAAGCAATTCAATGGATGAAAAAGAGCCTTTTCAACAAATGGTTCTGGCACAATTGGGCATTCATAGGCAATATAAATGAACTGTGACCTATGTCTCACATCTTCCATAAAAACTAACTCAGATTAGATCATAGATTTAAATGTAAAATGCTAGGAGGACAAAACAGCAAGCTATAAAGTTTGAAAAAATATTAGCAAACCTTATATTTGACGAAGGACAATATCTAGAATATATTTTAAAAATAACCTCTCAAAACTCGACAGTAAGAGATTAAACAACTCATTTAGAATAATGGTCAAAAGACACAAAGATATATTTCACCAAAGAGAATATACAGATGGCAGCAAATAAGCATATGAAAAGATGTCCAATATTGTTAGCTATTAGAGAATTTCAAATTAAAACCCCAATGAGATATTACTACCCACTTATCAGAATGACTAAAAGCAAACACAGTGACAACAGCAAATGCTGAAAATGATGAGAAACTGGATCACTCATAGTCTGCTGCAGGAAATGCAAAATGGTAGAAAGACTTTGGAAAAATATTTCACAATTGCTTCAAAACAAACAAACAAACAAACAAACAAAACAAACATTAAACATGCAACCCTAGCTGCTTTGGCTCAGCGGATGGAGCATTGGCCTACATTTGATTCTGGTCAAGGCCACATGCCTGGGTTGTGGGCTCAATTCCCAGTAGGGGGCGTGCAGGAGGTAGCCAATCAATGACTCATCATTGATGTTTCTATCTCTCCCTCTCCCTTCCTCTATGAAATCAATAAAAATATATTAAAAAAACAAAAATAAGATAAAACAATAGCAACAAAACAACAAATAACATATGATCCAGCAATTACATTCCTGGGCATTTAAGAGACTTAGTAAGACTTAAGTTCATGCAAAAATCTGTCTATGAGTGGTTAGAGAAAGTTTCTTCATAATAGCCCCAAACTAGAAATCTAGGTTTCCTTCAATGGGTGAGTGGTTAAAAATTTTTTGATATTTCCATACCTTGGGATACTGATCAGCAACAAAGAGGAAGAAACTGTGGATATACATAACAACCTGAGTGACTCTGCAGGGAAGTATACTGAGTTATAAAAAGCCAATCCCAAAGGTTACTGTGTGATTCTGTGTAATTTTATTTGCATGACATTCTCAAAATGACTAAATTATAGGAGTGAAGTGTTATAGAAATGCTGAGAGTTAATTAAAACGTTTAATAGAGCAGTACAGATAACAGTCTTTGGAGTCAGATGAACCTGGGTTTTATACTTTGCTCTGTCATTTTTTAGTTATGCAATCTTTTGCAAGTTACCTAAGTGCTTTGCTCATCATGTAAAAACTGTATATAATAGTAAGTGCTTCACAGAATATTATGAGGGTTAACAATCATAACGTAATGCATTCGGCCTATTGCTGGTACACAGTAAGTATCAATAATGGCAACGTGACCCGCTTAGGAAAGGTCTGAATGTCCTTTGGCCATAGCAGTAAGCAATCATCAATTAGAACTTGTTTTAAACTTGCAATTAGTTAATGGCAGCTTGCTCTGGAAACTGCACTTGAAAGTTAGGCAATTAGCAACAGTCTCACTCAAGTAACCATGTTTCCCTAGTTCAAGGTCAACAAACCCGTAAATATTCCAACTTCTGAAAATCCACCAATACCTGAACTCCATGCTTCCCCTAAACGCTGTCTTACTCAGAGAGAGTATGCCTTACAAGTTATTTGTTAGCAAAGCAGTAAATTATAGATGCCCCTCCCCCCTCCCCCATCCCCAGATTTGGGGAAGTAGCCTTTTTTTAATAGAGGACGGTAAAATATAAGAAAATTTTCAAAAACTGTTCTGCCATCGGTAGCGATGATACTACTTACTCTTCACTAATAAGGCTAATATTTTAGGTTGCCATGATTCAACTTCATTCCCCTCCTACACACCTCCTTCCCCATCATTGCGAATGTTTCAAGGCAACTGTCCAAGTGAAGAGTATAGCCTGTTCATGTATAAATGCTCAAATTCATGACTTTGGTCTCATTAACAACCTGCTGTTAGAAACAAAGCCAGATAAAGATTTTGCTTGCCTCTAATTTACACATTTTAATCACAAATAATACAGATTACTAGTATAGTAGCTACCATTATTTGAACACTTATATGCTAGGTACTGTGATAAGTGTCTAACATCATGATCTTCCTTTGCAGAGCCACTCTACAAGGTGCACACCATTGTCTTCCCAGAAGAGGGAACTGAACAGGGAAGTTTAAGGTGCTCAAGGGCCATAAAATGCAAAGTTTTAAGGCTCACTGTTTCTCCTACACTGCTGCTTAAAAGAAATAAAAAGTGAGATCTTAAGAAATGATAAATACATTGAGATAATGTCTCCCCTCCCCCCCCCACCCCGCTGCAGCTTGGTGCATAGTTTAGTTTTTGTGTATCAATGTAATTGTCATTTTGCGGGGCTTGCTTTGATATTCAGTGCAGTTTTATCACTTTTACAAGTGATTTTGGGGACAGAACTTAGGTTATTTTTGTGGAAAATGGAAACTATCAAACAGAAAGGGGGAAAAGGGGCAGTGGAAATACATATATATTTTTTCCAGTAGGAATCTTACAGATAAAATCAGGAGGTGGATGAGCTAAATTACTGAGGGACCAAATTAACAAAAGGAACTAAATTCAATATGATATAAGGATCTATAGGCAGGCTCCTGACTTTATTCCTTTTGAGATTCATAAAGGTAAATAAAGAACCTGTAAATATTTGAAAGAAAATGAAGGCATTTAAAACAAGCCCATTTAGGAATATCTAAGATATTTGATTTGTGTAGGTCACAAAGGAAAAGTTGAAGAAGACTTAAAAATTCTTTTTAAGTATATGACTGGTATCAAGGTTTCTCTCTCTCTCTCTCTCTCTCTCTCTCTCTCTCTCTCTCTCTCTCTCTCAGAAACAATACCAAATTGTGGCAAAAAGTGCTAGCCAAATATATACCAAATGAATTCCTGATATTGAGGGTTATTATTATTGCAACAGGTTTATGCTATAATTTTTCTGATTTTTTTAGTAGTAGTTTTCTGATTTTTTTTTTTTTTTTGGTTGGGTGGGGTATACTATATTAGTGGTATAACACAATGGTTAGACTATGCTATGGTATCAATCTTCATTCCTCAATTCCTTGTCTCTATCTTTTTGTCCCATGGGGATGTTGTGAAGATATGAGAGTGCGCATGTTAAACATTTTTCCCGTGTTAAATATGTACTGTAGATATTGTTTTATGACTGTGATGACCACATGATTAAGCTCATTTTTTTTCCTTCTCATTTTATTTATACTTAGTTAGGGCAATTTTGATGCCAAAAGGTCTCTGTTCTCCCATTTAGGCACTAGAGGGCAGAGAGCTCTGAGCTCTAGAAGGGCAGGGTAGAAAGATGCTCTTTCTCCTGCCGCGGGAATTTGGTGACATTGCATTCTCTTGGTACAGTGCAGTATTTGGGAGGGAGGGAACATTCAAAATATTCACTGATCTTAAATTTTTGAGAGTCTAATACTGATGTGCCTCAAATGACAGGTAAAAAGATGAGGCAATAGGGCGTTCCCCTTCAGAGCATATATATGCCTTAGGATGGCAGCTGGCTGATATGTGCAGGCAGTTATTTCTGGCTTATGGTATTTCTATAAGCACATTCTTCTATGGTTAAATGTCAACTTATAAAGCATAGCCACATAATTAGAAATTATTAAATAAAAGGAAAAAAAGGAATACCCATAATAGCAAAAATAATTAGATTAGAGTGAAGTCTATACTTTTCAATCTATAATTTGTTTTGTGATGATGCTGATTTTTTGCATTCTTAAAATAAAAGTTGTTAACCATAACAATAAAAGCGTTACAATGATTTCTTTCACCCACAAGATTTCTTAGAACCACAGGTAGTAGAGTAAGTGGTAAAAATCAAGTGAAAGAAATGGAATCTTATCATTTTGACAGTCTATTTGGCAACAACCCTTGATCATCTGCCAGTTGTCATGTCGTTTAGATCTTCAAATTATATACTCAGTCATGGACATTTTTATTGCATTGGACTAGTTCTTCTTTTCCCCCTCCTGTTAGATTTCTTCCAAAATGAAGACAGTATAAATGTGATTGAATTCTTTCAATTTACTGAAGTAGAATAGTTTTAAGGAACACCTCTGTCAAGAATTGATGGAAGTAGTTTTAACCTGTCATTCTTCCTATTGCTTTAGTCTATGACAAGTTTTTATGTTACCTCTGACTTAATAGCCATTTGATAGACACTGCTTATGCTTTTATTAAGGAAATGCTTTCGAGCCAGTCTTGATGAGAACCATCTCCTGATTTTATGACAGCTAAGCCCTTCACTACCGGAGATAGCTGTACTGTTATCCTGGTATTAGAAGATAAGGGGAAGTGCTCTGTTAGTTAAAGAATTAATGTTGCATTAAGCAGAAAATTTAATTAAAAAGTGGCTGTAAAAATAAACAATATTTTATTCAGTTGTCACTTTAGCTTTATGTTAGAGAAGAATTTTTCCATTTGTATTTTCACAACTTCCTACCTGCATTATTTTTGAGAACAAATCTAGTTACATAATAAAACAGAGTAAGTTTAAAAGCACTTATGACTTAAGTAATACTAAAATAATCAGCTTAAAAATGCATTATCCCAGCTATTCAGATTAATGAAATAAATATTTGAAATGCATCATTAAAAAGAGGAAATGATTTTATTGATTTCTTCAAATCCTTCTTCAGCTATTACTAAGAACATGTAACTAACTCTGAAGGGTCCCATTTTCATAACATTTTTGACTTTGTACAGGCCATGTACTATCCTTTGGCAATTAATTTTTTGTTTAACAAGCAAGTCTCTCTCTCTCTCTCTCTCTCTCTCTCTCTCTCTATATATATATATATATATATATATATATATAGCCTCCTCCCTTTATATCAACAATTTGCAATTATGGGAGGCATTGAATCTATTATAATTGGATGTATTCTTATTTCTTTAGTATAGCAACAGGTATGGCTGCAATGACTTATTGAAAAAAGTAATATGATAATCAATCAATAAACTATATTTTAATTAATCTGAATGACAGTTTCAGATACTGGTAACATAAAATGGGTATAACCTGAAATTCTTCAGACTAGATTTGAGATCTTAGCTTATTAATTCCTATAATAATTCTCTGGGTGATTCCACATATTTTAACTTGAACAACCACAAACAATAGCTGCAATTTATTCCATAAAGACCGTGTTGAGGCTATTCTAGTAGAGACAGAATTGTATATTTGTTAGCAAGGGGAAACTAGTGGATATCTTCATTTAATCACCAAATATAAGCACTAGAAATTTCAAAGAGCCTCCTATCAGTGTTTGGTAGATACTCAACAATGCATCAATAATTGATTCTCAACACAAAGGTCACATAAAGTATAATTTTCACCCACCTACTTCTCCTACTCCCAAACACTCCTAACCTGCAGGGATATTAATGATGGTGGTATGTTTTCACCTCCCAGGAAGCTGGTGGGATTGGAATTGTTGCTTAAAACTCCCCTTTTCAACCTAATGGAAAATTAAGGATTTACTTAACAATTCACATAAATAATTTCTGGACGCTTCCAAGGAAAGTAGAGTTGCATTGGTGTAGATCTAGAATGTCATTTTTGAAGACCTGCAAGGACTTTGTTTTTTGAGCACATTTACGGTTCTCCCACTGTTCCACCCTTTTAAAACTTAAGCCTCCTGAAAAAAGTGGCTTTTGGTCAAGAGAAAAACCGCAGATATTTGTGTAAAAAATATCTCTCTGGGGGCAATGGTTTATAGATTTTAAAATAAAAATCTATAATTGTATGACTTCATCAATCTGCTCTTCCACGAACTCAATTCTTGGATTTTGGTCAGAACTCACTGACTGCAGATACATTTGGCTACTATTTCTTCCTGAAGCTCTGCATCCTCGGGGGACATGTCAGTACCATGGGTTATCAATGCAGCCTTTCTGTTGTTCAGTGCAAAGTGCTGAGTGACATGTGTGTGTGTGTGTGTGTGTGTGTGTGTGTGTGTGTAGGGGAGAGAGAAGGGTGACAGGAAAAGAATGACAGAATTAATAAGAAGAACCTGACCACTAACACAGAAAGATCTCTTTTCCTAATATTTAGAAAAATGTTTGAGTTCAAATAATTCCATATACAGGATCCCTATCTGTTTCTGAGTTTCAGTGATGGCCCAGAAACTCAGAAAGGAAACTCAGAAACAGATAGGGAAAACTCAAAAGGAAAATTCACTCTAACCAGTGCAAAATGTGCTCTTATCAGAGGTGAAAAATGAGGTGGAGGGAAGAAAGTTAGAAAAGAGGGAGACTGGATTGTGCTTCGCCTCCCTCATAGTGATAGAGAGGATGGTTCTCACTTGCTTAAGAACTGGTGAAAGCAAGGCCTTCCTCCTGGGGGTTCTTTGGTAATAATGCATATTGCTTTGGGAGGAAAGAAATACAAAGCCTCAGGCAAAAGTTAAGTACCTGACGTATTGCATTCTGTACAAAGGAGCGTTTGTGGCACTGGAAATCACTAAAGTTTCAGAATAATGTTTTAACTCAATTTTACTTTAAATTATAACAGATATTCTTGACTTTGATTTTTTTTTAAATCAATCTTTATTGTTCATATTGTTACAAAGGTTCCTCATTTCTTCCCCCCTCCACCAGGTTCCTACCCCACCCTCCGCCCCCACCCCATCCCCCATTGTCCTCATTCATAGGTGCAGTTTATGTTCAGTCTCTTCCTCCCTCCCTTTCCCCCCCGAATAGTAAATCCCTTTTCAGATAGTAAATCAGTTACTTAGCATTTTCTCATATCAATAATACCACCACATGCCCAATGATACATTTCACATAAAAGACATTTCCAAATAGGTCAACCAGCCTCATCCAGGCCCCACCCAAGGCACTCACAGATCAACACCCCAGCCCTATACTAACTCAACACATCCAGATCTAAGCCTTCATCACTTGATTCAGCAGACCCTCAAGTTCCCACAAAAGTTTCCAGCCATGTCTGAGAGGCAGCCGTGGGGCAGGGGCAGGTGAGGAGTGAGCTGTTCCAGGCCTGGCTGCTCCGGGCCTGGTCCCTGTTGCTCTGGTTCGTTCCACAACCAGCTGCTCCGGGTCTGGTCACCGCCACTCCCGACCTAGTTGCTCTGGACCTGGCTGCTGCTGCTCCGGGCCTGGCCGCACCCGACCCGGCTGCTCTGGGCCCCGCTACTTCGGGCCCGGCCGCTCCGGGCCTGGCCGCTCCCAGCCTGGCAGCCGCTGCTCCGGGCCTGGCCGCACCCGACCCGGCTGCTCCGGGCCTGGCCGCTCCTAGCCTGGCAGCTGCTGCTCTGGGCATGGCCGCACCAGACCTGGCTGCTTCAGGCCTGGCCGCTCCCAGCCTGGCAGCCACTGCTCCGGGCCTGGCTGCACCAGACCCGGCTGCTCTGAGCCCGGCTGCCCTGGGCCCGGCCGCCCCAAGTCTGGCCGCTCCCAGCCTGGATGCTCCGGGCTTGGCTACTGCTGTTCTGGACCTGGCTGCTCCCAACCCGGCTGCTCTGGGCCCGGCTTCTTTGGGCCCGGCCACTCCAGGTCTGGGTGTTCCTGGACTGGCCACCCTGGGCTTGGCTGCCTCCGCCTCAGGCCTGGCTGCCACTGCCCCAGGTCTGGCTGCTCCAGTGCTGGCTGTTGTTGCTCTGGTTCTGGCTGCTGCTGCTCTGGGGCCTGGCCGTTGCTGCTCCAGGCCTGGTTGCCATTGCTTTGTGCCTGGGCACTCTAGGCCTAGCCACCGCTGTTCCAATATTCTGTCCTTTTTTTTTTTAAACGCATTTATGTTGCAATGTTGGCTGGTGAGTTGAGTTCTGACTTAGTCTTTGATTTTTCAAGATCTTCTTTATATTCTTTCTTAAGTAATTTTACTATCTTTTGCTCTCACTTGATTTCTTCACATTGAGAACTTTGGTTTCTTCCTCCTTATCCTGGGAGCTCAGCAGGTTGGCCTGTGGCACCCTTTTGTTCTCCGCGGGCTCCCGCGCTGCTCCAGCCTGTTGCCGGGGTTGGCGCCGCCCAGGAAGCAGCCCCCGGCCTTGGCTCCATTGCCCTCGCTCAGAGGTCGATGGCTCAGGGGCACGCCCCCCCCCTGGGGGCCCCGTCGCCCGGCTCCTTGCTGGCGCCCGGCTGGCTGGTGTCCGGCAGGGGCTCCTGCTCCCTGTCGCATTCCCCCAGTCTGGAGCTTTTTTTTTTTTTTTCTCCTTCCCGCTAGGGGAGTCTAGGATCAGAGTCAACAGACTGTCCTCTGTGTGCAGTGCGCGTGACTCTGGGGGCTCCGCTTTTCGCCACTCCGCTGGGATTCTGCCTCACAGCCCCATCTCCCCCCTGCCCGAGCCTGGGTCCCCAGGGTCTGGTCCAGGACTGGGGTTCAGAGCAGTCGGGACTGAGGCTCAGCGTCGCCGGAGGCTTTGTTTCTTCACGCTAGGGTAATCCAGCATCAGAGTCAACATTCAGTCCTGTGCACGCAACTCCGGGGGCCCTGCTTTTCGCTGCTCGCTTGGGAATCCGCCTCACAGCCCCGTCTCCCCTGCTGGAGCCTGGGTCCCCAGGGTCTGGCTCATAACTGGGGGTCAGCGCTGCCGGTTCGGGGGTTTAGCCCAGGCTGGGGGTTTTATTTCCTTCCTGCTAGGGAACGCCAAGCAGCACCCAGCCCTCTCCTCCTTCATACCTTAGGCTCCATGTCTTCGTACCTTAGGCTTTTTTTCAGCTCCTCTGATTTTCCTTCTGGTTTTCTCTTTCCTTCTTGTTGTAGAATTTTCAGTCAGTCGACTACCTGTAGCTCTGGGCGATGTCCACTCTACATTTTAGTTGTATTCCATTGAAATTGTTGTGTGCTGCTGCGGTTAGGTGTCTACCCGAGCAGCCATCTTCGACTTTGATGTTTTTGATGGAAATAAGAAATATTTCCACTACCCTGTCTTATCTTTTACATGTATGGTTTACCTAGTTGATATTCATTTCTGCTTCTTCCATATCTTGACTTGCTCAATTTTAGCCTCAATATTTACTCTACTTTCTGACATCCTGATGTTCTTCAGTATTTAAACCTTCACCTCTCATATCCATTCCAGAATTTCTTGTATTTTTTATGAAGGACAGCTACCGTCACCCTTCTCTCCACTCTTGGTGTAAGGGATTCCAACAGCACAATTGCCCAGTTTGAGTTAAATTACAAAAGCTAAGCATTGTTGCTATTTCATTTCAGTTCCAACGATAGTATTGATACAGTAGTTTGTTTTTATTTATTTTTATTTTTTAAAAATATATATTTTATTGATTTTTTACAGAGAGGAAGGGAGAGAGATAGAGAGCTAGAAACGTCGATGAGAGAGAAACATCGACCAGCTGCCTCTTGCACACCCCTTACTGGGGATGTGCCCGCAACCCAGGTACATGCTCTTGACCGGAATCGAACCCGTGACCTTTCAGTCCGCAGACCGATGCTCTACCACTGAGCCAAACTGGTTTCGGCAGTAGTTTGTTTTTAATGGTAAGAGGTATTGGGAAAACTACTTTTCTAAGATTAAAACTTGATTATAATTTAGATAAAATTTTATAGTAAAACAATAAAATGTTTTTATTTAAATCACTAACTGTATAGGTTGATTTTTTAATGTAGTACTAAGCATTTATATATTTAGCCTCATCCCTCTTATATAAAAATTTTCATTTAAAAATGGCATCAGTTTAGCCCTAATTGGTTTGGCTTAATGGATAGAGCGTCAGCCTGCAGACTGAAAGGTCCCAGGTTCGATTCCGGTCAAGGGCATGTACCTTGGTTTCGGGCACATCCCCATTAGGCGACGTGCAGAAGGCAGCTGACCGATGTTTCTCTCTCATCGATGTTTCTAACTCTCTATCCCTCTCCCTTCCTCTCTGTAAAAAAATCAATAAAATATATTTAAAAAAATAAAAATGGCATCAGTTTATTCTTACTCTCTGAGAAATTCTGTGATAGACTGACTTATTTTCAATTGAAAAATCAATTCCAGGAGGAATTTGATTCAGTTGTTTTAAAAACAGAATTGATGACTTAGTCATAGGATCAATAACATAACATAACATAACATAACATAACATAACATAACAACACAACATAACGACATCTTAAGATTTTCAAAAGAGATTTTAGGCCTTATCTTCCTAAATATGTACAAAAAGAAAGTAAAATTCATTATATTAAGAAATATGATGAATGCCAAAATTAAAATGAAGAAATAAATATTTCTTCCTAGAAACTTAAAAATTTATTTGTATTTATTTTATTTCATTTTATTTTTCCCATTATCACTTATGCCCTCTACACCCTCTTTCCACCATCATCCACCTGCTTCCCCTGCAATCATCACTATTTAAAAAAATTTTTCTTAATATGGTCTGAAAAAGCTCTTTGGGAACCTGTGAAAGAAAGAATAAAAAGAAAATAAAAGTGATTAAAAAAAACATTAGAGATGAGGAGCAACTGGCAATCCTGAAGCACTTAAGGGTGAGCTGGCATTGGAAATGTGAGAAAATCATGGGCAAATTCACCTAAGGAACCAGTTGATGAGCCAAGACTAAATTAGCTATATGTTTAATATTTTCTCAACTATATCCCTCCTGATGCTGACCCTTGATGCCCAACTTTATTATTCTAACTGCCAAGTTATTAGGCCCTTAACCTAAAATATAAGCCACTTGGGGAGAGAAGGGTCATGCTAAAGAGACAATGCTGATGAACAAAATGAATTGACTGGCAGAATAAGATCCAAACCATGGAGGCATGGAATAGACTGATATAACTTGATATGAGAATGGGGGGATGATAAGAGATAAACCAAAGAACTTATCCTATATAATAAAAGCCTAATATGCTAAGTGTCCAGTTGTCCATTCAACCAATCAAAGCATAATATGCTAATGATATGCTAAGGCCACTCAACCGCTTGCTATGACATGCACTGACCACCAGAGAGCAGATGCTCTGACTGGTAGGTTAGTTTGCTGCTTGGGTCCGGCCGATCAGTACTGAGTGAGATGGGCTGCATATGCCCTGGAGCCCTCTCATGGTTCCTCCCTGGCTGGCCAACCTCCCTCATCCCTCCCAGCCCCAATCGTGCGCTGATGGGGTCCCTTGGCCTCCTGCAAATCTTGCAATCCAGGACTCCTCGGGGGATGTCAGAGAGCTGGTTTCTGCCCGATCCCACAGGCCAGGCTGAGGGACCTCAGTGGTGCATGAATTCATGCATTGGGCCTTAGTATACTTATATGCATGGTCAGTGAACATGGGCAACAGGGTGCTGAAGACTTGGGGGGATACTTAAGAGGTGAGAGAAATGGGTAAGAGGGGGAAATGGGAGACATCTGTAATACTATTAACAATAGAAATATATATTAAAAAAGAGAAATAATGCAGAAAGATACCTTTGAAAGTCCACTCTCTACATATTAAAGAATTTTCAGTGTTAACACCGCTAGAATTTTAAAGTCTCTTAGGGAAATATTTTTTTTCTCTCATTTGTTTGAATATGTCACTTTAGCCTTTTTGCTGCAATGGTTTTCTACTCCAACATTTTAACATTATCCTTCAATTTTTAATCTCCTTAGAGATATTTAACCTATTTAAGACTCTCAACACTTTTAAAAGAGTTTGTCATTTTAGAATTAGGGAAAAACAGCCTTGTCACTCCTGTGGAGGATTCTAACAAATCTGACTTTAAAATGAAAATTGTTTCCAATTGCATTTTATACTATGACCTTCATTCTCTTTTCTGTTACATATAGGAGGATAATCTAAAATTTTTAGTCACCCCGTGAGCTATCTATATTATTGATTTCAGAGAGGATGGGAGAGAGAGGGAGAGATAGAAGCATCAATGATGAGAGAGAATCACTGATTGCCTGCCTCCTGCAAGTCCCCTACTGGGGATCAAGTCTGCAACCCCAGCATGTGCCCTTGACTGGAATCAAATCTGGGACCCTTCACTCTGCAGGCTGAAGCTCTATCCACTGAGCTGAACTGGCTAGGACACCTAAACTCTTAATTCTCTACATGAGGAAACCTAAACTCAGTCTTTTATTTCTTTTTAAATGTATTTTTATTGATTTCAGTGAGAACAAGAGAGGGAGAGAGAGAATCAATGATGAGAGAGAATCACCAATTGGCTGCCTTTTGCACATCCTGAACTGGGGACTGAGCTTACAACCTGGGCATGTGCCCTGACTGGGAATCAAACCGTGAGCTCCTGGTTCATAGGTCAATGCTCAACCACTGAGCCAAGCCAGCAGGCTAAACTCAATCTTTTCTTTTATAAAGTGGATAAAAATAATACTGCTCACCTCATATGATGGTTGTGAGTATTAGAAGAAATGCAACCATATAGCACAATGCCTGGCAGAGAGTAATATTTAATAATACATGGTACATAATAATTCTTACCATGGTGACTATGGCATAATCCAATAGACTGCAGTAATGAAGGCAGTGAGGTGATAGTACTCTAAAATACAAATACTCCTGAAAACATTGTATAATAGTTATCTGCCATTGCAAGGCTGTAATAGCAATTCTTAAAGTGCTCAAGTATAGTCCTGCCTTGAAGTCAGGGGGAGAATTACATAGCTGTGACATGTTCTTCTAGCAGTGATTCCCAGACATTTTTTTAATTAATAGAAATCAGAATTTAAAATTTTGGAGATTGATACAACATTAAAACTACCATCTGCTATTACACCATTAACACCCCCCCTCCACACACACACACACACACACACACACACACACACACGAGTCAGCATGTAACAACCTCAACATTTTGCCATAGATTAGCTACTGTGATACATGGGCCTGTGACAGATACAGGAACAAAACAAAATTATTTCTGATAGATAAATACTTTTCATCCAATTGTTTTATGTATCTCAGTCTCTGAATCTTCAGTTTGGAGAGTACCTACATTTGTTCTGCTGTGGTACTTGGAGAATCACTAGTCAGAGCCATGAGTATTACCAATGTTAGTTCAAACAACGAGCTGCGATGGCCAGAGCAGAGACCCACAGTTCAACCAAAGCCTTTTGAAAAGGGATTTCCCATGAATCTCTGCGATGTTACAGCAGTTCTGATCACAGCAGTGTCATGGTGCTAATTCTACTCAGTAGTAGCCTCATAGTGGTATCTCGGGGCACAGAGCTAACTATTAAAAAATCTGCAGAGACTTTGAGAAAGAGATTCAACTGGGTGCTGGCAAGACTTTTTCACCACTTAGTCTCCTTTGGTTCTCCATCCATTTGCAGCTCAGTTTCTCATGTTCTACGTTAACCTGCCTAGCCTAATGACTACTTACTTCACGACAACTGCGAAAGTAACAACAATTCAAACACACACACATTTAATGTAGAATAAAATGTAAACCGAATAAATAATAGTACAGTTTTCAAACCTATTTTGGTAAATCCTGCAGCCCAGGCAAATAATCCCATACCATTTTCATTTCCTTAGGTTAATTCTTACTGAATACTAATTTGATATATTCAATATAAGATATAATAATAAAAACCCCCCTAAATTTGGACATTTAAACATGCTTTATTCTCTCTATTCTGTGAGGTAATAGGTAGACATATGTATTTATAGATTCTAAAATCTCAGAACTATACATGGGGTGAATCATAAAATGTATATTGTAGAAAGAATATACAAATGAGTTTACACATGGAAGACATGATACATATTTAAAGACATATTACATTATTTCACATTTGACAGGAAGTATACCTGGTTAATAAAGTTTTCAAATAAACAATTATTCCAGATCATTAATCAATAAATAGCATTGCACATGGCTCTTAAAAGCACATAGAGAAGCAAGAAAATGATCATCATGATTTGTATTGATGGTATGATTAAATATGACATATGGATACTGAAAATAGATTTCATGTAAAGTGGAGGTATGAATGTATAATATAAACACCTCTTAGTTGCACCTACAGTAATATATAAATAAGGCTTTCCCTTGTATGGGAAAATTAGAGTAGTTCTTTGAAGCTATGTATGTGCATATGGTTCCCTCCTTCCAGCAAGCAATCTGCATTAGGCTCTGATAGGTACCCCTTTAATTTCTTGCCATCAGTTCATCCTCTCCTCTTTTCTCATAAAGAGAAATTTTCCTCCTAGCTTGTCTGAGATTTTCAACAAACAGCTTCTTCCCTTCAGCCTTTAAATATGATCAGGTGCCTGCTGTCTTAAAAATTCCCTTCCAGAGTCCACCCTAATTCTATCTTTTCTTTTAAAAAGAAAGTCTTTTTTTTAGTTTTTTAGATTTCTGTCTCTATTTACTCTGTAATGAGGAGAACTGATTTTATGGTAAACCTAACCATACAAATGGAAGAGTGAGGAGGGAAATAACTAATTAGCATATTATGCTTTTATTATTATAGATCTGAGCCTTTCCCTACATTTGACTGTTTCTTATGTTAGCTAAGTATTTCCTTAATGCTCAAGACTGTTTCCCTTGAGTTTTTTATACCTTGCAAAGGAAAGAACTCCACTGAAAAAACGATTTCTTCTCTGTTCTTCCAAGGAACATCTCTTAAATGTTTGTGTTCTGAGGAGTTCTATGTCATCCATCTATCTCACATATGGCTCAATTTGATGACTGCTAAGTTTTAATCTCCAGCTAAGATTTCCCTCCTGACCCACCTTGTGTGGCTCAGTGATTGAGCATTGACCCATGAACCAGGTCAACTGTTCGATCCCCAGTGGGGGTGGGGTGGGGTGCAGAGGCAGCCAATCAATGTTTCTCTCTCATCGATGTGTCTATTTCACTATCGCTCTCCCTTCCCCCCTCTCTCAAATCAATAAAAAACAGTAAAAATATTTTTTCCTGAATTTCAGATAAATATATATAAATATCCATTAAACTTTTCCTCTCAGATGTCTCCAAAAATACACCAAATCAATATATTAAACTTAAGCTCTCTCTCTTCTCCACTTCCACTTATTATTCTTTTTGTATTTTCCATCTCAGTGCATATCGTCACTCACTTGCTCAAATTAGAAACCTGGGTATCAATCAATTTTGGAACTGCCATTTATCTCTTGTGCCTTATGTCCAGTGTAACATTTAAGAATATATTGAATCTAATATTTCTCTCCATCACCTATTGCTTCCATATACTCTTCCCTGAATTACAATAGACATTTCTTAACTGGTTCAATTACCTCTAGCTGGTCTCTTCTCCAATTCAAACTCTGAAAAAGCTATCAGTATTCATTAAATAAAAATTTAATCATGTCTATGCCCTGTCTAAAATAGTTCAATGTTTCACATCCCATTTCCTCCACTGTAAGGCTCAGCATAATGTGGCTTCTGCTTATTCCTCCAGCTTTATTTTACACCCCTCTTCATTCTTAACTTCCTTTAGTTTCTTTACTAAACAGGTGCATGCCCTCACAGCACTGTATCCCATCTCTACAGCACTGATCACATATTATATTATAGTTATCTGCACGGCTGAGTATTGCTTAATAGGCAGATTAATAACACGTGTAACACCTGCAAATCAGGGTATTCACAATTATTTGGTGTAATTTGATATTTTATATATATTAAAAGTACTGAAGTCATCATCAAGGGGAAAATTATCACCTAGGTTACAAAGTGTTTTGATTATGTAGTGCATATGTAAGTTATGAATCAGTTATAAAGTGAACACTCATGAACTTAAAAACTAGAGTGTAAGAACCACAGTTAAACTTAAGAAATAGGACAGTACCAATAATACCAGTTTCCTCCCTCATCCTACCTCCAGTTTTCCCTTTAGAGATAACAATAATCCTAAATTTTTTGTTAACTTTATAAAATTAGTTTTCTAACTCATGTAATTATGCCTAAACAATGTGTTTTAATTTTGCTTATTTTTGAGATTTATAAATGTGGTATTTTTGATGTGTGACATCTTCTGAAACTATTTTTTTCACTCTAATTATATTTTAAAACCTTATATACATTATGATAATTAAAGTTAAGTAATTTCCATGGCTGTAAAATATTTCTTTGTGTGGATAGCAGAATTTATGTATATACTTTCCTGGTGGTAGATATTGTGTTTTTCAATGTTCAACTATTCTAAATATTTAAAGTATCTGAATGACATGTACACATTTTTTTTCTAGAATAATACTCAGGAAGAGAATTATTGGAATGTAGGGGTCTATGCATGTTTAGCTTTATAAGATAATTTGTTATCAAACTGTTGTGATTTTTATTCCACAAGCAGTATAAAAGTTTCCATTGCTCTTATACTTGCAAACAGCTTCCTTTAGCCAGTGTAACATAGCACCTTTTTTTTGCATTTCCTTGATTAAATGATTCAGTTTTTAAAATATTTATTTACTCTTCTGATTTCCCTTGCATTTTATAATTTTAAAATATTCTATTGTATGTATTTTCTTATTGATTTGTAGGAGTTTAAAACATATATTCTGGAATACTAATCCCCTGTCTCGCATATATCTCACAATTCAGAATTCTCTTGTCTCAGTTTTCTTTTCTTAATGCTTTTTGTGGCAACTTAATATGTAGTCTTATGATTACCTACCTATCACTCAGCCTATCTCACTAGACTAAAAGGTCGGGGGGTAAGATACCATATCATATTTATTTTTGTTCCTCAACATCTAGTAACTGTTTCAAACATAGTGTTATTTGACTCATTGTTTATTAAATGAATGATTGGATGAATGAATGACCTTTAGAAATTCAAATCAATATCATTGTAGTCAAATTTTATTTCATGCCCAGCCAGCATGGCTTAATGGCTGAGCATTGACCTATGAACTAAGAGGTCACGGTTCGATTCCCAGTAAAGGCACATACCTGGGTTGTGGGCTCGACTCCTAGCAGGACGTTCCGCTCTCATTGATGTTTCTCTCTCTCTCTCTCTCTCTCTCTCTCTCTCTCTCTCTCTCTCTCTTTCTCTCTCTACCTCTCTGAAATCAATAAACATATATTAGAAATAAAAAATGTCTCAATTTAAAAAAATTTCATTTCATACAAATTGGCTACATCATAATGCTGAGCCAAGAAAATCAGAAGTATATGCTACACACCTTCCTGTACTTGCATGTCAAAGATGGTGGCAGGCACTAATAAGAAGTGCTAGTATCTGCAGAGAGGCAGCAGAATGTTTGTAAATATTTATTACCAGCTCTGAACATTTGGCAATGTTCATTTTTCATCCTTTTTAGTGCACTTATATTAACCATCTTTTTCAGTGCAATTATAATACTTATAATAAAATAATATTTAGCCTAAATTTGTCACAAAGTTAGAAATGATGTTAAGCTATAAGACATGGATTACATATTACAATGGATGTGCAAGGCTCAAGGTTTGTGTCATCAACTTAAAATTGGTTACCTTTTTAGTAATGGTCTCCGGAGGTACATCTCGCCTCCCAAGAGGATAAGGATTCCATTGGCCACTAGGAGATACATCTTCTTGTCCATTGTCTAAAATGTTGCTTTGCTGGGACGGGGTCTATTGCAAAAATGGCATGGCATTCTTTAGTGATGTGATAGAAGTTTAATCATAGTTTTCTGAAGAGAGTCCCTAATGATTATGGTCAAATTAATTTTGTTTAACTGCAAAAAACCCCATACATCCTTAACTGGAAATATTATTATACATCTTTTACTCAGAAAAAAATTCTAAATTGACAGCTTTCTGGAAGCAGTGAGAAATTCAACTAAAGTAACAATCCTAGAGTTACATACTGAAATTTACAGAAAAGTTTAGATTATTTACAGTACCTGAATAAAAAAAAATTAATCAACTGATAAAACCACAACATTTAAAACTTGCTTATTTTTTTGAGCATGCTACTACCGTGTAAAGTATAAATTGAAACCATAGAAACACAGTATGTAACTCCCAATACTTGAAATCATAGCCTAACAAATTTTATAAGGCTGCACTGATTCTGGAAAAATATACCTTGCACTAATCCAAAAGAATGTTAACACTAGCATAATGTATGTAAGATTCATGGTTATATGACATTATCTACAGATAGCCATGAGGGGGAAAATTAAAACAACATAAAATGTTGTATTATTAGAATCACAGTATAAATAAATAATGACTTTTAATTTGAAATTTATTTATATAGGTCACATGCATTAAAGTTTAAACTCTTTATATATATTTAATTTTTTGTGACTTACTGCTTATTATTTTTAACAAATAATAATTTCCCTGTTTTTATTATTATAATATTAGATATTGGGGGGGGGGCGTCCTTCATAGTCTGACCTGAATAATAGGAAGGAATCACACACCACAGAGGGATATAATAGTGGGATATTTTTCTTCTGAAATCAGATTAACTTTTCACAAAGTCTTCCTCTTCCCCGAACCTACAGGATACACAGGAAGTTCCTGAGGAATTCTTATGGTGAGATACTATGTTTAGTCTTCCCTATTCCACTTTATGTGGATGTTCTGAAGGATCACTACAGACACATAAAGCTGTTACAGCATGTATGTGCAGCTCTACTCTGTGTGAAGTATTGTCTTCCAAGCCCAGAAAGGGAGAACTAGACATTCTCTTTATAACATGGCAGAAGTGGGCTGCTTGCTAGGCTTCCTCTGATTACACGGAATAGTCCCAGTTGTTCTACTTTAGAAAACAATTATATAACCACTCTATTTGTATTCTGACTGCATGCCTTTTTAAAAAGCATTGCCTGGAGTTACTTGAAAATCAGATGTGTTATGAAACTAGATGAAGCTTTCTTGAGGTCTAATGGATAAAGTGAAAAGTAAGAAGATAACTCAGTTTTCTACTTATTCTTTGGCCATGAGCCTATCTGAGAGTGAAAAAAAGAGAAAAGGTATTGAATTGAAGCTCCCGGGTTAGCTAGAAATGAATTTGTGTTTCTTTGGAAAACAAACATTAACACATTTGAAGTTTATATTACTTAAAAATAACCAGATAACTATTCAGGGTCCATCTGTTTGTCTTTAAGCATTAATTTTCTAGTTTTTACCTTTTTTTTTATTATTATTTGGGCATATGTCCCCAAACAATTTTTCAATGATATTAAAATATGACAACTCAAATTATTAAAATTAAGCAGTTAAAATGTAATTATCCAGAGCAGGCATTACGGGCCCATGTTTTATTCTGGCTAGGTTTCTGGGCCAGTGAAGTGGGATAATAAAGTGTTTTTCTGGATAGGTCTGTGCAACACATATTTTTTTGAGAGTTCAACAGGTATCTTTTTCTTTCCTCCATATCACGCCATCTCTTTTCCTCCATTAAACTTGGTTCAACTGGCCAGATGTGACTTCTAATCACAGAGAGCAACTGATAATTGCAAAATCCTTTCTGGCATAAAAAAAAGGGGAAGGAGGAGCTAAAACTCTTCAGTTAAATTTCTAATATGATGATATAGGCTTTCCATTTGTTCAGAAATTCATCTCTTTCTCTTTAAAATTAGGATCAGCAAGCATACCAATTTCTCTCTATTACGGCCAAAGGAAACATGCAGACACATAAAGAAATACTTTCACTAGACAGCGAATTAAAGGGATAGTCTGAACGCAGTTTCCTTTATTAATTACAAGAATGTTTTGGTCTTTTTGTTCTAAGTAAGACATCCTAGGGGTGACTTCAGTTTGCAGAAATAGAGTATGGGAACAATTTATTGTTTGGGATGGGGGAACCCAAAAGAGAGTTATATGGTAGATTCACATTATTTCCTAAAATGAGCATAGGCATTAACAAAAAATTGTACTCTTGATAAAGTGTTAATGAACCAAGTATAAATGGAGTTGCTCAGTTATTAAATTCTACAGAAGATTAAAAGGAGCAATTGAAAACTATAAAAAATAGTAATGAAATTATCACTATTGAAATTTATTATTTTAGAGAAAATAACCGAATTGAGGTTCAGTTATTCATTTATTTTTAGTACCACATTATAGATATTTTATTTATATACTTTAAAAGATTAAGAATGAATCTTATCCTTACCACATGTAACCAATTAAATCTAAAGGACATGGAAAATCATCACCTGCAGCATTCCCTCAGCTTCTAAATTCAGCAGATCTTCAATATTTCAAAATAATAGAGAAAATGGTCAGTGTGATTTAGTGAAAAATAAAAAATAGTATTTAAAAAATTCAGTATTGCTAATAAAAATGTTGCTCAATAGGTACTGGTCCCAAAGACTGCTGTGGACATTTGTAGATTTAACACTGCTGTGAATGATCACATGTGTCTATTGGAAGAAGTGATGTCTAATTTTGCTGAGACATAAATGTGCATGAGTATGCGTGACTCTCTGTCAGTGTATATATATGAATGTGTGCGTGCAGGTGTGTTTATATGTCTCCATATGTGAGTATGTGTATGTACAGGAGTCATAGGTAGGAGTAATGAAGTTAGCTGGCCAAATGGCTTTGCTCTTGTCCTCTCATTGATGAGTATAATAAACACTTAGTGCATTTTTTCAGAAAAATTATAGTAAGTGTAGTATTACAATTTGGCACTTTGTAAAGGTCTTGGAATGGATCCCTTAAGATCTCAAGGATCTGTTTTGCTCACTAATTGTCACGTGATTCATGAAAGGCATTACCATAGATTCAAAAAATGCTTTAAAATTAATTTTCCTCAAAATATTTCTGGCAAAATTATTGTTATATTATTATTTTACTGCATATTTTTGAAAAAAAATTAGGTATTATAAAGACAATTTTATGCCAAGCTTGAATCTAAACTATTATGATATCACGGGGTTCAATCTGATGGTCGTAAGGTCATGTCCACATGATTCTTAAACCAGCATTTTACTACAATGTTGAAGAAGCATCTGTATGGGTGCTAAGATTATTTTGGTAATTTTATCTTCTACTGATGAAAATGTATGTGGTTTATAAGATAAAAGCACTGTGTATAATTAAGCAGTTAAGAGAATTCTTCTGAGGGTAGGTAGCCAATAATAAATGCAGCAAGATCAATAGAAACTGTAGGCATAAACTGCCTCTAGGTGCCGCCTAAATAGTATCAAGTAAATAATCCTTGGAACTGGGGTAAATAAATGCATGTAAAATGTTGGCACTATTTGATCCAGAGTCATCTGCCTAGATGCAGTAATAAAGGACATTGAAGATTTTAAAGTCATTTAGGTGCAAGTCTTGCTATCTAAACTTATCTAATTCAAAATATAGCAGAATGAGTATTAACCAATAAAACACATAACATTTTCTTCCGGGAAAAATTCTATGAAAAGATGATTTAATACATATATTTCCATAATTTCAGCATCCCTTCTCTTGAAATTATAATTTATGTTAGTATCTGTTTTAGTAATCCAATAAGCATTAGGTGCTATAGTATAATATTATGGTGGGAGACATTAAAAAAAGAAAGAAAAGGAAGCAAATTATCAATTGCTCCAGTGTAGAAGAGACCACGCTATGAATATTGGCAGCCAAAAAACTGCAAACAGAAGTTAGAAAAGGCCAATGATTTCTTTCACATCCGTGCTTATCCCTGGGGCTACAGTAACATGGATGATTAATTTATTATTTTTTTGGGTTCACAACCTTCAGCTTTTGACTACTACCAAGCATATTTCTCGGTTGTAGTAAGTGCTCAGGAAGAGCAGGAGGATCTTAATGAGTGCAAGTTAACTATTAGCATTTAGTAAGCTCAGCTAACTCAGAAAGCATGTCTGTAGCTCATAGAGGTTGACTTGGGTCATGATATGTTATGGATAAATGAATATATTATACTTATGTGTTCTTTCACCCCATGATATCTACTTTTCTGGATTGTTAGGAAGATGATGTGGGATAATAATGTGTACAAGAGCTGAAACTGGTTTGGCTCAGTGGATAGAGCGTCAGCCTGAGGACTGAAAGGTCCTAGGTTTGAGTCCGGTCAAGGGCATGTGCCTTGGTTGTGGGCACATCCCCAATCAGTTGCAGAAGGCAACTGATCAATGTTTCTCTCTCATCGATGTTTCTAGCTTTCTATCCCTCTTTCTTCCTCTCTGTAAAAACTCAATAAAATATATTAAAAAGTGTGTACAAGAGTGCTTCATCAACTCTTATGAGTTATGTTCTAAGAAAATGCCAGGTTTTACAAACATTTGAGAAGGCAGCATTGTATAGTAAACAGCAGGAATTTGGGTGCCAAGCAGTCAGATTCTAATTCTAGCTGCCCCTATTCTAGGGACAGGGGTTACAATAGTAAAATAGTAAAAATATAAGTGACTTATTTTTTGTGACACATGAAACTCAGATTTATCATCAATATAATGAAGATAAATACTTCCTTTAAGAGTTTTTGTTAGAGTTGGGTGAAAAAAACATATTTAAAGTACCTCATTGTACCAGGTACATAGTAGATTCTCAATAAAATCTATTCTTTATTCTTCTTCTATTGAAATATTTATTCTACCATTAATCTGGATAATAAAAATGCTAGTTTGAATAGACATTTTACAATACAGTTGACCCTTGAACAACACATGGTTAGGAGTGCCAATTCCTTTGCAGTCGAAAATCCACATATACCTTTTAACTTCCCCAAAACTTAATTACTAATAGCCTACTGTTGACCGGTAACCTTACTGATAACACAAACAGTTGATTAACACATATTTTCTATGTTATATGTATTATATATTGTATTTGTACAATAAAGTAAGCTAGAGTAAATAAAATGTTATTAAGAAAATTATAAGGAAGAGAAAATACATTCACAATATTTACTGAAAAAGGTCCATATGTAAGTGGACCTGTACACATCAAACCCATGTTGTACGGGATCAACTGTATTATATTTCTCTCTGATAACATAACATTTCAAGACAATAGCTAAGTTCAATTACAACAGAACACATCCGAAGAAGCACATAGAACCATTAATAACATCATAGAAAGTTGCCTTAAATGCTTTTTGGAGCAGCAGTAAATAAAAAAAAAATGAGTAAATAAATGAATGAATAAATAAGTAGATAGAAAATATAAAAGCTTATAATTTAATAGATGATTTCATGTCTTAAATGCTCTGATCATAAGTATCATTACTTTTTTTTTAGGAAATTAGAATAATCATCAATAAATGAGAATATTAAAGAAAATTACATTTATTAAACTAATGTTGTTATATTTATTCACATTCTTTTAATATCTTGAGGCTCCATAAAATTAAATTTGAAAGTGTAATTTACTGTTTATCATGTGGAAAGTCTATATTTAGCTTGTAATTCATAAAAAATGTGCATTACTCAACCTAGCATAGAAAAATATGTAAGTGGAACTACTCAGAACACATAGCAAAATCTGGGAGAGTCTTCTCTTTCTGTCCATGTAAATATTCACTGTGTAAATTCTTATCAAATACAGTCTTCAATCTTCATTCACAAATAGTTAAATCCTTTCATTAATTGACTACAAATTTATTTAAAGAAAGTTGAGAAGAAAAGACAAACAAACTAGATATGTTTTGGCAAACTAAATAAACCCCAAACCAAAGAAGAAGGAATGTGCTGGGTCAGGATCTCAGCTTATACACATGGCACCTTTCTTCACTTACCAAAATGGAAGGTAGGAATCACAAAAGGCCCACTGCACTGGGTGCATAACTTACCAAAAGACAGTCTCAGCTGAGAGAGGAAATACACAAAGGTGCCCTTTCCTCTAATGACCAAAGGTATAGTCTGGATTTCAGCCCCAGAATGTCCCCTTGGGAGGGCATGACCACACAAAAGTATGCTGCACCTTTATTTCCCTTACTTAACTTGTAATATGTGAAAAACATTCATTTAGATTCCTTAGGATACTTCATTCATTTTTTCCTAGCACCTAAGTAGAGATGGCTAATATTATCACTCAGGAATTTTATGAATAAAAAGACAGTGCCAGTGTTTCCACAGGAGAACGGACAGCTCTGTCAATTTTCAATCTGCTGAAAAATACATGTTTATAAATTGACTTTATTTTGTAATTTAGTGAAATTCTTGTGGCCAACAAATATTGTAGATATATTTGTTGCAAAGAAATTGTAGATATATTAATTTTTATTATCTTAAGAGGCAAGATAGAAGTGCTGAAATGAAATTTTATGCATTTGAAAATCAAAGGAAAATAATTCTTGTCCATCTCCTTTCTTGTAAAAAAGAGCTCAGGGAAAGTGCGCCTCAGGCATGGGATCATTTAGCAACAGCGGTCAGTGGATCCCAGAAGGGGGATTCGGAGAGTCTGCCTTTTAAGAGTGATGACGGGAAAGCCTGGCAGAAAAACCAGACAGATTTTCTAATTAAGGAAGCTCTGCAGAACAGAGGAACCTGACCAAAGGTGAAGGGGCAGAGGATTAAATTGGAATCCATGGGAGGAAGCAGAGGCTGGAGGAGTCTCAAAAGTGAGCAAGCGCCCCGCAGTGTCACATAAGACGGAGTTCCTGCAGTGGCACCAGGGTAGGAAAGTTGTCCCAAATACCTGAAGGCCTAAAGTTTAGCCACCTTACTTAAACTGATATTTTGGGGTCACGAAATCTTTTTGAGGTAATACAATAGAATACTTTCCCTGCCTGTGTTCCTTTTTTATCCCCTGCCTTCTTTGTCTCTCTCTCTCTCTCTGTCTCTCTCTTTCTCTCTTTGTTTGGATAATGCAATATTGACAATAATTCATTTTTAGATGGAGTCTTGCAATAACTGAATTATTCTTGATTTGCAGTTTAATGTAGCTTCCAAAGAGAATCCCTTTAGGTCATCTCTGTGCCCAGTGGAGGAAGGTTGAAGAGCCTCTAAATATTATAATTCTGGAATATTTCTGTTATAGATCATCCGAAAGCTATAGTAACCATAATGAAGCCATTCTCTAGGGTACCCCAAACAACATCAGAAAATTAATATAGCAATACAGAGGTACCTAAATTATATCTGCAGACAATCTAGATATTCAGAAAGAGTGCTTCAAAGTATATTACCATATTTTTAGCACTAAATATATCTGTGTTATTCTATAGAGTGATAAAAACTAGGCAGAATAAGGAGCTATTTATATGGCGTAACTTTAAGGGATTCAAGTAATAGCTTCCTTCATACCAAGACCTCTCTAAAATCACTGAATTTTGAAATTTGATCATTTTAGTTTAAGGGTTTCATTTCTATTACTTGTCAAGCCTTCCAGGAAAGGTGCCTATTAAAATTGTGACATCTCCTCTATTACTTAGTGCAAATAAGTTAGTTTCAAGGCCTTTTGCCAAACTGGTTTCCTTGCGGCCGAGGATGAGAGCCTTGGGCGTCTGAGGGAACATGAAGGGCAGGCTCCATAAAAGCTGGGGCTCCAGCTACAAAGCCTTGCAGGGAGTGGTATGTGGAAGCTGACTTGTATTAGCTCAGGAGAACCGTCTGCACTCAAGCCCCAGTTCTGAGTTCAGTGGAGTTGCCTTAGTACTCTGAAACTGACTGAGAGGGAGTATTTATACCACTGACACCGGCAAACATCACAAATCATGGCCATGGTTTTCTCCCTGGAGAGGAAGTTACTTACACACCACTAGTTCTTCAACAGGAGACCAAGAACAAACAACATTCAAAGGTTCTTAATTTAGTTAGGTGTTTTTTTCCCCCCCAAAGTGATGATACATTTGTGAATATAAATATCTCTGATTTTTATCTCTCATAGTGGGAAGCAAACAATCCAGAGGTAGAGATTGTTTTTAAGACTAATCTGACAATAAAACCTGAACTTGAGGTCTTTTGACCCTTATTTTGCTAGGGTGGGAGTTTGTTCCATATGGTGATTCATTTTGTTAGGAGGCTACTGTCACTCTGTTATCCCCACTTTGCATTGCATTTCCCCCCTAAAAAGTTACTAGGCTAACGACTCTATGTACAATAAAGTCTTAGTGACATATTGTGCAAAAATGACTCATCAGTATCCATCAAAATGTAACCAAGACAGAAGGCATTAATCAATTTAAACAGGCAAAATGCACATTCTCAGTTTTGCCTGAAGAAAAGGAGCAGAAATGTTCCTTTGCCAATGGAAATGTTTCATCTTACAGTGTATTCTCTTCCAAATGAGCCTACATTTTCTTTTATTAGCCGAGGTAACAATGAAGCCACAAACTTGTAACAATCTACTGGGGAAGCCACAAACTTGTTTCTCATGTTTTACTTCTGTGTAGCATCTCCTGCAGGGGAAACAGGCTGAAAAAGCACTTGTTGACCACTTAATTTCCATTCCATTTAGGACTCTGTCTTTCCCAAAAGAATGAACAGAAATCCAGTTATAATTTTTAGCTCTGTTCTTAGAATGCATCAGCAAGTTAAGGTTATCAAAAAAAAAAAAAAGTATAAAAAAAAGAATAAAGGAAAAGAAAATGAATAACATGAAAAATGAGCCTTAAAGCAACACAAAAAGCCATGTACCTGCTCAATCCAAAAAGCAAAGCTGTAAAGCAGGAACCTGACCTTCAGTCTAGCTACAAATATTCATTTAGCAGCTCAGAAGAGTTCAAGGTTCTACATTAGTTGCCCTTGTGCTTTAGGGACTCTTGAGAGTCTGTAAGCAGGGCCATATGCACAGCCTAAACACAGGAAGTAAGCAAACTGTAATTGGCTTTGGTATGCTGACACATGTAGGGCAGTCCATACTTACTTTCTGAAGAGGTAGTTCTTGTAGATCAAATTTAGACTTAGTCTGCAAGTTTAAAGTCATGCTTCTGCCTGCATGCATTGCTGAAATACCTCCATAGGGCAGCATGCCAAGGTTAACTGTGTTGTGTTTGTAAGCAGCATTCTGAGTAGAGGAGATAATCATGTGACAGGGTGTGAACACATGCTCAACAAACTGATTATAACATGAATATGTTTCAATTTATCACATTTAACTTTAAGCAAGCAAACAGTAACTTTCTTTTCAAAACATGCACTCGATCAGACAGAAGCAAACAGTAAACAGTGTTAGTTATGCACATAATGAGTATTGTCCAAAACTACAGAAAAGACAAAAAGCCAAGATACATTCTGTTTTATATCTGCTGCTAACTCAGAGGCATAAAAATCTACCTTGCATATCATGATAGCAGTGATTTTGGACAGATGTGGTTTATCTGCGGAAGTCTATTAATTAAAAAAATGTAAACAGTGAAGTCAGTAAACTTTTGTCAGCTGCAAATCTCATGGTGTCTTTCACATTATGAGTTCATCACATACAGAAGACAAATACTAGCTTCTGATCTTGCCTTAAAACTGATGCACTCAATGTTGCAGCCAAAATCAGTTTATTTTATATCTCAGTTTATAGGCTCAATTACAGCAACTCAGAAAAAGAGCTGGTCTAAAGCTCATTCAATCTGACCAAAGTCTGACTGAATTTACAGATTAATTTAGTCAAACTAGTCAAATAAGTTATATGAGGATACAAATACTCTTTTATTTATTAAAAATTGCATTTAAGTTGGAGAAGTTTCATTATGAAACTAAAGGAATTATGACTTCAACTAGTAGTGCTACTTATATACTACACCTAAATAACTCTAGAAAAGTAGTATTATTTTAATTGTGGCTATCCTTCTAAAGTTATTCCAAGTGTCTGGTAGCTCATTTTTCCTATAAAACTTTATTTTAAAAAATTAAGACATTTTTGGATGCCTGGCCATCAAATAGTTTTCATCAGTACAATCTCTACTTTCCATTTATAATGGAAATGTAATAACTCAGTGTTTGATCCTTTAGTTAATTCTCTTATTTTGAAAAAAAAAACTATGTAAGTTAACTTAGTACCCTTTTAAAAAACTGAACACTAACAGTAGACAGCTACTCTACTCTAGGACATTATTTGCAAAGCAATGGTTTTTAGCATCAGAGGTTCACTTTACTATGGATTTTTGATTGTTTTATCAGAGTTTCTTCATTGTCACTATGCCGAAATGGAAAAGGACACTGAACACTTCAGCCTAACCCTTGGATTAAAATCACCCCACCTAGTGCTCTATTAGCTCCTCTAGAAGGGTAGCAGTCTCAGATACATGGGCTCATGTTTTAATTTCTCTCAGTCACAGTGGGGCTCTGTGGTGCAACGGGCATCTTTTATCCCGGGCTGTCCCTGGAGCTGCCTGTCCGAGTACAGACCAAGAGCTGTAACCAATATCATGTTGGTCTGTTAAGCTTATCGGAGCTTAATGGCAGTTCTGTTTCAGGAGGACTGGACAAAGATCTTATATTTTCCAATGTAACTATTTGATTTCCAGGGTTCAAATTGCTCAATGGAATTTTGCTAGGAAAGAAGCATAGCATGTCTCTGGTACAATCTGACTTTGGACAGAATGTTCAGTGGCACAGCTATGTCAAAACTAGTTTTAGGCAACACATCTGTGTTGAATTCATCTTGTTGAGTAGCTGAGATTAAATTTTAAGTACAATATAGCCTGAAAAGCTCAGTACGTCAATTGGGAGGAAGAAGAAATTTTATTTGGAAAAATTTAGAAGAAGAGCTTCTAGGATTCAACGGCTTGAAGCAACTCTCTAAAGCAATTTCATGTCAGAATTAAAGGAGAAGCTATTAACATATATTGACGTTGCTCTGAAAAATGAAAGACACTAATAAAATGATAACCAAACAAGGGATAAATGGAGGCTGATTAAAAAGGGAGGTGCTGTCATTGCAATGGGAAATATATAAGTTAACTTTTATGTTTCTGGACCCTGGGACAGGCAGGGCCTCTAGACTTCCGGTAATCCAACCCCCCCTCTTATCTTCCCCCCTCCAAATTCCTACTCCAGTTAGGAGTCACCTACTTGTCAGTAGCACTGTTCAAAGGAGAGAAACCATTTAGCTGAGAAACCAGGAAAGGAATGATGGTATCAAATGTTCAGAATCTGCTTTTCTTTTTTTATGCTTTGTTTCCACTCAGTCCTCTGCTGCCTCAAGTTACTAGTCATTATACTTATGCTCTGAAAAGCTTCTTACAATCTTTCTTGACTCATTTATCTTACCCTTTTACGAATGGTCGTGTCTACACGAGGCCAGAGTTTCCAAACTGTACTGTATTATTTGGCCCCCAATTTTTTCTCCCTCCAAGTTATCTGTCTACATGGAGGGTATAACTTGAGGTAAGGCATGGTGACAATTGACCAGGTGTCTCCCACTGACAGCCAGTCATGAGGCTTTGATGAGCTCCCTTCAATGGGACTGAGCACACCTATTTGAAATAGACATTCTGATGAAATACTTGGCTAGGCAGAACCAATTTCCACAGTGAGAAACTAACACCCACACCCACACCTATTAGTGCACTCTGTCCCCAAAATGATTGTTTTTTTTTGTCATGTAGACACGACCTACAAACAATATAATTATTTAGAAAAAGTCCACCTGAAAACACAAAATTCAAGGTTAAGGAAATATAGATGATAAATGCAGTGATCTGTGCTTTCAGTAGGACATCAAATAAAATAATAAAAGTATTGACTGAAAGACTCCCATGGTGTACTATTACCCAGATTCCCAATTTACACCGAAGCTTTTTAAACCTACAAAATGAGAAAAGGCCCTGTTTTCACAGAAAAGAGGTTTTTTTTTGTTTTGTTTTGTTTTTTTTTTTTTTTGTGCAGGGCACACAAAGGCCTGTACACCAAAGCCAGAAAGGACACTCCATAATGATGGTCATTGGTCACACTTCTAAAAAATGACCAGATTCCTCTTAAAGAGAAACAATAGTCAATAAAAAATAATTCTAGGCCTTATACATTGTTTTACTCCTCAGTAATTATGCTTCCTTGTGACTTAATTTTTTATCTGAAATGGTACTTATTTCCTGAATATACATACTAATTTGTACATTTGTAGTCTTTATAAAGACTTCATCTATTTCTGTGGTCTGTAGTATGATTTGAATTTAAACATTTCTTTCCATATAAAGACTGCCATTCTAAATGGCGGGATTTTTATTAAATAAAATAACATGGTGGGCCTAGCTGAGGAGGGCATGTCTGCTTATTTTATATTTTCTGTTTCTTGTTGGGAAGATTATTATTACTCCTTTGAAGTAATAACTTTAGTAGTCCCGTAGTGGTAACTATATGCAAATTTTATAAACAAATTAGACCTGACTTTAATAAAAGTGTGTCCATGCAGAAAGGGGCAAAATACTCACTTTTTTTATGGATTCAATTAAAATCATACTCTTTAGGTCACCAGAGAACAGTTTTGTGCCTTCGGAGAGACAATTTGCCTTAATGGCTAGAAAGTGGCTTGAAGCACCATTCTCGTATAATCAAGTGAAATTCTTTCTTGCTAACAATATTTAGGCTAGATTGGATGAACAACTCACCTACAAGGTTATGGACTCTCCAAGAGCATGAAACAATACCCATGAAGAAAAAAACAAAAAACTATAATGACCAATTCCCCACAATATAAACAAAAAACGCTGATCATCTATTCATCCACGTAGTGCATGCGTCACCACACGGACTTAAGAAAATGCCAATAAAATTAAAACTAAAAGGCAGGAGGGGGTATTCTGAACAGAGAAAGGCCAAACATACCCTGTCTAACCTTCTAGCTTCTATATGTCTAAGCAGCTGTTGTCTCCAGTCTGCAGGCATTTTACCACAGCTCTCCTCTCCCTTCACAGGAGTGGGCCTCGTCTTTATATCACTGTTATCTGATGGCTTGTCATAGTTACCCAGGTTATAGTCAGACGGTATTTTCTCCAAGAGAGCCGCCATGGTGGGCCTAGCTGAGACTGGCCTGGTCTGGGAGGCCCCGTAACTCTCTGTGCTGTAGCTTCTCGCAGACAGCGGCCTCCTCTGGGTGAGGTTTTTAACCGGAAAGCTTCCCGCCTGCGCTGCTGCTTTCACTTCTTGGTAGGAAGGGTGTTCGTCTTCGTACCTGCCATTCCTTTTCAGGAACTGGGGCTCAGTCACGGACATGCTGCTGCTGCTCTGGCGATCCAGGCCGCCCCTGTAGGGGGGCCTGCCGTACCGATCGCCGGGGGGCAGCTCGGGAGGCTCACTGACCCTCCTAAACATGGCCATTTCGGTGGCGCTCACCAGGGAGTCGGCTCTCCGCAGGAAGCCCGCCCTGGCCCCTTGGCTGGCAAACTGGGCGGCGTTGAGCAGGGCATCCTCGTTGACGGATGGCTGGGAGAAGGAGAACATCTGCTCCATGGGCGGGTACCCCCGGTAGGCCCGCGGGCTGATGAGGTCCTTGGCGAGGCTCTTGCCCGGCGGCTGCTGCTGCTGCTGCTGCTGCTGCTGCTGCTGCTGCAGCTGCTGCTGCAGGTACTCGGGGTTGTGCTGGAATTGGGGCGGCATCCTCTTGTCGGCCTTCACTTCCACCGCGCCCTGGGGGTTGAAGCTTTGGTCGAACTGGTAGACCTTCTTGGTCATGGAGGCTTTCTGGGGCTGAGGCCCCTTGCCGCCTCCGTACGCGAGCATCTCCGTGTCGTCCAGCATCGGGACGGACTGGCTGCGGGACATGCTGGCCATGCCCAGGGGCTCCGGGCCCAGCAGCCTGTCCGGGCGCTCGTGGCTGCCCAGGTGATCGCCCCCGGAGGCGTAGTGCTCCAGGGGGATGTTGTAGACCTTGTAGGTGCCGATGTCGATCTCATCGATGCTCTGCGACTTCTTGAACTTGTTGGACTTGATGTCTCTCAGGAGCGGGGAGAGCCTCTCGGTGCTCTTGCTGATGGGAATGCCCTTGGGGGGTTCCGGGCGGCAGTGCATCTGCGAGAAGAGGCTCCTGTTGGGGTTGGAGTCGTGGTACTCCCACGGGAGCCCCGGGGAGAAGGGGCTGGGGATGTCCACGGAGTCCTTCATGTGGTCCTTCCTCTCGGGCAGCGGGCTGGTGGTGGGGGTGCTCTCCAGCTTGGAAGGGAAGGCGGTCCTGTCTTCAAAGGGGCTGGGGGTCCTGGTCCAGTTCTGCCAAGGGTTGGGAGGAGGCACTTCTGTTTCCGGCGTGTGCCTGGCTGCAGACTGCTCCAGCTCCAGCGGGACGCCCACGATCCTGTCCTGCCGGAGCAGAGGCCTGCGCCCGTGGGCGGCCGGGTTTCTCGACTTGGAACCCAAGAGCGGGTTGCTGTTGGCATTCTCGCCGCCGGCGGCCTCCTCGGCCACGAACCCCGTGTTATCGTAATGGGAGCCATCGGTCCAGGTGTCGGTGAAGGAGTCACTCATGGGCAGCCGGTCAGGGCGCTGCGGCAGGTTCCCCGGGGGGACGGCCTCCCGCTGGCTGAGTAATGGCTTTGAGTCGAGAGGTTGCGGGAAAGACGGTGCAATCCTGCGAAGACAGGGGGGAGAAGTGTGAAGGTGGTACCTTGAAGTATGAAGAAAGGGAACAGGCAGCAGCCAAGCAGGCCAC
This sequence comes from Pipistrellus kuhlii, assembly GCF_014108245.1. Classification (NCBI taxonomy): domain Eukaryota; kingdom Metazoa; phylum Chordata; class Mammalia; order Chiroptera; family Vespertilionidae; genus Pipistrellus; species Pipistrellus kuhlii. The sequence continues at coordinate 148,099,723 of NW_023425515.1, forward strand.
CGCCCTTTGTTGAACTGCCCATTCACCCACACCTCTCTCTTCTGGTGAAGACCTCACTATCATCTCACGTCTAAAAAATCCACCCTTTACCCTGTTCTGACTTTAATTTCTTCTTCCGAGTAATCAATAACTTCTGACATAATATATATTTTAGTTATCTATTATATTATGTACTATCTTGTGTTCTCTGCTAGGATATAAACTTATATAAACTTATGAGGGCAGAGATTTTTTTCTTCTTCAGGCCCAGCATTGTGGCTGACATAGAGTAGGTATTAAAAATATATTTCTTGAATGAATAAATGAACAAATGAATGAACGAACTATACAGATCTTTAGTAATGGTCTTGCAGCCTGTCTAATAATTAGAATCACCTAACTCCTGGTCCCAATTCCTAGAATTTCTGATTCAGGACATTTACAAACTATTGGTCCAGAGTACCTATTCTGTAAATGCTTGGTCTACCTAATAAACTCAACCTGTCTTCAAATAAAGTTTATTTGAAGGCCAGGTATTGGAAATAGTAAACCCACTGCATAAGGAATATACTAATGTATCTTTATCTAGAATGTAAATTGTATTGTGTTCTCTTCTACTCTATTATTATATTATACTAGAGGCCCGGTGCATGAATTCATGCATCAGTGGGGTCCCTTGGCCTTGCCAGTGGGGTTGGACCGAAGCTGACTCTCTAACATCCCCCGAGGGGTCCAGGATTGTGAGAGGGCACAGACCAGGCCAAGAGACACTACTAGAGCATAATTGGGGTCAGGGAGGGATGCGGGAGATTGGCTAACCAGGGAGGGACTGCGGGAGGGCCATAGGGTGTGTCTGGCCCATCTCACTCAGTTCCAATCATCAAGCTAACCTACTGGTCAGAGCATCTGCCCCCCCCTGATAGTCAGTGCATGTCACAGTGACTAGCTACTGGTTGGTTGACTGTCTGCTAGTGGTTAGTGCATGTCATAGTGAATGGTTGAGTTGCTTTAGCATATCATTAGCATGTTAAGCTTTGATTGGTTGAATGACTGACCAATCAACCAGACACTTAGCATATTAGGTTTTTATTATATGGGATGACTTTTGATCATTGATATGTTCATACCAGTGACCACAGTATGTCTAGAAGATGCTCATTTTTTAAAACCATTTGCACAATAATAATATTGAATTATATATCTTTAATCAGTGAGCAAAAGACTTTTAATGTTTTTCTAACAAAGTACTTAAATTAATCTCAGCTTATAGAAAAAATAATGAATTTATAAGTAATTAAGAGTTAATATTATCATGGCATCAGTGAATAGAAAGTTATTTATTAATTATCAAACAATTTATAGTCAAGAGTAGTGATATTATCAGTAAAATATAAATGAAAGTCATTGTTTAGTTATATCATATGATAATTTTTATTTGCTATTTATAGTGTAAAACAGCAACAAATTACAAAACAAGGTATCAGAACTGGGCAAATACTATCTCATTGAGTCACTTTATTGTGGTCTGTGGTTTTAGTTGTTTTCTTGTGTAAAATGGAGGTAATATAGAGTAGGATCCATTTTGAAAGATTAAATACATTCACTTATATTCTAACTTTTCCAGGTAGTGATAAAATGATGATGATGATGATAGAAATGAAAAATTTACTAAACATTTATTGGACATTATACTATGCATAGAAGGGCTTTAAATGCATCTCACTTTAATCCATAACACCATTATGGGTGGTGAAATGCCTATATAAATATAATAAGTATTGAGAAAAATTTTTGTTTAAAAATTTTTGTTCTATCATCTCAACCTCTTATTAATCCATAATCTCTTCCTTAAACAATGGCTTTGTTCTATAAAATGGGTTCAAGGTGCTCTTAGAAAACCCAGGGGCCTCCATTTACTTACCTGCCCCTTCTATTTTCTATGTCACTCATGTGCTGATACAATTCCAAAGTTAAGGTGATTTCATTTTAATAAATGGCTGAAGATAAGCATTTGGGAACAGAAAAGAAGGAATTCTGAAAACACACCTGTTACCCCACAAAGAATTATGCACTGCATCTTTAGCTGTTGGCTGCAAGGACCCCACTTTAACCCGGGCGTTAGAGGATCCTGAGGAGGCCTGGGAAGGCGAGTAGTCTGAGTAAGTGCCTGAGGAAACACTGTTATTCAGACAGTGAGTTTTGTCAACTTCAGACTCATCAGTTGATTCTGAAATGTAAAAGGAAAATATTATAATGCACAGAACACTGACAATTATAAACACAGAAAAGTAAGGATAAAAACACATAGCATATCCATGAATGTGAGAAGTATATAATTGTAAAATTTTTCTATAGACTATATGGTGTATCATAATTGACAACTGGTGATTCATCATGCACATGCATTGGTGGCGTATGTTACACATCAGGTTCACAGTGTTACCTTTTTTGTCCTTCCCTAGCAGAACAAGTTTGGGTGGGTACAGAGGGGTCTCAGCTAATGAAGGGTGAAGCTCCCCAATCCTCATATCATTAGCTGGATGAACAAAAGAATCCTGAGAGATATAATAATATAGGACAAGGAAAGTAAACATTGAAAACAATGGTTAACCAAGATGGCAATATCTTATTTGGTTCAGATTTAAAAAGATGGGGTTCTAAAACTTAAATCCCCATGGAGCACTGGGAGTAGTAAATCCTATGTATCTCTAAGGTAAGCCCTAATTTTTTTTTCTAATTTAAATGAGTACATTTATTCATCAGACAGTTGTTGAATGCTATTTATATGCCTGACACTGTGCAAAGAACTGTAGAGGTTCCAAAGAAAGACAAGATGTCACCCATACCACTGGGAATTCATAATCTAGTTTGGGAGGTGATATATAGCTCATTATAGCACAGGATTCAATGATAAGCCTTATATGAGTAATATGATACATATAATATAAGCCATGTAGGAGTTCTAAAGGGAAAATGTCGTAAGAGTTTTAAAAAGAAAGTGTATCACTGATTAACTGGAATTATTTTGAATCCTTAGCTATTTTAACACAAAACTGGGTCCTCTAAGTCTTGCTTTTACCACCAATCTCCCTTTCAATTCCTACTGTTTCCCAAGTGATCCCAGTTTCTTTCATTCTATCATACTTTGTTCCTAAGCTTTCTCATATCAGTCTAGCCTGCTAAATCTTCATTCTAAATCCACTCATTGAGTGTAATGAGCAACATTGGCTCGAGAATAAAACTTTATAATGACAATTTAACATGTAAAAAATCCATAAGTTTACAACTTCAGTAATTCAAATTATTGTTCCAAGGTAACCAGGTAGTAGTAGAAAATTAGAGAAGACAAAAATACCAAATTCTAACTTTTTTCTACATATAAAAAATGGCTTGCTTATGTATCTACTGATGTAAATTTATGCACAGCAGTTATGTTTATGTCTATTGTTCCTTAATCTTTAGGTTAATTTGAAAAAAAATAATTTTCAGATTTATTTTCATTTATTAGTACTTGCTAGTTTGGGACATTATAACATATTTGAAAATATTTTATTAATTCAGAGAAAGAATATACTTGAGGACAAAAATATAAAAAATGCGATGGGTCCTGTCTAATAATTTATCTGTGAATAATGATCAGTCGAAGCTCTTATTATAAACTAGAGGCCCAGTGCACGAAAATTCATGCACTCAGGGTGGGGTCCCTCAGCCCAGCCTGTGCCCTCTCACAGTCTGGGAGTCTTTTCGGGGGAGGAGTCTGACTGGCAGCTTAGGCCCACACCCTGGGGGATCGGGCTTAAGCTGGCAGTCAGACATCCCTCTGGCAGCCTGGGAGTCCTTGGGGGATGTCCGACTAATGGCTTAGGCCCCTGGGGAGCAGGCCTAAGCCATTAGTCAGACATCTTTAGTGCTGCTGCAGAGGCAGAAGAGGCTCCTGCTATGTCTGCTGTGCTGGTCAGCCATGAGCTGGCTTCTGGCTGAGTGGTGCTCCCCCTGTGGAAGCACACTGACCACCAGGAGCAGCTCCTGCATTGAGTGTCTGCCCCCTGGCGGTCAGTGTGCATCATAGTGACCAATTGTTTCTCCAGTGTTGGTGTTCCACCTTTAGGGTTAATTTACACATTACCCTTTTATTATATAGGATGTTAAGGTTTCCATAGTGACAGGCTTAGGATATTGCAGAGAAACATCCGTTTCTTTACATCTTGGCTTAAGTTCTATTTTTTGGCTTGTTTTTGGTTAGGTTGCTATGGGAATATTTGCCTGTGAAAAACCTGGGTATATTTGATTCTTTAGTTTTTGTGTTTAAAGATTATTTTAGGGGAAGAAGACTGAAGATCATCTAGTTGATCTTTTCATTTCATTTCCTAGAGGTGGATTCTGAGACTCAGTAAGGTTGACATAGATAGACAAAAGTCCAGTATGGAGGCATGATTATACTGGGCTCTAGTCCAATCATCTCCATGAATATTGTGCTGCTTCCTGGTGAGCTCAGCTGGAAGAATATCAGACACTTCAAATGCAGTATCAGATTTGAAGAGGGATAGGAAAGAGAATGGCATTGATGAAAATACTGAGATGAAGAGGAAATTTTGTGGTTTTGTATATTTTGAAAATTATTTCAAAGAAATTTATGACAAAATTTTAAGTTGGAAGAACAGAGAGTAAAAATTTACACATCTTTGGAGAAATTTATAAGTAGAAACAGATGAAAGTTTGGTAAGTGGTATCATGAAAGGCATAAAATATATAGACTTTCAAAAAAGTGTCAGTTACAAGGTGCCTATTTCTATTTTATTCCCGCTTTACCATTTGACCAGGTTACCTTGGGAAAGTAAGTGTAACTCTCTAGATTTTGTTTGATTCGTCAACAAAATGAAGGTAATTGAAAATAAGAAATAGTGCAACTTTCTGTCTAGTACTAATATTTTGTAAACATAACTATAACTTATTTGTTGAAATAATATTAAATTATTTATTATAATATGACATTTAATATTGAAGTATAGGCCTTTTGCTTTAGTCAAAATAACAAACCAAATAGTTGTACAATGCAGAAATGTAAATATAATAAAGGGTTTTACTATTTTTTTCTTATTATGCCTTGACAGTCAATAATTATATGTTTAGATCAAACTTTCACACTTATACCTCAGCTGGTTCCTAGATGGCTATCTTCTCTCTGTGACATGACATGATGGATGGAAGGGACTAGGGAGCAATCTGGGTCTCTTTTATAATCTCATTAACAAGAGCTCTACCCTTACTAATCACCTACCAAAGACCCCACCTCCAAATACCATCACATAGGTTTTAACATATTAATTTTTGTGGAGAAAAAAAAAATTTAGTTTGTAGCACCAGCTCTTTACAGAGCTAGAAATTCTCATTTTAAAAATTTCAGGATAAAGATTATTACCTCAGCAGAAAGGCCTGATCAATAGGACCCTCTGATCACCCTACTTATTTGCATTAAATATAATAAAACATTTATTATTATTTAATTTATTAATTGCAGACTGTGAGTTTCATGAAGACAGGGACCATGTCTGTTTTGTCCACTATTGTCCACCCAATGTCCAGCACAATGCCTACTATAGAGGAGGGACACAATAAATATCTGTTGAGTAAATGAATGACTAATATGGTCTAGTGTTGTAACCCTGGTAACATGTTTTCATTAGAATGCCAAGACAATTTCTCTGAAATTTTCATGAATGAAGTGTTGGCTTCCTACATGTACACATTTTATCACCTGTTTATTGAATCAAATGTATTTTCACAACATCATTCTACTATATGGTCAATAAAATAAAATACTTCTTAACTCTGATGATCTAATACATTATATTAGGGATATTAATACATTAATATAATATTGAGTGAAGTTAAAATATAGTGATGGAGGATATTGTGGAGTGAGGAAGGCAGAGACAGAAGAGATAAGGAAGGAGGGAGAGGAGTATAGTGAATAAAGCTCTGACATAAAACAATTAAAGCCCAGAAGTTCCTAAATTCTTGGTATAGAAATACCTTTGGTGTCTTAATAATCTTGATACATGGACCCTAGACTAAAGAAACACCTAACAATCTCATTTATTAAATAATTAGATGTAAACTTGTATATATGTTTATGACTACTTTGTGATAATTTAAAAACAATATACATGAATTTAAAAAGAACATAATATTTTTACTTTACTTTTAAATAACCAAAACTACTTATTAATGGAATGTATGCACCTATTGGACACCACATCTACCTTCTCCAACCTTGGAATCATATTAGATACTACCTCTCTAATTTCTGTTTCACATTGATTTTCTGGGGACACTTGGTGTTTGATCACAGCAACTGCTTCAAGTAACTTTGTTACTGATTGGCAATGATTGCTTATATCTCTAATTTCTTAGAGTATTACATTCTCCATCACACAAGTAACCATATTTCATATTATATATTCTCTATTTACTTCATCTTGGTTAAGTTTACATGGCAAGGCCTTAAATTAATTGTAGACTATGCACACATTTTATATTTCTTCTTTCTCTCACAGTGTTTAGCACAGTGCTAAATATACAGTTGGTGTTTAATCAATGCAACAAATTGATGCTCTGAATTGCAGATTTGTAAAAGAGTTTCACCAATCTAGATTTTAGAGAAATAGGTATAGTAACTTCTAGATGTCTTCATAAAAATTAAGTATCTAATGAAGATAAAAAAGTGATAAGCAAATTATCTGAAGTGTTGATGAGATAGTGCAGAGGTGGCATACATGTAGTTGAATTCTTTTCAGACCAAACAAATTGATAAGGATGAATATCTAATTAATTCAAAATATGGGACTTAAACTCACATGACTTGATTGAAAAAAGCTAAATTTCAAAGTTATCTCCCCCCTTTTTGTTGTTTATAGTAGTGTTTCCTAGAAGATTGTAACCTAAACACAAAAATATTTGAAAAAAAAAATTTGGCTCTAAATTTGATCAGGAATTTTACTGAGATTTGCAGAATAAAAAAAAATCTTCAGTTGGTCTCTTCTAATGACTCATACAAGAAAAGTTTGAGGTTGCCAAAAGACTAACATGAAAATGATTTAATGCATGCACTGGCTGGGTGAGCAAATTATTTTTCTGTGTATATTGGAACTTTTGGAGCTGTATTAATGCTTTTAGGCCATGGGGGTATCACTTATCTGTGATTTATTAACTGCAACTCTCATAGTTTGAAAGGGTAGAGAGACTCAATTTATATTTTGGGAAACAAAATGCACTTTTTAAGGAAGATCTATTCAGTTAAAAAAAGAAACATATGCAGGATTTAGTAATTCCAAAAAATCCAAACCACACTGGCAATTACCAATAACCTTGAAATACCTCCATTGTAATCTCCTTTGGGGCTACAGGCCACTTGTGTTCATATTTTTCTTTCACAGTTTGCTCCGTGTTAGCAGTTGGATTTGAATTCTCAATACGTACTCCATGGCTTGGCTTACCCACCAGATTTTGAACAGATTTTACCATATTCTTTAAATCCTCTGGGTAAGGAGTTGGATATCGTTTTAGGTTTATTTCAACCTAGAAGTTTATAAAAAGAAATTTAATATCAAAATACCTTCAGCAAGCATGTTCACAAAACTACTCCACTTTATGGGCAGTAGTAGAACCAAATGCCGTATAGTGAGTGCTGAGCTGGCTGAGAAACTGCTCTGTAGAGTAGAACACTTAGTGCTCTTCTCTGCCTGTGGGATTTCTTCCCACCTCTGCCCACCCTTGTAGGTTCAATACAATTTTTTGGATAATATGCTATCTTTAGATTTACCCTATAATGGTTGAAATAGCAGTATATCCAACACTTACATGACAGTTAATATCTGAAAAATGTAATTGTGACTATTATTTGGTTTTATATTTTCTTGAGAGGCTGTTCTTTTCCCTACATGAATTATTTATAAGTAATTATTTTGATATTAAAAATGTCCATGCAGGTGATGAAGGAGGGGACAATATCTGCTACCCAAATACATTTCAGCTTTCTGTTAATTGGTATGTTACATCAAAAGGTAGGGTAGCTAATTCTTGTTAATGTTTAAGAAAACACATTTCAGGGTGTTTAAATTTAATTTAAATTAAGTTTAATTTAAATTTAATTTTTACCCTAATAAAGTAATACGCTTTGCAGATAATGTCTTACACTAAAGAGAAGTTAAAAGTTGTGAACATTTTCTAAGACATTCTAGGCAAATGTAAAGTTTGGCTTATGTTTATCCCGATATTATTTCTATACTTGAACTCCTTTTTGGTGTGCTGACTTTAGTAACATATATTAATGATTATTTTCCCCATTTAACTTAGAGAGAGAAAATATAAGATATTCCATGCAGGACATTGAAACATCAGAGTACTTGCATGGAATAGATTTAAACTGTTCATGCTGATTAAAAGGGAGTGGGAGGAAAAATAATGGGCAGATTTACTTGGCCAGGCTCGTTCCAAAAATCATGCCGTTTTGTATCTGAGTAGAACCAACTTTACAAAATGGAATGGTTTATGTGATTGTGGCGAGTATGTGTCTGTGGAAAGTGTGTGGAGGTGAGGAGGAGCAAGTGGAAGAGAAGCCGAGGAGGAAGAGTGGGAATGAGAGAGAGAAAAAGAAAGAGGGAAGGGCACAAGTGTATACACCCCACACACCCATGTAATTCATGGGATGTAAGAAACCATGGTGGTGGTATAGATCTGAGGAGTATGAATATGAACTTAAACACTTTTGCTTATCTGCAGTTTTAGAAAATCCACCAACTTTGTTATTTTAGTGTTTTGTTTTTCTTGTGGCTCATTTTCCTTCTCAAATATTGCCATTGGATGATTTCTAACATTTCTTTCAGTAAAAAATACAAAATTGTTTTCCCAATACATTTTTGGAAAGCTGATGAAAAAAACAGATAATGTTGCTAGTGTATGTATTTTTTTAAATGTAACTTAATCTCTTATACTCCCAAATAAACAAGGATGGCATTAATAATATATAGAAATAAAGTTATAAAAGTATAACTAAAAAAGTTTGACTTTATAGAAAAAGGGTAAGTTGTTAAAGTGTAATATAAATATATCCCAGGGCACTTAATTTATAATGCATTCTTAAATAAACATAAAATGCATGATATCAATGCTAGACAAGGTCTATTGGGATGCGCGCATCTTGGGTCTTCTGTTAAAATGTAGTAGGAATGTTAATCACAATTTAAATCTAAGATTTAAATTTTATTGTTGAACTTGTTTAAAAACACTTGATATCCAAGGACTAAAAACCAAATACTACATTTAAAAATGTAAAGTATATAATGGTACAACTATAATGCCAATTAGAAACATCTTTTAATTTTTAATAATTAGCAACATATGAGTGAAAAATGTTCTCAAGTAGGACACTAAGTTAAAATTTTGTGTTCCTTAAAATATCCTCAATGCTGAAATTGCACTTCTAATTAAATCAAAGGCAAAAAATGTGACGCATTCTTCTTTAATTGAATTAAATACTTCACTGAATAATGTAATATATTTTTGTAGATGCGATGTCCCATCTGACACAATTATATATATGGCTATTTACTAATGGCTATCGTGCCAATATTTTCTGTTTATAAACAAATTAATGTGATATTTTGGTCACATCACCAGAATATGTTTGAATATTTCATCTCTATAAATATTTTAAAATGTAGAAACAGAAGTGGATTTACCATGAAGTTAATGAAGCTTAGCTTTAGGGCCTGTAGCTTGCATGGGTTCCTTCTAAAGCCTTGTAAGAGGCCCTACTTATGTATTTACACAGTTATTTTATATTCTTTTCCTTAAAGAGTCCCCTCTCAAAACTGTGGAAACTTCAGGTCTCATAAAACTTAGATTTGTTTTACCTATACAATAAGCTCCTTGCTTTCCATTTATTAGTCTACCAGCAGAACTTACTGGACTTAGTCTAAAAACTTAAATTTAAGCCAGAATCACCCCGCCCAACTATCAATTTCTACTTATATAATACTAGAGGCCCAGCGCACAAAATTGGTACATAGGTAAGGTCCCTAGTGGCTGCCAGCCTGGGCCTTCCTTTGTTCTGTGCCACCCCCTGGTGGTCAGTGCACATCATAGCGAGCGATGGAACTTCCAATTGGTAGAACTCCCGCGGGGACACTTTGAATATTAGGCTTTTTATATATATAGTTGGGAGTGATAATGTCTCTCCCACAAGCTTGTATTAATCTGGAGCTAACATGAGGTAATAAATGTGATAGTCCTTTGAAAATGTATAAATTCTATGCAGAGATTAGATACTGTTTATAATATATTGTATTTATGTATTTTTAAAATCTGGATTCCTTTGGCAATATAGTTTCTACTATATATGTCTACCTGCAGTAGTATGACTGTCTGAATGATTTTTTTTCAGATTGCATGCAGCAACATTATCATTTATTTAGTATTTGCCATGTTTTAGGCACCAGGCAAATGTTTTATAAGGATATTTAACTTATTATTAGCTATTCATGTAATAATACACATTTAATTATTTCTAATTTTCAATATAAATATTAAATTATTAATTGTTAATTAATAATTATAAATTACAATTAAATCTCATTTAAATTTCACAATTCATTATAGCATCTATTCCCATTTAATGGAAAAAACAAAAACAAAAACCAGGGTTTAGACAATGTAAGTTACTTGCCCAAGATCACATTGCTAGTAGGTAGCAAAGCCCAAATTCAAACTCAGGCCTTTCACTCCAAAGTTTATGCTACACAAGTATTACTTGACTTAGAGCTATTCTCTGATACAGGTGTAGCACATATTTGTACTCTCTTATGGAAGAAATACTATAAGTCTAAAATGTTAATTTTATTGAGTTAAATAACATAATTTCAATTTTTTACAACATGAAGCTAACATAATAGTTTATAATTTATTTTTAAATTAAACTATAATTTTATAATTTTGTTTTATTTTGCAAGCTCTGTAAAAGCATATTTTATCCCATTTCCTAGATTGTTTTTCCTTTCTACTCTTCAACTCATGTGTGCTGTGCTTCAGAAATGGACATACATGATCATAAACACAATTATATTAATAGGTCAGCACTGCCCAAATACAAAAGCAGTTTCTTTATATTTCTAAATATTTAGACTAGGAATATTCCTTTATTCTAATATGGGATGAATATATATATAAATTCACTTATTATACACATAGGTGAGAAAAATCTGTCAATTATGCTCTTACCAAAATGTTGTGTATATCACTCACCATAAAGTATTTGCTCATTTCACTTATACATTTTACTAAAAGGCAAACTTTTTTTTTTTACTGAAATGTTATTTTATTTTAAGTTTAGAAAATAGAAGCTTTTCATAAAATTCTATATACCTTAGATCTAAATAAAGTGCAGTAAATCCAAATAGCAGCTGCAAGATGTTGGAGACTCCCCAAAATTTAGCAATGAAGAAAGAATTAGTATTAATAGCTAGGGCATTTAGAAGTGACACTTGAATTCACACAGAACTGTTGTTTTCTTATATAATGATTAAATTCTATTTTGACTTGGTTGTAAATTCCAGTAAGAGAAATAATAGTTAATGCTTTGATCATTAATTGTTAAGTATCTTATTCTAGGAATTAGAACATTTTACACACAAAGAAAACATATAGTAGTTTTAGTTAGGAAAATGCATTCTTAGCTTGCCTTATATTGCAGAAAGAATATAAGACAATAAGAGTCTAGTCCATTACATGTGGATGGTCAAGTGAAAAATGCGGTGTTCTTTCACATCCCATCAAGACGTTTCCCCTCCCATTAAATTGTTGAACTCAAACCACAGAAGTAAAAAAACAAACAAAAACAAAACCCTGTTTGCCACAACTCCCAAACCAATCTTCTCTTACAGGAATTCTCATCATCTGTGCCTTCAAATTAAAGGTAAATTGATGCTTTTCAAAAGGTGCCATCTTTGTGCTTAGAGTTCACTCTCAGGAAATCTCAATTTAAGTCTCAATTTATTTTAAGAATCAAGTTTAGTTATTTAATCTCCCCCAGAATTAATATATATATATATATATATATATATATATATATATATATTTTTTTTTTTTTAATGTATGTATGTGTGAGGACAATTTAGATTTTTCTCAATAGTGTCATCAACATTCTGCTTGACTATTGGTATTCCCACACTTTAAATAAAAGCAAGTCTTTAAAAATAAAAACATAAATAAAAAAATGAAGCACCCACCTCAAAAACCATGCCAGTTATCCCCCCATTAGGCACTTCATATTATTCCCTCCCCTCTGACTCAGGTCTCCCCGCCCCATTGCCAATGTCAGTGAACAAAAATTAAACGGGGATCAAACATTGGCAGTTGGTAAGTTTCTACGATCAACATTTCTTACCCAAAACCATGCAGAACAAATCCCTTAAACCCTGTTCCAAGGCTGCCTTTACATGGGAGGTTCTCCTACCCCAGACACCTAGGCCTACCTGTCTGCCACTTAGAGAGGGAAGAGTGGTGGACTGTGCTGCAACTGGCAATGGAGTGCACATGCTCCTTTCCTGCTGGAGGCCACTTATACAACCCCATGCCAGCTGTGGGTCATTCTGGGGGACGGGCATATCTTGGATCTGCTGATCACACCTGGCCCATGGTGTGCAGCAATCGCCAGACAGCCTGGCAGGTTGGAGAGTAATCCCACGCTGGCCCCTTTCCCAGGGGGCTTGGCAGGAGTGATCCTGTGGGAGAAGGAATCTCCATTTTCTGGGAGAAAGAGGAGCACTAGCAATACTTTCACTTTATCATTTTTCTACTCTTGATTTTTTTTTTTTCATTCTGGGTAAATGCATTTAAAATAACCATCAGAAAATTACTTTTAATTCCTGTAATAAAATGGTACCAATATCATATGAAGCTAAAGTGTTGCAATTTCTTCACACAATGCAGCATTCGTATTACACTGTACACACTATAATTAGGGCATTATACTCGAGTCCATTTGGAAGTTGGTGGCATAGGAAACTGGTTCCTTTTTAAATTTTATGTAAATTAAAGGCAAAATTGTGCTAAGTTGAATGTACATGTAATGAACCAGAAAAGCGTGAGTTAGTTTAAAAGTTCAGTATATTCCATACATCATATTTCTATGATGATTTATTTAGAAGTTTGTTTGTGTTCTAATTTGTCTAATTGCCAATGAATGGCATTGGAAATATTCAAATTAGTCAAAGTAAAGAATATTGAGATTTAGGAAACACATATGGCTTTACCAAAATAGAAATAAACCAAATATAAATGAACATGGAGAAAAATACACTCTAAAAGGTAGGGGAGAGGGGATAAAGGGGAAGGATCAACCAAAGCACTTGTGTGCATGCATATGAGCCTAACCAGTGTTCATGGACAACTGAGGGGTGGGAGCATGCGTGGGGAGGGGTTTGGGATGGGAATGGGGGGATGAGGACAAATATGTGATACCTTAATCAATAAAGAAATTAAAATAAATAAATAAATAAATAACACAAGAAAACAAATAAAATATAACGCATTTACTCTGATTATAAACAGACCTGAGCACATAACACACAAACAGGGCTTCTAAATAATAGTTTGCATTGACTATGTTTTATGTTTTCATTGTCACATATATCAGAATATATTAAATATACTATTTTCCTCTTGGAGCCTTTGAATATAGATTTTTTGGAAGAAGTGTATGGTTGTTGTTTTTTTTACATTTGGTGTAGCAAAACAATGAATCAAAGGTCCAGTATAGAATGCATCACCCATAGGTTCTGGATCTAACATATAAAATCCTTAAAAATGTTTCTAAAGGTTTTTGTTTATTTTTAGTTTGGTATTTTTTCCTAGAAATTCATAATAAAAATGTCTCTGGTTCTTAGCACTAATTAACAACCCAGAAACATTTTTAAACTCAGATTTTTAACAGAATTATCATTTTGATTTGGAAATCCATATAGATATGATTTGTCAATTTACCTTACTGTCTAATTTTAATAAGGTTTTGAAGTGTGTTGGTTTTAAAAAAAAGTTTATAAAATGTGGAGAGGACAGAAAAGAACACATTATACAATCTAGATCTACTAATAGAATAACTATACAATTACCTAGGACATTAGTACCCATAATAAAAAAGTGTACAAATAATGCCATAAAAATAATGAGAGATTCAAGATGTTGCTACAATGATAATATAAAGATCTGATATAGATAAAATCTATATCAATTCTAAATCTTTTTAAAGTTAATGAAAAATATATGTTTTAAAATTCAACCTTGCTACTTAACTTAGATTGGTTCCAATAAAAGATTTTAAAAAATATGTTAACGAGTTAAAAAAAATTGAAGTATTTTCTCTAAGGAACATCACCTGTTATTAGCCCTCACCTCCTTTAAGACTTGTCCTCACACTTAAAGAAAACTCACCAATTCTTCTCAAATATCCCAGTAACATAGACTCTTTCAGAGATTTTAATACCAATGTACTATATTCATCCATTAGCTTTTCAATAAGTGTATAATTTTGTTTCAACAGACTGCATAATGTTTTGTTCAGTGATGAAAAAAAACAACATTTCAGTGTTTCAAAGGATATATAATACTTAGAAAAAGCCCAACACCCAGATTTTTTCCCCTCAGTTTTTTCTCACCTTGAATCTCTTTCATGTTTTGTAAGATGGGGTGGCCTATCAAATGTGCTCAGTCATAACTAGGAAATTAGTCTCGTTCTCAAGCAAAACAATGTTTTCAAAATTACCATTCTGCTCTAATGAAAGGTACCACCCTGAGACTTAAAGATGTATCTGACCATCTAGCAGGAGTTACTCCATTTGTTTCAAAATCTATTTGAATAAGAACATTGAACAAGCAAAAGTAATGAGAAGGAAGGAGAAACAACAACTAAAAGTTCACCTTAACTTTCCCAGCATTATCGTCATCTTCCTTTTTGTCTTCAAATTCAAAGGCAACAGTCATGCGTTGTTGTCTCTGCTCTTCCCACAGTGTCGGGTTAAAGCTGTCACTGTCTGACTGGAAATCTAGTTAAATTCCAAAAGATTATTGCTTATTTTTACATAAAATGTTTTTAATAGCTCTCAGTACATTATGCAAACAATGGCGATAGGTACTACAAAGAAATGCAAAATATTTTTAAAGGGAAAAAACAAAGAAAAAAAAAGGATATAAAGAGATAAATGAAAAAAAAAGAAAAAGAGGAGGAAATGAGAATAAAATTCTCTTGATATTTGTTGCATGGTCTTTTTTTTAAATATATATATATATATATATATATATATATATATATATATATATATTGATTTCAGAGAAGAAGGGAGAGGGAGAGAAAGATACAAACATCAATGATGAGAGAAAACCATTGAGTAGCTGCCTCTTGTACACCCTCTACTAGGGATCAAGTTGGCAACCTGGACATGTGCCCTTGACCAGAATCGAACCTGGGACTCTTCAGTCTGCAGGCCAATGCTCTATCCACTGAGCCAAACCAGCTAGGGCAGTCTTCTAACATCTTAACACAATTCAGGTTTCCTAAGTATACATTAATTATATATTGAGGTTGGGAAGTTTCCAGTGTAGAGAATGAGCTCCTCATAGGACAAAAATAATAGAGAATTGGACTAAACATTTTAAAATATCTCTTTTAATCCTCACCTGAGGACTGATAGGAGAGAGGAGAGAGAGAGATAGAGATAGAGATAGATAGATAGATAGAGCGAGCGAGAAAGAGAGAGAGGCATCAATTGGTTGCCTTCAGATTCCCAGGTATGTGCCCAGACCTGGAATCGAACCAGCAAGCTTTCAGTGTACAGGATGAGGCTCAACAAACTGAACCACATGGGCCAGGCTTATCTTTTTAACCTTCACAACAGCACAATAGTAGTAGTAACATCACCCTCAATTTACTAACGAGAATTTTAAGACCTGCTCAAAGTCATGCAGTTTCTCTGTGGTGTATACAGATTCTGTTCCATGTTTGTGTAATTACAAAGCTCATATTTGTAACTACTAATCTATTGTATGTCAGGATTTTATAAAAGATACTAACTATATAACCATGGTTTTGTAAAGTGTCTAAGATTGCACCGTTGTGTGTGTTGGGGCGGTGGAGAGGATAAGGTGGGGTCGGGGTAATGGAAGGGAGTTTATTTTTAGGGTAACAAACGTGAAAAATTTAGTCTTTAACATGAAGGTCTAAATATGTTTCAACTTAGGTTGAAAATAAATGGCTTATAAATCTTTACATCAAATTGTTGACTAATGATAATATTTTGTTTTTTGTTGCAAAGGATTATGACAATTCACTTAATAAACTTCTGCCTGAAAAATCAGAAGGTGAGTTCCTTAAAGTTCAAGAAAATTGTTCTAATACTAACTCTTCTTTCCAAAGGAAACCAAAGAAAAACAAGGCTAATTCCTTAACGTCATCTTACCTAACTAGATCTACCTCACTCCCTGTAACAAATTAGAGATTTAATCTGTGAAACTGGATCTCAGGAATAACCAGTGAATATAAGGCAGTTTCATTTTTCTTTACATCTTTTTTTAAGAGAAATATTTTGACAACATAGGGATATTAAAATGTAAATATAAGTAAAGGTAGATGTATACAACATAATTCTCATAAAAGTCTTTTCTTTTACCATCTATAAACACAGTGGCTTTTCTTTCATAAATTCAAAAGATAAATTTTATTGAAGTCTGAAAAATGCATATTAAAATGACTCGTTTCTTATCCTTCTTCTGTAAGTCAAATATGAATTAAAATATCCTAAAATATTCCAAAATGGTTCATCCCAATGTTCATATATCAAAGACTACATATAGTCCTCATAATTATCCCTGATGATGAGAAATACATATACCAATAATTTATTTTAAAAGTTAGTCTCATTAAAGTGGATTGAGTGAACTTAACTGACTGGTGGATTAAAGTGGATTTACTCTATTAGGAATGACAGTGACAATAAGACTAGAAAATGTTCAGGAAAGCCTATGCTGTCTTGGGCTAAGTGGCCTATACTGAGTTCCAAATTTTAAAGGGCAATACTGTCTTAAACATTGTATGAATAATGTGGCCATAGGATAGAATATTTAATTATTGGAAAAGATTTAGGTTTTTTAAAAAGTAATCCTATCATAGTTGCTGATGTTGTTTAGGGGAAACTCAACTTGAAAAAGACAGAACAGTCATTGTTTGCAGGTCATTTTTTTATGGTTGACCCTTAACATGAAATAATTTGGGGCCTTGGATCATTGGATTAAATATTTTAAATTTCATTCATGAAATTAGTGAACACAGGAATTAAACTAGCTTTCTGAATTTTCCTTAAAATCTGACTCTTTTTCACTCATTTCAATGAGCTGGGTACCACATTTGGGCAACTAATCCTTGTAATCCACAAAGAGAAGAAGTTGATCCTGAAAGTTAACATTCTTATGAAAAAGAGAGTTATGTTTTTGGAATCTTACTTAAAATATTATAATGTGAAGATAAGATTCATACTTAATAGTTAACCTCTAAATGATTGATGTAAGTCATGTAATTATCTTTATAGCCTTGCCCACATGTTAGTATTCCTGGCCAAAGATCAGAAGAAAATGATTCTCTTGGGTCCATTATTATATAAGTTTGGGAGACATTTCTGCTGACAATTTACCTTCATCACCACGAGGTTGCTGGGGAAACATGTAGTTAGTCAACACTCTTTGCTTTGTTTCTGGATGGGCTTCAGTTTGTAAAGGGATAAGGGCTTTGGACTGGAAGCAAAAAAACATATAAATTAGATCAATAAGCTAGCAAATACGAAGAATATTTATTTTATGATCAATAAATGAAAATGATCAATAGTCTGGACTCACCAAGCTAAATGAAAAGTTAAAAGAAAGGCAAGGAAAAAGAAATGAACGTAGAAATTATAACATAAACTAAGATTATTGCTAGGGAATATTTTCAAATTCTAAATTATTCATGATGAAATTTTCTTTTTCTCAAGTATACTCTTTTATAAAATTATCCATTCTCACTGAGCAATGTCAGTTTCTATCCTGAAGAGACCAAAAAATGTATTAAATTTTTTAAACTAAGTAAGCTTTTGGTATGGCTCTATATATCCATTTATTTTCATAAGCTGTTGTCCAAAAAGCACCAAATGAAATTTGCTATCAAATTCAAGCTATGCAAGATAATAAATGAAATTAATTATGTTAAAGCATTATGCATTTATATTTAAGAGCTATTTTGTAACCAAACACAGGGTCTGCACACAGATAAGCAACAGTACTTGTATTTTATATATCATAATATAATGACCTATGGATGGTAATATGTAATTCTTTATTAATTAATTTTATTTCAAAAATGCTATTTTAAAGGAGTTTTTAGAACTCTGATATTACATATTACTAGAGGCCCAATGCACGGGATGGGACTGGGTGAGATGGGCCAGACATGCCTTGGAGCTAACCTTCCATGGTCCCTCCCTGGCCAGCCACACCTGGAGTGGTGCCAGGGCTTGAAGGGCAGCTGTAGAGTGAATGCAGACCCTTTGGCAGCTGGGGTCCCTTGGCTTGTCCTGTGGGGATCAGGCTGAAACTGACAGTCTGACATCCTCTGAGGGGTCCCGGAGTGCAAGAGGGCACTCTGCAAAGTTGCTGTCATTTGGCAACTCCTGTGTTGAGCATCTGCCCCCTGGTGGTCAGTCATACCTACCTTCAAGTTGCTTAGCCTTTTATATAGTACACTGAATGGTTAGATTATAATGATCTCTGAATGCATAATAATCTGGCCACTCAGTATAATAATCTCTGAATGCATAATAAATCTGGCCACTCAGTATATATATATATATATATATATATATATATATATATATACACACACACACACACACACACACACACACACACATATATATATATATCACACACACACACACACACACACACACACACACACACACACATATATATATATATATAATATTAGAGGCCTGGTGCATGAATTCACACATGGGTGGGGTCTGGCCAGCCTGGACAGGGGGAGGGGACATGGGCTGTTGGCTAGCCTGCCTGCTGATTGAACTCCTGGTTGAGGAGGCAATTTGCATATTAGCATTTTATTATATAGGATATACAATGGGTAGCCAGATTATTATGTGTCCAGAGATCATAATAATCTGGCCACGCAGTGTATATACTGGTGGCCTGGAACACAGATTAGTGCATATTGAAAGGAAGTTAGTTAGAAGAAATATTTTAATCTCACTATTCACCCGTCCTCTATAATACGAGTTTCAACCAAGTTCACGATAGACAATGACAGATCAAAACACACACATGCAATTGGCATCAGTGAGAGCTTTATATGTATCATACATGCGTGAGTCAATTTAGCCATATATATATAAAATTTGCTTATTTAGGCATACTTCCTGATTTAGCTAAACTTTTTCCTGTCCAGTGAAGCACTCCAACTTCTCTTTCAAGTAATTGTTAGCAACACAGCAATAAATATCAACACAAAGCAGATTATTATTGTAGATCACGCAGGAAGAACAAAGGGTAAAAATTTAACTGTAGCAGTGTTTGACTATATTCTGTGCAGTGGGAAAACCTGAAGTCATTTTCAGGGTCCACCATTTCTTTCTACTTTTCAGTCAGGTCAAGTTTCTAAACTTTCTAAGTCTCTGTTTTCCGGCTAGTGAAAAGAAAATAAGATTCTACCGAGTCTCCTACCTACCTACTCCAGGACCTCTGTGAGGATCAAATGAGATGAGGTATGGGAAAATGCTTCACAGATATTTGGTTAAAGTATAAAATGTTTGCATCTGGCTATAAAGCAAATCATGTTCCTAGGCTGAAGAAACTGCAAGGAGGATAGTTGCTAGTGAGAGGAAGCTGGGCGTTCCTATGTGATATCATTACCCAGCACCCACAGCAACCATTTCCGGGCTGGGCTGGCCTGTGGGCTACATTTTGCACCATGGGGTCTTGACAGCATTGGCTGTAATTTGGTGGGGTGTCACTCCAAAATGGTGGTGGGGCCTGTGTCCTACTTGGGGGAAGCTGAGTGTTGTTTTTTTAGTGCCAGGTTTAAGGTACTGTTTCCTTTTAAATGGCCAATGCGTCATGGCAGCACCTCATCGAACATCTGCCTCCTGGTGGTCAGTGCATATCATAGCAACTGGTTAGATGGTCAGAGGGACACAACATATTAACCTTTTGTACATATAGATATCTATGGAAATTATCATTTTATCTAATGTCTTAAAATTGGGTTATTTAATGACATTTATTAATAGGAACGAGGCACAAAGGGATTTGGGATATCAACTTGTCTCATGAGACTGAATCAGAAACACATTAAATCACTGTTCTAAATAAAAATTAAATGATGTAGTCACTGTTGTGTTTATTCTCCCACAAGAATAATGAATAATGATTATTAGGGGATTTTTTTTTCCCACAAAGCAAGACTGAATAGACTGTTCCATTACCATAATCCACATTGGTTCCAGAAATGCTTTATTTATAATGACATACTGATGCCTTGAAAGATCTGTAGTTCATTGATAAGATTTGAATTTGAATTATAATTTAAATTTTTAGTCAGTAAATGGAAGCAAGTTCTGAAATAACCATAGAAACACAAACATTATTCTTAAACTTACATTCTACACTTTGTAAAGGTTTATTTTAAATTTTCACAAAAGTAGCCCAATACCTAGAACTCTCAACAATGCTCTTTTCACGCTCAAGAAATGATGACAAACTAAATTCAACATGGTTTTTTCCCCCCACTTGGCTATTTGTATTTTGGGATAGGTGTTTCAAAATTTTAGGATTATAAGAAAAGAATAAAAGAGGACTAATAAACAATGTCAAAATTGTCTATCATCAATTTTTTTCTGGTGAAAAATCAGATGTCTTCAACTGTTTCTTGTTACTTTCCAGTTAATAAAATTATCATCAATTATAATCTAACTTCATAAGAAAAAAATAATATCAAAGCAATTTTACAGAAAATACTGATAATAGTTGAAAAAGATACCTGCAAATTTCTTGAAGAAAGTTCTAGAAATAAGTTTATTATAATTAAAAATATGAGGAAAAACGAATTTGGAGGGCAATAATTCCCTGTTGTGGGAATTGTGGTAATAATTTCTTATTCTTTACCTTCAGAGGTATAATTAAAGTATGTCCTCTAAGGACATATATGAATCATCTAGAGCTAAAATGCCATAAAAATTATCATTTTGTATATTAGATCTCTGAGAATGAAATAGCTACTAAATTGAAGCATTAAAAGAGGTTAGGAGTTATAGTTCTATTTTGTGTGCAGCAATGAAATACATATTTGAATTGCTACCTTTATACAAATCTCTCGTCCAGAGGATAAAGAATCTATATTTTATACTAATTGTCAGAGGTATCTATCGTTAAAAAAGTTAATAATTCAAAGTTTCAATTATAGTTCATCTTAATAAATAAAAGTTGTTACCTGATTGTCAGAAAGCCACAAAGCTGCAAGGTCTTTAAGTTTGGTAAATGAGAATGGTAAATTCTTCAACCTGCAAAAAACAAGAAATTAGCCTAATAACTTTAGGAAGAATATAATAACTTTTCTGAGATTATTAATATTTATAAAACATAAATAATGTAAAGAATATACTAATTTATATTATAATTCTTTTAATAGACTTGTTATACTAACATTTATAACATTAACCCAAATTACACATAAAAGCTAGTATTTCCAATTTTTAGTTATTTAATTTCATGTAAGCCAGATACTATTAAGTAAGGTTTTATGGGGAGAATTTTTGCATCATGTGTCAATGAATTAAAAGTAGAATATAAAGCCAGCTGCATCAATATTACATGAGGGGAAAACTCTCTAGTATAATATACGACAACATCTATAATAAATCATCATCAATCCAGCTATAAATATGGAGGATGGAAAATGTTAGTGAAGGATATTACCCCCATTTTTGCTTGCTCTTTCAGTTGTTGAAAGTAAGCTTTTATTTAGTACAACAGAAGCTGTCTTACAAATCTATTTTATAATAGATTTTTAAAAAATTGTACATTTTAAATGTTGAACTGGAACAATTGTGACTTTTGGATAACATTCCATATTTAATATTTTATCTAAGCAGTTAATTTTCTGATGACAATGTTCAACTTTGTCTTCAGCTTTGGCTAAATATTAATTTTAATCTCAGGTTAAGGTTTATTGAGTAATTCATTAATTTAAAAATATTAATTTGGCTCATACTATGTTTCAGTCACTGCATTAAGAGATTAAGTTAAGCTTACATTTCTGACTTGATAAGTATTTAAACTCTTGATGTTATGAAATGGCCAATGTTTTTTCATATCTTTTGCACTAGCATTCAACAAATGTGTCTGTTCCATGGTAGGAACTCAAGTATGCTATATTTGTTGAATAAATAGCTCTGTTAGTAGAACTTCCAACTTATGGATCCTTTAAAAATATTTGATAAATAAATTTTCTATTTCATCACACAGATTATTAATGTATAAAAGTTGAGGAAAACTAATATTTAGGAAAGACTTCAATAGCTCATCATAAAACTTCCCTTCAGGTGACAATTATGGAGCTCGGTTTTATTGGGGAACTGTAATTGAATCCACTGGAATGCCATCTTCCTATCATATCCCCATGACATATTTCTCATCTTACAAGAATATACCATAATTAAAATTTTTTGAAAAATGTCTTGTTGAAAATCAGGTACAACAATTTAATGCATTTCTCTCGTTTTCCTGACTAGTAATGCAGTCAAAACAGGAAGCAATGTTGCTTTGACGTGATTTACTCTTGTTGCACCAAACTATGAGGCTTTCTTGTTATCCTGATTTAAAAATAAAATCCCTAATCTTTTCATAAAATGTCTTATTCTCTGATTTGGGAATATTACTGAGCTGCTAAGTGAAAGGTTTTTGAAATTCACATTATTATTTTTTCTTAAATTAACAAACAAATGAGAAATCCCACATTTAGTAAACTTTCAGAATCTGAACATTCTTCATTACTTCATAAAATCTTAACAATTTTGTTGCAAAGTCTCTCAATTTCTCATATTATTATTAGTCTGATTGAAACATGAAAACAAAGAGTTCAAACATTCTATTGCATAATCACTTATCTTCTTAGTAATTATCTTTAGTCGATTTAAAAAATATATTTTTTATTTTTATTGATTTCAGAGAGGAAGGGAGAGAAAGAGAGAAATAGAAACATGAATGATGAGAGAGAATCATTGATCAGCTGTTTTCTGCACACCCCCTACTGGGGATCAAGCCCACAACCCAGAAACGTGCTCTGACTGAGAATTGAACCGTGATCTCCTGGTTCATAGGTTGATGCTCAACCACTGAGCATTCTAACGCTGGGCTTTAGTCAAATTTTTACCTTTTTCTTTCTTTTTTTTTTTTTTTTTTTTTAAATATATTTTATTGATTTTTCACAGAGAGGAAGAGAGAGGGATAGAGAGCTAGAAACATCGATGAGAGAGAATCATCGATCAGCTGTCTCTTGCACACCCCCTATCGGGGATGTGCCCGCAACCAATGCACATGCCCCTGACCAGAATCGAACCCGGGACCTTTTAGTCTGTAGGCCGACGCTCTATCCACTGAGCCAAACCGGTCCCTGCAAATTTTTACCTTTTTCTATTTATCAACAATTTTGGTGAAAATAAAGATGAACTGCAGTTTTACTTTTTCTTTTTACCCATCAACCAATATAACACCTTTGTTACATCCTTTCTTTTTTGTCTTATTCTGAACATGAATAAATGACCATTTGGTTATCCTTACCATAATGTAAAACTTTTATGACTAGTTAGGATTAGCTTCTTGGCAATATATTTACCAGCATTTTGGTGTAGTTGACTATATACATATTGCCAATTTAGTTTACTGGAGGCATAAAAATATACATGAAAACATATATGTCTATATACATACATATCTATGCATATAAATTTATTAATAAATTTTGTAGTTTTTTATTTCAATCATTTTTCATGTCTTCATAATCTTATGCTTCCTGCATATGGGAGGATTCAATATATAAATTTGGGTGTATAAATTTTATATAATTTTAAAATACAATATAATATATGGTGGTTTTAATATAATCAAATAATTAAACTTTGAAGTATCTCTCTAAAAATAATTTAGCTCTTTAATTTTCTAAAAGGATAGTTGCATATTTGCATGACATTTGCATTCCTATACTTCACACACAGTTTACATAGAGTATGATAAAAAATTATTAATAAGAAATAATAATTTGCTTATAGTAGGTAACGAATATGGGATGGAGATATGTTGCAGAAATACCTGTTGTCACTCAAATTTAAGACTCTTAGTTTCTGCATCTGTCCAATCTCTTCAGGAAGAAATTCAAGTTTATTGGAGCGTAGAGACATAACTGTTACATTTTTACAGCTTCCAATCTATAGGTAACAACAAAGTGTAAAGAATCACAATGTAGACTATATTTCTATATTAATTTTTATAATTTATAAAACAATTTAATTAATTTACACATTTCCTTATCAGTTAGAGTAAGATTATAAAAGTTAATACACATATTAAGATGATATGTGCATTAACTTTTATAATCTTACTCTTTAAAATACGTGTATCATTATTTATATTTTGTTTTAGACATGAAGGCAATGTACATTTCATATTCTTTTACATATTAGGAAGGAATAAGCCTATCAAATAAAAGAGTAATATGCAAAATTACTCTTGGGGTCAAAGATGGCTGCCCCCATGTGGACACAAGATGGCCACCACAAGATGGTCAGCAGGGGAGGGTAATTGTGGAAAGTTAGGGATGATCAGGCCATCAGAGGAGGGCAGTTGGGGGTGACCACGCCAGCAGAAAAGGGCATTTGGGGGGGACCCAAGCCTGCAGGGGGGGGCAGTTGGGGGGAATCAGGTCTGCAGGGGAGAACAGTTGGGGGGGGCAGGCATGCAGGGGAGGGCAGTTGTGGGCAAACAGGCCAGCAAGGAGGCAGTTAGGGATAACTGGGCCAGCAGAGGAGGACAGTTGGGGGAGACCAGGTCAGCAGGAGAAGGCAGTTGGGGAGGACAGGACTGTATGGGAGGGCAGTTGTGGGGGGCAGGGGAGAGCAGTTGTGGGGGACCAGGCCTGCAGGAGAGGGGACTTGGGAGGGGGGTAACAGGCCTGCAGTGGAGGGCAATTTGGGAGGGGGGGACTAGGCCTGCAGTGGAGGTGAGTTTGGAGGGACCTAGGCCTAAATGGGAAAGCAGTTGGGGGAGACCAGCCCTGCAGGGAAGGACATTATGGGAGAGGGACTAGGCCTGCAGGGGATGGCAGTTGTGGGCAATCAGGCCTCTAGGGAGGGCAGTTAGCGGTGACCGGGCCAGCAGAAGAGGGCAGTTGGGGGAGACCAGGTCAGCAGGAGAGGGCAGTTGGAGGGGGGCAGGCCTGCAGGGAAGAGCATCTGGTGGGGACCAGGCCCGCAGGCGAAGGCAGTTGTGGGCAATCAGGCCAGCAGAGAGGGCAGTTAGGGGTGACTGGGCCAGCAGAAGAGGGCAGTTAGGGATGACTAGGCTGGCATGGGAAGGCAGTAGGGGCAATCGGGTCAGCTGGGGAACAGTTAGGTGTCTATCAAGCTGGCAGGGGAGTGGTTAAGGGGGTGATCAGGCTAGCAGGCAGAAGTAGTTAGGGGCAATCATGCAGAAGGAGTCAAGCAGATAGGAGCCAGCAGTCCTGGATTGTGAGAGGGATGTCCCAGATTGGAGAGGGTGCAGGCTGGGCTGAGGGACACCCTCCCCCTGTGCATGAATTTCATGCACCGGGCCTCTTGTTTTCTTTATAATTTTATTATTAGAACACTTAATTGTTTTATGTCATCTTGTTTTTGCCCATCCAAGTAAATAGTAACATATCTATGTTTAAAATAGAAAATACATATTCAAATGTGAAGTATTGTTGATGTTTCTGTGGTAAAGTTAGTTTTACTATAATTTTGGGCTTTAAAATTATATATGTGATACCTTAATCAATAAAGAAAAAGAAAACTGGAAAGAAATGATATATATATATAGATTATTGCTCCCTTGTCATGGAAGCATTTTATAAAATGTTAAATTGAAAACATACTTCACACTTTTTCCTTGACATTAATGAATAAAACTTCTGTTTAGAAAGAACCTCTTGGTGTATCCTGAAGCTAAAATAATATTGTTATACAATATGATACTTTAAAAAATTACTTACATTAAAAATCTTTCACTTTAGGAATGGAAATGTAATGATCTCAATATATTTATTTCTCTTCTTAAAAGCAAAATATATAAATTATTAAAAAATTTGTTCCTTAGCATTAATTAATTTACAATATTTTATTATTTTTCCTTGCAAGCAATGTTTAATTGCATTTTCTGGGTTGAATATAGAACTTATCACTTGTCATTTAAAAGTGAATGATTAACAAATACATATATGTATATATAGACAATTCCTATGACTATTCAAAACTCAACTCATAAATCTAAACTGCTTTATATTTCTTAAGATTTAATCATAAAACAGAATTATTAAAGGTTAATTAATAGAAACAAGTTCATTCCTTACTTCTCTGGGTAATTCTGGAAGAAAATTCTCATCGACTGCTAATGTTCGAAGACTATGAAGGTAACCAACAGTAGGAGGTAGTGACTCCAGTTCATTACAGCTACAGTCAAATTCTTCTAATAAAGATAAACTGAAAAGATAAATATATTAGTTAGACATTTTAAAACATTAGATAGCAAAAATTTTTGAAAAAGCCACATGTTCAGATTCAGCAAAAACATTATTTATCTAGTGACTGAATAATTTATATATTGATACATTTATTTTATCAGTTTAGCCAAGTGATTAAATACCATTTAATAAGTAGTTTCATTTGGTAAAATAAATATAGTTTATTTCCCCCCTTTCTAAATTCACCTGCCACTTAACTGAACCATTGGAAATGAGAGATGGTTTTGTTTGTTTGTTTGTTTGTAATATAACAAAGGTGTCATTTATAGTCAGATGTTCATAAAGTATGCCCTTGGAATGAATACATATAGCTAGCATGGGCAGGTGGAAGGGTAGAGGATGTGCCCAAAAAAGGGAGAATAAAGGGGCCAAACAGTCAAAATATTGATTAAATGCAAGTTATTTTGCTAAGCATTTTAGAGATATAAATAACTCATCTTTTGCTTGTAACAATTCTATACCTATTATTTTACATTCTATTGTACAGATAAGGAAATGATGACTTACAGAGGTGAAGTAACTTGCCTAAGGTCACACACAGTAGGAAAGCTGAAACCTAAATGCAGACAGCATGGACCCTGCATGACCTTGCCTCTTAGCCTGTGCCTCTGGAGCAGAGGCTACAAACAGAGCTTATTTCAACCTGCAGATGTGTTTGGTTTACACAATGGTAAACTCTACATAATGACCCAGACTTTTGGTAACTCTTTATCTATCTATCTATCTATCTATCTATCTATCTATCTATCTATCTATTTATTTTTATTGATCTCAGAGAGGCAAGGAGAGGGAGAGAGAAACAACAATGATGAGAGAGAGTCACTGATTGGCTGCCTCCTGTATGCCCCATACTGGGGATCAAGCCCACAACGTGGGCATGTGCTCTGACCAGGAATTGAACTGTGACCTCCTGGTTCATAGGTCGACGCTTAACCACTGAGCACACTGGCTGGGTGATTTTTGGTACCTCTTAAAAAAGAGGAAGACCTGGAATTACTGAGCATGTAGTCGTCCATAGCAAGTAATGGCTATTGCCTCTGTTCACAGTTCTCCAGTTTGTCACAACCACTATTGCTTCATATTAGCTAGCTTGACCCCGTATCTACAGAAAGGACTCGCATGAATGCACTTTCAAGTTATCACCAGGGAGCCAGACATTCCCATGGTTGGTTTGAGACAGCTGGGAAAGATAGAGGGCCTGGCACAGAGGAAGCACTAGCTGTATTTAAGTTGTCAGTGATGTTGTTGTTAATATTATTATACTGTCATCACTACTCACATCATTGTTATTACTGTAATAGGAAGGAACCCCTAGGGGGAAGATCTTGCCCTCGTAAAGAGAGACTGAATTAGAGTTCTCTGGACTAGATTGTAGAATCAGCTTCCTTTTTTTATACCTTGGAACTTGCTGGTCTGACTGCCATTTACTCCCCTCATGTAGTTTCACAGAATTTAAGTATGTGGGTTTTTAGTCAGTCAGAATGAATCTGTACTCGAGCCCTGTCAATTGCTAGATGTATTATCTTGGGTATTAAAAAATAAAACAAAAACCACGGCACAAAAATTAAAGCTGATTTCATCTACTTGCCAAGCAAAGGGAGAAGCAGGGAAGAAATTCGCTGAGTAGTGCTCTGAGGGGGAAAATTAAATGCTAAAAGGGGAAGCTACCAGTGGATTATGCTAATTAAGGATTAAAATTGTGCATTATGTAGAAAGTGAAATACCTTCACAAGTCTGTGTTCAGGTAAACCAAGTCCCATTATCCATGGGGCAAGAAAGAAATGAGTTCAGTCAGGTCAAGTCTGACCCGGACCGAAGTAACTCACCATCCATGGTCCTTCAGAGCTTCACCAGGTTAGAACCAGATGAGGCGAGACAGCATTCCGCTTTGAGTATTACCTCTTCGGCAAATGCTGCTTACGTGAAATTTTTTCTTTTGCACAGACCAGCTCTATAACTTTTCTCTATTCCTTAGTTTCTTTATGTTTGCAATGAGGATCCGAATATGTTTTGCCTCATGTAGTTGCTCTGAGTATTTCATGAACTATTGTGAGTCAAGAATCTAGCACAGTGTCTGCCATGAAATACATACTCAGGATATCTATTTTCTTTGTGTTAGTGAATCACGATACATTTGTTTCTAAATCCTTTGAAACCCTCACACGCAGGGGTGCTCATGTCGCTAGGCACCAGGTGTGCATGGCTGTGTGACTATGGTGTGTGTGTGTGTGTGTGTGTGTGTGTGTGTGTGTGTGTATGTTGGTGGGCACAGGGGTCAATGTATTGGGAAACTCATAACAGTTTGTTTGTTTCTAAAAAAAAGTCTAGTACAGTGTCTTACACATAATGCACTTAATATATTTGGTAGAATTTGTTAAAAGACATTTCTATCAATAGTTTGTTGTCATGTAGTCAGTAAGTGGTGATAAAGTACCAGGATTTTTTAAAATAAAATTTTCTGATATATGTTCCAGGTAGATACCAAAGAATTAAACAATCCTATATAATAAAAGCCTAATAAACTACCAGTAAGTGTTCGGTTGTCCTGGTCAGCCGTTCAACCAATCAAAGCATAGTATGCTAATAATATGCTAAGGATGCTCAACTGCTCACTATGATGTGCACTGACCACCAGGGGGCAGATGCCCCGACAGGTTGGTTAGTTTGCTGCTAGGGTGCAGCTTATCAGAACTGAGTGAGATGGGCCCGACATACCCTGGAGTCCTCCCATGTTCCCTCCCTGGCTGGCCAACCTCCTGCATCCCTCACCTGCCCTGGTGGGATCCCTCAGCCTGGCCTGCGCCCTCTCACAATCGGGGCTGAAGGACATCCCCTCCTTGACCCCACCCAAAGTGCACAAATTTCATGCACCAGGCCTCTAGTTAAAATATAATTAAAGTATCTTATTGCTTTCTTCTTTCATAAAAACATGTCTTGAAGTCAGTCTTGAGTCACACAGTAAGGCAGTCCTTACTTTCTATAGATCTGATAGGCACAAATTTTAGTTATTATGGTTTCATGTAATAATATTAGTTTCTTAACAACATGACTGAAATTTCAATTACCTCATGTACTAACTGTGAGTAACTGTGTAAAATATGAACTTCACTGCTAACTCTTCAGTCCAGAGTCACAGTGTAAATAACATGTGTGTCTCAACAGTGACTAGTCACATTTCTTCTTTCAAAGTCTTTGTGATCAGTCGCTGCACAGTGTTACTCAGGTCACACACAGACTGTCAATCCCATCTTTGTGTTGCTTACTTGTCAATCAGCAATAAAGGGATACTATAGGCACAATACTGAACATTTAAAGCACTACTATAGTTGGATCGTATTCTTGGTCATCATAATTCTTTGGGGTATTTAAATGAAAATGTGAAAGTTTGTGTTTATTACCAAGAACTTCATTAATCCAAGCAATGGACCGAGAAATTATTTCAACTTTGAAAGCCTATTATCTTACGTAGGCTATTTAATAGGCTAAAGACCAAGCATCGTGGTTAGCTGTGTTTTTTGGAAGAAATATGACATAAAGCATACAACTGAACATATTAAAGCATCATGGCAGGAAGCAACAGCAAATAACATGGGTGCAGTATAGCAGAGACTTTCAGCACATTGTGCAAATAACTTTGCAGAATTCAAATCAAACATAAATGGAGTTGTAGAAGAAATGGCTGACTGCTGAAATTTGCCTGCCACTATTCGAGAGACTAGATATGCTGCCAGTGGATCTCAGTGGAGGCAAACCTGTAGACAAAAATGAGGAAGGTGGTTATGATGAAAATGATGATGTCCCAGAGGAAATGATGCTGGGAATCAACTTCACCTTAAAGGAACTCTCAGAGATGTTTCTAGACACTGAAAGCCTGGAGGATAAAAGTTTGGAAGCTAATCCAAGCTTAAAAAGGAGTATGGCAATTCACTGCCACATAGAAAAAAGTTCACTCCAAATTATAATTTACTGATGAAAAAGGCAAACACTGCTCAAATTAATCTTGATAGTGTTGTTTTCTTTTTAAAAAAATATATTTATTGATTTCAGAGAGGAAAGGAAAGAAAGAGAGGTAGAAACATCAATGATGAGCGAAAATCACTGATAGCTGCCTCCTGCATGGCTTTACTGGGGATGGAGCCCATAAGCTGGGCATGTGCCCTAACCAGGAATGAACTTCCCTGGTTCATAGGTCAATGCTCAACCACTGAGCCATACTGGTTGGGCTTGATAGGCTGGTTTTTTTTTTTTTTTAAACAAAATAAATAAAACATTGTAATGTTGATGTTCCTAATGCTTACAATGACAGTATACTAAATAAATATTGGCTTTACTGTTTCTTCATTTCCCTATACATTTATTAAACAATCATACAAGTGTTTAATGTTTTGAAAAGGTTTTGAAAGAGCTTTTGAGAACAATCATAATTTTCCTCATGGACTGTTTTGAACAGTTTCAGGTTGCAGCCTACTTGTTTTTATGGTCTCCTACTACTGTGCAAAGCAAGAACTTCCTGCATTAAAAGACAATAGTCCTTCATTGACTGACTTATTTCACTTAGCATAATGCTCTCCAGTTCCCTCCATGCTGTTCCAAATGGTAACACTTCCTTCTTTTTTACAGCAGCGGGGGTGGGAGGGGAAGGGATGCTGGGTGGGGGAGGTCAATGGGCAGAAATAAAGGAGACATATGTGCTATTATTTGTAATACCTTAAACAATAAAATAAATAAAAAAATTTAAAAAGACAAACATTTTTTCCTATACTATGGATGTTCTGAATTCATAATTTATAGCCTGAAAGCATTTTACATCTCTGAGATACAGAGGAAAAATATTAGGTGCAAAACACACATTCTTCAATGATTTCTGAAATTCAAAAGATTCTAATGAATAATTTAACATTCTAACTGACTATTTAAAAAAAAAATTTTATTGATTTTTACAGAGAGGAAGGGAGAGAGATAGAGAGCTAGAAACATCGATGAGAGAGAAACATCGACCAGCTGCCTCTTGCACACCCCCTACCAGGGATGTTCCTGCAACCAACATACATGCCCATGACCGGAATCGAACCTGGGACCTTTCAGTCCTCATACCGATGCTCTACCGCTGAGCCAAACCGGTTTTGGCTTCTAACTGACTATTGATGGCTATCTTGTTAGAAATTACCTAAGGTATTTTAATTCCAGATCTATATGAATACAATTATATCACAGTTGGCACAGACCAACTAAGTGAAAAAATTCTCAGACAGGGAAGACAATACCATACAATATCACTTTTATGTGGAGTCTAAAAACAAATAGGTAAACAAACCCAAGAAAATACAGAGAAGGGATTGGTGGCTGCCAGAGGTGGGGATGGGAGGTGGGCAAAAATGGATGAAGGCAGTCAAAGGTACACATTTCCACTTACACAATCATGAAGTGTTATGGATATAATGTGCAGCACAATAACTACATATTTAATATCTGGAAGTTCTAATCACAAGAAAAAAATGTAAGTATGTATGGTGACAGACATTAATTAGACTTACTGTTGTGATAATTTTGAAATGTATACAAATATTGAATCATTATGTTGTACTTCTGAAACTAATGTTTTATGTTAAATATATCTCAATAAATAAGACATATTAATTATACTTTGTGCAAACAAACAAATCCTTGCTGTGGCCAGTGTGGTTCAGTTGGTTGCACATTGTCCCATGCAACAAAAGGTCACAGGCTTGATTCCCAGTCAGGGCACAGGCCCCGGCTGAGGGCTCAATCCCCAGTAGGGGGCGTTCAGGAAGCAGCCAATGAATGTTTCTCTCTCTCTCCTCTTTGTCTTCTCATCTCCCTTTCTCTATCTCTAAAAATATTAATAAAATATTTTTAAAATGCCAAAAGTTTCTTTATATTTTGCAGTTTTATCTATAGCGTATTGTACCATTCAAAGTGAAAAAAAACAAACTGCCAAGGAGGTATAGAGTACAATAAAGCAACGTTTCCTAAACATCGATCATTCATATGTTCAGTTATACATATGAATCGCTGGGTGAACTTGATGAAATGCGGGTTCATATTCAGTGGTTTGGGTTATCCAGTGACAAGCTTCTAGGTGACATGGATGCTGCTAGTCTTGGGACCACACATTAAGTTGCAAGGCTTTAAATAAAGCCCTTGTAAGCATTTTAAGAGAAGCATTTAAACACACACACACACACACACAACATGTCAATATCAGTTAAAATCCACATACGTATTATGAAAGTTGTATTCAGTAAGGCTTTGTTTTCTTCATGTATCAGTACAAGTGTCAGAACTGGAGGTAGTAATGCTTGAAATTAAATAATAGTAACACAATTTTCTAAAAATATTCTCTACATTTTTCTCTACTTTAGTTTCTATGAATTAGTCTTGGTTGGAAAGATCTTACTGTCTCATTAACCCTCAATTACCTAGCTAATAGGGAAGAGGTACTGTGAATAAATTACATAGATAATCTACAATTTCACTTGAACATCATTTATGACCATTAGAAACCATTATATCTTATATTAATGTAGATGCTAATAAACATAAAAATAAATGGCTTTGGGCTTCACTTTCTTAGTTCATTTTTAACTCTTATACAGAAGTGATATAATTCAGTGGAAAATGTTCAGACAGGCTTGGGTTCCAATTTTAGTGTGACCACTTAATAACTGAAAGAACTTTATATGAATGGATTTTTCATCTGTAAAATTGGTTGGTAATGCCGAATATTTAGTTTCATGAAGATAAAATGTATGCAAAGCCTGTGGTATAGATATAGTGCTCCACTGAAATGTCATGAAGTAGAAAGGTACCCTAAAAAACACATTTTGAACAGTCTGTTTCTGAAACATGTAAAAGTTATCTTCTAATATTTTCCTTTAAAAAAAATCCTCGAGGATATGTTCCTTCAAACAGATTATTTTAGAGCGAGAGCAAGGGAGAGAGAGTGAAAAATATTGATGTGAGAAACATTCAATTGCCTCTCGTTCATGTCCCATCAACAAATATAGAAACTCAGGCTAAGGAAAGTTACTAGATTTCAACGCTAAGCTTTTGAAATATAGTATTAATGGGCCTTTAACTACATAAGGCATGCAAACCACCAAAACTGGTGTCTGGTGCAATGTGAACACATGCAGAAAGTTATTAATTATTATTTTCATTGCAAATCCAATTCTTAGGGCACCTGGCATTCCTAGGCTCAACAAGAAAAATAAACAATTTTATAAGTCACTAGAGGCCCAGTGCACGAAATTCATGCACTTGGGGGTGGGGTTCCCTCAGCCCGGCCTGTGTCCTCTTGCAGTCTGGGAGCCCTTGAGAGATGTTTGACTGACAGCAGTCAGACATCCAGCAGTCAGACATCCTTAGGGCTGCCCGGATTCTGGCAGAGCAGTGCTGTCTGTGGAAGTGCACTGACCACTAGAGGGAAGCTCTTGCATTGAGTACAAGAGGAGGTACAGAGTACAATAAAGCAATGTTGGTGGTGAGTGCACCATAGCAACCTGTCAACCTGTTGTTGCACCTGTTTGGTCGATTTGCATATTAGCCTTTTATTATATAGGATTGGCAAAAAAAAACCATGGAACCTATTTCAACTGTGAAAAATACTGAAAAGTGAATTATTTTAGTAGTTTTTAATATTTGGACTACTAAAGTTGCTAAAGACAAATCTAGTAACATATGGAAGCATTCTCTGTACAGAATGAGAATATTTTTGGTCACTATAGCTGATGCACAGAGTCTTAGATAGAATGGTGCATAATAGAATATAGACTATCCCACTATTTATAAAACACTTTCTGAATGTGATCTGTGTTGCCATTTAATAGGATCATAATAAAATTTCAACTCTAGCCCTTGAACTAAACCTCTGATCTATCATTTCTGAATTTTCTAAGGAAAACAAAATAATAATAGTACTTAATTATTATTATTTTTATTTCATACAAATTCCTTATTAAAGTGCATTATAAAATTTTAGAAACAGTCTATTTTTGCCTTATGGGTAGATGCAAAACATTTGTATACAGGTGCTATATCTTTAAGTGAGAACATAAGTTAGACAATAGTTGTCATAATTTTACTATCCAATCTATGGTGTGATATAGAACAGAAATCTTCAAAATTTTTCATCTTAAGACTCTTTTACATTCTAAAAAAAATCACTGGTAACCCTTAAGAACTTTTATTTATATGCTTTATGTTTATTCGTATGTACCATACTATAAATTAAAACAGTAATTTTATTTTTTTATGTTTATTTTTCTAATATATTTTATTGATTTTTTACAGAGATGAAGAGAGAGGGATAGAGTTAGAAACATCAATGAGAAAGAATCATTGATCAGCTGCCTCTTGCACACCCCCCACTGGGGATGTGCCCGCAACCAAGGTACATGCCCTTGACCAGAATCGAACCCAGGACCTTTCAGTCCTCAGGCTGAAGCTCTATCCACCGAGCCAAACCAGTTTAGGCTAAAACAATAATTTAAAAAATAATTATTTTTTGGTTCTTAAATAACAAGAAAAAAAACAAACAATGATATGTTAATATAGGTAATATATTTTTATACAAAGTAACTATATTTTCCAAAACAAAATCATTGAGTGAGAAGAGTGACATTCTTTTTATTTTTGCAATTCTCTTCAATGTTGGGTTTAATAAAAGCCAACTGGATTCTCTTACATGCTTATGTATTAAATATGTTGGGGTACATTGTTTTGATTGAATTATGTAAAATAAACCCAGCCTCACATAGATATGTAGTTGCACAAGGGAGAAAAAATTTAAAGCCTTTTAAAATAATAATAATAATAATATATATATATGTATGTATGTTTTTTTTGTTTTTTTTTGTTTTGCTATTATACTAAAACTCAACAAGTGGCAATTTTTTAAGGGGATAATTGCAATGTGCAATCTGAAACCATACTAATGAACTTTTCTTTCTTTTTATACCAATACATTAAAATCAACTGGTCTGTTTTCCATTTTAAATGGGTCTCTTACTCATGCTTGATTTTATAACTAACGCATTAGTTGTTTGACAAACGTTGCTTCACTGAATTAAACAATTTTTTAAATGTTGGCACATTTCATAATATCAGAAAAGCCTTTAAGTATTGGGAAGCTTTCAAGCTCACAGCAGCAGATAATATTTTCCCAAATTCTAATTTTTGCTTAATAGCTCTAATTTTATTGTTGGCAACAAACACTGGCAGTTGTTTTCTTGAACTGTCAAGCTCACTTTGTTCATTTTTGGCAAAATGTGTGCCAAATGCCCAAGTCTAAATAACCAAGTTTGTTAGTTCTTCTTATTTTTTAAGAGACTTTATTTTTTAGAGCACTTTTTAGGTTCACAGAACAATTGAGCAAAAGAGATAGAGTTTTTCCATATACTCCCTACTATTTTATAAAAAAGTTCTGCTTTTGTGATTGGACTAATCTAACACTTCCCTTTTACTTTCCCTGAAATAATAAACAGAGGATTTTAATGGCACTGAAAATAACTTTAAAAAAGTGAGCTTTTATGATAAGATTATTAACCTTTATCCCTCTAAACCAGTATTAACCTTTGAATTAATTAGGCCCATGTATCTTTGATAATTTTTTCGTACTTTTAAGGAAAAAAAAGTAGCATTTTTTTCCAATTATTTTATTTTTAATTTTTCATTGTTGAGAACATTACAGATGACCCCTTTATTCTTCTCCATTGCTCCCCTCCACCCAGTTCCCACCCCGCCCCAAGCTTTCACCACCCTGTTGTCATAGGTAATGGTGTGGGCCAGCTGGGACCCTTTGCTCCTAATGGGAGGCCTCCACAGCCAAGATATCCCTCATGATTGAAAAAAACACCACATGTGGGTATCGACCTGCCCATTCCAAGCCTCTACCCCATCCTATCAGTCTTGATGTACTTTCTTTACTTCTCTAGCTGTAGGACTTGTTTCAGTTAGATTTTAGGTGGCTACAAATGATAGTCATTCTGTATTTTAGTTGTAATTTTGATATGGCTGTAGGAGGTAGGGTGCATTCCAGTGTTTACCTATACCACCATCTTGATTCTCTCCAAAAAGTATCAATTTTGAAAAGCTAAAATGAAAATTAAATATTTAAATAACCTAGCATAAAATTTACTTGCATACTGAAAAAGAAACTTTTCTTGATTGGTTTTTACATTGTCAAACATCTTTAATTTATCTTCACAGAGCTAGAGTTATTAGTTTATATAAATTTATATAAGAAATATGAACGTAAGTGGCAAAATACCAATCATAACTTTTGTAGAGATAAATGAAGTTGAATTCATTATTGATCTAACAGGAAAGATTAGTGCCTAAGAAAATAATAAGATAGGAAAGCTTTTAAAATGCATCAGACTGATAAAGATAATTACTTTTATGTACCCCTAAAGAAAGTAAATTTGGCTTTACTTTATATTGGAGAAAATGGAAGTAATTGAAGAACAAAACATATGGTATGATAAGGACACAAACATATTTAAAAAATGATTGAGACTTTTATTACTCTCCAAAGTCTGAACATTGGAATTTGAATTTAGCCAATGAAGTTTTCCATATCAGTGGTTACTTGCCAACTTTGGGCGAAGTAAAGTGGAAAGGGCACCAGAATCATGATTGTGGCAATGGTTTCATGGTTTTTTGCCTATGTCAAAACTTCTTGAATTGTAAACTTTAAATATATGTAGCTTATTGCATGTTAGTTATACCTAAGAAAACTTTTTTTTTTAAACCTCCCCACCCCAAGTACATCCAAATCTGTTAAATTACAGATTTATATAACTCTTCATTGAAATGTGGAGTAAGATCTCTATAAAATGGTCTTACATAATTTCAGAATGAAGACCACCTTATTGATTTTTCACTTTATATAAGATGTAGACAAAAGCATTTCAGTGAAATACTGGTAAGAGTATATATTTCTTAAGTAATTGAGAACCAAATACTCAAGTCAACAAAAAAATTAGATATAAATTGCTCTCAAATAAATAACCTATGTTTTATCCTTAAAATGCAATGCTAACCTTTCATCTTGAAACTTTTAAGTAGTGCAAGCTAAGATAGATAGTTAGGTCCTTACCTGCTAAAATACATTATAATTCTATAAATATCAAATATTACTACTAATATAATGGTAACATATACATAATGCACATTAAATTGATTTTATTTTTTAAGACATATTCAAGTGAATTTAGAGTTACTACACAGACAAAACATCAAATTAGTGTGTAAAATTAAGGACAAGAGTATAATTGAAGGTTAGGTAATCACTTTCTTATGAAAGAGTTATGGTTAAGCATTTTTCATGATTTTATATAGTTGAGTGTCAATTTGATATTTAGATATAAAATTAAATTAAGATACATAAAATCTATAATTAAATAAAATGTGGTCTAAAATAAGTTTACATATGAATAAGATTATTGGTATCTGTAGTAAAAAAAGGTTTTGAATTAAAAAACTCAACCAATCCTTCTGATTCTGGCTTCAGAGAGGCTGTCTGATATGAAACTTTGGCACTTACTTTCCGATTGTATTGGGTAATACTGTGAGTTGATTGTCATCCACTTTCAGAGTAGTTAGTTTTTTCAACAGTCCTAAAACAGAGAAGTTTTATTAATACACCAGGACAGATTTTTTATGGAAAATGCACTATAAGAGAAATAAAATAATTACTTGTGATGAATGTTATGCTAATTGGCTGCACTCTGCATATATAAAAACTACAAACTGATATTTATGTGCAGTCTAGTTTTGACCTTCCAGTTGCAAAAATTTACTTATGTCAACAGGAGTTCAAGTTCATCAATGCAGACAAGTAAACAAAACATAGGGCACCATAGAACTTGAGTTGACAGTAATATTGCCACATTTCCATTTTCTATTATGCAGTAAATGGACCAGATGAAATTTTTCAAGGCAGATGTGACTTAATATTTAATTAACTCCTAAGCACTAATAACTAACATTCCTGTAGTCATACAAATGGAAAACAAATCTGAATTAAGCCAAATAATTAACAAATGGGAACTGAAGTGGGACAATGCAGTGGTTATAATTATACAGTTGGAAAATTACAACATATGATGTCATACTCTTTTTGTTACTAAAAAACTCAACCAATCCTTCTGCTTCTGGCTTCAGAGAGGCTGTAAAACCTTGACTTGGATCAGCAGTAAGCACAAAAATTTGAAAATTTTTAATACACTATGCAGAACTTGCCAAGAGTGAAATTTCAACTATTTATCTTTGCTGTCTGATTTATGCTTTCCACACCAGTATTGCTTGCTCTACTTCCAGGGTTTTAATGAATATTAGCCACAGAGTAATTGAGAACCACTTCTTTTATCCAGCTGTAGCATTACATATAATATCAATATGGCTTAAGTAGCCAAAATCCAAGGGTAAAGCATTAATAGCTGCCTAATTTTTTGCTTTAATTAGAAATATGCACACATATTCTAGACTACTTGTTTTGCAGAAAACTTGTTCCGATGGGTATAAGTCTGTGTTTGGGAAATCACATTAAACAAAGTAAAACAGATTTTTTAATGAAGTTTTTCTAGGATTTTTAACTATATTACTGTAGCAATGTGTCTATCCAAAATTGTGGCATTTGTGTGTATTCCTGAGGAGTATCTCGGACAGGTGTTGAGAAGACCATGCCCACCCACTGCTAGTATTGCAAGGATTCCTTAAAGGCCTAGAGTAAGTCACAATAATTCTGAAATAAAGCTGTGGCTGGACTTTCAATTGCAGTAAGCTCAGTTACACAGTCTTCAGAGGCATCACAATCTCTACTCTGAGGGGGAGAAATGTGATCACTGTCAGACTGCTTTGAAAAAAATGCCCATAATATTTAGAGCTTTATCAGTTTGTGACCCCAGGAAACAGTATTGAAAACAGCCCAGCCTCTGAAAAAGAGGACAATCCACATTGGGGTCATTTATCTCTGAAGCTGGGACACCCACTGCCACATTCATCTCTGTTCAAAGGGTGACTGAGTCACCTTTGCTTCTCTGGTGTGTATGTTAAAATATCAACCTTGAACGTGTAAAAGAACTCCTGAGCTTGCTCATCAATTGTGAAAAGAAAATAAGACTATGAATCATAGGTAAACTTTGTATGGCTTGTTCACTCTGATCAAATTACTGCCCCTGCCCACCCATGGAGCTAGAGGAGGGTTGATTTCCTCAACATCACTTGGCTAGGTCACAAGAAGTTTTGGACTGAGCCAACACCAGGAAGCCAGCTAGGTCTCAAAGCCTTCTTTAAGAGAATCGCAGTCCCCAGGTGTGATGTAGTAGGGAGAAAATTATGAGTCAGTTAAGGATTAAGGCCAAAAGGTGGATGTAACAGATGTTTCTAAAGAATGGGATAGTGGCTCTGACAATTGACAGATTTTTCTACAGCTTTGAAAGTTGAAGGAAGTTATGCCTCCCTCGATTGGCACCTCCCTCATTTGTGATGTGGTTTCTTTGTCACTCGTATTTCCATCCAAGGGGAGCTTCTTGGACAGATATTGGAGCTTTTGTTGGCATCTGATTGCCCTTGGAATGGAATTAGGCCGGTAGCCTCACCATCACTGCTGTTCAGCACTGCTACTCTGGCAGATAATTCCTTTACTTCATTTCTATATCACACCTGCTTGGACTCTTTTTGTCTACCCTACAGGAATCAAAAGTATTTCATCCTATTCTTTTCCTTCTCTTGGCATTCTTTCCCAATTCCCAACCTTTTTATCCTATTCTCCCAACTAGGAAGTACTAAAAAGAAAGAAAAAGGAGGGCTTTTATTATGATTTTAGCTATAAATATATAATTAGTAGTAAATATATTTAAATATTAATATAATTTATTTAATACTATAGCTGATATCTACATTAAATTTATACACATGTAATAGAATTTTAAAAGCCTAAATACTGTGCACTCATTAAATCTGAGATTACAATAATGTTTATATTATTATAACAGCTAATACTGAGTACTTACTATGTTCTAGGTATTCTTGCAAGCAACATTACATAGATTAATTCATTTATTCTTCAAGGTCACACATCTAGCAGAAATGCCAGAATCTGAACTCAGCTACCTTTCCTAGACCAGCAGGCTACTTTCATATCCTACCTTCTTAAAGGAAGATAGTTTAAACAAATATTACAAAATATTTTATTTCTTTATGTGATATATTTATTTCCAGGATTTCTAATGGGTTATTTTTTTTTAAATAAATACCTGTTCTTAGTCATAGCTTCTGTTTTTATTTTACAAGTTCTTATTATTTTTGAGAAATATTTTTCTTTTATCTATTTGAAGATCTAAACATACTCAAACACACTCTCTCTCTCTCTCTCTCTCTCTCTCTCTCTCTCTCTCTCTCTCTCTCTCTCTCTCTCTTTTACATTGCTTGAAGACTTCAGATTCCCTTGGGCAAATTTTCCTACTTATTTGAATATTTGGGTTGCCATAATAATATTAGCTTAAATTTCTTTTTGGTTTACATGCTCATTTGTGAGGGTGAATGTATTCTCATCTATGCTGACGCCTGCCTGTCTAGCAGTTCATGATTCCCCCTGACCCTCATGTTTCTGGAGTTCAGAACTAGGTCTTATATTAGCAACACAGTGTTCTCATCTCATGTGGATATTGAAAATCTAGTTCAAAGCAGCTTGTGACTAGCCACAGTTTCCAGAATCTTTATATGTTTTTGCCTTCCACCCTAGCTCCACCAAAAACCTATTAAACTGTAGGTTCTCTTCACAGATAAGGAGTTCCTTCTTCAATCCCCTATAAATCTGAGTTCCCTTGTTATGTTTAAGGTCTTTCTCACCACCCCTCACCCCACAGCAGGAAAGGAACGTAAGGCTGCTACTACTGTTTGAGGTTTGGAGTCTCTCAGGCCTGCGGTCACTGGTATGTTTTTATTCTATTTCAGGTTTAGATAGATGTTCATTCTTTTTAAGTATGTCTAAATTATTTTATTTTCTAAATATTTGAAGAGCGCTTACCACATACAGGTATAGTTTTTGGTATCAATGAGGCAGTATTGACATGAGTTATTTTTCTGTTCTCATTATGTCTCTGAAGAGGTATGGAGTGGTGTTTGAGTAGGAGTATATCCTGACTGTAGAATGCTCTTTTTACCATTGTACTTCTTTAACTTCTATTGCACAAAAGAATATTTCCTAAACTTCCTTGAGCATAAATTTGATTTAGGGTGTTTAATACACATACAGATTAGAGGGCCTATCACAAACTTACTGAATCAGAATTTTCAGAATGAGAGTCTGGAAAGGTGTGTTTAATAAAGCACTCAAGTAAGTCTTATGACAGAGCATATCAGAGAAATATTGTTATAAAATATGTGATTATATAAATCAAAAAGTCTATCCTGTCTTGTTAAAGATAGGAAAAGAACAGCTATCCTATCTTGTTAAAATTATATTCTCTATTAGCCTGAACATGGAAGCAACAGGATATTGAAGAGTAATTTGGCAAACTACCTTGTCTTCTAGCTTCCCTTCAATCAGGCTGCCTCAGGTGTGACTTAATTTTTAGGAGGATTAGTAAGTTCCAGAACATACAACATGTTTAATTCAGAGTGTTAAAAACTATATTCCAAAGT
Source organism: Pipistrellus kuhlii (assembly GCF_014108245.1). NCBI lineage: Eukaryota > Metazoa > Chordata > Mammalia > Chiroptera > Vespertilionidae > Pipistrellus > Pipistrellus kuhlii. Next base: position 148,142,273 of record NW_023425515.1, read on the forward strand.
TAAGTTATTTGATGATTACCCTACTTGATGAGTACTCTCATAAATAATAGCAAGATAGCTATGCAAAAATTTTACTCATTATTTAAATTAGTTTCTTTTATTATTCTACTAATATAAAAATTTAAAACAAAAATGGATTGAATGCTTAGTATATGCTAACAGACAAATTATCTGAATCACAGCATGTAAAAGATTTTGTGTCTTATAAAAATAATAGAAGTATAAGATACTTTATATTTATTGTACATCTTTATGTCATTCATAGATCACAGCAATGTTATAATAATATTAAAATTAGAATATAATTTTATTACTCTAAATAAAATTACTCTAAATCAAAGATATATACTCCCTATAATAACATCTTCAGTTAGGAGATCTGAAAACATTTAAATACATCAATTTATTAATATCATTTTAATAAGAGAGCCTTCTTGAATTTGATAACTAGTTACCAAGTCACTAGTTATATTTTTAAGAAAACAGTAAAATACTATTTTATCATCTTGAATAATGAACTTGCTAATTTATTAATATCAAGCTAACAGTATTTTCCCCACATCTACAGACAAACTATACTGCCAAGAAAGAAAGTTACATATTTGACAAACATTTATGACAAAACATATTCTCACCTATAGAGTCCGGCAACTGTTGCAACATATTGGATGACAGTAAGAGGTCCTCAAGGGCTTCACATCCGGAAATGTCCATGTCCACTGTTTCTATTCTGTTTTTTGACATATCCAGGTACACCAACATCTTTAACTTCCCTATAGACTTGATGACATCGCATAAACTCAGGATTAGTTGAGAAACTTTCAAAAGGCATTTTAAAGTTGCAAAAGCCACAAATTAAATTATTTTTAAAAGAATCTATGACACTAACAAGTGTTGGCAAGGATGTGCAGAAAGTATAATGCTTATATATCTCTAGTAGAAACATAAAATGGTGTGGCCACTTTGGAAAAAAAACCAGTGTGATAGTTCTTTGAAATGTTAAATTAGAGTTTCTCTATGATCCAGTAATCCCTAGGTATGTATTCAAGAATGAAACATGTCTACACAAAAACACAAATGTTCTAAGTAGTATTATTTACACTAGTCAAAAAGTGGACACAATCCAAGTGTCCATTAATTGATGAATGAATAAATAAAATGTGATATTAGTTATCATAAAAAGTACTAATACATGCTACAAAATATATGAACCTTGAAAACATATGCAGTGAAAGATGCTAGTCACAAAAGACCACCCATTGTATGATTCCATTATATGGATATCCAGAATAGACTGATTTATAGGGAGTTGCTAGAGGCTGGGGGAAGAATGGAGTGGGAGTGACTGCTAATGGCATCGGGGTTTCTTTCAGAGGTAATGGAAATGTTCTAAAATTAGATTTTGGTGATGACTGCACATCTATGTGAGTGTTCTAAAAATCAATGAATTGTATTCTTTAAATGGGTGAATTTTATGATATGTGAATTCTATCTCAATACAGCAGTTAGAAACACACACAGCGATCATCTCAACGTGGTCACTGAATTACATAACACAAAGTTGCTACCAAAGCACTCCATATTGAGATGTTGATTCCTAAAATTTCAAATGCATAAGGAAGGTTTTAAACGGTGCTTTGGATTTTATACTAAGCTAATTCAGTATTTTGTTCACTCAACAACACCTTTAGAGGACCTAATGTGAATAGGTCCGTACCAGAGAACGACCATGACGAAGTCAGCTAAGGACGGGGAGAGACTTGTCATGATATAAAGTCTTTATCACGAAGGAGCTCAGAGTAATGAAGGAAACCATCCAATAAACAAATGATTATGATACCCTGTGATATGGCACTGAAAAAAGCATGGAGGGAATGCCACGGAAGCATAGTGCAGCAAATTGCCTGGAAGATACTGCCTGTCAGGAAGAGAAGAACCCGCACATGGAAGAGAGAACAGCACATACATTCCCAGAGGAGTGTGAAAAAGCACGGCATGTTTGTGGAAGGTGAGAAATTCAAAGTGACAGCATATTGTGATGAAGTTAGGATGATAAGAGGCCAGCTGTTAAAAGGCCTTACATGCTATGCGAGGAGATACACACTCTATCTAACAGGCACGGAAAGCCGTTCAGGGCTTTTCAGATGAAAAATGACATGGCTAGACTTCTGCTTTGAAATAATAACTTCAGGGAATTGTAAGGAGAAGATTCATGATTGGAGTCAGAGTGACTCATTAGGAAGACCTGGAAGCAGCTTCGCTGAGGAGGTGAGAGGGACCTGAATTCATGGGGGAGAAGTGGGGATGAGGAGGGAATGGGCTCCAGAAAGATGTCGAAGAGGAGTGATTGAGTAACTGATTGCTGAGGATGGAGCAGGAATCAAGTCATTCCTTGGGCAGGAAGCGAACAGTAATGGTTTAGTTGAGACAATGGGCAATAGGACTTAAAGCAAAATAAAAGTCTTAATTTACCTTGTCTTTAAGGGCATTTCTTGCAAATAAATGTCTCACACATACCAGTGTTCACCTGCTTAGTCTCTACCTGTGTACACTTTATTATAGTGTCTCTACTTACTTGACAAAGTATAGCTAACCAAATACAGAAAATAAATTTATTACAAACACAGCTGGCATTGAGCTAAGCACTTTATATTTATTTATTTGACTTAATACTTTATATTCTTGCCACTCAAAACATGCTATGCAGACCAGCAGCACTGGCACCACCTGGGGGCTCATCTGTAATCTGGATGCTTAGCCCCACTCCAGACCTACCCAGTCAGAATCTGTCCTTCACTCATTAAAGCTTAGAGGTTCAGGAATGTTACCCATTGGGTTCCCTGAGAAGCAGAGACAAAGAGAGAGTGTTCTTAGAGTCAGTAACAGTGGGAAGAAAGAGGTGAGGCAGGAAGGAGGATCGGGCAGATGAAGAAATGGGCTGTGGTAGTCCCGAGGGAGTTTCCAGCTGACCCTTTAGGGAGCACTGAAGTGGGGGCTGCCTTCACGTTGTCCCGATTGGGGTGACGGGGGGCCAGGCTTTTATACCCCTGCATGGATTGGTCATTGGATGGAGGTCTTTCAGAATAACGGTGTGACCCTCGGGGGGGGGGGGTTCTCTTCAGCTGAAGGCAGTTCCTGAAGAGGGTGGGGAGCTGCAGTCAGTGTTCCCAGAAGCTGGGGAGATAGAGTAAGCTTTTCATTCCAGGAGGGTGATGCTTGGCAGCAGTGACTGCAAGCAACCTTCCAAGGTTACCCATTAATAAGGGGGTAGAGCTAATCTTAAACTCACCTTTATTGGGTTACTCACTACAAAGCCTATTGATTATATTGGCAGTTCTGCCCTCTAACTCCCAAAGTAACCCAGCACATAACTCTAGCCTTGCCTCCTCAGCTCCCAACAGTAGAAACAAAATTGGGGAGTAGGTTAATACTTGCCAGACCGGGAACTGAGTACTTTGGATGAGTCAGGCCAGAAAGCTGAGCTTCTCCCCATGTCTAGCAATATGTCATTTGGAAAAATACTGTCACTTTACTTACAGCTTTCCACTCCAAGGAACTATTATGTTGCCTTATCTCATTCTTCTTTTCCAGTGAGCAAGGAAAAAATGATATATGTGTTTATGTGCATGTGTGTGTGTGTATCTTTTGTTCCTTTATTATGAGCAACTTTCTTCTTTGAAGCTTCTTTCATTGTTATCTCTAGGACAACTCAATATTTTGGTTTAAAGTTTCTAAACATCTTTAAAGAACAAAACAAAACAAAATAATTCGTTGGTGTTTCTTTTTAGTTTTTCTAAACTCTCACTCTCAAGCACCTTATAAAGGCAATAGTATTTTTTTTTTAAAAAATATATATTTTATTGATTTTTTACAGAGAGGAAGGGAGAAAGATAGAGAGCTAGAAACATCGATCAGCTACCTCCTGCCTACCTCCCACTGGGGATGTGTCCGCAAATAAGGTACATGACTTGACCGGAATCGAATCTGTGACCTTTCAAGCCACAGGCCAACACTCTATCCATTGAGCCAAACCGGTTTTGGCAAGGCAATAGTATCTTAGAATGAAAGGGGTCTTGAGCCCCAGTATCTCAGAGCCCTTGAGGATATGGGATGTCCCTCCAGCAGCCCCTTGGACAGCGAGGCCGTGGTGAACAATGGAGAGCAAATGGGAGGAGCAGAAGCCATCACAAGGAAAGGAAGACATTGAAGTTTGATTAAAAACAGATGTGGACTCAACACATTGTCTAGTCATATTTTGGTTGATTGATCTCAGAGTGATGGTTACAAGACAGAGCTATGTAGAAGAATAATTTTTCATCATTATCCATTTGCTTCTCTGATGTATGAAAACTACAGTGGAAAAATGATAGCCTGGGCTTCTACAATTACTTAAAAAGTACATTACCTTAATGTATTATGATAGATGAACTAATAATAAAATTGCTTTTGTTCCTGTGTCTTAAGACACTAAATATTTAGGATTAATCAATCTGTGAAACAGACACAGGCTGCAAACCACATTCAAGATTAGTCTTTCAAAGTCATGCGCTTCTAGGTAATTGTGTAACAGCTGTTTGCCAGCACTGACATGAGAAAGCCACACTTGTTTGACAGGAGAGCTGTGGGGTATTTCCACAAGGAGTATAGCAAAATGTGAAATTCAAGTGTACTCACTAACGTAAGAGATCTGCTTAAAGTTGTTAGTATGCACACAAAAATCTACTATTGAAACAGACAAATTAAGCAGCATTATCTGTTTTACAGATTTCATATTACCTTGCCTTTTAAATAATAAGCTTGCTAAGGGATTTGAGTCCTGAACTGGTTTGGAAGGTTAGATTTTGGGAATGTAAGGATTGTGAAAAGTAAGATAAACCTAATTCTCATTTGTATCTTCTACTGACTCCCTAGCGATAAAACTCTGAAACGTCATAGTGAACAACAGCCTGGGGAGTTGGTTCAAAGTACAGTTCCACTATTTACTGGCTGTGTGACCTCGGGCTAGTCACTTAGTTACTCTTTCCATTTCAGTTTCCTCATCTATAACAGGGGGATGGTAAAAACCCAATTTCACAGTTATTACGAGGATTCAATGAGTCAGTGTTGGTAAAACACCTAGTTATTAATAGATGCTTAGCCCATGATAAATGCTGTGTGTTTTTAAATAAATAAACTACATTGAAGAAACATGTAGGAACATTTTGATTCCTCAATCTTGCACTGGAAATTGATGAGGATCTTACCTGTATTGCCCCAGGGTGTGTACATACCTTCAATATGGCACAAATCATGCTGTACTATGTGTAGTGGAATCCAGATCTTTCTCTCTGTTATGTGTGAGTGAGCTCCTCAAAACAAATATATTCAAAATCATTGAATATATTAGCTTTGTCATTTGACATTAGGATAATTTCTGGTTCAGAAGGGTGTATTTGTAAATGGTTTTTGAAGAACTCAATAAATAAGAAGATATGCATGCTTTTTTGGTTTGTGTCTCTGATGATGGCAGAAATGCATTTTTTAGATAAGAAAAGAAAGCATTTCCCCCCTAATCTTTTGCCAGATTTTCTCCTTTATGTGGTTTCAGGCTTGTTCAAAAGAGAATAAGCTTCTTGTTCCTGTTGCTTTTGTAATCATTTAAAGAAATTTTCAATGTCAATTCTAAAGAGGAATAAAATTGGCTTCAGGAATGCGCATTTAAATCTCCGTGGTGGAAGAAGTATTTAAATTCTTCTGCCCTGGCTAATTAGCCTAATGGAGGAAGTTTGGAATTGCTATCACCACTGGGAACCTGGTGGCTGCTGCTGTGTGTGTACACATGCTTATTTTAAAAATATATTTTTGTTGATTTTAGAGAGGAAGGTGGGGGGGGAAGAGAGATAGAAACATCAATGATGAAAGAGAATCACTGATTGGCTGCCTTCTGCACACCCCACACTGGGGATTGAGTTTGCAGCCCAGGCATGTGCCCTGGGAATTAAAAGAGAACTGGGACCTCCTGGTTCATTTGTGGATGTTCAACCACTGAGCCATGTTGGCCAGCCTACATATGCTTATTTGAATATATGCATTGTGATATGCAGAGGCAATGTTTTATGGAATGTCATTCTTTCACTGTGTGGGAAAAGAAGGAATAGTCACACTAAATGAGTTGATTGGCAAATCTACTGCTCAGGAGATACTGGACAGCTCATTAATTGAGGGAAAATTTGACTATAATTTTACTTTCTGTTGTTAACAATGTATGATCCTTGCCATTTTCAAACATTCAAATGGGTTTTACTAAATATCACCTGAACTAAGAGAGATTTTTTTATTTTGTAGAAGAGATCTAACAATATGATCAGAAACCATTACCTAATTACCAAGAAGAATAAGGATGATTGCACAAAACAAAGAGTTGGTATTATATATAGCATTTCTGTTTTTACAGTATAACAATAAAAAATTTTAAAAATAACACATACAGAAAGAGATGATAAATATACTCCTAAGAGAAGAAGAAAAGTCTTTCATACATTTTATATACCTGTAACAGCCACGAAGGATATATGAAATACTCAGAAACAAATTACTGAAAAACACTTGGCAACTGAACACACCTAACAAATGTGTTACTACTTTGAAATGCAAACACTGAGATTTAAGAGTATCTTCAATTGCAGTTAATATATAACCCAGATGTTGAACAACATGGTATAATAAAAACTTACATACCCCAGGTAGTACTTGTAATGCATTATTATCCATCCATAACTCCCTTAAATTTTGTATTTGATCCAGAACTTCAGGCTGGGAGAGAAGTGGGGAGAAAGGAAAGAGGAGAAGAAACCAAATTAGTCTCTTTTCTTATTACAGTATAAGATATTATTTCTTGGTCTGGAATTTATATTTGAGAATCTAATGTTAATCCTCTAAGAAATTCCAAATTTAACAAATCTTCAGCAAAACTGGTGGTCCCTGAGTTAGCCAACCTAGAATTAATTTATTTTTTAAAAAAATATATTTTATTGATTTTTGTACAGAGAGGAAGGGAGAGAGATAGAGAGTTAGAAACATCGATGAGAGAGAGTCATCGATCAGCTGCCTCTTGCACACCCCTACTGGGGATATGCCCGCAACCAAGGTACATGCGCTTGACTGGAATTGAACCCGGGTCCCTTCAGTCCCCAAGCCAACGCTCTATCCATTCAGCCAAACCAGTTTCGGCAGGATACCAGAACGACCTTTAAAAAACATGCTGCTGGGTGCCAGTATGAAATGCCTCCTTTACCAGGAGAGTTGTGTGTTTCACATTCTAGTTCTTTTAAATATATATATATATATATATATATATATATATATATATATATATATATATAAATTGATTTCAGGGAGAGGAAGAGAGAAAATGAGAGTTGGATGTTTCATTCGCATTCCCTTCTGAGGATTGGGCCTATAACTTGGGCATATGCCCTGACCAGGAATTGAACCATGATCTTCTGATTCATAGGTTGATGCTCAACCACTTAGCCACACTGGCTGGGCTCACATTCTGGTTCTTAATACAGAGACAATTGCATTTTTTATTTAATCAAACTGCTTACCCAAATTCTAAAAAATATAAAAATAAAAATGTATTCTCCTTTAACACCTTATAATTATCATTTGGAGCATTCATTACACTCCATTCAATAAGTACATTATTTCTTTATTACAGTACTAGAGACCTGGTACATGAATTCATGCACAGGTGGGGTCTGGCAGCCCACCCCAATGGGGGCCCATTGGCCAGGCTGGCTGGGGGGAGGAGTTATGGGCGGTTGGCCCTTGATTGGTTGGGGGTCAGTAGAGAGTGCGACTGGCCAGGGGGAGGGGCTGTGGGCAGTTGGCTGATTGGGGTGTTGGGGGGTTGATTGAGGGCGGGGCTGATTGAGGGCTGGGCCGGCCGGGAAGAGGATCAGGGCACAGATCAAGCTGGTTGGCTGCTGCAGTATGCATCATAGCCACTGGTCATTCTGATTGTTCTGGTCGTTCCACCAGTCTGGTTGATGGGCTTTTATATATATATATATATAGACAAGCTTTTGAAGGGCAGAACAATGTTTGTTTTTTAATCACTACAACCTTATATTCCCATTGTTTTCCACAGTACCTGACACACAGTAGGTTTTTATCATATGTTTTAGTGCCTTGCATACCCCCGTCCAGGAATTACATTACCATGAGGTGATGACAATATGAATAAGACTCACTCATTTTTTTAAATTAATCTTTATTGTTGAGATTGTTACAGATGTCTCTGTCACTCCCTCATAGCTCCCCTCCACTGGATTTCCACCCCACTCCAGACCCTCACCACCCTGTTGTCCGTGTGCATAGGTAATGCCTACATGCATATCAGATCTTTGACTAATCACTTCCCAAACCCCCACACTCCATTCTGAGAATCATCAGTCTGTTACATTTCCATGCCCCTGATTCTATTCCATTCATCAATTTATTCTGTTCATTAGATTTTTTATTCATTTGATTTTTAGATTCAATTGTTGATAGATATGTATTTGTTGTCACTTTGTTATTCATATTTTTTATCTTTATCTTTTTCTTCTTCTTCCTCATCTTAAACAATACCCTTCAGCATTTCATATAATACTGGTTTGATGGTGAGGAACTCCTTTCTTTTTCTTATCTGTGAAGCTCTTTATCCTACTTTCAATTCTAAATGATAGCTTTGCTGGGTAGAGTAATCTTGGTTTTGGTTGTAGGTTTTTGCTAATAATCACTTTGAATATTTCTTGCCACTCCCTTCTGGCCTGCATAGTTTCTGTTGAGAAATCAGCTGACAGTTGTATGGGCAATCCCTTGTAGATAACTAACTGTTTTTTTCTTGCTGCTTTTAAGATTCTCTCTTTGCCTTTTGCCCTTGCATTTTAATTATGACATGTTTTGGTGTGAACCGGTCAGAAATTAAGCATACACTAATGGAAATAAAGAATAATATACAAGGATTCAACAGTAGACTAGAGGATCCCGAGAATCAAACCAATGATTTGAAATACAAGAAAGCAAAAAACACCCAACCAGTACAGCAAAAAGAATAAAAAAATATGAAGATAGTGTAAGGAGCCTTTGGGACAACTTCAAGCATACCAATATCTGAATTATGGGGGTGCCAGAAGAAGAGAGAGCAAGATATTGAAAACCTGTTTGAAGAAATAATGACAGAAAACTTCCCCATCTTGGTGAAAGAAATAGACTTATAAGTCCAGGAAGCACAGAGAGTCCCAAACAAGAAGAATTCAAAGAGGACCACATCAAGACCCACATATTTCTTATCCCTTCATTTATCAACAAATAATTATTTGTTGAATAGTGGGGATGCCTACTATAGGAAAGGCACAAATCAGAATCCACAGTTATTCAAACTTCGCTCTTGACTTGACATAGCCAATAATTTAATTGGGGAGACAAATGTATGTAAATAACCAGAACACAAGATAGCACATGGGAGGGAAGAATAATGTAGAGAAGTTCAGAGAAAGGAAAGAGAGAATATAACCGAGGTGTAACACATGGCACATAAGAAAACACTTGAATTACTTAAAAAAAAGGAAAAAAAAAGAAAAAAGAAAAAAGCTGTCTCTAAATCTGTCTCCTAGGAAGGAGCTGAATAGAGAGGATAGAAGTTGCTATTGGTGCCAGCATCATTACTTGATTTGTGATGACATTTTCCTGATTTCTTTTTAGAAATGATCTGGTCTCCAATTGTAAGACTGCTGCTTCCCTTGGAGTTAATTCCTTTTTACTGCTCCAGAGGAGTGGCTAAAGCCCAAGCTAATTAGTGCATATTCATCTGACCACAGGGATTGGCTCAATAATGGGAACATGATCCATTCAGAGCAGATAACTCTTTGAATGGGCCTTTTTTGGAAAGACATTTGGTCTTCCCTGCTGGATTCAAAACTGGAAGGATACAGCCCTGGAGCTTCCAGCATGAAGTAAGGGGAGACCCTGTTTGAATTAAAAGATGGATCCTGATAATATCATATTGGTCTAAAATTAAGCCATACCTGAAATCAGATTTTTTGTCTCTTCCAACTGAAAGAATTATCACTGAAATAAGACACAACTACAGTTTAATAAAACTTGAAACTTAAAAAAGCTAGTGTATTTTACAGTATATTAGTGGGAAAGAATGGAATTGTATCAGTGTTATGATTAGAATATTGGCAATTGTGGATCAGTAGGAGTTATGCATACTTTTACGACACATTAAAAAGGCTTCTGAGACTTCCAGGACAACTGGGGAGATATTATGGGATGCCTTTAGCCAGCAATTGCAATGGAATGTGGGACTATACATGGGATAAATTTCCTTTACAACAAGGATCAAAATCTAAAGTCAGAGCATGGCATTCTACTGTGGAATCGGAGGCATGAGCACATGTGGGAGATTTCTCTGTGTAGGAAAATATTCCTACTGTGACTTATATCTTAGAGGTTAAGTGATGATCTGGTGTGTGTTACACAGTTTTTTTGTCATCCTGGTTTTAGGGTCAAAGGTCAACAAGTCTCCTGGAACTGGGAAGACTGAAGGACAGAATCTGTATCTTTTTTTTTATTTTTTATTTAATATATTTTATTGATTTTGTACAGAGAGGAAGAAAGAGAGATAGAGAGTTAGAAACATCGATGAGAGAGAGTCATCGATCAGCTGTCTCTTGCACACCCCTACTGGGGATATCCCCGCAACCAAGGTACATGCCCTTGACCGGAATCGAACCCGTGATCCTTCAGTCCCCAAGCCGGTGCTCTATCCATTCAGCCAAACCGGTTTTGGCAGAATCTGTATCTTTTGAAGTTAGTTCCTAGGATTCTTACACAAACATGCTGTTTACCTACAAGCTACATATCAGTTAAACTCAGCATTTATAGAAACAATGTTAAAAGAATTGTGTGGTAGATTATAATTCCCCACTTTTACAGATGGGAGCCTCATGTTTTGTTAGGGAGATAGGACTCTGTTGTATGGGTGAAGGAACACCACTAAAAGATGTTTATTAGGAAGTGATTTTGGCAGATAGGTATCATATGTAGATGCATCACTTTATTCTAGTGGAAAAAAAGAAAAGGGGGGAAAAAACCCCAAAACTTACTAGGGCTAATAATGAAAGAGGTGGAAAATAAAGAGAAAAAGTTTGGCTCAGGAAACATTTAGAAGATGAAAACCAGTGAACTTGGTGACTGGATATGGGAATGAAAGAGTAGGTCATGTATGTCTCCCAGCTTCCCAGCATGTGGTGGTGCCAACAATGAAGACACAGAATATTGAGGTAGAAGCAGTTGTGTAGGAGAGACTGAATTCAGTTTAGATCATGATTAGCTTTAAGTTTATGTGAGACATGGGTGGAGATCTCAAGGAATCAGTTAGCTGTTAAAATCTGAAGCTTAGAAAATAAGTCTGAGTTAGGGATATGACATTATTCTGTGGAAATGGAAACTGTGGACAAGCTCCCTTAGGGGAATGCGAAGAGTATCAGAAACGTAGTTCAATGAGAAGGAAACCCTAGGGTACACTAAAACTTGAGCACTGAAAACAGGAAGAACAACCTACAGAAAAAAGCAAAAAGTTATGGAGTCTAGGGAAGTAAGGGGTTACTAGAATCCAACAAACAGAGTTGGGTTAAGAACAAGAAAGTGAACAGGAGTGTCATATACTGAGAATAAGTGTCCAGTGAAATAAAAGACTCAATTCTGGAAATGTTCACTCAATTCTGGAAATACTAGGACATTGGGAACCTTAGTGATAACTGTTTGATGCTATAACTATATTATATAGAGTTAAAGATAAGAGACAAATAAATGGGCATAACGCAGATAGAATATTCTTTGTAAAGTTTGGATGAGAAGAGAAAAGTTGAGGAGTTATAAAGAAATTGAGGAAGTCAAAGGAAAAGGAAGCTGATAGAAAAACACTAGCAAAGAGGGAAAGATTAAAAGCATAACATAGGATAAAATTAATGGAGTAAATTCCAGAAAAAAAAAAGAAAACCCAAGAAAAAAAGACAGGACCAATAGCACAAAAAAGGGGCTGGCCTTGAAAAGAAGTGAGACACCTCATTCATTGAAGTTCAAGGGAAGATGGTAAGGATGGTGTGGCTGTAGATGGGCATTTTGTATGGGAGGGAGCTAGAAGTTGAGAGAGAGCATGTCTTAAGGCCTCAAATTTTATTTTATTGATTTTTTACAGAGAGGAAGGGAAAGAGATAGAGAGAAACATCGATGAGAGAGAAATATCAATCAGCTGCCTCCTACACACCCACTACTGAGGATGTGCCCGCAACCAAGTATGTGTCCTTGACTGGAATCGAACCTGGGACCCTTGAGTCTGCAGGCCGATGCTCTACCCACTGAGCCAAACTGGTTTCGGCTCAAATTTTCTTAAAACAACAACAACTAGGAGATAAGGACACACACATATACAATATAAAGGAAAATATAAAGAAAAATATATATTAAAAAACAACTGTATTTTAAAATTGATTTCAGAGAGGAAGGGGAGGTTGGAGAGAGAAATCAATGAATCAATGACCTGAGAGAATCATTGATAGGTTTCCTCCTGCATGCCTCCCACTAGAGATTAAGCCTGCAACCTGCCCTGACTAAGAATCCAACCATGACTTTCTGGTTCATAGGTCGATGCTCAACCACTAAGCCATGCTGACCAGGCTCAAATTTTCTTGATGAAGTAGGGATTAAGATCTGCTGAGTAGAAAGGGGCAAGAATTTTGTATACATAGAATACTTAGGGACTATGGTGTATACTGCATCATTAAGGAAAATTAAAGAGGAAGCCAAATATAATAAAAATAGCTCCACCAATGATAATTATTTTTACTCATTGGAGGGCCAGCTAGGAGACTGACAGTCTCAGGGGGGAAAACAGTAAAACAAACAATCAAACAAAAAAAACCCAAGATAATTCAGGTTTCCAGGAGATCAAAGAAGACTAGTGAGAATGAGAGATTGAAAGAATGAGACAAATGAAAAAAAAATTAGGAGAGAACAGAAGTTAGGAGTTTATTTCTGAAGGGATTCCAGGCAATGACAAAATTCAGGCTGTAAGCCTATGTCACATGAAATCTTTATGTGTGGGCAGAAGAGGATGCTGTGGGAATATAAGGCTTGGCATGATCTCTAAGGATTTGGTAGCCTTTGATGTACTGTGTAACTTGCTCCCTTGGCTGTGTCAGACAAAGTGGCAGATATAGCTGAACATTTGTTCCTCTAAAATATCTCTAACACTGGGCTCTACTGGGGACCCTATGAATCTATGACTACTTGGAAAAATATAACTAATGCTAACCTATATTTCTACTTTATTTCAAAATTTCTCATTTTGATCTACTTTATTTATTACAAGGTAACAACCATCCCACTTTATGAATGAAGAGTCTGATCATTATTTCCTGGAGAAAATGAGAATGATTTGATAAAACAAGAGCTAGGATTTTTTCTCAGGTCTTCTGGCTTCAAAAATGCCATCATATTACAGCTTAAAATTGAAATCCTGAAATAATAAAGAATGTTGGTGATCACAAATGCCCTATAAATAAAGTAAATCATATGCTGGCTTTTTAAAAAAGATGACATTTTTTTATTACTGGATATAATAATAAAATGTACCACAGAAGAAATTTCAACAACTTCCTAATAATAACAGAGACCAAATATATTTAGCAGATCAATACATAACCTTTCTGAAACAAAAACCACAACTTAAAGATGATGAAATGGCATTTCATGATTGATAGACCATATTAAAGTGGATCTTGAAAATAAGCTTAATGGCTTACACCCAACCTAACACATAAATTGCCTTTTTTCATGCTACTTAATTTCATCCCTAAGTCAATAGTTTCCATTAAAAATGAATGAATTAACTCAAGAATGGCCTGTTGTTTTTAATGCTGGTGAAGGTGCTGTAAGCTAAGCACTCACATAAACTCCTATGGGGAATATAAATGAGTGCTACTTTTTAGGAAAACATTTTCAAATATGTTTCTCATATCTTGAAAACATTCATATCTACTTTTAGGCAACTGTCCAACTAAAACGATCTGAAATATAGAAAAATCTTATTGTAGAAATATTTCATTGTAGAATAATAAAAATAAAAATTTGGTTATGATTCAAATAAACAACAGCATAAGGAATAGATGACCAAATAATAATAAAGTCTTATGTTGTTATAGAATACATCAATAAAAGTAAATTATTTATATTTTTATGAAGATAGATAGATCTTGCAAACACTATTGGTTGAAAATGCAGTTATTGACAATTCACTGCTATGTATTTACAAAACATATTTATGCAGTAGAAAATAGTGACATGTGGAATAGATACACACCAAATTCAAAATAGCAATTGCCCTGGGGTTGAGATCAGACTAGGAGGGAGGGATTGGAATAAGACTAGGAGGGAGGACAGATGACTTCTCATTGAACTACAGTTTTTTACTTCTTTAAAAATCTAACTCATTTATGAAAATAATTAATATTTGTTCATTTTGGTTAGTAGGAGTGTGATATATCAGATAAACATTTTTATATTTTATTAAAATATTTTTATATTGACTTTAACAAGTTAGAAAAAATCAGGAGAAACTTTATAGAAATATTAATTTTTTTATAATCTCAGAGGTGGAATTATGATTGATTTTAATTTTCTTCTTTTTGCATTTTTTCTATAGTTCTCAAATTTCCTATAGTATGTAGGTACTACATTTAATAGTTAGAAAAAATTAGAAAACATCTCAGTGTCTTTTCTTCAAATTGGCACCTAACCACTTAGAATTCTTTTTGAAGGAGTCTTACTTTGATTAGTTGAAATGAGCTATGAAAACACTTACAACAGTATTAACATAAATAGAACATATATTTTGCATGATTGCAACAAATTTCTATAACTTATGCCATGTATATGCAATGTTAGGCTGTCCTATTGATTTGACATATGTGCTACTTTTATTCCACTAATTTTGATAATAGTTAGATTATATTTATGTATTGTACCTATTAAATTTTTCTTCTAATGTGTTAAGAGAAATTTTAAGTATAAAAATTATAATATTTGTCTTTTGTCTAATTTTGTCAAAATTAAACTAGAGAATTTTAAGTTTTAAAAAGAGAACTTTAAAATGTCTTAAAATTGATGAGATTATTAGGCAGATATAAAAAAAAAATCTTGCAATTCCCAGAGACCACACAAAACTGGAAGCCAACAGGATGGAATCTGTTTCAAAATATATACAAATAAACATAAAGGTGTTTTCTCAAATCAGTAAATATAAAATGGCCAATGCAAATTTAAAAAATTACTTTCTCTCACTAAAGTGACATGATATTCACTGAGATATTCTAGTTATTATATTTTTTCTAAAATGTGAGATCATAATTCAAAGTATTATTTTTTATTTCCTTTTATTTTTACCATCTTTGTTTAATAACTTTTGGAGTATGCAGTTTGCCAAGGAATCATGATGACATTTTAAGAAATATTTTTCTTGAAATCTTTCATTTAATAATACACTTGGTTTATAACTAGCCCTTTAGCTCTCACAAATGGAATTTTTTTATTCATTAATTTCATAGTACACAATTGAAATTTTTTCTGATGCACTAAAATTGGATGACTAAAATTATTCAGCTCGTGATGACAAGCTTCTTGCTAATTCTCTCAATTGTCCTGTCTTACATGCCTTGGGACTGTTTAACTTCCTCAGTTAATTTTTTGGTGATGAAAAGGTTAGCTCCAGAGGGTCTGAATCTGTTTCCAGTTTACATTAGCTTTATGTTTCTCAATTTTATTTCAGATGCTGATGCTACTAAAAAGTTCATAAAATTCTATGTTTTAAATTTAATTACTCCAACTGAGGATATTTAGGAAAAATATTTGTATAATTTATGAATTATTTAATAAAAATAGTCTTAGTGACAGTTAATAAAATGCACTGCTGGGAAAATGTGATTAATTTATAATTAATTAAAAACACTTTCAGCCATAAACTCTTATGAATATTTTAATATGAACATGAGTGTAATATATTCTGTTTAAATACTCAGATGAGTATATTGATGGCACAAAGGAAAAAAATCTACATGATGTTGAAAGGGAAGGATAATACATTAAACGACTAAAATAGTATCTAAAATGTTATGAAAATGTTGCCCAGCTGATGTTGCTTAGTGCTCAAACATTGACCCATGAACCAAAAAGTCACCAGTTTGATTCCTGGTCAGGGCAGATGCCCGGGTTGCGGGCTCCATACCCAGTAGGGGATGTGTATGAGGCAAATGATTTAAGGTTTGCTCTCATCAATGTTTCTATCTCTCCCTACTTCCTTCTTCTCTCTCTAAAAAATCAATATAAACATCTGAAAATGTTCAAAGACTTGATAGTTTTAACAACATGAAGTTTAATAGGGACAAATGTAAAGTCCTGCCACATGTCCCCCAAACCAAGCATACAAGTATAAACAATAGCAGAAGTGGGTGTGAACATAATTGGGGATTTAACTCAAGAGTAATCTTAGTATTCATTAATTCATTTGTTAATAAGTACATTCATTCAGTAAAGAAATACTACCTACTCATGCAAAGAAAGCATTAAAATGGTCTCTAGGAATTTAATTCAGACTATTACAAGACTGTCCCAAATCTTTTTTTGGGTCAATATCCTGTTCTCTATGCAACCATTAACCCACATATGGACTATATGGATTACAGTAGTTTAGGTTTCCAAGTATACTAGTAAAGGTGCCTTCAACAAATCAGAGATTATTCAAAGAATAGTTGGAAACCATGCCACAGGAGAAATGGCTAAAATAATTCAAACTAAAAATTAGGCTAGAGATTAGAAGATGTGTCAAAGACATCCTCTTTGTATATCCGGAGGTTGTTGTAAGGAAGATATTTGTCCTGGCTTCATCCCCAGTTCAGAATCAATGAGGAAAGCTGTAGGAAGGTAGATGTAAGTAGGCATCACAGAAAGAGTGGCTTTTTCCAAGATAGATTTGTCTAAAATGAAATAGTCTAATTTCTTGCATGTATTAATAACTGTTCTGTTAAGTAAACATATAACTCACCAAGAAGAGAGAAATAAAAAAATAATAACATTAACATCTATTGGACACTTACTACTATATAGTAAGGTACTTTCAAACTGTATGCACCTAAATTATTCTTGAATCTTTGCCACTATCCAATGAGGTCCATACTATTGGACAAGCAGTGAGCAGACTAGAGTGGTTAAGAGTACAATTTAAGATAGTTCAGATTTAACTTGTAAGATCTTGGTTTAAGGTTCCTCATTTGTAATAGGTGAATGACAGTAGTATTGGTCACATAGGGGGATAATGAGAATGAACTCTGTTAAAACATTTAAAGTGCTTAGAATCTTGCCTGGCTCTAAATGCTAATACTCAGTGCTCAGGGAATGTTAGCTATTAGCCTTGCCATACAGACAAAGAGATTCAGGCATAAAGAAGAAAATTACTGTGCTCCAAACTATATGGCTGATATTCGGGGATGGCAAGAGCCTGATCTTGAACGTTTAAAATATATAATAACTAAGGTTTAGAAGGAGAGAAGTATTCCAGAGAAAAGGTACAAGTGACTCACACCTAGGATGATGCTACCTTGGAATGAAGGTACCAAAGGAGGAGATCAGATGTTAAAGGCAGAGTTTAATTCATTCAACAATTTCATTTAATTAGTACTTATTAGGAGTCTATTAAATACCAGGCACTGGAGGAAGGCTGGGAGCAAAACAAAGAAGCCCTCATGGAGATTACATTGCGGTGTTCCATGTTTCCTAGGCTAGTTCCTACAAAATGTTAACAACTGGACAAGGGAAGCAATGCTGGTTTCATTATTTCCACTTCCACATACTACTGTCCATCCAGATTGCAAAGTTGGATGACCTTGTCGGAATCCAAATGCAAGAGTAAAAACTGTATAACACATACACTCTCATTGCATAATTCAAACTGGCCATGCTTGCCTTTTTTTTTAATCAAAAAAACTGCAGTCCCTCTGTCTCCACATTTCATCATAACCACTCCTGCCTGCAACAGTTCTCCCACTATCCAAAGATTATAAAGCTCTGATGCTTGTACTGTATCACAAAGAACTCTTATCTGACCCTCACTTCCTTCTTAGCCTCTTCGTTCACTGTTCCTCCGTTCGAACTAGAGCCTCCAGGAAAACCCAACTCCTTGCTGTTCTTCAAGGCATCATACCTTATCCTGCAATTTGCCTTTGCAGATGTCCTAAGCCTGTTCTGCTCTTTCTCGGTTTGGTGAGGAATCCTTTCTTCAGTGTTGGCATCCTTACCATAGTGCTTTACATATTACACTGTGAGTTCCTTGATGCAGGAACTGAATCTTGTTTAATCTGTATCATCAACTCCTTCCATGGTAATGTGTATATTCTAGTGCTTCAAAAATCCCATTTGAATTGAATAAAATAAACACCCATATTCAATCCTTTCCTTTACTCCATCATAGTAGTTCACTCCCAAGAGTCCACTTAAACTTTGGCACCACAAATATCAGTATCACCTCTGAAATCTCAATTGTAGATATGCCAACGTCTGACTAGCACCTCCTAGCCTTACAGTTCATGCAATACCTGCAGAGGTTCTTAATGTGACATATTATGAATATGCTCAACTTATCTTTCTTCATCTACCTCTCCTGCCTCCCTGAAAGTAATGGTAAACACTCTATAATCATTACACAGTTTCTCACAAATGTCACTCGGAAAAGTTGCTCTCTTTCCTCGTGTCACATCATCTACCTGAACTTAACCTAGGTTGAATCCATCTTTTGCCTTTTCTGCTACAGCACCAAGCTTCGTTGGGAAAAATGTTTGGCTGACTAGTCTCATTTTACATTTATGACAAATGCTTGAAATGTGGATTGCATTCTGTCAGGCAACTATTATTTTGCTCCAAGAAGTTGCTTATCAAATATCTGAACTATAGTTCATAGTCCTTTAGCCATGTCAAAACCATTCTCCTCTTATCACAGCTTATAATTTACCCTAAACAAACAAGCAGAAATGCATTTACTCCTAAGATGTTTAAGCTTCAGGCCTCTCCCATGCATGTTGCGAAAAAATTTCAAAGAAATATACTTTAAAGGCAATTAGATAATATTGCTGCTGTTTGCTGCATAGACTTTCATTCCATCATACTTCCCTGGGTATAATGTGGCACATTTGGGATCTGGCTTAGTTGAACTTGAGTTGAGGATGCATTAACTTTAGATTCAGGGCAATATGTTGATATGTTTTTTTTTAATTTTTTATTTATTAAATTATTATCTGTGTACATATTTTAACATTGCCCCCCCCCACATACCCTCCCTCCCCAGAGTTTTGTGTCCATTACTTGTACTTATATGCATGTATACAAGTCCTTCAGTTGATCTCTTATCTCCCCCAGATCTCCCTACTCTCCCCGGTGTAATTTTACAGTCTGCTTTTTGCTTTACTGTCTTTATATCTATCTTTTGGTTTGTCAGTTTATAATGTTTTTTAATGTCCATAAATGAGTGAGGCCATGTGGTATTTCTCTTTTATTGACTGGCTTATTTCACTCAGCATAATGTTCTCTAGTTCTATCCAGGTTGCTGCAAATGATGAGAATTCCTTCTTTTTTATGG
This sequence comes from Pipistrellus kuhlii, assembly GCF_014108245.1. Lineage (NCBI taxonomy): Eukaryota > Metazoa > Chordata > Mammalia > Chiroptera > Vespertilionidae > Pipistrellus > Pipistrellus kuhlii. The sequence continues at coordinate 148,161,987 of NW_023425515.1, forward strand.
CACAATGGAATACTATGTTGATATGTTTTGTAGTCACTTTTGTGGTTGTTTTTAGCTAACCAACTCTGGCCCTCCCAAATTCATGTCTCCTTCCCGCTCACTTGAGTTCTAGATCACATATCTTCCACCTCTTTTTGTCTTCTCAGGGATCCAGGCCTGGAGTTAACTCTTTTCCACACACATCAATCTGTCTCTCCCAGGTCACTCTAGCAGCATACAAATAAGCTTTAGTTTCTCTCATCATTAAAAAATAATACTAGTTTTATTGTCTCTTCAGCCTCTTTCAGTTATTTTTCCATTTGTTTGTCCTTTTTCACAGAGACACTTTAGAAAAAGTATGGCCACTATTTCTCTTTGTTTACTGGTCTTTAATTTACCCTTCCAGACACTCTGATGTGTCACTGAACACCACTTTACTGTAAGTCATCACCACCTCCATTTTGAAGGTGAGGTAAAATATGGCTATGTAAGTCAACTTAGTACTTAGCTGCTAAGTCAGACAAAAAGAAAATCAGGGAAGAAAAAACAATATTAAATTAGAAATGCAAAATTTATAATAAAGCCCAGTTGATTAAAGGAAATTATACCAATGTAAGTATTTCTTTATTTTATTGAATTTTTTTGGGTAACATTGGTTAATACAATTATATAAGCTTCAGATATGTAATTCTATAATACAACATCTGTATATTGTGTTGTGTGTTCACCACCCCAAGTTTTCTTCCATCACCACTCATCTATCCTTTACCCTCTTCTAACTCTCCCCATCTCCTTTTTCCTCAAGACAGAGAAAAAATAAGCAGTTGCTAATGTAATTTTAAACTCTGGAATCTTTTGATAATGTATGGGTGTTAATTGATGCAAATTATAATTATAGTAGCCTATATAATTTCAATGTTACACCTAATTCTCTCTCATTACATTTTGAAATGTTGACAACACATACATGTACTTTATTTCACCACATTCATGTTCTTTGATACATCATATTCTACAATGTACACATTCCTATGAGCTAATCTCTGAAAGTATCTAAAACTGTTTTCTTTTTTCAAATAAATATTTTTTTCAATATAGATATTTCATTTATGGAAAACAAAGCTGAGTCACTATTTTTATTTACCACTGTTAGTCAATCCCCTAATGTGAATTAGTGAGAAATGTTTTTAATAAAACTGCTAAGATTTATGTCAGGACCCATGTGTAGCATTAGTCTTATTTTCTATAGACACTGGGAAAATTCTTTTTGTATTACTACTTGATGATAACATTATTGGACTTACTTATTTAATACAGTGAAAATTAGTTTATTTGGCAAATCAATAACCTGAGATCTCTTTAAGCTGTTAGTTCTGTACTTACTAATACGATTCTGGAGCAGGGCTTGCATTTCTGAATCCCTGACACTGAGCTGTGTGTCTGTTGCAAAAATACTGGCAATAACCCTTGAATGTCACAAAGATGTAGTTCAAAACTGAATTACCTTCTGAATCACAAGACTATTTCTACTCAGAGTAATTGCAATGTAATTCAGAATTCAAATTCTTTGAAAAATCAATATTTGGTATATAAGTTCTCTTTTAAACTGTATAATGCCCCATTACTTCAGCAGAAAACAACAGAGAAATTAATGTCACCAGTGTGCTAAACAGTAAGACACTGAACTGTCAGGTGTGCATGCATTATAATTTCTGCCTGAAGTAAAAAAAAAACTGATAAGGCAGGTCATTACGCCTTGACAGTATCTTAAATTTGTCCAGTGGAAGTGAGGAACTACTTTAAAAATTTTAAATCTTTCTATGTGAGGACCATTTTATTATGTGTTTGGTTGTAAAAGTATCTCATTAGTGGCTGGCAAGAACAGAGCCAAGGCAAGACTCATTCATGTTTGGGTTCCAAAGTCATCCTGTCTTTGATTTGAGGCAGTTAGGAAATGCTAAAATGGAGTCATCACCATTGTTTTCCTATCACCTAGCCTAGAGGATTCCTAATAAATATTTGTTAAATGAAAAAAGAAAAAGATTATATCATCAGTACAAGATTTTATCTTACTGTGTTTAAATTTTCTCATAATTATCTTACTTTACTGCACAGTAAGGTTATGTACTTTCATAAAATCTTGTGTGTCTCATATCATGGGCTCTTAAACTGTATTTTGAGGGACATAAATACTTTTAAATATTATCAGATTTCTATGGGTTATTTTAAGTAGACTTGAGTTATTAAATTTGCATATTTTTATTTTATGATTCTTTAATGTTTGATTTATTACTTCTGAATATTTTATCTTCTACTTTTATAATACATTCTAATTATTTACTCCATTTATAAATTTATTCTCAATTAAGGATTGAATCAGAACATCAATGGTATACATATCGCTGGACATTTATTAGATTTGTTTGACCATATTCCATATAATAATATAAGCTGGTAAAAAATATGTTTAACATTCTACAACATTTATCTTTTAGCCTGATTATTTGAATACTTATTATTTAAATAATAATGATCTAAACCTAGAAACTTATAATAATTTTCATTTTAGTATTAAAATTTGTAATACTGATATGTAAATATTCTGACTGGCCACTTCTGAAAATTTAACAAATACCAAGCTCAGGTAAGGCACTGTTATGGGATACAGGTGCACATGCATGTGAGGGAGGGAAACCTCAAGAATATACATTTGATCTCAGACAAAATGTAGATACACGGTAATGGAGAGCGATCAGATCTAGAGGTAAATACTGTGGTAAAAACTGTAGTAATATACAAGGCCAAAGAAAAACCCAAATGAATTGAGGAAAATAATATTAATTTACCTGAGCATAATAACTAGTGAGATAATAGTCAATTATTTCTTTGGTCAGATTTTAACATTTCATTGTTTCTACATTTGCTTTAAAGCTCTTTAAAAGTCTCGGGTTTATTTTTCTCTGCATAAATTCTATCATGTGAACTACACTAATAAATTATATAGTTTCTATTAGTTTTATACAACAGTTGAATGAGCTGTTTGCCAGGGTATATTAATCTGTCAATATAGTTCTACATCAGTACACTCAAATTATTCTTATGATACTGTGTTGATTCCTTTATTAACCCCCATTTGAGGGCTAATTGCTACTGTGTAATTTAGTAAAATTATATTTATTGGTGCAATCTACAAAGATCAAGGTTATGTAATTTGAAATTACATGCTCAATTGTTTTTCTTTTCAGTGTAAAAAATTTAGTATGCTTTATCAGACACATTTTTCTTTTATATTACAAATGAGCAATGCGTCTTGAGGCTGTAGCTCAAACCAATTTGTATTATATCACTTTTAAGTGAGGTGATATATGACCTTTACCTATATGACCTTGTCTAACATTTATAATACCAGAACTCCCTAAGAGTTGACTTTACATACTTGCACATTGTCTACCCAGGTTTCCATTCTGGATCTATTTTGCAGTCACTGTGCGCTCATCATGCTCCTTCATCCCCCTCCTCTTCCTGAAGTGCCCTTCCTTCTTATCTTTGCCTAGTTAGCTTCCACTCACCTTTTAGACTCCCAAGATCTTTCTCTTTTAGGAAAGTATTTGGCCAAACTCCTTTAGAAGTTCCTCAACACTTGTTATGGCTGGAATTTTTTTAAAAATAAATATTTTATTGATTTTTTACAGAGAGGAAGGAAGAGGGATAAAGAGCTAGAAACATCAATCAGCTGCCTCCTGCACTGCCTCCCCCCCCCCCCCCCCCCCCACTGGGGATGTGCCTGCAACCAAGGTATATGCCCTTGAATGGAATCGAACCTGGGACCTTCCAGTCCACAGGCCGATGCTCTATCTACTGAGCCAAACCGGTTTTGGTTATGGCTGGAATTTTACATTTCTGCCTGTACTTGATTAATATTTGTTTTTCTCACTAGCCTATAAACTCCACGAGTTTCCCTTTTCTTAAAAAACAAAACAAAACTTTATTGTTGAAAGTATTACATAGCCCGATTGGCTCAGTTGTATGTCTGCTTCCCCTCCCCACCTTGACTCCTTTTAGCCTTGCCCCTGCCCCGCCCTGCCCCATTTTACCCTATTGTCTGTGTCCATGGGTTATGCATATATGCATACAGGTTCTTTAGTTGATTAATTTCAACCCACCCACTCTCTCCCACCTTCCCTCTGAGATTCTGCATTCTGTTCTATGCTTTTATGTCTTTGGATCTATTTTGTTTATCAGATTTCACATATGAGTGAGGTCACGTGATATTTATCTTTCTCTAATGGGCTTATTTCACTTGGCATAATACTCCCTTTACTTTTGTATATAAGAACCTGATGGAATGATCAATAAATGTAATCATTCAATCGGGGGGATATAATAGAATCAAACAAAGTTGTAGAGCCATAGTTATTCATCCGGGAGTTGTTGAATAAGTGAAGGAATAAATAATAACTTGTCTAAATTAATCATTCTATATCAACATCTCTTCCAGGTAGAAATAAATCTTTCAATTTGTGTCATGCATATGGCGCTTCACCATTAACATTGTGTGCACAGTGCTTTGCAATCTATTAGTAAATTTCTAATAATTATTTGCCAGATTGATGAATGCACTGATGTCCAAGTGAATTAATTATAGATGTATAGGTTGATGTTGGCTATGCCATAAGAACAAAGGATTGTATTTTCTCTGCAAATTTATTATCATTTTGGTAACAAGTTAATTTATTTTTCATGTGTGAACAGGATGCTTTTAAAAAAAGTTTTGCTTTTTTAATATTCAAATTCCATTGACAAGTCAGCAAGAAATTTTTCTAAAAATGTGAATCCCTACCAACATGATATTAAAAAAAGTTGCCCAGACTTCTACTTGTAACATATGCTCTGGTCTATTTTTTTCATTTTCATAGGGAGTTGTGAACAGATGCTTGGGCAGGTTCATTCTGCACTAAATCTTGTACTTCTACTCATGCCATGGAGGTGGATGCTTGCCAAGTCAGCACCGTATCTCCCTTGTTGGTCATTAATCACATCAAACTCACTTATTTTTGCTTTCATTAAATGAAAACGAAAACGAGAGTTCCGCTAACAAAGGTTTATTTTATACAGTGGGGGAGGCAGCCTCATCGCTCATTCCTATGCCACGAGGACCTCTGCTCGTTAAGCTAATCTAATCGTCAGCCCTCACTATGCTTGTGTTTCCTCATCTCCGTTCATTCCCATGTTCATGCCACTCTCCTGGCCAAGATGCTCTCTCTACTCCCCACCTACCACATCAAACTCATTCTTCAAGGCCCAGCAAATTCTGTGCACTAGAAAAAGCTTTTCAAAATTATACCTGCCATTAGTCATCCCATTAACATACATCAATTCCAAAGTGTCTGAGAATCTATTGTGTTCAAATAGCTTAAGATCAGGTGGTTACAGGTCTTTTTCTTATAATGTTACAGCTTTAGAGAGTAAAAAGTCAGCATTGATTTACACATATTCATTAACTGGTGACCATTTTCAAATTTACTGCAGTTGAGGGTCATTTGGGGAGTTTAAACAAATGTAGCATCCTGACCTCCATATGAAACTTACTGAATTGGAATTACTCAGTGTGACCCAGAAATCTAATTTTTTACAAACAAGTGTTGATGATAATTTGAGAAAGCTTTCTTAATATACACCACTTGGACATAGGGGTTACTAAGATGAATGTATAGGCTCTTTGCCCTCAAGGAGCTCACATCCTAGTTAGAGGAAGTGATTAATCACAACAAAAATCAAATATTATGTAGTTATTTTATTAAAAATAGAGTAGGCTTATGAGATGATTTTATGGACCACAGAGGATGGAAAGACTCAAAGAGTGCCAGATGCACTGAAACCACAAGTTAGCTTCATTGAGTTCTGAGGTATTCAAATCCTTGTATGGACAATATTCATCAAGCAATAGGGGAGAGAAAAGGGACAAGTCATGTTGTAATCATGCATCTATGTGAACAGGGACAACTGTGACATAATAAAGAAAATAATGATTGCAGTGGACACCTCTTTTTATTTTATTTCTTAAAATATATTTTATTGATTTTTTTATAGAGAGGAAGGGAGAGGGATAGGGAGTTAGAAACATCGACGAGAGAGAAACATCAATCAGCTATCTCCTACACATCCCCATTATATATGCGGACATATATATTAGACACAAAATATGTATGTCTAAGACAAATCCACAGTGTTTGCAGAGTACATACTGGGGATGTGTCCACAACCAAGGTACATGCCCTTGACTGGAATGGAACCTGGGACCCTTCAGTCCGCAGGCCAAATCAGTCAGGGTGGTCATCTCTTTGTAGTGGAATTTATAGGAGGGGAAGATAATTTCTAGCTAGCACCATCAGAGAATTTTTGAGAAACTACTGCATTTGAGCTGGACCTTGAGGAAGGGTAGGATTTACAAAGTACTAGCATAATGCAGTATAGAGAGGGGGATGAGGGAAAGCCAAGGATATTCCAGAAGGAAGAATCAGTACAAACAAGGACATGGAAGTAGTTATGCAAGCTGCAAGTATGGAGAAGAGTAAGCAGCAAAATTGGCCTAGTGAAGGTATATGAAGGATAATTTTTCTTTTTCTTATAGTTGTAGATTTAGGCCAAATTTTTGGAGACCTTGGAAATTGACCTCAGTGTAGCATTTAATCCTTGGACACCTCATTTGATGCTTTATACAACTTTTTATGCCCTGTCCCTCCAACAGGCTCATACTTTTTGAAGGCACTGGCACATTTTGTACCTTTATAAGCTTCTTCGAATATAGTGCAATGTCTGGCACACAGCAGGAGTTCAAAAAATGTCTGTTGACTGATTAAGAGAGACTGATTTTGTTCTCAGAAGGAGGGATACCTTAGCATACAAGAGGACTATGCACCACTGGGGTTTTCTCCCCTCTGTTGGCACCATGTTAAGCATACGAGAAGACTGTCATTGTTGATAATCACAGAGGTCATGCTGTGAATATACTGAAGGCATAAAAAAATGAATAATGAAATTGTAGCCCATGGTGAGCTTTATTACAGATGCATGCTTCTTTCTTGTTTTCTCCATATTAGCTATACAGATTTTCTTAAATTTCTATTTCTGTGGTATTAACATAATATAAAATGTGCATCAGGAATAGAAAACAAATAGTAACTATCCTGTAAAGTCAAACTGTTTGAGCATTTAAAAATGACTGTTGTAGTTTTATTTGAGCTAAAAATTTAAGGAATAATATTTTTTTAATAGAGTTAAAGAACTGGCACCTGACTGCTTTATGGATTGTGTGACTATTGAAGGACTGTGAGAGATTTCATTAGAAAAGGTCACAACCCTGATGTACCCCTATAAAAATATATATGTCTAAGGCAAATAATAAATATATCCAGATAAGGAATGAATGTTTACTGAAAACCTATCACATGTTTGAAAATATTCTAGGTTCTGGGATACAGTGTTGAACAGGAGGGACACATTCTTTGATTTGTGAAACTTAAATTCTAATAAGATCTAGTAGCTTTGTTTAATTGTTACAATAATAACAGTATAAAGTTTGTAAAACATTTCCAAATTTGTTGTGTTATTTTCCACAATTCTCCTGCTAATTCTAGGCAATTTCCTTTATTATTATCTCTTTTCATGCCAGTAATTCTTAAACTTTTATCTTTAGCTCTGTCACATCTACTAACTTCCAGATCTGTATTTCTAACTGTCTTTTGGAAATTTCCTCCCACATGTTCCAAAAGTAATTGAAATTTAGGGTGTTCAGAACCTCCATCTTTTCCTACCCAACTTCTACCTCTTCCTTTACAACTCTTATTTCAATTAATATCTTTATCCACAAAATCATCCCAATTATAACTAAAATAAACATACCTTATTCTTTCTCCATTTAATATACCCACCCCTTTTCAAGTTCTTTATTTCTTCAATCCATTCTTTTTATTTCTTAATTTCTTCTGTCTTCATTTTTTAATTTTGGCTATTATATTATTATATAATCTACTATAATAATGGTCACTTATCACTAATTTTAATCTAGTCTATTAAAGTTTTAGATTCTATCATAATTTTTAACACACAGTAGGTTATCAATAAAAATTGTTGCTTGAGTGGTTAATTTATCCTCATATCAGAGGTAAATTTTAAAATGTAGACTTAAATATATTTGTCTTCTGCTTAAAAACTTTCAGGCGGTTATTCATGAAGTAAATAGCAAATTTTTAACATGATGTTCAAAGACTCTAATGTTCTTGTTTCAGTTTATTTTTCTAATCTTGCCTCCCTTTATCTTATAAAAGAATCTGTATCCAGCCAAATATAACCATTTCAAGCTCTCCAAGCCGACCCTTCTGTTTCATCCCTCTATAGCTACCAGCTCTTCTTTCTCTCCTACTTAGTTTTCACATCTTACCTTATTATAAACTTCCCTGTCTTCCCCCTCAAAAGTCACTCGTCAGATCCCCTATCTCTATCTATCATCTATCTATCTATCTATCTATCATCTATCTATCTATCTATCATCTATCATCATCATCATCTATCAATCAATCCATCTTTTACCTGTTAATTATGGTGTTATCATGTGCATAACTCCTATTAGGTTTGAATATATGACAGGTAAGATTTATTTATCTTTGAATCCTCAGTGCTTACAAAGTACCTACAAAAATATAGCATAAAGATATACAAACAGCAAGCTAATTAATATGTCAAATGGTTTTATGTCTCATCTCTCTCCAAGTTCCATTGAAATGATAAAAAAAATCTGAAAACAAATGAAGGGAAAATGCTGCTGCTAGTAAACAGAAAAGACATAATAACATTTAGAGATTTAAAGAATCTTGTAGAAGATAGAGTAGATTTAATTATATTTGTAAAAAATATTCAATGCCAATTACCTGTGACTTAATTCAAATAGAAGGGCCCTCTGGGAAATCAGAATTGTTTGGTTTCTCTAATGAGTTCCAAAAGTACATGTAAATTAATATTGATTTTGTGAGAAAAATTTGCAATATCCATTAAAATAAAATATGCACATTCAATGATCCAGCAATTCTATCTCTAAGAAGCCATTCTTTGCAAATATTTGCATGAATGTGTCAAACATTAGTCATTGCATCATTAAAATAGTAAAATATTGAAAAAACATAAATGTCCATCAATAGACTATATATTTAACAAATAATATGCCTACTGAAGAAAACAACTGATAACTTTAAAAAATGAACCAAAGATGTAAAGTGTTCATTATATATTCTTTTAAAAATATATATTTTATTGATTTTTTTACAGAGAGAAAGGGAGAAAGATAGAGAGTTAGAAACATTGATCAGCTGCCTCCTGCACACCCCCTACCGGGGATGTGCCCACAACCAAGGTACACGCCATGACCGGAATTGAACCTGGGACCTTTCAGTCCACCAAGCCAAACAGGTTTCAGCCATGATATATTCTTAAGGGGAAAAATGGATATGCAGGTGCCTATTTTTAAATAGATAGGAAAGAAGTAGGTGGCAGATATTTAACTGTGCCAGTCTATGGGAAATGGGACTGGGAGGTTGCTAAAGGGGATTTTTTTCTTTTTCCTTTTTACACTTCTGTACTACAACTAAAGAGTAATGTAAACAGTTTAATAATTTAAACAAAGACAATTTTCAGACTTGGAAAGCAGGGACTGGGAGCAAAAGAGGCCATAATTAGTCCATAAGGATCAATCGGAGGACATCTGGCAGTCAGGCATTAGCACTTAGAATTAGTTCACTAAGTTGGACTGTTCAATGAAGATCTGTTTCTAATTGGTTTCTATAATGAGTGTGGGGTCAGATAGAGCAGAAGGCAGCATTTCACTAACTTCAGGTTGGCACAATCAAAATAGCAGTGAAATTCTATAATGTGTTTATTACTATAGTTCTTCCTCTACAACTTGTTGGCAAGTATAGCTTTAGCCCCTAAGAATTCCCTGACAATGGCAGGAAGAGATGATGGCTTGAGAAGACTCTTCAGACTTCAGGGCTTAACCAGAGGGCCTCACTCCGGGTAGCTAACCACAACTTTGATTATTCAGGCATTGACGGCAGACTGTTCATCCACCATAGCCAATATGTGATATCCTGTTTGGGGATCCTGGGGCAGTAAAGTAGGGAAAGGGAAACAGAATTGTATGGCATAGAATTAATTTACAGGTGGAGTGGTTCATCTCTAAACTTCTCTCTGGGAAAGCCTAGACTCTTGGCCAAGATCAGGGCAGTGGTTAATGAAAGATCTATAATACTATTTTAAGACTGAAAGTCCCCTTCTGGGGATAATAACGTGTCATCACCAGTTAAATAGCCGAATATGGCAATGTGTGCAGAAGGCATGAAAGTTGCTACTGGAAACTTTTAGGGAGCTTTCCCGACACTAAGATTTATCATCCAAATCCTGGTGGTTTTATGCAGAGATGAAGCACATCCTTGTGTGAATTAGAAGACCTTAGGAAGCTGTACTTGGAAGGCTTTGGGGCCCTGATGTTTCCTGCATTCTCCCTTTCACTACTCTACTGTACCACTGGCCTTTATTGAAAGCCCTACATGCATATGCTCCTTGGAGCCTTACCAATCTTTTCAATTATTCAATGTGTTCTAATCTTTGCAAGAACAATAAAAATATAGCTGAATTGTTTTTTTTTAATGTTGCATAATAAATAACTGAAAACTTAGTAGTTTAAACCAATTCTCAAAGTTTTTGTAGGTCAGAAGTCTGGGTATAGGTTTCAAAGGCCAAAATTGTGGTGTTGGCTAGACTGCATTGTCATCTGGTGTCTGCAGTCCTCTTGCAAGCTCATGGTCATGTGGCAGGATTCAGGTCTTGCGGGTTGGAGGTCCCTGTTTCCTTGCTTGCTGTCAGGTGTTTCCTTGCTGGGGTCACTCTCAGATCCTTGAAATATGGCTCTTTCCCTGAGCCCTCTCACACTTTCAATCTCTTTAATTAAGAAGAGGCCATTATCTTTGAAGGGATAATCTAATTAGATCAGATTCACCCAGGGTAATCTCTCTATTTCAGGTCAGCTGACTTGGGACTTTAATTACATCTGCAAAATCACTCCACAGCATGCACTTGTTTGTTTGAATAAATAGGAAGAGACATGCTAATATGTATTCCAGGGGATAGAGATTTTGGGGAGCATCTTGTGCCTTCTACAATACCCCCCAGTTGTTAATTGAGCTTGTTAATACTGATCATAGAATTGTGTTTTGGAGCAACAGGAAATAGAAGAAGGCTGTTGGGTACCAGACCTCTCCCTCATTTTACCAGAGCAAAATCGTACACAATTATATTATGTATAAATTTTTGCTCTGTTTTGTTTATACTCTTACCTTTGGTAGTCATATCTAGTCGGATGGTTTTAAAATATATTTATATACTTTTATTTATTAAATATATTTATCTGTACTTCTGTCCAAACTCAGTTAATAGCCATCTTGGCATTTCCATTTGGATATATAATAGGGAAGTCAAACTTAAGATTTCCAGACTAGAACTTCTGACCTTAAAAACTACCTCTATTGTCCTTGGAATCTCTAGCTGGACTGATTGGTAAAGGTCTTCCCCTGTACAGAGTTAGTCTGCAAAAATGGGAAAGGTAGGTGTTTTTTAGTGCAGACAGCAAAGAAAAGTATCACAGAACATTAAGAAACAGGGAAATAAGACCTGGACAAAGGAACAAGATAAATCTTAAAAAAATCTATGCTAAAGCAAGGGCAGCATATGAATTACCTGACAAAAAACTAAAAAAAAAAAAGAAAAAAAAGAAAAAAAAAGATACACAAAGGAAAATAAAAAATGAATCAAAATGTGTCACTATAAAAAAATCTATAAAAGACAAAGAAAGACAGCCAGAGGGAAAAGACAGAAGAGCTACAAAAGAGACACAACATATTTAACAGAATTGTAACAGTAAGTTATTTCAGACCAATAATTGCTTTAAAGTTAAATGGATTAAATTTCCCAATCAAAAGACATCAAATCTTGTCTTTTGGGTTTTTTTTTCTTCTTTTTTTTCTTTTTTTTGGACTGAATGGTTAAAAAAACAAAGCCATACTGTCTACAGAGACTCACTTTAGATTTAATGACACATAGTTGAGAGTGAAAGAATGGGAAAAGACATTTCATGCAAATGGTAACAAAAAGAGAATAGAGAGAGCCATCCTTATATCCAATAAAATAGATGTTAAAAACTATCAAAAGACAAAGAAATGACACAATTATAAAATGGTCAATTATGTAAGAATATATACTATTTATAAATAATATAATTACTCAATATAAAAAAATTCAAATGGTATAAAGCAAATATTGAAAAAACTAAAGGGAGAAATAGACAATAACATAAAAATAGTAAAGGATTTTAAAACACCCCTTTCACCAATGGACATAACATTCAGACAGAAGAGATTTTCAAGTCTAATATCCAAGGTTTGGCCTGGTTTCTACTTGCTGATTACAGTACTATACAAGATGAAAGAAGTAATTTGAGAGAACTGTTAAGCAAAAAGGAAATTCTTATCTTTTCCAGATTGCAAAAGATGCTAAAATTTGGAGATTCACTGCCAAGAAAGAAAATCAAGAGTATGTCTGGGCAATCTTTTGCTAATGCCTTATGAGGGTTAAAAGGCCAGATGATTCATTCATTACCACAAAGGCCACAATGAGGTTAGGTATGTATGTGTCTCCAGAAACCTGTCAGACATGTTAAAAGAAGCCAGGAATATATATGACAAACCTACAGCCAACACATAGTCAATGAGCAAAAACTAAACTCATTTCCCCTAAGAAAGGGAACAAGACAGGGATACCCACTTTCATTACTCCTTTCGATATAGTACTGGAAGTGCTAGCCATAGTGATCAGACAAGAAGAAATAAAAGGATCCAAACTGGAAAAGAAGAAGTAAAACCGTCCTTATACACAGATGACATGATACTGTACATAGAAAACCCCAAAGAAGCCATCAAAAAAGTACTAGACCTAATAAATGAATTCAACAATGTAGCAGGATACAAAATTAATATCCAGAAATCTATGGCTTTTTTTTATACACCAATAATGTACTCACAGAAAGAGAAACTAAAAAAAAAAAAAATAAAAAAAAAAAAATCCCATTTACCATTGAACCAAAAAAAAAAAAAAAAAGGATACATAGGAATAAACTTAACTAGAGGTAAAAGACCTGTATTCAAAAAACTACAGGACATTGAAAAAAGAGATAGAGGAAGACATAATAAAATGGAATAACATACCATGTTCATGGATTGGTAGAATCAACATCATTAAAATGTCCATATTACCCAAAGTAATTTACAGATTCTGTGTAATCCCTATTAAAACACCAATGACATATTTCAAAGATCTAGAACAAAATCTCCAAAAATTTATCTGTAATTAAAAAGACCCCGAATAGCCACAGCTATCCTGAATAAGAACAAAGTTGGAGGGATCACAGTACCAGATATCAAGCTATATTACCAAGCCATGGTTCTCAAAACTGCCTGTTACTGGCATAAGAACAGACAAATACACCAATGGAACAACAGATAACTCAGAAATCGACCCTAGCCATTATGCCTAATTAAAATTTGATAATGGAGGAAAGAGCATACAATGGAGTCAAGACAGTCTCTTCAATAAATGGTACTGGGGAATTTGGTCAGATACATGCAAAAAAATGAAACTAGATCAACTTATACAATACACAAAAACAAACTCAAAATGGCTAAAGGACTTAAATGTAAGATGGTAAACCACCAAAATCTTATAAGACTCCACAGACAGCAAAATGTCAGACATATGTTATAGCAATATCTTTACCTACACAGGTCCTAGGGCAATGGAGACTAAGGAGAAAATAAACAAATGAGACTACATCAAAATAAAAAGCTTCTGCACAGCAAAAGAAACCATCAACAAAACAACAAGAAGGCCTACTGCATGGGAGATCATATTTGTCAATGCTATTTCAGATAAGGGTTTAATCTTCAAAATTTATAGAGAGCTCATATAACTTAACAAAAGGAAGATAAACAATCCAATAAAAAATGGGCAGAAGACTTAAATAGACACTTTTTGAAAGAGGACATACAGAAGGCTGAGACATATGAAAATATGCTCAAAGTCACTAATCATTTGAGAGATGCAAATCAAAATGACAATGAGGTACCATCTCACACCTGTCAGAATGACTATCATCAAGAAATCAACAAAGGTAAGTGCTGGTGAGGATTTGGAGAAAAAGGAACCCCCATGCACTGCTGGTGGGAATTCAGACTGGTGAAGCCACTGTGGAGAACAGTACGGAGTTTCCTCAAAAAGTTAAAATGGAACTCCCATTTGACCCAGTAAGTCCACATCTAGGACTATATCCCAAGAAACTAGAAACACCAATCAGTAAGGATATATGCACCCCTATGTTCATAGCAGCACAATTTATAATAGGTAGGATTTGGAAACAACCTAAGTGTCCATCAGCAGATGAGTGGATTGAAAAACTGTGGTACATCTACACAATGGAATACTGCCCCACTATAAAAAAAAGAGGAACTTTTCCCATTTGCAACAGCATGGATGGAACTGGAGAGCATTATGCTAAGCAAAATAAACCAGTTGGAGAAAGATAAATATCACATGACCATACTCATATGTGGGATATAATGATCAACATAAACTGATCAATAAGAATAGATCCAGAGACAAATGGCAGGGGAGGTAGGGTGGTGGTGGGGGGGAGTTAGAGAGCAACCAAAGGACTTGTATGCATGCATATCAGCATAACCAATAGACACAGACACTGGGCAGTGGGGGCTTGCCCGGGGTGGGAATGGCTGGAAAAGGGAGGCATATGCAAAACTTTAGACAATAAATAAATTAAAAATTAAAAAAATAGAAGCCAGGAATGGAGATGGAATTACAAAAGAAAGATCTATGGAGTAATCTCTTGTGCAATGGATATATCCTCAGGATATGCATGAGACACCCAGAAGGCTCTTATGACTGTTATATCAACAGAAATATTGCCAACATAAGTTGAAAAGGTTAGAGCTAGGACAAAATAAAACTGCTAGACTCCTAAAATTTGTTAGGTAGGAAACAGTTGGTAAATGTACTCAGTTGCACAAAAGTTGCTTTCCTTCTTAGAAAAGAAAGGATGACTCAGAAGCCAAAGGCACAGAACAATAATATCTGTGGTTTAAGACACAGATAGTGTAAGGCCTTCCACTTAATGAATTTTGCTTGGCTGGATTTGAAATTGGTTCTTAGTATAGACTCCTTTTTTTCTTGTCTGGAAATGTCTGTAACTGTTACTCTATGCTTATTATACAACTGTATTTTGAAAGCATATTAACTGTTTTCTAGTTTCACATGTCTATAAACGGGAGGATTTTTGCCCAAGGATGGATTATACCCAAAGTTTACCCATGATTATTTAGATGCTTTAGATCAAGCATTTCAAACTCAAAGGTTAACATGAGCCAAATAAATGAGGTATGAGGTCTGTGGGCCATGAATTTGACATGCTTGATTTAGACCCGTGGTCAGCAACTGCGGCTTGCGAGCCACATGTGGCTCTTTGGCCCCTTGAGTGTGGCTCTTCCACAAAACACCACAGTCTGGGTGAGTCTATTTTGGAGTGGCATTAAAAGAAGTTTAAGTTTAAAAACCTTGGTTCTCAAAAGAAATTTCAATTGTTGTACTGTTGATTTTTGGCTCTGTTGACTAATGAGTTTGCCAACTACTGCTTTAGACGATGAAGTTTGAGACTTGAGCTGATGAGATTTACATGAGATTTTTGTACCTGAGTTGATGTTTTAATGGATGAGACTTTTGGGAAACTTGAGTTGGGGCAAGTGCATTTTCCTGTGGGTCAGGTATGAATCTTTGGGGGCAGAGGCCAGAGTGTGGTAGGCTGAATAACGGACTTCTAAAGATGTCAATCTCCTGATCTCCAGAACTTGTGAATATGTTAACTTAAATGGTAAAAGAAAATTTTCACACATGATCTTGCAATATATTATCCTGGTGGGGAGGGTCCTAATATAATCACAAACATCCTCCTAAGAGGGAGCAGGAGGGTCAAGAAGACAGAGCAAGAAATGTGATGATGGAAGAGGAGCCAGAGGAGGAGATGTGATGATAGATAAGAGATTAAAGTGATGCGAGAAAGAGGCCACCAGCCTCCAGCAGCTGGAAAAGGCAAGGAACAGGTTCTCCCATGAAAACTATAGAAGGAACAAAGCCACGATGACACTCTGATTTTAGGACTTCTGAACTCAGTATGATAAGATAACCAATTTGTATTGTTTTAAGCCACTAAATCCGTGGTCATTTGTTACAGTTCAGCAATAGAAATACCAGTATATGCTTAGGCCTGGAATGCTGAGTAAAAGTAAAAATATGTCAGCTATAATTTCTATCCTGACTTCCTCTCTGTTGTAATTTTTCTCACGTCACAGACATTTTGGGATGCTAGATAAAAGGAAGTTGCATAGGAATACATTTATTATAGATGTAGTGGAATATATTTATATAGATTGCAATTATGTCTGCATATGATTAACTTATTGCTAGCCATCTAGTGTAGAGATTTCAGAAATGTGCCCCCTGCTCACTGTGCCACCGCCCTGACCATTAGGACACAAAGGTGCAGGGCCAGAGGACATAGTGGGACATGAACAGGTCCATTGGTTCCTGGCACCAGACATATTATGTGGAGGAGGAGAAACAAGGCTTAAGATGTATTGGGCCACAGCTTTTCCAAAACATGACAACAATCTTAAAATTTTACAAGGTGTAACATTGAAAATTGTAAGGCTAAAATAAATGTTTCTGAACTAGCAGTGATGAAATCCATGGTAGATAAAAGATTGGATTATTTGTCTATTATCTCCATAGGAAATGATATTACAAAGTATTTGCCTTGTGGAAAGACTGTCAAAGAGCATGAAACCAAAATGCATGGGGAAAGGAGTATAATAAATGTGTGTTATGCTATTTTTTTGGACCTAATGGTATTTATGGCACTTATAGGCTTTTAAAATTACATTTTATTAATTTTAATTTAAAAATTAATAGTTTCTTTTTTTTAAATTCATTTATATACTTAATTGTGTATTCCTATTGTGCATTATTTTTTTTTGAAAGAGGGTATCCCTAATCAGATCCTACTTCTGGCCTATATCTTTAAAGTTTACCCAGAAACTGACTCCTTACCACCTCACTGATACTACCCCAATCCAGGACACTGTAACTTCTTACCTGTATTATTGCAACAACTTCTTAATTGGTCCCTTAAACTCCACCTTACCCCTCTTTCTAACCATTCTCCCCACAGCAGTCAAAGTGATCCTGGCAATGTAATGTGTTATAATGTAATGAAATATGATGTGATATAATGTAAATTGATGCAATATAACATACTGTAACCTAGTGCAATCCTATCTAATAAAGAGGTAATATACTAATTGACCATCACTCCAACACACAAAAGGGCCGCCCCCATGTTGTCAAAGATGGCCACCCCCATGTGGACACAAGATGGCTACCACAAGATGGATGGCAGGGGATAGCAGTTGTGGGTGATCAGGCCAGAAGGGGAGGGCAGTTGGGAGGGACCAAGTGTGAAAGGGTTGGCAGATGGGGGCAATTAGGCTTACAGAGGAGGGCAGTTAGGGGTGACCCAGCCAGCAGAGGGGGGCAGTTGGAAGTGACCAGGCTAGCAGGAAAGGGCAGTTGTGGGCAACCAGGCTGGCAAAGGAAAGCAATTAGGGGTGACCAGATCTGTAGGGAAGGGCAGTTAGGGGCAACCAGGCTTGCAGGGGAGGGCAGTTGGGGGCAACCAGGTCGGCAGGGGAGGGCAGTTAGGGGCAATCAGGCCAGCAGGGGAGCAGTTAGGCATCGATCAGGTTGGCAGGGGAGTGGTTAGGGGGTGATCAGGCTGGCAGTCAGAAGGGATTCAGAGTAATCAGGCAGGAAGGCAGGCAAGTGGTTGGGAGCCAGCAGTCCTGGATTGTGAGAGATATGTTCGAGTGCCTGTTTAGGCCCCATCCCATCGGGTTCAGACCTAAACGGGCAGTCAGGCATCCCTCAAGGTGTCCCATGATTGGAGAGGGTGCAGGCTGGGCTGAGGGACACATTCCCCAGCTCCCCTCATGCATGAATTTTGTGCACTGGGGCTTCTAGTATAATATAATGTAACAATGTAAGTCAGACCAGTGACTCTACTTTTTCAAAACCTTAAAATATCTTACAGTATTTTCTTCATTCCCTACCCCAACTCACTCCATTCCCCAATAATTTATCACCCCCTCTCCTTACTTAATCTATTCTAGCCATTCTAGTTTCTTCTTTTATTGTTAATCCTCACCCAAGGATATTTTTCTATTGAGTTTTAGAGAGAGTAGGAGTGAGGGAGACAGAGACAGAGAAACATTGATGTGAGAGAGTCACATCATTTTGTTGACTCCTGCCCACACTCCAACCAGGACAAAGGATCAAGCCTGCAACCCTTGCCCTGAATCAAACCAAGGACCCTTCAGTCACTGAACTGATGCTCTATCCACTAACCCAAACCAACCAGGGCCATTCTAGTCTTCTTGATGTCTACATGTTATGCCTGCTCTCATCTTTGATGTTTGTACTTTTCCTGTATCCTCTTTCTTTCTAGAACAATTTTCTGCCAAGATATTTGCATGATTTCTTCTCTAGTTTTCTTTAAGTTTTTATTAAAATGTCACTTTCTGAGTGAAGCTTTCCTGACCACATTACCTTAATTACAACACACACACACACACACACACACACACACATACGCACACACATTCCTTCATATACCTTTCTTTATATTTCTATATTTCTCCTTGGCATTTTCATTCTTTTAGTTGTGGTTGTGAAACCTGAAATCAAATAATTTTTTTTCTGTTAATTCAATTTCAGGCAATACATCCAGATATTACCAACTCAGTATGCAAGTCAGGAAGATTCCAGTTTGAATTTGATTACTCTAAATGCAATTTATGTTTGTTATTTAGGTGATTCACAATCCTTATTCACACCTCAAGAATGTTCTCCTGGGTGTAATCCATGATTACATAATCTCCTGTTTTCTTTGTGAATCCTTGATTTTAAATTTGTACTCTTATTTAATGTAGTTTACACTGGTTCAATCAGGGAGTATTTGTTTTTTCTTTAATTTCTCTGGTAGAATTGTTGATAGAATCACCAAGATACTTGACTACATTCAAATATATGCCATCCTTAGAACAATTTATTTACGGAAAGGCAAACAGAGCTAATTAGTTTCATTCACAGTGCCCAGTTATGATACTGAAGTAATAAAAAATGGCAATGAGGGAAAAGCTGTTTCCTTTGAAAACAAAGGCAAAGGTGACATATTTTATTGCTATGAAAGGGAAAGTTTGAAAGCAAGAAAGTAAGTTTCTTTATTTGTATGTGTGATGTTGGAAATTGCTTATTAAAACCCTAAGTAGACAGATGTTGTATTTATAAAAGTGGACACTCCAATGTGATCTTGCTGTGATAAAAAGCCTTCACAATTTTTTTTTTTCAGTCAGAAAATATATTTTGTTTGAATGATTCATCAAGAATTCCTTTCAAATTTCAGAGTTAATGGAAATACAGTTTTATTTATTTGTTGGGCACAGTTACAAATTTTGTACTTTTAATTTTCATGGAGAAACTCATTTGGAAGTGTGTCTCAAAGTGAATTGAAATTGATTCCTCAAAAGATAGCTAATTACAGAATGATTGCTTCTCAGATAAAGTGTTTCCTCTACTTTAGAATTGGAGGAAATACTTTATTTTCCTATTTATGTAGGCATAATTCTGAAGATGAGAATGAGCTGAACTCTTCATTTTTATTTTACTTATTTGTTTTTCTTTTTTTCTTTATTGATTAAGGTATCACTTATGTGTCCTTATCCCCCATTACTCCCTCCATCTCCACCCACTCATGCTCTCACCCCCCTGGTGTCTGTGTCCATTGATTAGGCTTATATGCATGCATATATGCCCTTTGGTTGATCTCTCCCCCTTATACCCACCCTCCCCTACATTCCCTCTGAGGTTTGACGGTCTGATTGATGCTTCTCTGTTTCTGGATCTGTTTTTGCTTGTCAGTTGATATTGTTCATTATATTTCACAAATGAGTGAGGTCATGTGATATTTATCTTTCTCTGACTGGCTTATTCTGCTTGACAAAATGCTCTCTAGTTCTATCCATGCTGTTGCAAATAGTAAAAGTTCTTTCTTTCTTTCTTTTTTTATTTTATTATTATTATTATTATTATTATTATTATTATTATTATTATTTTACCACAGCATAGTATTCCATTGTGTAGATGTACCATAGTTTTTTAATCCACTCATCTGCTGATGGGCACTTAAGGTGTTTCTAAATCTTAGCTATGGTAAATTGTGCTGCTATAAACATAGGGGTGAATATATCCTTTCTGATTGGTGTTTCTAGTTTCTTGGTATATATTCCTAGAAGTGGAATCACTGGGCCAAATGGTTCACTTTTAAAATCAAATCATTCCTTATTCAGTCATTCAGAGATATTTATCAAGTGCCAGTTGGGAACCTGGTGCTCTGCTAGGAACAGGAAAAGCTTTCTGGAGAGAATGATACTGCAACTGAGTTGGCAAAAATAAACAGTTGTTTCACTTTAAATGTTTAACCTATTGCCTTTCAGCTGTGGTCCCACTATATTCTGCTTGTAATTATGAGACTAACATTTCTTTTTGGAGGCAGCTCTGTGACAGGCACTGACAATTGGGTGTGCTGGAGAGAGACTGGGCAGCCAGAGGAAGAATATGGGACTTGCTCCTTGTTTTACTTCCTTGTCATTTTAGCATCTCAACAGTAGCATCAATGGCAACAGTTCTCCTTGTAGCAACAATGAACCTTAGCAACAGCAGTTGTGTGTAGTTTGTAGTTTTCCATACAACTAGAACCAACCTTATCAGGCCCCCTAAGTGACACCATTACTGGCTAGCTGGCTGGTGTCCTCTATAGATGACTTAGTCCCAGCTTTAGGTTTTCCCAATTCCCTACACTATCTTCTATTTGTTCCTTACCCTAGAGATTTTAACTACTTCCTAGAGTTATGTCTGTAATCCTTCAGTGCTTCCTTTTCACTCCTTTAGTTCTCTGATGCACAATTAACCATTCTTTATGTGAAACTTTCTTTGTGAAATAATTGATATAGTTTCCACCTCCTGCCTGGACTTTGACTGATACAGAAATTGATGTGCCTGCAATAATTTAAAAAATAGGCTTCATTTCTCAAAAAATTCTTGATATGTTAATAACATTTTTCAATGTCTATGAAATATATCTACAATATGTGACCTTGGACATTTTACAAATGTAAGAAATGGAAGAGTTAGTGACTAAGATGTTTTCAATATATTCCTTAAAATTGGGGTAGCCAGTTATTTGATGACAAATTGTATTTTATTACTATATACTTTTTATAAACCTTAGTTGAAGAGTAACTGACAAAGTGTGATTAATAGGTGTGGGAAACCTATGCTATAACCACTCAGAAAGAAAATTACAGCATATGTAAATAAAGTGCTTGCCTCAGGTATACATGCATCCCAGGTAATTAAAAATGAACCCACCTTGGGCAAACTAGGGAGCTGAAACCATTGGTAGCTATACTTTTTAGTAGAATGAGTTTAATTCTTAAATTAAGTTCTTTAATTAAATTCAAATTAATTGTAGTTACAAGTTAAAACATTAACATAAGTATTCAATCATTTTAAATTTCTATGAAAGCACATTGGTAGTATTTATATAGTCCAAGCAGATAATCTATGCAATTGTTGGCATTTCTTCTTAGAGTTTCTCCATTCTTTATTTATCTATTTGAAATTTTTGTTGGACTTTATGAAATAAAGTGAAGAATGTCAACAAAAATCAATTCATTTTGAATACTAAGGTTAGAAATTCTTATTTCTAGTGCTCTGTAAACTTACTGAGCATTTCCTTATGAGTTCTTTGAACTTTTAAATCCAATCCATCTTTGCATTGTGTTTTAAAAAAACTTTAAAAATATTTATTTATTTATTTATTTATTTATTTATTTATTTATTTATTTATTTCAGAGAGGAAGGAAAAGGGAGAGAGATATATCTAGAAACATCAATGATGAGAGAGAATCATTGATTGGCTGCCTCCTACATGCTCCCCACTTGGATTGAGCCTATAACCCCGGCATATGCCCTAGACCAGAATTGAACCCAGTATCCTTCAATCTGTAGGCTGATGCTCTATCCACTGAGGCAAATCAACCAATGCTGAAATGTTTCATGTGAAATAATTCTTTTTACTCTTTAAATATTTTTGTTGCTATCACTTAGGTATTTGTTTATTACAATTTATATTTGTGTTTTTTTAAATGCAGAGTTTGAGTGGTCTATAATTTAAAAATATCTGTCAATAATTGGTACATTAAATAGTTTAAGAAGTTAAAATATTCTTAAAATGGCCTCAACATTTTGCTCCAAATCCTGAGGAATGAATATTTTTGGTAGAGAGGCCAATATGCTTTCTTTAATGATATAAAATAAACATTTAAAATTATTACTTATCTGATTACTTTTTCAGAAAAAAATAAATTAATTAATAAAATATAATTTTAAGATCACATGATATCATACTCATATTCATATTTAATCCAAATTCCAGCAGGAAAGATAGACCATATAGGCAAAAAGCAACATTTAAAGAGATAAGGTCTGATCATTTTCCAAAACTGATGAGATCATAAAACATAAAATCACAGGTAGAGAAAGTACACAAGAATAATGTATACAAATCTCACACATGAGCAAGGATTTTTAAAAATTCTAGATAGGCTCGAATTGCATACAGTTTATATAGAAGGTCATTATCATTGTTATATCATGATCATGTTGGACCTATTTCAATAATTCAAAGGTGGTCTTATATTAGAAACTGTCTCTATGTAATTCACAGCATTAATAGATTCAAGGAGAAAAAAATGCTATCACCTCCATAAAGGTCAAAAAGCTGTTCATAGAGGTTGGCATCTCCTTATGATAAATTTTCTTAGTAACTTAGAAATAGGAAGGTAAATTCTGAAGCTAAACTAAACTAACAGTAAGGAATATTCTTAACAAAACATTAAGTAAATTTCCATTAAAATAAGAAATAAGACAATAACAATTACTTCTTTTCAACTATTCATAGACTTTTGATTCACTACACAGAATAATCTAAAGAATCTTCACCTGAAGATATGTTTTAGAGAGAGTAGAGAAGGGGAGTTAAGGAGAGAGAAAGAGGGAGAGAGAGAGAGGAGAGAGAGAGAGAGAGAGAGAGAGAGAGAGAGAGAGAGAGAGAGAGAGAGAGAAAGAAAGAGAGAGGCATGAATTCCTGCATGGGTGGGATCTGGACAGCCTGACTATGGGGAGGGGACATGGGCGGTTGGCAGGCCTGCCTGCTGCTCAAACTTCTGGTCGAGGGGACAATTTGCATATTAGCCTTTTATTATATAGGATATACACTGATACGCCAGATTATTATGCATTCAGAGAACATAATAATCTGTACACACAGTGTATAAATTAGGATGAATCAAATTTTAAATAATAAAATTTCAAGGCTCTTTGATTTTATTATTTTCTCATAAATTTGAGCTTTAATTCAATATTTATTTTTTGGTTATTATTTGACAGTCTTCCTAATTCAGTTGCAGAGAAAGTTTATAATTTATAATGCTTATAAAGAATCTAATTATTTGAATTGGATAATCATGTTTTAATATAAAATAGAATGCATACTATAATTCCAATTTGATAAATAGAAATATCTCTATAAAACATATAACTAGTATATATTACATCAGAGCGAAGTGAAATTTCAAATCTCATTCTCTGACCTCTCTAGCAGGAGAGCAAGAAGTCCAGCCTTTCTTGGGAACCTCCTCTCCAGTTAGTTCTTTTAGGAGTCCCATTGTGGTGATTGTGGGATGGAGAGACAAGGGAAACCCCCACTTAACAGAAGATATGGTTTCCCACTGTCCATTGTCAGTAGGTTGCTTCCCATTTTGCTGTATGTTGATGAACTCTAAACTGTACACAGATCCCACTGCAGTCTGCTGTTTGTCTCCTCTAGGCTCAGCTCTTTTCTTTTTCTGCCTTGCAGAAGACTTTCTTACTTTGCTTCTTAGGACCGACTCTTTTGAAGGTTGCTGAGGGTTCTAAGTGACACTTTCCTTCATACTATGGTCCTCCCCTTTCCAGTGCAGGGAGGGGGACAGTGAGTTAGTGAGACAGGCTGGGAGCTAAGAAGCTGGGGCTGAATTAGAAGGATGGTCAGTAGGGCTTCACACTGGTTCTGGATCACTTCCTGATGCCATCACCCTCCAGGCTCTGCTGCTCAGTCTGCTCTATATTCTTCTCACCCGTGGCAATTTGCTTTTCAGGGCTCCATTATTTCTTCCACCAGTTCAGGACAATAGGGACTCAGTTCATTGGATAGAGCTCTATACCTGAAATCTACACCTACCATTGGGTTTCTGAGCCTTGTAACAATGACTGGATCTGTTTTAGTGGCCCTGACCATTCTATGACTCTGGGAAGATCTGGATCATTATATGATAGTACACAGAGTATTTTAAGGATTGATGTGATCTAATTACCTTCCACTCTGAAATCAATAAAAAATATATATAAAAACCCCCACCTAAACATTAATAACCTATTATGTCCCTAGAAGTTTGCCCAGGATTTTTTGGTGGTTACTGATGTTAGAAACATAAAATAATACCTTATGTCTAGAATTTTTCATTATAACAAGAGCATCCATAAATAGATATTTCAACTTCGAATCTCATTTGGGATATTTATATTGATTCTTAAGCAAGTAAATTTTTGTTATTCTTATTAGGCTTTCACATTCTAAGGTTTTTAAAAGTTACTTATTGTAATTTTCTCTCCATATCTGTCTCATTACCATGCCACACAAATGAATCATCTAACAGTAATCTCCTGGGTGTCAACATCTAGCTGTAGAATAGAATTTAATCCCCTTTCTTTCATATTACATTATATCCAGAGGCCTCTTATCATAGATAATTCTCTTATTTTTTCATTAAAGGTTGTATTGTCAGAGAAATAATAGTCCCACACATATGATTAATAAAACCAGACATTTGATTAAAAGTGAATAACATTAGGAATATGAAGTTCCATAATTATACTTCCCATACTACTCCAAATAACTGTGTATTATAACATTAAGTGCTCTGGGGTAACTGAAAAAAAAATTAAGAGTCTTCTTTGTGACCATTAGGGAATATTGGAAGTTGAAAAGTAAAAAATAAATGTTTCTGCTAGGATGATTTCTTAGATACCATAAAGCATGTTAAAAAATATTTATTTTAAATTTACTTTTAATAAGTGTATTTTCAAAAAATATATATATATGCTATTCATTTTTGTTTCCAAATATCTCTCTAGATAAAAGCCTAATATGCAAAATGTCCCTTGGGAGTTTGACCTATTAGGAGTTCACTCGCTTGCTATGACCCGCGCTGGCCACCTGGGGACAGTGCGGGACAAAGGAGGGCCCTGGCTGGCAGCCAGCAGCTAGGGACCTTACCCATGCAGGAAGTTTTGTGCATTGGGCCTTAGTTTATAATAAAACATTGATTCACAAACTATACAAATGAAAGGCTTGCAAAATGATATACCTGATGAAATTATAATTCACTGAAACACATAATAAATGTTTATTATAGAATATTGTGCATGAAATTCTCTCAAAAAGCCTACAAAAGAGATGAGAGTGAGATCCTTGCTTTAGTAAAGAGGATTTTGATGAGAGAGAGTGAGATACAAAGCCAAAGGAGCCCACCTAGCCGGAGATGGCGTTGAGAGTCAAATCTCAGTTGTCATGATCCACTGTCTATGGTTTTTCAACTACTAGGCCAAGCTACATCTCTTCATAAAAGTGTGGGCAGATCCTAGCTTCCTAAGGACTAATTTTAAAGCTACCAGTATTAACTAGTTTTGTCACTGTTATTGACCATCCAGGCTACCCTATAACAATGTGGAGTGCCTGCAAAGCAGGGCAAACTTGACAGTGAGATGTAGCAGGCAGAGGAAGACTCTGAACTTATTTGTCCTTGGCCTCTCTCAGGTTGCACATCATGTGTACACTTAGAGTCTATGTATACTGGCTCTGGGGCTGCTATAGGAACTATGGTTGTTGAAGAACCCTCACAACAGAAACCAGATGAACTGCCAAGCCTGATGCTGGAAGGAAGATAAAGCAGAGATTCATGTATCTATAGCCAATGAGAGCTCAGTGGTGGCAGGTCCAGCAAGAGGGAGACGGCCACTGCTCCCAGGGAATATTGCCTGAGCCCAGAGAAGTGACGACAGGTTTGGAGCCACAAATTTAACACAGGAGGCAGGCCCAGCTGCAGACAGCAGCCCAGAGCATGTGCTGCCAGCGTGCTTCTGAAAACCAGCCCGAGGCCAGGATAGTCCCTTTCCCCAAGTCAGAAAGACGGGAAGCCTCCTTTCTACATATCCAATCCATCTTATGGAGAAAAGTAGGGAAGGCGAGAGGATACACGAGAGACAGAAATTTTATGCCAAGAACATGAGCACAATGTAGAGGAACCATGTAACCTTTAAAGAAGGTTAAACTTTTAATCACACAAGAGTGAAAGTACTTTTTTTCGCCTTCCATAAACAGCTAATCGAATGTGGGCTAATGATCAGGTTAGTTATGGTTATAGTAGAAAATTTTTTTAAATTTTTTTGCATATTCAACATGCAGTGTAATTTACACCGACACCCCATGTACATGAGCATTTACTGAGAATCACGTTTTCCAGGTCCGGTACCTGCATTATCTCATTGAATCCTCACACAAGCCTTGTAAGGGAGGAACCATCATCATCTCCACTTTATAGAAGAGGAAGGTGAGGCTTAGAGAGGTTCAGTAATTCACACATGGTCACATCGCTAGCAACATAGCTGGGAAAGGAAAGCTGATTCCTTAACTGTCTTAACTTATAAATAATTAAATCCATTTTATTATGAATTGGATTTTTGATGTTTGAAGATGTTCAAGTGGAAGACTTTCTGACATAGAAAGCTGGTGTGCTTGCAAAGGAGTATTTGCTTTCTAATTTGCATTTGAGACTTTAGTCTTCAGACACATTTTAAAGGACACCTAAGCCTGAAAGGAGAAATCAGAATTCTGTCCTATTTGATTGTAGTGAGGTTGTAACATGTGTCCACTAGGAAGATACTTCCAGTACAATTAGAAATAGAAGACAATTGACGTTTCCTCTCCACCAAGCAGCCTCCAAGGCAGGAGTTTTCAAGGTTTAGATTCCTAGTCAAGCCATGTAAGTCGGTGACTCCTTTGAGCTCATTTCCATAAAGTTACCATGGCGACATGTTAAAGTGGGATAAAATGAGATAACCTCTGTCATACCCTAGACATGGTGCCTGCCACATAGCTGATGCTCAAAACTGTCAAACTGCATCTGCTTATCCCCCTTGTTGCAGTGAATCCTAGTGTTATCCAGTTCTCTGTGGCTTGCTATAGAGTCAAGCAATTATTTCAATCCCCAGATTTTATTTTGTTTCTATATTCAGCAAATGCAAATGTACACTTGCTGACTTGATACCTGGGGCTACAAGGACAAAGAAAAAAAATCTCCTGGGGTGTATTTATCAAGTTTAGAAAATGCATTCGCTTACCAGCTCACTGAATTCGTTATTTCCTAGGTCAAGTCTTTCCAGCTGGGCCAGTTTGTGCATTGACCTGTAACAGATGGAGAAAAATACCATTGTGAGGCAAAGCGTGACACATTACTCGAAGAAACACCTCACCCACCTTCCTGTTAGATTTACCTGTTTGTACAGTGCACAGCAGCAGGGGTGCTTTCCAGCAAGAACTAAACTGCAAATAACAGTAACCTATGCAAACTGCCACCTGAAAACCTTTAGTAGTTTACCACGTTCCCAAATGCCAGGCTAGTTAGAGTACAGGGTTGGCTGCTTTATAAAAACCTGGGGAGCTTGTTAAGCATCTACACCAGTAGGAGGTATGGTTTTGAACAACTATATTTTTAAGCCACCACAGGTTTGGGAACCAATGATAGCCCAATTCCTAGCAGAGCATTCTAAAACGCCACAATATAGACACAATAGCACCATCAATTTTGTCATTTTCTACTTCCCTCCATGAACTTTGGCTATAGACAAACGTTATATTCACTGTCTCCTAAACATATTGGCTTGGATGCTCTGAATAACTGCAGAACCTTGGGGCAAAAGATGCTATTAACGATTAGCGATACCTTAGCACATGCTATACGCATCAGCATATCTCAAGCCACTCTCAAGTAGAACATGCAACATAAGAAAAGATAGTTTATTTGAGTGCCAAATTTTTACCTCTCCACTGACCAGAATGCTGCCCTTATATAAGCTGATTATACAGAAATTCTGGGGATATCATTGACTCAAATCTTAGAAAATTTAGAGCCTTCATTTTTAGAATGAATACAGCAATTTTTTACAGGGCTTTTATGAGCATTAAAATATTAAATGAAATATTAGTATAATCCAGACACTGCTGAGCACTCCAAAATGCAAAACTGTGTGTACCCTTTATTCACTCAGCAACTGTTTTTGAAAGATCATGCACCAGACAATCTTCTGAGGTCTGGTTACAGCAGCGAATAAACAAGACAAAGACTCCTGCCCAAAAGGACTTTATTTTACAGTGGTGGTGGTATGTGTGTATGTGTGGGGAAAGAAGGATTACAATTAATATTAAGTAAAATAAAATAATATACTAGAAGGTTATAAATGCTATGGAGAAACTCAAGTAGTTGAGGTACACAG
The DNA here is from genome assembly GCF_014108245.1 of Pipistrellus kuhlii. Classification (NCBI taxonomy): domain Eukaryota; kingdom Metazoa; phylum Chordata; class Mammalia; order Chiroptera; family Vespertilionidae; genus Pipistrellus; species Pipistrellus kuhlii. The sequence goes on from NW_023425515.1 coordinate 148,190,955, forward strand.
GAAGAATTTACATGGAGGATTGCAATTTTTAAAAGAGGGGTCAGGTAAGGTCTTACTCAAAAGGACAAAATTTGAGCTGAGGCTTAAAAGAAATGAAGGAGCATGCCAGTGCGTCAACTCTAAAGCAGGGACATGTTACTTGCTTGAAGACATTCCAGGAGAGTAGTATGGCTGAGGCAGAGGGAGGGAGAGGGAGAGAAAAGAGATGATAATGAGGAGGTAGATAAAAAGGGCGTCTTAACAGCCCAATAGAGACATTGGCTTTGATTCTGAGTAAGATGGAGGGTCATTGAAAGGTTTTGATCAAAGGTAGGACTGAAGTGACTCTTTAAAAGATAATAGCATATTCAGGAAACAGCAGGTTAGTAACTATAGTAAAAAATAGCAAAAAACGAGGCAAATAATAAGAAATCAGGAATAATATGTAGGAAGGGGCCATGAGGTCATACATATCAGGTCAAGGAATTTGAGTTTTAGTTTAAAGGCAATAAAACTTTAAAATTTAGATAGGGAAAACTTATCAGACTTGTATTTTATAAAGCTCACTCCAGGAGCTTGGAATGGTGTGGATAATGGGGAGAGGATGTGCTAGCAGAGGCTAAATAAAAAATGGCCCTGAAAACCATGTGGTAATAACTGATTGGATGTGGGAGGTAAAAAAGAGGAAAAATTAAAGATAATTTCTTTAAAAATATATATTTTATTGGTATTTTTACTGAGAGGAATAGAGAGGGATAGAGAGTTAGAAACATCGATGAGAGAGAAACATTGATCAGTTGCCTCCTGCACACCCCCTACTGGGGATGTGCCCGCAACCAATGCACATGCCCTTGACCAGAATTGAACCTGGGACCCTTCAGTCTACAGGCCAATGCTCTATCCACTGAGCAAAACTGGTTAGGGCTAAAGATAATTTCTTGATTGAGTAGCAGTTATAGGAATATTGGAATGGAGTGGATCTAAGGTGGAGATAGGTTGGATGTAATGAATGCTATTTAAAATACTATAGTGACTTTAAAGTGAATGCGAGAGACCTTTATTAGGGAAAATGTGTATGTGTGTGTGTGCCTGTTTGAGAAAAAGAGGAAGGGTGGGCATTAGGGAGAGAAGAAGAAGAAGAAGAAGAAGAAGAAGAAGAAGAAGAAGAAGAAGAGGAGGAGGAGGAGGAGGAGGAGGAGGAGGAGGAGGAGGAGGAGGAGGAGGAAGAAGAAGAAGAAGAAGAAGAAGAAGAAGAAGAGAGAGAGAGAGAGAGAGAGAGAGAGAGAGAGAGAGAGAGAGAGAGAGAGAGAGAGAGAGGAGAGAGAGAGAGAGAGAGAGAGAGAGAGAGAGAGAGAGGAGGGAGAAAGCTCAGATAAAAGTTTAGACTGGAAATAAATATTTTAAAAATAAGTGGAATATTTCTTGTCTACCTAAAATTTGTATCTCCTTTTTTAATACACATACCATTTGCTTTCTTTTCCAGGGTTTATTTGGTATTTATCACTTAATTTCTTGAATTATTAATTTTTTCATGTATAGTACATGCCTCCTTTCTCTACCAGATCTTAAAATACATTTTAAAATGCTCATAAGGACTGCCATCCATTCAGCCACCCAGCATTCCAAAGGTTGTGCAACCTTGTCGGCAACATCTAAGAAAACATCTGCCTCGCCTCCTGCCAAATCTATGCCATGAATAGATGCATCTAATGGGAAAAGTGGCTGGGCCACATGAAGAGAAAATTACATTTTCTTCTGAGCCTGAAAACATTAAAGAATGGTAAATTCTTGCAAATCTTGTTTCTAGCAACAAGCAAACAATGAGCAGCAAGGCGTTGGAAACCAAGGATCTAGTGGCCAAGTGTGGCAAGTGAGAGAAATGAGCACAGCAATAGCAGAGCCACCTGCATGTGACTTGCCCTGTGGTCTTAGGCAATTAATATTTTAGTGAGAACCACCATTTATTTACATTATGATTCATTACTGTTAATGAATCGAAATGTAAATATCTGTGTTTTCCGATGGTCTGAGGCTCTACAACAGCAGCTCTCAACCTGTGGGTCACAACCCACAGGTTGAGAACCACCAGCAGGGTCGCCTAAGACCATTGGAAAATACAGATATTTACATTACAATTCATTAACAGTAGCAAAATTGCAGTTATGAAGTAGCAACGAAAATAATTTTATGGTTGGGGGTCACCATAACATGAGGAATTGTATTAAAGGGTCGCAACATTAGGAAAGTTGTGAACCAATGATAGAGACTTAGTAAAAATTCTCTGTGTTTCTCTTACAAAACAAGACCAGATTCAAATCTGGCACTCCTGTTATTGTAAATAAAGATATTTACATTATGGTCCAGTTGGCATGGCTTGATGGTTGAGCATTGGCCCATGAACCAGGAGAGCACAGTTTGATTCCAGGTCGGGGCACGTGCCTGAGTTTGAGGCATGAAGCCCAGTAGAGAGTATGCAGCAGGCAGCCAGCCAATCAATGATTCTCTGTCATCATGGGTGCTTCTCTCTCTCTTTCCTTCTCCCTTCCTCTCTGAAATCAATAAAATATATTAAAAAAAAGAATTATGGGACACAGGTAGGCTTATTTGTTAATATTTTCTGGGGCTATATTGCCTGGCAACAACAGAATTGAGACACCATTTAGATCACAGAATCTCTGATTACCAGGTGTCACTCAGGTTTGAACACTATTCTGTAGTGTGGGTCTCTAAGACAATGTAGAAAAAAGTGATTTTTTTTTTTTTACATTTATATTACTGTTGTTCAAGTGTGCTTCCTTTTGTGAGAGGAGAGTTAACCTCTATGCCACCACTAAGCCTTGTTATTTTAGTTTTAGGCTACTGCCTTTGAAAACTGTGCTTCATATATTCATACCTAGGGAACTATATTTTAAATGTATATGCTAGCTTGCTACCATCCCTTTTCCATTCTTTTGAATGGGCAACATTTTTTTTTTTTTTGCTTGTTCTGGTACAACAAGTAAGTTTTCTTTCCCATGAGGTGTTCTGAACTATTTTCTAAAGCTTAAGTTCAGTTACTTAAAATACATTTTCTTCTATTATAATTTTATCTCATTTTATTTTTTATGCTCTTAGTTTCCATCATTGTTTAATTGTTATCACCAAAGTTTCCTTCCAGCATTACCTTCTCACTTCTGTTTTTGAAGTTATTTGTCCAATATGACTTTATATCTTTAAGATCACTACACTTTTACTTTTGTTTTTGATGATGTCATTCAATATTATTTCTTATGTTTCACACCTTTCAAATGGACTGTTTTTACATCAAGATTTTATCCAGTCTGTTACATAGCCTTTTGCTTTTCTGGATCATATGCTAGTTGCTAAACTATAATCATTCTATCAAATTGTCCAAAAAATGTTCCTTTCAGATGAACATATGAAATATGTTTTTAATTCCATCAGGATACAAGCAAGTAAAGCTTTGCCAGATAAATAAAATAGAACTCATGGCATTTTTATGGTAGTAGTGTCCTTTTCTGAGAATTCATTCACTCATTTTGCGATTGTTATTGCAGGTACCATGTGGATATTGTAGTTACAAAGATTTCTGGGACTCAGTGTTTCCCAACTGCGGAACTATTGACATTTTGACTGATTACTTCTTTAATACAAGAGCCTAGTGTGAGCTTTGTAGAATGTTTACCACATCCCACACAGTCTACACTTTGAAAGACTTATTTTCCAAATGGGAATGACCTTTAAATGAATAGTTACTTCACAGGGTGATAAGTGCTGGGATAAAAGTATGTATAGATTGCCATAAGAGCTAAAAAAAAAAAAAAAAAAAAAAAAAAAAAAAAACAACAACAACAACAAAAAAAGAACGCCTAGCAGTTGAGTAATTAGGGGAAACTTCAAGAAGAGCTGACATTTCCGCTGCGTTTTGTAGAACCTTGCTCTATGAATCACATGTATTTGCACATATAAAAAGAATCAGTGAAAATAATAAGAGTACAATATTAACACATGTCCTCAAAGGAAGTGATATAAGATATTTTGCACCACAGTAACTCTAAAAATTCCCAATAAACTTTGCTGCATTACACCCTATGATCCTTCCCTCATGGCTGGCTAAGGAGTCTTCTGGGGTGATTTTGTTCACCATAGGAAGGCTAGCAGCATCCAAGGGCTCTACCTACCAGATAGATTTTCACAACCAAAGTATCTCCAGGTATTTTCAAATGTGCCCTGGGTTGGGGTGAGAGGGAAAAACCACCTTGCACTGTCATCCATTTTGCTAGAGAAATACTTTAGGTCTTTATCCCTTCACTTTACTGGTTAGGAGGAGGTGACCTTTTTATCTCCATTTGTTTACCTCCCTGCTAGGTGAGTTCTCATGTGGCCTGTCCTTATGCAATTCAAGCCAGCCTGCTGGAGAGATGCAGGCATTTGACTTTGCACCTACTTCCTTACAGCAAGTACATGTGGATCTGGGGTTATCTTTTTGTCCTTACAGGGTGTGATTTCCTCTTACAAATGACTAGCCTTGAAGATGTGATGGCCACCATAGGTTAGCAAGCAAGTATTAGACCTGGTCACACATTTGGGCTATGCCCTCAGTCAGTAACAGTGAAATTTTGACCTCTATCTAGCTGAACCTAATATCTTGCTGATTTGTAAATTTACCTATTAATAGTTATCTTCTGGAGAAATTTTAATGCAATTGGTTGTATTTAATAAAGTTTACTGACCTATGGTCATATTATATATGTAAAATGGTAGAAATGTGTAAAATTTGATTGTTACTCTTATCATTGCTATCTCTCCAGTCTATCATGTTCTTTTCCCAAAAGTATCAGAGCTAATACCTTTTTCTCATCTCAGCTTATGTTTCCTTTTTAAGACAGTCCATCTCCACTACCCAAACTAAAGTCTCCTTTTTGCCTTCACTTTGTATATTTTTAGCCTGTTTCATTTTCTTTTTAACCTTTATCACTGAAAAATATCATACGTTTATGTTAGCGAATTCATTCTCCCCCCCCGCCGCAAGATTTAAGATCCATGAAGGCAAGTAACTTGCCAATCTTATTCACACCATAAATAGCTTCCCAATCACTGTTCGTTTAATGAAGATATTTGTGTATGCATACATGAATTATTCTTTACCAGTGAGAAGTCTGAATACTAGACTATTTACAAAGAAACACCACTATTATCTGGATGTTGTGGAAATATTGGAATGGAGTGTATATTTTTACATTTACATTTCTGTCAGGCATCTACAATTAACAGTTGCCATGGAGATATCCTGATATTTTTCATTTCATTTTGCTTACTAATTTTAATGAAAACTATAATGAATATATATTTGTTCAAGTACTGTGGAATACACATGATGGAAAAAGGTAGATAAGTCCGAGGATCACTAGTTCCTAGATACCTACATCTGCTGGCAAGTTGACTTTGACATTTCTGATAATATGCTTTTTAGAAATTCAAATAATGAAGTAAATATTAGGTGAAATGCTTAGGTATGTTTTTCATTTATCTGAATATCTGACATATCACAACAAAACTATGCAGAGTAGGTAAGGGCATGGAATTTGGATTCAGGCCACCTTGGTCTGAATCCCAGTTCTACTTCTCACTAGTTATTTGACTTGGAACAAATTAAAAGATATTTTTGCACCTTAGTTTTCTCATATGTGATATGGGGATGCTAATAAGAATCCCTATATCATAGGGTTAATGTGATGATTAAGATAGTAAAGGTAAAGTACATAAATAGTGCCAGACACATGGTAAGTGCACTGTAAGAGTAAGCTGCAAAATACTTTGGAAAAAAATAAAATAAAATATTCTGGGAATGCGTTCAAAGTTAGAAATTACTTAATAAATTGTCTAAATCAGAGTTTCCTAAAGTTCTCCTAAGGAATTATAGGTGAGTTAAAAAAATTCAAATGGACAGGGCATTTTTGAAAACAAGAGTTAGATTTCTTATTGGCAGGACTTCTAAAATAAAATATACAGATGTTCATTGTGATTCTCTAACAGATTGAAACATTTCAGAGATATTTCCTGTTTATGTGACCAAGAACATTTTTCTTTACTCTCTTTTAGTACATTTCTTAGACAAGGACCACAGTTTAAAAAAACTTTTTGGAGATGATGAAATTGAATTCCATGAAATCATGTACATAGTCATATTTAAGCATATTATTCTAAATACTTAAATTCCAACAGATCACATTTCTTTGTCTGCTTGAAATTCTGACCTGTTAGAGTTTTCTGTCACATCAGCACCCAATATTCACTTCAGGCTTTTCTTGCATTTTTTACTTTTTTGGACATGAAACCCTGGTCTTATTTTTACATTCCCTTTAAAGACCATATTAGGCCCGACGGAAGGTACAGTTCAATTTCAGGTCAGGGCACATGCTGGTTGCAGGCTTGATCATCAGTGTGAGAGTTTCAGAGGGCAGTTGATCAATGATTCTCTCTCATCATTGATGTTTCTATCTTTCTCTCCCTCTCCTTTCCTCTCTGAAATAAATAAAAATATATTAAAAATAAAAAAAAGGCCACATTGGTGTTTGTACTGGCATTATTCACTGCAACCTCAGAAAGAAAATGCTCACTTCTTAGGGACAGGAGAATTGTCCACTTGCTTGAGGTGACACAGAAAGTTAGTGACAGAGCTGATATGGAATCATCTCCATCTAAATCTGGCCTGATTTGTTTGCTTCACCATTGATTAAATCTGACTGTTTTTATGAAAAGTATGTGCTCTGCAGCTCACTGTAGTCTAAGAGGAGTCAGCAAACTGTTATTGTAAAGGTCCAGATAGGAAGTGTTTCAGGATTTGCTGTCCATATGATCTCTGTCACAATTCTGCTGTCGAACAAAAGTAGCCACAAACGTTAGGTTGACAAATGGGCATGGCTATCTATACTAATAAAAGGGTAATATGCATAGACCAGGGGACATTCTGGGAGACCTTACAGACACCCTTCTGGATAAAGCCATGGTGGCAGGGCCAAAGCAGAGGCAGATAGGGGTGATCACGTTGGCAGGGAGAGTCAGTTGGAGATGAGTAGGCCAAGGAAGGGCAGTTGGGGATGAGCAGGCTGGAGGGTGGGCCAGTTGTGGGAGAGCAGGCCAGTGGTGGGGAAGGCAGCTGTGGGCAATTAGGCCAGAAAGGGGGGCAGTTGGGGATGAGCAGGCTGGTGTGGGGGGAGTTGGGGGTGAGCAGGCTGGTGGGATGAGCAGTTTGGGGCTAGCAGGCAGGTGAGTGGTTAGGAGCCAGTGGTCCCGGATTATGAGAGGGATGTCTGACTACAAATTTAGGCCTGATCTTGCAGTTGGACATCCTCCAAGGGGTTCCAGATTGGAGAGGGTGCAAGATGGGCTGAGGGACAGCCCCCTCTGTGCACAAATTTCATGCATCGGACCACTAGTCTATAATAATAAAAGTGTAATATGCTAATTAGACTGGACGTTCTTCTGGATGTCCTTCCAGACATCCTCCTGGACAACCTTCTGGACAAAGCTGCAGTGGCAGAGGCTGAGGCAGAGGTGGTCACCGAGGCAGGTGAGGGCTGAGGCAGTAGCAGCCACAGCAGCAGAGGGAGCCGAGCCCATTGCACAAATTTTTTGCATTGGGCCTCTAGTGTTCCAATGAAGCTTTGTTTATAAAAACAGGGATACCATCCTTGGACCATAGTTTCCCAACCTCTGGTCATATCAGTCCTTAAAATTTCACACCGAGATGACTTTCTAGGTTTATAAGATTGGCCCTAAAAAATCTTCAGGTAATCCTTGAATACAGATATGGCAGATAAATTAGGACTGAGGATCCTTATTATTAGGGAACTAGAGGCTCAGTGAACAAAATTTGTGCACAGAGGGGGAGGTCCTCCTCAGCCCAGCCTGCATCCTTTCCAATCCAAGACTCCCCTCAGGGGATGTCTGACTGATGGTTTAGGCCTGTAGTCGGATATCCCTCTCACAATCCTGGACTGCTGGCTCCTAATCACTCACCTGCCTGCCTGCCTAGTCACCCGTAACTGCCCTCCCATGCTGGCCTGATTGCCCTTAATTGCCCTCCACTGCTGGCCAGGTCACTCCCAGCTGCCCCCCTGCCAGCCTGGTCACCCCTTACTGCACCCCTGTTGGCCTGGTCATCCCCAACTGCCCCCTCCCTGCTGGCCCCTCCACCAGCCCAGTTGCCCCTCACTGCCCTTGCTGCCAACCTAATCACCCTCAACTGCCCCCCCACCAGCTGGTTGCCACTAACTGCCCCCCTTACTGGCCTGATCATCCCTAAACTGCCCCTTCTAGCCAGCCTGGTTACCCCCAACTGCCCCCCTGCCAACCTGGTCACCCTTCACAGCCCCCTCGCCAGCCTGGTCACCCCAAGCAGTTCTGCTATTCAGTCGTTTGGTCATCCCTCACTAACCCCTTGCTGGCCTGGTTGTAGGCAGCCATCTTATGAGGGTGTGATGGTCAATTTGCATATTACCTCTTTATTATATAGGATTGCCAATAATAACCATTTATATGCTATTTGAAATTCCCATTTTTTTTTTAGGGTATATGTTACTGGAAATTAGGAACATTTTTTTTTTAAACTCAGTCATTCGATTGCATTTATGAATATCAGTCCTTACTAGCATGCTATTACTTTCTATCAATAGCATCTACCCAATTGAAAATCTGGAAAAAGATTCTAGTTGGAACAATGATGGAAAATAATGCATAGCTAGGTTCATCTGTCACTTTAATGAAATTATACAATCTATGATCTTGTCTTTTTATCAGACTCAGAGGTTTTATGTATTTAAATGTACCATTACCTCTGAAGCCACATAGAGTTGGCAGGACTATTGTTTTCCCATAAATTCCCAGTGCAGTACTTGGGTTTGCGGTCTCTCGCAGGATCCTACAAATTTTTGGCACAGGCTTATGCATTATGAGCTCATACATTCCAGCTCTTAACTTGTCTTTCAAATGTGCTCAAATACTCTCTAATTAGTGATGATACATGGCACAAGGATCAGAAAACTCCTTTTTTGCTGTTATTGTCCAATGCATTTTTCTTATTGAAACTTAGAGAAAGAATATACTATCTTTTCACTTTGCTTAATCTGTGACCTATATCTAATGGACATTTACATTTTATAACTAAGACCTGCCAATTTTAACCATATTATCATGTTCTTCCCTTGTTAATAATCTCTCTGGAAAGGAATCTCATATTATAAATTTTTGAAATAATTTTTCTTTATAGCACAGATACTCAAGACCAGATGCCTAGGTATTAACATTCTTTAAAAATGCAAATGCTGGCACAATTCATGTTGAGAAATCATAAATAAATCACCTTTAGACACCAAGAAATATTAAACATTTCTTATCTAATGACAGATAAACATAATTGCTAAGATCAGATTTTTATATAAAAATTTTACTTTATTACTGTACCTTAAAACTAATGTCACAGCTATTATTTTTGTGCACTCCCTATCACTTTAATTCCTGTTCTTCCTAAGAACAACAGCGACAAAAGGCTAACCTGGCTTCCTGGAATCTTGTAGAAGGATATGTAACCAAACTAAACAGACAGTATTTTGTAAAAAAATATTGGAAAGGCAATTCTTTTAGAAAAGTATGTTAATATTTCTCGATTAAGGTATTACTTTTTTACAGCATTTAATTTATTATGATGAATATTTAGAGTATATTCCTATATAATAAAGAGGTCATATGCAAATTAACCCTCATGCCGTTACAAGATGGCTGTGTTCGCCCAAAATGGAGGTGGGTTCCCTTAAGAACGATCAGCAGGGACCAGGGGCTGCACGGTGCCAGGCCCGGGTGGGGGACCTGAGGATGTGCCTTTGTCCAGTGGGGCTTGACTGGGGACCTCAGGGCACCCACTTCTCCTCCCTACCCCTCTGCCCCCCTGCCCTGGTGCTGGGCTGGGGGGCCTTAGGCCGAACCCCTTGCCAGGTGAGGCTTGATGGGGGACCTATGGCATGTCACCAAGCCTGCATCTGAGGCTACACCCTCCACCCAGCAGGGCTTGATGGGGGACCTGAGGCTGAGCTCCCCACCAGAGAGGCTTGACAGGTGATCTGAGGCTGTGCCCCAAGCCCACACCAGACTGGGGGACCTGAGGCTGCACCCTCTGCTGGGCAGAGCTTGACCAGGGTGGGGACAGCCGGGTCTGGGTCTTGTGTGATTTCGAGGTGCACATGGGTGGGTGGGGACTTGACTCTGTGCCCTGTGGCATACCCCAGATTCTGATAGGAGGATGATTTTCATATACATTTTACTAATTTTCTTTAATCTCTGACACTTCTATTAGCAATATTAAAATATTTCCTTTAATTAATTTCTTTTTAATATGCATAATTTTGTGCACTGGGCCACTGGTATGTGATATCAAGCTATCACAAATCTGAGTATTTGCTTTGGAAATGCTTTTTCCTTATAAAAACTTAACATTTAAAGCTCTTAATTGATTTTTGTGATGTCTTGTAGAAAACATTTTCTTTCCTCTACTTACTTATCTCTAATTTAATTCACAGCATAAACAAGATTCTGTATGAAGAAATAAACTCAAGTAACCTCCCAAGGATATTTCTAGTTTACACTGTAAGGCATACTTGTTCAGTGACATAGATTAAAGTAAAAAACTCCCCAAGAAACAGAACCTTAAGAACAGCAAACTGAGATCTAAGACAAATTCTGCACTAGTTCCTTCTAATGTAAGGTCTAATAAAATTGAATTGCATCCCTCTCTCTCTCTCTCTCTAGTATTCTTGGGTTTATAATCAGAACCAATATTTCATTCACTCTATAAATTTTCCCACTGGCCAAAAATCATTGTGTATTCTCTAACTCAAGACAAGATATAATTGCACTTGTAAGGTTTTCTGAGTTCTTTGCAAAGGTCCCATGCAAACAGGAGCCATGCCAATTATCTCTGTGAGAGCTACATCACGGAAGCTGAGTCTCTGAGCTTACACTGCGGCAGAACAATCAGAAGGTTATAAGAAACAACCAGCGATGAAGATTCTCCTTTTCACTAGAGCACATGTGTCAAACACAAGGCCCGCGGGCCAAATCCGTCCCGCCAGGCCTTGCAATGTGGCCCGCACCGCGCTGTCATCACTGCACTCCGCTGCGTTTCCATCACAATGACAGTTTATGACTGTTCAGTAAACCATTCGGCCCGCGATTTAGGCTGGATTTTAGATTTTGGCCCCTTCTCTGATTGAGTTCGACACCCCTACACTAGAGTATATTGCAACCTACATTATTTACTCATGAAGACATTTTGAATGGTGCTGAATAAGTGCTTAAGCAGAGTCAGGCTATTCCCAAACTTTTATAGATAACTGAGCAGGGAACTGCACAAGACATTTCTCTTCTAAGAGGCTCCTTTAACACGCAGGTGTGCACACACAGGTGTTTCAGGCACATTGTTCACCCTATAAAAAGCTATGACTTGTCACATTGAGCTTTCTGAATATTGATTCATGTACTTCCATGTAGATTTGGCGTCCAATTGTTAAACCTCTAACTGATGTATATTACTTACACAACCGTGTGACTAACACATCAGAGAATGTGAACTTCAGAGGATAAAGGCCTTTGAAAACAATCTACAAGGTAGCCCTGGCTGGCTTCCTAGGCAACCATCATTTTCCTTCCCTTCCTTCCTTGACAGCAGCACCTGCCCTTTATCCAAAACTGGAAATGCCAGATTGTCAATAGGTAAAGCTTTTTCTGCAGCTGGGACATGAATGTGTCACTCAGTTCTGGCGACTGGAACAGGAAGAGAAATCTACTGGGTGAGATGCTAAGAAAAAACAAACAAACAAATAACAACAACCTTCTTCCTTGATTTAAAAGAAGGAGGGAGCTATGAGAACTTTTTCCTGTTTCCCCTTTTTGTTCAGAGTTGGATGAGAATGTGATGTCTGGAGCTGCAGTGGACACTTGCAACCATGAGGTAACAAGTCCAAGGCTGACAACCACAGACTGTGGATAGCAGTATAAAAAAAAAAAACAGAAAAATCCCAGGCTTTTGATAAAATCATTAAGCTCCTGAGAATTCTGTTTCTTGGAGCCCAAAACATATTTCCAAGCACACTCCCACTACTGCACTATTAAAAACCCATAGAGCGTGTCACATAGCTTGTTGGTGGCAAAGCTAAAGCAAAAAATAGTTCTTTTTTTGTTTTTGTTTTTGTTTTTATGTCCCAGAAGAGTCTGATATACCTCACATTTTAAAAGGAAAGAAGGTGAAGGGATTAGCCAAAGGATATATTATATATGCATAACCCATAGACACAGACAACGGTGAGGCGATGGCCAGAATGAAGGGAGTGTGGGGGCTGGGTGGGTGTGGGCAAAGTGGGGCAGGAATAGGGATGTTTATAATGATGTCAATAATAAAAATAAAGTTAAAAAAATCCTGGTATAATAATGTGAGTTTTAGTAGATTTTAACCAAAAATAGAAAATAAAAAACAAATAATTTTAACAATTCTGATCTTGATTTAAAAATTTTGACAATACTGCCAAAACCGGTTTGGCTCAGTGGACAGAGCGTCGGTCTGCAGACTGAAAGGTCCCAGGTTCGATTCCCGTCAAGGGCATGTACATTGGTTGCAGGCACATCCCCAGTAGCGGGTGTGCAGGAGGCAGCTGGTTGATGTTTCTCTTTCATCGATGTTTCTAACTCTCTATCCCTCTTCCTTCCTCTCTGTAAAAAATCAATAAAATATATTTTTTAAAATTCTTAAAATTTTTTTTGACAATACTAAACTAACAAAGAAATAAATATCTTACTAGTTAAGTTGACTGCAAGGGTACATTTTAAATAATTTTAAAAATATAAAATATACATAAAAGTATATGCACAGCTTCATATGTTACTTATAATTTAAAAAACATTTCTATAAATCATTTAAATTTAAGAGTGGTTTATGGTGTTTTTTTTTTCTTTCTGCATTTAACTTCTCAATATTTTAGTTTTCCAATCATTGATTGTGTGTATTTTGGTGTGATTTTTGATATATTTATAATTTCTGTTTTTCAGAAACATGACTGTGATCCTATATATAAATTGTTTTTTACTTTAAACAATTTATTTTATTGTTGAGAGTATTACAGATGTCTCCCATTATTTCCTCATTGTCCCCCTGGACCCATCTCCCACTCCACCCCAGGTCTTCACCTGTCTATTGTTTGTGCCCATGAGCTACACATATCTGCTTACAAGTTATTTTGTTAATCTCTTTCTGCTCTTCTTCCCACCTTCCCTCTAAGATCTGTCAGTTTGTTTCATGCTTCCATGTCTGTAGTTCTATCTTGTTGGTCAATTTATTTTGTTCCTTGGATTCTACATATAAGTGAGACCGTGTAATATTTGTCTTTCTCTGACTGGCTTATTTCGCTTAGCATAATATTCTCCAAGTCCACCCATAATGTCTCCAAATTCCTTCTTCTTCTTTTGAAATGTTGAAACCTACATTATTGGCATATTTTTTGATAGTGTCTATCAATATGTAGAATACAATTAGGTTTTATTTAAAAATTGGAATGATGTGTACTTTCGGCTCCATATGTTCATTTAAAATAGCAATGTTAAGAACAAATTTTACTTAGGATAACTTTCTGGTTGGCTTTAACTAAAAATATTTTTCCATGGATATAATTTGGCATACAGATTATCAAGCTAAAATATGATTATAACAATCAGCACTTAGAAGTTATGATATCAAATATAATAAGATAGCTATCAGAAGTAATAGACTAGTACAATAGAAATAACAATGGGTAAGAAATCTCCTCTAAATGAGACCATTGTGAAATGTGCCTCATAATGAAACTCATTTCAAAGAACTATAAAAGACACTGAAGTTTAATTGCATTATTTCTCATGATAATTATATTCATGTAAAGTAAATCTTGCTTTAAAATACTCATATATTCAACCATTGCTTCTCAACATACTCTCATGAAAAATTACATTTCTGAACCTGACTTTTATTGAAGAAAGATTAACTTTTTGTTAATGTGACAAAACAGCTAATTGCAAAAGAGAAAGAAAAATCTAATCATATTATTGTTATCATTGTGGCCAAAATAGCAAGTTAATAATCTAAGTTCTTTAATGTTGTACCACATTGATACTTCATTTTACAAATTTTCTGTAAATCAAATGTTTTAAATTCATTAAGCAAATAATTCTTTCATTAATGTAACTAATATATATATATTAAGTACGTATTAGGTGCTGGGACTAAAATGTGATTGTTGCCTTCAAGTACTTCACAACCTAGTGGAACAGACATAAAGCTTATAATTACCAGTAATAAAGGATACTATGAGGTTTTTATTGTGTGTGTGTTAGCAATTAAAAGATTGACAAGACATAGACCCTGCCCTGAAGAAGCTTACTTTCTACTAGAAAATTTAGTAATTAAATGATATGAAATTAATGCATTACTTTATTATGATTGAGATTTATGCTCCCCAGAAGATGGCAGATTGCTATGAGAACTTGCAATTCAGGACCTGACACTACAATTAAGGTTTAAGAGTTCACTAGATAAAGAAGGCAGAAAGGGAATTCCAGGAAAAGAAAATGCACCAGCATTCACCTTGGTATTTGTCATGTTCTGGAAAAAGCAGACTATTTCCTCAAAAAAGTTTTTGCAAAATGAAATGGATCAGAGGAGTTCTTTGATTGCTTAATATTAATGCTCAGCCAAAAATACATATTTTTTTAAAAAATATTAATGCTCAAAGAAGAAACAGGAAGTTTTTTTTCAAGAGCAATCCACTCAAGGAGAAGACTGGTTCAGAGAATTATTTGCCCTTCAGGCTGTAATAGGCCGTGTTCCCCCAGTCTAAAGCACTGGGGTAAGCAGGGACTCATTCTTAAGGATGGAGAACCATCTGTGTCAAAGTAAGAAGATGGAGCTTACTTTTCCTAGAAGTAAAGGATGGGTTGAGTGTCGCAGTAAAGCAATGATACAAAGAATTTATCTCTTACTTCTTTGATGAATGTTACCACTGTTCTCTTTGTAAAATAAAATAGAAATTTGAAAGCCATTCTAAATCTTTGTTTGATCACTCTCCATATTAGTCAATTATAAGCACTTGGTTATTCTATATACGCTATATATCTTGAATGTACTTTTTTCATTCTTGCTGTCAGACCCACATTTCAAATATGGCTTCATATGAGGTAATATTAGAATTAAGGATTAAAAGAGGAGGAGTTCCTTAGGCCCTTTCATTCTTAGTCTACTTACTTCTTAGTTTAGCCCCTTTTACTTGGACTATGGTAACCAGGCCTTTGTAACAGCCTCTTTTTTAAAAATATATTTTATTGATTTTTTACAGAGAGGAAGAGAGAGGGACAGATAGAAACATCGATGAGAGAGAATCATCGACAAGCTGCCTCTTGCACACCCCCCACTGGGGATGTGCCCACAACCAAGGCACATGCCCCTGACCGGAATCGAACCCGGGATCCTCCAGTCCGCAGGCTGACACTCTATCCACTGAGCCAAACTGGTTTCAGCAGTAACAACCTCTTCACTAGTTTGTCTGCCTCTACTTCCATCTCCTTCCAAGCTATACTTATCACTGTCACAGAATAATCCCCCAAATAATTTGACATAAAGCTTATAATTACCAGTAATAAAGTTGTCATTTCTGGGATCAGATCTCAAATTATTTTAGGAAAAGTTCTGAACTCTTCAACATTGCTTATAATTTTTTAAAATATTTCATTGATTTTTTACAGAGAGGAAAGGAGAGAGAGAGTTAGAAACATCGATGAGAGAGAAACATCGATCAGATGCCTCCTGCACACGCCCTACTAGGGATGTGCCCACCACCAATGTACATGCCCTTGACCAGAATCGAACCTGGGACCTTCCAGTCCACTGAGCCAAACCGGTTTCAGCAACATTGCTTATAATTTGACACCTGTTTACCTTTGCGGCTTTATTGCCTGAAAAAACCCTATACATATTAATCCAGTCATAAGTATGGTTCTCTACTGGGAATCATTCTCTGGTAGATTTGGCTTTGGAGGTCATGAGGTTAAATTTCACTTTTCAAAACATATTTTAGAGAACTCCTCAGAGGTAAAAAAAAAGACAACAGAATAATTCAATTTTTCTTTTTTACAGAATTTATTAGGGTGGCATTGATTAATAAAATTGTATAGGTTTCAGGTGTATAATTCTAAAATAGATCATCTGAATATTGTATTTTATGTTCACCACCCCACCCCAAGTCAACTCTCCTCTCACCACCATTTATCCCTTCTTTACCCTTTTTATCTCCTCCCATCCCGAATTCCCTCTGGTAATCACCATACCATTGTCTATGAGTACTTTTCTTAATCCCTTCATCTTTTGCACCTAGGAGAATGCTTTCATTTTCATGAGAAGAAATTGGGAGTTACTAGGGAAGATATTTGTTATGATTTCACCTCTTGAAAGAACTTTATGTTATCAAAAAACTGTCAATTTTTATAGAGAAAGCACTGAAGCTATTGGATTGTATGCAAAAAAATATGAAATCTGTCATGTGAAGCTGATCAGTAGAAAATAATCTTTAAAAATCTATGGAGGAATTTAATGTACAACATGATGACTATAGTTAATACTGCTGTGTGGCATATATGAAATTTGTTAAGATAGTAAATTCTAAGAGTTATCATCACAAGGGAATTATCTTTTCATTGCATCTATATGACCTGATGGACGCATCTATTTCATTGCATCTATATGACCTGATGTTAGCATCCATCACGTCATAGATGCAGTGAAAAGATAAAAATTCCCTTGTGATGATAACTCTTAGAATATATGATGATAACACTTAGAATATATGATGATAACTCTTTAAATATATCTAAGTTAAACCATTATGCTATACAGCTTAAACTAATAATGATGTATGTCATTGTATCTCAATGATTCTGTAAAAAACTTGAAGGAAAAAGCTTTGAAGAATAAAAAGCTTGTAATAAATATACATAATATATTTAAATGAAATGGAAATAAACTTAAAATATCTATTTAAATCAGTTTGGCCTAGAACTTAAGGAAGTACTCAATGAAGTAGTTCCTAGAACTCAAAGAGAGAATCTGTCACTGTTTCATGATGTAAGAACTATTAAGTTAGATGCAGATTCTGAGTTTTCTAATAAAGATCTGGAGGTAATGAGATCTCCAGTATGGTGACTTCTCTTCTTTAATTTCACATGATGTATTCTTCTGAATCAACCAATACCATTGGCTCTTCTCTCTCCATACCAGTTCATAGGCAACAGACTCATCAATAATATTGCTTCTCAAATAAATTGATAGTTACAAAATAGTCACGGGAATATAAAGTATAGCAAAGGGAATATAGTCAATAAAGTATTGGGGGGGAGCATAATATTGTATTGCCAATACTACAGTATTGCCTAACCACTGTGTTGTACACTTAAAGCTATTATAAAATAATATTGAATGTAAATTGCAACTGAAAAAGAAAATTTAAATTAAAAAACATTGCTTTTCACTTATAACAGGGATTTTCAAACAAGTCCAACAGGTCAAATTTGGTCCATTAACTTTGTGTGTGTGTGTGTGCATGTGTGTGTTCTCTTTATTGATTAAGGTATTACATATGTGTTCTTATCCCTCCATTGCCCTTCTAACCCTCCCTCCCCCCCGCTCATGTCTTATCCCTCCTGGTGTCTATGTCCACTGGTTATGCTTATATACATGCATACAAGTCCTCTGGTTGATCTCTCCCCCTGACCCCTAATCTTCCCTCTGAGGTTTGACATACCGATCGATGCTTCTCTGTTTCTGGATCTGTTTTTATTCAGCCATTTATGTTGTTCATTATATTCCACAAATGAGTTAACTTTTTATATAATCTAAAATTAAGAATGGTTTTTCTATTTTAAACAGTTGAAAAAAAAGAATAATATTTCATTACCTATTCAAATGATATTAAATTCAGGTTTTAGTGTCCATGAGTAAAGTTTTATTGAAACACAGTCATGCTCAGTTGTTTGAATACTGTCTTTGGCTGCTTGTGTGCTATAAGGGCAGAGTAGTTGCGATAGAGACCCTATGGCCTGCAAAGCCTAAAATAGTTACCATTTGTCCTGTCATAGGAACAAGTTGCTGATTCTAAATTAAAGTGATGCCTGTTATGAACTGAATGTTTGTGTGCTTTTAAAATTTATGTTAAAGCCCGAACCCCCAATGTGATGGTATTTGGAGGTAGGGCCTTTGGGAGGTAATTCAATTTAGAAGTCATGAGCATAGAGCCCCCAGAATGAGATAAATATCCTTAAGAAGAGGAAGAGAGATCAGAGCTCTCTCTCTACCATGTGAGGACACAGTGATAAGGTGGCATGTGCAAGCCATCAAGTGAGCCCTTGTCAAGGAACAGAATTGGCTGATCTTGGACTTCTGAGTCTCCAGAACTATGAAAAGCAAATTCCTATTGTTTAAGCTAGTCTTTGATATTCATTATGGCAGCCTGGGTTAACTAATACAATACCTAATAGTTGAAAATTGTAGTCTTGGGTCATGTTTTAATTGGTTGTCCAGCATCTGGCATTTTTAATAATTCCTGATTTAAGAGTCCTGGTAGGAGGTAAAGCTTGCCTACCAACAAAGGAAAAAATACCCCTGTCTGCTGGTAGCTAGTCTGGCTGCCGTTTTCTAGACTATAGTCTTTTTCTGCTTATCACAAAACATCAGCCTTAGTTGAAGACTCTTCATGATCATGATAGAACAAAGCAAAAACAAGACAACTGCAAAATCATAACTGAACAGAGATAAAAGCAATCAACTTGTACTTGTACTACTGGGAGGGTCTACTTCTTCCTTAATGGCAATTGTAGTTCTTTTCAATACCCCTGATTTCATAAGTTAAAAACTCTAAAATAGCCAATAACCTCACTTTCAGAAAATACCCAAAATTCAGAAAAGACTACATTCTTAAATCTTCTCCAAAGCACACCTGTCACAAGTCCCTTCTAACTCCCTGTTAGTGGAGATTCTCCATAGTTTGCCACAGTCTGCAGTCTCCCTGGCTGCCATAAATAAACTTAACATTGGTGAGTGGGTGTTTTTGGTGATTTTGCCTGACACCTGGTTTCAGAAGCCAGCCACCTGGTTTTTAAGACTTTCTGGCACCAGTGAATTGGACATCCAGGGTATACAAGTCAGGCTCATGCTCCCCACTCTCCACAGAAGTTACTGACTATGGAGAACTCATTATGCCTCAAGCAACAGTGACAGAGGGTGAAACTGAGGGCATGGTAGCAGTGGTCAGTACCCAGTAGGATGCCAGTTCAAACTGTGACATTCAGTGTTCAGTGCAGGCAACAATGGTATTGCAGCACACGGTGCTTTTTATAATTGCTTTAGCCTGTTTTCAGTTATACTTGTTGTCTTATTGTCAATTCTTTTATTTATTATAGTATTTTATAGCTTAAAGTATTTTATAGCTTAAATCATAGTGTTGGTTATTGTGTGCTCAGCTAAGAACCTGTTGATACTGGAACAGTATTTTGCAAAATCTCCCCATGTAACTTCATGCATGTGGTGACTGAAGTATAATTCTAGTCTCAGAGGCTCTTTTAAGCTCCAGGTCCATTTTTTTTTTACTGTTTACTGAAAATCTCCTTTAATTATACCACACAAACGTCCAATTTGTGTTGTTGAAAACAAAATTAGTGATCTTCCCAGACCTCCTCTATGTCTTGTCTATGTTACTCATGTTACCTAAATCAGAAACCTGCAATTAATTTTTCACCAAGCCCTATGTAGTCTACTCTCTCTGAAATCTATTCTCATTTCTACAGTTATGCTTATTGTTCTAGTTCAAAGCTTTGTTTCCTTCATGGATGACTGCCATTATTTCATTAACTTTGCTACGGTGTCTTCCATTGTTACCACTATAATCCACACTCCACATAGCAGCCACAGATGTCTTTTTAAAATGCAAACCATACTAGTATGATGGCATAGGAAACTCTCTTTTGGTTCACTTTTTCCAGAACAAAGTTTCTTCTTGAATAAAAACTCACATGAAACTGAACTGTTCAGAAATGCTCTTGCGTTAAGATTTCTAGGGCATGTTCAAGTGTGCTATACGGAATGTATAATGCTGTCCATGTTTCTGTTTGATGGAGATCCTTTTTGCTCTCTATTCTAAGCAGAAAGTGACTCTGCTAAAAAAAAATTAAAAACCTTTGACATCTCTCTAACAACACAACATAAGTTGATTTTATGAAGTATTTATTCATTTATTCAATAAATATTTACTAAGCATCCACTATGCACTAGGCCTCATTCTAAGACATGAGTATAACAGAAAGCAAAGCATATAAAGTCTTATCAGTTATGGAGCTACCATTTTACTGGAGAGAAGTTTCTGAGAAAGAGATAAACATAAATATACAATGTATTATATGGGGGGGGGTAAGTGTTATGGAGAAAATAAAACAGAGTGAGATGACTGAGTATATTTGGGGGCTGTTATAACACAAAAAGTGATCAGAGAAAGTAATTCCGAAAAGCTAATATTGTATAAAAGTTCTGAAGGAAGTCAGGAAATGCAATGACATAAGATAGTTTGTATATATAAACACAGAAGACTATACTGGATGAAAGAATGAGCTCTGGAGTTAGACTCTGTGGAGTCAAATCTGTCACAGGCCTTGTGATTTTTGAGCAAGATATTTAATTTCTCAATGCCTCAGTTTGCCTTTTTGTAAAATGGGAGTAATATGAGTAGCTACATTGATGGGTTGTGCATCTTAAGTAAGTTAGTAGATGTAAGGTGCTCAGAGCACATGATAAATTCTCAACAAGAGAAATTATAATTATTATGAAAAATGTACGTTAAAACAAAGCATTGAGGCTGGAACAAAAACTTTCAATATCACAATCTAATCAATAATTTTCAGAAAATAAGGAAGCAAAACCTTTAGTAGAAATCAAATAATGAAGACTCAGAGGCTAAACTTTGCATAGGTCATAAGCAACCACCAAGGAAGATTTTATATCGTTGTCCAAGTATCTGTCGACTATCTACTATGTACCAAGCACCATGTCAGATAATGAACACAAAGATGAGAACATTAAACATTTTTTCCCAGAGAAATTATAGTGTATCAAGAAAGACATTGTAAAATAAGCAATACAGTAAAAGTATAGAAGCAATGCTATTGGACTATAAGGAGGATGTTATAGGAGTATATAATTAAGATAGTAATAAGGGCTATGAAGTAAAAAATAGACCTGCTGGATAACATATAGAAAATCATCTAGATTGAACCAAACCAATTCATTAGCCTCACTTTTATTTTAACTTTTAATCAAAATGCAAGATACCAATAAAATAATACATAGAAACATAATGTTCACTGTATTTTTATGTACTGAACTGGTTACCCATGTAATCAATACCAAGGAGATGAAACAAAGTATTTCCAAAGACAGCCCCCCTCAGGCATGCTTCTCATCACTACCTCGCCTCCCAAAAGATAACCTGTTTCTGAGAGAACAGATTAGATTTTCCTAATGCTGAATTCCACATAAATAAAACATATACGATCCTTGTGCCTGACTTCTTTCTCTGAACATTCATACAGATACTTTACAGCCTATCTCCAATAGCCTATCTCCAAAAGCCTGGAACTGAAAGAAAACAATTCAAATATCAATTGAGAGGTGAAAAGATAGAGCACATAGAATTGATAAACATTATAATATGGACAAATCTCAGAATAATTATATCTGTAAAGGGAATCAGAGTAAGGAAGATAATATATGAAATGATTGCATTTAAAAAACATTCTGGAAGACGTGAACAAATCTATAGTGACAGAAAGCAGAACAGCATTTGTCTGGGTGGGGAGCAGGCGAGCAGGCAGGCCCATTGGGGGTGATGGATATATTTATTGTCTTGACTGTGTTGATGCTTTCACTGGTATACATGTCAAAGTTTATCAAATTGTACACTTTATAGCAGTTTATTAGATGTCAATTATACCACAATAAAACCATTTCCAGCTGTGCCATGGTAATCAAGAACAAGGCTGCGGAGTCAGGCTGGCACGGTTCAAATCCTTCCTCCTCGCCTTCCCAGTTTTGTGACATTAGGCAAATTATACTTTTATGTTTCAGTTTTCTTATTTTTAAAATGGAGAGGGCTATGTGAGCTACCACATGTAACAAATTTAGAGTTAAGATTATGGTGCCCATGTTAGCCAAAATCAAATGGATAGTATTTCTTGCAAAATTGACTAAATTAGGCTTATTTTCTTTATTGATTTAACCATTATATTGGCATACAAAACCTTACTTGAATAGGCTCTGTTCTACTTTTCAAACCTCATCTCTGGTTACGCACAAGCCAATGCATCCAGCACAAATGAATCTCCTAGTATTTTACATAATTCATCAGTTTCTCATTCATCTCTCGGCTTCTGCACATGAATTTTGGGCTTAGAATATCTCTTCCATACAAAAACTCACTGAAAGGATCAAATATATCTTTAACATTTTCACCACATAGTGCAAATCTCAACACATTGTAAGTTTTCAACAAATGTTGGGCAAGTTTTCCCTGATTCTAATTTTCATTCTCTTATTGAGTTTTCTGCCACTAATGTTAACTACATTTATTTTTTATTCTGTCCCCTAAGCCTCATGTTAATAGAATATATGGTTTTGCTCTTCTGTTAGAATTACTAACTGACAAAACTAGGATGACTGTTTATAGATCTTCATCTCAATGTATCCATGTTTATTTGTCCTTTTTTAATCCTCTTTATTTCTAAATCTTCTTTTATAATTATAGATACCCACATAAGCTTATTGATGAAGAGAAGAATAATGAGAATGATATTCTTTGCTTTTTCCTAAAAATTTCTCCACTTCCTTTATATCAATTATGTATATCATATACAAATGTTTGATTTTCAAGTATGATAGATTTACAACTTCGATATTAGAAGCTATATAGTGTCTATATTTCCTATATGAAGAAATACATTTTTCCTATAGAAACATCTTGAACTGTTTAACTATATTTGATGTGATTATTATATAAAACTAGAGGCCTGGTGCATGAAAATTCATGCACTGGAGGGGAGGTTCCTCAGCCTGGCCTGCCCCTCTCACACTCCGGGAGCCCTCAGGGGCAGGAGGCGACCCACCAATGAGGGGCAGAAGCATTGACATTTGGACTTTATTTCAATCAAATTAATAAATAGAAGCAGAGCCATAGTCAATCAAAAATAGGTATTAATACAAGATGCTTTATGTTTGGCTTGCAATTTGTTATTCATTGCACTTGAACATGGCTATGTCTATTGTCTGGGAAATCCCTTTCAAATCAAATCATAAAGCCCCAGATTGAGTCTCCGATTGAAGACATAAAATGGAAGCAGTTTGGTTTTGTG
This sequence comes from Pipistrellus kuhlii, assembly GCF_014108245.1. Taxonomy (NCBI): domain Eukaryota; kingdom Metazoa; phylum Chordata; class Mammalia; order Chiroptera; family Vespertilionidae; genus Pipistrellus; species Pipistrellus kuhlii. The sequence goes on from NW_023425515.1 coordinate 148,214,448, forward strand.
TACCTTTCCCCATGTTCCTTATATATGCCAAGAATAAACTACACTCTGATGAAAGGCCTTTGAATTCCACTTCCAAAAATGTCTCCCTATCCTATATAATCTTTACTCTGTTGTCATGGCACTCATGTTCTCTTGGCCCAATTGCAGCAACTGGTCTCCCAGACCTCAGTATTCACTCTTATGCATCCTCTCCTGTTGTAAAGAAACATAGCCTCAAAATGGCAATTTCTTTCCTCAAATTATTTTCACTGTTTAAGGGGATCTACTAACTTGGATCACAGCACTGCTTAGTCATGTTTCCTGTCCTACTCTACAACACACCAAAGCTTACTCTCTTATAAATCTTCTCATTCCTGCCATCACATTCACCCATCTTCTGCCTCCCACCCTCCCTTTCCTCAGTGCTGGGTAAAGTCCCACAGTCTGTGCTCCTGATGTGTCATATCCTGTCACCTCGGGCTTCCACAGGAAGCCCACAGGGGAGTAATTTCTGCTCCTTTGATGGCGTTTCTTGAAAGAGTCTTCCAGTGACTGTTGTCTTTTTTCCTCAAAACATGGAGGTGGGAGAAGAAGCAAAGTGGGCAAAGAGGGAGGAAATATACAAAAATCCCCATCTTATCCCATTCCATTTGAAAGTGTCTCTTTCTCACCTGAAACCTAGAGTATGCAAATTCTTGTCCAATGTCTCTGGATACTAACAGAGAAATAACCAATTCTTAGGATCTGAGTACATTAGTATAGTTAATCTCTTCTCTTTTTTAAGACCAGAGTCTTAGTTTTACAGCTGGTTGATGCTCCTAATTCCTCTAAACAGAAGCTAACAGATCACACTAACATTAAGCGTTTAGGATTTGTCTTATTCATCTCGGGCCAAGCCAGGGGACTCTAACTCTGTAGTTTAGGGACTGAGTTCCATTCATCACCCTGGGGTGGCTCCAAAGATTCTCTGATCACCCATAAGAAGTCCCTCATCACCTCAGTGGACCAAAGAGTCTGTTGAGAGGTGGGGCATGGCAGGACTCCTTCCTGCATGAGATGGAGACTCTAATCTAGAGCTTTCTTTCAGGCTCTCCTACATAGTGATTCTTCTTCTTCTTCTTCTTCTTCTTCTTCTTCTTCTTCTTCTTCTTCTTCTTCTTCTTCTTCTTCTTCTTCTTCTTCTTCTCCTTCTTCTCCTTCTCCTCCTCCTCCTCCTCCTCCTCCTCCTCCTCCTCCTCCTCCTCCTCCTCCTTCTCCTTCTCCTCCTTCTCCTTCTTCTTTTATCTTGTCTTCCTGGTACACCCACATAGTGGTTATATTCCAGCCAGACTCAGCTTTTTTATCTCATCTGCTGCACTGCAATCCTAAGATTTCTCTAGTAACTAACAGCCTATACAAGCAACTCTAAAACTTGCTTTATCTTCAATCCTACAGCAGCAGCTAAATCAGCAGAACAGCCCTTTCAGCAAGTGGAGGGGGATTGCAAGTAGGTTCAGAGAATCTGCCAGTAGTCTTGTCTTCCTTTACAGAAAATAAACCTTAATTTTTTTTTTATTTTATGATTTGCGTGGTCTCATAATTCCACCTAAATGTCTCTCCAACTGAACTAGAATTCCTAAGTCAATCCTGCATTCGCTAAAAAAAAAAAATTTAAAAAAATGCAACTCCAATCACTGAGACTACTACATTGTCCCAAATGGTTTTCCAAGAAAAATATAATTTGTTCTAGATTTACTTTTAACTGCAGATGTCAGTCTGACATGATTTCTTGGCTTTCTCTAATGCTTTTTTTTTTTTTTTGAGAAATGATTTTAACCCAAGAACCTAACAAAGCATATGTACTGTCTAAAGTAGTAATCACAAACAGGAAGTCCAATGAATGGGTAGTTTACAAATACTCATTACAAACCTTGAAGGAAGGGAGGAAATAAAAGTTCAAGATTTTGTTTTCAGAAAACTTAATTAAAATAACCTGATATGTTATCTTCTACTTTCATGTTCCTGTACACTCTGATTCTTCTACCCTAATTGAACTCTTTCTCCATGCCATCCTGTTCTCATGACCTTGGTCTCTCAATCCTATGTATTCTCCACACCTTGGCCAAGTTCACATAACATCCTTCTGACATGTCTTGTTTTATGAGTATTCATGGTTTCCTTGGCAGTGAAATACTTCTGTCCTGTTTGCCTCAGAACAATTGAACAGAAACCTCAATAACACTATGTTAAGTGAAAGAAGCCAGAGAAAAGATGTATGATTCCATTTACACAAAATGTTCAGAAAGGCACATTTACAGTACAGAAAGCAGGTTAGTGGCTGCCTGGGGCTGGAGTGGGAGTGAGGATTAATTGTGAATGAGCAACAGGGATTTTTGGTGGGGGTGATGGAAATGTTCAAAGCTGCTTTGCAGTGATGATTGTAGAACTCCATAAATTTGCCAAAAATTATTACATTATGCACTTTGTATGGGTGAATTTTATGTTATGCAATATACACTTCAATACTTTCAACAATAAAGATAAATTTAAAAAACAAAGACAAACAAAAATATACTGTGCAGCTTTTGTTCTTTTCCTCTGTAGAGGGGAGAATGCCTGTGAATTCTTACTAATAAATTTTATCCCATCACTCACAAATCTAACTCACCATTTCTCTGCTTACGATCCTTTCATTGAAACCTTACTACTGCTCACAAAATGAAGTCCAGCTATGGCACACAAGCCCCTTCACAGTATCCATCTACCTCATGATGACTCCTCCCACATGCTATTATTTTGCACATGTTTAATCCCTGGGACAGGTTTCCACTTTAAGTAGCACTCCTCCTTCTGCCCACTTGTTCAGTTCCAATTTATTGTTTAAAAGATTCCCTGGACTTCATTTTCTTTGCAATTTTTTTTTCTCAGACTTGGCCAATAGGATTAAGTACTTTCTGTACTATTTCTGTTATTTACCACATTTCCATAATCCCCTGTGACGTGCTGTGTTGCATGTAATGCTTTGCATGTCTGCCTTCCTTACCAGACTGTCATCTGCCTCACGGCAGGGGCTCTGTTCCACTTGGTGTCTCCGATGCTAATCACAACGCCTGACAAACAGCAAGCCCTTAACAAATGTTTATTGGACTGGAATGAATTAAAGATATGTATTCTCTTCAAAATTTGCCAAGCAGAAGAGGTGACTAAGAGTTTGGATTTCAAATGCTGTATCTGTATGTACTATACAGCTGACATCAAAGCAAGCTGTACATTTGGAGAAGATTGAAAGCAATTTTTGGTTTGGTAGAAGATTCTGACTTCAATGAGATTTGAAGTTTCCACACCTTGAGGCTGTTCTAACCCCGATGTTCTGAAACTGTTTTTCACTGTAACGACATCCAGACACAATCATTTTGTTTTATTAATATTTTTTGCTTTTTATGCCAATACATATAAACTATCAGTTCTTATCCAATTTATATTGATTGCTATGGCAGAAGCAAGCAATATATAAAATGAAACTTACAACAGCTAACATGACTTCTTTAAATTTTGTTTTTGATTAAAAATAGAATAATTATATTTTTGTGTGTGACAAAATGTAGGTCTGCAAGTTTTGCTACAGGAAGGTTAAGTTGATTAAAAACAACAACTACTGAAGCCCTAGTCAGTAAAATTTAACATAACCAAAAAATAGGGATGTGAGAGTATATAGAATTCTTAATAAATCTGCAAGAACTTGTAACTTCTGAGAAACATAGGGAAGATGCACCCTATTTTCTGAGGCATCCTACAAACCATTAAAAGGTGACCTCTCTTCATGACATGTCAAAAAGATGTGGAAGGGCAATTCAATATGCTGTTCGCATGGTGGCCCAGGTTCCTGTGAGTGACATTTATGAAGGAGGGAAGGGCTCTGTTGTTCTTTGTGTCCCTAGGGGATGGGTAAGAGTATATTGTACTGCTTGCTTACGAGGTTTTTTCACTTTGTTTATAATTAATTATATCTAAATAAATTCTCATTTAATAAGAATATTCATATTCATATTAACATTAAATTATTATTAATATCCATATTAAATTATTCAGACATATATACAATAATTAAATTTCTAAAAGACTACATATAGGACATTATTATAATTTCAACAACTACAAATGCATATAAGCACATTTTTTTCCTTTTCATTATTTTACCTAGTTTTAAAATATATATCTAGTGGTTAAAAATATGTAACTTTATGAAATAAGCACATTTCACATTTTGTTACACTGGTATGTGTGACTCCTCTTAAAAAAAGGTTTGTGTTAGAGTTACATAAACATTATGAATGAATTTGCATTATTTAAACACTAAGGTTAGCATATAGCAGTAACTGGGCAGCAACGAATCAAGTTATTATGTTCAATGGTACTTAATTTCTTATTCTTATAATCACTTCAATGCAATTTAAACCACTCCAGCGTTGACAACTGTTATTCAAGTTACTTGTTAACCTTTTGTCATTGAGAAAAGTTCCCTTTATCCTCCATATACAAGCTTTCAATTGCAATATGTTATCAGAAGACCAGAAAAGCAATATAGCTTACTGCAGTAAGGTTATGTAAACAGAATAGTTATACAACAGAATTATTGCATATTGCTTCAGACTCTACTTGCAGCTCTACTCTCAGACTTTAACAATGAAAAGTCCAGTTTCTTATTGGAATATGATAAAAGCAAAATAGAAGTATATCTTTCATCTTTAACACTACTTCCATGTAGAATGTTTTAAACAATCTCTAAAATGGTGAGAACATATAAAATTACATTAAAATAGCACAATTTATTTTAAAGATGAGTCAGAAATTTACTTTTGTTTTTTTAGAGTTATCAATACACCTTTTGATATACAGTTTCTAGAGATATGTGAGATATATGAAAATGACAGAAGTCAATCAGTGTATGGCACACACAGCTAAAAACAATGTTGTATAAATTCAATAAGTAGATGTATGAATTTTTACAAATACTTGTGAAAAAAATCAGTATTTACATAATTTGAGCTAAAAAAATAACAACATCCACTCGTAAATGTATATGTGCTTTTCATAAAGAGCTATACATTTTATTACATAATTCCATTACACCACATATATATAATATATAATGGATATTATATATAAGTATATATAATATCCATTATATATTTCACATAATTAAAGTGCATTTAAAATTAATAGAAATATTCATTTCAAATCCATAGTGCAGATTTTGAAAACACACACACACACACACACAAAAAAAAAAATCCCCCAAAACAAGTAATAAGTTTGCAATTTCACAAATAACAAAATGAAACAGAACCAACCCCCTCCCCCCCCCAAAAAAAAGAAAAAGAAAAAACTGTTAAGCTTAATTTATCCTGCTCATATCTGGTTTATGAAAAGAACCTTCAGATTATATTTAATAAAGCATTAGTTCCAATAGAACTAATATAAATTCTTTGTATCTTGCCTTATTAAAAAAAAGTTAAAATGAGGTGACTGATGAATTTGTGAATTTGCTGTTACACTAACATGAAGTCTTCTGTATGTTAGATTTCAAACACTTGAAAATTTCAAGATAAATATATCCTACTTCTAAGTCATACATGTAAAGTGTTAAGTAAAGTCACCCCTTATGTAAATTATTTATTTTGCCAAGCCATCATTACAAAGACTCATTTTACATGCAAATTGAAATGCTGTTAAGTCATTGAACTGTACAGATAAAGCCAATGTGGTTAATTAACAAAAGTGTTTTATAGCTACAAAATAACTCTTTCACATTAAGTTGCATAAAATGAAAAGATACATAAGACCAGTCAGTCATTAGCCTTTCATATTTTGACTTGGGGCCATGTGGGAATAATCTTTCACTTGGAAAATAAGTACACAGAAAATAACAGAAAACTGGGCTGCGGTATTTAGTCTCTGGAGAATACAACTGATCAAAGAAATACTTACTTACTGGATTAGGATGACCTTTAAAATGATGGATTATCCTGATATATTTAAAAATATTTATACAAAAAGTACATGTGACAGCAGCTTTATATAATAAAGAAATACATTAGACAAAAATTTGGGTATTAATGTTTTTCTGAGACTGATAAAATTCATATTCATTGAAAGTTAAGGCAACGGAACATACTTGGAAGAAAAATCACATTTCTCTATGTTAGTTAGAAATGTCATTGTTAAACTTTAACAAAGACCAAACATTTTGCATAACACTAGGCAGGAGGAAGGCAGCCCCCATAGCAGGTAGCACACCAAAAATGTTTGGTTTCATAACAGAGTTTGGGAGAACTACCTCTACATAGTCTATTCGTGCTGATGCTCCTGATGTTGCCATTTCTGGTGGCCGAAAGCTGCTGCCTCCACATCCTCTGCTGTAGGTGTCACTGTATAGTCTCAGGCGATTGGGCAAGGGGCACACTCGGGGTCTTCAGATGCTAAGATGAGAAAAATCAATTTCAATGCCCAAAAGATGGAACTCCTAATGCAGAAGGTGACTAAAATAATACCACTTGGTCTACTGTACAGGGAGGTGGAACATTTGATTGTTTTAACATAATTCCATAGAAATAGGTGTTAAACAAGATTTCTGTAAAGAGGTACAGCTCCAGGATTAGGAAAAAATATTAGATAGGATAGACACAGAAAGTGAAACTGAGTGGAATTGGGACCAGATGACTTAAAACATGCATACTTCCTGAAAGGAGAGAGCAAAATATTCATATAAAGATTACTGAGTGATAAACCATTTTTATTTTAAAAAAACAACTCGCTATAACTTTCATTTCCAAGATTGTTCCTGCTCATTTAAATGAACTCTACAATAATGAGCATTATCAATGCATGCTGTTTAAGGCAGAATATAAATGAAACCATTGATATATTACTCTGAGTTTCAGTGTCACTTTTTCTTTCTGAAAATAACAAATTTGGTTTATGAATGTCCTCTGGTAAATTTTTCCCCCTCAAACATCAGCTCCCATCATATTAGAATAATTAAGCTTAATCTGTGTAATGTTTGAAAAAAAGTTCTTATGTATGAAAACAACACTGAAAGAAAACAGTGAAAGACATAATGTGTAAATGTACATCTATAAAAGAGTATGTTTTATTATATGAAAAGTATTTTTACTGGAAGAATATTTGGGTTGTAAAAAATAATCATTCTTTCTATTTATTTCTTAATAAACTATTTAAAACAGCAAAATTTGCCCAGCACCTTCATGTTGTAATTAAAATATGTGTATTTGTATTTTGAAACATTAAAAAAATCATTGACTTGGATGTAAAACACCAAGTGCATATATTAGAGCAAAATATTTATGATATCTAGAAATATAGCAGTGGTTCAAATTTATATGCCATGGCTATTTTAAGTTAAGTAACCATCTTTTTTTATTTCAAACATTGGCAGTAATTTATGTAGCTTGTGCACCTGAATTCATTAGATTTGATGTACTGTAAAGTGATAAATAATCACAAATTATGATGACAAATTCTTATTGAACATAATTTTTCAGCAGAAACCATCCTGTTTTATACTGAATCAATTCATCATGTTCTTATTCTACTTTAATTTTGCTCTCCATTTGTTCCAGAAAAGCCACCAATCACATTTCAATTAATGACATATACATATTTAATTACAATTTTCAATGTACTATATTTTATTTAAATTAATTAAATGCTATAATTTTGCTAACATATAATGATTTAAAATTAAATATGTTTAAATAACAAAACAGAAAATTATGGCATCTTAGATAAAATGCAATTATGGTTATACATAATATTAAATGATGGTTCAATACTTTAGTTGCATTAAAAATTTCTCTAGAGACTTCAATATGTTAAATTTAAAAATGAAAAAATTTGACATTATAATATTTTTGCATACAACTGAAATTGCTGCACACTAATCTTAAAGTATTTTCACAGTAGAAGACAAAAAGTAGAGTCCTCAAAGCCATCTGATTGTTAATTACATTAGAAAAACTTGTTAAACGCTCTAAAAGTTGAACAAGTCAATGCTTCCAATAGGCAGATTAGGATTGCACATAGACTATTTGCACAAACATTACCTATCTGCATGGCTAACTGACAGGCAATACATATACAAATGCCTTGTGAGAATATTTTGTTTCATAGATTTTGCTAGAATTTTAGTTTTTATTTATTTATTTTGGGTTGTGTTTTTAAATAGTCATTTAAATGAGGTATTTATTTACAAATCAATATAGCTATTTCACATCATTATCATAACCCTCCTAATTCATGTCTACTACATTTACACTACTATTTTAATGATACAAGAAAAATAACGGTATGTGCAAATATGGCAAAGAATATTATGTTCTATATATACTACCAAATTTTAAAAATTAGATATAGATAATGCTATGTAGGTCAAATTTAGGCTCCAGTTGAATATAATTGTGTACTCCGCGTATTTTTCTTGGAGAATTTTAAATATGCAGCTGGATAGCTGGCAAAGTCAAAACAATGAAATCTTAGTGTTTTGTCTCAGATCTCCGTGCCTCATCATTTGACCTTCTCACAGGGCTTACAGATTATTCAAGAATGGATTTTTCTAACAGAAGAGCAATAGAGCAGTTAACATTCTCATTCCATTATTGAACCAGGCACAATTCACCACCACCTGAGAGCTGTAAGTGTTGCAGCGTACAATTTGGCTTTGAAGACAGGGCCTGAGTACAAATCGTTTTCTTTCAATACCAAGGTGATAGATGGATAAATGTTTATATTGACAAGTAATATTTTACTCTTTAAATACACATAAAGTTTTTCAATTAGTATGTCATTTCCAGTATGAGATCATTAAAACTCAATGAATTAAGAATGCATTTTTATTATATAAGTAGAGGTTCTATGTACAAAACTCATGCAAGAGTAGGCCTTCCTTCCCCCGGCTCCAGGCAGTGGCTTCCCTCTGACACTGGGCACCCGGGCTTCCCTTGCAGCCCTGGCTTTGTCTCAAAGGTCATCCAGAAGGACGTCCAGTCTAATTAGCCTATTATGCTTTTATTATTATAGACAATTTTGCTTTTATTATTATAGACAATTAAGACAAGAATAGTCTTTAGCTGACTAGTGAATTTGAATTATTATGTATATAAATGTTTGAATAAAAGAAATGCAATTGTGTTCAAGCTAAATCTCTGGAATATACCTATAGCATTCAAAATATTCTGTTGATATGCTATGGTATTTAAAAGGTGCTTAATAAATAAGTAAAAGTTATTTATCTTTGGCCTCCAAGTCACTATAGATGGAGTGGGTTAAGAGATGTAAAAGAGAGGAAATGACAGATTCTGTTTTGGAGAATTCAAAAACTTCTGAGATTTCCATACTGTAAGAGAGGGTATGCTAGGCATAGAAAATTGCATATACCTGGTATTAGTACATTAAAATTTTAAAGCACAAAACTTATTGGGAATGGTGAGATATTTTTTGATCAGGGAGCTTAACATGGAGGGGATTGTTGGGAGATGACGCACTTGTTATGTGTCCTGACACATTTATACCTCACTCTTCTTGTCCAACCTTAAAGAAGGTGTCAGGTCAAATTCTTACTTGTGCACTTGATCCTGGGCCTTATCAACCTTTTCCAGGAAGGATATAGCTTCCTCAGTTTTCCTTTCCTTTTTCTTTAGTGTTATTCTCTTACTGGTTCCTTTTTCTTGGGCTGTGTACAATCTACACCGCTGCTACCTCCTCTTCCAAACCCAAACATATATATCTTATTCCTACCTCAAGTTAACATTCATTTCTTGTTTATTGAACTACAATTTATTGAGCAGCTATTGTGTTCCAGGCAATGTAAAAAAAAAAAAAAAAAAAAAAAAAAAAAGAAGAAGAAGAAGAATCGTAAAATGAGTTGCTCTTTGTCCTTTTTTCCCCTTCTTTTCCAAAAGGCAGTCTATCCTACTTCTTCACCAAACATTCACTCACTAACCCACTGCTCTTTGGGCCTCTAGCCTCAATTCAATAAACCTGCCTTGCTTTTAAGACATTAGCATTACTAGTGGTTAATCATTCTATCAATAGTTTGGGTGACATGTAAATAAATCTAGAACACCTGTTGCTTATCTGCTGATCTTAAGCTAGTAATTTGACTTTCCTGAGCTATCATTCTTTAAATTTGTAAAACAGACATACTGCCACTTTTCTATTTTTATTGAAATAAAATATAATGCATGCTTTACCCATAGCCTCACACACAGAAGTTCAAAACACTGTTGTTATCCATGCTCAAAATTCTCATTCCAAATTCAACTAACATGCCTTTATCTTTGGGATCTCTTTGCTGTCTTTGACTATTACTTATTCTCTTTATCAAAGCTTTCTGCTTGCTTAGTTCTTATGATAAGGCACTTTTCTGCTTTACCTCATAGTTTAATATTTTCTTCGTTGTCTTATTCTGCCTGTTCTGTAAATGTTGGTTTTTCATTCCCACTTCATTGTTCTCAGCACTCATTTTATAAGAATTTGCCCCTATAGTTTCAAATAACATGTATTGACAATGTCCATATCTAGACTTCCAGGCCAATTATCTATCTTTGAGCTTTAGGTTCCTATCTCTAACTCTATTATAGGTATAGAATAGGATCTCTCAACATTTAATTTATTGTCTCTGGGTTTTTACATTCATTTTAAATTCATTGATTTACAGCCACAGTTCTACAGAACATCGTGATTTTTTACAACAGACTATCAAGACATCTCTTCTCATTTAAATTCATATTCCACATGGTTACCAAATAAAATTTAACCACACATCATTCTCTGGCTGAATTATGTCTCCTCCACATCCTCAAAATTGTATGTTGAAGTCTTCATCACCAATACCTCAGAATTTGACTGTATTGGATATATGATAATTTAAAAAGGATAATTAAGTAAAAATGAGGTAGAGTAAACCTTAATCCAATATAGCTGGTGTCTTTATGAGAAGAAGTAATTAAGGCACAGATTCCTAGATTGAAGACCAAGTCAAGGAGAGAAACCTCAGAAGAAATCAGCTTTGCTGAAATTTCGATCTTGGACTTCTGGCTTCCAGGATTGTGAGTAAATAAATTTCTGTTGTCTAAGCCACAAGTCTGTGATACTTTGTTATGGTGACCCTCGCCAACAAATACATTACCTTACCTTGTGTATATTTCTTTAACAGATTCTCACAGTGCATAGGATAGAACCTCAACATAACATGTGGGCACAGAGTTAGCACACTTTCTTATCTAGCTTCTTCTCTGGACACTGACTGCCATCATGATATGCTTCAACAACCTCCAACTGAGTATGGTTTCCTGTACACAGCATATTCCTCATCTCTGTAACTTTGCTATTACTGTTTTCTTCACCTGGCTGATTTCCATCCTGTACTGTAGATTCAGCTTAATAATTATCTTTTCAGGATGCTATATTTATCCTAAATTGATATTTAAGTAATGTACAAATTAAAGTTGTAAGATATAGGTACATAGAAGAGGGGGGAATCACCATGAAATTTAAGCCTAAAATGACCATTTTCTTTTCTTTTTAGCCTTTTAAGACTGATTTTCACACAATTAAGAAATATTACATTCTGTGTTTATTTGACTTGTTGTTATTATTGGAACACTTTCATTATTAAAAACACAATTTTAATGACTTTAAAAGATATTTTGCCATGAATTGGCTCAATTAATCTAATCACCATTCTAGAAATTCAAAAGCCCTTATTAACTACCTTGGGCTTAATTGAATGGTGTGATTCCCAAACTTCTAATTCCAGACTTTTTTCCTGTTCTTTGGATCTATGTATCAATTGGACCTCACTATCATATCCTTTCATGAAAATTTAATTGGTCCCAAACTAAACTCAATATTTCCACCTAGTCCCACTCCTCCCATATCTCCTGAGCCTTTTTCTGTATCTATTTATAGTACAGTAATTCAAAAAGTCTTCCATGATAGCAGTGGGTCATCTAGAATTTTCTTTTCCTTCAATCTTTCCTAATTCAAATTTGATCATTGACTAAAGTATTTATGTCACTAAGTATATCCTAAATATATTTCGTGTCTTTCCTTGTCACTCCACTGTCATTACTTTAAACTGGTTTACATGATCTTTAGGCTGCTGAAATGGTCTCTAAATTCATCCCTTTGGACTCAATAAAATCTCCCTTAACTTTGCTTCATAACTGTTACCGTAACTGTTAAAGATGCAAATCTGACCATGTCACTAGATAGCTTAATTTTCTTCACTGGATTACCAGATTCTTCAAAACCATGTTCCAACCTTTTCTCACAGCATTGTAGTAGGTGTTTTATATATATATCCTTTAATCCAATCCTACTTGCAACCCTCTGAGAAGTCAGCATGACTTTTTCACTTTACATCAGTGCTTCCTGAAGAACTGTACTCATGTGTTTGTGTGCCTGACTCCATCTCCAGACTGGAAATTGGGAAGAACAAATAAAAATTGGCAAAGGGTCTAGATATCTATGCTGGCAAAATGTTCATTCTAGGTTCAGGTAGGCAAAATATTAAAAGAGAAAGAGGAGATTAACAAAATATATAAGTAGTAATTAATTCATGATATAAAAATGGAAATAAAATATTTAGTTTACATTCTGAATACCTTTGCCATGGGAATGTATGATAACTCTGTAAAGTTCTCTATTAAGCAAGCCTTTATTAGTTTATACCAGAGTTGCAAAGAGCCTGAAAATTTTGTTTTTGTATTTCTACTGTGACTTTAAATATATACAAACTTTTCAAGGTTTAAGTCATTTCACAAGTGTTTGAAAACAATAAACATATTGCTAAAAACATTATTATTCTAAGAATAACTCATTAAATCACAAACAGTAATCAGTAGAGGTACATATTCATCATTTTAAACATGGAAACTTAATGGAGCCTTGATGGTAAGCCATAATTACCACAGGAGCACTAATGCAGAATTGATATTTAGTGCTAACAAATTAATTTTGAAGCTAATTGAAAACAAACCTTGCTTTGAATAATATCACTATAAGGAATGCTTATTATACATATAATACCTTGATAAAAAATGAAAACAAAGAATGCTTATTGTTATCCTTTTTATTATAAGTTTTAAGAATGTTCTGATGCATTTGCTATATGGAACAGCTAGTAATACATATTTTCTGCAGGCAGGATTACAGTAAGAAATAAAATGGAAAATTATAATCCATGAAATTAGAAGGTCAATCTGAAAAGTCTGGATGCCCTTTGATTCTAATTTCTAAAAGTTCTTTAAGTTTACTTTGGGAGACTTAGGGAATATACTTTTTTTTTTTTTTTTTTTTTTTTTTTTTTTTTTTTTTTTTATCATGTACTCTGCTAGTGTCTGTCACCCATTACTGGTTCTTCACATTATTTCCTGTTCTATTTCCAGAAACAGTAATAGAACTAGAAACAGAAACAGTAATAGAACTAGAGCAAAAGCATCCTATTGAATTTATCTTGTTTCATTGTTTTTGCCATTTGAGAATTTGCCACCTTGACAACTGAAAATCTACTTACAAGTTAGATGACATGCATTTAGGCACAATTATTCCTCTTCAAACATTCCATCTACCACAAAATGTTCTCTTCCACTTGACAGTAGCACCTAGGAGTGATGTCTTCACTCATTACTGCTGGTGAATCTGAAATTATTCTGTCACAGGTTGCTTTTCAGGTCATTTTTAAAGTGACAGGTACTTTGTTCAGTAGCGCTCTCTCTCTCTCTCTCTGGCATACAAATATATATATCAATATATATGACTAGAGGCCCAGTGAATGACATTCATGCACTGGTTGGGGGGTGGGGTGGCCTTCCCTCAGCTAGCCTGTGCTCTCTCAAAGTCTGGGACCCCTGAAGGCTGGAGAGGCTCCCCCCACCTCTGCCGCTGCACTCGCCAGCGGTGAGCCCAGCTTCTAGCTGAGTGCACTGACCACCAGGGGGCACCTCCTGCGTTGAGCGTTTGCCTCCTGGTGGTCAGTGCGCATCATAATGGCCAGTCGTTCCACTGTTCAGTCAATTTGTATATTAGGGTTTTATTATATAGAATATGGAACTGTCTTCAGTAGCTCACTTACTTTGTGCTCTTGGGGACATTAATTCCTTGGCTATTAGAATTTTGTGGCAACTACTATTAACTTCTAACATTTACTGTGGCTTCATCTCACCAGTTACCTTTCATTTTTCCTTCTGGTAATGAGGCCTCATACAGGCTACCGCCTGAAATACAGCAGGTATCTAACAAATATTTGCTTTCTATTGCACAGATATTTTGCAGATAGTCACTGACACCTTTACCAGGACAGTAGCTGATATTTAAGTAATTGCCTTGGTGCTTAAGTTACCCTTTGCAGGAAAGGGAAGTTATTTTATTTAGTTAGTTGGGTGTAAGGTGAAAGCAGTTCCCCTCTTGTAGAATGTTCTCAGTAGACCAAGTAGAATCACCTCATTTTTGTACTTTTGGTCTATACTCATTCTATGCATACTGGCTAACTGCAGTAAAGCAACTGCCTTGTTGCAAATGGATCCAGAGGGATTCCTGAGAACCAGCTTACCTTTCTGCCCTCATGCTCCTCTTCTCTAGAAAATACAATCAACTCCCCTTGGACAGCAATGGTTTCCATATATTTATTGGTAAGCCTTATTCTGTACTATATTTTACTTATTAGTCCAAATATGCAAGTTTCTCTGACATGTGGCATTGCCTCCATGATTCCGTGTGTCCAGTGACAAAAAGTGTAAGCACAGCTTTTTTTCCTTTGGTTTCAAAGTTCCTCACTGAAGACTAGAGGATGTTAACACTCTTTGTTTAAAGTTCTTCAGCAGAAGAAATCTTGCAAACTGCCATTCAGTCTGATGATGTAATTGCCATACTGCCTTTTCTTCCAACACTTCGACACCAGGGTGTGAATAATTTACATTCTTAACTTCAACAAATATGGAATAAACTTAGTGAGAAAATTACTGAGTGCTGCCTGTCACAGTGCTTGGAAAACCCAAAAGGAGCTTTACTAGTCTTCTAATCTGGCCAGTATATTTTTACACACATTCTTAATAGTATATGTTTGAAGCTGTGTTGAATGCCATCCTATACTTTTTAATTTTGTCAAATAAACTCATCCATCCATGCACACATCCAACCACCCTTCCAAAATTTATTCTACAAATTTGTTACTACTCTGGGAAATAGATATAAAAATATAAAAGACATTTTGACCTAAAGGAAATCATAGGCCTGCAAGGGAAACAAGCAAGAAGTAAAAAAAAATTAAAGAATAATGGTATACTTTTCTTGTTAGCTAAGCAAACATAGAAAAGGCATGGCTGAGATACTCTGAATGGGTTTAGAAAAAAATTTATTGAGGTCCTTAACTCTACTGAGTTATAAAGAATAAGTAAATTAGTTAATCAAAAAGTAGGAAAAGACTAGTTAACAGGATCAACATGCATGAAGGCCCAGAGATAAGATTGCAATTCAGGGTGATTGGAACATAGAGTATGAGGAGGGAAAAGAGGGGGTTAGGAGAGGAAGGAGAAACAGCTGGGGGCAGGTCATGAAGAGACATTACCTTAAGGTGTGTAGATATATATTTTTTTCTTGAACATCATTGAATTTGTTAAGAATTTTAAGATAGAAAATTACTTAACATCTGCACTTTAATTTTGGAAAAATAGAGTGGAAGGAGGCAAGACCAGACACAGGGAACCGAGGCAAGAGATGATGATAACCTGAACTAAAGCAAAGGTAATGGAGATTAAAAGAGAAATATAGATTTGAAAGTAACTATTCATATCTGTAGTTTTACATTTAGTTACATGATTATTTGATGAATGGCTGTCTTTTTTTTTTTAAATTAAATCTAAGCTCCATGAATACAAAGATAGGGTTTGTTTTGGCCCACTATTGCATCTCCTATGCATAACACAATGCCTGGCACACAAGCGCTTAATAAGTACTTGTTGCATGAATGCTATAATGAATAATAATAAAAAAAAATACATGCAAATCCAGAGACAGAGAAGAATCAAACAAATTGTCAAACTTCAGAGGGAAGGCAGGGGAAGAGGGGTTGTAAGAGATCAGACAAAAGACTTGTATGCATGTATATAAGCATAACAAATGGACACAGACACTAGCATGGATGAGGGCATGTGCTGGGGGTGGGAGTGAGAGTGGCCAGGGAGAGGTCAATGGAAGAGAAAGGAGACCTATTTAATACTTTAATCAATAATGAATCCTGGAGGATCCAAGATGGCTGTACAGGTAAACACCTAACCGCAGCCTCACACAACAATTTCAATAAAATACAACTAAAATACAAAATGGACATTACCCAGAACTACAGGAAAGTTGACTGACTGAAAATTCTACAATGAGAAGGAAAGAGAAAACCAGAAGGAAAAGCAGAGGAGCTGTAAAAGCCTAAGGTACGGAGACACACTGCGTGTGTGGAGAGGATGGAGCCGGAGAGGAAGGGAGGCTGAGTGCCTGGCTGGTGTTCCCTAGCGGGAAGGAGATAAAAGCTCTGGACTGTGCTGAACCCCAGACCTGACAGCAATGAACTCCAGTTCTGGGCTGCAATGAGGCTCAGTTCTGTGCCAGACCCTGGGGACCCAGGCTCATACAGAGGGAGCCTGGGCTGTAAGGCAGAAACCCTGGGGAGCGGTGAAAGGAGGTCCCAGAGGCTCGCACATTGCGTACAGAGAACAGAAGGATGGCTGTGCTGTGGGATTGCCCTAGCAGGAGGAAGATAGGGGCTCCAGACTGCTCTGAACTCCACTTCCAACTGAACTGAACCCCAGTTCTGGGCTCATTGGGGGAGAGCCTAGACTGTTTGGTAGCAGGCAAAACTCGAGGGCACCTTTCTCTCAGATGTGCTTGCAGCGAGTATTGAAGGACCCTGGGGAATACTGAGACGCAGGAGCCTCATAGGGCGTGGCTGATGGAAGCCAAGGCTGTAGGCTCCACCCTGAAACTCCGCCCCATCCAAGCTGAACACAGAGACTTTTAAGGCTACCAACTCAGGGAAGCTGAGAAAATGCCGAGACAAGGAAACAGATCACAAACGAAATAAATGGAGGACAAAAAGTGACTGGATATAGAGTTCAAAACCACACTTATAATGTTGTTCAAGAATCTCCTAGAAAAGGCCGATAAAATAAATGAGACCTATGAGGATATGAAAAGGGATCAACTAGAAATAATAAAGGATCAACAAAAAATAATAAGGGATCAAGAAGAAATAATAAGGGATCAATAAGAAATAAAGAATACATTGTCTGAAATAAAAAATATTATACAGAGTCCTAAAAACAGAATGAAAGATCGCAAGAGTCAAGTCAAAGATTTGGAACATAAAGAGCCAGAAGACACTCCTCCACAGGAGCCAGAAGACACTCCTCCACAGAAGCAAGAAGACAAGAGAATCCAAAAAGTTGAAGATAATATAAGAAACCTCTGGGACAACTTCAAGCGATTCAACATCAGAATTATGGGGTCCCAGAAGAAGAGAGAGAGCAAGATACCAAAAACATACTGAAAGAAATAGTGACAGAAAAATTCCCCCACCTGGTGAAAGAATTAGACTTACAAGTCCAGGAAGCGCACAGAACTCCAAACAAAAGGAATCCAAAAAGGACCACACGAAGACAAATCATAATTAAAATTCCAAGAGCAAAAGACAAAGAGAGAATATTAAAAGCAACAAGAGCAAAGCAGATAGTTACCTATAAAGGAGCACCCATACGATTCTCAGCTGATTTCTCAACAGAAACCATGTAGGCCAGACGGGAATGGCAAGAAATATTCAAGGTGATGAATAGCAAGAACCTACAGTCAAAAATAATCTACTCAGCAAAGCTATTAGTCAGAATCGAAGGCCAGATAAAGAGCTTCACTAATAAAAAAAAGCTAAAGGAGTTCATCACCACCAACCCAGAATTATATGAATTGCTGAAGGGGGCTCTTTCATAAGAGAAAGAAAATAAAGATAAAATTTATAAACAACAAATATGTAACTATCAAAAGTGAATCTAAAAACCAAGGGAATTAAAAAAAAATCTGATGAACAATATTAACTGTTGAGTATAATAGAATCAGAGGTATGGAAGGAGAGTGAACTGATGATTCTTTGGGAAAAGGGGCGAGGGGGATGTGGGAAGAGACTGAACATAAACTGTGCACCTATGGATGAGAACAATGGGGGCTGGGGAAAGGGCAGAGGGTTGGGTGGGAACCTGGTGGAGGGGAACAATGGAGGGGGGAAAAATGAGGAACATTTGTAATAATATGAATAATAAAGATTTATTTTAAAAAAATAATGAATCCTATCTAACAAAAGAGAAACATGAATACTGACTGTATCTCCTCTACGCCCACCAGCCAATCAGGGATGAGTATGCAAATTAACCCAACCAAGATGGCAGTTAATTTGCATATCCAGGTACAAAGCAAAGACTGAAGACAGTGTAGAAGGAAGCCAAGAGCTACAGAAGGGAGCAAAGCTGCAGAGAAGCAAGAGGGGAAGTAGGCAAAGGGAAGAAAGCAGGCGGGGCAGGAAGCAGATGGGGCTGTGGAGAAGGAAGGAAAGCAGGCAGGGCTGTGGAGAAGGCTGCAGGAAGCCCTATTCTTGCAGGAATCTTCTTGCAATGGGCCTCTAGTAATGAAACAAAATATTATAAAAATACATTCATATTAAATATATACTATGAACCAGACAGTACAATGGGCAGTGAGGATACAGTGATGAACAAGCTAGACAAGATTCATGTTCTCACAGAGAAATTTTAGAAAAGAGACCAGAAATACTGAAATTTGAATAATCATCATCAGTGTTACAAAGAAATTAAAATAAGAGACTTGGAAAGTGCTGGAATGGGAGTGGGTAAGCCATCAATGACTTTTAGGACAAGTGACATTTGATTGAAGATTTGGATGATAAAAAAGGAGCCAGCTAAGGATGGATCTGGGAGCAGAGAGTTCCAGACAAAGGAAATGAATAAGCAAATTAGACAGATTTGACAGAATTTGTTGACTGATTGGATGTGGGAGTAAGAAATAGAACCAGGATGATTCATAGGATCTAGAATATGTTATTTCTATTCTTTCTAATGACCTTGGGGAGACTGGAAAAAGTACAGATAGTGACAAATGATGAGTTCGATATGGAACTGTCACCTTTAAGAAACCCATGATGCACTGCAACATGTGGATGATAATTTACTTGCAAGATCCCAGGAACAGAAGGGATGTAAACCACATCTCTAAAAGATTGTTACAATAGCATTCTCCATGGGAAACTTCTTAACTGACAACACCTCTAGTTAATTACACTTGCTGAAATTATTTCCAATGCCTCCTGTTATTTAGTCCAGTAGACCCTGTTCTGTTTCAGAATTTCCTGTCAATGTGATCATCCAAATGTAACATGGTTATTAATTATTGGTAAGCTGTAGACAGCACTAACTGTTTCCAGGAAGAAATCTGGAAATCTGAACTTTTCTCCTGCATTCTTCACTATCACACTTTAATACTATTTGGATTTCT
Source organism: Pipistrellus kuhlii (assembly GCF_014108245.1). Taxonomy (NCBI): domain Eukaryota; kingdom Metazoa; phylum Chordata; class Mammalia; order Chiroptera; family Vespertilionidae; genus Pipistrellus; species Pipistrellus kuhlii. Next base: position 148,234,029 of record NW_023425515.1, read on the forward strand.
GTTTTCTTGTAAGAATAGTTGCATTATTGTTTTAAAAAAAAAAAGGCCCTATTCTTTTGAGATCTCATCCACTTCTTTTGCCCAACAAAATAATTTATATGACATATAAGAATCTACTATCAGTTTTCCATATTCAACGTAGAATTGGGGTGTGTGTGTCTGGTCTAGATCTGTGTAGTACACTGAAAATATGTTTTAATACTATCACAGGTTATAGATAATTCCCTTTAGAGCATAAAGGAGAGAAGAAAAAAAGACTTCTTTACTGAGGATACTTTTGTGGTTAACTTAGAAAGGTATTGTACTGACTAATGACTTTTCAAGGTAGAAAGTGCCCTTTATGTACAGACATGCCAGAGACTGCCCTGCTACATAAATACAAAGCTACTGCAACTTCACACTGAAATATGTTCTCAATAAAGAAGGCTCAACTGCAAGGAATTCAACTTGATAAACCTGTCCTGTGTGTCAGATAACTTTTAAAAAGTGCCAGAAAGCTAGACTTTAGCAACCGATTTTATCCAGTGTGGGTAGGACCAGATAGATTGCCACTTGTCTTTGAACTGCAAGAACCCGTGTGATTTCAGCTCCACCACACATAGCCCCTGCATGATATAAAGGCAGAAAGCAAAGCACCTCTGGTCTAAAACTGAGATTCCTGATGAGCTTCTTGTGCTATAGCTTCTTCCACTGCCAGCTGAGTCCTGTTTTTTTTTTGTTTTGTTTTTTGTTTTTGCTTTGTTTTTGTCCTGTTGTACCAGTTTAACACTTGACTGCCTTGATCTTGATTTTCTACCTCTTTGGATGTACATAACTTTTATCAAACCCGTTTGCGAGGGCTCCTCCTCTTTAATCTGGTTTCTATCTTAGCTCTCTGTGAAATCTACTGGTTAAATTGCTTGTCATATCCAGCAGGTCTCATCATGTAGATCGAATCTGTTACATTTTAATAGTCAAAGTCCATTAAAGAGCATTTGCAATTCTCAAGTCACCACTGCTAGATTTTTACTCACACTCTCATTTTTCTAAAGCAGTATGTTGACAGAAGGTCACTTTAAGATGCATCCATTGAATATTGTTTAAGAATCCCACTCCAGAATTTATTTAAAGAACATTTTGTATGAACTAAGGTATCTATTGACCCTGTTGAAGATGTGGTGAATTATCATACAGATTCATAAATTGCTGATAACAACTGAAGTAATTAATTGGCAGTCCTTTTCAACTTATTTTCTATTTAAAAATGCTTTATATATATAAAAATAAAACATAATTTTTCTAACTTTATCCTACCAAATAAAAGAGTAATATGCAAATTAACCATCACATGAATACACCCACCAGCCACGCCCACCAGCCAATCAGAGCGAGAATGAAAATTAACCCCAACCAAGATGGCTGCAGCCACAGAGAGCAGTTGAGAGGTTTGTGTTTCCCCAGCAATAGAGGAAGCCAAGCTTTCCACACACCCTGGCTGGCCTAGGCCTCCACTCAAGGATACAAAGTTCAATTATAGAAGATAAATCCCAAGAAAAATGGCGGCAGCCACCAAGCTAGAGAGAACAGGCTAGGATTGCCCCCGGCAACAGAAGAAGCCAAGCTTTCCACCTGCCCTGGCCAGCCTAAGCCTCCACTCAAAGCTATAGAAAGTAAAGAAATCTAAACAGAAATGGTTGCAGCCATGGAGCAAGATTTGGCTCTGCTCCAGGCTAAAAAGTTTCAATTGTAGAAGGTAAATAAATTCCAGATACCAGGGCCTCCACTTGGGTTGCGGGGGCGGGGGGGGGGGCGCTAACCTGCAAACCATCACAGGCCCTTGACAGGCCGCCCCACACCCCAAGGGAACCCCACCCTGAGCTGGGATACCCTTCAGGGCAAATCAACTAGCCCCCACTAGTGCACCAGGCCTTTATCTTATCTAATAAAAGAGTAATATGCAAATTGACTATCACTCCAACACACAAGATGGCTGCCCCCATGTGGTCAAAGATCCTTCTCCTATGTGGACACAAAATGACCACCACAAGATGGCCAGCAGGGGAGGGCAGTTGGAAGGTACCAGGCCTATAAGGGAGGGCAGTTGGAGGTGATCAACCTAGCAGGGGAGGGCAGTTAGGGGTGACCAGGCTGGCAGAAGACTGAAGTTGGGGGCAAACAGGCTGGCAGGGGAGCAGTTAGACATCAATCAGGCTGGCATGGGAGTGGTTAGGGGGTGATCAGGCTTGCAGGCAGAAGTGGTTAGGGGCAATCAGGAAGGCAGGCAGGCGAGCAGTTGAGAGCCAGCAGTCCTGGATTGTGAGAGGGATGTCAGACTGCAGTTGAACATTCTTCCAGGGGTCCCAGATTGGAGAGGGTGCAGGCTGGGCTGAGGGATACCCTACCCCACCCCATGCATGAATTTCATGCACCAGGCCTCTAGTACATAGGATATACTTTTTTCAGCATAGTTTTAACTTTTTGAAATTGTTTACTTTTTCATATTTTCCTCCTCTCTACTCTTTTACTCTTCTCATCCTGACCCAGCCTCAAGCGATCCAAATATATAAGCCAGTATGTCACCTTTTTTACTTTTTTTGATGCTTACCTAATCACATACAAATAAAAGCAGTTGTGGCATTATTTATTTCATAAAAATAAAACTACATTATATGCCATTTTCTGAATCTTTCTTTTCCTCAGTAATAATTTATAAAAATCATGATTTTAATGTTTTTATGGTGTTACTATATCATTATTTAGCCTTTACTCTGTTAACGAATTTTTATTTTTACTGTTTTGTTTGTTTTTGTTGTTTAGGTCACTCCAGAAGTTGCTGTAATTAACCTTGTAAGTTAAATAATCATCCACAGTTTTTGTATACTGAATAAGCCAGAGACTAATTTGTTTTTATTTCAAATGGGTCCCCAACTATTTCAATGATATTGATTAAATAATACACCCTTCCCACTGATTTAATATACTCATCCTGGCATATTTAAAATTCTTATAAATACTGATACCTATTTCTAATTTTGTGCTTTGTTCCACTGACTTAATTGTTATTTTATAGACAGTATTTAATAAGTATATGTAATAATATATTCTAATATTGGACAAGGCAAGCCTATTATTAATACTTTTGGTTATAAATTATTTTTCTTCTTGTTTTATTTTACTTAAAAATTAAATTACAGTTTTCTTTCAATAATATTTTGTATTATTTTCAGTTGTACAACATAATGGTAGCCAGTCATATATTACTGTACAAAGTGTTCTCCCTGATATTTCAGTACCCAATAAGCACCACACATAGTTATTATAACATTATTGACTGTGTTTCCCATGTTGTACTTTAGATCCTCATGCCTATTTTGTAACTTCCAGTCTATACTTCTCAATTCCCTTCACCCTTTTCCCCTAGTCTCCCAAACCTCTCCCTCTCTGGAAACCATCAGTCTGTTCTCTGTATCTATGAGGCTGTTTCTGTTTTATTTATTCATTCATTACTTTCCTCATCTATAAAATTGAAACTGATAATAATACCTGTATTATAGTGATCCATATGGATTAATATAGTGATGAATATATTAGTTAGTATAATTAAAATAGTGATGAATATATAAGTCAGTGTAATGCTAGCAGGTATAAAACACAGTGAATTGATGGCTGCTGTTGCTATGTTAGCCGCAGATGAGTCACAGGCAGAAAAACAGCTTAAATAGCAAGTATAACTTTTCCAGTATTGTTTCTTTTAACAATTTTTAAATTAAGAATATATGTATAAGATTTTAAACAGGCAAGCCAGAATAGTTTTGATCCTTCTGGGAAGTAAGAGATTCTCCAGAAGAATATGCAACAAAAAATGACCCCAAAATACAATGACAGCCAACTATTTAGCAAAATAGAATCCAACCCAGAATATGTATGTCATATAATGAGCCTTTTAAAGTTAAAGAACAACAATTAAAAAACACTAGTAAAGGATTGCAGTTTACATAAAAAATAAAAGAGAAATAAAAATGGTGAATTAAATTTTATAAATTGTAGAAACCATTGGAAAAACACAGAATGAGCTCATAAGTAGACTGTTTGAGAAACAGGTATATTCAATATAAATGTCTGCTTACACTATTTAGTTCATTTTAACTTATTAATAAAGGAAGATTAATACAGTTTCTTCAAATATCAATACTTCTTATTAAAGTATAACTAACTGGAGAAGGTTCTCTAGAAAAGTTTTTGTTGATGTAAAAATGGATCAAAATGAACAGATAATAGTCACATATAATAAAATATTTCAGTTTTGGCTTCCTTATCCCTTTCTCAACTTTACTAGCTCTTAACAACAACATAACATTTGAGAAAGGTTGGCAGCATTTATATTTTTATAATTTAGAGAAAAAATCTTCCTCAAAGTGATTGCATTACACTTGTCAGAAGAAAGAGACTTAATATCAGAGGCTATTAACCCCAATTGCCAACAGAGAAAAACAAAAGGGAATAAAGTTCTTGGCTCAATTTACAAAAAGCCATTACTAACCAAAAAGAGAAGAGAGAATATTCAGATTAGCTGTCTGCCAATAGCATATGGATTTGGGGATCATAATTGATATAATGATACTTTTGATAACAGATATATAGTAAATCTAATATATTGGTATATCATATGAATATAACATTTAGGAAGGCTATTAAATAAATGTCAACCTGCATAATGTAGGAATCACAATGCATGCATTTATTGTCTAGATACTTAAAAGTATTTAAATTTGCCTTCATCTAATTAGCATAATTCTCGATTCTAGTACATTTCTTAAAGTAATCTTTGTGTACACAGATTGTATAAACCAAGCCACTCTCAGCAGAAACATGCACTAATATTAGGGGTTGTATGTGAAGTAGTGAATTTGTGTTTGGGGTAGTCCAGGAAAACATTTTGGGAGGAACAGAGGAAGTTATTTTTGTTTATAAATAGTGACATTCATTTCCTGATCCATTACCTAGAGTTAAGAGTGCAATTTATAGTTGCAAAACCATTTCCTTAACATTCACCCTTTCCAGATTGCTTTAAAAAGTTTGTCCCTGATTATCTCACTAGTGCCATTTTCTATTAAATACCTGATTGAGATACTTATACAACCCAAATTTTACTCTTCTTTTTTTCAGACAACAGGTGATCTTTGTTGGATATTGACATAGAAACTACTCAAGTGTGCTTTGTGTGTATATTGATTGAAAACAATGTATAGTCTTCCTATGCAAAGCAATAATAAGCTATTTTGCCTCTTCAAAGCTATGCGAGTCAGGATCTTCATCCTAATGACTCTATTCTCTATTACACAGAATCAGGAAAAAGGACTTTTGTTAAATATTTTCCTTATCACAAGTGGTCACCTATTAAACTTGCCTTATAAGGAAAATCAATTAGGAAACAGATGCAGTAGGGAAGGATTGGATTATCCAATTAAGTCAAATATCTAGGACTACTTCTTAAATTTTTATAAATTCAAATGGATTTCTTTTATGCAGAAATTCTTATTTTGGTGGGTTCTCTGTAGGTTTTCTCATACCTTAAGTTAGGGTGGCATGCTTTGAATATATTAAAAGATTCATGGCGACATTAAACAAGTCAGCAATAATTCAATGCAATAGCTATGATAGTTTAACAATATCATATACTGTTTATGAAAGCATACGTAATGTTAAAGTATTCCTTATTCATCCTTATGTGGTTTTTGGTTGTTTGGGTAATACTGTTTACCGTCTTTACCTGAACTAGCGTTTGTTGAGGAGAAAAAATATCCTGTTTCAGTAGCGATGCCATCTTCTTTTGGTGTTGGTTTGACTACGTATGCTTTGATTTCTTATTTATGGAAATTGTGTCTCAGTCTACTCAGTACCATAGTCCTGAGTCAGGGCAATGTTCTGCCTTTTACACTCAATGCCATGAGGATAAGAATGTTCTGTTTTTGCAAAAATAAACTTTATAAGTTAACTGGAATTGGCACGTTTGTGAAGTATCAATGGGGTTTCTCATAGTACTCTGGTCAAGAATAATTTTTCTAAATTGGCCAGAAATCATTCTAATGGTTTTTAATTAAACTTTATGTGATTTTCATGGATATTCAGGCAACTGCATTGTTTTATTTATGACAAGAACACTTTGAAAACATAAGAGACCTTAACCCTGGCATAAACCATGCTATTATGTTTACTATCGAGTAAGTATAAAAATAACAAAAAAAAAGTTGACTCCTTGATCTTACAAGTATCATAAAATGTATAAATATAAGCAAATAATGAAAATACACACCTCTTCATTATCCACTGTGTGAACAAGAAGTAATAACTTGGAAAATTTCAAATATTGTTTCTACAAATAAACACACCTTTCTTCAATCTCATTAATAACCCATATATCTACCTAAGGTTTTGATTAATTTTTGACTGGAATAAATTGGCCAGGTTTTGCATGAGAATATAGGACACATGATACTTGATTTGAGGGTGGTGATATATAGTGATACACATATAATGCCACATCTTGTTTCAATTATGCTCTATGTATCTCTAGGCCTTTTGGTTCCAAGTTAAAATACTCATTATGTGAAAACAAATGACATTTATTTCTTCATTTATTCAACAATTATTGATCTGCAAGGCAGGCTGCCAGGTTATTATGATAAATAAGGCAAAAGGCCTCAGAGGACAATTCCTCAGGAACTAGAGGTCAGATAACCCAAATGGGCAAATCCAAACTAGGCCCTTTTGCACCATAGCAATTCAGTGCAAACATCTATGACTCACAGTTTAGGTCCAGCAGGGTGATTTTAATACCAGCACTTTGACTTCCTGAGCTTTACTATTGGATCTTGCTGTGTATCAGCCATTGTGAGATCCAGCAGACAAAGCAGGAGCAGAATTGGTAAACTTGGGACTCAGAGGCTCTTTCAAATTTTCCAACTCATGGATGGAAGGAAAAAGAGAAAAGTGAACATCCAGAGAGAAGAAGTTTGGGCATGGAATTATTGGTGTAGCCTGTCTGGTATGGCCTCATCTTTTTTTTTTTTTTTTTTTAATATATTTTATTGATTTTTTACAGAGAGGAAGAGAGAGGGATAGAGAGTTAGAAACATCAATGAGAGAGAATCATCAATCAGCTGCCTCTTGCATACCCCCTACTGGGGATGTGCCTGCAACCAAGGTACATGCACTTGACTGGAATCGAACCTGGGACCTTTAAGTTCACAGGTTGATGCTCTATCCACTGAGCCAAACCAGTTTCGGCTGGCCTCATCTTTTTAAAATGCTTTTTATCTTGAGCAAGGACTGCAGCAATAGTTGAATCCACCTGAGAAGCTTCTCTTGGCTTCATCTGTTTGTTTTGCTTTGTTCCCTCCCTCTGAAAACTTAAGAATCACTTCCGCCTATGCATCAAGTATGTGCAAATGCCATTGGGTATATGATGCATATTATATTATTCATGGTGCCTAAAGACATGATAGGAAAACTGTAGTTTGAAGATGCTAACTCACTTGCTCTGTAGCATATTGGTACTGAGGGATAAAAGAAATGTGAATTCATGTTTTCTCAAGCCCCCTCCACTTGGCTATGTTGCTTTTCCAGCTTCTGATGTAGACAGGGAAACATAGGTTGAGTTAAGAAAAAAAAAAAAGCATATTTTGTAAACTTAAAAAAACATATTACCAATAGGATATTTTTATTTTTTAAAATACTGGTTAGACTTTGGTAACTTGCATTGGGTTTTAAAAGTTTTTATTTTTATTTTGCTATTAAACTGTTGAAGCAGCTCACCTAATAGCTGCTTCTTTTTTTTCCAAAGCAATATTTATTTTTTATTACATACTTTCAAACAATAACTTTATTCTGTGTGAGATTAATAAATATTTCTGGATTCCCATTGCATCGGGTTACCCTAAGTATCCTATATAATATATAATAAGGTAATATGCAAATTGACCATCACACCTTCACATCACAAGATGGCCACCCCCACATTGTCACAAGATGGCCACCCCCATGTCATCATAAGATGGGTGCCCCCATGTGATCACAAGATGGCCACCTCTTAGGTCATCAAAAGATGGCTGCATCCATGGCATCACATAATGGCTGCCATAAGATGGCCACCCCCACATTGTTACAAGATAGCCAGCAGGGGATGGCAGTTGGGGGTGACCAGCCATGCAGGGGAGCAGTTAGGGGAGACCAGGCAGCCAGGTAGATAACTAGTTAGGAGCCAACAGTCCTGGATAGTGAGAGGGAAGTCCAACTATGTTCCCTTGTAAAAAATTCCAGCAATTGGACATCCCTGGAGGGGTCCCAGATTGGAGAGGGTGCAGGCTAGGCTGAGGGACACCCCCCTAGTGCACGGGACACTAGTGATAGTTATAAAAAGTTTATGATATACCAAACATTACTTTTCCTGTTTCATCTTACTTGTTTAGTAATCTCGGAGGAAAAAATCAGTCTGCATTTTTGTTTCAAAATACAGAGGAAAAACATGTCAGAAAACAACAGAAGAAATTTCAGGAAAGTTAATTAGCTTTGTTATAATTATATACAAGGTTTCAACTTAAAAACAGGGCAGAGTTTAAAAAGAACTATGCTGATTTACTTGTTTAATACTTCTGCAGATAGAATAGGAATAGCAAACAAAATCAGTTTATTTCATGGGATCTTGTATCATCTATTCAAAACCTTATAAATGGAATGTCTACAATATTTTATAAGGGAGTAAATTTCATGTACAAACCAATGTTAAATGCCATTCATTATATTTGATAAAAATATGAAAAAGATTATATCAGTTATGATAATACAACTGAAGCAAGAACTTCAGGTACCTCATTGTTACTATAAAAAGTAATGGCTATTCAATGTCCAAGTCAATTGAATTCATATTTCTCATTGATTTTCTCCCACAGTTTACTGAGTTTTGGTTCTGCCATAATCTTGGATTAGATTCTTTCAGTCTGAATAACTATTTTTAAATTCAAAAATTTCTATAAGGAATTATAGCTAAAGAGGTACTAATTTCTTAATGATAACTCAAGTAGAACAGAATTTATTTAAAAGTGGATTCTTTTACAATTTCAGATACATTACAAATCACCAAATAATGGTTCATTAACGGGACACACTTTATCATCTCTCGGTGGAGTGTTTTTTGTTTGTTTGTTTGTTTTGTTTTTTAATGACAGCAGTCTCATCAAGGGATGTGCAATGGTTGTATTTAGGTATTAGAGACTTATATATTTTGTAAACATTTGTAAGCAAAATACACTTAGTAAGTTATAAAATACGTCTATAGCAAATTATAATTGCATTATGAATATTTGTATACAGTGTCTTGAATCGTTTGTTTCCCAGGCAACCATATTTGGCAATCTAAAAGAGGCCATATTGCCTCACAATACATTTACATTATACCTTCATTATTCCTTTCTTTAGAACACATTCTCATTGTCATAATGGTATGGAAATTCATTCTATATAAAATACCATAACATTTTCTTATAAAGAAACACAGTCCAAGAATATACCCAAAGTTGACATTTAGTTTTTCAATTAAGTAATAAACTCAATTAACTAAGCCAGGAAAATTAAGACCACATATTACTAGAAGTGTCCATTTCAGCACATCTTTATTGCCAAACATTTTTAAAAAAACACAAGATAAGATAGCAGTATCAATTTGACATGTGTAGTATACTGTCTTAAAGCTAGCAATAATTGCAATGGCTAAAAGTTATGCAAGAGAAATGAGAAGAAAGAAAACAATGCATTATGCTTAAGTTAAAATTTTAATAACTAAGAGGCAGGGACAGTAGACAAATTATTTAATGAGAAAACATTCCAGAGCTTAACTCCCTATTCATTTCTGGTCTTTACAATCAATCGAGTATTTGTTAGGAGTCCACAATTTCTTGGCATTTTTCTAGGCACTAAAACATGGCTTGCCTTTATTTTAGCAAACATTGTTTGAGGACTTTCTTTATGCCCCACATTGTTGTCAATAAAAAGAAAAGACACTTTCTTTTAGTAGTTCACAGTTTTCTTGAGAATAAACCCACAAATAAGAAATCCAGTACAATGGGAAAAAGACTATGACAAAGAATATACAAAATGCAGTGGTAGCAGAGTGAGGAATAATTAGCTTGTTCCCGAAGTGTCAGGAGACACTTCACAAAGTGACATGTGGACTGTACTTTAAAAATTCATAGTATATCCAAAAGGAGAGAAGGACACATGAAACATTTCTTTTCTTTCTCCAGTTGCCTCCATCACCCATCTTAGTGCCATATCCCAGTCATGCACCTATAAAAGGCATAAGTTCCCGTATCCCTCTCCTGCTCCATCTGGCATGCTTGGCAAAATACAGCCAGCTGCCTGCTTTGGTGCCTGCAGCAATGTATCTAAATTTCTGATTCTCAGAAGACTGTTTAACATTGCTGAAAGGATTTCTTTCAAATATATAAACTAAAATTTCAAATGAGCAGTCGACACTTCGAGATGATTCTAAGACTACCAACCCTTGCCTAATATTTTCACTTTCCCCTTCTATAAGAGACCTACTCATTCACCCTTCCTCTCATTTCCTTAGCCTCCAACATTCCCTAGTTACACTCACCTGGTGATTCTTCCGGCTTCATAAAGAAAACCAAAGCAATTAGTTGAGAATGTTTTCATCTTTCCACTCCCAAGCAACCAATTTATGTCATGTCCATTTTGTCTAAGATCCTTATGATTCTGTGTTAGAAGGGTCCTTGCTTCTATGGCCCCCTCCTCCACCTGTGCTCTGCATCCCATTTCATTTCCTTCTAAAAAATTTGGTCCTGTAATTATTTACCTCCTCTCTTGTATCATTAATTCTTCAGTTTCTACAGGATCATTCCCATCAGCTTGCAAATATACTTTAACATCCTACATCTCTTTTTAGAAAATTGATTTCATTGAGGATGGGAGAGGGAGAAAGAGATAGAAACATCTATGATGAAAAAGAATAATGGATCGGCTGCCTCCTGCATGCCCCACACTGGAGATAGAGCCTGCAACCCAGGCATGGGCCCTTACCTGGAATCAAACCATGACCTCCCAAACTAACAGCTAACTAATTAAACAAAGTAAACCTCCAAACTTAAACATTTTCTATAACACCACCCAGTTTTCTTTATAGCAATTACCTATCTTATTCACATATTGGTTTGTGTTAATGGCTTGCCTCCTTCTGCCAGGCTTGAAAGTCATTGAAGAAGAGATAAACTATTATTCATTGTCATATCTTCTTGTGCCTGGAGTGGTATCTGTCACATTCGGTATACATTAGGTATACCTCTTCCAAGGTGTTATTTTTATACTGGTTTATGAGAAAGTCTTATGTGATATGAAGTCATGTAAAATAAGAACGTATCGGTAAGCATACAGAAGTATGAACCTGCAAGTCATATTTAGGGAACAGAGCAGGGGGAGTGGTTGGAAGGAAGGTAAGGGGCAGGTCTTTAGTGCCATACTTAGTGATTTACATATTATCGTATAAAATTAAAAGCCCAAAATTTTTAATCTTATATTCTCTCTAAAATAAAACCTGTAAGTAAAAAATCTTTCTTTAATAAATTATAAAGTATATAAGTATCTTTTGAAATGTGTGTCCATTTGGTTGGATATAATAATTAAAGAGATGCCCTTTAAGATTCTATTTCGTATAAGAAATGCTTTTCCTTTTGCTTTTAAATAATTGCATAAGACATTTAATCTAAGTAAAATTTTTGCTGTTAGAAATCTATTTAATTTAGAAATGTTTTACTATAGTCAATAGCCTTCATAACTTTCTTATTGTTGTTGTTAATCCTCACCTGAGAATATTTTCCCAATGATTTTTAGGGAGAGAGGAAAAGAGAAGAAAAGATAGAGAGAAACATCGATGTGAGAGAAGCACATTGACTGGTTGCCTCGGGCATGAGCCTTGATGAGGGATTGGGCTGGGGAGAAGCCTGCAACCAATGTATGTGCCCTTGACTGGAATCTAACCCAGGACCATTTGGTCCACAGGTCATCAGTCTATCAACTGAGCTAAACTGGTTAGGGCATTAATAACATTTAATTAATTAATTTATTGAAATTGTCACTGATTATTTTTTGTTAATCCTCACTTGAGGATATTTTTTTCTATTGATTTTAGAGAGAGTAGAAGGGAGGGAGGACAGGAGAGAGAGAGAAACATTGATGTGAGAGAGACACATCAATAGGTTGCCTCCCACATGTGCCTCAGCCTGGACCAGAGATGAACCTACAACCCAGGTACATGCCCTTGACCAGGAATCAAACCTGCAACCATTCCACAGGCTGGCCGATGCTCTAAACCACTGAGCAACACCAACCAGGACATCACTGAATATTTAATAGAGAAACATATTATTCTCACTTTTAATCAATTTGTGTAGCTTAATATTTTCAATCTATCTTTTTAGAACAAACATAAATCTAAAAAGCTAATGTTTGATAAGAGTCATAGTATTTTAATCAAATTAATGTTATTTCTTATTTAGAAAATTATAGGAAATTTACTTTACAACTAGAAAAAATTGTTATTATCTGCTAAATGTTAACAAAAGTCCTTTTAATGTATTTTAAAAAGGTTAACTATAGAGAAAAAATGAGTAGCAGTACAATATAGTTACATAAAGATTTGGGATCATTTGGAATGTAAATGAGCTAAAACTAAACATAATAAAATTTGTAGTATGATAGGAAAAAAATAATAATTTTTAAAAGCCAAGAAAGTACAAACTAAAATCTCATGTTACTCAAAGGAAATATAAAATGTATATTAGAGAAAATTAATGCCATAAAGTTAATCTCATATGTGAATTTTTAATTTTGTTTGAGTAGTGATATTAAATGTCACAGAAAGTGTCCAAAATGAAAGCAACTGAGAAATATTCCCCTTGCGTCTGTTTTGGAAAATCAAACCTTTTTAGGATGTATTTTGCATATTGAACGACCTGAATTAACCCAGACTTGAGTAGAGAGGAAAGTGGAGACACAAGAAAGCAGTAAGATATATTTGGAGTGTTAGATACCTTTCATTTGTTTCAGTGTGCATTATTGAGCCAACAATAAATAATAAAGTAATTTATTGTTTACTTATCAAGAGTCCTTTTTAAAAGTAAACATTAAAACATGAATGTTAGAGAAATATAGGAAAATGCTAAAATAAAACATATCCCCTGAAGTTCAGTTTTTTTCCTTGCACTTGCCAAAATACAGATGCTCTTGACTTATAATAGGGTTATAGCCTGATAAACTCATTGTCAATAAGTTAAAAATGCACTTAGTATGCCTAACTTAGCTTAGTCTAGCTCAGAACACTTGTATTAGCTTATCTTCTTGCTGTTGCTGCCCAGCATCACAAGAGAGTATCAAACTGCATATCACTAGCCCAGGAAAAGATCAAAATTCAAAAGTCAAACTACAGTTTCTATTGAATGTGTATGGCTTTTGCATCATTGTAAAGTTGCACCATCAAAAGTCATTGAACATCTATATATACTATAGAAGGGCTCTGGTGAAAATCAACTCACCAATAACTCTTGAGAGGCCACTATTGCTAAGGCTGTGCTATTACAAAATCTGTAACTATAAAGGAAAAGCAGTTTATCCAGCCTCACTCACCTAACAGCCAGACTATAGAGTTGGAACTTCAAATCACAAAGTCAAGACAATAAAAACCTCCCAAAATTAAGCTTATTCAATTCCTGAGTCAAACTATAAATAGGTAGAATTTTTAATGAAAATGTTACCTTGAAAAGCTCTTAGCAAATTTTCAAAGCTACCACTCTGAATGTAGAATCTATTACCAATTTCAAAGCAAAAGTGATGTAAAAATTAAGGGATGATTTAGAGTTTTTCAGTCAGAAAAGAGGAAGATTACAAGAAAGACACCTGGGGATACAAAGGTGTATAATGTTTTGGATGCAGCTGAGAGACCCTGTGGGATGGTGAATGTTGGGAGGTAATGACAGTAGAAATGCCAACTCCAAACTAAAAAGGGTGTCGACATGTGTCTTCTGTCTCCTGTGAGCAGTCATTGTGAGCTTTTACTCTGACACTTGGCAATTTAAGATCTGACAACAATGAAGAGGTGGATTCCAGTGGGAGAGATAGGATGAAGGAGGAGTTAGTTACTGGAGGGTGAGGCAAGTAATATGAAGAAACTCAAGTAGGACAATGATGGAAGGAAGGGAGGAGTGCTTAGGTAGGGCATATGTTGATGGCAGGTGGATTTGAGGTAGTAGAAGAGGAAGAGAGAATTAAGAGTTCTAATTTCTGTGATTAGTGGATGGTTAGGCAGTGTATACCAAGAAGCTTGGGATTTCTGTTTGGTTTGGTTTGGTTTGATTTGCAGAGGAGTGGTGGATAGAGGAGAAAGATGAAAATTATTTCAGTTTTGATATGAGGTGAATATTCCCCTTGAGATTTGACTATGAAATACAAAATTGGAATTAGGATAAATCTTTGCAAATTCACCACCAGAGAGGTAATACCTGAGACCATATTAAGGAGCTCCTTTGTGTCTTTTTTATTTTTCTAGCCCAAGATTTTGAGACCAAGATCAACACTAGTGTGATGCTTAGAATATATGTTTAGTAAAGCATCTATATTTATCCATAAAGGGAAGAACAACTATACACATTAAATTATTTAAATTTGCAAAGCGGCAGTCAATGGGTTTATAAAAGTACATGGAGTCACAGATGGTGGATATGTTCCTCCGGGTGCTTGCTGAAAGCTTTATTTATTTATTTTTATCATGCCTATTAGTATCTTAGTCCAATTTACCCAAAGAAACTACCAATTTTTAAAAGAATAACAGTCTTCAAGAATTGATAGATAACTAGATATTTAAATTTTTACATACACTACTGAGGATGAGAATCATTTCTATCTCTTATTACAGTACTGCTTAAAAATAAGAAAAGCAAAACAGCATCACGTTATTTTTAAGCATTTATTATAAAGAAAATATTAAAAACACTCTCCATTCCCCTTCTAATAAAGATATAATTATGAGATAAAATGAAAAATATATATATTATTCAGACCAATCTTTTCTTGCACACACTCCTGTTTTCCAAGTGCCACAATATGCTACCTTTATTTACACATTTTCCTGGATCTAATAATCACAAAACTCATTTTCATCAACTATGACCCAAACTATCATTAACCATTTAAAGGAGTTAACGACCATCACGTATTCTTTAAAAGCAATGGCACTGAAGTTCAAAGAAGCTAAATAATTCATAAAGGAGCAGCAAGGGCCTAATACAAATTCAGGTTGGTTTGACTGCAAAGTAGATGCCCATTCAAGTACATTACGGCTCTTCCCAGGTGAAACAACATAGCACAGGCTAATTGCTTCTCTAGAGACTAAGCCTCAAGATCTAAGGAAACTGAAGCCACAGCACTTTGAACCTCACTATTGTATATCAAGCACTTCTTGTCTTTTGGTACATTTAATCATCAGGGATCAGAGTGGGTATTGATTGGAGTACTCTGAAAAGAGCAATTTTATCTCATGGTTTTGTTTTATTTTTGCTTTTGTTCCCTCTCCCTAGCTCCTCACTGGACCTGACTCAACCTTAACTAATCTGAATATTTGAATCCTAATTTTATGTCGAAAGTAGGCAGAAAAAAATACAATTAGTTCACAAGACTGAGAGCTCTAGCCTTTCCTTTTGTGCATCTTTGGAAGGTACCATATTTTCCGGCGTATAAGACGACTTTTGAAATGAAAAAAAGTCAACCGAAAATCGGGGTCTAGTAAAAAGCCTGCTCAGATTGGCCAGAGTCAGAGAGGCTGTCTATTAAAAAAAGAACTGGTGTTGTCTCATAAGTGGGGGGTAGTCTTATACAGTGAATATAGGCCTAAACCTATGTTTTAACTGTAAAATTAGGGGGTCGTCTTATATGCCAGAAAATACGGTATATGTTTGATGTTTTAGAAGGACCACTAATAATTATATTGTTATAATGCATTATAATTTACAGAATGTTTTTAAATATAGTATAATTAGCACTTTATTTCATTTGAATTTAAAGTATAAGACTAGGTAAGAAGCAATAAAGAATATACCTAGTTCTAAGTACAATTCTCTTCAACTAGAGGTCACTAATATGATTATCTCGGTTAGCTAGCTTGTCCTATTGTCACTTTCCATAAAGATAACTCAGAATGGGTTGATATCAGGGGTTTATCAAAACACCATGCCTTAAAAGTTGAAATATATTGGTAAAACTATAAGGTAATCCTATATAATAAAAGTCTAATATGCTAAGTGTCTGGTTGGTCATTCAACCAATCAAAGCATAATATGTTAATGCTGCTCAACTGCTCACTATGACATGCACTGACCACCAGGGGACAGACAATCAACCGGTTGACTAGTCGCTATTATGTGCACTGACCAGCTGAGGCTAGACAGTCAACCATTCACTATAATGTGCACTGACAACCAGGAGGCAGATCCTCCGACTGGTAGGTTAGCTTGTAGCCCGAGGCTAGCCAATTGGGACTGAGCTAGATGGGCCGGATATGCCCTGGAGCCCTCCCACGGTCCCTCCCTGGCTGGCCAATCTCCTATATCCCTCCCCAGTGCCGATCATTCACCAATGGGATCCCTCAATCTGGCTTGCACCCTCTAGCATCTGGGCTGAGGGACCCCACCCTCCAAACCCAAGTGCATGAATTTTGTGCACTGGGCCTCTAGTATGGTTATAAAAACACATTGTATACAATTATGTTTTATAGTCACAAAAATAGAGTTAACATCAAAAATCTACTTTTTAAGCTGTGCTTGACAATATAATTTTTTGTTACAATAGAACCATAGAACTTATTGATGTATTTTATTGAAATAACTAGTACAGTAATGCCAAGTGAAATCAATCTGTTCATAGAATCACTAAAATGAGAATAGAAAAAGACTTAGTCTTCTGTCCAACTCAGAATACATATTATCTTATACAATTTTCTTCATTATGCTGATAATAATAATTGGTAGTTAAATAGATAACAAAGGAAGAGCTTTTTTTTTTTTTAAAGAACAACATCTGACAAGAACAGTTTAATTTTTTTAAGTCTGCCTATAAAATAATCTTACTTTAAAAAAGTAAAAGAGCTTATATGAAAATTAAATTATTTGCAAATAAATATAAATCTGACTGGTAAATTATAATATATAGAGTGTATTCATTACCATTTAGGTAGGAAAAAATAAATCCATAGTACACATATTATTCACATATGTAGAACCTTTACCATATGTATACAAATGCTCATTTTAACAGTTAATCATTTTAGTACATGAATGCAAACTCTTCCCTTGCCCTCTACATTTACAAGTATTTCAGAAATGAAGCTGATAATTTTCTCCATGAGACAGTATTAAAAATTTTTTTTAAAAGAATCTATGTTTGAAAATCTCTTTTTAAAATTTATTATGGTTAAGCAATTATAAAAAGTTTCAAAGTACCATACAAGACTTTTCTGAATACTTGGGAGTACAATGCAAACCTGGTGCCCCATCATCCCCCAATCGTAGCGTGTATTTGCTAGAAACTAGAACATCCCCCTACCAAACCAAAATCAGCCATCCAAATGAGGAAATCAGCACTGATGCATGACTATCATTCAGTCCTCAGATTCCATGCAAGCATTGCCAGTTGTCTCAATAAATTTTTTTTAGAAAAATAAACAATTCAGATAACTATTTTTAGTTAGTATGCCTCTCGTCTTCAATCTAAAATAGTTAAGCTTTTTTTCTTGACTTTCATGATCTAATGTCTTTCATTGTAACTCTGGTTTTGATTTATATTTATAATTCAAGGGGATCCTTTCTCTTAGAGTATGGCTAGATAAGGTATAATATTTTGACACCTGTGAATGTGTGTTTGGGACCTTAGGCATTCCTAGAAGAGGAATACTGTAGAGTTTCTAAATTTTTGTTGCCAGGGGGGAAATCACTAAATAAAATCATCAGTGCCAAAGGAATAAAATCATGTATAATGAACACACTATTTACTAAGTAGTTTTAGTAAACACACATATAGCTTAGTAGTTTTAGAGTGTTATTCATGTGTGTACTTGGGAAATGTTTTCTTTAAATTATTCCTTAATAATTTTTCCTATGAAGAATTAAAAAATTTTTATAGATGATACTTTAAAAACTGACAGCGTATTTTTGGTGCTCTTTCATAGTATACTATGTATTCTGATGTGGTTTCTTTAACATAAAATGCCAAATAATCTACTTTTTGTGAAAACTCACAATTGGCCACAAAAAATATTGGAAATAGATACAGCCCTCAAAAATCATAACTGGGAAAATAATTCTGTTAGGAAAAGTTGTATCTAGAAATCTAAAGATTTTTCTTTTTGGTTATTTGATTTCTTCAGTCATTCAACACCCACAATTATTACTCATAATTAAGACTGTTTCAATTATATTTTAGGAAATGTATATCTGAGGAATTTAATTTCCTCACTCATTGATATCTAAGACAGTGTAAAATTTATGATACTGATTTCTAGGTAATAACTGAAAGAATTGTCCTAGAATCTGCACAGATCAGAATGTCTCTATCAGTTTACTTAAGGACTATGCATTTGAATGGATAGCAAATTATAATTCTTATACATTTTTACCTTTGGCACAGATTGTCAGACATACAGATTTTAAGATGGAAGATAAAAAAGAAAAGAAAATCACTAAGAACCCACTGAAGACTTGGCATCTTATTTATTTACCTGAGAAAATTATGTGCTATCTCTTCTTGGAAGAATTATTATAAAACTAAATTATTTTTCCTAAAACTAAATTTATTTATTTTCATTGTCGGTATGAAGTAAAGAACAGTGGAAAGCTCTCACATATCTCAGTTACAGGTCTAGATTGGGGATCAGAAGGTACATTGTATAATAGACAGTGAAAACACAGTTTATTTTTAAGACAGAACTGTCTTCAATTCTCATTTTATAGACACTAAAAACTAAGAAACAGTTCTCTATATTTTATGCATATTTTGATTCTTTATATTTTTGTCTATAAGCTAAAAAATGAAGACACAAGATTAAAATGACTTTCAAACATTTTTAAATATAAAAACTGTAACATCTACGTAAGTCATACATGCATATCTATCTACCAAAGAGACCTGGTGTTAGATCCATGCTTCTTTACAATGTTTTTCAGGCCAAACAGTTGAATGCATTTTATTCTACTAAATTTAATTGTTTGATACTATACCACAATACCTATGCACCAATTATGAGCATTGTTACTCATGACTCTGAACTGTTCTCACAACTATCTCTTATAAAGTCCATAAATGCAATCTAAGGTCAGGCTTTAATTTATATTTAAAATTTATGTGTCAAAATATATATTTAAAAACCTGACAGCTTATATTTAACTAGTGGCCTGGTGCACAAAATTTGTGTATGGGACAAGAGGCTCTCTCTCAGCCTGGCCTGTACTCTCTCCAATCTGGGACATCCCTCTCACAATCTGGGACCGCTGGCTCCTAACCACTCACCTGCCTGCCTGCCTGCCTGATTGCTCCTAATCACTCTGCCTGGTAGCCTTCTCATCCCCAACAACCTCCCCCTTGCTGGCCTGATTTTCCCCAACTGCCCCCCTTTCCCCTGCCAGCCTGATCACTTCCAACTGCCCTACCCTGCTGGCATGATCAACCCTAACCACCTCTGCCTCAGCCCTGCCACCATGGCTTGAAAGACAACTGGAAGGTCTCCCAGTCTAATTAGCATATTATTCTTTTATAAATATAGAAGATTTGTTATATATTTAAAATCAAAACCATTATTTGAGAGCAGAGGAAAGGACTCTCCTCTACAAACTCAGTATGTTCAAGAAGACTTGATGTAAACATACATATTAGATAAAGGGGACAATGCTATTTCCCATGGTTCAGTTTTTGCTTAGCCATGTTTCCATTCTATTTTAAATGTAACATTTAAAGCCCTTGGCATGGAAATGGTGGCACCAACAGCATTTACAGGAGATTGATGCTGAACCAGTAACACTCTCCATCATTCTCCCCTCTCTGTTTATGCCCCCAACCTGAAAGAGATGCATTTCATTACACTTATGCCCAATGCTTTAGCTTAGAGCAAGGCTACTCAAAAGTTCAGGGTAGCTAGATATAGGGATATTTCCTCCTTTTCATGTTCTCTCCTTGTCTTCTTCCATTTATGGGGGAATGAATAGATGTTTTATCTCTATGTATATATTTAAATGAAATCAATATCATTATTGAAAGTCTTGAATTGACAAAAGTTTTATACATTATAGCATACATAAAATGTACTTCAAGGTATTTTATTGAAATATTGGTTTTAAAAATCAATGGAATTCAGTACAGAGTTTCCTTAGGAGGAAATATTTTAAAAAGTAAAAAATACAATGGAATTTTGGTTAGCAGAGAAAAGGTCTCTCAGTTTTGCTGCTTTTTGAAGAATAAAACAGTGTACTCAGTCTTTTTCTGCAGTACTACAGGAAGGTAATAATAGCAATGGTACTTTCAATAAGTTAGTTGTAACATACATATCATGTTAATTTATTTGAATAAAAACTACATTTTGAATAATTTTTGTTTTTCAGATATATTTTTTTTCTGTATAACACAAAATTCTATTATTAGACATGAATAGGTCAAGGCAGGGTAAAGCAAAGCATTTTATTAAAGTAAACATTGCATAACATTTTAGGTATTTGTTTTTACATAAAAATATCCTGTGTATTTATATAAACCAAAATTTAAATAAACTAGTAAAAAGGCAGTTTGAAAGAATGTATAAATATAATTTTTCTCAAACAATTTTAGGATCTCTAGCAAAAACAGTAATCATTTTTATGTAATATATTTGCATAGTCTTGATTTAAAAATTGAAAACTAACACAATCCATAAATTAACTTGAAACATTCAGCATTGGGTTGAACCTTTTGAAACTCGATTGCTTCTGTGTTTAAAAATATAAATTTCATAAGTTTCAATGAAATTGACAGACTAACATTCCTGGTGTGTTAGTTTAGCTATGGGATGAACCTTAGACTCTTCCCACCTTGTAACTATATGATTTTTTAAGGCAGAATTCATTCTTACTTAATGCAAAACTCTTACAGTATATTATACTTTTCAGTCTCCAGGAAAAAAAAACACAGAAAAATTCAGTCAATCAAAATGGCAAAGCATACCCAATATAAAAATAGTAATTTTTTTTAATACCAGTGGGGGAAAAAATCACAATTCAAAATTTAGAAAATACACAGTCACTTACTTTGGTAGAGTTTTCAGGTGATTTTCTCTTAACTCCAAGATCCGTAATTTGACAAGTCTATAGAAATAAATTTAAAAATTGCTTATTTTTTCTATAAAACAATATTACTATGATAAGTTAATAATTGTTATCAAAACAGCTATGTTCAACCTTATATACCTTTGTTACAGACTTTAAGAATTATACAAATTGATTATGAACAGGGTCATATTAACATTAGATAATAACAAATATCATTTGTCAAAAGCAAATTTGACAAGTAATTTGTAAAATCAAAATTTCCAGGAAATAAATATCTTTCAAAGATATTACTTCTCCATTTTATGTTTTATATAAATATATTCACTGTTTAATTTTATATATTCAGCAGACTACTGACTATCTACTAAATTCCAAGTTCTGTGTTCACTGGAATATAGCAATACTTTCCCTCAAAAGACTATACATGAACTTGTAAAGCAAATAAAATAGCATAGTGGTTAAGAGTTTGAGCTTTATAGTCAGATAGATTTGGGTGAAATCCAGACTCTCACATTCTATTAATACTTCTGTGACTCTGCACAAATTAACCTAGTCTAATTTAAGCTTCCTGCTCTGTAATGTGTTTGTGATCACAGTACCCTAACGTATAGAGTCTTGAATCTTAAATAATGTCACACAGGTAAAGCATAATGCCTGGCACATGGCAAGTTTTAGTATGTGTTAGATATTATTATTATCGGATAGTGGAAAAAACAATCTAATTAATATACCATATTTCATTGACTCTAAGATGAATATCTTAACATTTTGGAAGTGGAAGTATATGAAAACGTCTATAGCATCATCAATCCTGTGACAGTACTGGGGTTGGGAAAATCCTAGAGGAGGTAAAAGATGCTCACAGTTTCTGTTGCTGAGTAACACGTGATTAGGAATGCATTTCACACCAAAATACTTGTTAAGGTCTGCAGCCCAGCGGACTTTTGTTACCAATGTCTATAACTGAGTTTTAAAATGTACTTAGTTGAGGCTTTAGAATAGGGGTGTCGAACTCAATCAGAGAAGGGGCCAAAATCTAAAATCCAGCCTAAATCGCGGGCCGAATGGTTTACTGAACAGTCATAAACTGTCATTGTGATGGAAACGCAGCGGAGTGCAGTGATGACAGCGCGGTGTGGGCCACATTGCAAGGCCTGGCAGGACGGATTTGGCCCGCGGGCCTTGTGTTTGACACATGTGCTTTAGAACAACATTAAATGGATTCTCTGAATTAGTGTCTGGGGAATAATTCATTATTTGAATGATTTAACCTACAATTGTCCAATTTGCTGTGCTTTTGTATATTTCTCTAGGTCTCTTCCCATTTCTTTTCTGTTTTGACTCCTATCAAATTTCTAATCCTACCTAATAAAAGAGTAATATGCAAATTAACCATCACTCCACTGTACAAAGCCACGCCCACAAGCCATGCCCATCAGCCAATAAGAACGAGTATGCAAATAAACCCAACCAAGATGGCTACAACCTCAGAGAGCAGGAGGGAGGTGTTTCCCTAGCAATGGAGGAAGCCAAACTTTCTGCTTGCCCTGGCCGGCCTGGGCCTCCACTCAAGGCTACAAAGTTTCAATTATAGAAGGTAAACGAATCCAAACAAAAACAGCTGCTGTGAAGCAGCAAGCAGGAGGCTTGGCTCTGCTCCAGGCTACAAAGTTTCAATTGTAGAAAGTAAATATATCCCAGATACCAGGGCCTCTGCTTGGGTCGCTGGGGGGCTTGGCTGGCCTGTAAACCACCACAGACCCCTCACTCAGGCTGCCCCATACTCCAAGGGAACCCCCACCCTATTCAAGGACACCCTTCAGGGCAAACCAGCTGGCCCCCACCCTTGCACCAGGCCTCTATCTTATCTAATAAAAAAGTAATATGCAGATGGACCATCACTCCAACACACAATATGGCTACCCCATGTGGTCAAAGATCCTGCCCCCATGTGGACACAAGATGGCCACCACAAGATGGCCAGCAGGAGAGGGCAGTTGGGAGGGACCAGGCCTGCAAGGGAGGGCAGTTAGGGGCGATCAACCTTGCAGGGAGGGCAGTTAAGGGTGACCAGGCCAGCAGAGGAGGGAAGGTGGGGGCAAACAGACAGACAGGCAGGGAAGCAGTTAGACATCAATCAGGCTGGTAGGGCAGTGGTTAGGGGGTGATCAGGAGGGCAGGAAGGCGAGCAGTTGGGAGCCAGCAGTCCTGGATTGTGAGAGGGAGTTCCAGATTGGAGAGGATGCAGGCTGGGCTGAGGGAAACCCTTCCTCCACCCCATGCATGAATTTCATGCACTGGGCCTCTAGTTTAATCATATAACTCTTAATTCTATATGAAATAAAGTGATTTGGTTCTATAGCACATGGGCATATTGCTAGTAGAAGATATTTCTTAAACATTTATATGTCTCAAATATTTTCAATATTTGTACTAGTGTGATGATATTTTGTGACTTATTCTGGCTCTTAGGAACACAAAATCTCAGGTTTGAAAAGGGCCTTTAAGAATCCTTTTGACATGCTATCCAACTGATGGTTAAAAAACTGTTTAGATAACAATAATAAAATGGATCATATTTTGGCATGCTATTTTCACTAAATTAATTCCAAGTGGTTTCAATTTTGGTATTATGTTTTCTATTTGCCAAATCTCTTCCCTCATATTAGGACTGCTAAAAGAGAACTGAAAAAAAAATTCAAGACAAAAGAGTTTCTTCAGGTGACAATTAGGCTTTTTCTCATTTGATTATTCAAAAGCATCGTTGCAGTTGTGCTCACTACCAGAAGGACAATGTTAATTTAGATGAATGAATGGTGAAGTACTAGCTCGTTCGAAGCCAGGTAAATGCTCTGTTGAAGATCTGTGAATTTTAAAAATTGTCCAAGAACAGGGTGTTTGTAGGTGCTGTGATCTGATTTGCAAAAAGTAAGGGAATTTGGGAAGTGTTAATACAATCATCTATATGCAAATGGGGGCTGGAACATGCTTAGGGACATCATTATTCCAGAGTTCATAACATCTGCACTAGCTTCTGCCAACAGATAAGTGTTAAGTTATACTCAATCTATTATTTGAGCACTTTCAATGATGATCACTTAGAAAAACACAGTTAATAAACTTAAATTGTCTTAACTTTTTTTTTTTAAAGATCTTATTCTGGTTAACCTTATTTATTAATCACAGTGACAAAAAATATTGTCAATAGTTCTATTTTATAGATTAAAAAATTAAGTTCACACAAGTAAGTTGCATAAGCTCACACAGTTAGTGACAGTACTTAGGTTTGAAAACAGTCTATCTGATTGCAGAGTGTTGTCCTTCTTCTCTATGGTAGTAGAAGGGTGTGGGCCCTGTAATTGGTTAGCCTGCCTGGGATCAAATACCATCTCCAACTAATTAAGTTATTCTGAGTTCCTGTTTCATCCTTAGTAAATTGAAGATACAATAATTCTGACCTGAAATCATTGAGTTGTCATGAGTAGTACATACAATAACACATGCAAAAGACTTAGTAGGGTCCCTGGCACAAAACCAAACCAGTGGCTCACAGTGTTATTATTCCTTTCAATGTTGTAGTGGTGAATTAGCACATCTAAACTTGCTAAAATAATAAATTCACCCTTTTGCTTTTTTATAATATTGTTCTACCATGTACCCCATGCCCTTATTTTTCCTGAAATCCTGTACATATAAAATGTTTGCAATAGCCAAGACATGAAAACAACCTAAGTCTCCATCAATAGCTTAATAGATAAACTAAATGTAAATACACATAATGAAATACTATTTAGCCATAAAAAGGACAAACTGCAATTTGTGACAAAATGAATGGAGCCAAAGGAAAGTAAGCTGTACAGAGAAATATGGTATGATAATTATTTACATAAGAAATCTCCTCTCCCTGCTCCCCCACAAAAATAAACCCACACACACAAAACAAACAAACAAACAAACAAAACCCCCACAAACAACCAACCAACAAACTCAAGGGAAATGTTTTTTTTAATTATATAAGATGATGATTGTTAACTAAACTTATGGTTATCATTTCACAAGATATGTAAGTGATCATGCTGTACACCTTAAACTTGTATAGTGCTGCATATCAATTTATTTCAAGGAAATTGGAGAAAAAGATGTATTGCAGAATACTTGGAAATATTGTAAATATAGAGATGAAAATAAAAATTTCCCTAATTTTACTTCCAAGGAACCAGTCTTTTATTTCATGCCTATATGTATTAATATTGTGAATATAGTTTATATATTTTGTTGTAATATTTTCCTAAATATAACATATCATAAGATCTACAAACATATTTCCATATACAACATTATAAATCTTCACAGATTGTCATGTGGATGCAACTTAATATATTTAACCCATCTCCCAGATGGATGTGTGCTTCCACTTTATTCATATTGTAAATAATGATAAATATTCTTGTCCATAAATCCTAGTGTGATATTTGATGATGGTAGGATACGTTTCTACAAATAAATGGCAGAAGCAGTGGTTGTAAATATTTTCAAAGCTTTTAAGTCACACTGCCTGTGCACAGCTCCTATCATTCTGCAATTCCATCAGCAGAGTGAGCATATCTTTCCTCATTCTTTAGAAATGATTTCTGTAATATGCTAGAACACAATGGCACTTTATTGTCATTTTGACTTGTATTATTTTTACTCTTTGTCAGAATAAACATTTTTCATTCACTGGAAATTTGTACTTTATTATGGATTGCTTGTACACGTCATTTACCCATTTTTCCCCCCTAATGAATATTTTGCCTTTATATTCATATGTAAGAATTCTTTATAGTTAAGGATATAATTTGCTTCCCATATAGAGTGGACATATTTTCCCAGTTTATTGTTTTTCCTTAATTGTGAAATATCTTCTGATGTTATTTTATTTCAAAAGTGTTTATGTACTCACATCTATGTATCCATTTATATTTCCCTTTGTTTCTATTATATAAAGATATTTTCCAACTCAAGAGCCATAAATATTCATGTGTATTTTTCTATATCTTTTAAATTTTTTATATTTAACATATATAATTTATTTGATTATTTTTAAAAAAGATATATATATATATATATATATATATATATATATATAATTTTAAAAATATTAATATTTCTGTTTTTTGTTTTTTTTTTTTTATAGAAAAAGAAAGGGAGACGGATAGAGAGATAGAAACATCAATGAGAGAGACATCATGGATCAGCTACTTCCTGTATGTCCCGCACCAGGGATTGAGCCCGCAACCCTGCATGTGCCCTGACTAAAAATCAAACTGGGACCTCTTGGTTCATGGGTTGACATCCAACTGCTGAGCAATCATTGTCTGGGCTATTGATTATTAATGACCTAATTTTACTTTACTTTTTGCAAAATGTTTCATAGGTTAACATCGTCTCATTTACTGAACGATAATGAGGTTTATCACAATGGTCACTTTAAAGCTTCACCAACTGGCTCAGGTAAAGTATTTACTTAAAGTGAAATAAAATGGAATCATTTAAATTTTTTATTCTTACCTTCCAAAATTGGCTGGAAGAAATTCAAGAAAAGCGTCATTCAGGTAGAGCTGGGTCAGGTTTAGAAGCTGTGTGAAGCCATCAGGGAGTCTAGAAAGAAGTTAAAGGTTTAGTTACTGCCATCAATGTTGCCATAGAAACAGAACAAGAATATATATCTCAAAGGAAAAAACTAGAAGTGTAATAAATTTTTCAAGTCTCCTTTGGTATTACAGTAATGGAAGAATTTATTGAGCATGTTGCTACAGCTTCAAAATTTTTCCTGCTATTAAAGTAAATGGCAGTCACTCACTTCCTTGCTACTCTACTACTCTGAGCTTATGTCACTGCCAAAGCCAGCAGCTTCACTCAGCGTTGCCCTGTGCACACCAGCAAGATTTTAATAAATTGAAATTTCAAGTTGTATGCCACATTTTAAAAATTTTAGTCCTTTTTCAATGAAACACTGGCATATACTAGTATAGTCAGTGTTTATACTACTTACTCTTTCACATAATCATTAAAATTTGCCTACATTTTATTATAATGATGATAAAGCTGCCCAGGAACGAGTCTTTGTCCCCTTAATTGGTAATTTTTCTAAAGTAGGCTTATCATGCATGTCTCTTATAATTCAAGTTGGTCTAATTCTTGTTCAATGAAAATTAGCAAGAACATAGAAACAATAATAAACAGAATCCTAAAGGCTTTGGGAGTCATTAAAAGAGTTGAGAAAATATCCTTTGGGGAAATTTTTCCAGTTAGATAAAATAATTATTTAAAACTAGAGGCTGGGTGCATGAAATTCCTGCATGGGGGTGGGGAATGGAGGTATCCCTTAGCTCGGTGTGCACCCTCTCACAATCTGAGACTGCAGGCTCCTAACCACTTGCCTGCCTGCCTGCCTGATTGCTCCTAACCACCTCTGCCTGCCTGCCTAATCGCCCCTAACCCCTCTGCCTGCCTGATTGCCCCTAACCATCTCTGCCTGCCTGCCTGCCTGATGCCCCTAACTGCTTGCCTGCCTGCCTGATCACCCTTAACCACCTCTGCCTTGGCCTTCACATCTGGGACCCAGGCTTCCCTCCTCCAGCTGGCTGCAGGCAATAGAAACCCCAGGCCAGCTTTGCTCAGGCAGGCACCAGGACCCAGGACCCCAGGCGGCACCACCCTGGATGGCTTCAGGCACCCAGGACCCTGGGCAGCTTTGCCCAAGCCTTGTCTTTGTCAGCCATCCAAAATGATGTTCCATCTATCCAGTCTAATTACCATATCATCCTTTTATTAATATAGATATTTACATCTTTTTCACCAAGAAGATTTAACCCAAATATTTTCCAGGACACTTTTTCCTAAAAGGATGTTGACTTTTTTCCTATAATTATATGTCTATTTAAAGATCTTAATGCCTTTAATCCATGGTCTAAAAAAAGACTATGCTCTTTTAAAAATATACTTCTACATAGTGTTTAAACTGTCCCCCCCCCCCCCCCTCAAATTATGACCTATCACCTTACTTGCATTTACTGGCAGGATTATTTTTTTTATTTTTTTTATTAAATTATTATCTGTGTACATATTTTAACATTGCCCTCCCCTCCCATACATACCCCCCCTCCCCAGAGTTTTGTGTCCATTGGTTGTACTTATATGCATGTATACAAGTCCTTCGGTTGATCTCTTATCTCCCCCAGATCTCCCTACTCTCCCTGCTGTAATTTTACAATCTGCTTAAAGAGCTACCCATCCACACACTGTTTACTACCCCTCGAGGCATTGTTTTCTGACACATGCCTCCACTCCATTGCCAAAACTGCAGTTACCAAAGCCTTCAATGACTTAAGTTCCAATTCCACTAAGATCATTTCACTTTGCATCCCACACTGCCTAGCAACAGTTGCCATCAGAAATTGTTTTCTGCTTCCCAGTTTCTTGTAGATTTCTTTTCCTGTTTCTCCTCCTACCCCTGGGACATTATATCTCAGTTTCACTCTATGGTTTTTCTTCCTATATCCAATATTTTGTTATTTTTTTGGTATATAAAACAATATGAGTACCCATGATATAATTTAACAAATAACCAGTACCTTTAGAATCCTTTGGGTGCTCCTCCCTGACTGCATTTTTCTATTTGTCCCACAAATTCATGAATGATGTTTACTATTCTGTTTCATTAAAAGTTTTTTAAAAAAAGTTTTACTATACCTCTTTAAATACTTTAAAAAAAAGTAATGATTTTGTATGTTTTTTGACATTATATAAATTTACTTATACTATGAATATTTTGACACAGTGAAATTGAGATATAATTGTCCCAGGGATAGGGGGAAAAGCAGAAAAATAGTGAAATTCATCCATTTTGATGCAGATGACAGATCACCATTACATAGTATTCTGTCGTATGAATATATTACATTATGATTCATGTTTTATTCTTTTTTGAAAGAACATTATAGTTGTTTCTGGTGTCTTGTTTGCTTTCTATAAACATTCCGCCTGTGAATACTATTGAACATATTGTATATACCCTTTTGCACAAGATATCATTTAAGTTACTAGAAGCCTGATTCACAAAGATTCATGTAAGAATGGGCCTTCCTTTCCCTGGCTGCTGGCATTGCTTTCCACTCCGACCCTGGAGCAGCTTCTTTCTGCTCTGGCTCTGCCTTCCCATGTGCCCAGAGGCCCTGAGCAGCTGGGGCAGTGTGGAATGCCTGCATCCCAGGCCACTGGGCACCCGTGTATGCAGATAAACCCACCATCATTGTTGGGCTAATTTGCACACTCACTCCTTATTGGCTTGTGGGTCTTGTGAAGGTATGGTCAATTTGCATCTTTCTCTATTATTATTGTATCGATAGATATCCCTGGTTACATAAGGTTAACGTCCCTGAGAGACAGCCCTCAGCTAATGACTGGCAGGAGCATACATAGCTCAGTTCCCTCACAGGTATCTACACTGTCAAGAGCTCCCCCCAGAGACCAGGGTCGAGTGGTCTACACTAGTAAATAGCTTGACAACACACCCTCTACAAGTATTTCCTGAGACCATCTCCTAAGTATACTGCTTGAATTATAATCTAAATATCTGTGTTTGGAGAATACAGACTAAACACAATTAACATTTTTTATATTCATTTGTAGGAATTGTTTTATACATTCTTAGGATCCTAACCATATATTGACTATGTTTGCTGCAAATATCTTGTTCCAGTATGTACTTTGAAGTTTAATTGTTTGCATATGGCTTCATGGAGAGTTTCCATAAATTTGCTCTAAAAGAAATATAGGATTCATAAAAATTAAAAAAGGAGAAAAGAAGCATAAAAGAGTGAGAGTTTTTTATAATCTGAGATTGGTGACCAGAAAGTTCCAAAGAAAATATTTTATGTATGAGATTATTAGGAGATGCTACTTGAGAATATTAGCAGGAAACAGAATATAAAGGATATTGACTATTTGGCTCAAAGTTTGAACCTTATCCTGTAGGATTAAATAATATCTATGGGAGATAATTATTTCTCTCTATATTTCTCTTTGTTGTAATACATTAGAGCTCATAACCTTATACTATGATTTTTTTTATAATAATGGCAAGATGTTTAATAGATTTCAGTCCACATTTAAACACTATCTTACTTTAATGTCCTTTTGGTTACTATACTCACTTGAAGTAATCATTTGTGATATTTTAGAAAAGAAGATTCATACATGTTAAATGAGAAAAATGTTAAAACCTTTGATGTAATAATTTATTTTAACATTGAAACTATTAATAAGTAAAAAGGGTTTAAAATACTAATTTTCTAGTTATAGGTCCAACCTGAATTATCCAGTTTCTCTTAGTTTACTATTCTGCATATGTATGCTCTAAATGGTATTACATTGTACTACTTCTTTGATCAGAAATATATCCTTAATTGCTGTTTCTTTGGCAAAATTTATGCTGCAAAAAATATCTGACTTCTTACATACAACATTTTATTGAAGATTTAAGAGTTCACCACATTGTGCAGATTCAAATTGGATCACCAAAAAATAAATTATATGAGAAACCATAATGCAAAGTAAGGTAATTTTTTAGCCTTGTTATAAACAAAGATGAATTGACATTTTATTTTGAACCATTCTTTTAAAAAAATACAGAGCAAAAAGGCATATTTATATAGGTTTTTTAAATTTAATATTACATGTGTTTTTTTATTCTACAAGAATGTATTGAATGGTTACTCTGAACTTAGACTCAAAATTAGTGTCTTCTTCCTTACTCTCATAATAGAAATCTATTCATAGATTTAGCAATATGCTTAAACCAATTATTTTTTGTATAAGTGTTGAAATTTTCTACTCCAGGGATAATTCCCTCAATGACCTAGGTTTATACTTTGAAACATATTTGAAAAAAGCATATTTGAAAAACACATAAGAAGATAGTCAGTTTTATTTATTTCTAATGTTATGGTACAAATTTGTAGTTTCTTATAGAAACAGTGGCCCCATTTGTCAGTATCCCCATTCCAGAGGAATATTCAAGGATCAGCAAGAAAGAAGACAAATAAACTTGATGAAGATGGGTTGTCTTTATCCTCCTCCAAGCTATTCAATGAAATGAAACATTTTACACTAAGGGACTCTCAATAATGAAATTTTACTATCCTAAAATACTGGCACATTTGATGTATTAAAAAATTCAAAGGATAGATGATATATATATTAGGAAATAATTCTCTCTCTAAGAAAACACTTTCATTTTATTACTTTCTGAACTTAAAAGTAACATGTTCAAAATATAACAAATAAAGGATAATAGAATCAGACACAAAATAATTTAGAGATTGAGTACATGGGTATCAATGGCAAAAGACCTGAGTTTGAATCATAGCTCTTTCAATTATTATCTCTGTGACCTTTGCAACTCTAAGACTCAGTTTTCTTGTTTTTAAAAAGATGATGCTAACATCCATTTTCAGAATTGTTCCAATGATTAAACGATCAAATGCCCTACAGAAAAGAACACAGTAAATGGGGGTAATATATTACTTTTATGTGACATGGTATTGTTTTTATTCTGATCTTTCAATATCAACTATAACACTAATTTAAATATTTTTATTAATGCCAATTTTGTTGTTGGAATAGGTAAATTAAGATAGGCTGTGGATATTCTTGTTTTTAACTTTTTCTAATCCCACTCACTACTTTAGTTAAAATAAATAAAAACATATTACAAGCACTTGAGCTCCACTAAACAGACCAAATTTAATTACACGTTTTACATGCTGTGATTAAGGAGCTAATCTGTGATTGATTTACTGCCTGATGCTTCTGTTTCATTCCTGAATCTCCTTTTTATTATGCATTTTCCCTTTTATCAGGTGTACAAAGTTAAATACCATGTATTTACCACTTAAAAGACATTAACTTGAGAGAAATAAGTCTTTGGTGTTTTTCCACAGATGTTTAACCTTCTCTGTAAACTTGAATAAACAGCCAAAATGGTGAAAAAAAGAAAAAAGAAAAAAGAAAAACCAATGTAAAATTTCTTACCCTACTGGAAATATATTTTAAATCTAAAATTTTTAAATTTATGCAGCTTAAATTTATAAAATTAATATAACAACATTACAGAAGATTTGGAACATAAAGTGAAACAATACTGCTCATAATTCCACCTTAAAACAACATCATTACTACTTCATGCATTTCTAACCTAATTTATAATTAATTATTTTAACATCACTGCAAACTTGTATCATGAAGTCTCCCTTTACTTTGTAATTATCTTTTAATTTTTTTGTATAATCTATCATTCAAACTAGGACATGTTTGAAAGCTAAAAGGGACCTATTATTAATCATGCCACATTAAGAGGTGTAAACTAGGATGATTTGAGTAAACAGAGCCATATGGTTACTTTCTACATACTATTTGTACCCATCCAGCCAGTCCATGTGCCATAATTTATTTGCAATTTCCTTATCATTGAGCTTTAATAATATTTCAAAATTTTCAATATGTATCTTTTAATTTAAATCAAACCCAAAATGTTTCTTTGGAATTGGTGAGGCATAGTGAAAGGAACCTAGATTTTCAAATACTATCTTTGTGTGTTTCATTTGTAAAAAGTTATATAGATAAGGTGAAAATGAAATAATGTATCTAAATGCCTGAGATATAACAGGCTCTCAAAAAATGTTTGTTCATCCTTTTATTTCAGGTAGTAGTTCTTTCTTATTTTCTTGTAGGTAATTTTCACCAATGACTTGGTTAAGGTATTCAGACTATATTGTAAAGTTCATATCTAAAACTAAAACTGTGATGAAAACACTCAAAACTATAACTTTTATATTCTAGAGTTTTCATGACTTTGTAGATTCTTTGTAGATTATTTGGGTCAAATAAAATGAAGAGAAAAACACCAGGTTAAAAGAATCAATGAATCCCAAATATGTTTTTCTGAAAAGAGCAATAAAATGGATAACTCTGTAGTCAGATTAATAAATGAAAATAAAACAGGACAAAGATACAGATTGCTGATACCAGGAATGAAAGAGAGAGAACAATAGAAGATCCGGACATATTAAAGGGCTAATGAAAAGATTATAGAAAATGAGATGTCAATAAATTTGGAAACCAAAATGAGATGTACAAATTCCTGAAGAGCACAAACACCAGGGACCATTCAAAAACAAAAACAGAAACCCAAACAAAACAAAACAAAAAAATCACACAAATAAGTAATTGGGATAGTTCTATAGCTATTAGGGAAATTAAATTTGTAATTAAAAACTTTCCCATAAATATTCAGACCATTTCTACCAATATTTAAGAAAAGAATACTTCTAATTCTATAAAAACTATTGTAAAATGTAGAAAGGAACATATTTCAACTATTTTTATGAAGCCCGTATTACCCTGATACCAAAATCAAAGAAATTACAAGAAAAGAAAGTTCAGACTAATATGCTTCATGACTATAGATGAGGAAATCCTTTACAAAACATTAGCAAATCAAAGCCATTAACTTATACATATAGTAATAATTCATGACCAAGTAGCATTTATTCCTGGAAAGGAAAGTTAAACTGATATTTAAAAAACCAATCAATATAAGTCAATATATCATGAAATTGAAAAAGAAAAACCATATCTTTGTGTCAGTAGATGTTTAAAAAAAAAAAAAAAGCTTTTTAACAATTCAATATCCATGTTTGACAGTGAAAAATCTCAGCAAACCATAGACACCGTGGACAGATTTTAAGGTGGCCCCATGACCTTCACTTCTTCATGGTCATGTCCTTTAACTGTGCTAGGACTTGGTACTTGCTCAATGGAATATATGTTACAATGGTGAATATATGTTACTCTCATAACAGTAGATGACTCCACCTCACTAGAAAACTCACTGTATTCAGTTGCTGGCCTGAAGAAAAGGGCTGCTATGTTGTTAACTGAACCAGCATCTAGGATCCCAAAGTGGCCTCCAGCTGACAGCCAGCAAAAGGCTGGGGCTCTCACTTTATAACAACATAGGAATTCCGCGTATAACCTGAGTGAGCTTGAAAGCGAATTCTTCTCCAGATGAGCCTCCAGAAGAGAACACAGCTTGACTAGTGCCTTGATTGCAGCCTGATGAATCCCTGAAGCAGGGGACCCAGCTAACTTAGGCCAGATTCCTGACTCACAGAATTTGAGAGTTAATGAATATGTGTTGTTTTGAACTACTAAGATGCTGGTAATTTCTTATACATGATTAGAAAACTGGCAATATACTTTGGTGTCTGGAATTGAGATTCTGCTCTAATAAATATCTGCCTAAACATGTGAAGTGGCTTTGGAACCAGGCAGTGGTCAGAGACTGAACAACTGTTGAAAAACATCACGAAGAAAGTCTAGGTTTCCTCGAAAAGAATGTAAAGTAGAAATCTAAATTTAGAGGACACTGCTGAAATAAACTAAAAAGGAAGTGCGAGTCTAGTTATTAAAAAATTTCCTCAACTTGAAAAAGGGCATGTATGAACAAACAACAAGTAACAATTACACATAATGGTGACAGTCTAATGCTTCCTCCCTAAGTCTGGAACAAAATAATATCTCTTTTCACCTCTTCTATTCAACACTGTAAAGGGAGTCCTAGACAGAACAATGAAGCAAGAAAAATAAATGAGAAAAAGACATGAAGATTTAAAAATATAAAATAAAATTGTCTTTATGCACAAGTGACATGATAGTTTACCTAGGAAATCACCCCAAATCTATGAAATATCTACTAGAACTATTTAGTCAATTTAGTGAGGTTGCAGGACATAAGGTCCATATTTAAAAATCAATTGAATTTCTATACAGCAGCAATAAACAATTAAATAATGGAAAATCATTTGCAATTGCACAAAAAGCATATAATAGTTGAAATAAAATGAATAAGACATGTACAAGATTTATATGCTGAAATCTATCAATTATCAATAAAATAATTTTTAAAGATCAAAATAAGAATACAGATAAACTATGCTTAGTGATATACTGAATATTTCTGAAACAACTGTTTTAAAAAAATATTTTTTATTGATTTTTTTACAGAGAGGAAGGGAGAGAGATAGAGAGCTAGAAACGTCGATGAGAGAGAAACACCGACCAGCTGCCTCTTGCACACTCCCTACCAGGGATGTGCCCGCAGCCAATGTACATGCCCTTGACTGGAATCGAACCTGGGACCTTTCAGTCCGCAGACCGACGCCCTACCGCTGAGCCAAACCGGTTTCAGCTGAAACAACTTTGTTTGAATTGAACCACAGATGCAGTGCAATCCTTATCAAGATTCCAAAGGATTTTTTATTTTTATAAATATTGGCAAACTGGTTATGAAATTTATGTGAAAAACCAAAGAGCACAAACCATCCCAAATATTTTGGTGAGGAACGAAGTTGAAGAACTCCCATTCCCCGACTGTATGACTTCCTTCAAAGCTATAGTAATTAAGTGTATAGAATTGATGTAAGAATATGGCATATATTGGGTCGGCAGCTACGTAATTGCGGGTTTCACACATATATGGCTTCAGTTGAATTTTTAGGTTTGCAGACGTAGTACAAATGTAAAACACATTTTGTTATTTGATAGTTGGCTATTCAGCTGTTAATCAGTAAAAAAAGTTTTTTGATCTGTTTTGTAGTTTTCGTTTGGCGTTCGTTGAAAAATGGAAAATCAAAAGGAACATTTTTGTCATATTTTGCTTTTTTATTTCCGCAAAGAGAAAAACACATCGCAAGCTCATAAAATGTTATGTGCTGTTTATAGTGACGAAGCCTTAAAAGAACGGCAGTGTCAAAATTGGTTTGCCAAATTTCGTTCTGGTGATTTTTCACTCAAAGATGAAAAACGCTCTGGTCGTCCAGTTGAACTTGATGACGCCCTAATCAAAGCAATAATCAATTCGGACTGTCACAGTACAACACGTGAGATTGCAGAGAAGCTTCATGTATCACATACATGCATTGAAAATCACTTAAAACAACTTGGCTATGTTCAAAAACTCGATACATGGGTTCCTCACGAACTGAAAGAATCACAGTTAACGCAACGCATTAGCAGCTGCGATTTGCTAAGGAAACGTAATGAAAATGATCCATTTTTAAAACGACTGATAACTGGCGATGAAAAATGGGTTGTTTACAACAATATCAAGCGGAAAAGATCGTGGAGCAGGCCAGGTGAACCAACTCAAACAACATCAAAAGCTGATATTCATCAAAAGAAGGTTTTGTTATCAGTTTGGTGGGATTACAAAGGAATTGTCTACTTTGAACTCTTACCACCCAACCGAACGATCAATTCTGATGTCTACATTGAACAACTAATGAAATTAAACAATGCAGTTGAAGAAAAGCGGCCCGAATTGACAAATCGAAAAAGTGTTGTATTCCATCATGACAATGCAAGGCCACACACATCTTTGGTCACTCGGCAAAAATTAATGGAGCTTGGTTGGGATGTTTTGCCACATCCACCATATAGTCCTGACCTTGCACCATCTGATTACTTTTTGTTTCGATCTTTACAAAACTCCTTGAATGATAAAAATTTCAATAATGATGATGATGTCAAATCGTACCTGATTCAGTTTTTTGCTAATAAAAACCAGAAGTTTTTTTAACGTGGGATTATGATGCTGCCTGAAAGATGGCAAAAGGTCATTGATCAAAATGGGCAATACATTACAGAATAAAGTTATTTAGTTCCATGAAAAAATTGTCTTTGATTTTCTTTAAAAAATCCGCAATTACTTAGTTGCCGACCCAATAGATCAATTTGCAAAGCAGATAACTCAGAAATGGAACCAAACACATATGATCAACTGAACTGAGCAGGTGATTTTATGAAGAAAGGATAATCTTCTTAACAAACAGTAATAGAACAATTGAAAACCATATGTAAATCAACCAACCAACCTACAAAAAAAAAAAAAAAAATCCCACAAAAATGACCCACACACTTATCCATATATAAAATTCAGCTTTAAATGGATCATGGACCTCAGTGTAAAACCTAAACTATAAAAGTTCCAGAGAAAAACATAGGAGAAAATCTTTATGACTATGAATTTAGCTAAGATTACTTGATAGAAACTTGAAGTATAAGTCATTAAAATTTGTATAAATAGGGCTTCTTAAAAATTAAAAACTCTTTAAAAAAATCAATAAGAAATGGAAACACATGTCACAGAATAGGAGCAATGATTTGCAAACAAATATATGATGGACTTTTAGCCAGAATATATAACAATTTCTAACAAATTAATAAAAAATAAGTCAACATAAATAAATAAATTCTGAACTTTTATTTAAGAACTAATACAGATTTTCTAAGATGGTGGGGTAGTTAAATGCCTGTATTCACCGCCTCCCACAACCACATCAAAATTACAACTAAAATACAGAACAACCATCCTCCAGAATTGCTGGAAAGCTGGCTGAATAGAAGTACTGCAATTAGAGAAGTTAAAGAAGAAAGCACACAGACTGATAGGAGTTGCAGAGGCACAGAACAAGCTGGTCTGGCACCCACATGGGCTGCTTTTTTAATCAGAAGGGAGGCCACCTGGAGGAGCAAGGGGTCCCAGCCCCACACCAGACCTCTTAGCCCAGGGTCCCAGAGCTGGGAAAAGAAGTCCCTACGGGCAGTTAAGAACTACAGGCTGTAAAAACCAGTGTGGACTGGGGCTCAGGGACACAGAGGCTGCTGGAGACCCAGCTGCTCCTCTTAAAAGGCCAGCACCACAAACTAAACGTACAAGCTCCCACTTCCTCTGAGCTCCAGTGCTGGGCCAGGCTCTGGGGAACCCAGACACATACTAGGAGGAACTGGACTGTCTGGCATCTGAGCAGGAACCTGGGGGCGGCTTCTTCCCAGGCAGAAGTTCTCTCAAGGATCCTTGTTTCTACTATAGGACCTCCCTGGTCACAGGACTGATTGGCAGCCATTTCCCTTTGCTCCACCCTTGTGATTCCCTGAGAACCCACTTCATCCAATTTATAACTGCACCCAAGCTGTGTGCAGCCGCTTTTGCATATTAATAGCCTTTCCTTGCTTAAGGTAAAATCTTTTGAACAAGCTGCAGCTGGATTATGGAGCCCCAAACCTATCAATAAAAGGCCCAAGACCCAGCACCAGCACCAACCTGCCTTGCTTCACAGCTGAGCCTTGTCTGGGCATTTCCAACCCGATACAGAGAGGAGGAATCTGCAAATATCTCTGTTACTCCTGCTGGGTGGCCTTAGGCAGTGGCTTTCTTTGCATCTCCCTGGAGGTCCACGAACCAGAGGACACAGTGGTCAGTGTGAACTATACCAGATTGCAGCTCTCTACACATCCATAAGCAACACACTCAAAGGGAAGACTGAGAGAACACCAAAGCCTCACTGAAGCAAGTCCTGCCTCACAGGGATGTCTCCTGCACAGCAGCTCTCCCACTGTAGTCGCAGCTAGTACTCACAGCCAATTGGCCTGAAGGTCAATTTCTTCCAGTGACACCAACAGCAATCAAATCTCAAATACAACAAGACTGTGCTCACAGCCCTCGAAGGGGTGCACCTAGAGCTCCCAGCTCAGGTGACTGGGGAGTAAGACAAAAGCAGCTAGTTACCTACAAGGGAGTGCCCATACAACTGTTAGCTGACTTTTCAACAGAAACCATGCAGGCCAGAAGGGAAGTGGTAAGAAATAATTGATGAATAGCAAGGGCCTACTACAGGCCCAGCAAAGCTATAATTTAGAATTGAAGGTCAGATAAAGAGCTTCACAGACAAGAAAAAGCTAAAGGGTTCATCATCACTAAACCAGTATTATATGAAATGCTGAAGGATATTCTTTAAGAAGAGGAAGAAGAAAAAGAAAAAGATAAAAAATATGAACAACAAAATGGCAACAAATACATACCTATCAACAATTGAATCTAAAAATCAAAATTAAAAAATAAGAAATCCAATGAACAGAATAAACTTGTGAATAAAATAGAATCAGAGGCACAGAAATGGAATAGACTGACAATTCTCAGAGGGAAGGGGGTAGGTGGGTGGGAAGAGATTAAACAAAGATCTTATATGCATATATGCATTACCTTTGGACACAGACAATAGGGTGGCAAAGGCCTGGGGCAGGTGGGAACCTGGTGGAGGGGAGCAATGGTGGGGAAAAAAGAGGGACATCTGTAATAATCTCAACAATAAAGATTTAAAAAAAAATGAAGAGATGCTTACATAAATGGATTGGGTATTTTTAAATCAAATTATTAAAAATAAAATTGCTACCATATTAACAAAAAAGAACTAATACAGATTATAAATAATAAGTACATAGAAATATGCTACTTGGACATTAAAAATGTAAGTTAAATTACTGTGAGCTACTACCATGAGATATCATATCTACTAGACTTGGCTACATGGAGAAAAAAGTATCAAATTCGGAGAAATATGAGAAACAAAGGAAACTTTAATAATTTGCTAGTATAAAGACCTCCCTCCTAACTTCAGTATCCTTTTACATTCCATTCCTATTTTTATCTACAGCCTTTTCTCATTATCCATAGAGAAACCATGCTCACTACTTCCTCTCCTCACGAAAAAAAATTGGTAAAAAAATTTCCTCCAAATTTCCTAGAACTTCCTTTCATTTATCAAATGACCTTCCAGTGTTTCAGCGTCTTCTAAATATTGCTACAACAATTATGGCCTTTCTAGATTTTAAGTCTACTTACATTGTTAAGTGACTCTAACATGGAGGTTCATGGCTTCTCCAATCTATTCACCTCATGGTTTAAAGACCTATTTGATTCACTGTACACTCTATCACTGCTACAACTAATTTGCCATGGTTGTCACTAACCACAAATACCCTATGTCTTATCACAGCATTTTTACCATCCATTTCTTACATTCTGCTATCCTCATAGGATTGTATTTTTGCTCTTCCTATAATCTCAGGTA
Organism: Pipistrellus kuhlii; assembly: GCF_014108245.1. Lineage (NCBI taxonomy): Eukaryota > Metazoa > Chordata > Mammalia > Chiroptera > Vespertilionidae > Pipistrellus > Pipistrellus kuhlii. Next base: position 148,274,425 of record NW_023425515.1, read on the forward strand.
CACAAATACTACCTTTTTTGATCATAATTAAGTCCTTTTTCAGCATGAAGTGCATGATTAGATATTTTTATAAAATTCTTACAATTGTTTGAACTTTCATCAGATCCTTCATGCTAATTTTCCACCATGGCCATACTACTGACTGTTCCCTTTGTTTCAGTGTTCTTCCATAGACTGCTGCTTGAGAGCCACAGAAAAATAATGACAAAGTTTGCTTCAAAGTAATGCCCACTTGTATCAATTAGGCCTTCAATGCTATCCGGCAGTGCTTTAAATCATCTTTTGTTGAATTATTCTGATTTTATTATTCCTTTCTCATCATTCTATTGAATGGAGTTTTAAGTGCAGCATTTAAAATTAATTTATTATGTGGATTTCCTTTTTTTGGTACATTATTCCATTGGAAGCATAAAATAAATAAAATGAAATCACTCGTACTTACTTAGAAATGGGATTGACACTGGCTTCAATAATTGTTAAACACTTACAGCACTTTATGCTTTCTGGAAAATCTTGTACACCTAAAATGTAAAAGAAAAATTACATGAAAATGTTCCAGTAAAAATTCTCTAAGCTATAATGATAATATTAAGAATAATTAATCATACAATATAAACACTGTGGGTATTATTATTTAAGTAAAAATAATAACTTAATGTTATATATATATTCATCATATCTACAATACATACATTTAAAAAATTAAATGTTAAATATTTTATGACAGTAATAATTGGAAACTGGATAAATATTTGAGGACAACCGTGTTTGATATAAGATAGATCTTGGCTCTTTACATATCGAAAGAAATAAAAATAGTTTGGGTTTATTTAGTTACTAGAGGCCCAGTACATGAAAATTCACGCACTGGACGGGGGGAGTCCCTCAGCCTAGCCTGCCCCTCTCACAGTCTGGGAGCCCTCAGGGGCAGGAGGTGACCTGGCAATCAGGGGAAGGCAATGCCCCCATCACACCTCTGCTGCTGCCACGAACAGCAGTGCAAGCCTCAGCCAGCTCTGGTTACCTGAGCCTCAGGTAGCCCTGGGCAGCTGCCACTTGAGGCTTGCCTATGCCTTGGGCTGGCCCTAGGAGGCTGGGCACCTGCCATCTGAGGCTTGCCTGCACCTTGGGCTGGTTCCAGGCAGTTGGGCAGTTGACACCCGAGGCTTGCCTTTGCCTCAGGCCAGCCCTGGGTGGCTAGGGGGCTGAGGGCAGGTCTGGCTGCATTATTAGCCAGCTGCCTCCTAGCTGGGCTGAAAGGACTGGGGGACTCTGGCAAGACAGAGGTGACTGGTTGCCACCATATTTTTGTGATGGTGTGATAGTCAATTTGCATATTAACTATTTATTAGATAAGATTATAGTGCCACTACTGGAATAATGGGACATCAGCAGATACAAGAAAACAGAAGATAAAAATATTTGCTACTGCTGAAATCGGTTTGGCTCAGTGGATAGAGCATCAGGTTGTGGACTGAAAGGTCCTGGGTTTGATTTCAGTCAAGGGCATGTACGTTGGTTGCAGGCACATTCCCAGTGGGGGGTGTGCAAGAGGCAGCTGGTAAATGTTTCTCTCTCATCAATGTTTCTAACTATCTATCCCTCTCAATTCCTCTCTGTGTAAAATCAATAAAATACATTTAAAAAAATATTTGCTACCTTCATTTTATAAGATTGGGAAGACTGAACACATGCATCTGAAAAATACCTAAGGAAAATCACAAAAGCAATGGCTATTTCCAAAGGAATGTGGTACTCTACTGAATCTTATGCAATTTTTCCTATTGGCTCTCATGCAGCTCTGCATCTGCCTGGAGGGTGAAGAGGTGAGCAGCCCTCCTCAGGGCCTCTCTGGAGGCTCCGAGATAGCAGCCTCCATCGTTGCCCTTGGAGAACTGCTCATCTGCTGTCACAGCTGTGCTGTTGGCTATGTGACAGAAAAACACGTTTTTCTTACTGAAAATCAGTAAGCCACAAAACCGAATCCAAAACATGAGAGTCAGGAATAAAAGATGGGGAGGGCATTTCAGTCAATTGATACAAATGAATCAAATATACTAGCCCCTGCAGCTTTATGGAGCAATTCCTATATGCCTGCCCACTACCTGCTCTCAATTTCTGAAACTGTTATTAAGGATATAAAAATGTCCACAAAATACTAGTCCTACTGAGTACTTCATAGCTGACTGAGGGATGAGAAACATTTTGTGATAGGATTTAGTTGAACTTTTGTAGATAGATACTTAAGAAAGAAAACCCCCAGGGACCTAGACCACGTGACCACAGGACCTGGACACCCCGGGCGCAGCAGGTGGTTTATTCAGTGTTAAGTAGGGTTTGAGGACATTTCTCATGCCATTCTTTCCTATGTGGGAGTTCATCAGAAAGTATACTGTCCTCACATTATTGCTCAAGTGTTTTGCCTTCTTAATGAGAACCCTCGTTTAGGAGCTCCATTATGCATGAACTGTATGAGAAAGAACAATTCTCCTTTTTGGAAAGATGTAACACCCAGAGCTGCCTTCATTAACTAGACATTAACAAAATGGCAAAGAAGTCAATAAGCTAACCCTTAAACTATCCTCAACATTCTTCCTTAATATTTATATAATATTTACTTTGGATGTCCGCACCCAGCAGGGTGTAAGGCTTCTAATCCCCTCCCTTTAGCTTTTTCTGTTCAGTCACCAATCTGGGCTCATTACACAGTGTGTGCCTGATGCCTTCTATCCACACTGCCTTAGAATGATGTTTTTTTGAAAGTATGTGTAAACCAAAATATGAAAGCAGAGCAAAATAGGACACGATATTAAGGCAAAGACTACGGCATGTCTTCTTATCTTCTACTGAAAATGGAATTCCCTGCTGTGTTGAAAATGCTACTACATTTTTTTTTTTTTTTATAAAACCTGTATTATGTTGTTCACAGTTTAAACTTTAAATTGTTCATAGCAGAGTCCCTTGGATTAAGATGGAATCCTAACTTTATTACTAAAACAGGTTGGATAACCTTATGCAAGTCATTAAATGTATAATGTTCTAATTTCCTATTCTAAAAAAATGGTGCCTAAATGAATGGTTCCATCAGAGAGTTGCAGTGAAGATTGAAAGAGATAAGTCAGATAAAGTAATTGGCAGAAAGTGCTGCATAATGTTATCTATAGTTATTAGAAATATAAATAGAAGCAGAGGGTAGCAGTCAAAAAGGAACCAACAATTAGGTGAAAACGAGCTGGCTTGAGGTATAAACTTGTAAAATTTATTAAGTTAGGAAAACATAGCAAAGTGATAGGAATTAGTATGATGAAAAATATCCCAATATTTAATCAATATAGTAGCTGACATAAATGTTCTTGCAGATAGGAGATAAGTTATAAAATGATATGTATGAATATATGTATTTATACATATATTTATATTTATAATAAAAAATATAAGATATCCCAATAATGTATACACCCACTTTGAATAATTATAAATGCAGTGTTCATTAGAACACATTTCATTGTCAAAATTGAGCTATCAACTGTTAAAGTACACATACATTTTTGGGGGACACCCTGTAGAACTAGTTGTACTAAGCAATATTTTTATATTTTTTCTGAAATTCTTTTAGCTATCTTAATTTGCTTATGAGAGCTGGGATTTTGAATTTAGGAAAAGTTCTTAGAGCATAAACCCATCTTGTAGTTCAATCTAAACATGGAGAGGTAAGATAACATAGTAGCTAAAAACACAGGTTGGCAAGGTGACTGAATCCCTGTATTATCACTTAACTAGTCATGTAACATTAGACATTATAATATTTGAATCTTATGAGTATTATCTGGTATTAATATAAAGCACTTAGTAGCATGTCTGGCACTTAATAAGCACCTAATAAATACTACCTAAAATTCATGTATTAATAAAATCAAAGGTAACAAATTTCTCCATGCCATTGTATGAAATAATTCCATTCTTCTAGTAATCTTGTGAGGAACATATATTAAGCAACATTATTTTCATTTCATGGATGAAAAACCACACATTCACAAGAATTAACTGACTTACTTAAATACTTAATGAGTGTTTATAGATGGAAACGGATATAGGTGGGATTTAATTCAATTTTTCAACATCGTATCTCTTGTTCCTCTTTACCCCATTATGCTACTTCCTCTTAAAATGATGTTAGATTTATTGTAGAACTCACATTTTTATTACCAATATTTAACATTAGTCTGTCTGACTCTCTGGAACACAGTATCTTTGAATAATTAAAAAGGTTTATATATATATTTTTTGTATGTATTTTTAAATTATATGTTAAATACACATACATACACATTTTCTGAGATGGATTATGTACTAATTTTCAATTTTATTTATTCAGAAATAAGGAGATAACTATTTTTTGCAATTTATTTTATTGCAATTATTTTTACTTGTGATTACTAAAGAAAGTCAGATAAAATATTTGTAGACCATACAATGCAAGTTCTAATCCCTATTTTTCAGTTGACACATCACATAGGCCCTCTAACACAGCCTTTATTTAAGGGCATCACAATTGCATTCTTTGGGAATCCCTGGAGATTCAAGCTCATTATATTTAGACTAGATTCAAACCTAGGCTGAACAACCAATGAGGAATGTATCCTAAACTACTTACACAAGAAGCATTGTGCTTCATAAGCAAAATGGTATATTTATTTTTAAAAATGGACAACTGCCTATTTGCAAATAGCAGATGACATCAATAAATGTTTACCTATTTGCAAATAGTAGATGACATCAATAAATGTTTACCATCCAAATTAGGACACATATTTTCCCAATATGTTTACTTCAGTATCTATACCACAAAATCTCTTTTGAATATGTCCACAGAAATACTGTCAAATGAGAAATGACATTTCTGCATTTGGAATTTAAAATATCTTAAAAGCAAAGCTCCTAATGCAATGGGATTATTGATAATTGCATTAACAAAATATGAATATCTTGAAGAAGAAAAGACATAATAGACTACTTTATTTATTTTCTTTGCCATTTCCCTTTTTAAAAAATTAGGTTGAAAAAATTCCTATTCAACTTTCAATTATTCAAGAACTACTTCACTTTGTGCGGTTTTTATTCTTGTTTACTTTCCTGCTGCCTCCATTTGACCACTTCACTGCTGTGCAGAAGAAGGGAGAAGGAAGAATTTTGAAATCAATCCAATATGAATCTTTCCTGCCTAGCATGGGAAAAGTTGAAAGTCCTGGCTCAATTTAGGTTTTAGTATATTCAGTTAATTGTTTTCACTTGGACTACCCTGTTTATTACTAATGCAGACAAACAGGTCTCACAAAAGGATTTTAAGTCAGTAACAAATATATTGTTCAATTTTATCTCTCTATATAAAAGCCTAAGTGACTGTTTGACCACTTGACAGGTCAACCAGTTGCTGTGATTTACATTGAGCGCAGATACTTATGGCAGGAGCTTCCCCCTGGTGATCAGTATGTTCCTAGAGTGGGAGCACTGCTTAGCTGTCAAACGGGCGCCAGACACTGGGCTCACAGCTGGTGAGCACAGCTGCAGCAGCATGAGCCACTCCCTCTGTATGCCCCTTCCCCTTCTGAAACAGGGACTGGGACTGGCATTGGGACTGACTGGGGACAAGCCTGCAGCCACTTCTGTCATGGGCATGCCAGTATCAACCTAGGATGGAGACATAGAGACCAGACTGGAGCAGGAGCAAGTCTACCAAGCAGCAGAGGCAGCAGGCCAGCAAGAGGACAGCCTCCTGCCACTTTGAGCAATACTACATCCCTCAGGGGATCTTAGACTGCAGGTTTTGGCCTGATCCTCACAGGCTAGGCCAAGGGACTCCACTGATGCATGAATCTGTGTACCGGGCCCCTAGTTTAATTATAAAAAAGGATTGTTGGTGTAAAAATAAAAACCAAAAGTGTCATTTAAAATCTGTTAGGTTAAAATTGGTTTTAAGTTGATATTAAAGTATGAAAAAACTGCTTTTGTCAATGCAATAGATAAATGTGAAAACTAAATATACCAAGTAATTTTGTCATTATCAATTATAGAACCTAACAATAGCAACAGCAACACTGATCCCTATGATCATAAACAGAGGATCCTTAAAAGGTAAACTTGAGTATAAGATATTTCTATGAGATATATGCTGTTTTATAATCTCATTTTCTGAATATATTAGTTTAATGTGTTATAATTTTTACCATCTATTCTCTCATCAAAATCTAAATATCATTCATATAAATACATTTAAATTCAATCATCTGTATGAAAATTCATTAAACTATTTTAGTACATATGACTCCCTCTTCTTAATGGCTAGCATTTTAAATTGTATTCTATATGAAATTAAATAATACTAAAAAAATGAAACAATATGTGGTTATAAAGCAAGGAATAACTGCTTTATCATCATATCTTATATGAAAAGCTCTCTTATATTTGAGTAGCTAACTTTCATTATAAAGTTCTTAAAAGGGAAGTCATTTATACATTCAACAAATATTTAGTATATTTCCTACACTACGTTAGGAACTGTACTAAACATTGAAAATGTAATGTGGAAAAATGAATATGTTTTCATCATTTGTGCAGTTTATATTGTAGCAGAGGAATCCATTCATGTATGTATATATATATATATCTCGGTAATATGCAAATTGATCATACCTACACTACACCCACAAACCATGCCCACCTACCAATCAGGAGCGAGTATGAAAATTAACCCAACCAAGATGGCTGCAGCCACTGAGAGAACAGGAAGCTTCAGTTTCCCTGGCAATGGAGGAAGACAAGCTTTATGCCTGCCCTGGCCTGCCTTGGTCTCCACTTGAGGATACAAAGTTTCATTTATAGAAGGTAAATAAATCCCAACAAAAATGGCTGTGGACACTGAGCAAGCAAGAAGATTGGCTCCACTCCAGGCTACAAAGTTTAAGTTATAGGAGATAAATAAATCCTAGATACCAGAGCCTCTGCTTGGATTGCTGGGGGTGTTGGCCAGCCTGCAAACCACCACAGGCGCCTCACCCAGGCCGCCCCATGCCCCAAGGGAACCCCCACCCTGATCTGGGACATTCTTTAGGGCAAACCAGGTGGCCCCCACCCATGCACCAGGCCTCTATCCTATCCAATAAAAGATTAATATGCAGATTGACCATCACTCCAACACACAAGATGGCTGCCTCCATGTGGTCAAAGATGACTGGCCCCATATGGACACAAGATGGCTGCCACAAGATAGCCAGCAGGATGGGCAGTTGAGAGGGAACAGGTCTGCAAGTGAGAGCAGTTGTGGGTGATCAGGACAGCAGGGAAGGGCAGTAGGGAGGAACCAGGCCTGTAAGGGAGGGCAGTTGGGGGCAATTAAGCCTGCAGAGGAGGGCAAATAGGGTTGACCAGGCTGGCAGAGGAGGGAAGTTGGAGGTGATGAGGCCTGCAGGGAAGGGAAGTTGGAGGGAACCCAGACCTGAAGGGGAGAGCAGTTCAGGGGACCAGGCCTGCAAAGGTTAGAGATGACCAGGCCTGCAGGGAAGGGCAGTTAGGGTGACCAGGCCTGCAAGAGAGGGCATTAGGGGCAAACAGGCTGGTAGGGAAGCAGTTAGATATCAATCAGGCTGGCAGGGGAGTGGTTAAGGGATGATCATGCTGGAAGGCAGAAACAATTAGGAGCAATCAGGAAGACAGGTAGGCGAGCAGTTGGGATCCAGCAGTCCTGGATTGTGAGAGGGATGTCTGACTGCCCTGGTAGGATCGAGCCTAAATGGGCAGTCGAACATCCCTCAAGTGATCCCAGACTGGAGAGAGTGCAGGCTGGGTTGAGGGGCACCCCCACCTGTGCATGGATTTTATGCACCGAGCCTCTAGTGTGTGTGTGTTTGTATATATATTGAAAGGGCAATGTGCTAATAAGACCAGATGCCCTTCCACATGTCATTGTGGACATCCTTCCAGAGAAAACTGGACTGGAGGGAAGCCCAGGTTCCTGGTGCCTGCCAGTGGCCAGAGCAAATCCCAGATCCTGGGTGCCTGAGAGCAGCTGGAGGGAAGCAAGCCCAAGTCCTAGGCCAGAGGGATTCTGATGCCAGCAGCCAGGGGAAGGAAGGCCTACTCTTGCACAGATTTCATGCATAAGGCCTCTAATATAATATTTATATCTATATCTATATCTATATCTATATCTATATCTATATCTATATCTATATCTATATCTATATCTATATCATCTATATCTATATCTATATCTATATCTATATCTATATCTATATCTATATCTATATCTATTTCTATTTCTATTTCTATATCTATATCTATATCTATATCTATATCTATATCTATATCATCTATCAGGAGAATTACTAGAATTATGTGTTAGTGTGCAAGAGGGGAGAGTTATCTACTGGAAAGATTGGTTTCAGAAATGAACAGGCATAGTCCATCTGTACTAATAAGCAAAAATCAGAAAATATGGGGGCAGATGCTGATCTATGGGTAGATATGATGGTAATAGTCTATGGAAGTTATCTTCTGAGAGTCTTAATATCCTCAGTGGAGTAAGATGAATAGCTGTGAAGATGATGATGAAGTGTGGAAACTTTGAAGACAGAAGAAAACATGTGATATTGTCACCAGAAGAGGAACATCCTATCTAATGAAATAGTAATATGCAAATTAACCATAACCCAGCCACACCACAAGCCACACCTAATAGCCAATCAGAAGTGAATATGCAAATAAACATAACCAAGATGGCTGAGGCCATGGAGAGCAGGAGGGAGGCTTGGGTTTCCCTGGCAAGGAGGAAGCCAAGCTTTCTACCTGCCCTTGTCAGCCCAGACCTCCTCTTAAGGCTACAAAGTTTTAACTATAGAAGGTAAGTAAACCCCAACAGAAATAGCTGTGGCCAGGGAGTGAGCATAAGACTTGGCTCCACTCCAGGCTACAAAGTTTCAATTATAGAAAATAAACCCCAGATACTAGGGCCTCCATTTGGATCGCTGGGTGGCATGGCCAGCCTGCAAACCACCACAGGCCCCTCACCCAGGCTGCCCCACACCCTAAGGGAACCCCCATCCTGATCTGGGACATCCTTCAGGGCAGACCAGGCCTCTGTCCTATCTAATAAAAGAGTAATATGCAGATTGACTATCACTGTAACACACAAGATGGCTTCCCCCATGTGGTCAAAGACCCTGCCCCCATGTGGACACAAGATGGCTGCCACAAGATGGCCAGGAGGGGATGTCAGTTGGGAGGGACCAGGCCTGCAAGGGAGGGAAGTTGGGGGTGATGGGGCCTGCAGGGAATAGCATTTGGGGGGACCCAGGTTTGCAGGGAAGAGCAGTTTGGGAGGGGGACCAGACTTGCAGAGGAGGGCAGTTAGGGGTGACCAGACCTGCAAGGGAGGGCAGTTAAGGGTGATCAGGCCCGCAGAGGAGGACAGTTAAGGGTAAATAGGCTGGCAGGGGAGCAGTTAGGCATCACTCAGGCTGGCAGGGGAGTGGTTAGGGGGTGATTGTGCTGGCAGGCAGAAGCTGTTAGGGACAATCATGAAGGCAGACAGGTGAGCAGTTGGTAGCCAGAAGTCCTGAACTGTGGGAAGGATGTCTGACTGACCACCTAAATGGGCAGTCAGACATCCCTCAAGGAGTCCCAGATTGTAGAGGGTGCCCCGGGCCTCTAGTAAATAGATAAAAGAAGTTCAGAAGCAGGAAGGCTGTACTTAGATGCTGCACTCATAAACTTAAAGGGATACCAACCAGGATTTTTCTCAGATCCTTTCAGTAATAGGTCAAGTTGGGTGCAGCCAGAATTATAATTTTACTTAGCATACAGTGACATGAGATAAAAGCAAGGGTGTCAAGGGGAGTCATCTAGTGATTAAGCATGGCTTTAAGCCATGCAAAAAGGGCAGAGAAAACATCAAAAGGAAAGAAATCCTGAGAAGGTGGTGGCATTAATAGATTGACAGTTCTGCTGAGGTCAAAGGGTGGCTGGAGTAGAGAAAGAAGAGATATTCTAGAAAGACAGGATGGAGTCAGAAAGTAAACTTTTTCAGCTGACATTGATATTCCTGACATGATCTCGCTCAAACTCAAGAAGACAATGGTAACTCAGCAAGTGCTTGTTAAATTGCATCTAATTATATTTTTGCATCAATACCCTGAATCACTGAACTGAAAAACTTTACAAGCATAGAAACAGTTGATTTTAGTACAAAGGTTTTAGATTCAAATGAACTTTTCTAAGATGAAAAAGACAACTCTTTTCATAAAAACATAATAGAAAAAGACTTCCTACAAATACCACATTTTGAATGATTTTGTGTTTTCTTAAATACATTAACATTTATGTTGATTACCTATAAGTGTTTATATAAATCAGTACACTTGATAATAGTTATGGATAATGCATTTTGAAATGATCATTTTATGAATTTTACAGATCTCATCAACCCAAATGGTTTACTCTGTGATATAAATGCCATATGCTGAAAAAATATATTAATGTTACATTTTGCATAAAAAGAAGGAAAAATATAGTTATGAGACATTAATGTAATATTTTAATTATGATACCAAGTTTTATAATTCTTTTCAATTTTAAGAAGGCAGGCAATTTTTTTTGTATATCTAATAAATGGAAATATATTTAAGAGCAGAAAGAATGAAATTTATTGAGAAAATGTTATAATCACTTCATTCCATTTTCACAATAATTTTTATAATGTGCTTTATTATTCACTTTAATTCATGAAGAAACTGAGTCTCTAAGACTAGCCAGGGCTTGAAAACAGGTCAACCTTATTCCACACACTATTATACTTAGCTGCCTCAACTAAATCTAGGATTTGAACTACTTTTGGGTGCACGTTTCAGCTACTCAAGATTAACAATGCAACACTTATAACAAAGCACTATATATTGCATTTGTTTCCAACATACTCTGCAGGTATCAAATACTGAAACTCTGAGTGTAAGGCACACTAAAGGTTGGCCATGTAGCATTCCTAAAGGGACATTGTAAACTGCTTTTGTTCTATAATTATTTAGTCAAATTTCAGATAGTATGAATTTTCTGGAACTTTGAGGGTAATGTTCGGATAGTAAAGTTATTTCTGAATTTAACATGTTGCCAACAAGTGTCATAAGCGAAGTTCAGAATATAAAATTCACCAGATAGCAATTAGAAGGAACAAGGAGAAAGGAGGGGCTGCTGGAAATAGCAGGGTGTCAATATGAAGAAATTATAACTGATGGTCTGATAATGAAGGTGATGAGGGGAAAACTACGAAGTTAGTAGCAGAATTCTTAAATTATACTAATCTATTTTGTGTATAGGCAAGCTAGATATACTAAAAGAAAGCTCAAAAACACAACCTCTGATGAACTCAAGTCAATCTGGGAAATTTTAATTGCATTAATTACACTTATTTAACAAAAAATGTGATATGAAACATCTTTTAATAATTTCCATTAAGAATGACTCATGTAAAATAAAATTTTTGATGTTTAAAAGGGTAAGCTGTAATCTTATTTTGTGTATTAGCCCATATTCCCCAAGGAAATTTGGCATATGAGACAATGCTCTACTGAATAGTAAGTACTGATTAGAGAGGGGTTTTATAGGGGAAATGTATTATATAGGAGGAAACAAAAGCATCCAGCAATTAGGTTAGCAAATTTGGGAGAAACTGTAGAGGTCTGTCATCTTAAAAAGGGTGAGGGAGAGAGAAGAAGGGAGGGAGGGAAGGAGGAAGGGAGAGAAAAAGATAAGAGATAGAGACAAAGAAGGAAGAGGAATAGGAGGAAGAGAAAGAAGAGGAGGAGGAATTGTATGAGGAATAGGAGGAGGAGGAGGAGGAGAAGGAGGAGAAGGAGGAGGAGGAGGAGGAGGAGGAGGAAGAGGAGGAGGAGCTAAAGGTTTCTTGCAAAGATTCTGCCTCCTGTAGTGGTCTTTTAGAGAGAAAAACCAAAGGCAGGTAAAGTAGTCAATAGTCTGAGGCAGTGATGCAATTGATTCTGCCTTAAAGATATATCTAGAGGAAAATTTGAGAGATCCTTATGGCCTTGACCAATCACAGGAATGAATCTGATTTAGTTAAAATGATACCAGATACCTTCCCCCACACTCTCTCTGCTTCAACAGCAAAAAGTGAGTTATTTTAAATAACTCAGTATTACGTAAAACAAACTGTTTAATAATCTTGCTTCATATTTGACTAGCGATTTTATCCTTCATTATCAATTAACCACTTTATTGAGCACGGACTTTGCCAATACTTTGAAAATGGCTATTGTGGATGTAGAAACAGTGTAACTAATGTGCAGCCGTTCTCATCTGGCTTTCAAGGAGTTTACACTAAAGCTGGGAGGGAGCATGGCCTTGTGGAGAGAGGGCTCACCATGCTTCAATACCAGTTCAGTTTTGTTCTCTTACAGTTTTATAGGATTCAGGAAGACACAGAAGACAGCTTAATCACTCAGCTCAGAAAAGGTTCTGTTGCCACTCTACGGAAATGTACCAATCTAGGTGACAGCCCAACAGACTTCAGGAAGATGAGGGCTGAGAGCAACTTCCTTCTTCCTTATATTTAGATACATTGCCTAATTGTAAATTGTATTCCCCATGGAGTGTTACTAATATAGGTAAGTATTATTTGTTGATTGTAATTGCTGAGAAAGACATTGGAAAGAGATAAAGTCCTGGCATAAGACTGAGAAGGTGGCAGCAGAACAAACAGACTTGCTGCCATCCAATTCAGTAACAGAAATGGAGGGAGTAAATCCAGGCTTACTGTAACACTATGATCTTGGATATAAGTAGAAAAGAAGTCTTATATTGCCCCAACCAGATTGGCTCAGTGGATAGAGCGTCGGCCTGCTGACTGAAGGGTCCCAGGTTTGATTCTGGTCAAGGACATGTACCTTGGTTGTGGACACATCCCCAGTAGGGGGTGTCTAGGAGGCAGCTCATTGATGTTTTTCTCTCATCGATGTTTCTAACTCTCTATTCCTCTCCTTTGCTCTCTGTAAGAAAATCAATAAAATATATTAAAAAGAAAAAGAAAAGAAGTTTGATAGTGAGGGAATTGTTAGTGATTTTCAGATAAGCAACACATTAAGGGTGCTGAAAGTCAGACATTTAATAGGACGGAACAATAAGCTTTGCTCTAAACTAGGGGTGTCGAACTCAATCAGAGAAGGGGCCAAAATCTAAAATCCAGCCTAAATCGCGGGCCGAATGGTTTACTGAACAGTCATAAACTGTCATTGTGATGGAAATGCAGTGGAGTGCAGTGATGACAGCGCGGTGCGGGCCACATTGCAAGGCCTGGCGGTACGGATTTGGCCCGCGGGCCTTGTGTTTGACACATGTGCTCTAAACAAATGGCCTAATGAGTTGCCAAACACCAAAGAGCATATTTATTGCTAATTGAGAGCAGATGCACGGTAATGTGTTCTCTCCAAACCACCTAACACACACACACACACACACACACACACACACATGTATATATAGTCTCCAACAGAGAGTCCATTCTTAATATGTACAACATTTAAAATACTTTTATCATTTAACTGGTTGCTCAGATGTTTTCTCAAATGTGTTTGAGAGAAACTCCCTTTCTTTACTGGAAATCGAGGATATTATTTGTCTTTAGTGTTTTGCATGCATTTGGGGGAAGGGGAGGAATAATTGGCAAGCTGGTAAAACACATAATAATGCCTTCAACTCTGATTGCCTTTCATTACAACTAACAATAGTAATTTTGCCCACTATGATGCTTTTAAAATATATTCTTGTATAGAAATAAGTTTTAGAGGATAAGAGAAAAATCACTTAATTGCTGCAGAATTAGGAAGGGCTTTCACATTAATTCATTTTCATTAAAGTCATTTAACTATAGTGTCATAGTCCCTCTGAACTATGACAAATCAACAGTCATACTTAAAACTGAATCACCAGCTAATTAAACATTGTCATTCATTATTTTGCTTTATCATATAAAACAATTTACTCTATTATGGCCATGAATCAGCTCTTTAAACAGGCAGAGTCTATTTATTCAGAGATCACTCTATATAAAATGCATTCATCACAGATGGACATGGGCTTTTATTTAACTATTGAATTAAGATATGCATAATAAAGGATAAAAGATGCATTGGTATGGAAAGCTGATGCATTCACCCATGGATTACCGCATGTAATTTGATGATTAGAAAGACTTAAGAAAGAAAGGGTAATTTACAGATATTTATTTACACCTCTCTCTCTCTCTCTCTCTCTCTCTCTCTCTCTCTCTATATATATATATATATATATATATATATATATATATGTGTGTGTGTGTGTGTGTGTGTGTGTGTGTGTGGTGTGTGTGTGTTAATATATATGTTAATATATATATTAGTGTGTGTGTGTGTATATATATATATATATCTCCTATCTAATAATAGAGTAATATGCAAATTAACCACCACTTCATGACAGAAACGGTAGCCCCCATAGCCACAAAATGTGGGCACCCAGTCAGCTCAACCCCGCTGCTGGAGTGTCTGGCCTGTCTGCAGGACCTGCCTCCTTACTCCACTACTGCTGCAGTGTCTGGGCTTGTCAGCTCTGCTGGAGTTGGGGGACCAAGCCCCGAGGCTTGATTCACCCCCAGACACAACAGACAGAGCCAGGACAGTAGGGCATGGAGGCTTCGTTTGCAGGGTGATGGCAGGGAAGCCCCAGGCCTGGCAGACAAGAGTCCAGACAGCAAGGCTAGTGAGGCTGCAGCAGGGAAGCCCCAGGGCCAGCAATCAGAGTCCTGACAGCAGGGCTTGGGAGCTTCCTTAGCAAAGGGGAGGTGGGAACACCCCAAGGCCTAGCAGACAAAGCCTGGATAGCAGGTCATGGTTGCCCTTCACTGTCTCCCCCTGCCAGCATGGTTAACCCAAACTGCCCCCTCTTGCCAGTCTTATTGCCCACAACTGCTCCCTCTGCTGGCCTGGTCGCCCCTCACTGTCCCCTTCTGTTGGCCTGGTCAGCCCTCATTGCTTCCCCCCACTGGCCTGGTTGCCCCATGCAACCTGCTGTTCAGTTGTTTGGTCATCCCTCGCTAACTCCCTTCCAGCCTTATCACCCACACAGCCTGCTGTTTGGTTGTTACTATGAGGGCATTGTGACCAATTTGCATATTACTCTTTTATTAGTATATATATATGTATATATTATATATGTACATATATATTCAATCTGCAACATATCTCAATAAAAATATGAAAATATAAGGTTATCTATCTATGGAGATACAGATATATAGGTATAGATATCATATGTATATGTATATGTATATGTATATGTATATGTATATATATAATGTCATTTCAGAGAATTGACTGAAATTTTCTTTAAAAATGATCAAGGTAATTGTACTTATTTTTAAAATGGAAGACTAGAATCTTTTTGAAAGAATAGAATCTTTTTCTGAACACAGAGGTTGAAATCTCATTTTCCAGTTCATTTTTTTCCCAGTTCATTAGGTGAGTTCAGTGTTCTAAGTAGGCAAATGTTCCAAGCACTGAGTGTTTTCAATGTTTCAAGTATGCAAAAATTAAGAAATAGCATTTGTCCTTAAAAATGTATACTGTAATGAAGATCAAAGTATATGATTATTAGATTCCTAGCCTGTACCCAATAATAAGAGACTATGTATTTATATTATATGAAGCAATGTATATAGGGCATCAGAAAAATGTATATACAGTTTAACAGCTGATTGCTGCTAAATGAAAATGAAATGTATTTTAATAAACACTGCCTTTATATTTATTCAAGCGTGTGCATACATTTTTTAGGATACCCTGTATTTTAAAAATTGACCATATACTTGGCCACAATGTGAAAGTCAATAAATAATGAGAAATTAGTATCATTCTGAGCATACAGTCTGCAATATATCTCAATAAAAATGTGAAAACAAACAAACAAAAACACTTGAAATATAAGTGAACTAACAAGCAAAATAGAGGCTGACTCATAGACTGATAGCTATTGGGTTGGGGTGAGTTTGGGGATGGGGGAGGTAGAAGGATTGAGCAAAAAAGGAAAAATCAACAACTCATGGATGCAGACAACAGTGTGGTGACTTCCCAGGGGAGGGGTATTACAGGAGTTATAGGGGGATAAATGGTGATGGGAAGAGAATTCACTTGGAGTAGTGAACACACAATACAGTGTACAGATCAAGTGTGGTGGAATTGTGCACTTGAAATCTGTATAATTTTGTTCACCAATCCTATATAATAAAAGAATAATATGCAAATTGACTATCACTCCAAGACATAAGATGGCTGCTCCCATGTGGTCAATATGGCTGCCCCTATGTGAACACAAGATGGCTACCACAAGATGGCCAGCAGGGGAGGGCAGTTGTGGAAAGTTAGGGTGACCAGGCCAGCAGAGGAGGGCATTTGGGGGGTATCAGGCCTGTAGGGAGGGCAGTTGGAGGAGACCAGGCCTACAGGGAGGGAAGTTGTGGGTGATTATGCCAGCAGGGAGAGAAATTAGGGGTGACCAGGCCAACAGAGGAGGGCAGTTGGGGGTGACCAGGCCAGTAGGGGAGGGCAGTTAGGGATAATCAGGCCAGCCAGGGAGCAGTTAGGCATTGACCAGGCTGGCAGGGGAATGGTTAGGGAGTGATTAGGCTGGCAGGCAGAAGTGGTTAGGGGCAATCAGGCAGAGGCAGGGAGCCAGTAGACCTGGATTGTGAGAGGGATGTCCAAGATTTGAGAGGGTGCAGGCTGGGCTTAGGAACACCCCCCTCCCCGTGCACTGGGCCTCTAGTAAATTCAATAAAAAGGAAAAAAAGTGCATCCAATGGCAAAAAGTATATATTGGAATAATAAAAACAACTGAATAAACCCTAAGAAAGGAGAGGAGTAATAATAAAAATAGCTGTAGTAGGAAGTAAAAAACTAGAAATTAATAATTGGAAGATAAACCAACAACCATTTAAACAATTAGCAGAATATAAAATCCTCTGGCAGGATGACTCTCCTAAAATGTATGAAAGACTTTCTTGAGAAAAATGGAAAACTTTTTATAAGACATAAAATAAAACCTAAATAAGGGTAAATGTTCATGGATTATAATACTTACTATCACAAAAATATAAATTCTTCCCAAATTAATCTTTAAATTTAAGCCAGTTAAAAAAATTCCAACAGATTATTTGTGAACCTCAACAAGTTGAACCTAAAATACACATGGAAGAATTGAGTACTAAGAACAGCAAGATATATTTGAAAAAGAAAAGAAAGAACTTGTATTATCAGAGATTGAAACTCAATATTATGTTTTAGTGATTAGAACAATGTGCTATTGGCACAGGAACAGGCAAATAAGCCAATGATGCAGGATGGGGAGTTTAGAAAAATGTCTTTTGTATGTAAAACAGATAGAATTATAAATTAGTGGGGAAACAAAAGACTATTTAATAAGTGTTGCTGAAACAATCATCTATTCATATGGAATTTTGATCATATATATATATATATATATATATATATATATGGCACAAAAAAAGTTTTAAGTGAATCAAAGGTCTAAATGTAAAAAGAAACTAACAGTTTGAGAAGAAAATACAGATTTTCTTTTATGATATTTGGGTAGAAATTTTTTTTTAAATAAGCTATGAAAATACATAATATAAAGAGAAGAGTGATACACTTTAATAAATTAAAATGTCAACTTCTCTGTGGAAAATGTCATCTCAAGCAAAGCAAAAAGACAGGCCACAGGTTGGAAGATGGTATTTGTAACTCATTTAACCAAGGGACTGATGTCTACATACATAATAAACAATCCAAAATAAAAATGTACCAAAAAGAAATTTGTAGAGAAAGATACCTTACACTTGCCAATAAGAAGAAATAAAAAAGAAATCCAACTCGTCTAGTGATTAGGGAAATATAAATTAAAATACTGAGCTAATCTACCATCTGATTGGGCAACATTTAAAATATATAATAACCACAAGTGTTGGCAAAGATATAAAACAATTGGAATTTGGTACTTTGCTTATACAATTAGATCCACATTGGTCATCAAGGACAGATTTCAGAAACATAATGTGGAATGAAAAACTTGCAGAACTATATATACAATGTATTAGTATTTCATTGAAATTTTAACTCTGAGAGGGAGGAAGTGGCAATGAGAATTTACAAGTTTCTATAAGGTTTTATGTATTTATTTATTTTTAAACTAGGGTGTGATATCTATAATAAATGTTAACATTTTAATCTCATGGAAGGCACATGTGGTCTCATTATTTTCTTCATGCTTAACAGCTTAAGTATTAAGACTATATCACTATTTTAAGTATAACTGTCAAATGTCTTTAATACTAAATTGAGTTTTAAATGAGATTGAGCCAGGTAAAAGAGAGAAAGATAATTCAGGCAGTGAAAATAATATAGAGTCAAGGAGATGGTGACTGCATTAAATATTTAAGTACCTCGACCATAAGGTTAAAAAATGCAGATCATCTTTGTTGAGATGGGAGGATGGAATGGAAGTGTAGGCAGAGGTCAACTGTGGGACTTGCTGTGTTAGAGAGCCTACACTCTGTCCTAGGTCAGTTGAAGAGTCTTAAATAAATATAACCTAGTAATATTTGCAATGTGTAAAGATGGCTAAAGCTACTTTGTGGAGAAATGTAGTGGCAATAATGGGGATGGAGAGACCAATTAGGAGGCTATTTAAGTAGTCTAGGCCAGTGGTTGGCAAACTGTGGCTCTCAAGCTACATGTGGCTCTTTGGCCCCTTGAGTTTTTAGCAAAGGTCAGCTTAGGAGTACCCCAATTAAGTTAATAACAATGTACCTACCTATATAGTTTAAGTTAAAAAAATTTGGCTCTCAAAAGAAATTTCATTTGTTGTACTGTTGATATTTGGCTCTGTTGACTAATGAGTTTGCCGACCACTGGTCTAGGAAAAAGAAAGAGACTAAATTAAGATTGTATGGGATCAGAGAGAAGAAAACAGACTTGACTATTCCTATATTTAAAAGGTACAGGCAGGATTTGGTGACAATGCATATGGTAGACAGAGGAAAGAATGGATAATTATAATAATAATGGATGCCTGTGTGGATAATAATAACATTAGCAGAGAGCTGGATATGGAGAAAAAGCAGACTGGTGTGGATGATGAGTGTGGTTTTAAATATATTATGTTTGTGGAACATATTACAGTTATGTTCAGCATGCAGTTGGCTATATCAATCTAAAACTCATGGGAGAGGTCAGAGCTTGATATGAAGTAGTCACTATCCCAAGGACCAAGGATATAAAAGATATTGCTACATGACAGGCTAAAGCTGTTTTTGTGGTTACTCATTACTTACTGCAGTGTCATTTCTATATTTTCCAGCACTCAGTCATACCACTTAACATGTCTTCAGTATAAGAGGTGAAGTCCGTAGCCTACATAGGGTCTTTAAGGTAAAGAGTTGTATGGAAAACACAGCTTATTCTTGTATTATTATTTATTAAATATTTCATTATTTTCCATATAAAAAACTGTCAACCTACTTTTGCCCCACCCTGTATAAATGCACATTGAATATTTTTAAAAGAATGCTTCTGTATAATCTTATTAACCTGCCAAACATTTATTGAGCACTACTATGTATGCTGGGTATGGTTTGATTGGCTTCAACTAGAGAGATGAATAAAATAGTCCCTGATTTCCAGGATTTCACAATGTAGTCAAATATATAGGGATATATAGATATTAAAGTACAAAGTGAGATAAGTTCAAAGCAAAAACACACTCAAGGCATATAATAGGAAGTAGCAATCAGTTATGTTTGTGTACAGACAAATTTCTCAGAATAAGTGGTGTCTGAAACATCTTTTGAAAGGTGAAGATGACCCAGTCTGCTTAATGAGGGGCAGCAGAGGGGAGGCAGGAATATTTTGAAAAGAGAAAAAAACAGAGTTCCTTGTGTCACAGATAAGTAGCTGATGCATTTGGGAATTGCCTGTGGGTGAAATGGAAAGGAGAAAGGATAGCTGGAGATTGGTGGGAGAGGGAGATGAAAGCTAGTCATGCAAATTATGTAGATATCTTTCTGCACTCAATAGTTCACTTATTCAAGGTTTTATTATAAAATGGTATCTTTGAATGATAAAAGGAAAAATTGTGAATCAAGGTGGCAGATGGAAGAACTGAAAATGAAAAGTAAAGATTGGAGGCCACAGGGACGACCAAGGTCAGCTTTAAACTCAGCCTCCAGATGAGTTAGTTCATTGTGTGGAGTCACTCATCAACTTCTAGCACATTTCAGGCAAATTTTTACCAGATCAAGCAGTACTTAAGTGAGTCTGTCTAAAAATTAACATTCTATTTCTGTCTATGATACCAATACTGACAGTGGTATTCTCTCATGATATTCTCTCGTGTCTTGACTCTCTTCCACCAGGGCTATTCCAGCCTTGCTAACTGTGGTGCTGACACTGCACTTATTCTCTTCTATCTGCCCCTTTTGCACTTGACAGATCCCAAAAGGATGTATTATGCTCCTTAAGTAACTGTCAAGGTCTCTGCCATAGAAGTCAGTGACAGCTTTTTAAGGTATGATTTCTGAAATGGGTCATGTGTTAAAATCTTTCACCATTTGTGTAATTTCCAGGAATGGCTCACCTAACCTTTTGTCCTGTTCTGACTCTGCAGAGCGGCTTGCTGTGTCTTGCATGTTGTTTTATGTAAATATTTCCAGAATATAGAGACTATAAGCATAGCGAAAAGTCCATAAGTAATACTCACAAGGACTTTTAAGGATGCTCCCAGACTTAAGGTCCCCAAATCTCCTATTTATCAGGAATTGTGTGTTTATACTTGGTGATTATTTCTTTTCTGATCCTCTTTAAGATAGATTTTTAATTATTTGGATTTTCCAGCCAAACCTTCCTGAAGATCAAGGAATATGGCATATTTCCACACCCTATGTTTCTCAGAAATTAAAATTTGAAAATAGCATTTAATGTGTGAATGTATGTAAATAAATAAACAGTATTAGTTGTTAATAAAGTGCAGAGATACCAATCCATCTAAATATGTGGCCTGTAAATCTAATCTTAAAACAGTAAAGGTAGAACTTAATGTCATCTTATAATGGGCCTAAGTATAGTTGCTATTCTCTAAGCCTGCATATACTGGACTTTTAACATTGTTTTCCTGAAAACATTCTAAGTGGTAAGTTAAGTTGGATAGAAGAATGTGTGTGTCCACTGTTTGTATTCTGATTGTTTCCTTCAAATGAAATGCTCTCCTTTATCCAGATGCTACCATGCTTCATAGAAATCCTCAGGCTACATCTTTTACTTGAGTTCTTCTCTAATAATAAAGCAATCTTAATTAATCTTTCTATTCTCTAAGAATTTGTAATTGTACTATGTAATTAAACATTTCATTGTATAGTGTTCTTTATGATATTTACTGATTACTGATAGGGGTTACACCTCTTTCCCCAGTGACACTAAACTTCTCTATGACTCTCACAGACTTACACTCTAGACATCTCACTAGCTATTCACACCAGTACATTTCAACAAGTGTTCCATGTTCATCCAGAATAACCTTTCATTCATGAACTCATTTAATCATTATGTGTTGAGTTTCTACAATGTACCACACACCGTTTTAAGCAATTTAGATACACCATTAACAAACACACAAAAAATTGAGACACCATTGAATTTTAATTCTAGTTAGAACAGTCCAGATAATACATAAATGATGTAAATATATAGTATGTCAGTTTCTCATAAATATTATTAAGAAAATATGAGGTAGAAAGAATTAGGGTTTGCTTCTAGGGAATAACAACGGAAAGTCTTAATATTAAACAGGACAGTCCAGGAATTTTTAGAAATGCCATAGCTAATGTGATCAAGAGATTTTCCTAGTGTCCTTAACAAAACAGATTAAATCAAGGTGCCTATTTACCTAGAATTAAGCCAATCTTATCCAACTTCTTTCTCTTTTTAGGGTGCTTAAATTAATATTTTCCTTTAAAGTTTTTTTAAAACAGCTCCATTAAGCTATAATCGATACACAAAAAAATTGCACATATTTAATATGTGCAATTTGGTAAGTTTTGGATATATGCAAACTACAGTGATACCATCACTACAATCAAGTTAGTAGACACACCCAACATCTCCCAGAGGTTCCTGTGTCCCCTTGTTGGTTTTATGTTTCTTCTTCTTTGTTTTTTACTTCATGAATGAACGTGTGTGTGTGTGTGTGTGTGTGTGTGTGTGTGTGTGTGAACATTTTAACAGAAGTTACATTTTTAACAAATTTTGAAGTTCACAAGATCATATTGTCAATTATAAGCACTATGTTTAATATCAAGCATATCTCCAGTCCATTATGAAGTCTTAAAGAAAGGATTTATATTTTTATTTTTATAGACAATACCCCTGGTCCTCCACCACATATTCTGAGAATGAAGGAAACAATGTAAAGGCAGTAAAATACTCTAAAAAAGGTTAAATGACATAACTAAATGCAAAAGGAAATCAGGCACACCAGTAAGAGAAGGGGAGAGAGGTTTTCTGTCATTAACTGATAGAGTAAGATTTAACTTTTCAATAAAGTTAACTTAGAGGTGCAAAAAAATAAAAGAAAACATATCATACTATTTTCTAAGAGAAAACATTAAAACATATTTTCAGTAAAAATTATTTAGAGATGAGATGAAATCTTACCATTTTTACTGATGTCGAGTTCTTTAAGGTTAACTAAACTAGCAATAGTGGTTGGCAGACTTGAAAGGTCATTGTCAGGAATACTTAGTTTTCGTAGAGCTTGACAGTTGAACAATTGCTGTAAAAAATAATGATTAATTAGAACTCAATTTGGTTAAATCCATTCATATGTAAAATTAGTAACAAAATTCATCTTTATAAATGTGGTAGTGAAAGGACCAGCTACAAACTCTCACCTTCTTCCACTCCAAAACTCTCTAGTGTTTTCAGAATGTTTCCCATTCCCAAGTTAGTACCTCTCTCTTCTCTGCTGCCCAGATTCAAAACCCAAAGTATTCTATAATACTTTTCCTCCTTCTGTTTACCATTAATGTCCAATTTGCCACTGACCCTGTAGATTTTATTCTTTGAAAAAATTTCTGTAGTTGTCCCTTCTTTTTTATTCCCACAGATATAAGATTTCTTCAATTCTCTTTTCCTGTCACTGTGTTAGATTTCAGAAAGTAGCATTTCAATTTAATCATTTTAAAGAATTCTTTATATAACATGCAAAAATTGATATATATTTGAGTATATGAGCTCACATTTCTCTTGTTTCCCCCCACACTACTCATAAATATATAATTAGTGAAACATACAACCTCTGATACTTGGTTAAAAAAGTCACTAGTGATTGGTTAATTTCTGCCATTAGTCCAAAGTACTAGATGGGAAAATATTTAAAGGGTTCTTGTTCAAAATGTGAATTGTTGCGCTGTACCCAAAGACATACTGATATAGTAGGTCTGGGATAGAAGTCAACATCTGCATTTAAAAAAAATATTTATTTATTTATTTATTTATTTATTTATTTATTTATTTCAGAGAGGAAGGGAGCAGAAGAGAGAAACATCAATGATGAGAGAGAATCATTGATTGGCTGCCTCCTACATGCCCACAGAGCGGATTGAGCCTGCAACCCGGGCATGTGGCATCTGCCCTAACCGGAAACAGAACTTCGACCTCCTGGTTCACAGGTTGACGCTCAACCACTGATCCACATCAGCTGGGCATCAACATCTTGTATTTTAAAGAAGAACTCTAGTGATCTGGTTATTCTGATGTATGTGTTTATAGTACCATATTTTGGGAAACAAGATTTTTTTGCTATGTCCATCTTATCTTGATTACTCAAGATATGAACAGCTGGGACAGAATTTTTATTCTTTCTGGAAGAATTATCTTAATGAGATCCTTTCTGTTTGACATTTCTAATTATGTTTTGCTAAATTTCCACAGATGAAGCCTTTGGTATCCATGACGATGCAATTGGCCCACAGTACATTTAACTACCACTTGTTCTTACATGTAATTCATTATTTATAGGCAGAAATGATGTAAGTCATAGTTGTTATTTCTTAACTCATTAGTTCTTTTAAAAAATAGATTGTACTGGTTGATACTTAAGATGAAATATATATTTTCTTGCTTTTGGTTACTCACTTGTAGCTTTTTACATAGATTATTTGCAATTCTTCATGTAGTGCTAGAATTTTAATAGGCTGTACAGAAATGTTGCCAATTTCTTAATAACAGTTAAAAATAGAAGTTTGATAGTTCCTATTAACATACAATTTTTCTTTAAAAATAGAAAAATAAATGTCTACACTCATGGTAAAATTTAACTAAATTTTCATCCATCTGCAAGGATTACATCTATATACAATGTAATATTATAAATTCATATATTTAAATTTATAAATTCATAGATTTTAAAAATCAATTGCCTCATTACTGCTGTTGGTCAAGTATTCTAACTATCTTTTAGTTAATAGATTGTTATAACCATTTTATGCCAAATTTAGATGACTAAATTTCAAACTGGAAAGGCTTTTTTCCCATTTTTGAAATTTAAATCTCATAATCTCAACTAAATTCTCATTTCTCCCATAAATTAAAAAAAATATATTTCTGTATTCTTCTCCAACTATAAATGCAACCATGTTAGGAGCAAAATACACTGAGAGGCCAGATTATTATGCATTCAGAGATCATAATAATGTGGCCACTCAGTGTATATGGAAATTCTTCAACACTCTATTACACAGAGAATCCAAGACTTCTCTTGTATAGAGGCTAAAAGCATGGTATATGTAATCAGACTGATGTAGGTTCAATCCCCACTCATCTACTTACTAGCTGTATGGTTTTGGGAAAGTTGCTTAACATCTCTGAACCCTATCAATTTCCTCCTCTGTAAAATTAGGACAATGACATTACCTAACTTAAATAAGTTACTATTACTCATCAATTTTAAGTTCTGTGTTTTTTACATATTAACATCTTTGATATTTGGGAGGCATATTACAATCAAGAGCAAGTTATAATTTTTATGGAGTGTTTCTTAGTGCTACTATAATAGTGATGTCTTATAATCAAAGGCCTTGATTTGATGAAATGAATTACTTGTGAACATGTAAAAATGTGATTGGCACATAGTAAGAGTTGATAACTATTAGTCATTAATATTTATAAAAATTATACAGAAGCACATCTCTCTCTATATATAATCTATTTCTTATTTTCTAGATGATGAGGTCTTTGAAGGCATAAGTCATATCTAATTCATCTTGTTAGCGATTTGTTTCACCTTTGTGTATACCCGTTATTAGCATAGTACATATGTGTGCTTAATAAATATATTTTAACATATACTTAGGTAAGTTGAGGGAAAATCAGTAAATTAATCAGTTACAGCTAATATGTCACAGTATTAGAAGTTTCAGAGAGGTAACAATCTTGTGGAATATAATTTTACAAACAAAGTGAACTTCTGAATGTGAGTTATGATGTCTATAACTTGGAAAGAAATTAAAGAGACATTTTAATGATTCCTTCAAGATTCAAGCTTTGAATGAAAATGAAGTCAAGGATGGTTATGAAATAACCATAATTCTTCAGTATAGAATAAAATAGCAAATTAATTAATTGCTAATTAGAGTAAGACTGTTAATGCTTATAATTACCCTGCCTTTCATCTGCTATTGAAATTTCACATTTCAAAAACAATGAGGTTGTTTTGAGCCTTGAAATATTTGTGTACTAAAGTTCTTTTTCTGGGGCTAATGGAAGCAATTTAAACTCTGACAGAAATTGGTTTGTGAAGAGCATGCAGTTTAAATTACTGTAATGGTTAGGTGTTTACTAAGAGAGCTAACAAAAAAGAGAAAGGCCTGAAGATTGAAAATAAAAACATATTTGGAGCAAAAAAATGTATATCCTAAAAGGAATTATGCATTCATTCATGGAAAACCATTAATTGATACCTGCTTCAGGCTAGACACTATGCTAATTACAAGAGGCACAAAGTAAACAAGCAATAGCTATTTTTGCTTACAAGTTAATATTCAGACAATAACTACAGTGGGATAATGCCAAATTAAATATTAGGTATGGTAAAAACACACAGGTAGGATATCTGTAGCAGATTATGTTCATGGTGATGATGGGGTTGACTCATGAAAGTATTCCTAAAAGAGGTGATGAAAAATGGATCACCCAAAAGCCAGCACAGGTAAGCAGATGAAGTCCAAAGAGGGATAATATTGCACCTTTCTTGTAGCATCTAAAGATACTCCCAAATATGTGTACCTCAAACTAGTTTCAGCAATTTGCTTGATATATGCAGAGACTTAGATATTGGAGTGAATGCTCTGAGTCTACAATAGCTACATGCATTTTAAATAAATTTATGGAATAGTAATTATATACTATTATAGACATTTAGCACTGGAAATGAAATATAAAAGAAGTTGCCAATTTCTGTCTTCAGCAGTATGGTGAACAAAATCGTCAAAGAAAAACCTTTCAGTGCAACAAAACCACACACACATTAATTTTTCCAATTTGTAGTTTGTAAAATGGTAACACCTTTTGCCAAATTACTAATAAAACAATATATTTTTTGTTTTATTCATTTGAAAAATGTTGTTATATTTTGAATACTATTGATAATTTTTGGATAGTTCTATCAATATATGGCTCAACATTCCATTCTTTTTTATATTGTCTATATATATACATAAAAGCCTAAATGACCTTATGACAGGTTGTCCGAAACCAGTGCTATGATGCACACTGACCACCAGGGGGCAGATATTCAATGCAGGAGCTGCCTCCCCGTGGTCAGTGCGCTCCCACAATGGGAACACCACTGGGCTCAGGGCTGCAAGAGCAGCTGAGGCAGCTAGAGCCTCTCCCACCTCCACAGCAGAGCAGAGCTATGGAGTTGAGGCACAGTGGGGCAGGGGTGAGCAGGAGAGGCTTGGTGCCCCACTTGGCTCAGGCTCCTCCCTGACTGCCTGACTGCTTCAAGCACTGCTACATCCCCTGAGGGGTTCTGGATTGTGAGAGGGAGCATGCCAGGCTGAAGGACCTCACCTGTGCACGAATCCGTGCACTGGGCCTCTAATCTTTCAATAAAAATACATTTAAAAAGTCAAATTTATCTCATATGTGCAAAAAACTGGCCTCCAGATTTTTCCTCCTGAAAGTTTTCATGCTTTGATTTGCCTCATGTAGAATTTATTTTTGAGTATAATATGAAGTAAGGGTCCATTCTTTTCCTTTTACTGATGACCAGTTGTTCTGGCACCATTTTAAACACAGCTCATTGTCTCTCCTGATTTTCAGGACAAGTTCTATTGTATTGTACATCTGATTTCCACATAAGTATGAGTCCGTCTCTGTACTCTGTTTCTAGTCCACTGCTCTCTGTCCATCTCTCGTTCCAGCTGGGTCATTTGAACTCGATGACTGGGAAACGTGGTTGAGCTAGAGAAGAGGGGGAAGGAAAGTAAGAGAATGCTGGGGGAAGGAAGAAAAAGCTCAGCCAGGGTTTGAGAGAGGGGCAGTTCTGTGAGCAGTAGGTGGGGTGGAGAGGGGTGGATTGGGAAGAGCAGGGCAGTCCAGAGAGCGGTACTAGGAGGAATGGCTCAGGGGAATGTTAGGAATGGCAAAAAATCAAAAGAGGCTCTATTCTAAACTTGGTGGGAAGGAATAGAAAAGGAAGGTTTTGGCCAGAATGTGAAAAGATGTGCGAGTCTGGGCTTCATCCTACAGGAGGTGTTCAGATGATGATTTTTATTCATTTCTGAGTCAGCCTTGTGAATGCTATCTTCAGAAACACACACACACACACACACACACACACACACACACACACACACTTGTGTTCAATTTCAAAGAACTAGCAAATCACTGGGAGCCCATGTGTGGCTGTGGACCAGGGTAAGGACCGCTGTGATGGGTCATGAAATGTCACTTCTAAAGATGCAAATGAGATCAGGGCCATCTGCTCATCCTTTTCCCATGGTTCTCTGCTTTCTTCAGAATAAAGTTCACATTTCTTACTGTGGCTTCCAATGCCTTTTATCTCTCCGGTTTCTCACTTTGTCCTTCCCCTGTCCCTGTCTCTTCCTCACACCTTCCCCTCTCTGGTCCTGCATTACCGTATCTCTAGCCACAGAAGGCAGTAGCCAGTTTCGAGCACTCACCATGCTCTGCCTCGCCCTTGCAAATGCCAGGTTTCCGGCTGGAGCTTTTTCCCACTCCACCCTGTCCTACCTCCTCCTTACTTCCTTCTCTAAGCTCAGGCCTCCCCAACGTTCAGATCACAGCTCAAGACCAGTTTACATGCTCCACCCATGCACTTTCATAAAATTCTGTACTTATCCCCACTGAAGCCTACGTACATGTCCCTATTTGGGGATTATTAGACTGTAAGCTTTTCTAGTTGCTGTGGCTTCTTCAGTGTATATTGCAATGCTTGACACATGGAATCTTCTCAGTATAGACATTTGTTATTTCATGAATATTCTTATACAGGGAAGTGACAAACAACAAGATAGTCACCACTTGTTAGAGAGCTTAGTGAATATGTGAAAGGCACTAAACTAGATTTTAATTTATATCATCGTTAGTTCCTGCAACAATGTTGCAAGGAAGGTATTACTATTCCTATTTTGCGTTGAGAAAACTCAAGAAGTTCACTTTTACAAGGTCATCTACTGAGGAAGTGCCAGAGCCAGCATTCACATTCAGTTTTGTCTGATACGAAGCCGCTTTTATTGCGGCCTGTTGCTCCTGCTGCACTGTCAGATCGTGCTCTGGAAAGATAACGGTGACAAGTGACAACAGTTGGAGGCTGCCTGGTAGAGGAGAGTGAATAAGAGGAGAACCTTGAACCCAGGAATCCTAATGGTCCCAGGAGGATTAGGGAAGAAGATTTAAATTCAATGGTTATTGAGAGCAAGGACTTAAAGTAGAATTAAAGGAGAATACATGTTTTAGCACTTGGCTCACCCTGAAGGGCTAGACAAATGCAAACTATTATAATTGGAATGAGCATTTTATTATCACCTTTATACCCTGGCTTGGAAAATCAAGGACACATTAAAAACACCTTGAGTGTGAATAACTGTATATGAAAGCAGTTCCCTAGAAAACATAAGAAATAAGCTGTTTAATTTTGCACTACGAATAAAAAACTATGAGTAGCTTGTGAATTTTAAAAAGATAAACTGTTTTCCTGAAAAGATTCATATAAAATCATAAATATGCAATGAGAGGGTTATTGATGCCATACGCTGGCACAACTGGATTCTGCCAGGAGAAGGACTGATTGTCTAATGAGCTGGCATCATCGAACGGCTGGCTTCTTAGAAGCTCTTCCTTTGAATCCCTTTAAGTGTGTGCACGAGATGGTGTTTCCAAGTTTGTTTGAAAGCTGTTTCAAATAGATAATTATTTTGCACACATTATACTAAAACGTTTTAAATTTTTTTAGTTTAACACAAATGTTGATGATTATCTTTGGTGAAAAAAGAGTTAACTTAAAAATAATAGAGTAAAAATGATTTTATATATATACATTTGGTAAATTGCAAGCTTCTTATTATGATGTTCATTTACTCTTTTCCCTCCCTCCCTCTCTCCTTTCCTCCCTCCCTCCCTCTTTCTCCCCTCTCTCCTCTTTTCCTCCTTCCCTCCTTCTCTCATTCCTTTTCTTTCTTTCTTCTTCCCTCCTTCTTTTCCCATTCCCCTTTCTTCCTAACTGCTTGTGCTCCTGAGCACCTCCTAAGCATCTACTCAGTCACACAGTGCCAGGACCCAAAGGTGAGAGAACAAAGTAGCCCCTTCCTCAAGTATATAGTCAACAAGTAGCTATAAAATAAAATAAAATAAAATAAAATAAAATGTAAAAATACTATAAAATATGCTTTGCATATTGCCTTTTAGTACAGAAAAACACTCTTAGAACTTGCCCTTAACCTAGAGCTGTGGTTGGCAAACTGTGGCTCTCGAGCCACGTGCGGCTCTTTGGCTCCTTGAGTGTGGCTCTTCCACAAAATACCATGGCCTGGGTGAATCTATTTTGAAGAAATGGCATTAGAAGAAGTTTAAGTTTAAAAAAATTGGCTCTCGCTGAAACCAGTTTGGCTCAGAGGATAGAGCGTCAGCTTGCAGACTGAAAGGTCCCAGGTTCAATTCCGATCAAGGGCATGTACCTTGGTTGTGGGCACATCCCCAGTGGGGGGTGTGCAAGAGGCAGCTGATTGATGATTCTCTCTCATCAATGTTTCTGACTCTCTATCCCTCTCTCTTCCTCTCTGTAAAAAATCAATAATATATATATATATATATATATATATATATATATATATATGCGCTCTCAAAAGAAATTTCAACCGTTGTACTGTTGATATTTGGCTCTGCCGATGACAACTGACCTAGAGAATCTGGATTATGAATCTGCCTTTCACACTATTCTCCATGGCTCCCTCCCATTCACATCCATCCCTTAAATGTTCCTAAACAGGGAAGTGAGTGACTCAGAATTTTGCCTTTGAGTAACAACTGGCATCTGTGACCAGAAGCAAGACAGGTGGGTGATTAGAGAATACCCAGATGAAAAACGGTGAGAGTCTTAGTTAAGGCACTGTCAGGAGGGATGGGGAAGGAGACACACAGGAGGAGAAACCATTAAGACGTGGTGCCAGTCTCATATCGGGAGTCACAGAGGGGAAGGTTTTGTGGTCCAACAGCACTTTACGGTCTCAGTAGCGGGGGGCTGTGCGCTTGTGTGGGAGGTGTGGAGCCAGACAAGTGCTGATGGCATAAAATAAGATTGCAGCTGTAGGAAAAGGGAATGCTTATAAACCCTTCTAGTGCATTTTAGAAATATTGAATGTGCTGCAGAGATGGGCTCTTTTTTCCCCTCGGAAAGATGGCAACTACAATAACTACCTAGGCATTTTATCCTAGAAAACAATAACTATTACTGCTGTTGCTTTAAAATACAGATCTTTCCAGCAACAATTTGTACAAAGGCATTTCTGAATCATTTTTCCCCTTTGAAACAGCAAGGTTATTTTAGCATTTGTCATTGTCTGAGAAGAAGGGGATATATCTCTTATATTGGCATAACAGCTGTTCGTTTCCATATACAAGTCACGGCACTTCACCATACACATTCTTCATGACATCAGTTACATCTAAAATGTTTTAAATGAAAATGTTCTTTAATTTACATATTCATGATTATTTGATGAAAATAAGCTAATAATACCAAGAATAAAGCAGGAAAAAGTGAAAGCTGTATATAAAAGCACAGCTTAAAATTTCTTTTTTTCCTTAAAGAATAGTTTCGTTGATTTTCAGAGAGCAAGAAAGGGAGAGGGTGAGGGAAACATTGATGCTAGAGCAAACCATCCTTTGGCTCCTCCTGAATGCCCCTTCTCAGGGATCAAGCCTATAGCCCCAGTATGTGCCCTCATAGGATATCCAACCAGCAACCTTTGGTGAATGGATTGACACCCAATCAACTGAGCCACACAGCCCAGGGCACTGCTTTGAATGTTTCTAATTTTCATTGTTGCTAGGCATTTGGGACAAATTGCTGATAATACTGCTATTCTTAAGACCAGTGTGGTGTGTGTGTGTGCGTGTGCGCACGCACGCGTGTGTGTGTCTTCAATGTATATTCATAGGTTGCCTTGGTTTTTTGTTGTTGTGTTGCTTTTTTAGTAACTATTAGTAGGTAAAATTTTTGGTAATTTTTAAAAGGTATTAGCTTGTTGATGGAGAGTGATCAATATGGTGTGTGAACAATTGCTTGAATAGTATTAATCTAGACTTCTATGCTAGTAAAAGATTTTAGATTTTTTTTTAGTAATCCTCACCCAAAGATGTTTTTATTGATTTTAAAGAGAGAAGAGGGGGGAGAGAAAAAGAAAGTAACATCAATTGGCTGCCTCCTGTATGCTCCTTGACCAGGAAACGTACCCAAAACCTAGGTATGTGCTGTGACCAGAAATTGAACCTGTAACCTTTTGGTGTACAAGGCAACACTCTGTCTGAGCCACCCAACCAGGGCCATGCTGGTATACATTTTTGACCAGGTCAGTAAACCAAAGGGAAGATGGCTTATGATATAGCTGAGATCTGTTCCCCACATCTAGTTATAATAGGAAAATTACAAACTTTGGTATCAGGCAAACCTAGACTTGAAATTCAACTCCACCATTAACTAGCTACATACTATTGAGAAAGTTCCACAATTGTTTTCTAAGGTCAACTTAACATTTAAAAAGTCCAAACTGGTCCTGTTCTAGTTTAATATATATATAATTATTGATTTTTTTACAGATAGGAAAGGAGAGGGATAAAGAGTTAGAATCATTGATGAGAGAGAAACATTGATCAGCTGCTTCTTGCACACCCCCTACTGGGGATGTGCCCGCAACCAGATTCAAACCTGGGACTGACACTCTATCCACTGAGCCAAACCAGTTAGGGCTCCTGTTCCAATATTATCTTTAGCAACACACTTGTGTCAGGCAGACTCCCCTGACCACTCAGCTAAGTGGGATTAGTTTCCCCTCTACTGTGTTCTTATATGATCTGACACACATATTTTTATAATCCACTTCTACCAATGCTATTATAATGATTTATGCAACAAGTACCTTAGTGAGATCCTAACTTTGATCCAAACGTTGTACTCATTTAAAGATTAAATAGACCAAGTCTCATAGTCTAGTGTCTTGCTCCTTAACTTCTGTTTCCATGGAATAGAATAAAAGCATTAAACAAATATGTCTTGAAAGAATAATTACATACATTTGGTAAGTGCAACTGTGGACATGCACTTATGGTCACATGGAGGCACAGAGGCATGTGAGGTAACTGCCAGTGAGAGAAGAATGGAAACTGTGGAGGAGGCCACAGTTGAGATGAATATCAAAGTGGCATATGAGACAGTGGAAACAGCCTGAGCTTAGAGGCAAGAAAGAGGCTGGTGAGACTTGGAGAACAGAAGCTAGGGGTAGGAGAGGGAGGCTGTATCCAGGCAACAGGAGGCTTTAGTTGCATGCTTTCCTCCCTGTAAATACAGGGAACAATCTTAACAGAGATTATGGCCTGATCATATTCACATTTAGAAATATCACTGTTGTATATAGGAAGAAGGAATTGCGGGGGGCAGGGATCATATGAATAAGAAGACTGTTCTGCCCAGTCAGTGGTTGAGCATCTACCTATGAATTAGTCGGGGCGCATGTTCGAGTTGTAGGCTTGATCCCCAGTGTGGAGTGTGCAGGAAGCAGCCAATCAATGATTCTCTCTCATCATTGATGTTTCAGGCTCTGTCTCCCTCTTCTTTCCTCTCTGAAATCAATAAAAAAAATATTTTTTAAAAATAAGGAGACTTTTCTAGTCTGCTAAGAGATGGATGAGGGTCTGACAAAGGCTCTGTTCATGGTAGAGAGGTGAGATTAGATTTAAGAAAGAGCTGGCAAAGTCAACAGGACTGGGCAGTTGGTGTGATGAGTAAGGTGAGTAAGAAGTAAGAGTAAAGGATGACTGGGTCCTGGTATTGGAACTAGATGATCACCCAACAGAGGACAGGAGACAGGCTTCAAAGGGAAATTAGACTTGTTGAGTGGGATATTCAAGTAAATCCAGAAAGCACGTACAGATCTGAAAATTGAGAAATGTGGCGGAGCTGGCAAAGCAGACTTGTAAGTCTTCAGTGGGGCGGCTGAGAACATGAGACTGGATGGATGTGATGACCTAGAGAGAATGGGAACATCAAGACACTCTCACCTCCTTTCCCCTGACGTTGTTATTGTAAAAGCCACAAATAAAACTTGTGTAATGAATTATCTAGTGTTTGCCCTCCTTGGCCTTCCTGTCCCATCAGACAATGTCATCACTGCCTCTGTAGAATCTCCACTCCCTTGGTTTGTTTCTGTGACCCTGTTCTTCCTGTGTCAGCATCCCCCTCACCCTGCCCTGCTGGTCCTGCTCCTTTTCTCCTGGAAGTTAGACCTCCCCTGCGGGCTGGTGGTACTTCACTGGCAATGACAAAAGCAGCCATTATTAATGTTAATGAGCCAATTCATGTGGTGAACATACATCATAAGCTTTTATGTAGTCAATTCTTAATTATTTTGGACAAATAAAGAGAATTTTTATTCCTATTAAAGGCCACTGACAGACAGGAAAGAGACAATTAAGGGCCATGGGAGTTATATTCAACATAATTAATCTTTATTGCCACTTCAAAAAAAGAGAACAAACCTTTAATTCATCCATTTAAAATGTGAAGAAAGCAGAAAACATAACTCTCTAGGCATTAAATATCACACACACACACACACACACACACACACACACACACACACAGGCTAAAATAAAAAAACCTGTGACCAAGAAGTCAAGAAGCAGTAAAAAGGCTTTAAAAAGAGAGAATGTTGGTATTTTCACTAATATCTGGTCAAGATTTAACTCAGTTATTGCTGTTTGGGCTCATTACAAAAATAGCAAGCTGCCTCTTTGTATAGAAAGCATAAATATCTCTAGGGTTTTGTTAGAACATTAAATTTCACCTAAATTTTGGAAGACTGGATATCTTCAAAAGATTGTCTCTTTTTTTATATCACTTAATTTAGAAAAGAAAATTACTTTTTGTAAAGTGGGATTATCATTTCTCATTTTACAGGAAAACAAAAAGCCAACTTTTTTGGTGTTCTTTCAAGTACTGCAGCTCCTACCAATTGCCACCATTTGTTGAAGGTTTTGTGTTTTGCGAGGCCTCATGCTCACACTTTACAAGCATCATGCTATTTTTTTTTCTATATACAACAATGAAGAATTACCACAAAGTTGGTATTGACATAAATAATCCTACAAGGTAGATGCCCTCTTTCAAGTATGGGAGAAATGGAGGCTGAAAACCTTCCTCAAACTGGGATTCAAATTCAAGTCTGTCAGATTCTAAAACTTGACTGCTTTTCAATACTCAGGATATTTCCCGGCTAACTGCTCATCTCAGCAACCAGAGAGCCAGAAGAGTTCTGGAGCCGAGCTTTGAAGTTAAGCAATACTAAAACAGGCAATGCACATGAGCTTACATTATTCTTATCCTTTGCTTCACTTTTCTGCTCCTCTTTTTGTTAGTCCTCACCCCAGGATATTTTTCTTAATTTTTAGAGAGAGTGCAGGGGAGGGGAAGAGACACACAGAGAGAAATGTTGTGAGAGAGCCACGTTGCTGTTTGCCTGGAGCTTATAACTGAGATATGTGCCCTTGATCAGAATCAAACTAGGACCCATCAGTCTGCAGGTTGATGCTCTATCCACTGAGCCAAACCTGAATCAAACCAGGTAGGGCTTGCTTCACTTCTTTCCTATCATTTCTCATTACCTGAAGAACTGTTCATTATCTCTGAAGTTTAGTCTAGGTTATCTAAATTTCCATCACAGTTCCTCTAACAACAGAATAGAGTGAATGTGATTTTTTTTCTTTTCAATTCAGATGAAATTTTCATTTGATTCCATAACATATTCACATTTCTCTCTTAGAAGATTTTAAATTAATTGTCATTATTTTTTTTTAAAAACGTACCTCATGTATGAGATGGTAGATCCTAACTCATGGTCTCATATATCTATGCATAATTTTGAAAGCAAATGTTTACATGTGATTTTACATGTGGCTATGGGCCAGTTCTATGGAAGGTCAATCTCATAATCACATTAAGGTAATTCCATGTTCCTATAACAAGTTGACTATGGCCTGACTTCCCAGGAGTCTCTGGCCAAGAATTGTATCATAAAGTGGTTCTATATCAAAGAAGGCATTCTAATAATGCAGCAATTATAATAATGAATCACTTCTAGAATGAAACCAATCTTTAGGGTTGTAAAGTATAATAATAAATACTATAGGGAATTTTTTTTCTAGAAATTTAAAGTATAGGTGTATAGAAAACCAAGCAAATAAAAAATAAAGCAAGAAATAATTCTCCATTAATTCTCTAATGGTTATTTCATTCTAGAAGTGAGTCTAAATTGCCACACTAGTAAAATGCCTTCTGATTTAGATCTACTTCATATAATAAGGACCGAGCCAGGAAACAAACATTAACACATGTAAAATCAGTTACTAACTAGTATTTTAAGAACTAGTAAAAAGAGTAGACAGCAAATATTGACCAACACTTATAAATTTACATTTTAACTTTTTATGTCATTTAATTTGCTCAAATGACACTTTATAATTCACTTGAGCATTGGATATTTACATTAATCAGTGTGTTTTATGGACCATTTTCAAAAGGAAGTACCATAATTTGGTCAGATCTACCAACAGGTTAACCCTTGGAGCATTTGTCTCCCAGAATAATTCTCTTTCTTTCTTTTTCTTATTTATAATTATTTTTTATTTTTATAAAAGAATTACATCAGTTCTTTGTCCTCTCATTTGCATCCTATAATCCCTCTTCTAGTGGTAAATGCTTTCAACATTTTTGACTATCATTTCTTGTATTTTCTTCTGTATTTCTAGAGAATACACTTATTTTTTAATTCTTGTTTTATCAGTTATAGATACTATATATGTATTTCATATTATGACAAGTAAAAAAATCACATCATTTCTTATCACAACCACCATCACACTTCCCTCCCCCATCTTCCTGATATATTTATACTAGAATTTTTATTATATAAGTAGTTAATGCTGATAGTAATGTTTATTTACATATGGTGTTTGATTTTTTTACTCTTATTATTTTTCCTGAAGTTGCTGTGTTTTTTATTTGCCTGGTTTTCTATATATTTATCCTTAATTTCCCCTCCAAAGGCTCAAACAGCTTTGTCAAATGCCCAGCAATTCTATCTCTAAATGCTAAAGCACATCAGATAAGTTGCTAGGCCCACAGTTTATTCTAGAAGAACTAATTCCTGCACCTGATGTAGCTGGCTCAAGTCTGGGTAGGTTGCTGTCTCAGTGTGATGCATGCATGGCTTTTATATAAATCCATTTGCGAACTCCACCCCCAAACTAAACTCTGGTTTCCTCGATTCCATACCTTGCATCTTTTGGTTTATTGCATGTCCTCTAGTAGAAACCTGTGACTCATTTTGCTCTCTCTTCCCCTATCCCCAAATCAAGACATGAAATGGATGATCAAATCCAGTAAAATTTGCCTCCAAAAGCCTCTTCAAGCTGTGCCCTTGATTCCATCCTCAGGGTCACTACCCTGGACTAGGCGATCATCCTCTCTCAGATGTCTAAGGACCTTCTTGCCTCTGGATTTACACTTTTATGTCTATTATTGATATAGCTAGAACGATTTTTCTAAAACCCATATCTGATCTTGGTGCTACCTGGTGAATTTTCACATAAAATTTAAACTTCTGATCTCAGCATAGAAGGGCTTCTTACTTTCTCCAGCCTCATTTCTTCCACTGTCATTCCTGCACTATGTATTGAAGCAATACTTCAGTTCTTTCAGTTCCTCAATTATGCCTCATTTACACTCTTTCAGGAAACTGCTCCCTCCTCTCCTGCTGAACTCTTACTCATCCTTAAGTCTTAGTTGAAATGACATTCCTCAGGATGCTCCACTGAATGTGTTTGCAAATCACTGATTGCTTCCCCTCTTATCACAGAAGACAGCACACTGGATGCAATTACTTGTTCAATGTAAGTCTATTCAATCACCATTTTCCCAGCGACTAGCAAAGTATCTGGCACATAGCAGATACATTTTCATGAAAAGATTAATGAATATACACATTAGGCTGCAAACACAATTTCCTGTGGGAACTAGATGGGTAATTTCACTGTTAGTGGCAGCGTAGGTGGAATCTGTGGCCAATAGAACTACTTCATCAAAAGCCAGTGATAGTCGAATCTACATAATTGTTATCAATTGGGCATATGAACACCACCAGACTTTTTTTTTTTTTTTAAGAGTCCAGAAATATGGACATTTTTTTCACCTTGGCAAAATATAAGTTGGTTACTAGCTCACTTTTCAAAAATTGGCAGGCCAAACAAGACAGGCCTGCTTGTTTCTAATTTCTGGATGAAAGATAGATTTGGATTGGCAGTCTTGATCTGATAAGGCTCAATGTCAGATATCTCACTATTTTTTGGTGTCTTTATGAGGAGGCTCAGCTAATAGCTCATATTTTGCATCTAAAACAGAATTTGTTATATTATTTATTGGGGTGCATTGGTTCACAAAACTATACAGGTTTCAAGTGTAAAACTCAACAACAAAACACCATCTGCATGCTGCATCCATGCATCCATCACTCCAAGCAAAAATCTCTTTCAGTTCCCATTTATCCTCAGGCAAGGGAAACAAAGGAAAAAAATAAAACAGGACTACAAGAAACTAAAAAGCTTTTGTACAGCAAAAGAAACCAACAACAAAATGAAAATGGAACCCATTGTATACATTTGATAAGGGGTTAATTTCCAAAATATATTAAGAACTTATATTATCAACCTCAGGAAGAAGACAACCCAATTAAAAAACAGGCAAAGGATCTGAATAGATATCTTTTAAATGTGTTTTTGATAGCATCATTTCCCCAGTTCTCTAGGATAAAATCGTTATTTTTCTATATTCTTTTATTTATTGCCTAAAGTTTTACACATGGCTTCTTTTTTTTTCCCAATTGACCTCTCCCCTGAAGCCATTCTCACCTCGGGCAAGCCCCCAATGCTCCAGTGCCTGTGTCCATGCATATGCTAATATGCATGAATACAAGTTCTTTGGTTACTTTCTAACCTCCCCCCTCCCCTACCATTTGTCTATGGATCTATTCTTGTTCCTCAAATTATGTTGATCATTATATCCCACACTAGAGGCCCTTGCACAAAATTTGTGTACTGGGGGAAGTGGGGGTTGTCCCTCAGCCCAGCCTACACCCTCTCCAATCTGGGACCCCTCAGGGGGTGTCCAACTGTTGGTTTAGGCCCAATCTCAGGCAGGATACCTCTCACAATCTGGCTCCTAACCACTCGCCTGCCTGGCTGCTTGATTGCCCCTAATCACTCTGCCTACCAGCCTGATCACCCCCTAACTGCTCCTCTGCTGGCCTGATTGATACCGAACTGCTCCCCTGCCAGCACGATTGAAACCTAACTCCTCCCTTGCAGGCCCAATCACCTCCAACTGCCCTCTTATGCAGACCTGGTTGCCCCAAACTGCCCTCCCCTACCGACCAAATTGTGACAATGTGGGGGCAGCCATCTTGTGGTGGTCATCTTGTGATGACATAGGGGTGGCCATCTTGTGAGGGTCAATTTTCATATTGCCTCTTTATTATAAGACTATAGGCCTGATGCACAAAGATTCATGCAAGAATGGGCCTTCCTTTCCCTGGCTGCTGGCACCACCTTCGCTCTGGCTGGAGCCACCTATTTGCCTTCCCACACTGCCTAGAGGCCACTAGGCACCTGTGTATGGAAATTAACCCACCATCTTTGTTGGGTTGATTTTCATACTCACTCCTGATTGGATGGTGGGCATTGAAAAGGTATGGTCAATTTGCATCTTCCTGTTTTATTGTGTAGATATGAGTGTAGATATGAGTGAGATCATATGATAGTTATCTTTCTCTGACTGGCTTATTTTGCTTTAGCATAATGCTTTCCAGTTCCATAGGATAAAAATCTGAATATACATTTTTATTCCTTGTTTATCTCCAAGTGTAGTCATATGCCAAATTATAAAAGGTCTGTCTTTAGATTCGTAAAGTGAAAAGAACATGGGATTTAAAGTAATTTATATTATAAGGATCATGCTATTATTTTAGCCTCATATGCTCAGTGTTCTTGGATTTGAAATGAGGATAGCAAAACCTACTTGTCAGATTTGTTCTTAAAACACAGGTGCTATTGCATATGAGTGCCCAGCATACAATAGGTGCTAAGCATGTATTTGTTGCATTTCCTGCCTTTTCCTCTTTGCTCTTTCACCTCTCTTGTTCTTCTCCATTTCTCCTCCTAATACACTGTCCAGGCATATAACAATAAGTTAATATGACTTTAGAAGAATCTGGCTCCAGTATTTCCTTCTCAACCTGCCACTTTAAGAAGCAACTTTACTTCAACTAACTTATTGAAAAAATTCCAATGAAATGTAATTGCTATGGCTAAAAATACTCAATTTATATATAGACTCAAGTTAGCTTTCCCCTCATTCTAGGTCCTTCTCATTAATCTGACTGTGCTGTTTGAGAGTTCAAACTGCACAACACTGATCAGAGCTATAGACTATTAGGTGTCAGTGTCTTTATTCTGCTCACTGACTACAGAGAAGCTCTTCTCCATCACTGCTCAGCAAAATCACATGCTCACTGCTTCCTCGTCACCTGTATATTTTCATTTTATTTCCAGTTCCCTTGCATTATTATAGTGTCACTGGTTTTTAAGAGCTTGTTTATGACTAAAAATGTTAGCCATTTCCCATGCATTGCAAATGAAAATACCATGTTTTTGTTACTATTTTACTCTGGTGTTTTACTTTTTGGTTGTATCAAACTTGTGTATTAAATATAATCATATGCTGTTTAAAAAAAGCAATATATAGCTAATTTATACATTGAAGATGTTCAATTTCTCTTGTGAATTATATTCTTCTGTGACCTTGCTTCATCTACCCCATTCTCCTAACTTCTCAGCTCATAGCAAGTTTGCCACTTTCCATCCTTAGCTCACGGATTCCAGCATTTAACATATTAAGACCTCTTATCATTTAAGTAAATTTCAATATTGATCAAATCCTTCAGTCTCTACAAACCATCATCATGTGTACTGATATTTTCTTTCTTCTCATTAAAATGGATGAATGTTCTCATTCCTCTCCAAGGTGACCCATGCATTCTGAGAATGCCATGTCTTTTTGCCTTCAGGACTTTGCTAAGATAATTATTGGATAAATTTCCTTCATTTAGTATCTCCCCTTTTATTCTAATTTATTCCTATCTGTGTATAAGTGTGCTGTAATGCCATTGATCAGAAAACAAACAGAAAAAAAAGAACTTATCTTGACCTTCAACTTCTATCTTGTCTCATGTCTCTGCTTCCTCTCATAGCAAAACCTCTTAAGAGTGATGTGGCTGTCCACCATTGCTTCTACAATCCTGCTTCACTTTTTCCACACACTGATACTCTTAACACAATCACCAATTACTTCAATGCTAGCAGATACAGAGGTTTTCCCTCTGTCATTGCAAATCAATCTCTTAGTTTACTACTCTTCTTTTTTTAAAAAAAATATATATTTTATTGATTTTTAACAGAGAGGAAGGGAGAAGGATAGAGAGTTAGAAACATTGATGAGAGAGAATCATCGATCAGCTGCCTCCTGCACACCCCCTACTGGGTGGGGGATGTGCCCGCAACCAAAGTACATGCCCTTGACCGGAATCGAACCTGGGACCCTTCAGTCCTCAGGCTGATGCTCTATGCACTGAGCCAAACCGGTCTCGGCACTACTCTTCTTAAAACATCTTCTGTTCTCTGTTTTTCCTGACAACAATACAAATACAGCAACTCCTTCTCTCTCCTCTCCCTCCTTTATCAATAGAAATTCTTTCTAAATCTCTTTTCAGGTCCAAATTTCCTATTTCCCAAATCCATTCCATCAGCAAATCCTATTAATATTACCTACAAAGCATACTCTGAAATGCTTCTTTTTCTTCTCTATATCAATCTCCTTGAAGCCACAGGCTCCTTTCCTCTACTTTTGACTTCCCACAGTGTATTCCCACATTTCAGCCAGAAAGATATTCTTAAAATATAAGTTACTTTTCATATCACCTGCTCCCTTAAAAGTCTTTCAGTTGCTCCTCATCTCACTTAGAATAAAATGTAAAGGTCTTTTTCCCTAGCTTACTTGAACTTACATGGTTTAGTCCCACTATCTACTTATACCTCCTACTGCTTCTTGTATTGCTCTTCTCCTCACACATTACACACTTGCCTTGTTTCTGTTCTTTGAACATGCCACACTCATTCCCATCCTAGAGTATTCCTTTGTCTGGGATGCTTTTTCTCAGATATATATAGTTGACTACTCCCTGTCATCCAAAAGTCAACATAAAAGGTGACTCCTTAGAGAAGCATTCACTGTCTTCTCAACTAAAACAGTCTTCCAGCAATTCCTCTGCTTAATTTTCATCATGATACTTGCCATTACCTAACATTTTCTTTTAAAAAATTATCTTCACTCTTTTTTGTAGCAATGTAGATTTTGTGAGAATAAAAACTTATTGGTCCCTGTGAATAATGTATTTTTAGCACCTAAAACAGCTGTCTGCACATAATTAGTACTAAGAAATGCTGACTGAATGAACAGATCAATAGGTATATTTTACCCAAAGTTGGCAGTAGAAGTCAGCTAATGAGTTTTCAATCTCATTGAAAATTAAATTTCAATGAGATTTTAAATTTGGGTAAAGGTCAGCAATAAATGAAAGTATAAGTAAATGTTCAGTTGGAAGATAAAACAGCTCAAAAAATGACTGGGGCATGACAGAAGTCCAAGTTTCTCACTATTACATGTAATCAAGAGTTGTTAATACTATAAACTTTTGGACAAATAAAATATTTTAAACAAAAATTGAAATCTGAGTAATAAAAAATTATCTAAAATGTTCCACTTATAAACCATTTTTTTAAAATAAAAATTTGTTCTTTATGTAACTTTTCCTTTGGTCTCTAGAGAGTCAATCTACATTATTTATTTAAAAAAAATGACTGCATGTGAATGGCAAAATAATTGCAATAAAAGAATAGATTTGGAGAAAGATGCTTCAGGCAATATTAAATAGAGACAAATTTGGATTATTTATGCATCGCTTATGTGACAGCATTATTCTGAACATGGTTTTACATATTCATATAAATTCTATACCTTTGCCACTGAAGAACAGAATAAGGCACCCTGAATATGTTTGAGGTAGTGAAAGAACTGAAGGTCATTTTCCCGCCCCCCACATTATTTAAACCCAGGATCTTAGGA
Source organism: Pipistrellus kuhlii (assembly GCF_014108245.1). Taxonomy (NCBI): domain Eukaryota; kingdom Metazoa; phylum Chordata; class Mammalia; order Chiroptera; family Vespertilionidae; genus Pipistrellus; species Pipistrellus kuhlii. The sequence goes on from NW_023425515.1 coordinate 148,317,598, forward strand.
GAGTCCTCCATAGGTATATATGTTGGACTACTTATGTAAAATGCCAACATTATGGACAACTCTATGTTTCTGCAAGACAAACACTTAAGGAATTAACTGTTAATGTGAAATTAAAATATGAGGCAATTTTATTGAACAAATGGCAGTTGTATGTTTCTACATTTGCAAATTTAAGCTATATTTATCCTAAAGAAAACCTTTTCATATTTCTCAATCATAACAATTGTTTAACCAGCAACTATGGTGATAAAGTAATTATGTTCACTTTAAAATATTCCTTTTTGGGTAGAAGAAAAAATAAAATAATCAATGCTCATTCAAGTTTCAATAAACTAAAATCACAATTATGAATTAGCACCACATACTTTGTCACTCTAAAATAATCCTTCTATGGTTCCTCTCACAAGATAAGCCAGTGCCCTTTATTTCAAATAATTTTATTTAAAGGTCTAAGAAAAACATGGCCTCAGGTTCCTGAATTCTAAGCAGCAAATATCAGTGAATGACAAAAAGAATCAATACAAACTGAAGCCAAAATATATGTAAGATATTTAGTTAGTTTGCTGTTAGCATCCATTCCCCTTTTTGCATTAGAACCTTGACCTTCCTTTTAAGGACATCCCTCATTGTTATTTATTTGGAGGCATCAGGAATTTGTATTTTGAACTAACATCATGGTTACAAAGGGGTGTGAGAACAGCAGTGCGTGACCCATACTATCCTATGCTGTGAATTCTGGGCAACCATCCACAGCTCTCTTGGACCCTCCCTTTCCTAGGTAAAGTTCTTCAGGCTCTTATTGATTTTATAAACTCCAGATATATTTCCAATAAATGTCCATCTTTACTTAAAATGGTCAGTTAGTTTTTGTGGACTAAATTTTAAGAAAAACTGAAAACTATAAGTCCATAGTTATTTGTTTGCCAATGAAAGTTTAGTTTTGCTTGTAGTGATAATTTGTCTACATGTATACTAAATAAATAAAATAACTTTATTAAATATATGCCCTTTCTTATAAAATAAGCTATTTCTCTTAACCTAAGGGTTATATATAATTTTGCTATTTATATAGGGCTTTCATATGCTTTATAATGTTTGATCCTCACTCTTAGGAGACAACTGAAATAAATTTGTTACCATCTACTACAGGTGAAGAAGCTAAAGTTCCAAGGGGTTAAATAATATGTCTGAAGTCACAGGGCTAGTCAGAACCATGTTAAATCTAGGTCCTTTTTCTTTAGAACTCCTTACATTGTTCTTCTGTGACAATAACCAGTGACTATAGTGACTAGACTGTTAGAATGCTATCATCATCTTCTATTAAATTATTTCAAACGAGTATCAAAAAACATTGTTTAAAAGGAATTTTGGAAGACTTATTTCTTTGTCCACCCCCATACATGCAAAAATAAGTTTTATGATGTCCCTTCTTTAACTATTTCTAGAATAAGAGAAAATATTCCTTTATTTGAAAAAAATTACGTGGCATATCTAATTTTTATGCAAAGTACGCAGAGTTTGAGAGTACAAAAAAATTCAGAGTGCACTGTATTAGGTAATAAATTGGGTGGGAGGAATTCACAAAAATTATCTAATTTCACCTCAAGACCCCTTGGACTTCTGTAATAATGTGGACATAAAACAACTTTTAGTTTAAAAAATGAAAGAATTTAAAAAGTGGGAGTGCTTTATTTTTTGTGTCCTTTGCAGATTTGCTCCAACTTTCCCCATTCTTTTTCACCTCTGGCCACTGTCAAAGGTTTTACTCTTTGTAAAGTAACAGACACCATTAACAGAAGGCACTATATATGCTGTTGTTCTACAGCAATGATAAAATATTTAGGCAATATCTTAATAGTACTTAACAACTGAATTGAACTAGAAATTTTTCTAGAGATATAATTAAGCCTAAAATTTTCTTGAGAGGAATAAGTAGTGGTGGTGGTGGGTATTGTTATTTTGTGTAAAATTGAGGGGAGAAGCTTCTCTGCGAAGGCGATTTTTGGAAAGACTGAAGGGAATGAAGAGCAGGTCTTATGGAAGAGAAGCTGGCAGAGAAAGGAGTAGGAGCCAAGTCTCTGAGCAAAGAGCCTGAGTGGCTTTTATGTAAAGACTCAGCACAAAGAGCTGTCCCACAGTTTTCAAGCCCATTGGCTGGTCATTAACTTGGAGCATTATTTTACCTGCTGGTTGCTGGCTGACATGACTCAGGTGCATTTTTGTTGCACATTTATTTTCTGAAGAGCCAATGAGAATTTCTGCTATTCATAGTCCAGTAAATGGAGGCAGACCATGACAACATTTTCACCGGTCTGAAACATCCCTCTTTGATAAATTCCTGACCACTTTCACTGAGCATAATGTTTTCAAGGTTCAGCCACATTGTAGCATGTGTCAATACTTTATTCTCTTTCATTGCCAAGTAATATTTCTTTGTAGGGATATATCACTTTTTAAAAATAGCATTTAACACTTGTGGAAATGCAGAAAAATTAACTATAAAATGTTATTTTTCTATAACACATGTGTGTCATTGTTTTCTCAATACAAATTTATCTGTTTGGGGCCCTGTGGTCCATAGTACACATGACATTGAGCTCCAGTACCCAGCATCTTCCAGTATTTTGTTTTTAATTAATTGTTGCAGAACTTTCTACTAACCAACACTTTCCAGTAATGCAAAGATCTGCTTAACTTAGTGAATTCTTTCATTAATAGAAATGTCATGAATAGGTTGGATGACTGTTGCAAGAGAAATAATAAGTAGCCATTTCTGCACTGAGTGGAGAGTTGAACTACCTGTTAGCTACGGGTTCCTGTGAACACTCATGAGATTCAAAGCAAAACTGTTTGGTTATCCACTGAGATTTTGACTTGTTACCATAGTGTGACTTATTCTATCCTAACTAACATAGAATGTGGTAATAGTTTCAGATAGAATATAACATCCCAGGTGGCCTAAGGAAACTTAATTACCTTTCCTAGCCTGAATTTGCTTATTCGTAATATTAAAGCTAAATAATCTCCAAGATTGCATCTACTCAAAAATGATATAACATTGTGACTCTGTGAATCAAGGACATTCTCTGGAAAAGTGGTGGTATTATCACAAACGTGCCGATGTAGCTGATAGGATCAAAAACCTGTCACCCATTATGGGCAGGGGGGTATTTTTTCTAAAAGCTGTTTTTGGAAATTCCAGATACAGATGAAGTCATGACACAATTTTTTGCTGGAGAGTCAATACCCAGAATTACCTTGAGATGTTACAAAATCTTACTTTTGTTTGACTGAGGGGGGTTGGGGTCCCTTCAGCCAGACCTGTGGACATCCCCCTGAACAGTCAAGGAGTTCTCGGGGGATGTCTGACTGATGGCTTAGGCCCACTCCCTATGTGGAACAGGCCCAAGCTGTCAATTGGACATCCTTAGCACTGCTGCAGAGGCAGGGAGGTGGGTGGAGGCAGGGAGGTGGTAGAGGCTCCTGCCACCACTGCTATGCTTGCCAGCCATCAGCCTGGCTTGTGGCTGAGCAGTGCTCCTACTGCAGGAGTGCACTGACCACCAGGGGGGAGCTTCTGTGTTAAGTGTCTGCCCCCTGGTGGCTGCCTCCTGCACACCTCCTATTGGAGACGTGCCCTCAACCAAGGTACATGCCTTTGACTGGAATTGAACTTTGGACCTTTCATTCCAAAAGCTGGCACTCTATCCACTAAGCCAAACCAGTTAGGGTCCAAAGCTCAGGTTTTAATCTCTAAAAAATTTCAGGAGTAAGTTGTAAACTTATCAAAGAAGAAAACTTTTAAAGTATGGTGCTTCAGCTTTGTTTGGTCCTCTTTTACATATGTTTAAATTGACCTCATCTACCAAATTTACATGTCTTTCAATTTTGATCACATATTTGCTTTTCCAAAATTATTTATATTTTCTTTTTAAATGTTGCTCTTCAGTTTCAAGAAGTATCTCTGTAGGTTTTCCTTTTATTGTTTTTTGTTTTTACATTTTCCTTTCCATATATGAAGATATATGGGATATGTAATATGCACCTGTTATGGTCTATTACACTGTCTATAATTTTAAGTTCCAAATTCAAAATAACAAGCAAAAAGTACTAAATGGTAAATTGTGACATTTCTATCACTGTGTAAAAGGCATATCATTTTTAATTGAATTTATTGGGGTGATATTGGTTCATAAAACCATACAGGTTTCGAGTGTACAACTCAATAAAACACCATCTTCATGCTGCATCATGTACTCATAACCCAAGATAAAGTCTTTTTCCATCCCCCATTGACTCACTTTTTCCACTTCCACAACAGTATGGCTATTATCATACTGTTGTCTGTGGCTACTTAGTTCCCTCACTTTTTTTCACTTACCCCTTAGCCCTCTCCCCTCTAGTAGATGTTAATTTGTTCTATGTATTTATGCTTCTATTTTTATATTATTTGTTATATTATTTTGTTCATTACATTCCACATATAAGTGAGATCATTTGGTATTTTTCTTTCCCTATCTGGCTTATTTCATTTAGCATAGTAATCTCCAGGTCCATCCATGTTGTCCCAAAAGGAAGTAAATACAGTCTCCTCAATAAATGGTTTTAGGAAAATTGGACAGCTACATTAAAAAAAATGATACTAGGCCACCAACTTACACTATACACAAGAATAAATTCAAAATGGATAAAAGACTTGAATGTAAGTCACGAAATCATAAAAATTCTACAAGAAAACCTAGGCAGTAAAATATCAGACATCTCTCGTAACAATATTTTTGCCAATATATCTACTTGAGTCAGGGGGGGAAAAAGCAGAAAATAAACAAAAGGCATGCCATTTTGTATTTTTATCTTTTACTACATTAAGCAACACAGATTGAACTATTCTTCATCAAACAATTTCCTGTTCTTTCATATCTACTTTTGTTTCTTTTCTGACAGACTCTTGACATATCCTTACCTAATGCCATTAACCTTGACTCTGTTCTCTACCTGTTGTATAACATCTTATGTAGGAAGTCATTACCAGCTAGAATATTTTCTCAGCATTAAATATCAGGAAAAAATAACAAAAACATTTGTAAAAGGCAAGTCTTGCCATAATGTAATATCAAAAATATGATTGGCTGTCACATTATTCAATAAATCTGAAATCACAATGGTACCAATGCCATAGAAAACCATAATATAAGATGGCAGAAGAAAATGTTATTTAATGTAACTTCAAACATTTAAATCCCTGAAGGGCTTAATATTTTGCCTACAGGTCTTCAAAAATTTTATACATTGTTTTTGCTTAAAAGAAAAATTTCCTCATGAAATCATTTTATAACATTTTATTTGTAGTTTTTATTGTGGTCATCTCCCCATCAGTTCTTCTACCTCTTCCCTTTGCATTGTTACCAAAATCATATCTCCATAGCAGTAGCCCATCACTGTTTAACCCAATTATAACAATGCCATCATTCTTACCACAAAAGGTTCCATAGCAAAGGGATAGGATCAGCAATGAACAAGTGCACAATTAAGATGAATGAAACCTAAGGACAAATTAGTTGAGAGATATTGGAGAAGACATTTTCTTGTCCCTCTCAGAAAAATAATTTTCAGGAGTCAGTGTTCCTCTCTATAGATGTTGTAGACAGATGGCCACCAGGAGGGAAGGCAGTTTAAGAATAAAGTCGATCTCACAAAGGCAAATAAAAACATCCTATCTCTGGAACTTATCCTGATGGATCTGACACTTATATGAACCAATCAATCCTATTTCTTGTGTAAATTAAGTTAACTTGGATTATTGGGTCTTCTATTATTTGAAATGCACATAATGAACCCTTATTGACACATTATTATTTTCTCTTTTTAATTTCCCATTTTCCTAAAAATGTACGAGCATATTAATGTACTGTTATGACATATCTCAGTGTCAGATAATTTTGATCATAGCTCGCTAGCAGATACTTTAGAAGAAACTAACTTACAGGGATGTTTTATGAAAACAACAGTATTGAATTTGGGGACTCATCAAAACCTTAAGAAATTATGTGAAAGATCTTTTAAAATATCTAAAGCACACCAATAACAAAAGGTGATAATATTTTCTTAATTTTAATACATTGGGAAAGTATACATCTTATATTTTGGGAATGTCTTTTGTTTACATGTATAATTTATTATTAAGGCAAGCCTATTCAAGCTCCTACTGACTTGATGTATAAAAGTCTTCAATGGAATTATCTGCCTAATGCATCAAATCCAGCAATGCTTTATGACTCTCAAGACTTTTCACAATCTGGGTTCTTCCACTCTTCATACTCTCCCTGCATGTAGTGGGAGCTCACCAACATGTACCTTCAGCTCCAGACTCTTCACAGCTGTACTATCTCTCTCCCTTCCTTTCCATATAACATCTTAATTTTTCACCTGTGCTTTTTGGTCAAGCCCTCTTCCTTCTCCTCAAGTATAGAACTCTTTGAAATACATAAGCTCTGCCACAGTAACTGGTTCTAATTACATCTTATTGTGCATTTACCTATAATGCTTCTGCCTTCTTTATAATTAGTTTGTTAGATCATTGAGAGCAAGAATTAATATTTCTCTTTATAAATACCCCCCAGAGCCTAAAATACTGTGTAGTAAATATTAAATGAATACAGCTTTATTAATTAATCATGTTTTACTATTTGCTTACAGAATCTGTCACATGAAACTAGAAAAAATATTTTAATTTACTAGATGGACTAAGGGCCGCCAGATTTAGCAAACAAAAATATAAGATGTTCAATTAAATTTAGATTCCAGGTAAATAACAAACTTTTTATTGTATAAGCACATCCAGTGCAATATTTGGGGCATAATTATACTAAAAATTGTCTGCCTTATAGTTTAAAATTCAAATTATGAATTGCTTACACTTACATAGTTTTGCTAATCAAATACCATAGTAATGAAGTTCTCTGCATTGTTTCACCTGGTAGTGACAACAAATAAATTGAGTATCCTTTTCTGAAAGTCACCATGCACGCATGTGTAGAGGGAACAAAGTTAAACAACATGGCATTTCTGCCCTCAAGTAATTCATAGTCAGGTGGAAGAAGGGAAAGCCCAGTTAAGTCCAGCCTTAATGTGCAATCCAGAAGATCATCCATTGGCCAAAGCTATTTTTAGGCCTAACCCAATCCTCCTGGGCAAAGATCTAAGATGATACTGTACACTTAGGTTGTCAAAAAAGAAATATATTGGTTTTGAAATATACAGTAAATAGTTCCTGCCTTTAAAGTGTTTATAAACACCACAATTAATAATCCTACATAAAAATAATTATTTATAATTTGTTTTGACCAGCATGCTTTACTTAGAGTTTGATAATGAAGTTAGTTTAATTATAGAAGATTCTTTTTCTAGTTTCTGGATATTTAATATGCATTTTTATTTAGCAAAAGTAATGAAAATGAAAATCTTCTCCCCTCCTCACCATTGTACAAATCTTTCACAGGTAAATGCCATGTGATTAATTAATTTGAGTCATGTATTTAAGTGGTTATTAGGATCCAGTGGTTTAGATTTTGAACCTCGGTCTGCGTTAGCTAATTTCTGGTCATCAATCTTTTCTGCAATGGAGAACAAGATCCCAAGAGATAGTTTCTTTGGCTGGCGCAATGTTGTAAAGATTCTGTGAGTACATTTGTGTGTACATAAAGTTTGGTATTAGTTTTTAATGATTTTTTCTATACTGTATTTATTAAATTATTTTTAAACATCATATAATTAGATATCTGTAATAATAAAAAATTTCAAATTCCAGAAACATTTTTCCTGTGTGTGTGTGTGTGTGTGTGTGTGTGTGTAAAGCATTTCTTAGACTTAGAGTATGTAATTCAAGGTTTTGAAACAATGTTGCCTGAACATACATGCATATAAAATTTTCAGTTCTAAAATAGTACCATATTTTTTTTTCCTTTTTAAAAACACAGAAGTTATTGATCTTAAGCCACCAATCCATATTTTCTTGAAGGTCATTTTCAATTAAAATAACAAGGCATAATCTAATAAATGATCATTTCCATGGGAGTTCAATTGGTTATTAACATATCAGATGAAGTTACAAATGAAATGGAAAAAATAAAATAACAAAATAATAAAGACATTTTCCTCTTAAATATTAGATAAAATGCCACATTTTCCAAAAATCCTGACTGGTGTTTGTTAAAATAAATTTGTAATATTGATAAATAAAAAAAGATAATGAGACTATTGGGGTAACTTATACCAATTTGAGCGATTAGTCAGTCACCAGGGCAGAGGGCTATAGTTAGCATTAGCATTATGCCAAGTCTTTGGAAATTATGAAAAACTCATATACAAAGTATATTCTGGGCTGTCAAAATTACCTTGGGTAGCTCTTCAATTTGATTGGCATCTAGATAAAGCTCCTCTAATGTCCGTTCAAAGTTAAAGACCTCTTTTGGCACCTGCTGAAGGCTGCAGTGGGAGTAGTCTAAAACTGAGACAATTTCCTCTTCACCTCGGAAGCATCGGCACGGCACCAGACGGCCGATGAGTTTCCGTTTGGTGGTCATCTCCAGGCAATGCACTAGAGAGAAACAGGAAAAGAAAGACACAGTTGCTTAATCAACTACCTTCTTGTAATATTTAAAACTTAGAAATTTAATGTTGGTATATTTTTGATAATTACCTATTACTTTAAAATTTATATTGGACATGCACAATCATTGTATCATTTAATCCTTAAACCTACAAGATATGTGAGATAGGATTTATTCCCATTTAAGAAATAAAACAATGGATTTAGAGAGGATAAGAGACTTCTCAATATCGCACAGTTTTGGAATAACAGAACTGGGCCAACCTGTAATGTTATTTCTATGCTTATGCTCCCCCTTGAAACATGGATCTATGATATGCTTTTAGATTTACACAAATAAGAGTAGCGAACAGAAACCTCCAGAAATTGTTGAAAAAAAATACTTTTCTCCCATTTCTGCAAGTTTCCCTACTAAGGTTTATGATCTCTTCTTTTTGACCCACAAATTCATATAATCAGTCAGCATATAGTCATTGAAAAACCACTCTGTTCTAGGCTCTGATCTAAGTACTGGGAAGAGAGTGATGAATTTAATAGATTCTCTGTTTTCATGAAGCTTATGTTCTATTGGAACAACAGATCCAAGTTGGATTGGTTATGTGCTTAGAATGAGGGCCTATCTTTATGAATCCTATGATTTTAATGGGAGGAAACAATTTGTAATCATGGTAGAAACCTGTGATATCCTTGGTATGACTTTCTCTAAGTTAAAATGACTAAATACCATAAATTGTGTACAGATTTGTATCATGCACCTACAATACTTTATTAAATCTACTAGTTTTCATGTTATTCTTCTCATAGACTGTAAGCCTTTTGAGGATATAAATTGAGTTTTGTTCATATTTTGTATTTGTCTTCATGCTTGACAACAAATATAGAATGATCAAACAAATACAAGCATAAACAAACAAACAAACAAACATGTTTGGGACTCTTTCCCCAACTACATCAGGCACTGATAGTTTGATTGAAAACCTTTCATTCTAACTAAAAGGTCTCTGTCTGTGATATCTCCCCAGGAAAAATAATGAGTAGTGTCTTCCTCTCAGTTCCAGTGCACTATGTAGCTTCCTAGTTATTTGTACTACTAGAGGCCCAATGCATGAAATTCATTCAAGAATAGGCCTTCCTCCCCTGCCCACTGCTAGCACCGGCTTCCCTCTGGCACCAGGGATCCAGGTTTCCCTCGCAGCCCTGGCTTCATTTGGAAGGATATCTTTCATTGACCTCAAAGCATATTATGCTTTTATTATTAGATTTCCCTATGTAATAAGTGAGTTCTGTAGGGGCCCAGGGTAAACTACCCTAAGATAACCCAAAATGGAATATTAATTATTTTGAATTAAATTTACTTAAGAAATTATCCTGCAAGAAGAAAACCATGACCACTCTGTCCCCCTAAAAATAGAAGATATATCACCATGTGGTAGGTGCCCCACCTGTCCCGGGGGACTGACACAACCTTATTATAAGATTTAAAAGAAGCCAAAGTCTATATCAAACTAAAAAAAAACAAAAAAACTTTTGCACAGCAAATAAAAGCATTAACAAAATAAAAAGACAGCATGTGTAATGGGAGAAGTTACTTCCCAATGATATATCTGATAAGGAATTAATATCCAAAATTTATGAAGAACTCATACAACTCAACACCAATAAAACTAACAAGCGAATGGGCAGAAGACCATAATAGACGTTTTCCCAAAGAGGACATATAAATGGTCAACAGGCATATGAGATATCACTTCACACCTGTCAGAATGGTCAATAAATCAAGAAATAAGTGTTGGTGAGAAGGTGAAGAAAAGAGAACCTTCACACACTGTTGGTGGGATTGCAAATTGGTGCAGCTACTATAGAAAACAGTGTGGAGGTTCTTCAAAAAGCTGAAAATAAAACTACCTTATCATCTAGCAATTCCACTGGGAATATATCTGAAGAAATATAAAATTCTAATTTGAAAAGATATATGCATCCCTATATTTATTACAGTGTTATTTACAATAGCCAAGGTATGGAAGCAACCCTAAATATAGGTTAGTGCCTTTCATGTCTCCACAGGGGGGAATCTAACACAATAAATATTAGGTAACCAATAAATGCATCTAGTAAATCACTGACATTTATCAGGCACCTAGTACATGTTTGTAGAGCTTAGTGCAGTTGTAAAGGTAAGTGACAACTGCTTAGACTAAAATAGTAGCAGTGAGGATGGAAAGGAGTGATAAACTGAAAAGATACTTAAGAAGCATAATCAAGTGTTGGTAAAGGATGAAATGAGAGGTGAGGCTGTGGAGCAAAGGAAGCTGTCTTAAGAGGTTCCAGGTTTTCAATTTGAGTCACTAGTGGCCACATTGACTGCCGAGCTCTGATGCTGTAGAGCTGACATATACCCTGTCTGTCTTGATGACATACAGATGAGTGAAGAATCAATTTTTCATGCTTCTTGTCACCCAGTGCCTTGCACCTGCCCTTTTGTGCTGAACAACAGGTTTATTTGTGATACCCACCTTTGCTATCACCACAAAACTTTTATTATTAACCAAGATAAATGAAACAAAATCCAGGTCGGCACCTGAACACTTTGGCCAGAGAGTTCACTGTCCACCAAGACTTCTGGAATTTCATTCATTTATAACTTCTTTGTCTTTCATTGGCCCAAATGGTAGGCTCCTCTGATCATCTTTTCTGTCCCATCTCTCATCCCCACAATGTGCTGAGGCTTTCCCTGGCCAAAATTCTCTTTCTTCTACACTCTGAACTCTAAGATTATGCCTTATATCTGATCAGCTCCACTGCACCTCATCTTCTTCACTGAATGCTCCCTCCCCATCGCAGTCACAATATAAACTTGGTTGACCTTCAGGCTTTACAAGTGGAACATGATGATTTCCAAACACTTTAGGGTTGGACAGTGGAATTGTTATCCTCCTTTGTTCCCTAAAAACTATTACTTTTCTTTCATTCTGTAAAACCTCTGCCCTTTGATGGTCTTATTACCTGGTAGTAACATCACTCTGCCCTTCCTCAGACCTTCCATTTATCATCTCTTGAACATCTTCTCCACTCACTGATAAGTTTGGTATCTAATGGATGGACTATTTCTCAATCACAATTCTTTCCCTTCCTGATTTATGCCCCCTACAGATAATAACTTACAACGTTTTAGAGATTTGTTATTCTTACCCTAAAATTCTAAATAACTTGATTGACATTGTTACTACTGACTTTGCAATTACAGGTTTCGAGTGTAAAATGTGGCAATTTATCTTTCTTCTAATAAATTTCCACATACTTCTAATCAACCAAACTATTGTTTTAAATTAATCGTATTTATTTTATGATGACTATATTCCACTGCAATTCAATCTATTTTATTTATTGTGCATTTTTTGTCTTTAAAAATTGCCTCTTGTTTTCTTTGGTTGGGTTTTCTATGTACCTTCCACTAATTCAACATCCTATCTCCTCTTGGTATAGTCAAACAAATGTAATTTGATTTTTAATAATTTCCCACTCCCCTGAAATAATCCTTTAGGAGCAGTCTACCTTCCTGATCCTGTCTTGGTTGGTTACGTTTGGCTTTCTAGAGTTAATGGAATATAATACACAACATTTAATAACTTACTGAGAAAGCATTTATGATAGGTACATTTTATAAAAACTTTGCATGTCTGAATTTGGTTTTATTTCACCCAAAAGCAATTGAAAGGTTGGTTGAATATATACTTCCAAGTCAGAAATAATTTTCCTTCTGTATTTGAAGGCATTTTTATTTAATATTTCCTAGCTTTGAAAATGGTTGCCAGAAAATCCAGTCACATTACTATTCAGGAAATATATGTTAACACTATTGTCATACATTCCTTAAAATGAATTAAATGTACATTTCTATAATAAATATTTTTAAACTAAAAAAACAACAACAATAAAACAAAATCCCATTTTACACCCACATTCCCTTCCACTAGAACATTTTAGAATTTTTCTCTTATCTGTAGTCTTTTGAAATTTTATGAAAATGTGCTTTGATGTGTTTTGTGTGTGTGTTTGTGTGTTTTATTTCTTTTAATTTCATTGTACTGGATACTTCATGGGCCCCTTCAATTTGGAAGCACTTATGCTTTAGTCCTGTCAAATTTTCTGTTATTTAATTGGTAATTTATTCCTCTGCTGTTTTTATTTTCTCTTTTTATGCAATTCTGATAGCTGGACGTAGACCTTACCTTTTAGATTTGGTAACAATTATTACTTTTGCTTGTAATTTCCATATCTGTGTCCTTTTATTCTATTTCTCTGGGAGAGTTTCTTAACTTTATCTTCTAAATCTATTGACTGTATTATCTATATCTGATAGCCTATTTTTACTTTCCAAAAGTTATTTGTTGCTTCCTGAACTGGTGCTCCTCTTTCGTAGCATCCTGCTTGTATTTCAGGGGACCATAAAATGTTCATGTTCACCAAGAAGATATTAACAATACATGTTCAATCTTTTTTCCTCCTGTTTCTTGCATTATTTCTGAACTCTATTTTCTGTTTGTTTATTTAGGTCTTTATCTTTCATGATTGGGCTTTAAAAAATATCTGGTGATCCCTGGCTGTCCTTCAATATTGAAGAGTGAAACTCTAAAACGTTAATTGGAAGCTTTGTATGCATAATAGGTTTCACTGCAGGATGGTCTGGCAGAAAGCCAAAGAATATTCTCATCTTCTGTCTGGGGCATAGCTATGCAGTTTTATATATAGAAAAATTCATTCAATTTTCCTATTTTCAGTAATACATCTCTTCCAGTTCCTTTCCTGGTACCTGTTGCCTTTAAGACTCAAAGGAGATCTAGGGAGTAAATTACTTTTTTTGTGTCCCTTTGAGAGTACTTTATAATGTAGCTAATAATGTACTTCGCATGTAGATGAATATGAACTACATCTTCATTTCCTGTCTCCTTAAAATTTGTTGAAATTTCTTACCTCCAGATGTCTTTCATTTTCCCTGTCCTTATGGATATGTATATTTTAAAATTTCTTTCATTTGGTGGAACTGTGGTGGTAAAAACAGATAAATAAGGAAGGTGGGAGATTATCTTCCAGGTTTAAGAGAAAGTTTTTCTTCGATCACTTTTAGACTTTTAATCCCTCATTAGTTGAGCTATTAGGAATACTGGGCAGAGAAGTGCATCCTTCCTTGGGACAATCCCTTTCGTTGGCTCCCATGACAGCATTCTCTTGCAACATTTATCCTTGCACTTCATTTCCTCTATTTCATTTTTTTTGTTTTTTTTGAGAAGGTCCTATATTCTCTCCAAACACTGAGGTTTATAGTATTAGATCCTGCCCTGGCCCCTTCAGGCCCATTCTCTTCTAACTATACACTCTTTCCTTTTACAGTCCATTTAACATTGACGAGTGGATGATTCTTATTAATCTACTCAGATTATTTTTCTTATTGTTTCTACTTTATATTTTATGGGCATCTCAAATATAATTGTTCAAAACGGAAGTGATGCTCTTAAGAGGTAGTGAGCAGCATGATGGTCGAGAATATGGAGCTAACTCCCTCTCTGTGTATCTCTTGGCACGCTGTACCTCTATCAGTTTAACCATCTACAAAATAAGAGTACATAAAAAATACTAAAATTGTGTCTTCAGGTTTTAAGCATTCACAGTGTTAGCAACAACTATTCTGCCCCCAAAACCTCGACCTTAACCTGTGTTCTAAATCTCAGAGAATGGAAATGCCATTTGCTTAGTTTCTTAATATAGAAACTTTGGCACTGCTCTTGACTCATCTAGTTCGCTCACTTCCCACATCTATCACCAAGTCCTTGCCATTTAATAGCCTAAACATTTATTGAACCAAGTTCAATTGTTCAGCAACATAGCTCAAACTATTATTTCTTGCACTTATGCTTGTCTCTCTTTTTTCCCCCTCCACAGTGCAGCTGGAGTGACCTTTTGAAAACATAAATATTATGCTGTCACCCTCTTGGTACAAATACTTCAGCGACTCCTCTCTGACCTCTAGGCAAAGTCTAACATTGTTGCTCTGGCTTACCAAGGATGATAATGTCCTAGGGTCTCACTGCCGCCTTCCACACACCCACTCTTCTCATTCATTTCTGCCTTTTTGCATTCACAGCTTCTTTTATAATCTTAAAACTATATGATCTATCTTAGGCCAGGGCCTTCAGCAATAAGGCTGCCTCTGCATAGGCATATTTCCCTTGCTTTAAAAAAAAAAAATGAATGAAGAGGGGAAAATAGCCTCTACTTATTCATCAAGGCAGTGATTCTTAAGCATATATTTCAACTCTATACTGCAATTCCTGTTGATCACATTTTAATCACTTAATTCAATATCAATCTTGTTTACTAGATTGAAACCTCTGTGAAAAGGAGCCATGTCTAGCCTTTTCAACAATGTATATTTCCAATAAGTTGGTTAGTATCTGGTCCACAGTTGATACTTTAAAAATATTAACTGTGTTAACAAATCAATATGGGAGCTAAGATAAATATAACTTGCACTTGTATAGTCCTTACAAAAATTTCAAAACAATTTATAACCTTTCACCTTGTTTTTTCATAAAATGGGCATGTGTATAACTTTCCATATTTTAATAATAACTAATGTTTAGTGAGTCTGTGATGTACGTAAGGTCACACACAGAGTAATTAGTAGACTTGAGATTGGATCTCATATCTCCTTACCCCAGAATCACTGATTTTTAAAAAAAATATACATTTTTATTGATTTCAGAGAGGAAGTGAGAGGGAGAGAGAGATAGAAACATCAATGTTGAGAGAAAAATCACTGATTGGCTATCTGCTGCATGCCCACACTGGCAATATGCCCTGACTGGGAATCAAATTGTGACCTGATTCATAGGTCAACGCTCAACTGCTGAGCCAATGCTGGTTGAGCATAATTATTTGTTTTTTTTTCTATTAGAGATCTTGCATTACATTGATAGCAAAGTATATAGATTAGCATATGAGAATTTACAGTCATGACTTTATTACCAGTTCTCTCTCTCTCTCTCTCTCTCTCTCTCTCTCTCTCTCTCTCTCTCTCTCTCTCTCTCTCTCATACACACACACACACACACACACACACACACGAGAGTTATTTTCACATAGAATACTTTATAGATGCAAAACAGAATGAAGTAGTGAAGTGAGGGGAATAACATTAGCCTCTTAGTGATCAGTTTAAAAAAATTTTTTTGAATGTCAAAAGTATGGAAATATAATATGGTAGAAATAAGAAAACTTTTCAGGAATTGTATAAGCACAAAACACAAGAAAGTACGTACACATTATATACATTATATTCAGAAGCAGATATAGTTTTTTTCTGAAACATGCCTACTATAGCCCAGTATACCGCAAAGACATGAAGCTTCATGCCCAGTGTTTGGAGTCTGACTCAGAAGCAATCTGACTTGTTGTGTTACTACATATCCTTAGCACACATCCAAAAGAGAAATTCTTAGATTTTCCATTTTTCAAAAAGATTTAAAGAGGCAAAACAGGTATTTATCTTTTCCTCATAAGACTTTTCCAGTAAATTCCTTGAAATCAAAGATAAGAGCATTTATTTTCTGGATACTCACAACAAAGCATTGATTCCCTTCTCTCTTGAATCATGTTTTTTACAAAAATCTAAACTGAATAGCTAAAGGGGAGTTTTTTTCTATAACCCCAGTGTGTAGTCAACAGCCTTACTTTCGATATTCTCCCACAATCAAATGGATTTAAACAGCTGGCCTGTTAATAGTAAGGCCTCACCTAAGTGAAGTCAAAGGAAGACTCACCTGCTACATTCTTCAAACCCTTTTCTACTGATAATTTATGTCAAAAAGAATTTCAACCATTTCAGAATTATGCCTGCAGTAGTTGACTCAGGCTATAGGAATATGGGTATCAAAACACCCAACTTTCAATACCTCTGTACATTCCTTAGGATTTTATACCTATGTCTGGTCTGTTCATGTTATCCTTGTATAATATTACATACCTTGAAAGATAAAGGGATAAATCAATTTTTCTAAGATTTCTTGTGACAAATACTCTGGCTATCCTCATTAGTTGGCACAGACTTACATTTTTCAAGTAACAAACATTTCTAATTTATTCACTGAGAAACCCTTTGCTTCACTAAATGTGCCACAGGGAGATGGAAAACTGCCAAGTTCTCTCCATGTCCTACTTCAAGAAACATCTTTAAAACCGTTACCTAACTTCAAGTATGTCTCTGAAACCCCCTTCTCAAGACAACTCGCATGCTGATTGTAGGACTCCAAGTGGAGCATCTGAGGCTTGTTTTTTGACCATTAAAATGATCACATTTCAAAAATACTCCGATTTCAGGGGTTTGTTTTCATCTTATCATTACAATATTCAAAAGCCTGCAATTATTATACACGATTTTATTTGCTTTTAATACATTTGCACCAGTTTGTCTTAATAAAGATCAATGAACTGTCATTAGGACAAAACCCTTGTTGTCCTTAATGCTGATATTATCACATTAGCAATCAAAACAAGAAATCAAGAAGAAAAGCATGGTGCCTGATACCTAGAAGCTTATCAAATATTTCAAAGTAATGCTTATAGAGAAGCTAGTTCTTTAAAGAATAGCAATGTTTCTGTTCTCTCTATACACATTCTTCCCATTTCATCTACTGATTTCAAGAGTCTTTCTATGAGTGATTCCTAAGGTAATCCATCATCCCTGATACAGTTTTGCTTCATGAGCTCCCTATTTTTGAATAAAATTTAACTAATCAAAACCAGAGCTTGAAAATATTTATAAAGCATCTATATCACACTAGACACTGTACTTTCCTTCTTGATTTCTCATTTTGATTAGCTATGTTTTAATACTCTTAATTCTGTATCTTAGAGTCATCTTTTACTGCTCCTCCTTTCTTTCCATAATAAACCTTCTGCATCTTCCCCTTTCTTTCTTTGCCATTCATTCAATATGGATCTGAACCTTATCATATCCTGGTAGTAGTGCTAAAAATATAACTGTATGGACATATACTATTTCCAGATATCTTTCCTTTACCATCATTTGTTCAACACATATTTATTAAATGCCTACTCTGTGGTAGGCAGGTACTAAGTGATAAGTAAAAAATACCAGTGAGTAAAAGAACTGGTTCCTACTTCAATGAATTTACTAGGTAGTAAGGAAGATGAATACTGAATAAAATATGTGCAAATAAATCCATAATTGCAGATTATGGTAATTGCTATAAAAGGGAATTTTAGAGTTATATCCATTTTACATATTGACATACACATTAAGTATCTTGATTAATCTCCTAAAATGCATGTCTATTCCCTAGCTCTAGAATCTTTGCAAGAGTCCAGATTTTCTAGAGCAGTATTCCCCAGTCCATGCTCCTGGGTGGTATCTTCCTCTAAGAAATAACTATATTAATATGACTTCAGTGAGGTCTTATGGTAAATAAACTTTGTCCAAATCACTGTTTACTAAACACTTAACCCTCCCCAGAAAATATTGAAGTTTATCACTGTAATTAGGAATGAGTGTTTAGAATACATTTTAGGAAATTCTGATCTACAAGCTATTTTATCTTGACATTTAACCTCATTTCAAGGCAATTTTTCAGCTTTTTACCCCGTACTTTCATATGCATACTTTATCAATTCTATGCTCTAGTTTACATCACACCCAATATATTCCTTACCCATATTCTCTATCTATACTAGTCTGGCCAATTTATGCTAAATCTGTGGTATCTTTATAAACCATAGTGGTTATTAGAATTTATTTGCAGGTTTTAAAACATCACAGTAACTTATATTATAGAAACCTGTAAAATGGAACATCTTAGAATGATAAATAGAATGTCCTTTCTATTCTTTATTTACTTCATACCCTATGAGTCACATAGGCTATGTGACTAACTACTTTAAAAAACATCAACCTCAGGATTATAGAATCAATTTGGGGAAAAAGTCTCTTGAGAGAAGAATTTTACTAAATAGTGGCATATACAAGGTTACTCAAAATGACTCCTTATTTTATCACACTGATGAGTAACAGTATTTTAGTATTTCCATTCCCTCTTGGAATTTTAATCTACTCACTTAAATATGAAAATATAACAGTGGAAGACAGTAGAAATCAGACTTAAAAATTAGATTAATAATATTCTGAGTTCAGAAAACAAGTTCTAATTCTGTAAAAAAAAAAAAAAAGCTACAGTTATGTTTCTTATAGAATTTGCTTTCAGGTAAGTTGTGAACCTCAGCCAAGAACAGCATAAAGAAACCAATTTCTAAGATTTGGGATATTCTTAAGGATCTAACTTTCATATGGTGATAAACTAAATTACTAAATTGCTGGAATAATATCTGAAGGCTTATTCACAGAGAGAGAGAATAAGGGAATAGGACAGAAGTAGTCAAATAGAGGCTATTTAACTAATACAATCTTAAGTTTGGTTGAACCTTAGTCTGATCACTTATCTCACCCTTACATAAATTACTCATAAGGTGGTCTTATACCTTAATATCTCCTGAGATATTTTTATGCTATACTATAAGATAATGATTTATATTCTTAATGATGACTGAGCTATAATATTAAGAAAAAGATTGATTATTCAGATTTATTGAGAAGCCAGGGTTGTGTATAGTACATTTAGAAGTACTAGTTTAATCAAATATTTTAATGAAAATATTTACTTTTTAAAAAAAGTAGACTTTGTATGAAGCATTTCACTCCACATCTTCTTTCAAAGACTTGAATAGATGCATTTATTGGGAGCTAGCAAGAAGACATTTTCCATGTAGTTCTCATCTTAGGGATTCCTTGCCTTTTATGTTGTGACACAATGTCAATATGGTGCCCTTCACAAGACATGATGAAAGACCTGTGTTTCCAAATTGATATAAACAACTTAGACAAAGAGCTTTTAAGTGGCATTTCATGCTGTTTTATACTCATCCTTCAATCATAACTATAGATAACTTCTAGCATTATCTACGTTTATTAATATTTTAATTAATGCTGATGATGGTAGTACTTGTGTCTTCTATTTAGAGCAAATGCAGTCCTGAAACTCAACTAAATAAACAGAGCTTGTAGTAGTAATCTTTTAATCAATTAAGTTGCTTTGGGTATAAATCTAGGCAGTTACTTTATAATTGGAAAGATTTTAAGAGATTTATGAAACAAATAAGCTTGCTTTATGTCACCCTGAGGCTGAAAATAGAGTCAAAATAAAAGGAATATTAATTGAACAAGTTTAAAGCTGGAAGGAATTTAAAAACATGGGAAAATGCACTCATGAAAGCTTCCCAGGGTGGAATCAGAGGTGCATTTTAAAATGAACTGTTTTGTTACAATTCTGAATTTTTTAAATTGTTATTCTCCAATATGGGATTAAAAGTATAATTTCAAACAATGATTTTAAACATTCCGAGTATTTAAATACTTATCTTTATTCATCTTATAAGTAATAGATCCCCTGGCTGGAATTTTTTTTTAGTTAAAATTCTTACTGAATTAAATTACTTAACAGATGATGACAGGCACCAGGATTTGGGAAAATTAAGAGAATAAAATCAGGAGTAAACATTTTGGAAAGAGGACTGGGAAAGTTTCAAAGAAGGCAGGTGAGCTCTTTAAATGAAGAGCATGCCTACCTGATGGGCTTCTGTAGAAAGACAGAAGGCACTTCACAAAGATCAGAGAGCTACCAGAATAACCATCTCCAAAACTCAAATCTGAACTTGTGTTAGATTCTTCACTGGCTCACTGCCACCACCGCTACCAACCCGTCGATACTGCAGAGCCTGGCATAGAAGCAGCTGCCAAGATTTCAGTCTCTTCCCACTGCACCTTCTATGCCTTTAGACAATTTACTTGTCTCTTCTCCAGAACTACTATCGCTCCTGGATTACTCTTCCCTGCATTATCAATTAAACCTAAAGATGATCCTTACTAAAACAAAACAAAACAAAACAAAAACAAACAAACAAACAAAAAAAACCTCCTCTACTGTCCCTATTATTCCTGAACTGTATCTTCCTAAATTCATGTGTAGAAGCCCTAATCTTCAGTACTTCAGAATGTGGCCTTATTTGGAAATAGGATTGTTGCAAATGTAATTATTAAGATGAAGTCATATTTGAGTAGAGTCTTCTTTTTTTTTTTTCCTTCAAAGTTTTGCCCACTTGAGGATCATGGTTTGTTGTTGTTGTTGTTGTTGTCTTAGTTTTTTAAAATATATTTTATTGATTTTTTTACAGAGAGGAAGAGAGAGGGATAGAGAGTTAGAAACATCGATGAGAGAGAATCATTGATCAGCTGCCTCTTGCACACCCCCTACTGGGGATGTGCCTGCAACCAAGGTACATGCCCTTGACCAGAATCGAACCCGGGACCTTTCAGTCCACAGGCCGACGCTCTATCCACTGAGCCAAACTGGTTTCGGTCCTATTGATTTTAGAGAGAGAGAAAGGGAGAAGGAGAAAGAAACAGATACACTGATAAGAGAGAAACATTGATCAACTGCCTCCTGCATGCTCCTAACTGGGGATTGAGTCCAAAACTTGGGCATGTGCCCTGACCAGGAATCAAACTGTGTCCTCCTGGTACATGGGTTGATGCTCAACCACTGAGTAACACTGGCCAGGCAAGAGTATACTATTAACCACCAGGTCATGTGGAATATATCTGAGTTATACTTTTATAATGAACATTTTATACTGGCACAGAGAGAACAGAATAAGAGTAAGCAAAGAAGAACTGTTTAGACATTTTTGACATATAATTCTGCTCTACCAAAATTTTGCTACTCAAAATTCCTGTGTTGTTTTTTTCCCCCCAGAATACAAAAGTAATGCATATTTATTTTAAAAATTGGGAAAATATAGAACAGTACAAGAACATTCACTATAATCCTACCATCCAGAAGTAAAACACTATTAACATAATGCAGCACTTCCTATCATTCATGTAAGATTGCACTCTAAATACAGACAGACACATACACCCCCATCACATACACACACAACACACACATATTATTAAGATTAAATATATTGTTTTGTGTCATGCTTTTCTACTTAGCGTTATACTGTGAACATTTTTCTCATATCATTAAACATCCCCTGAAACATACATTTTGAAGACTGAAATATTCTGTTGCGATTATGTCTACCAATTTATTTGACCAATCTTTTTTTCTATCCTAGAAATGTATATAGTTCAACATTTCCCCAAATTATAATAGTGCCTTAATTAGTAACCTCAAATATAAGCTGTTGTAATTTTATTAGGGGAAAAATCTTTGAACACTTTTTATTCTTCTTGATAAATATTGTAAAATTGCTCAATTATTTGGACCAACTGAGACTGACCAGAGTACTGTGAATATCCATGTCTTTGCATCACTGCCAGCAGATGTAATCAGTTTATTTCTAGTCTTTGTCAGGTTGATATAGCAAAGTATAATTTAAGGTGTTTTTATTCTCTTCATTTGCTCCTCCATTGATATATGCTTACAGAATCAGCTTGTTGAATGGATTTAACTCAAGGGCTTACTAATAGGAAACACTTTTACTTGTCACCAATCATTGCTTTTCAACATCATCTTTGGAAACTTCTTTCTTGGATAAGAGTTTATATCATAGTTTTATAACTTTTCAATTATAGGAACTGTCTCATGTAGATAAATAGACTCATTCTCAGGTATAGTTCCAGAACATGTGTGAATAATCCAGATATTTTGAAATTTTACTATTGGCTCTGATTTTTGAAAAGGTGGATCCATTAGAAGAGAACCATGTAAATAATTATATAAAGGTTACATTTTCAAATTTTAAAAATTCTTTGCCACTTATACACGGTTAATAGAATTTAAGGTCTCATTTGGTTGTTAATTTTCAGGGAAGTGATATTTATAATAACATGAGTAGATGATATGAAAAATATTTCTAAGATTTTTTTCCTCCATTGTCAATAATGAACCCTTTCAAATGGAAATGCTTGCTGATAATACTTCTATTCACTGACCTTGAACTTTTGCACCAAACCTTAGATCTTATTTCTTTTTCTTACTGAGATGGGATGCCACACACCAAGTAATTATTTTAGTAAAATAAATTCAGTGTTTTACTTTGTTCATGAACCCAATTAGAGCTTAATCCACCTCTAGCAATTATAATGAGATTAACATATGGATGCTGTCAGAACAAATCTTTCTATTTCACATTTTTAAAGATATATGTAGAACAAAATAAGGTACAGAAATGAGCATCAGCGGAGACAAAAATGCACCTGGGTTCTCATTAACTGTCTACCTAGACTGACTCTGAACCAAGAGCCAAATCTAATCTGAATCAGAAAAGTAACGTAATTCCATTATTCTTCTGGACCATCTGTTTAGTTTTTAAGGACAGTAGACAATAATTCATTAAATGTATTTAAATGCATTGCCATGAGTGCACATGTGTGTGTGTTGAGGTTCAGAGCATGCAGTGTTAAAGGAAGGGGAAAGATAGATAAATGAAAGTACCAGATAATTAGAGTAATCTTTTTAGCTTCTTAGATTAAACATGCTATTTATTTTTAGAAATATTTTCCCCATAGTAAAAGAAATATTGGAGATATAGTTGGACTAATTAATTTTTCTTGCTTGTTTCAGAGTTCTCTGAGTAGTGATGGTCTGTTTTGTAAAGATTATAGCAGATATATTTGGGCAGAGTACGGAAATCAAAGAATACTTTATCATACTTTTAGAAATTTCTAACTTTCAAATAGAGAGTAAATATATACAATCATTTAACCTGAAAATCAGGAGCAAGGATTTTATTTCTTGTTAAAAGTTTATATTTTAGGTAAGCCTCCTAAAATTGTTTTCGTCAGTGAATTTCTCCCCCTGTACAAACTTTCTTATTGACTAACTACTTTCACTGTCCTTTAAGCTGATAGCAATGTGTAATATATCCTCTCATTGTTTTCTCCCCCAAGTTTGACCTTTGTAATGTACTGTCATCTTTCAGTTAACAAATAAAAATCTCATTTGGTCTCCAAAACTGAACCTCTGGAGCCATCCTCCACTCTTTTTTTCTATCATTTTCCACTCTCAATGTCACAAATGAGTCATATTTTCAAATGTGGCCCATGGTCTCTGTAATCACTGCTGAAATGTTGGGTTATGTTTCCTTTCCTTCCTTTGTCTTCCTTAATATCTTTCTAGTGGGTTACCACACAGCCTACCCTGTACATGTTGTCAACTTCTTCCACCCAACACACAGCCACAGTGCCTCTATATTCTCCCAAGCTTTTGCAAAGGCATTTCTCTGCCAGGAATGATCTTCAGTTTTTTCACTTGGCGAAATCTTAATCATTCAATCTTGGGGCAGTGGGAATGTCACTCCCTCAGCAGATCTTTTCCAGCTTCCTTAGAATGTAAGTTTCTTCATTTGCCCTTAGAACATGATCTGGCATTTATTGTGATAAGCTGTCCAAGTTCATTCTGAGGACTCATCAGGACACCAACACTGACCAAGACAGACAATTTCAGAAATCTTTTCTCTAAAAGTATCTTTTCCTAGCTAGCTGGTGACTCAAATTTCTTTTTGAATTTCACCAGAAAGAAAAGCCAAAGCATTTTCATGCTTTACTAGATATTACACATGGGAGCATCTAAGTGATGAATCATTTTTCTTATGAAATGTCTTCTATGGTAACATCTGTGTTCTAAATAACATGCTGGCAGGTAATAATAACCAAGTCCAGACATCAACTCTGCTTTCTATAACAATATTCTATTTTTATTCAGATATAAAACATATCATATTTTAAAAATTCTTTGTTGTTTATACATTAAAATTATGTTCTTTAAACAATAACAAAATGATAGAAAAAAATAAAAGCACTGCTATAATTATATTTTCAGTTACCAAGATTTAAAATAATAATCTATGTCATATCTCTGTGAAATAATAGTTAGCATTTTTCTCTTTTAATATGAGAATGGCTGACCATTCTAGAAAAGAATTTGTTAACTATTATTAAATAAATAGTTTTCATACCTCAAAATATTATAGACATTGCTGAGATAGCTCACAACATTTATAAATATACACACATACGTATACAAAATCTCTACTAACCACATAGTCTAAGGTGATATAAAAGTATTTTACTAATATAAACAGTAGCCTCTAAAATTACTACAGGTATGGAAATCACTTTACTGGAAATATTCTGTTGGTTATATATAACATACAAAATAGCATAATTAAAGTATAGCATATAAGTATATTAAGACTAAGAAACCTGAAATCTAATCTTAATGCCGCCACTACAATAGGTCCTTGGGTTGGAGATCCGTATCTACGGCGACGGAAAGCGACTTTCACCCTAAGTGGGAACCCACCTATGTCACTCACATGGAGCACATACACAGCAGTAATGGAGTGAAACAGTAAAAAAAATTAAAAGATAACAATTCCTGACCTTTACTTGTGGTAAAGAAATAATAAAAAAACATAAAGCACATATGTACATAAGTCGAAGTGACGGAACTTTTAAAATAAATTAATGAGAGATGGCGACGTAACCATGTATGTTGAGTCCAGTCCGACATAACCCGAGGACTGTCTGTATTAAGTGTATTAGCCTATTTGATGTTTAATCTTTCACAGGGAAATGAAAAATTTTGAAGGAAATTGCTCCAATGTTGACCAAATGTTGATAACTTATGAATCTAATTATTTCACATACATAGCTCCACTCTTCTTTACATTATTTAGAATCGGTAAGGATTTTAGGCAGCTTTCCTTCTGAGTTTTTATGGCACAAAAATTGCATACACACATACAGTTTTCATACTTTTATTTTTGTTCTTTTAAAATTATGCTAAAATCACCATCAGCTTTCCAAATCTTTGTGTCATTTTCTGAATAGTTTGTACTGGCTTAAACAAGATGAAGTTTATCTGGCAATGTCCTGAGGATTCTATGTGAGGGAAGGATCTGATCAGGCTTGTTTGTATTCTTGCTGCTCAGTGAAGAATAGTGTGGAGAGGGTTTGGGAACCGATCAGGGGGTTCTTGAGAAAGTGCAGCTAGAAAGGAGGTAGAGAGGGGAGAAGTCAACATAGTAAAATATTTAGTAAATAAATAAATTTGAATTAAAATCACAAGACTTGGTGATTAGCTAGTCACAGCTGGTGTATCCCCTTTAGCTTGCTCCTCTGCTGAGTAACTTTAGAGTCTAGTGAAACTGGGCATTATTTCTTCCGTCTTCTCCTCATGCTTGTGTCTGTTCTTTATTTCTCTAGTAACCGTTGTTAAGTGTCTGCTTCTCACCACGCGTTGTCAACTTCTCTACATTTGGGTGATCTGTACCTTCACTGCTGGTCTCCATCATCTTTCTTTTCTTCAGGAATATTTTCTTTTGGTTTCCTTTTCTTTTTTAACCTGATTCATTCCCTCGGGTCTTAGGTTACATCTCACTTCCTCTGTGGAGCTTTCTTAATTCTCATGAATTAAATTATTGAGTTGCCAGAGTTATAAATAAAAGAATAAAAACCAGAGTGCCTAGTTAAATGGAAAAGTCAGGTAAACAATGGATAGTATAAGTTTGTCCCAGGCAATATTTGGAACATGTGTATACTAAAAAATTATTTGAAGTTCACATTTAACTGAATGAGTTCTATACTTGATCTGGCAAGACCAGATTTGGAAATCCTGCTACATGCTCCTCTGTAGCTCAGCGAAATCACTTTTCACCTAATGTAATGCAATTGTTTAAAAGGCCCCATTAATCTGCAGGTCCCTGTCTGCCTTTTCTCACTGCACTTCTCCAGTGCCTAGTGCCGTGTCTGGCACATTGTTAATGCTTAATAAATATTTTTGTGTAAATTTCTTAATAGATACATCTAGTGTGCTCTGTTTTGGGGAGTGGCAATTGTTTTACAGATTTAATTTTCTCCCCTCCCTCACATTCATTAGGTCAGCGTTTTTCAACCGCTGTTCCGCAGCACACTAGTGTGCCGCGAGATGTTGCCTGGTGTGCCGTAGGTGCAGACAAGACAAGAATTTTATAATTTTTCACTATTTTGTTTACTTAATATTTCATAATAAAGTAATTATAAAATACTTTCTTTGTGTTTATTTGATTCCTATTCAAGAGAATTACTTTATATATAGTCAATATAGGCACAGAGTTAAATTTTTTAACATTTTCTAATGGTGGTGTGCCTCGTGATTTTTTTCATGAAACAAGTGTGCCTTTGCCCAAAAAAGGTTGAAAAACACTGCATTAGGTGGAAACCCTAATCTCCAATGTGACTACATTTGAAGAGAGGGTCTTATATAAAAGTTATTAAGGTTACATGAAGTCATAAGTAGCCCTAATCTAGTAGGGCTGGTGTCTTTATAAGAAGAG
Organism: Pipistrellus kuhlii; assembly: GCF_014108245.1. Taxonomy (NCBI): domain Eukaryota; kingdom Metazoa; phylum Chordata; class Mammalia; order Chiroptera; family Vespertilionidae; genus Pipistrellus; species Pipistrellus kuhlii. The sequence goes on from NW_023425515.1 coordinate 148,344,656, forward strand.
GAAGAAAACTAGAGATGTGCATACACAGAAAAATGGCCATGTGAGGACAGAGTGAGGAGGCAGCCATCTGCAAGCCAAGAAGGGAAACCTCTGAGGAACCAACTCCAACAGCACCTTGATCTTCAACTCCCAGTCTTCAAAACTGAGAAATATATTTCTAACCTGTAAGCCACCCAGACTGTGATATTTTGTAATGGCTGCCCTGGCAGACTAATACAGCAATTTTTGGTGTGTTATAGCCATCTAAAGTCATTATACTTTTCTCCTTCTAATTAAAAAAACTGACCAATCATATATAGAACCCATAACATCTCATGCCTTCTTTATTTCCCCCTCTCAGTTTCTCTATGTAATAGAGGTCTTTTGTGAAGTTGCTTGTATCTGTGAATGCTAGTTAGTTATGAAACCAAATTCTGACTAACAGATGACAAGACTTTTTTTTTTTTTTCCGCCTAATAATAGTTCCTCATTTAATAGCACAAACTGGCAGCCAGTTTCTCCTCTGATGATTGGCATCTTGAAAATTCATTGTACACAAAAGAAACTGTTTTTGCCAAAATATGACTTTATGTCTTCAAAAACTAGTTCTTCATTAAGAATGAAGAAATTTCATTAAGAAATGAAATATAAATTATCTATCACAGACATTAACTAATAAGTAGCTTGTTTCCCCTTTCATAATAAAAATATAAATACTGAAAGCAATTGAAATAAATGAACACAAAAGTCAAATCAATTAACTTTCTAGAAGTGTGTTTCCTGTTTTTATTTTAATCTTATGCTCTCTCATGTTGTGTCCATTCTGAGACTGTACAGATGGCCTTAAGCCATCCTGATCCTGGGCTTACAGTGCACCTGCTGAAAGCACATGGCTGTTTGCCTCTATGACTAACACCTTTAATTACAGTCTTTACCCTCATCTCTGCTGCCTTCTGCTAACCCCACCAAGGCCAGGGGAAGCTATACAATTTATATTGCGATATTTCCTAGCTAGTGCCTATCCCTGTATCTTTTCCAAATGTGAAATAAGTAGATGAAGATAAAGCAACTTGATTTCTTTCTCTATGGCTTTTATACATAACCTCAACCGATTCTTCACAGTGTTCCTCCCCATCAGCATCATTTCACCTCTGGTTACCATAGTGACCATTTGCTATACTGCTACCTTGCTTTTAGTCTGGTCTTTCAAAACCTCTTATTGTTCAATATCGGGATTTTGTATTACACCCAGTAACCTAAACACTGCTGTTTGGGGCATAATAGTCTGTTGTTCCTCTCTGAGGAATCACTCAGTTGACCATCTTTTTCTAGGTCCTTTTATTTTCAAGCTATTAAAAGAACCAAGAACTCACTTCTGCCTATGTACGTTTTACTGAGTTTCCAGCAGCCAGTTAAATGTTTTTTCTTTTCAAGCTGCCAAGAGTTAAATCTGTAATACCTGATAGTTTACTAAGTAACACAGTTTAGCTTTTTCTGTGCCTTACCTTTCTCATAAACTATCCCTGGGCGGCTTTTCCTTTTACAACTAACAGATCCATCAGTGTGTTGTTTTTGAATAAAAATAGCTTTCTTTCTTTCTTTCTCCCTCAAAGGAGTATTATTCAATATTTCTAAGCAACTCACTCAAACAGCAGCCTACGGATCAACTAACACTTTGTATAATAAGACTAACATATAAAGGCAATTTTTTGAAAGTAGGCAATTTGTTTTAAATAGCTCTAGGTTTCAATTTTATAAGATGCTTGATAGATTGACAATACAAGAAAAAAAGATGCAAAAACTGGCAGAAATCTTTTTAAAAAATAAGTTTGATTCATTATCACAGTTGTTATAAAATACTTGGTAGTTGCAGATTATTGCAAGCTCTGAATAGTTAAAGCAGAATGGTGGTGAGAGGACAAGAACATGGCCTATGAATAGCTCCAGGTTTAAATTCCATCTCTACCAATTTCTAGCTCTATTATGCCAGTTGTCTTCCCAATAAAATAAGGCTATTCTTTTCACTCAGGACTGAGTGAAGTAATCAATGCAAAATTCCTTATGAGAACTCAGTACATGTTCCTTCTAAGGTATCAGTGAGGCAAACATGGCCCTCCACAAGCAATTTAGCACCCAAAAACAGTACCAGAAAGCCGTGGACAGATATTTTGCCTCCTGGAATAAAGTAAGGCAGTTTTTACCAAACACAGATTCCCTTCTGATCAACTGCAATGTGAGTCCACAATAAAATCCTCTGGGGGTGAGGTTGTGAAATAAATGCAGCAAAAATCCCCTTCGCCGAAACTGGTTTGGCTCAATGGATAGAGCGTCAGCTTGGGGACTGAAAGGTCCCGGGTTCGATTCTGGTCAAGGGCATGTGCCTTGGTTGCGGGCATATCCCCAGTAGGGGGTGTGCAAGAGGCAGCTGATCGATGACTCTCATCGATGTTTCTAACTCTCTATCTCTCTCCCTTCCTCTCTGTATAAAATCAATAAAATATATATTTTTAAAAATCCCCTTCGTTCCCTTCCTATCAGTTTTTAAAAAGGCACAAGGGACCTAAAAGACTAAATTTCTCAGTCTCTGATCCAAAACTGGAGTATAAGACTAGTGAGTTTAAGGATATCAGGGCTGATCAAGGGAAAGTCAGGACCACAAGACTGCAGTTTTTCACAACAAGCTTTATTGGGTGGTACTTGGGTGGGTTTGCAGGAGGGTTCTGAAGTGCATCACAGTGAGAGACCTTCCAGAGACAGGGGTGTGGTGACCACCACCCAGAAGGCTAACAGGGCCAGGGACCTCTTGGGGAGTGGGAAACTGGAGAAGGGGCTTTTATGTCTAGATGATACTGCTCAGCAGCAAGATATGGAGTCTCTGAGGCAGCCAGATAGAAGAATAGCAGTTCTTTTGAGACCATAGGTTTTTATTACCTACTAGTGGCCCAATGCACAAAATTTGTGCACAGGGTAGGGGGGGTGTCCCTCAGCCCGCCTTCACCCTCTCAAATCTGGGACCCTCGGGAGATGTCCGACTGCCAGATTAGACCCAATCCCAAGACTGATGGCTCCTAATGGCTCACCTGCCTACCTGCCTGATTTCCCCTAATCACTCTGCCTGCTGGACTACTCGCCCCAACTGCCCCCCCACCAGCCTTCTTACCCCCAATTGCGTCCCCCTTGCTTGCCTGATCACCCCCAAATGTCACACCCCTGCCAGCCTGCTTGACCCCAACTGTCCCCCTTGCTGGTCTGCTCACTCCTAACTACCCCCCCACCCTTGCCTGCCTGATCACCCACAATTGCCCTCCTCTACTGGCCTGATCACCTCTAACTGCCTCTGCCTCAGCCCTGACACCATGGCTTTGTCTAGAATAGGGGTGTCGAACTCAATCAGAGAAGGGGCCAAAATCTAAAATCCAGCCTAAATCGCGGGCCGAATGGTTTACTGAACAGTCATAAACTGTCATTGTGATGGAAACGCAGAGGAGTGCAGTGATGACAGCGCGGTGCGGGCCACATTGCAAGGCCTGGCGGGACGGATTTGGCCCGCCCGCGGGCCTTGTGTTTGACACATGTGGTCTAGAAGGATGTCCAGAGGGTCTCCCAGTCTAACTAACATTTTACCCTTTTATTAGTATAGATAGTTAGATATTAGTATAGATAGTTAGAATATCAGGTGCAGTTTCCAAGCAAAGCAAGTAGGCTCTAAATGGTTAAAACTGCTTTGGGGTCTCTATTTAAAGTACCTGAATGTATAAGAATTTGAGTTTGGCACTGGTTAGCTTTAAGCTGGCAGATTCTAGCTTGCTGTGAAGAAATAAATAGTATAAGAGCCAATAATACAGAGGTCACCTTTAACGCAATTATATAACAAAGATTCATACTTTGAGAACCTTTGTTTGCAAATGTATTGTCTTCAATCAATTCAAGGGCTGATAATATCAAAGGCAATGTAAGGAAAATAATGGTGATAATGATAATCATGATGGCTACAATAATTAGGTGAGGACCTTCCATGAATCTCATAAGATGGTGTAAGAACTGTCAGCTTGAATCCCTTTACACTGGTAAGGAAACAGTCCCAAAGCAGTGAATAACATCAAATTTCAAACACACAATGGTTTATCTACAAATCTGTCTTTATCCTCTGCACACATTCCTTTCCAATCACCAGAAGAGACCTTCTTATTAAAATTAACCAAAATTTTCTGCAACTTTCCAGATAGAAATTTTCATCTTTTAGAAGGTGTTCTGTTCCTCTAAAAGAAAATCATTACTGATCAGGTATTTTTTAAAAATTGGCTTTTGATGTTCTAAAATGCCTAATCATTGCTGAAACCGGTTTGGCTCAGTGGATAGAGCATTGGTCTGTGGACTGAAAGGTCCCAGGTTAGATTCCAGTCAAGGGCATTTACATTGGTTGCAGGCACATCCCTGGTGGTGGTGATGGGGTGGGGGGAGGAGTGCAGGAGGCAGCTGATCGATGTTTCTCTCTCATCAATGTTTCTAGCTCTTTATCCCTCTCCCTTCCTCTCTGTAAAAAAAAAATCAATAAAATATATTAAAAAAATAAAATGTCTAATCATTAAATACTATTGAATTACATTAAAAGATGAAGAAAATATTAAATATTTTTAATTTGTATAAAAGACTAAAAATAGAAAATGTATAAATATAGTGTCTTATTTTCTCCAAAAGAGGTGAAGATACAGCAAAGTACTCAGTAAATATTAGAAGAGTAAACATTGTAGAGTTACCAATTAAAGTAATAATTGTCTATGCTTAGTGAATCACTCAGAAAAAGTAATCAAATCTTATGGGGATTTAGAAAGCAAGCTACATAACACTTATTTTGTAGTGTTTAATGTTGTAAATTTCAATTGTTTTTTTTTTTGTTGTGTGTGTGTGTGTGTGTGTGTAAATAAGAATTGTGAAACAATTTCAATATGTCAGGAAGACTAACAGAAAAGCAGCAAAATTATTATTTAAATAAAAGAAAAGAAACAATGTTAATGCTACTAAACTCATACATTTTCCAAAGCACCAAATTCTGAGCATTTTCACCAGCTAAAGCAAGTTAGACTTACAATTAAATTTCTATTACTTTTGTTAAATTTAAAATTTCTTAATTAAAAATAAATCTGACTCCATAGTAGTGAGTGAGAGAGAGAGAGATCAAAAGGGAAACTTCTTCAAAGAATATTAATACAATGTAGAACAATGATAGAATATGTGCATTTTACAGTCCTTAATTGTAAGTCAGTCAAGGATAATCAAGTGCTGCTAAAACTATTGAGTAAATATGTATTAGAATTGGAATATTTACACAGTTTCAAAATCCACATGGTATTTACCAATTAAAAAGAGAAAATGTTGGAGGGATTTGTCATCTACTCAAGAAAATGGTCAAATTTAATATCAACTGTGGGACAGAATGGCATTATAGGTCTACTAATGTGATACTTTTGATGTGAGACTAAAGGAATACAATGACCAAGATGCATGAAGAGTGATTTGATTCAAAATATTAGAAAGCCTTTAATGGCTTTTGGGAGACAATTGGAGAAATATGGTGAATAACTACACTATTAAAAGAGAAAAATGCTAATTGACCATACCTTCACCATGCCCACAGCCAATCAGAGAACATATGCAAATTAACCCAACAAAGATGGAGGTTAATTTGCATAAGCTGAGGGAGGGAGGAATGAAGACTGAAGTAGCATAGAAGGAAGAGGGAAGGAAAGCTGACAGCAAGGTGGCTGCAGGAGGGAAAATGAGGTGGAGTGGGCGGTGGCGGAGGCAGGAGGTGGAAAAGTGCAGGCTGCAGTGGAAAGGAAAGCATGGGGCAGCAGTGGCGGGAGGGAAAGTGCAGGGGGGGGTTGATGGCTATGGGAGGGAAAGTGTCGGGTGGGGGACAGAGATGGCGGGAGGAAAGGGAAAGCTCCAGATGGCGGTGGAGGGAGGGAAAGTACTGAGCAGCAGTGGCAGTGAGAGGGAAAGCGCAGATGGGTGGAGGCTGCAAGAGGGAAAGTGTAGAGGGTGGGGGTCGGCAGTGACAGGAGGAAAAGCGTGAGGTGGGGGGAGGGGAGCAGTGGTGGCAGGGAAAGCTTGGGGGGCTGGCAGAGGTGACAGTGGAGGGTGGAAAGCCTGCCAGAAGCCCTGTTCTTGCAGGAATCTTCCTGCAACAGGCCTCTAGTCTATATATATAATAAAAACCCAAGTGACCATTACAGTGGAATGACCAGAACAACCGGTCGCTATGATGTGCACTGACCACCAGGAGGCAGATGCTCAACATAGGAGTTGGGCTCTGGTGGTCAGGGTTCTCCCACTGGGAGCTGGCAAGCACAATGGCAGTGGCAGGAACCTCTCCTGCCTCCACAGCAGTACTAAGGAGCAGTGAGCCCAGCAGTAACAAGCAGCAGGTGGTAAGGAGCGAGGGATCCCAGACTATGAGAGGGATATCTGACTTCTGACATAGGCAGATATTCCTCTAGGGGTCCCTGACTGTGAGAGGGTGCAGGCCAGGTTGAGGGGTCCCTCCCTCCAGTGCATGAATTTCATGCACCAGACCTCTAGTTATGGAATAATTGTAAATTTTCTTGAGTAAAATAATGGTGGTTTAGTTATGGAAAAGATAGTCATCATTTTAAGAGCTATAAAGAGAAATATTGAAAGGTGAAGTATCACAATGTATGCAACTTATAGGCAAAGAGATAAAGCCAAGGTGGTGAAATGTTGACAACTGGTATATGTAGGAAAAGTATATAAGGGGCAGGGCAGGCTAGAAGAAGTCAACGGGAGGGGGACATATGTAATAATTTCAACAACATAGATTCTTTTTAAAAAAGAAAAGAATGTGAGTACTGCATTTTCTATTTTTTATTTCTTATGGACATTTCTGAAAATTTAGAAAATGTTTTTATTGTTCTCATGATGTTTCTTTGTATATCACTATTGAATAAAGATTTATCCACACAACTTTAAGAAATTATCAGCTGTTTTGTCCATAGTGCATTAAAACTAAATTATAAAAAATCTGTCTCAAGCACACACCATGCACTCACATACATGAAAAAGATAATTCTGAATATGTAATATTAGTTAAGGATTTTACTCAGCAATATATAACAAATATTTTCTCTCCTCGAATATATTAGTTTTGAATTAAAAATAGTAGTATATGGATTTTGCATTAATAATACCTTTGCATAAATGAGACTTATAGGAACCAGAGTAGAGTAATATAAGTAATATAAACATCACCTACATCATTTTTAAAGTAGCATAATATTTCATTATGAGTACATTATTTATTAAACCAATCCTCTATGGCTATATATTAAGTTAATCTAAATTTTCTTTGCTTTTATATGCAATCATTCATGACTTTATACACATTCAGTTCTGGGTTGGTTTTTAGGGGTAGAATTACTGTTCAAGTAAAATTTCTGAATAACAGTTTTGACCTCCTCTTTACTTTCTATTCCCATTAGTAATTCATTGTTATGCTTGAGACAGATTTTTTTTATAATTTAGTTTTAGTGCACGATGGACAAAATGACTGATAATTTTTATAAGTTGTTTGGATATACAGCATCTTTATTCAATGGATATACAAAGAAATATCATAAAAAAATAAATATTTTCTAAGTAAAACTTCATATAAAATGACATAGGTAGCCGAGGATTAAGGTTGGGAAGATAACATGTATTTATAAAAAATCTAATGCCCTGATTAATTGCATTTTGTTTAATATTAATTTTTTATCTTCTGACTAAAGCCAAACAGTCATTGTTGAAAGTTACAAAATATGAATAATCAAATGTGAATTTGTCATAATGTCTATAATTTACAGACAGATAAGCCAAGGTGACTAAATGGTGACAACTGGTGACTGTAGGAAAAGGATTTAAGAGTACGGTATTCCATTTTCTATTTTGTTTCTTATGGTTATTTCTGAACATTTAGAAAATATTTGTTTTGTTTTTATGACATTTCTGTCTCAAGCATTAAAATGAATTACTAATCAGAATAGAAAGTAAAAAGGTCAAAACTGTTCTTCAGAAATTTTACTTGATCAGCAAGTCTACCCCTAAAAACCAACCCAGAATTGAATGTGTATAAAGTCATGCATAATTGCATATAAAAGCAAAGAAAATTTTCATGTGTGTGAGTGCATTTGTGTGTGCTTGAGACAGAAAATAACTAATAACCAAATCATGTTATCATCCTTGTTTACTGGACAATGAGAACTTACTTCACTGACTTAATTTTCACACTCTCTTCTCTGTCCCTGGGTGAATAATGTTCCCTCTCGTAGACTCTGAAGAAAGGCAAGTTCACAGAGAAGTGGAACAAGGACCAATTACAAGCTTAATTGCATGTCTAACAGGAACATCAAGTATCATCAGGAATCTTGCCAAAATTCCATTAAAGGGCTTTGGATTAAGAGTCCGGAGACCTGAATTCTAGTCCCAGTTTTGCCATTTAATAGACCACATGATCTGATTCAAATCACAGTGGTCCTTATTGCTATGATTTTCTAAATTTACCATGCCTTAAATAAGAATAGACATATTCAATGTATTTTTTTATTTGTTATTTTCTTTCCAAACCTATTACAATCTTATTCTACACTAAGTAACTCCCCTAGGATTTATATCTAACTGGAAGAGAGCTTCTGGATCAATTCTCAAGCCACTGACTAACTCCAACTTCCTCAAGAATATATGGAGACCCTATCCTATATAATAAAAGCCCAGTGACCAAAACAGTGGAATGAACAGAATGATCAGAGACCAGAACACCACAGCCCCTTGATCTGGCTAGACCCACCCACCAGGGAGCAATTAGGGGCCATCAGGCAGGCAGGCAGGTATGTCATTAGGGGCAATCGGGCAAGCAGGTGGGCAGTTAGGGGCAATCAGGCAGGTAGGCAAGCAGTTAGGAGCCAGCAGCCATGGATTGCAAGAAGAATGTCCGACAGCCAGTTTAGGACCAATCCGCAGAGATCCCAGCAAAATCGGGCCTAAGCCGGTAGTCAGACATCCCCCGAAAGGTCCCTGATTGTGAGATGTGTACAGGCTGGCCTGAGGGACCCTCCCCTCTCCCCATGCATGATTTTCATACACCAGACCTCTAGTTTATACAATAAAAGCTTAAATGACTGTTATGGTGGAATAACCAGAATAACTGTTTACTATGATGCACACTGACCCTCAGGGGGTAGACACTCAGTTTAGGAGCTTCCCCCTAGTGATCCTGTACTCCCACAGGGGGAATCCTACTGAGCTAGAAGCTGGGCTCACAGCTGGTGAGTGCAGTGGCCATGCCAGGAGCCTCTTCCGCCTCCGCTGTAGATGGGCGATAAGGAGTGAGGGATTTTGGACTGCGAGAGCCCCAGACTGTGTAAGGAATGTCTGATTGCCAGTTTAGGCCCAATCCTCCTGGTAGGTAGACATCCCCCAAGGGGTCCCAGGCTGCAAGAGAGCGTAGGCTGGGCTGAGGGACCCCTGCCACCCCAGTGCACAAAATTTGTGCACTTGGACTCTAGTTAACAATATAGATGGTTTAGATCTAAAGTATTAAACTAATTTACTCCATAGAAGTATATTTTGATGAATGTATATGTTCAAAGGAACATGTTGGTTACACTTGAGTCTTTTTTCAGAAAACATCTAATTTTTGAGTTCAAGAAAAATGAATTATTTTTGTTTATCAAAAGGAGGTAGAGTCAACTTTTCTTTCATTTTATAAAAAATTAGAGTAAAAATATTGCAAATATAGCTTAAGCCCAACTGAGCACTGCAGAAATTCTCTTCTTCAATATGGGGCTCCATTATTACACTTACTTCAATCTATTTTCTCTCTGAATAATTGTATCTGTTTGTCAATATGAAACAATCTTTATTTCATGCCCTCACACAGAACGTTAACATATAAAACTTTAAAATAAGTACTGTTTTATAGTTCCAAAATTTGGACAAGATATTTAGATTATTTCTAAGCTTTTTTAACTGACTAGGTCTTTTGGAATTACATATTTTAGTCATAATTGTATACATCTTCTTTGGTACAATTAACTATGTATATGCTACCTATTTTTCACTAGGCTGTACAACAATGTCCATTTAAAAAAATAATGATTTAAGAAAGAAGAAGAAGAAGAAGAAGAAGAAGAAGAAGAAGAAGAAGAAGAAGAAGGAGGAGGAGGAGGAGGAGGAGGAGGAGGAGGAGGAGGAGGAGGAGGAGGAGGAGGAGGAGGAGGAGGAAGAGGAGGAGAAGGAGGAGGAGGAGGAGGAGGAGGAGGAGGAGGAGAGAAAGATGTTGATTTTTTTTGCTCTATACATTTCTGCACTCACTGGTTGATTCCTATATGCACCCTGCCCAGGACTGAACCCACAACTTTGTCTCATGAGGATGACACTTCTACCAACATAGCAACTCAGCCAGGACAACAATGTCCAATTTTTAAAAACATTAAAAAACCTATTAAAAATCAGTTTATCTGCCAATAAATATTTTCTTTATTTAAGATAAAACAACATTCTTTTTATTGATGTTATATTCCAGACCTTTTAAAAGAAAACCAATATTTTTAAAATCAGTTGTTTATTTCTATTACTAAATTAGAATTATTTTTGCAAATGGTAGTACACTTTTATTGAGAGATTGTTTTTGTATTTTATTATACTTTCTAGGCATTAATTGAAGAATAGTTTCATAGTTGTATAAAGGAAATCAAACAAAATATTGTATAGTGGTTTTTTAAATAAAGTACTTAGCAATACAAAATGTCATTTTTTCCCCTATAAATAAAAAAAAAATTGAAGAAGTATAGAGGACTTTTTCACATTTTACCTGGAAATACTAAATAATAACTTCTTGTTCCTAAAAACTAAGATCTTTCAATATGGTCATTCCTATTTCATAAGTGCTTATAAACTGGTTAGAACATCTGATGTTATTCTCTTATCATCAAAGTGAACCAAAAGAGAATTATTGGATAGATTTGCTAACATTCACAGGTGGAAACCACTTTCAATAAGTTTAGCAATGAGCAATTTGTTCCAGATAATGGTTTTTCAATTTGTTATTTGACAGAAAAGTGAATACCTTTCAAAATTACAATCAAAGCAAAAAATCTACCTTGGAAAACAGTGTCTAAATGCTCTGTCTTATCTATTTTTTTTTAGGAATTTAAGTTGTGGACAAATGAGGATGCTAACAAAATTTCTTGTCCTGCTTCTGCATTTTGGTAAAACAATAATACATTTATACAACTGTCAATATCTGGCTTATAAACATACCCTTTAACAATGTGTTGCCTTTCTTTAGACAGAGCTGCAAAACTGTAAGTTAAAATTCACTTCTCTCACTTGCCAAATTAGTAATAATATTAATAGAGTTGCAGAATTCTTGATTGTAAATAAAACTTGTGTTTTTTCATGGTAGAAAACAAATCTGCTCCCTTAAAATGAAATGTCACTCTTTTTTACATTTCTTTGCCTAATAATCATGGGAGGAGCTGGAATCTGGAGTCCAGGGTTCTCTTTCCAATTCTCTTACTCTCCCCAAGGGCAGATATCTTGATGTAGTGATAACTACCCAATCTGTCTTGTTCACAAGGAGAGCACTGCACAGTAGGCGAAGCCAATGAACTGCAGGATGGCTTTATCCTTCTTCCCCTTGCTGCATATTTTATGGCCTTTAATGTGGCTTCATTCTTTGTTAAAAGCATTCTCCAGGCAATTTGACAGATGGGATTGCATGTGTGTGTGTGGGGTGTGTGTGTGTGTGTGTGTGTGTGTGTGTGTGAGTGTGTGCACGCGTGCATGCTTCTATGGTATTTTCAAAGCAAGTCTGCCTTTTCAAACAGTCTCCAGTTAAAACTCCATAAAGCAGTGCATGCTACTGTTGGTGTGTTTTTGTTTGTTTGTTTGTTTGTTTTTTGAGGGGAGTGTTTTTTTGTTAAATGGAAATTTAACATATTGTCAAAGAAACCCTGCCAAGCTGAAACTGGTTTGGCTCAGTGGCTAGAGCATCGGCCTGCGGATTCAAGGCACCCGGGTTCGATTCTGATCAAGAGCATATACTCTGGTTGCGGGTACATCCCCAGTAGGGGGTGTGTAAGAGGCAGCTGATCGATGTTTCTCTCTCATCGATGTTTCTGACTTTCTATCCCTCTCCCTTCCTCTCTGTAAAAAATCAATAAAATATTAAAAAAATAAAGAAACCCTGCCAAAAAACTTAAAATATTAAACTATTCTATTGATAATTTTAAAAGAGAAATAAATAGATGGCCCATGTATCCTAAAAAATAAATAATAAAACTGTGAGTGTTTACACATCCCAGGTGATTGGTAGAGACACCTAATATTGCATTATGAGCCCCAGATTATAAGGAGGCAGGGAGATAAATGTGGTTGATATGATGACAGAAATGCACATTGACTCAAATCTCTCCTGGGAACTATTTTTATCCCATCCCCACACTCAGAGCTGCTGTAAATTAATAATTACCAAAATGATGAACAGTTTTTATTTTACCTTTTTCTATATTCATGAGCATATGATTATGGTAAGATTTCATATTTATAATCACACTATTTATGTAGCATCTTCTAGTTAAATGTAAAGGCTCACATGAAATATGTGAAACCAGACTCTCCAATGCAGTCAAAACCTTGCAGGGATATATCAACTCTTGGCTTGTAATTTCTAAATTCCTTCCCTTGGTGCTCTCAGGGGAAGCCTCTTTCCTAATGGTAAATGATCTGGAAAAGGCAATTCTGTACACGATGGCTATTTTTCACATAACATGCATTAAAGGGGGTGGCTACAGGAAGGCACTTAGGCCTCCATCTGCCTCTATAGTACAAGACAGATTAAGAGTAACAATTAATAAAGAACAGTAAAGGAAATGAGAGCTATTTAATTGGGGGCACATAAGTCAATGAAGTATCTATCTCCAAAGAAAATCTTTCAGTAAAGGGGTTAGCTGGCAAGAAGATGGTGGTGGGGAAGACTTTGGAAAAGAAGATTAGTGGCTGCAATAATAAAATCCCTTACAGCAAAGTAATTTAAAACAGTAGCCTAGCCTTTCACATTCATTTTCTCCACTCTCTGCTGGGATGCTGGGCCCCACTCTCCAACCCAGGTCCCTTGCAGGAAGAAACCATTCATTCTTCCTGCTGCTGGAAGGTTGCCTGCTAAAGGCTCATGGGTGCCTCCCTCTCTGGGCACTGCCTTTTGGTGAAGGAAATTATCTCACCTAGGTTACACTCTCCAAAGACTGGTTGATGTTGGTTTAAAAGCCCAGGCACCTTGCAGCACTTTGGCTTAATTTTGCAAGGCTTTCCCAGCTGGAGTGCTATCCATAGGCTCTATTGAGGCCTCTGTTGCAACCTCATTATAGTTTAATTTCTCTCTCTACCTGGCCCTCCCAACAATCCTATCTTTATCTCAGAGCTTGTTTCCAAGGAACCCAACCTACGACACTCCAAATTCCTTAAACTAATATAATAAAAGCCTACACTGTTATGTAGCTCTCTCACAGGCATCTGCAATATCTTAACCACCAGATTCCATGAATGTTTAGGTTTCTTTGCAGCTTTTATTTCACTGTTGAGCAATTTCCCCCCTTAGTATCCTTTCCTTGCCTCTGTGAACTCACTTTACTTCACCCTCTTCCCGCCTCTCTGTTATTTGTTACTTTTGTTGTTGCTGTTCATCCTCACTGGAGGACATTTTTTCCATTGAGTTTTAGAGAGAGTAGAAGGGAGGGGGAGAGACAGGGAAAGCAATATCACTGTGAGAGAGACACATCAATTTGTTGCCTCCGTTATGCACACCAACCAGGGATGGGAATGGAGCCTGTAACCCAGATATGCAGCCTTGACAGGAATCATGTAGCCATGACTCTTCAGTCCGTGGGCCACTGAGCCAAACCAGCCAGAGATAAAATTTTTTTTGTATTTGTTTATTTTATTAACCCAAATTTTGTTGGTTCTCTTCTGACCTGGTTTTGTATTCTTCCTTAGGAAATCTCATTTACACCCTTGGCTTTATTATAGTTCCCTTTTTTATAGTAAACCTCCTGAATGCACATCTTAAGCTCATATGTCTGTTCTTTGTTACAAAAGCTCACTTGGTATTGTCCCCTGGATATTCCCTGGCTGCTCCTGACAGCCATTTTTCTACCTCTTACCAGGAGCCACACCAATCTACCTTTCATACTATAGCCAGAGGTGTCACATTCAAAGCAACAGTACCGATGGCTATTGTCATTGTTCGATTGGTGTTGCTTTAATAAGGAGTTGTTTCATTTCCATTTCATAAAGCTATGTCTGTATAGTTTCAAAATGGTGATAAAATTTATGATGTTTGCTCTACCTAATAATGTATTTCATGCACACTTTTTCCTCGTGGTATTATAGTAGGAAGAGAATGGTTCTGCAAGTCATATATAGAAATAAATTGTACCACTGTGTTTCCCTTTAGTAACTAACAGTGGTAATCATGTAAAAAAACAACAACACACAAAACAAAACAAAAAAAAAAACACTCAACAAACTTTCCTGCAGTTTAGAGTCTCATCTCTGTTATAGACATATCATTAGGGCCAAGTGAGAAAAAAAATGTGTGTATTAATGTACTCTGATGACATAAAACTTATTCAATAAATGCCAATTTCCCTCCCTCTGTCTTTCTTTTCCTCTCCAGGCCTGGTTCTAGGTATGATTTAAACAACCAAACTCAGTTCCTAATTTCATCTAGAAAGTTCTTAACCAGACCACAGGTAGGAACTGGGGCTCTTTATTCAGTACAGAAAATTGGGAATTAAGTCAGATGAAGACAGCAGCATTGGAAAACCTTTCACCTGGCATCAGAACACCTCAGGGCACAGAAGCCAGGTTGCTGGCTCATTCAGAGAGACCCAAAGCAGATCTGGCCAGAAGCCTGTGGTGTGCAGCTGGCATTAGTCTCTCCCTAGCCATTATGGCCTTGATAGTCAAGCTCTGATTGTGTCCACTTCCCTGATTACCTCTAGCTTCCTTTTCTTATGATCACTACTTTGTGGCTCACCCAGCCTTCAATGACTTTCTTTCCTCTCATAATATTTACAATCCTTAGACACCAAAGTTGCATATTGGCAATACAGGACCTGAAGAATTGTGTCACTGATTTCATTCATTAGATTCTGAATGCCTGGCCACATAGATGGCACCTATAACATGTACAAACTAGTCTTCATTTTTAGATTATTTTTCATGGAAAATATATTATTTTTAATTTCTCTCTGACTGTCCAGCAAACACAATCACTGATACATACTCAGTAGAATATGCACTTGGTCACTTGGAGGTGATTTGTGGTTCATATTTTCTTTTTTATGGAAGCCAAAAAAGAATAATTATTTGAAATAACAGTTTAACAACAGCAAGTCTCCATAGTATATTGAAAAGATTTTAGTTACAAAAATTCAATAACCACACAATATTATAAGTTTTGTGGGTCTTTCTGCCATTCACAAGTACAGACCTCTGGGCCTTCTCATCTCAAAAGAGAAATGACCTGTTTTCGATAATTAAAATAAGTCTGAAGAGGAATTTGACTTTTACGAAAAAACTGTCATTACCATAATAACATAAATCTTTCATAAAAGTTAAGTGGCTTTCAGAAAAGCAGGCAATACTCTGTTTTATGTCACATTGGCCTTTACAAAAGATTTCACAGGAAAATTCTATTTTTGGGTGATAGAAATAAAAACTAAAGAGAAAGTCTTAAAAGTCATGTAAACAACAACAAAAGACAACTTGATTAAAAATAGGCAAATGAGTGGAATATACAATTCTCCAAAGAAGATGTACAAATAGCAATAGCACATGAAAGGATACTCAACATCACTAATCGTTAGAGAAATGCTTATCCAACTCACAATGAGATACCAACTCATACCTATCAGGATGGCTATGATAAAATAAACAATACACCAAAACACAAAATAACGGGTGTTGGCCAGGATGTGGAAAAATCAGTTTGCTTTTTCATTGTTGGTGAAAATGTAAAGAATTGCACAGTCATTATGGAAAGCAGTATGGCATCAGTCCTTAAAAATTAAAAGCATATCTTATGGCGAAGCAATTCTACTTCTGGGTATTTATCTAAAGAAATCCAAATTATTAACTTGAAAAAATATATGCACTCCTAAGTTTACTGAAGAATTATTTACAATAGTCAAGCTTTGGAAATAACCTAAGTGTCCACTGATAGACAATTGGATAAATATGTTGTACATATATACAGTAGAATGTAATATTGGCCATAAAAAAGAATCTTACCATTTGTAGCAACATGGATAGACTTAGAGAGTATTATGCTTAGTTAAATGTCAGACAGAGAAAGATTACCATGTGATTTCACTTATATTTTGGATCTAAAGAACAAATGAAATGAACAAGCAAAGCAAAATAAGACTCATAGATACAGAGAATAGTCTGATATTTGCCAATTTGGAAGGGTATTGGGGGCTGGGTGAAAAAGTTTAGGGATTAAAGTAGCAACAAAACAAAATTAGTATGGAATATAAAGTACAGCATTTAGAATATAATCAATATTGTAATAACTATGTATGGTATCAGGTGAGTACTAGACTTATCAGGGGGAATCATTTCATATATTATATAAATGTCTAACCACTATGCTGTATAGCTGAAATGAATATAAAATAATCCTAAAATGTATACATGCACTTTAAATAATTACAAAGGCAGTGTCTATTAAATATATTTTATTGACAAAATTGACCTATTAGCTGCTAAAATGTGTATATAATTTTGGGGGACATCTATATAGAATGTCAACTGTAACTAAAAAATAAAAATAAATTAAACATAGAATTATTGATTAATCCAACAATTCTACTCTGGGTATATACCCAAAGAATTGAAAGTGGAAATTCAAAAAAATATTTGTATATCCATGTTCATAGCAATATTATTCACAACAGTTAAAATGTAAAGGCACACCACATATCCATCAACAAATTAATAAATAAAAAAGTGTGGAATATAGATAAAATATTATTCAGACTTAAAAAAAGGGAATTCTCAAGACACGTTATAATATGGATGAACCTGGATGATATTATGCTAAGTAAAATAAGTTAGTCATAAAAAGACAAATGCTGTACAATTCCACTTGTCTGAGGATTTTAGAGCAGTCAAATTCATAAAGACAGAAAGTAGAATGATGATAGCCAGGGGATAGAGGAAATGCTGATTAATGGGCACAGAGTTTCAATTTTGAACAATGAAAAGAGTTACAGAGATGGATGGCGGTGATGATTGCACAACAGTGTGAATGTACTTAATGCCACTAAACTGTACAGTTAAAAATAGTTAAGATGCAGATTTTACATTAGGTGTATGTTAGCACAATTAAAAATAATCTTTAAAAATTTAAAAGTGATTTAAACAATAAAACAAATAATTATCAAAGGAACACCAATAAGACTGATTACTTTTTAACAGAAAAAAATGGAAGCTGTATGACATTGGAGTAATATCTTTGAAGTACTGAAAGTTTATAACCAGTAAAAATCATGTTCAGAAACAAAAATGAAATCAAGAATTTTCAAAGAAATAGAAGCTATGAACATTTATTTTCAGTATACTGGCACTAAAATAAAGACTAAAATAAAGACTAAAGAGAATCCCAAATGGGGAAGAAATATTCCCAAGTGGAAAACAGAAATGCAGGAAAAAAAAATGAAAGACAGTGGAAAAGGTAAATATGTGGGTAAATATAAATGGATCTTGTCTGTACAAAATAATAACAAAAATGTCTTGAATAAGGGGTAAGAATCTCTAGATACATGTGTCACAATAAGAGTGATAAAAGATGGACTTAAAGTCTCCTAAGATTCTAGTAATATCAGGTTATTGTTAAAACTAATATCAGGCTATTTGTTTAATATATTATATTTGTTTAAACCATAATAAGTCAAGTTAAATGTTGGAATCTCTAGAGTAAGCACTATAAGATCAATTATATAATGTATATCTAATAAGTTAATAAAGAAAAACATAGAATAGCAAAAAGAATTGAATTAATCCAAAATTCAATAGAAAGCAATAAGAGAGAGAAAAACAAACCTAATCAGATAGGTTAAAGAGAAAATAAAGAGTAACATGATAGACATAAATCTAATTATATCAGCAAACAATTATAAATGTAAATGAATTAAATACTCCAAGTAAAAGATCAATATTACAGACCAGACTTTTAAAAAGATTATAAGAAATCATAAATATAAGAACACAAGAAGACTGAAAGTAAAGGCTGCAAAAATAAATAAATATATCAATGATGTATCATAGAGTTGTACACCTGAAACCTATATAATCTTATTAAACTTTGTAACTCTAATAAAGTTAATTAAAAAAAAAAAAAACCATGAACATATTAACTAAAAGAAAGCTGGCAGTAGCTTTACTAAGAACAGAAAGAGTAGAATAAGCAAGAATAATCATTAAAAATAAAATAGAACATTTCATAATGAGAAAGTGGTCAAACTATAAGGAATGTAAATGTTAATCATTATATCATTTGGGTGGCTTTTCAAGCAACTTTCTTCATTATACGTTCATGCATTGGTTGAAATTTTTACAGTAGGCATGGATTATATAACTGAAATAAAGCAATAATGCTATTTTTATTGTGGATGAAAAAGAAAAAAAAAGAAAGCAGTACAAATATTTAAGAGTAATTTGTTTCTAAATAAAGTCTTAAAAGATTTGGTGGCTATTCTGCCCTAATTACAATAATAAAAATTAACTCTATAGTGCCAGTGAAAGAAAAATAATAATAGTACTAATGAGAATTAGGTGGAAAAATCTCACATAAAAGTGTTACACTCGCTCAACTGGTGTGGCTCAGTGGTTGAGCATTGACCTATGAAACAGGAAGTCACTGTTCAATTCCTGGCTGGGGCACATGCCCAGGTTTCAGGCTATATTTCCAGGAGGGGGGGCATGTAGGAGGCAGGTGATCAATGATTCTTTCTCATCACTGATGTTTTTATCTCTCTCTCCCTCTTCCTTCCTCTCTGAAATCAATTAAAATATGTGTGCGTTTTTTTAAGTTTTACTTATTTTCTTTCTTCTTAGTCTTTTGTTTATTTAAGGTTTTAAAGACAGTCAAACAATTCTGAGTGTATTTGTTGCAAGAAGGTAACAGTACTTTAAAAAGAATGTAGGAATAATCCACAGGGAGAAAAGCATTCATTCTTTCACTTAAAAATATCTTATAAATTCCTATGTGCCAGGAACTGGATGGATGGATGGATGGATGATGGATGGACAGACATATAGACAGAAACATCTATGTCCCAGTTTTTGACAGAGCTCATGAAATCTTTGTAAATTCCTAACGGATAAAAATACTAGCAGAAACTTTTATTTTAATATTTGGTCATTGATGCCAGTTCCTGATTCAAGGTTCCTAAATCTCTTGGAGCTTCTTCAGTGATAAGAGTGTCTTTTGTTCTAATGAGATGACTCTGGTTGAACTTTGGCATGGCTCCTGGTTGAGGACTGGTCACCTGAAAAACCCAGCTATGATTAGAAGCTTGGAATTTTCAGCCCTCCCTCCCATTCTCCAGGAAAGGAAGAGGGGCTGGAAATGGAATTAAAAATTGGTCATGCCTACAGGAGTAATCCGCCATAATCTCTCAATAGTATGGGATTCAGAGAGCTGTCAGGTGGTGAGCATGACTCCATTCCAGGAAGATAACACACCCCAATTCTCAGGGACAGAAGTGTCTGTGCTCTGAATCTTACCAGAACACATATCTATGTATCTGGCTGTTCATCTGTATCCTTTATCATGCCTTTTTACTAAACAGGCAAATGTAAGTAAGTATTTCCCTGAGTTCTGTGAGCTGTTCCAGCAAATAACAGAATCCAAGGGGAGGAGGACATGGGAACCTCCAATTTGTACCCAAATTGGTCAGAAGTTGTGGGTAACCCGGAGATCTGCTTCAGAGGTTTGCCATGTGAAGTGTGTGGGGGTCATCTGAAGTGACTGAGGGCTTAACCTATGAGATCCGATGCTTCTCTAGGTACACAGTATCAAAATAGAGTTAAATTATAGGATGCCCAGCTGATGTCACAGAAAATCGGTTGTTGTCTGAAGTCTTGTGAGTGTGGTAGTACCATGAGAGTAAAGGAGAATCACTGCAGGAGGACTGAGATTTTCCTAACAAAGATACAAATAGAATATTTGTCAGCCTACTGTGGGAAATCATTTATGAGATGGCTGAATGAAGTAATAATAGGGTACATGTTTTTGACAGGATTACCTAGTAATGCTGCTATCCTTAACCAAGGTACATTCAATTGAATTAGCTACTCAAATTATCGGATGTTTTAGGGTGATTGAAACAGAAAGATATTCTGAAAATAAGTACATATGAGTTTTTAAAAATATAAAACCATCCAAAGATAAATCTGAACAATGTAATTCTACCATTGGGCTTGGTATAGGAAGGAGATAAGGTAAAGAATAAAGTCACTATATTGAAAAGGATTCATAAGTCTGTCTGGCCTTCAAAGTTAGATGCTCTTTATTAGAGTTCCCAATGACTGATTAATTGTGATGCCCAAAAGCTTTTTCTCTCTCAGTTATCTTCTTCCTAGGTTTTTCAGCAGCATTTAACAGTTAATATCTATGAATCTTCCTGCTTTGCTGTTATTATTATTTTTTTAAACAAAGTAAAAACACAGGAACCACTTTTACTCTTACTTTTGACTATTGCGCAGTTTTTATTTTGTGGCCCATTCCACTTTTGATGATTGAATATTGATCCTCGGAATTGTACCCGTGGTAATGTTCCTCCTGTATATGTTTTCTGCCTGGTTACATTCTGGTGGCCTCAATCACTATCTCTGTTTAGATGCATTAAGTCCATAATCCTACAGCTTCAGTTCTGAATTTCCACCATCCCTGTGAGATACCCATTTTGCTTTGCCACAGGCACCTGAATTTCACTGTCTAAACTAAAGTTAGCATTTTAATATCCTCTGCTGAATGCTAACTGCTCTTCTTTTAATATACCAGATCTCAAATAATGGGATTACTATTCATCCAAGTCAAGCTTCTGTAGAATACAGTGAAGAAGGCATTTCTTTCAAGTCAAAGTCCTGTTCAGTATCTCTACTGCCTCCACATTAGTTTGACTCTTAAATTTTCAACCTGGATTACCGAAAGCATCAATTACCTGATCTTCCACTACCAGACTCTCTCAACAGTCTACTAGATATTTTTCATTTTTTCCCACTAACTCTTCTTTTAAGTTCTTCAATGCCTTTTAAATTATGATCTTCATTTCCTTCTGAGCTAAAATTGATGTTGACTATTACCAACATATTTCTAAACACATTTTTATAATTTTCTCTCCTTTATTGGAAAGATAATCCAACTGAACTATTTTAAAAGTCTTAGAATTTTGAAAGATCTTTTGCTTTCCACTGCCTCATGGTGCAAGCTTGTATTACTATATGACATCCCAAGAGGAAAAGTCTAAATTTATAAACCAGATAGATTAAAGTGCAGTAATTTACATTAGAACAATCCTTCTCTATTGAATCATTATTTAGCATTCTTATTATCAAGAAATATGGCTCCAATTGTATGCATATTTATAAGAGTTTATATGTGAAGTATTTATTATCCATGACATCATTTATAAAGCTGTCAAAGAAGACTGAAAGGGAAGAAACTTCTGCTGGCTTATATAATTCTTTAGGAACTGTACTGTTGAGCAATTGAAACACAATTTTAAACATTTTTATAATTAGAGAAACTTCTACTATTATAGAATTTTAAATATAAACATAAAATGTAAGTTTCTAAAATATTTTATTATAGATACTGCCATCATTTCTTATACCGTACACTTCTTTATAAATATATTTAAACATCATTACTACTTAAAATTCTTGTTAAATTAAGAACTGTATTAAGTTTTATCTAAAAGGAGATGGGAAAGACAAGATGAAAGAAGATGAAGAGAATAGTCAAAGAACATATATGCATAGCCCATGAACACAGACAATGTGTGAGCACCAGAGGGAGGGCAGGGTGGGATTTGGGTGATAGAAAGCAAAGATGGGGAGAGAAATGGGAGACATGTGGAATAATATCAACAATATATATTTTTTAAAAATGTATGTTATGTATATATAAATGTATCGGTGTCTATATTAAAATATTTATATCATGTGTATATAAATGTATGTTTCTTAATCCATACCCATGAAAGATTTGAGGTAAACACTTTCTAAAATCTTTTAGCCTTAACATTCTAATTCTATTATGATCTTCAAGGTACATTTGAGGAGAAAGAAAAACTCCAACAACTTTAATGTGAAACAATGAATTTTTCAAAGATGTTTCTTGCCATTTAAATAATCTTATTTACCCTTCCCACATTCTTAAATCCTCTTCTTAATCCACTCACCCAAACACTGCATTATTTCATTTCTTGAAAATGTCAGTAAGTACTGATAAATGGAAAGATCCTGCTTTGTGTCTGGATTTCATTTGATAGCACCTTGAAATTTGAAATGTAACCTTCAAAAGTGAATGTAATTTACTCTAGTCTTAAAAGTATGGTTATAATAATTTCTATTAATGGTTTATGAGAGGAATCAATATATTTACATGGTAGTTAGGTATGTCATAGGCATAGAGAAAGTCTTACTCTTTTTTATAAAGAAATATATTACTGAATTGGGGCCCTAGAAATAAGACCTGAGAGAGGACACAATATTAAACTTATCTTTATGACCAAAATAATTTCATTAATATAGTCAGAAAATTGCTTTCCTGAAATCCATAGTTACTATTTTCTTCCTATTTTTGTGATATAATATCTAGTTAATGCAAATATTACTAAGTATAAATTTAAAATTACAAGACTATTTGGTTATTATAGAGTAAGATTCTCAGAACACTACTGAATTCTACATATTTAAGCATAGCAAAATAACATAGTATCTACTTGCTAGTTATTCCTGTCTCTGCAGACTTCTAGGTTGTGACCACTTTGACTTGCATTTTTTTCATGTAGCGGGATCCTTAAAAAAAAAAAGAAAATTTAAAAAATTTTAATTAACTGTAATTATAAATTGACAAATACATCTAAATGAACATAATAAGCAAGAATGAAATGTGAAGAGTTTACTCAGATGTTCTTCTAATCATCATGTTATACATCCTATCAGAATAATTCCACAAACTCTACATTTTAAATATTTGAGCTGTGAATATATATATTTAGGGTGAACAAAAGGATGATACTATTGTCCAATATTCCTGTTTAAAGCAACACTTCAATAGCAGCAAGGAAAATTCTTTTTTAAAAAATGTATCTTATTGATTTTTTACGGAAAGGAAGAGAGAGGGATAGAGAGCTAGAAACATTGATGAGAGAGAATCATCGATCAGCTGCCTCTTGCAAACCCCCTACTGGGGATGTGCTCACAACCAAGGTACATGCCCTTGACCGGAATCGAACCTGGGACCTTTCAGTCCGCAGGCCGATGCTCTATCCACTGAGCCAAACTGGTTTCGGCAGAAAATTCTTTGTATAGTTATTTTCCCTCCTTCCTGTTTTATTCTTAATAACTAAATAGTAAATGAGAAATGTATTTTCCTTCTTTTTAAAAAAATATAAAAACAGAGTTTCTTATAAATTATTTCATAAATTGGATTTTTACAGGTCCAACTTGCCTTTTCTTCTAACTATTCTGAATAAATAAAGTTTTATGCTCTCACTATTACACCTTAAATGCTGATGTGGTAATTCCTAGTAATCATTAAAAAATTGCTTTAAAACATGGCACTTATTACATGTTTGTATATTCATAGTTTAATGTGTTTCCTATATTATAATCATAATAATGAATCCTAAAATAACCATGTGTGTTTGTAATAATTAAATTTATTTTAGAAAAGTGATTTCCAGCCCAGCCAGTGTTGCTCAGTGGTTTGAGCATCCATCTATGAACCAGAAGGTCACAATTCAGATTCCCTGTCAGAGCACATGCCTGGATTGCAGGATTGATCTCCATTGTGGGTCATGCAAGTGGCAGCCAATCAATGATTCTCTCTCATCACTGATGTTTCTATCTCTCTCTTCTTCTCTAAAATCAATAAAAATATATAAATTGATTTTCATGACATTAACAAAGATATCCATATTTACTTAGTATTTTAGTTTATACTCTATGCATTTACAAACCATTGTTGATAGGGGAAATAAAGATACTTTGAAATTACTTGTTTGAATATTTGAACTAAAGCCTTTACATTTACAAAGCCCAAGAATCTCTATATAGTTACTAAATGTGTAAGTCAGGACTCCAGGGAACGTCCACTTATTAGTGGTGCAGAGAAGTATCTAGTCCATGCACAGAGTCAGGCACTGCCTGGTGTGTTTTAGGAGTCATAAAGGGAAGTTTTGTTGTTATACTTTAGTGCAATTTTCTAATACAATTTTTAAAAGAGGAGTGAAAGGACCAAGAAAATATTCAACATCTGCTTAATAAAGTCAACTGTACATAGTAAAACTTAGTTACTTTTTTTAAAAAACCTCTCCTTAAAATTAGAAATCTAAGAGGATTTGGGGGAATAAAAACTATAGTAAAATATTAAGTAGCAATTAAATTTCTGGAGATTATGTATTTAATTGATGTAATTCTTTACTTGTATAAAACACATCATCTTAGAATAAATAAAGCTTAGCAAACCATGTGTTTAGGCTGAAGTAATTTTCTGATTACAAATGCCTTATTAATATGAAATAGAAATTAACTAATTTTTGTAGTTATAAGTATTCTTAATACTTTAGTCTTTTTACTTTTATACTAATTTAAAAGCGATTTTCACACCTCCATTACAGTACTACATTATAAAATGCTTACAGTCTGCAATATGTTATTCTGAATTTTTAGAAATACAAAGATTTAACTTGTTTATCTATAAAATAATAATTAATTTTAAGTATCTCATAAGCAGTTTCTTTAAAAATAAAGTTCTGTTAAAGAAAACCACAGGCCCAAAATGGAGTCACTTGTGCTAAAGCCCATCGCATGGAATTTAGACTTCATACCTGACCTAAATGCAGTTGCAAACCTTCTGCAGGCATACAACCGCAATTGGTCGGACTGGAATTTTTGGTCAGCACCAATGAGGTAATTTGTCAGGATCCTCTCCTTGCAAAGGAAGCTGAGGCAATCTGCCCATCAGATCCATCCTTCACCAAAGGGAAGGTAGCCTGGCCAGAACAAATCCTTTCTTTTCTTTTGCTAATAGCATTCCTGTCCTGCCTAGTTTCTATCTAAACCATCTTCCATATTTAAACTTCTGGGAGAAACTCTCTGTTTACTAGATGGGATGCTGTCTGACATGAATAGCTCAATAAAGACAATTAGATCTTCAGATCTGATTTTTTGTTCTTTAACTGTTCTTAACAGACAAGTACTCTCCTTAGGAGAATGGTTGTTTTATATTGTTTTATTATAACAAATGAAATTATAAGCCGAAAATGTACGATTACAGTACCCAAGAAAGTGATATATATGTAAAAATAAATTATCATAATATTGTTTTATGTTATTTTATTGCTATTGTGTTGAAAATAAAGTGCCTCTTCACTTTCAGGGAGTTTCTATTCAATACAATGAAATATATATATATATATATATATATATATATATATATATATATCAATTTAGAATAATAATTTAATATTATTGTTATATTATTTTCTACTAGAGGCCCAGTACATGAAATTTGGGAACAGGGTTAAGGGGATATCCCTCAGTCCAGCCTGCACCCTCTCCAATCTGGGACCCCTCGAGGGATGTCCAACTGCCTATTTAGGGGATCAGGTCTAAACGGGTGGTTGGACATCCATCTCACAATCCAGGACTGCTGGCACCAAACTACTTGCCTGCCTGCCTTCCTGATTGCCCCTAATGGCTTCTTCCTGCCAGCCTAATCACCCTCTAACCTCTCCCATTCCAGTCTGATTGATGTCTAACTGCTCCCCTACCAGCCTGTTTGCCCCAACGTCCCTCCTCTGCTAGCCTGGTCACCCCTAACTGCCCTCCCCTGCAGGCTTGATTGCCCCCAACTGCCCTTCTTTGCAGGCCTGGTTCCCCCCAACTGCCCTCCCCTGCTGGCCATCTTGTGGTGGCCATCTTGCATCCACATGGGGTCAGGATCTTTGACCACATGGGTGCAGCCATCTTGTGTGTTGGAGTGATGATCAATCTGCATATTACTCTTTTACTAGATAGGCTAGAGGCCTGCTGCATGGGTGGGGGCCAGCTGGTTTGCCCTGAAGGGTGTCCCAGATCAGGGTGGGGGTTCCCTTGAGGTATGGGCAAGGAGCCGTGTAGTTTGGCAGGCCAGCCAGGCTCCCCAGCAACCCAAGCAGAGGCCCTGGTATCTGGAATTTATTTACCTTCTACAATTGAAACTTTTTAGCCTAGAGCAGAGCCAAGCCTTCTGTTTGCTCTGTGGTGGCCACCATTTCTGTTTGGATTTGTTTACCTTCTATAATTGAAACATTTTAGCCTGGCTGGCCACGGCAGGCGGAAAGCTTGGCTTCCTTCATTGCCAGGGAAACACCTCCCTCTAGCTCTCTGTGGCTGCAGTCATCTTGGTTGGGTTTATTTGCATACTCGCTCTGTTTGGCTGATGGGCGTGGTTGATGAGTGTGGCTGGTGGGTGTGGCTTTTGAGTGTAGTGGAGTGATGGTTAATTTGCATATTACTCTTTTATCATGTAGGATTATTATTACACTACAGTATACTGCAGTATACTATCCTGTTTCCCCGAAAATAAGACAGTGTCATATTAATTTTTGCTCCCAAAGATGCGCTAGATCTTATTTTCAGGGGATGTCTTATTTTTCCATGCACTAGGTCTTATTTTCAGAGAATGTCTTATTTTCAGGGAAACACGGTATATTATTATAATAACTGTTATATTATTATATTATAATTATATGATGATAGTATCTTATATAATAAAGATGTAATATGCAAATGGTCATTATTCTGTAAAGCATAACAACCAACCAGATCACGGATCAGTAGGAGAGTGGGACAGCGAGGTACAAGCAGGAGGCAGCGAGCTACTGGGAAGCTACTGGCATATGGATTCGTGCACAGGATTTCTAGTTATATATAGTGATGTTATTTTTAGGATAAGTAGACGTGCTTTTGTTCTTTGAAAATTCTTGGTATTGGTTCCTGCCATGGCTAGTGCTGTATGCACATTCTTCAGAGAAAGAAAAGAATGTTAGGATGGGACACTCCTTTATATATAGTTTTTTGTTTTGTTTTGTTTTTTACATTTAAGAGACCTAGTCACAGGTAACATCACATTTTTAAGGCTATTTTAAAAGGTGGACGTGAGGAGGGAAGAACCTTTGGTTATAATAGAGATTAACATATACCAGCCTTGACGATTCCCTGCTACTAAATACAATAATATGTTAAAATAATAAACAGGTGTTATTTTTAGTGCTATGATGGCTCATGGTATACCGTATTTTCCGGCGTATAAGACGACTTTTGAAACGAAAAAAGTCTACCGAAAATCGTGGGTCGTCTTATACGCCAAGTATATCCCCAAAATAGGCGAATATAGGCCTAAACCTATGTTTTAACTGTAAAATTAGGGGATCGTCTTATACGCCGGAAAATACAGTAGTTCCTGGGTTTCCACGTTGATGTCCATCTTAAAGGACTCATTGGGAGGACCTTTGGAAAGGTCCCTTGCTTTGGGCCATAATCCATTTGTGGTACTTCTGGTTTCCAGTATTTTAGTCAACATCCTTGAAATATAACCTCCCAACCCAGCTCTTAATTGTATGTAAATGATACCACTCCTACTACCCCGCCCCCCCACACACACACCAGTCATTGCATATGTTAGGTGAATGCTAATTCCCACTTGCTTGCTCTCCTTTTTGCAGCCCTTTCCTTCCTGAACTTTCCAGATCTTTCTGTAGCCTTGACTGCACTTAACCCCAGTTTGACCTGCCTCTTTTACTTGCTACTCAACAGCAGAAAATACATATGAAAAATCCTTAAGGTATAAGTTCCTACTTAAAACTTGATCTCCCAGGGGCGAGGACCTGTTCAGATATGCTGCTAATCAGTGTTGATCACTCTGTAGGCACTGACATATTTAACAAGTATTGCTGCGGCACTTGAAATATAGCTGCACAGTAAATGGGCCAGATTAGAATGCCAAGCACTACAACTCCCAGCTTCACATCTTAATTATAATTAAATGAGATTGCCTAATGCGAGTGTTTAAACGTTCATTAAAATTAACCTATCGAATCCAAGGGGCACAATGAACACTCATGATAATACTAAAGTTTTAGATTTAGGTTTCCAATTACAGCATAAATAAAAATTCAGGGGATTGGAAATGTCAAGGATGCTTTGAAACAGATATTGAAATGGCTGAGAACTTTAACTCTGTCTCATGTTTAATGTTCTCTTAGCATTTTTGTGATATGATTGCTAATAATCAGTGGCTATTTGATGCTTATAATCTTTTAAGAGCTAATGAAGTACAGGCACTGCATATCAAAGAAATCTGATGAGCACTAACCCCAGCAGGAATTATGATAGAGAACATATTTAGTTTGAATGATAAGGTGGAGAAAACTGTAAATAGTAGAGTCTATTCACTATTTTTACAGTGAATTTCACCACAGCCATCCTTAGCAAGTGGGAATCTACTATATTTTCAAGGTCACCAGTATCTTTAGAAAATTCGTGCAGGTGCCAATCTAAAGAACTATAGTATTAATAGAAGGGCTTTCCGGGAAACATGAGACCATACACACAACACTGGGTTTGTGAGATCGGGGTGGAGCAGAGGTTGAGTTTGCAGTATGCACTGTGAGACATTTAAACTTAAAGGCAGAGCTTTAAAGTATAGAAACTAGTGGGCAAAACTGAATTTCTAACATGAGACCAAGGCCTTCTGGGTATTACAGCCTGTGAGAGCTCTGGGATACAATATGAATAAGCCCATAGAAGAACTTGTTATCGAGGCGAAAAGATCCAAAACAGATCTCAATATAAAGTAAGACATTATATTTGATGATATGCAATAAGTGTGCAGAATGTGCCATGGAGGAAGGGCACACAGAGCAATCTGGGGTTTCATGAATGGCTTCTGACCCAGTGATTGATCAGGGCCTTGATGACCCAAGAATTTTATATATTTTCTTGAAAACCAACAAAGATCCATAAGTTTCTTCAATGTGTGTGCTTTACCTTAAGGCCAGTAAAAAGACAGGAAAAAAAAAAAAAAAAGATGGCAGAGCCTTATGATCACTATAAAGGCTCCCATTGTTCCTTGTGCATTTATTCCACTTTACAAATCCTTTACACTCTACAGGGAGTGGGGAGGAGCAGATAAGTATAGAACTGCGTGGCCTAGATGGTGTTTGCAAGAAAAGAAAGCCCTGCAGCTGAGGTGAAGACTCTGGGCTAGACAGGCCCACATCCGCTGACTCTCTCTGCCCTAGGTCTCCTGTCTTGGCTTTTACTTAGATCATATTCTCTCGACCATTTTATCTTAAAAAAAAAAAAAGAAAATTAAAGTCTGGCTTCATATATCTACACACATAGTTGCATAAATCAACACATTTTCCTCATTATCACAAACAAGAATCCATACACAATAATAACACTTCCTATATATTTTTGAGACAGAAGTCAGACACTAAGAGAGGCCCCCAGATAATACATCTTTTCTATAAAACCCTATCATAAAGATTATTTCTTTATACTATCTAATAAAGAGGGAATATGCAAATTGACCATCACACTGTCACAAATATGGCAGTGCTCCAGCTACAAGATGGTATTGCCCAGTCCTCTCAGCCCTGCTGGAGTCCCTCAGTCCTTTCAGCCCCACTGCGGGGGTGGGGTAGCAGGTGTGTGGTGCAGCCAGATCTGCCCTCAGTTGGGTTTGGCCACTCCTTGCACCTGCTGCCAGAGTCCCACAGTCCTTTCCATCCAGTTGAGGGATGGAGGGGGGCGGAGGAAGCTACAGGAGGGCAGAGCGGGCCAAGATGTACAAGAGGGTGGCAGCAAGCTACTGGCTACATTAGGCGCACAGTGTGTCCAGACTGTGAGCCCCCTCTCCCCCCCACCCCCCGCCACTGCTAAGGGCTGGCCTCAGAAGCAGGCAAGCCTCAGATGGTGGCTACCCAGGCACCTAGGGCTGGCCTGAAGTGCAGGCAAGCCTCAAATATAAGCTGCCCAGCCCAAGGCCACCTGAGGCTCAGGTAACCAGGAAAGGCCAAGGCTTGTGTTGCTGGCAGTGTTAGCAGCAGAGGGGTGATGGGGACATCATCTTTCCCTGATCACTGGGTCATCTCCCACCCCTGAGGGCTCCTGAACTATGAGAGGGGACAGGTCTGGCTGAGGGATACCCTCTCCAGCGCATGGGTTTTTATGCACTGGACCTCTAGTTCTTTATAATGGTTTTCTTAGGTATAAACCAATACCTTCTGTTCATAGATGAAAAAACTAACTTTGTAGCAAGGCATCACTCACTCATGCACTGAACAAGTAAAGAGCTTACATCTTCCAGGCTCTGTGGTGCTAGTGACACAGCTTCCCAATTAAGAACTCACAGTCTCCATAGAAACAGAGATGAGTATTCACTCCACTATTTTCTTTGCCTGCCCCCACCTCCTACTACAGCTAGATGGGGCCATGTGACTGACTTTTGACTAGGGTGAGTAAAACTAATAGAAGTCACTTCTAGGCCTGGGCCTGAAAACAATCATCTCATTTGATCTTTGGTTCTTTCTTCCCCTGAGTAGGCTGCACAGATGCAGTTGACAGACCTATAGTGGAGGAGGGCTTCCCAAAAGGCATTGGACTGTGATATGAGAGACAAATAAACTTTAATTGTATTAATGGGGCTAAAATTTCATGGGAAAGACAGGCATTAGACAACAAAGACAAAAATAATTGCTTTGAAACAGAGTACTAGAAAGTGGAATAACAGAAGAAACCTATTACAATAGATTGGATTATGGTTCAGAACTATTCCCTTCCAACCTGCCACATTTCCAAGAGAGTAGTATACCATTAATGCTGGGTTTGGCTCTGTGATTTGCTTTGGCCAATGTAATATATCAGTTCTGAGCCTAGGCCTTAAAATACCTCATATGTTTCTGCTCATATAGTTACATATCTGTCACATGTAAGGCCTATGAAATGTACAGGTTCAGATTAGCCCACTGGTCCTAGGAGGAAGACGTTAGCTATATAAGGCAGAGTTGCACAGCAGAAACACCTTAGATCAGCTGACTTCCAATTGACCTCCGGACGTAAATAAGCACAAATGAGATTAGCAGAGCCATTGAGTGAGGCCTGGCCTAGCTTGAGAGGCTCCCATCCCGTCCTCAGACATTTGGGTTAAACATGTCTTCATAACTGCATGTCACTGAAAAGTTATTGTTGTTTGTTATGCAGCATTATTTTAGTACTAGCTAACTGATAACATCTTCTCAGATAAGGTAAGGTGGTCATGGAAGACTTCACTAAGAAGGTAAACATTTAAATATACACCTAAGAATGAGAGAGCTATCTATGTCAATAGCTTATAAGAAAAATCTAGGGAGAAGGACCAACATCCAAAAAGACACTATGGTATATGGCATATTTTGAAGAACTAAATGATGGCATGTATGCCTGAGCCTAATCATCATGAATGAAAAACCCAAGAATAGATGGGAGAGACAGCTAGGCCACAGATCAGATCTTGTAGGCTCTGGTAGGAAGTTAATTTTTTAAATTTCCAAGATCAAATAGAGACTTCAAAATGTCCATTAAAGGCTAGCTTAGAAGTGAAAAATGAGTTGGAAGAGAAGACAGGGAATGCTTAACATTAAAATATACTTACATAGCAAGCACATATTTTACTTTGATTTTATGCTATATATACAAAATAACTAAAGGCCCAGTGCACAGATTCATGCACCATTGGGGTCCCTCAACCTGGACCTGCAGAGATTAGGCCAAAAACAGCCCAGTGCATGGATTCGTCCAGGGCATGTCTGGCTGTCTCATTCAATTGTGATTGGGGCCATCAGGGCCAGCCAATAGGGTAGGGGCCACAGGAGATTGGCTGGCCAGGGAGGCATGGTGTGGGGGTTCCAAGGCATGTCTGGCCCACTTCACCCCGTCCGATAGGCCAGACCCCAGCAGCAAGCTAACCTACCAATCAGAGCACCTGCCCCCTGGTGGTTAATAGGCATCATAGTGACTGGTAGAATAGTCTAACACACGTTCAGACACTTAGCATATAAGGCTTTTATTATATAAGACTAGAGGCCCAGTGTACGAATTCATGCACGGGTGGGGTCCTTTGGTCTGGCCAGCAATTGGGGCCAATAGGGGCCATCTCACCCAGTCCCAATCAGGCTAATCAGGACTGGGGGAAGGAAAACAGGAGGTTGGCCAGTCACAGGAGGTTGGCTGTGGGAACGCATAGGCAGGAGTTCCTGTGTTGAACATTTGCCCCTTGGTGGTCAGTGCATGTTATAGCTACCATCCGGTTGTCTGGTTGTCTGGTCATAATGGTTGCTTAGGCTTTTATATATATAGATGCCTGTACACATTACTTTGATCCTAAATGGGAGAGATTTGAACATAGAGTGGGGTTGATTAAGCACCTCTTCTTCACCTTTCAATCTGATTCTTGTCACTGTCTTCATGTCTAAATAAAACTAAATTTTAAAAAAATATTTTTATTGACTTTTTTACAGAGAGGAAGGGAGAGGGATAGAGAACTAGAAATGTCGATGATAGAGAAACACCAACCAGCTGCCTGTTACACACACCCCACCAGGGATGTGCCCGCAACCAACATACCGGAATCGAACCTGGGAACTTTCAGTCGCTCTACCACTGAGCCAAAACGGTTTCGGTAAAACTAAAAATGTTTAAAGTTAACTGCTAAGCATCTTTTCATATATCTGTTGGCCATCTGTATATATTCTTGGGAGAAGTGTCTGTTCAGGTCCTCTGCCCAGTTTTTAGTTGCATTGTTTGTTTTTCTGGTGTTGAATTATATGAGTTCTTTATATATCTTGGTTATTAACCCCTTGTTAGAGCTGTTGTTTGCAAATAACTTCTCCCATTTGGTTAGTTACCTTTTAGTTTTGTTGATGGTTTCTTTTGCTACATAGAAGCTTCTTTGTAGTTTTATATAGACCCATTCATATATCAAAAGATATTTAAAAAGATGCTCAACTTCTTTTCAGGGAAGTGCAAGTCATTAGGGAAGTGCAAATAAAAACTAGGACGAGATGCCACCTCACACCTGTTAGAATGGCTGTTATCAACAAGGTAAGTAATAACAAGTGTTGGAGAAGTTGTGGAGAGAAAGGAACCCTCATTCACTGCTGGTAGGAATACAGCCACTGTGGAAAACAGTATGGAGGCTCCTCAAAAAATTAAGAATGGAATTACCATCTGATCTAGCAACCCCTCTTCTGGTTATCTATCTGAAAAATTTAAAAACATTTATTCACAAAGATATATGCACCCTTATGTTCATTGCAGCATTACTCACAGTGGCCAACACATGGAAACAACCAAAGTGTCTTTCACTAGATGACTATATAAAGAAGATGTAACACATATATATATAATAGCATACTACTTAGCCATGAGAAAAGATGAAATACAAGGTCCATCTATATTACAGCAACATAGATAGGTCTTGAGAAAATCATGCTAAGTAAAATAAGTCAGACAGAAAAAGTTAAGAACTGTATCATTTCACTTATATGTTGGATATAAAACTAAAAGCAATAAATGAACAAACAAGAAAAACAAACAAAAACTCATAACCACAGACAACAGTGTGGTTATTACCAGAGGGATGTGAGGTGGGAGGAAAGTAAAAGGTAAAGAGAGTCAAATATAAGAAAAAGATTTGACTTTGAGTTATAGGCACAAATACAAATGGCGTTATCACAGAATTGCACATTTGAAATATAATCTATGCTAATAATAGAGAAATGTACAAATTGTCTGGGACGCCATCACAGTAACAGTAGAGACTGAACAGCAGGCTGCGTGGGTCAACCAGGCCAGGAGAGGGTTGAGTGACGGGATGACCAAATGACTGAACTTCAGGCTGTGTTGGGCAATCAGGCAGGCAGGGGGAGGCAGTTAGGGGCAACCAGGCCAGGGGGAGGGCAGTTGAGGGTGGCCATGCCAGCAGGGGAGGGGGGGCGCAGTTAGGGGAAATCAGGCCAGCAGGCAGGTGAGCAGTTAGGAGCAAGTGGTCCCGGATTGTAAGAAGAATGTCCAACTGCCAATTTAGGCACGATCCCCAGGATTGGGACATCCCCCAAGGGATCCCGGATTGGAGAGGGTGCAGGCTGGGCTGAGGAGACCCCCGTCCGTGCATAAATTTTGTGCACTGGGCCCTCTGATCTTATATAATATAAACTTATCAGCCAATGTCATCCCAATAAATTTAACAAAAAAAAAAAAAGCTGCTGAGAAAATAACATTTTGCATGAAAGATAAAGTACTGTTAAATTACATCCTTAAAACAAAATTTTGAATCCTGATGGAGATCAGCGGCCCTTGTACACTCTCCCTGGTACGACTACCTGTTAGGTCAGGTATGACAGATAAGAGCAGGAGACCTGGAAACCTCTCACCAATTTCACAGAACCCTTTGTTGATCTACCTATTTTTATTGGTTTTATAGTATATACAATTTATTTTACCCAAAGGTATTCTTATGCACTAATACCCGGTTGTACCACCACTTTATAGAACCATGTGATCCAGCAAAATATATAATAATATGCACCAAGGGATACAAAAGAGTCATAAATGAGCCCTTGTAACTAAATTTTACTGGCGTCTCACCTGGGCCTGTCTTTATTGCCTTTTCCTTTTCAGTTCTAAGGCAACAGTCTGCCTCCTTTGTGGCCTATAGGACTCTTTGCCTACCTCCAAGACTGTACTATAGTCTAGAGATGACTTCCTCAAACATTGTCATCCTATATGTTTCACTCAGGGGAAGAAGGGTGAAAAAAAGGACAACATTTGCTGAGTTCATTTTTTTTAAAAAAATACATTTTATTGATTTTTAACAGAGAGAAAGGGAGAGAGATAGAAAGCTAGGAACATCGATGAGAGAGAAACATCGACCAGCTGCTTGCACACCCCCTACCGGGGATGTGCCTGCAACCAAGGTGCATGCTCTTGACCGGAATCGAACCTGGGACCTTTCAGTCCGCAGACTGACACTCTACCCCTGAGCCAAACCGGTTTCGGCTGCTGAGTTCATCTTTTATTTCTGATGCTATCTTAGATGATGAGAGATGATATTTCTCTCAGATAGGTTCAATCCTGCAACAGACTTTGCCTACGATGAGATTTGAAAATCAATACTTCATTGGGGAGGAAATTCTAAAGAACAATAGTAGAAGAGGAAAGAAGTGAAAGAGGGAAGGACAGGAAGCCACTGTTAGGTGTGTAATGAAGCAATTACCATGCTGAGCTCTATGCTGCTTGGGACTCTGAGAGACCATGTGCACATACATCAAGATGGGCCAGTGGAGGGGAAGGAAGGTATGCTACTTAATGCCCCACTCCCATCTGTCAATGACTGAAGGCTGAACTTGGAGACATTAACTCCTCTGTATTTCAGGCTGCAATGAACACAAGCTGAATGAATATTCTTGGGAGGATTTGACAGTTCAGGCACTTAGACACCATAGGCACATACCAGATATTAAAGGGACAAGAGGACATGAGAGGGTCCTCAACAGCTTACAGATTTTTTTTGTCATTTATTCCTCATTAATATCACCATTTTAGAGAGGCTTTCCCTGACCACTAAATTTAAAGACACATATTCCAGTTCTCTATCATTTTTTTCCTTCTTTCTGAGCCCTTATCACAATTGTTCACTACTAATTTGCTTCCTTTCTTATATATCTACTAGAGGCCTGGTGCATGGATTTGTGCTCCAGTGGAGTACCTCGGCCTGACTTGTGTCCTTTTGCAATCTGGGACCTCTCAGGGGATGTCAGAAAGCCAATTTTGGTGAATACCCAGGCCAAGGGACCCCACCAGTGCACGAATCTGTGCACTGGGCTCTAGGATGAATATAAGACCTTTGGTTATCTCTTCCCTCCCTCTCCCTCTCCTCCCCTTAGGCTTTTGCTGATAATATATATATATTTGTCCCTAAACTGTGAGGATAATGAAGTCAAGAACTGAGTGTTTTGTTTATCAACATCAGGTACAAAGTGAGAACCCAAAATGTATGGAATCAGTGAATGACAGCCCTATGAGGCAGGTAGTGTGATCTTCATTTCTAGGTGGAGATACTGACAGAAATAGCTAGCTAGCTTAATTAGACAGGCTTAGAAGGTTTTAGTAATAAAAATGGTCTATGGCAGTGGTCACCAACTGGTGCTCTGCAGAATGCTAGTGGCCCATGAGGTTCGAAGGGTTGGCGACTACTGGTTTAAGGAAACCTTTGGAGCAGCAGTCGCCAACCGGTGGTCCACAGACCACTGGCAGTCTGTGAGGTCCGAAAGGTTGGCGACCGCTGGTCTATGGGGAAAGGAATACATAGTGGAGACTTGAAGATGCCAGGATGTTTATTTTACTGGTACAATGAGTAGAGAAATGGAATGGGCAAGTAGAAATATATCTGGCCTGGACAATTAAAGACAGTCATAAACCAAAGGAATCTCTGGCCTGAGCTATTAAAGTGACAATAAGTTAGGCCAAAGTAGCCCTGCTCTGAGTAACTGGTAAGGCTTTCTCTGTCAGTACAACTGGGAGAACTATAAAATAAACCAAAAGTGACTCCAGCCAACAAAATAAGAGGAAGAGAAGGTGGGGATACCATGTGGGCTTTGAGCTTTGAAAACTAATGCTGTGTAGCAAAATGACCAATAAGGGGTCAGGTTCAGACAAAGAACTGCAGCCTATTTAATGCCTCAAGACAAAGAAAGCAGTGGTCACCTTTCTCAGGGGTCCCTCTGTCTGTCCAGGAGGGACAGAGTCCTAGGCTTAGAATTTAGAATTCGGTTTTAGAGGTAGTGCCTGCTTGCAATAAAGTTTCTGCTTGCCATAAAGTTTCTGTACTTTTTAACCTATCACCTTTCATCTGTGGCTTCATTCTTTGAAATCATTGAGACAAGAACTCAGGAATTCAGGGCATTCCAGTTCAATTTTCTCATTTCATTATTAAGACCATATTGATGGTAACAGGATTCCAATCCCGGATGGTTTGACATAAAAATCCCATACTTTTTAGTACACTATGATATTGACACCATGCTGTTTTCCTGTTTCCTGACTCAGAAAATTCAATTATTTCCTACTTCCTACATCATTAAATCTAAACCCCTCATTTGTTCTATAACCCAGCTAGTTAGCTTAGTCTTGCATCTTTAAAAAATAGTGTACAAATACATAAAAGATAAATGAAATGCTGCTTAAAACCATAGGTGAAAATGACTTGCAGGTTGCTTATTGTCAACAATTACTTTAATATGAGAAAACAGTGTGATTAGACCTCTAAATCATCCTATATAATAAAGATGTAATATGTAAATGGTCGTTATACCGTGAAGTGTAGCAACTGACTGTGTAATGACCAGATCACGGATCAGCAGGAGGGTGGGGCAGCGAGCTACAAGCAGGCAGCAGAGAGCTATAGGAGGGGGCAGGGCAGCAAGATATGAGGGGAGGATCAGGGCGGGGTGCAGGGAGCTATGGGAGGGCAGTGCAGTGGGCAGAGAGCTACAGAGGGCGGCAGTGAGTTACTGGCTACAAATGGTCTGCGGAGAGCTACAATAGGGGGCAGGGCAGCAAGCTATGAGGGGGCAAGTGGGGATAGGGGGAAGCTACAGGATGGTGGGGCAATGGGCAGAGAGCTACTGGAGGGCAGCAGCAAGCTACTGGCAAGCTACTGGTGCACAGATTCATGCGCAGGGCTACTAGTCTAATATAAAATGCTAGATAAATGTAAATATAATTTCTGGAGCAGTTAGAAGGGTGGGTGCTAGTGATGGTGAAAACTCAAGACTCTGTTTCTGAAGCCAAAATGCCTGGGACTCATAGTTACTGGTGACAGAAGAGCAAATTCTTTTTACCCATGCAAGGGGGGAGCGATTTTGCTTTAGGTGACTGAGCCTGAACAAAAACACATAGTGATACAAGCAAAAAGGAATCAGGAAGGAGGAAAGTTGGAAACAGGAGAGTAAGAAAACATGTATTCCTACCTATATTTGCTAAAGAGGAATAGATGCTTTCATTTACTTTACTGCATTGAAGCCTTAGGTCATTTAGTATGACTGTAAGGACTGGCAAAGCACAAGGAGAATTTAACATTCATTCCTGCAGTAAAGAAACTACTGAAAGAAGAGAGCTGCAATTGAAGGGAAGTTGTGGTAGAACGTGTGGGTTGATCAACACTATCTGAAGCATTTTTCTACACTGTCAGGCTCCTCCTCTGGATGTTTCTTCCTATGGGAAGATCATGCTTCCTGCCCAATGATGTTAGCCAAGATCTTATGATCAGTTTGGAAAATGGAATGCAAGACGAGGGGAAGCTTTATGTCAGCTGGTACTTTTTCCTTCTACTGTAAATCATAGATATGTGCTCCTTTTTCCTTTTAGACTTTAGAACCCAGAGAAGGCAGAGCAGAGACCAAGCCAATATGTGGCAACACATATCAATGTGAAAAATAAATCTTTGTTGTTGTAAAGCTAAGGTTTGTGGTTACTTGCCATTACAACGGTTAGTTGTGTAAGAAAGAAGTGGATAAAAGTGTCTTTCTAATTCTGGGAAAGTTTACAAATTAAAAATTGAGATCATGAAGAAAACAACATTT
Organism: Pipistrellus kuhlii; assembly: GCF_014108245.1. Lineage (NCBI taxonomy): Eukaryota > Metazoa > Chordata > Mammalia > Chiroptera > Vespertilionidae > Pipistrellus > Pipistrellus kuhlii. The sequence continues at coordinate 148,383,664 of NW_023425515.1, forward strand.
TGTTTAGAAGTTTGAATTTAATGCAACAAAAATGTACAAATGATGTTAAAATCTTGATAACATTCAAAAGAATTTGAGATATTGGGAATTTTCAAGTAAAATAAATTAGGATAAGGTAAAAATGAGTCTGAAGCAGGATTCATTTAAAAGTTCCAGAATCTCATAAGAATGAAAGAGCATTAAATAACTGAAGCCTAGATTCCACACAGATGGATCAGTGAGCCAGGGGACAGGACACCCCATGAACTTGGCTTAATGGTTGCATAGATAATACATAACACCAGAAATATAAATTATGTCTATATAATAAACACTGCAATTGATCCTTGGAGAGGAAAACATGCCTGGATAATGACTGGTCATAAAACTGCTCACCCTTTCCTGACTCATTGATTTTTTAAAAAACATAAAAAGGAATTGTGGCTATTAAGTACATATTATACTACATCTAGAATACTGTCTATATTTCACATATTGTCAAAAATAGTCATCTCAATAACTTTCCCACTTGCTATAAATGTACATTCAATCAAAAATAAATTTTCATCTTTACATATTTTAACTTTACCTCTCTATCTCACTGAGTTTTGATTGTATCTGTCAGTATACATGGTGGTTCTTCAAAAGCTGTAAACATGACCTTTGAATCAAGAATTAAATATTGAGCCTTTCTTGGTCTCTTCTTCCCTTTTCCCCTTCCCAATTAATTTTATAATGTTTAGTGAAGATTTCGGCCGAAGGTGAGAAAAGTCTAAAAAACAAAAAGCCTTAGAAAAAGCTTAAAAATCATTTTGTGGCCGGTGATGCAGGGATGATTGTTCCACGGTGGATTAGCCCTGGTAATGCTGTGTAGCCAACGTGTTATTAACAACAGGATGCCAGCAAAAATGCTGCTGATGACAAAAGCTGTCAAGTTTACTGTCAGCTGTAGTGCTTGGCTCCAAAAGAGAGTGGGAAGAGCTGATGCACCTATTGATGTCTCCTATGTTGCCTGACAGGAAACTGATAGGCATGTGACATGCCAAGTACTATAAGGGGAAATATTTTCTTGATTAAACATGGCATGTGGTGACCCACCAGAAGACAGGTAACATTATTCACTCTTTAGGCATGCAGCCAAATGGCACAGGTCACATATATTTTTGCTTTTAAAATTAAAAAGCAAGTATTTAGCTTTGCTCTTGACACTAGGATGTACAAACTCACACAAAAGAAAATGACACAAGGCCCAACTTCTAGACATTTGTTATAAATGTAAGTGAACTTAAAAACATAATTTAAATTAGTGTTGCAAAGGCTTTCGAGGTAACATTAATTCAAACAACTAAAACACATAAAGTGCATTCAGCCTTTCCTCTGGCCTATACAATACTGGAGATACTTTTAAAACCTTTGAGTGCACATATCCCCTGTGTACTCATTTGAAAATAAATTAAGCCAACTCTTTCCAAAATATCATGCTCTGATTAAACAGTTACATTTTCTTTAATGAATCCAGAGAATCTTCCAAAGGGGCTAGAATGACTTTGTTGTTTTCAGGACTTTTATTTCATAAAAATAATTACTTATTCTACATATAGAAACAGCCTCACGTGGATCAGAGCTTTGGTCCTTAATGGATTGGGCCATCAGCAAACTCCCAGGAACATCGCTTCATAAATACATCATTGGCTTTAACATGTTATCTATTTACTGACTCCTTTTCATTTAGTATAGGTGATAAAACAACAAAAATGGAAGTGTGTGTATTCTTTTTAACAAAGCTGTCTTCTGCTATTCATTCATTCAATGAGGAAGTATTTGCCAAGCATCACCATGTGCCAGGCACTGGGCTCAGCGATGTGGACATAACAGAGGCACAGTTCCTATCTCCACAGGGCCAAGAGTCTAGCGAAGCAAAATTCACAGCGTGACATTTTATTACTACTGTTTCTGCTTTGGGGGTTATTTTATATTATTCCAATGAGCCTGAAATATTTGAAATGCATTAGCCAAACTAACTGATAAGTTGTTCTTTTAATACACTTCTTTATTCCTTTATATGAATAATCTGATTTGACAATTTATAGAGGAAGTTTCTTGAGCTTTGGTCTGTATCTTTTATCTATCATTTGAAAGCCACAGGTACAGTTTTATCTAGTTTAATTAAGAAAAAACATACCTTGACCCTAATGCAAATAACTTGTGGTTTTACAGCTGGAGCTGTAGAGGGTCAGAAGTCAAGGATACTAGAGGGTAATAATAGAGGTGTAGCCACAATGGGTCCTGGGAGGACCATGTGCTTCAAACTAAATTGGACACCTCCTGTGAGGCTGTCTGGCCAACAAGGGTTCCTTCCGTCTTGAAATGGCCTTAATACACACACAACATGACCCTGAACTTGGGGCACAACGATATGACAAACTGTGCTGGTCAAATTCTCTCTCTGCTGAGAAATAAAACTTGAAGTAGAGAGACACTGACTTTGAATCTTGGAAACTGAGTCACTTTAGTACTGTTAGAATAGTCATGGATTCCTACTGCTGAGTTCCCTAGAACTTTCTGGGCCCCTGTCCCCTTTTTCCTCTGTTCCTTCTTTCTTCCCTCTTGGCTTGAGTGAGAATTCTGGATGTGTTGCCAAGCACCTAGATAATTTTTAGGGACTATCATTGCTGTTCTCTAAAGTAGAGAACCAGTCTCACAGGTAGAAGGCGTTTTTACCTTCACTGGTGTATTCTGGTTTACCAGATGAACCCACAGGCAAGAACCTGGAGTTGTATTGTATTTATTAGGGTCTGCAGGTGTTGCAAAGACATTTAGAAAAGCTATGTATCTACAGAGGCCTGAGGCAAGTTCTGCCAGTGAAGGGATTTTATAAGAAAAATAATGAAAATTATTCCTCAAATCAGAATTTTCTTTTAACATATCTCAGGAAGAATTCTCTAGCTGAGCAAAAGCTTCCCTGTTCCTTAAAGTCTCTGCAGCACCCTCTACAGTCTTTAGAGGCTCTAAAAGAGTTGTTATAAAGTCAGAGAGGTGAAGTGGGTGGAAGTGAAAATGGCTGACCACACCTTGTCTTGAGTCAGACGGAGCACTATATTGATGGGGTGGGGACGTGAGGGGAAAAAAAGTCTTAAATCTAATGAAGATTAGAGCATTGATCAATAATTTGGACTAAGAAGTCTAAGGAAAATTTAAGTCTGTGTTTTCTGACGCAATCACAGAGCTCTCTATTCCCTAAGAGTGTGTCAATGACATCAGGGAGAGGGGGTTATTATTCCCCTTGAAATGTGCAGAGGAAGACAAAAATATAGTTGTACCTCAATTATGTCATTAAATATGGTTGTTCAAAATCTTAATTGCTCAGGATGTCTAGAATGGAAGCAGAATGCAATGAGTTTGGTTGTAGGGATAAGAAACGGTTATATAAATTTTGCGTATTTTTTTTTTGTGTTCCCGAGTACAGAAAAAATAGGACTATCAGATGGAGTCTCAAATGATGAGAGGTTTCTTGTTGATTTACTGATGGCATGTCTCAATAGAGCCTTTGCTTTCTGTGGCATGGTTTGGAAGTCATTGCGGATCAAATGTTTTGACAGGAGGTCAAGTTTGTGAGGTACCAGAGAGGTGGCTTCAGCATAAGGAAGTACTGAGGGTTGAAAACTAAATTAAACTCTCCCATAGAGCAATTTCAATGAAGTTATGCTGCTTCATGGACATGCAAGTTTTACTGGAAGTAGCTCTACGGGTTGGCCTTTCATTCTGGAACAGGTGTTCTAGGTATTGATGTGAACTCATGCCATGTCAGACTGACTCCTAAGAACTTCTGCCAGAGCTGCTTCATGGTGATACATGCTTTGGAAGTGCAAACTTGTTTGGGGGCAGACTTGTTTCTTACTTCTCAGGATTCCACAGGAGGCACTTCCCCTAATCTTCCTGGACTCTTGACCCCTTCTCTTTTCCGCGGATGTGGAAGGAGTTACCTGAGTGGCCAGTTCTGAAGAACTGAGCATAGCTGCAGCACTCAGGCCTTACCCTCCGTCCCTTCTGGAGCCTCACTGGGAACACTTGATTTGGCCACCAAGGACTTGCTGTAGAGCAGCAGGCCCCAGAGATGGGGCTAGCTGGATTAAATCTTAGGAAGACCTTTGTAACTGTGCACTTGAACTACATCCTCCAATATCAGTTTTATCAGTAATATATATATATAAATGGAAAAAGGTATATTTGGGTGACTCAAGTAATGACTTAAGAAATTTCTGAGGGGATCCATGCATATGGCCATGGGCTTTCAGCTTTAGTAAGTGGGTCATGCAGGATTTGACTTGACGATTTATGGAGGCTCACAGCAGATTTACTCCCAAGAAAGTGGTTGTTTTGGGGCAGATGGGACTGTTTTATCAACACTGCCTTGATCCTGCTGACCTTCATGGATGCTGGCCACAGTGTTTGAGTTCCTGATATCTGATCTTGAGCTCTGGGCTGGATAATCACACAAGCACTGTCCCTGGCTTTATAATTCAGAAATCTTTCATTGTGGATGTGCCCACAGAAGGGTGGTGAATTTGATTAATAAACAAATTAACATTAATAAAGAGCCCTTACAATGAAGAGGATCTTCCCTCTCCTAGGTGAAATTGAAAAAGATGACAAAAGTTATTGAAATTATTTTCTACCTAAAGACTATGCAAAGAAATAACAAAGACTGTTTGGAGCACTTGGTCTTTAAGAACTGAGTTTATGTAAGGTTTCCAAAATAAACTGAAGTAGTGTTAGAAGAAGCATGCTACAGTTTTATTATCAGAAAAGAAGAAGTAGAAAAATAAAATAAAGGAAAACTGGCTGTTTACTTTGGAGGAAAAGAGAGATTTCCTTAGGAGAAATCTTGAGATTTTATTGAATGCAAAATAGAATTGGAATCTTCAAAGTGAAGAGAAACAGATATGAGAAAGAAATGAACAGCGCCAGCTCTGACTGATTTTAAAGAGGCAAGTAGAAAAGCAAGAGATGTGTCAGTGTTACCAAGTCAAACAATTGTGACTGGTGCCTAAAGAAATCCAATCAAAGCAGAGACAAAATTTCAGAGCCTAATCTAGAATGAATCTCCAAGAAAAACTACCGATGATGTAGCCTTGTCAAGCTGTGTTTCAGGAGTCCAGTGCAATAGCAGTGCAGAACTATAACTTGAGGAATGGGGACACTATACCAAGTGTCTAGAAAATCTGGACAAATCTAAGGCCAGAAGGCAGAACACCAACAAAAAATATTTAAAGAATTTTTAGGTGAGTTTCAAAATAATAAAATTACTAGAGGTGAAGGTACAGGTATTGCCTTGCTGTTAAGATTCTAGAAATTTATGGGATTAGCATTTTTAATTAAAAAATAGACTTTTGCTGATTTTAGAGAGAAAGGGAGAGAAAAAGAGAGATAGAAACATCAATGATGAGAAAGGATCATCCATCAGTTACCTCCTGCACACCCCTCACTGGGGATTGAGCCCACAACCTGTGTGCATGTACCCTGACTGGGAATCGAACCATGACCTCCTAGTTCATGATCAACCACTGAGCCATGTTGGCTGGGCTAAATTCTAATTTTAAAGGAGAAGAAACACAATGTGCCTAATTCTGTAAAAAGAAAAATATAGAGTAGAAAGAAATTCTACTCAAGGCCTGCCTGGGATAGTCCAATGTTGAGGATAGAAAATTTCTTGAAAAGACACATCCTCATTAAGTCCCTGAAGGCACACATTTCTGAGCTAACAACAACTGTTTTGGGGGTCAGGAACATGAGGAGGTTAATTTTCCAGATTAGAAAGCCAAGAATGACAGCAATGCACCTGGTGATGGCCACTAGGGCTCCAGAAACAGACACCTGCTTACCTCACTTTTTAGAAGCCATGCCATTAGACAGATTCACATTCAGTCCATCACTGGCACTCAAAGGGGAAAAGTTTCTGACCCCTTGTACTGCTAATGCTATTCTGGTTTGCTTTGTTCTTCTGGCACTGCTGGGCTCTTGGTTAGACCCTATGGGTGCTGCCGTCAGGGAGAGAAGGTACTTTTCTGGAATCCATAATGTTGCCTTCAGGGAAGGCACAGAAGCCACTGGGTCTGGGCCTCCTTAAGCCGTTGGATGGAAGGTACAACAACACAGGGTTTCACTGTTGCCACAATTAATACCAGATAGTTCTGCCTGCCAGGGACAGCAGGGCTAGGATATCCTAGGGCCTCACTGTTCTGCTGCTGCAGGTGGATTGAGAGAACAGGCTTTTTGTGTTTTTTATAATTATAATTATGATCATGATGTCTTTTGACAATGTGATGTAGGTTTCTCTGGCACCCACTCCAGGAACGTTTGGAAGATGAAGAGAAAATCCAAGGGACACATCACATTGTCTTTCCTCCAGTTTGGAAATCCCCACCAGTCTGTCTTCATTTTTTAAGCTTTCAGAGGCTGTTTTATCATGGTCTGTTGAATAATTTTTAGAGTGTTTAATTGAATTTTGAAGGGAGGAACAGGGAAAGGTAAGACCATGGTATCTGTTTCATAATTAGAAGTTTTCTCTTTTCTTCTTTCCTCTCTTCCTCTTTCCCTCCCTTTTCCCCTCTTTGTCTGTTCTTTTTTCCTTACTTTCTCTCTTTTTTGTATTTTCTCCTCCCAACCCCACTCCCATCTTTCTTATTCTCAAGCTGGTGTTCTTTTATTTTTAAAGTAAAGTAATTGATTTTTTCATTCATTCTGAAATATTTGTTAAACATCTCCTAATTCCAGGCACTATGCTGTGTGTTGTTGACATAAAGATAAATGAAACAGATCTTGCTTTTCAAAGAACAGATAATGTAATTCTAAAATGTTTGTCTGGATGTATTTGGGTGTGGCACTAATTTAAATGGTAAGTAGAATACACTTTAAGACACTTTAATATATAGTCAGATATTTTCATAACCTTGAAAAATATATTTAATTAAGTATTTGATTATATTTTTCCCTTTAACTTGCTCTGATTTCTTTCTTAGGACAGTTTATAATTCTTAGGTTGTATTTTTATATTTTATTTCTTTTGTCATTATATCTCTTCATATTTATTTGTGGGTCATGCTTTCATGGACTTCAACTATTTGCTCCTCCAATTCCTAGTATGTTTACAATGTTAATTATTTTATTGACTCCAGTGGAGATTTCAAGTCTGCTCTTCATGTTTAGTTTTTTTTTTTAATAATTCCTTTCTCATCAATGTTCATTTTTAATTCTCCCTTTTTCTTTCTGGAAAAAAAATTGCTATTTTTCCCATATTGTTTACTTTGCAGCTACTTTCTAAAGTACTTACCTTCTTGTGATTATTGAAAAGTTTAACAGGTTTGTATTTTTTTCCAATTTTTGTGTTTATTGCTTTCCAAACATATACTGTTATTTTCCAGGATATATTTTGTTCTCCGGTTATATAACATTATATATATATTTTTTTTTCTGTGTTCCTATCATGAATTAAAATATCACCCATGTGGTTGTAACACAAGGGCAAGGGAATAAAGTGCGAGATGAAAGTGAGGAAAGTGAAGGGTAGAACCAGACTATGCAAAGTCCTATAAACTAAGTAAGGCTTTTGACTTTCTTGAATGAGCAATGACCAGAGAATCATTTTAAGGAGAAAGTGTTCAGAACAAGGTACAGGAAGGCCACTTACAGAAGTATCTGGTAGAATCTTTGAATTTCCACAGAGGAGATGATTGCAAACAGCCTCAAAACATACTCAGAAGGTGGAATTCCAGGCCTCGGAATTACAGTGAATGTTAGAGGCTAAAGGAAGAAAGGGTATAAAAGATGGCTCCCAGATTTATGTTCTTTGAACCAAAATAGTTAAGAGCTCCTAACACTCACTCCAAAAACACTGGAAGAAGCTATAGTTTGGGGGGAAAGATCATGGATTTTGTGAGTTTGAAGCATAGGCCAAATACACAAGAAGCTATGGCAAGTAGATATTTGGATATATTGGGTGATGCATGGGTTGGAGGTATTATTTTGTGAGTCATCTGATTACAGGAATAACATGCTGTGGGTGTAATGAAAATGTCTATGGAGAGAGTATATTTAGAAGAAGATTTCAGTTTTCAGAAATTCTAGTATGTAGTGGCTAAAAAGAGAAAGTTGCACATACAAAAGAATAATCAAGGACAGAGGAAAACCAGGGCACGTATTATATTATGGTAACCAAAGCATTAAGAATTTTCAAAATGAGGAAATGATCAACAATATTAATTTTGGATAAGAAGTTAAGTAAGAAGAATATTTTTTAAAAAATGCTGGAAGGATTTAGCAAGTGGTAGCCAGAATTCTAAGATGGTCCCATGGTCATCACACCCTGAACCCCAAGTATTCAAGCCTTATGTAATCCCTTTCCTTTGGATTGGCAGGATCTGTGACTTGCTTTTAACCAACAGAATATGAAAAATATGATGGTATAGTTAAGTTTCCAAATCAGTTGACTGCGAATTAATCAAAAGTAAATTATCTTGAGTAAGCCTGGCTTAATCAGGTAAACTCCTTTAAAAAAAGAACAGGGCCCTCCTTGAAGAGAGACTCCTCACTGGCTCAATGGAGTGAGCAGTCATGTGGAGAAAGTACATGTAAGCAAGGACTGCAGGAGGCTCGAAAGCCAAAAGGTGGCCTCCAGCTAGAAGTCAGCATAAAGGAGGGCTCCTGGTCATAAACTATAAGCAAACAAGTTCTGCCAAGAGCCTACGTAAGCTTGAAAGTGGATTCTTCCTGAGATGAGCTTCTGAGGAGACTTCAGCCAGGTATGACCCCTGAGGCAGGGAACTAGGCTAAGCCCTACCTGGACTCCTGACACTCAGAAACAGTGAGATTATACATTGGTTTTCAGCCACCCAGATTGTGGTAATTTGTTACACAACAAGAGAAAACTAACACAACAACATAAAGAGGTTGTCGGTGTTGTGAATGAAAGCTATTTCAGTATAGTGACTGGGGAGGAGCCTGATTGCGTGGGTTTGGAGGAGTGAGTGGGAGATAGGTACATGGAGTGAGTGTGTATGACTCTTTAGAAAGGTCTGTCCGGGATTAAAACAAGAATGTGGGAATGTAGCTGAATGGGTCTGTGGTTTTGAAAACAAAGTTTTTAATTTTGTTATTCAATGGGAAATAACTTAAACATGTTTAAAAATCTGTCTTTTATAAGAAACAACTTATTTTTACTTAAAGTTTGCTTTGCTAGATGCAGCATAGATGTAATTCACATGAAATAATTGGTTAAGACTTGTGTTGATTAAAATATTGTAAAGAGTATAAAATATTATGAAAAAAGGCAGTTTGAATCATGACACTTAGTAAAAAACCTTCCTATATGCACTGTTTCTAAATGCAAGAGGGCTCTCCTTAAATCTAGAGGATCCTCTGTCTGAGTTAAGTTCTATTCCTTTCTACTCTCATTAAAGGGGAGCCACTACCATTTCTATTTCTATGGTGATTTTCTAAGGTGACAGTTTTCCACCGGAGTTGACCAAATCTTTGTCTATATTCTGTATTGAATTTGTAGAATGACTAGGAAATAAGTATGCCATTGTGTGAGACAATTTACTATCTAATGCATTTTTATTGAACACTGCTTTAAGAATTTCAGCTTTATGTCATTTGTTAAAAACCTATACTCCTTGCCATGCATTATTGTTTCTAAAAATAATAGTAGTAATTTCTATGAATTTTAATTTCTGCAATCAGAAATGGTTTATTATCCTCATACAGTTTGTAATAACAAGAGTAGAGAAAGAGAGGAAAGAAAACCACAACTTGCTATCCCAGGTTCTATACTAAGTAGTTCGTATACATATATCCATAATTCTCAAAACAATCCCATAAGGTAGGGTCTACCTTTTTTCAAATAAGTAAACTGAGTCTTAGATTTAAAAAAATACAGAGGAGAGAACCAAGATAGCAGCATAGGTAAATGCCTATACTTGCTGCCTCTCACAACCACATCAAAATTACAACTAAAATACAGATAAACCACCATCCAAAACTGCCTGAAAGCTGGCTGGATGGAAGTCCTACAAGTAGAAAAGCAAAGAAGAAATCACACTGACAGGGGTAGCAGGCGCGGAGGCATGCAAGGATCTGGAAGTGCATTATGTATACTGCTTTTTCAATTGGGAGTGATATTGCCTCTGTGTAGGTCGCCCATGAGGAGCAAGAGGTTCCAGCCCCACATCAGATGCCCAGCACAGCGTTCCAGAGCTAGGAAAAGAAGTTCCTGTAACTGGCTGTAAAAACCAGTATAGATTGGGGTTCAGTGACATAGAGGCTACTGGAGACCCAGCTATTTCTCTTAAAAGGCCAGCGCAGGAACTGAACTTACCAGGTCCAACTTCCTCTGAGCTCTAGTACCAGGGTAAGGTTCTGGGGAACAGAGACACATAGGAAGAGAAACTGGAATGTCTGGCATCAGGGCAAAAACTCAGGAGCGGCTTTCTCCCAGATAGAGGTGCTTGCAGGATCATTGCTTCTGTGCTGGGACCTCACTGGTCTCAGGGCTTGCTGGCAGGCATTTCTATTTGCTCCCTCTTGGTGATTCCCTAAAACCCTGCCCCATCCAATTTGTAGCCCCACCCAACCTGTGTGAAGAGTTTTTTGCATATGAATGGCCTGTCCGGGCAAAATAAACTGCAACTGGATTAGGGAACTCAAATCTACCAATTTAAGGCCCAAGACCCAGCACCAGCACCAGCCTGTCTTCCTTCACAGCTGAGCCTCATCTGGGTACTTCCAAACCCAACACAAAGAGGAGAAATCTGCAGCTCTTTCTGTATCTCCTGCCAGGTAACTCCAGGCAGTGGCAGCCTTTGCAGCTCCCTGGAGACCCAAGAGCCAGTGTACATAGTGGTCAGTGTCAGACAATACCAGGGGCAGACTCAGTGTGCACCAAAGCCCCACAGAAACAAATCCTGGTTCATAGGCATGTCTCCTGCACAGCAGCTCTCCTACTGCAGTTGCAGCTGGACCCCATAGCAAATTGGCCTGGAGGTTCATTCCTCCCAGTGACACCAACAGCAATCAAGGTTCAACTACAAAAAGACTGTACTCACAGCCCACAAAGGGGTGCAATTAGAGCTCCCAGCTCAGGTGACTTGGGGAGGCTGAGCTACTGGGCCCTCTAGGACACCTATTACACAAAGCTACTCTAACAACTCAAGAAGACATAGTAGCTCTACCCAATACATAGAAATAAGCACAAGGAAGAGCTAAAATGCAGAGATAGGGAGGAATATCGCAAATAAAAGAAAAGGAAGAGAGTAGACTACTGGATATAGAATTCAAAACTATGGTTATAAGGTTACTCAAGAATCATCTAGAAACCTCCAAGGGACATAGTGAGACTTTCATCAATATTAGTGAGAATGCCAAAGCAATGGGGGAAAAAACAGTCAGAAATAAAGCATACACTGACTGAAATAAAGTATAATATTCAGGGATTGAACAGTAAAGTAGAGGATTCCAAGAATCAAATCAATGATTTGAAATACGATGAAGCAAAAAACACCCAATCAGAAGAAGAAGAAGAAAAAAAAAAGAATCCAAAACTATGAAGATAGTGTAAGGAGTCTCTGGGACAACTTCAAGCATACTAACATTTGCATTATGGGGTTGCCAGAAGGAAAGAGTGAGCAAGATGGTAAAAATCTATTTGAAGAAATGATGACAGAAAACTTCCCCTACTTGGTGAAAGAAGTAGACTTAGAAGTCCAGGAAGCATAAAGAGTTCCAAACAAAAGGAACCCAAAGAGGACCACACCAAGACACATCATCATTAAAATGCCAAGGACTAAAGACAAAGAGAGAATCTTAAAAGCAGCAAGAGAAAAACAGTTAGTTACGTACAAGGGAGTACCCATATGACTGTCAGTTGACTTCTCAACAGAAACTATGCAGGTCAGAAGGGAGTGGCAAGAAATATTCAAAGTGATGAATAGCAAGTACCTACAACCAGATTATTTAGAATTGAAGGTCAGATTAAGAGATTCACAGACAAGAAAAAGCTAAAGTTTATCACCATCAAACCAGCATTATATGAAATGCTAAAGGGTATTCTTTAAGAAGAGGAAGAATAAAGAGGAAAGATAAAAAATATGAACAAAAAAATGGCAACAAATACATATCTATCAGCAATTGCATCTAAAAATCAAAATAAATGAATAAGAAATATAATGTACAGAATAAACTGGTGAATAAAATAGAATCAGAGGCATGGAAATGGAACAGACTAAGGATTCTCAGAGAGAAGGGGGGAGGAGAAGTTTGTAAAAGAATAAACAAAGATCTTATATACCTATATGCCTTAACTATGGACACAGACAACAGGGTGGGGAAGGCCTGGGGCAGGGGAAGGCAACTGGGTGAAGGGTGACTGACATTGGGGGAAAAAAGAGGGACATCTGTAATAATCTCAACAATAAAGATGAAAGAAAAAATATTGAGAATCCTGTAGCTGTATCATTAAGTTCACACAGAGAATAAACTCTACTGTGATGACTCTGAAGTCAATGTCTTAATTAACTAATATGATAGGCTCCTTCTATTCTTAAAGATGGCTTCTTTCTTAGGACTTCAATCCTGTCCTGTAACAGGACAAAAACTATTCATTATATTAACAAGGAATACTTAAAACCTCTCTGGAAGAGAACAATATTTTATCATTTCTCTTTTCTCATTATATCATTCCAATAGTCAACCCATCTGAGTTCCTGCTGTGTTATTTCAAAAATGGCACGACTGCCACAATTCAATTGATGAGGTCTTTCTTGTTATAACACATGCATCAGTTATATTATGTACCGTATATTAGACTTAACTCTGACATATGCCTATATTAACTCTGAAGTATCTCTACAATCAGTAGTCTTTTGCATCCATCATGATTCAGTATCATCTGCAGCCAGTTATCTGACCCAGGCTAGTGGTTTTCAAACTTGAGCTTGCATCCAAATCTCATGTAGGGCCCCTTCAAAACACACAGATTACTGGACCTGACTCTCAGAGGTTTTGATTCAGTAGATGTGGGTTGCAGCTCTTAAAATTTGCATTTCTAACATGTTCCCAGATGCTGCTGCTGGTGGTTTGGAGACTACATTTTAAGAATGACTGGCCCATGCCACGTTTCAAAAAACTTTTTCTATAAATAATCAGGTAAATACTTTTGACTTTGTGGGCCAGGTAGTCTGTGTCACAAGTACTGAACTCTTCCTTTGTAGTGCAAAAGCAGCCATACACAATACCTAAGTAAATAGGAGATGGCTGTGTTTCAATAAGATGTTATTTATAGAAACAGGTATCAGGCTGGATTTATTCAATAGATCAGTTGATCAACCTCTGACCTAGACCAACTCAGTACAAGAGGACTGAAAAATTACTTTGTATATGTTAAATAGTAACTCTATAAGAATCAATATAGATTTAATTACAAAAATCCCTTCTAAATTTTTTTTATAAATCTGCAGAACTTACCAGATACTAAGTTGATTGTGATAAATTAGCATAAAGAAAAAACCCCAAGGCTTTCTCATGTACCCAATAAAAGATGCAAGACCCTATATCTTATAGCTTTTGTTTTAAGATACCGTGAGCTCAACCTTCATTTTGAAATTTTAGTTTTAATTAGATATTGTTTCTAGTGTTAAAGCTAAATCTACCAATTAAAAGAAAACTAACATTACATTGAATAATATAAATACCAACCGAATTAGGTTGTCCATTGACTTTATAATAAAACAGAACAAAGAAAAAACACTCAACTTGCCATGAATGTGCCCAGATTTAATGTACTTGGTCTTTACTTGGAACAGTGTACTTCAAACTACTTTAAAATGCCAGTATAATCTTAAAAGTCTACTAAACTGTACATGCCAATGAACCCACTGCATTAGCTCTAGACTTATAAAATGTAAGTTCCTGGAAAAGGACAAAATTGAGATAAATGTTATCTTAATGGAATATAATTTACTTCCAAGAAAATAATTATATTCAAATACATGAAGAAAGTTAATACTGCAGGTCATTTTAGAAACTTAAAATGCAAATAATATGTCAATCATTTCAAAAAATGCTAATGACTGGAAATATTTAAATTAAACCTCCCCTGACAAGTATATACACTAATATGCAATAATATGAAGAAAGAATAAAATGAGTTTATGATGAGATACAAAACTTCCATCTTCCAAAATATATTCCTAAATGGGATTAAATCCAACATTTTTCTCTGTTCAATGGGTTTACTAAAATATTTACTACTAGATATTTACTTTTTAGTCTAATCCAGTGGTTTTCATAGTCTTCAGGTTTGTTTGTTTTTTAAATGTTGAAAAAGCTTTGTGGTCAAAGGAAACTAGAGGATGTTAATTTTAAACTCATTTCAAAATGATTTTTAACTTTCAGACCCATGAGAATTATTAATATTCATGACATAACTATCTAAGAAAGATATGGTAGATTGTGCAGCCTTTTCCAGTGTCTTTGGAAACCCAATTATCAGTATAGCATCTTAACAATGTTTTTTTTAGGGTCTGAATCTGTGTACTCTATAATAATGTTTTAAAAATAAATTCAATTTGATGCAATAAATACCTATTAATTACCTCTATTTTTTTAAAAAATTATTTAAAGATTAACCTTTTTATTTTACAATGCTACTCATAAAAATCTATCTGTAATATAGTTTATCCTATTAAAATACTTACACTCCTCTTCAGGCCTCTTCCGAAGTGCTGCACGAACTTCTTTACAAGGACTTCTCTGATATTGTGGGGGATTCCTTCCCCTTAGTAGGCTCTCCATCCTATAAAAAAAGAATCAAAAGAGTATATTAATATAGAAATCTTCATAAATTTTGAGAAGGTAAATGGTTTAAATCAAGAGTCAAGATTTTAAGTATCTATAGAGGCTTGTTAGACAACATCGTTGAGTATGTAGCAAGGAATAATATAATAGGGAGAGGCAGAAACTGTGGTAAACTGACAAGTGTTTGACTTATCCAAGACATTGCAATTAAAAAAACAGTAAAAATACCATGTGGACACTCATATACTCATTCTCAGATTAGAGACTGATATAGACTGAATGTTTGTGCCCCCAATCCCAAATTGACATTAAACCCTTAAGACCCAATGTGATGGTATTGGGAGGTGGGACCATTGGAAGATAATTAAATTTAGATGGACATTCATGATGGAATTAGTGTCCTTAGAGGAACAGAAAGAGAGGCTAGAGATTGGCTTCTCTCTCTCTCTCTCTCCCTCCCTCCTTCCCTCCCTCCCTCCCTCTCTCATTAGAAGGTAGTCATCAGCAAATCAGGAAGAGGTCTCTCACCAGGAAATTAATCTGCTGGAACTTTGATTTCAGGTTTCTCAGATTCCAGAACTGTGAGAAATATATTTCTGTGGTGTAAGCTACCCAGTATGTGGCATTTTGTTATGGCAGCCCTGATGACTAAGACAGAGACCTATTGACTGGAGCGATTACTTGTAAAGAAAACAAATTTATCAAAAATAGCTCACCTTTAGAAAAAAGGACATATCTTTCACCAACAATTGGAATATCAGTTTCAAGAGAAGAATGGCTGATTTTCTTTCATGATAATGGTTAAATTGGGAGGGATTTTCTAATTCCAATAATTGTGACTTCTTGAAAAAGTGGGTTAATATGAAGTGTACTTCTCAGTTACAAGTGATATAGCAATGCTGCAATTCAGAATATAATAATAAATGCATCAAATTCATCTTGGATTAGCATTTTAAAAAATATATATTTTATTGATTTTTTACAGAGAGGAAGAGAGAGGGATAGAGAGTTAGAAACATCAATGAGAGAGAATCATAGATCAGCTGCCTCTTGCACACCCCCTACTGGGGAAGTGCCCCCAACCAAGGTACATACCCTTGACAGGAATCGAACCTGGGACCTTTCAGTCTGCAGGTCGAAGCTTTATCCAATGAGCCAAACTGGTTCCGGCTGGATTAGCATATTTAACAACATGTACTCTGTGATCATTATTTTCAGGTTTCAATAAACCATATAGTTTTGTACTACCGATGTAGACTCATTTTAATAAAAGTAAAAATCTACTGAGTGCTCAGGATTTGAAAATTCAGAACAAAACTATATTTATGTGTCATTTTAAAAATATAAGTATAGCTTTTTAACATCTACTTAATTATTCTAATGAAATATCACTGGTTTTGATAACTGTGCTGGTTGATAGCATGCATACATTTGAAAAGCACATACTTGTTATGGGTAATGATGATGGTGGATATTCTATGGTAGTGGTACAGATGATTGTACCAGAGAGGAAAATTAGGACAGGACAATCCCATAAAAGCATTATGTGAATAATGTAAAATATGAAATGAATAACCTTTTGTACTGTAATATAATACCATTTCCTTAGGAAACTGTCACTGGTTCTTAAAAACACTTTTTCAAATATACTTCCTGAAATCAGTCCATTTATATGTAGAAGATGTTATGTGTGTGTGTGTGTGTGTGTGTGTGTGTGTGTGTGTGTGTTCATATGTTCACTAGAGGCCCAGTGCATGAAATTCGTGCACGGGTGTGTGTGCCCTTCAGTCCAGCCTGCACCCCCTCCAATTTGGGATCCCTCGAGGGATGTCCGACTGACCGTTTAGGCCAGATCCCAACTGGGGCTTAAACGGGCAGTTGGACATCCCTCTCACAATCCAGGACTGGTGGCTCCCAACTGCATGCCTGCCTGTCTTCTTTATTGCCCTAACCACTTCTGCCTGCCAGCCTGATCACCCCCTATGCACTCCCCTGCCAGCCTGATTGATGCCTAACTGGTCCCCTGCCAGCCTATTTGCTCCTAACTGCCCTTCCTTGCAGGCCTGGTCACTCCTAACTACCCTCTCCTGCAGGCCTGGGTTCCCCCTAACTGCCCTCCCCTAAAGGCCTGGTTTCCCCCCAACTGCTCTTCCCTGCAGGCCTGTGTCCCCCCTTTATTGCCCTTTCCTGCAGGCCCAGTTGCTCTCAATTTCCCTCCTCTGCCAGCCTGGTCACCCCTAACTGCCCTCCCCTGCAGGCTTGATTGCCTCAACTGCCCTCCCTTGCAGGCCTCTCCCAATTGCCCTCCCCTTCTGGCCTTATCTCTCCCAACTGCCCTCCCCTGCTGGCCATCTTGTGGTGGCCATCTTGTGTCCACATGGGGCAGCCATCTTGTATGTTGGAGTGATAGTCAATTTGCATATTACTCTTTTATTAGATAGGATGCCTATGTATATGCAATTCAAGAAAATATTTTTCAATGTGCAATGTAACTTGAACCTTAGTTTCATGTGAAGCTCATTTCAAGTGAAAGAAAAAGTTATTTCTCTTGAGGTTATAATAATATAATAATGTGAAACCAAGTGAAAACATGAATTGTTTATTATATAATTTGCTTTAACACTATATATGGGGAGGAAATTAAGTTTCTAGGCCTGTCCCTGCAGTTTCACCAGGAGGCTTAACTATATAAACAATATTTCATAAACTTTCTAGTTTTGACTCTTGAATTAATTCAATGTACAAATAATGGATTTCCATGATTAGCCAATAACAACTTAAGTGAACTAATAATTATTCACTAGTATTTATAAGCTCGAGATCATAAAAGGCAGCAAAAATGACCTGCACATGCAAATGTCTACATACAATTGTGATGTAATTTTAGAAACCAATTTTACTCATCATGTCTACACTCTGATGAGGAATGGTAACTGTTATCCTGGTTGGAAATCTATGTAAACCACTCTCTTGAATAAGCTATTCTTTTTATATCTCTAACCATCAGTATGTGAAAACAAAAATGATCTAGTTAATGTCCATTTAACTATGTTTGAGGATTAAGTCATAATAAATGAAATATGTTATAAAGTACTAATAGGGCTTCAGAACAATTTCATCATGTGTGATATTGGCAGCAAAGATCCCCAACTCAACTCCCCAGATGTCCAAAGGTTGCTGTCTGGAAGCTCAAAAGCAGATCTACAGATATGCAAGTTAGATATGGAGCACAGCCTGAGTGGGCCTAGGTTCTGTAATAAGACAACCAGGTTTAAACTCTAATTCTGCCTTTAAAGAATGACTTCAGAAAAAATTTGTGCTGTGTGCCTTAATTTTCTCATAAGTAAATGGGGATAACAGCCACCTTCTAGGATTGTTGTGAAGACTAAAATATGTTAGTACCTGGCCCGGCTGGTGTGGCTCAGTGGTGGAGCATTGACCCATGCACCAAGAGGACTCCGATTTCCAGTCAAAGAACATGCCTGAGTCGTGTGCTCAGTACTCAGTACGGGTTGTGCAGGAGGTAGCAGCTTAATATGATACCCTCTCTCTTCAATGTCTCTATCTTTCTTTCCATCTTCTATTATCTCTCTCTCTAAAATCAATAAAAAAACATACTAAAATTTTAAATGGATAGTATGTTAGGAAACATGAAAACTTGGCTTTATTCAATAAAGAGTTATAATGAATAATCATTGAATCATAGAAATAATTCCACTAGGAGGCTGAATAATTGAAATTCTACTATGCAATGCATAATTTACTTATGATGAAGTTCTTATTAAATATAATATCTGTTAACATGTACTTATATAAATAGCATAGATATAAATATAGAAATAATACTACACAACTATATGTGTGTATGTTGATCTCTTAATTACATGTTGATTTTTGATTATTTAGCTATTTTCACTGAAATGTTTGCTTCTATTCACGACATTTTTGAGAATCACAAAAAAACAACAACCAAGGGCCAAAAAAACTCACTATAAATTATATCAATATGTACCACACATTAATAGAGAATAACATTTTAAAACAGTATTACATGTCCTTTTTCTCTGGATTGCTAAATGATATGCCCAGTAGAAAACACTTTGAATCAAATTAAAAGTTTTACAGAGCAATGTTTATGTCTAAACTACTATATAACTGTGGGACTTCCATCTTCTTGAGACTACACGTCTGGCTGCTTGAACCATTCTACTGGTGTCATCTATGATGTACAGTTTGCATTAAATGGTCAGACAAAATAACCAACAATCAAGTCTTGGCGCACAGCCAGGACACAGCAAAGGAGCTATTCTAGCTACTCTCAAGTTTGGCAAGACATCAGCAGGAGTGTGTTAACAGTTCCAGCAAGGAGAGATTAAGTGTGATGACCACAGGCAAAACAGATGCTCTAACAGCTCATTGAAGAGCTCTGAAAAGTGCAGCGTGTATGTCAACTGCTGGGAAGAAATAGAGGCAGCCAGAATGATATTTAAAAAAGTATAAAAAACCAAATAGATTATGAACAAAGGTTTCCACAACTCTCCTAAATTAAGTTAGTTCACAAAAAAAAAAAAAAAAAAAAAAAAAAATCACTGGAGGGGCTTTAACAAACACAGATCCACCATTTCCAAAACTAAAGATTTTCGTTCAGGAGTCTGGGATCAGGTCAAGGCAGATGTATTTTTTAACATTATCCAAGTGTGTCTACTATAGTCTTATATAATATTTACATTTGGAACCCATGTAAATAAAATATATACACTTGCAGATGTAGGAGAGAAAAGTTCAATAAATACATTACAAGAGATAGTCATATGCTGATACAGAGATAAGTAGAGAATCTGGGTTGGAGACTGCAGTTAGAACAGGTATTATAAAAAATGAAGAGTAGCCAGAAGAATGGTATAGTTAAAGGCTTTCCAAGTTGCCTGGAGCTCAACCAAATGAACCTAAAGGCTGCCCATTTAGAAGGTTGATAATCTCAACAGTGAAATACTTTCCTTCAGTAAAGCTTGGTAGACAGTGGGCTAAGAGAATAAGTTGGGTTGGTGTAAAATTATAGATTGGGTTGAGGATGAAAAAAGAAAATAAAGCTTAGGTGAAAATATGATTGAAATGAATTTATACAAATGTAGAAGGAAGATAGAGAATGACAGAGTCACTAGGAGATAGGGATTTGGAATAAAAGAATAGACTTATCAGATATAAGTAGTATTTTTTAAAAAAAATATGTTTTATTGATTTTCCACAGAGAGGAAGGAAGAGGGATAGAGAGCTAGAAACGTAGATGAGAGAGAAACATCGACCAGCTGCCTTCTGCACATCCCCTACCAAAGATGTGCCCACAACCAATGTACATGCCCTTGATTGGAATCGAACCTGGGGCCTTTCAGTCCGCAGACCGATGCTCTATCCACTAAGCCAAACCGGTTTCAGCAAGTAGTATTTTTTTAAATGTCTATTATGTGCCAGTTGCTATGCTAGGTTCTTTATATATAATAGTATACTAGTGGCCCAGTGCACTGATTTGTGCACATTGAAGGAAAATTAATTAGAAGATTCATATAGTAATTATGTTACTGCAAAAAATTACATGTCAAAATAGTATATATTAATATAGTATTATAAAATTAAAACATGCATGCAGTTGGCGCCAGTGAGAGCTTTATACGTATCACACATGCACGAGTCAAAGTCTATTTTTAAATTGCCAGTGAGCATCATATGTACCGTCTAATTGGTAGGTCAGACAGTCAGACAGTTTGATGGATGTATGGTCAGTCACTTAGCCTTTTATATATATAGTAGTAGCCCTGTGCAGAAATCCGTGCACCACCCTTTCTGTGGTGCGTGGGCCGGGGGATACAAAATACCCATGTGAGGGGACGAGACCATGCAGGCCTCGCCCAATTTCCAGCTGGGAGGAGGGAAGGGAGGACTGTGGGGAGGGGACAGTGGCCATGTTCTTTCTACCACCATCTCCAAAGCCAAGGGTTATTCCAGAGAAAGGAGGTTGGGATGATCATGGGGCAGGAAGTGAGCAAAAACCTAAGGAGGGTAAGAGTCAAAGCTGGGAGGGAGGAGAGGGATTCAAACGAGTAGGGATGGAGACAGGAGGGCTAGAGAGGCATCTGCACTTGTTCCCTTCCCCTTCCTTAACCCTCAGTAGCTCTCTTCCACTCTCTTGTACCTCTCTGCCCGCTGCCCAGCCCTCCTGTAGCTCTCCCTGCACAATAGATTGCTGTCCTGCCCCCTCCTGTAGCTTTTCACCACCCATTTGTAGTTTGCTGCCCCACCCTCCTGCAGACCCATGATCTGGTCATTACTCAAGGCGTAATGGATAGCTATCTTATCTATTCCATTCTTATTATATTCAGAGATGTTAAGTAACTTGATTAGAATATTACAGCAAGTAAATGCAATAATCAGGATTTTAATCCAGAACTGTCTGACTCAAGAGTCCATGCAATTAACTACTATGCCAGCTGTACAATAGAACTTTCTGCAATGATGTAAATGTTTAACATCTGTGCTGTCCAATACCTTAGCTGCTAGCCATTTTCAGTTATTGAGCACTTGAAATGTGGCTAGAAGGACTAAGAAACTGGATTTGCGAGTTTGAAATGTTATTGCATTGTAATTTATTTAAATTTTAATAGCCACATTTGACTACTGTAGTAGATAGCACAGCATATCCAGGAGCCACTATTCAGCACATAATTGAGGAAAATACAAATTTTCACTGGAGATTTCTGAATTTAAGTCAGTAAGAGCAGGGAAGTAAAGTCTTCGAAAATTGCTCCACATGAAGGTCTTTGCAGACAAGTGAACTTACTAGTAACGCCTCACTGTAGAACTAGCTCACAGGAACTCCCTTCTTGCAGAAACACACTTTTTCATGCAACTATGGTTTTTAACTGTGAAGCTCTCCTAGCACATCTACTAGTAAGTCCCTTGAATGCTCACTTAAAACTCCTTCCTACCCAGGGCCTGGATATATACTGCTTTTTTTGTCTGAATCTATTCGATCTTAATAACTACTAATCATTACTTTGACCCCTTTACCAATTAGGGCTCCAAATATGATTCAACCCCACAGTCTGAAGTTTTCCATTATAGCACTCATAACAAATTATAATTATATGTTAGTCTTCTGGAATTTCTGCTTAATGTCTGCCTTCCTCTTGCACTGTAAGCTTCATGAAGACAGGGACAGTGTCAATTTTATTCTGCCATCTATTGCAGGAGCTTAGTACAGGGTTTGGTATTCAAGAAGTATTTCTTGTTTGAATGAATTACTTTCCTTAATCCTGCCCCAAGGGCAAATATATGTTCTTGTGATCACTGGGTATGAGCCAGGTAGTCAAACTAATGAGTGCCCGTTCAACAATGTTGTCGTTCTGTTGCCCCTGACCTGAGTGCTTTCCTTCAGCCATTCACTGGTACCTCCTAACACTTTCCTAGAAGACCATCACCTTGCACTCAATAGCAGCCTCTCACCATTGCTCTCTCCACCAGCCTTCAAGGGTGACCAGTTATCAGAAGGCAGGTCAATCCCAGATTCCCTTTGCTGCAGGGCCTAGTCCTAGGGGATTCAAGGGGAAAGGTGGGAGGAGTTCATTTGGGAGCTGCTCTCTTCCATGTGAGACAACTCTGTGGGGACCAGGTGCCCCTACCAGTGGGCAAGGATTATAACCAAGGAAAGTGATTCAATCATGACATCAAGGTTTTTTAAGTCACCAAAGATACTGAAGCTATTTTTCCTCCCTTTCATCAAGATTATATTTGCTGCATTGTGAGTACATCCCAAACTAAAATATATATAGTGCTTACATGGATTTATTAGATAAATTGTCTAATTTATTTTTTTAAATATATTTTATTGATTTTTACAGAGAGGAAGGGAGAAAGATAGAGAGCTAGAAACATCGATGAGAGAGAAACATCGACCAACTGCCTCTTGCACACCCCCTACCAGAGATGTGCCCGCAACCAATGCCCCTGACCGGAATTGAACCTGGGACCTTTCAGTCCGCAGACCAATGCTCTACCACTGAGCCAAACCGGTTTCAGCTAAATTGTCTAATTTAGATAAGCCTAAATTAAGGTCTGTATACAAGCAATGAGTATTTGCAAGTCCTTCTATTTTGTGTTCTGTAAGCTCCTTAAGAATTTTTATTCAGTAAAGTGAATATAAGATAAATTAAAAAGAGTAAATATCCTTGACTTATTAGTTTCTAGAAAAGTAAAAATTTTAATTGTGCTTTGATAATATTTAACTGAATAATCTTGAACTGAACAAGTGCAGACAATTTTAAAAAATGAGATTGGCACTTCTTGAGCTTTTATTGAACTTGATTATAAGCAAAATTGGACACAATAAATGGTATACCTGTAAATAAACACAATTGCTTATATTTAAATTATCAATAAATATGACTAGGAAGCTTAATAATATATAGAATAAAAAATGGTAACATTTGTTGCCTTCAAATTTGACAATGAATGTACAGAAGCATTTTTGTTAAAGTACAAAGCCATAGAATGTTGACTATAACCTGAAAATTTACCCTTTTAGTCTGGTAAAGCAGGTACTACCTTTCCATTTGTCAGAGTCCAAAGATTAAAACTATACCATCTGACAAAAGTCAAGCATTTTTTATAGCCACTTCATCTTACATCTTATCCCTTAACAAAGTATAGACTATGGTCATAAATATTTAATGAATGAATGATAGAATTCTGCTCTTTTCTGGTGGGAACATTTAGAAGATTCTATATTTATATTACAAATTTTACCTATCCTTGGGGACCAATTTTTTAAGTCCTAATTCCACTCAGAAACAAATCCAATGACTTTACATACACTCAGTGCTTACCTTCTGAATCTTCTTTATTGCATCTACTAAATGTTTGGAAGAGTAACCAGTGATTTTCCAGCTCATATTAGTCTCCATTTCAATGTTTGTGTCCTTTACTCACATAGATTCTAATCCATTTGAGGGCTCTAATATCATAAAGCACAGTTGGCAATTCTGAAGTAGGTATTAATTCATCACTGTTTGTAGATGAGACAACAGGAAGTCTGACAATTTAAGTGACATGTGAAAATAACACAGCAGCAATTTAAGTGACATGTGAAAACCAGAGTAAGGACTTGAACTTTGGTCCTTTGACTCCCACAGTCCAGCCTTCATTTCACAATGCTACTAAGCACAGATATCATTGTTTATTTTTTACTCTTTCTGATGTCTCAGAGAGTAGGATTCTTACCATGTGAGTCACAGATGGTCAAGAAATCTTCAAATAATAGTATTGAATATCAATATTGTCACTTTGACTTATACTCTGGTAGGTTTTAAAACTCAACAGAGTTTAGGGATTAAAAAATAAATGTGTGCTTAACCATGCATATGAAAAAAGGAAGAATAAGATTGCCATATTATTTTGGAAATAATGATTAATAGTCTGTCTTGCCCAGAAAAAGAAAAGACTAAGAGGCAACATGCTGTGACCATCCATCCTCACGAAGTTATAAAGCCATGTGACCTCCCGGTATACTCCTAAATTTCAGAATTCCTCATTTGGCTTAGAATTCAAGAAAAAGAAAAAAAAGAAAAAAAAAAGAGTTGAAGCAGTGGAAATGCTCTTGCTTTATTACTGAGCTATATATATATATATTTTCTTTTAAGGTAAGTTGACCCTGAATTCAGCACAGTGAACCTAACCCCAGACTAAAAATATGCATACATATTAAACATACAATAGCTATTTAAAAAAATTGCAAGTGTTTCTGAAGATCAATTTGAACTGCAAATGACAGTACAAAAAATAATCAATACCCATTTATTTCAGCCAGATATGTTGAGTTGATAGTTAATAAGGACAAGCTGAAGTTAAATGGCAAGATTATTGTGAAAAGAAATCACATGTCAACTATGCTTAAGCTGCTTAAAAGGAGAATAAAATGTTTAACAGAAAGAAAGATAGATGGTATACTGTTGAGCTGGGAGAAAGTCAGGTGCCTGATTTTGTAGGGTAATGATGATTTACCAAAAATATAAGAATCATCTTTCATGTCAGAGAGGAAAAACTTGTTTTTGCATTGCCATATCACACATTTAGGGAATGACAAACACAATAGCAAATTGTTTTAACCTTTCTCCAAAAAAATATAATTTAAAGTATAATAGATGCATTATGGGCTTCTTTAGAATCTAAATGATAGTAGTCCCTTTTCAGAGATTTAAGGAGTGTAAAGAAAGTAGAAAAAACCCCAAATTAGGACACTTCCTTCCTGAGGTACCTGTGGTCATTTATAATGCTGTATAATTTACTCTATATGGTTGTACCAAACAATTACTGTACAAAAAGTCTATAAAATTAATGAGAAGAGCATGTGTAGCAATTGGAAAACAGTCAAGCTCCTTATAAATTCAGGAAGCACACTATTCACAAAATTCTAGTTTTTAAATTGAGTTATTTCCTACTTATGTGATTCAGTGGTTGAGACCCGATTCATGAGTAAGGAGGTCACAGTTGCATTCCAGGTCAGGGCACATGCTTGGGTTTCAGGCTTGATCCCCAATAGCGGGTATGCAGGAGGCAGCCAATCAATGATTCTCATCATTGATGTTTCTATCTCTCTCTCCCTCTCCCTTCCACTCTGAAATCAATAAAAAACATATTTTGTGTGTTGTTGTTTTTTTTACCCACCCACACAGTAAAGCTGTATCAGAAGTCTGTTATCTTTAGGAAGGCATTTTATTAACTAACTGAATCAATATAAGAAATAGTAAGCTCCCCTTAGTGAAGTTACATGCAAGATTTAGGAATGTGTTTATCACTAAAAGACAATCAATTAAGTTAACTAAAATTCAGAGTTATTCTCTCTTACAACTATGGAAATTAAGTGGATAAATTGATAGAAACACTTGTCTACAAAAGTGAATAATAACCACAGGATGGCAAAAAAAATGTAAAGAAGATTTAATAAGAAATCAATAACACCCAAAATACTCTCAAGAGCAATAACAGAGTGGACAATGTAGAAGAACTACAGCAGTTTAAAAATGGTGAGTATACTTAAAAATGTCCTAATGTTAGATCTACATAATTATGCAAAGATAAAACTGATACTAAAAAACACAGGAAAAAATGCCAGGTGCTTTAAGAATACTTCCACACAAGTTGTGATAAAAGATTGCACCTGGACTATCTATCTATCCTTATAAAATTTAATAGCATATTAAACTAATTTTTTAATTTATATTTTGAATAAGGAGAAATATAGAAATGAAATATAATTGCCTGCCATCTAGAAATTAATACATTTATTTAATACATTTATGGGATAGGTTTGATTACTTTTCTTTATTTCCTCTTTCCCCCCCCCCCCCCCCATTTTAACTTTAAAGGAAGAGGAAAACACTCATGTCAGAATTTGGGTCTCAAGGTTTTCAGTCAACATTTAAAAAGTGAGAAGACTAATGCCACCGACTCTGGAAAACCTTCTATTGTATAATTTCACCCACCTACCTAGTTATCTACCGTCTGTCCTATTGCAGGGTCCTACACATACATCTTATCACTCCAACCCACACCAAAAACCCTGGAGGACAGAAGTTATATCATCCTGGAGAATATAGCACAATTAATAAAACACTGCAGAAATTAAATATTCATTTTTAGGGGATTGACTGAATGATGTTAGAGATAAAGTATGCCCAGTACAGCTCTGATGTTATCTACGGTTATACAACATCCATATATGTATTATTTATGCCTCATAAAGGACCTGTGGGTTTAGCATTTTACAGATGAAGAAACTGAGACTCACCTGCCCCAGGTCAGCAGCAAAGTGAGTAGCCGGATTTTTTGATTCCTCCTGATCTTCTCACCTGGGCACAGCTGCCTAAATGAGGCAACTACTCTGCTTGTTTCCAGATCGTTCCACTTGCAATTGGAGCTTTCTTAAGTCTCAGATAAGGGACTACTATCATATCAAGAAGTTGTATAGATGCAGGGGGAAAAAATGTGTATGGATGGACTGAAATTATTTGACAAGAAAGACATGTATTCCTTTATCAAAGTAAACTGGGTAGAGGTGGCAAATATGGATAAATATTATTCTTTCCAAAATGTGCATCCAGACAAACATCACATGATCTCACTTATTTGTGGAATCTAATGAACAAAATGAATTGGCCAACAAAATTAGACCCGAAGCATGAGGCATGGAACAGACTGACATATCTTGATGTAGGGTTAGGGGGACAAGAAGAGAAAAACCAAAGAACTTACATACTTATAGGCACAGCCCATGGTCATGGGCAATAGGGTAGTGAAGACCTGGGGATAGGGGGCTAGGGGCTGGGATGAGAGGAATAATGGGAGGGGAAAGAAAGATATGTATAATACTATCAACAATAAAAATATATTTTAAACCCCCTAAAATGTGCATCCACATGTAAACACACATGGCGATGTTCAAGATAAATGGCATCATAGTCTTTATCATCTGGAGATATGAAGACAAAGTTCTTACCTAGACTTCTGCTGCCTTCAGCCTGTTCTCCTACCTCCTGTCCCTGATGAGTCTCAGCTGTGGTTTTCACCCACAGGCCAATGCTTCTCAGTCACTAGACTAAGACTTCAGATTTGTGAATGTTAGGACACTGTTCTTCCAGTACATTTTTAAAGAGTTGTGGTATATGGTGTAAGGCAGAGAAGACACTCAGCATTTTGTTTAAAGTATTAAGTGTTATGATTAATCAGGTGAGTTCCGTTTGATGGTAATGATTCTTATTGATGAGAGAAAGCTCAGAATATTTATAAATTCTAGAATGTGTTAAACCATAAATACTTTCAATGTTCTTGTATTGCGTACTGAGAGAAATATGGAACATGCTGTACCTCTAACCAAAGTAAGGAGTCAAGTAAACATCTATTTAGGAAGATGGGTTTCAGGAAAAACCCAATTAAGTTCCTATTTGAGACCGAGTGAGTACCAAAGACCCGTAACTACTCAAATGGACAACACATAATTACGTGCTAATTCTAGGAACATTTAAAATATCTGTTTGCATTTTCTAAAAATGCATGGGGTCACAAGAAAGGATCGCAACACAAGTTACATAGCAATTTACTCCTCACCTGGAATTTCTCCCTCTTTTCTTTCCCACTACACAGCCAGACAGTTTTCCTTTTCTTTCCTTTTCTTTAACTCCTTTTGGCTTCTTTTGTGAGTAAGTAAATGTGTTATCCATTAAAAGAATGTTAGACCATGCATTCAATGCTTCTGTGTTACAACCTTGCTTCCCTCTGGTCTATTCTCAATTCAGCAGCCAGGGAGGCATTTTAAATCATGAGTCAGATAGAGTCACTGCACTGCCCCGCACACTCTGAGGACATCCCCTTTTACTCAGAGTCCTGACCTGGCCTAGAAGACCCTTACTGTTCTGCTACTGTAACATCTCCCCCTAACCTTGTCTTTCCATCTTCACCAATCCACTGGAACAGAGACAGTTTGCTCCTGTCTCGGGCCTTTACTCCAGCAATGTTCTCTCTCTGGAATGCCTCCACCTTAGTCTTATTCATTCAAATGTTACTATTTCAACAGCCTTTCCTGACCACCACATTTAACACTGCACTTTGAGTAGCTCTCCCCAAATTTCACTCCTGCACTAACACTCTGATTCTTCTTACCTGCCCCCCCCCCTTTTTTTTAAGAAAATACTTATAGGAAATATCTTATAGAAAATATCCATGTTTTCCTTTAGCCCAGTATTTATAATACCAACTTTTAACATTGTGAGATCCTCCCTCCCCCCAACTGGTGGGCGGAGTTATGACATTACTGGCATCAGAGACAACCCCAAGACATTGAACCACCAATCAGCATGTACCAAAGTGTTCTGGAGCCCACCCTTTTCTGTTCCACCCTGGGTCCAACCCCGTTCCTGTTCCCCTCCTCAAAAGGCTCCCCCAACTCTCCACGTACTGCTCTCTCCATCTCCATCTGTGGAGGCAGCACAGCTGGGTCCTTTCTCCTCTCCCCACTCCTTTAATTCTGATTTCTCTACCTCCATAATGAGTCCTGCTCAATACTAGGGGATAAACTTTACTTTAATACATCTTGGTGGTCAGTTTTTTGCACCTCAAACCTTACAAACGTAATTTTAATCTACTTATCTGCAAGATTATTAATTGACTGTAAAAATTCACATGAGTTTTGAAAAGAATGTACATTATGCAAGTGTTGGTAATTTTTGTTTCTATTTATCTATTAACTAGAGGCCCAGTGCACAAATTCATGCACTGATGGGATCCTGCCAGCCCACTCCAATGGAGGCCATCAGGGGGCAAGCTGCTGGGGCAAGGGGCTGTGGGAGATTTGCTGACCGGCCCCACCCCTGATCAGGGTGAGAGTACCCTCTGGGGTGCAGGGCTGGCCGGGGTGAAGGCCAATAGGCATTCCAGTCATTCTGCCATTCGGTCTATTTCATATTACCTTTTTATTATATAGGATTAGTGAAAGAAATGTGAATACTTCCCTCATATTATGGGGAGTTTACTCTTTTCTGCTCTTAGTTGTACCATATTTTGCTGTCTGTAGCAGCAAACTTATTATTATTGCATATGTAGAATTTATAATATCCTGATGAATTGAACCTTTTATTACATAGTATAGTGATCAGGTAGTGATCATAACAAAGCTGTTTGACTTAAAATCTGTTTATTTGATAATATAGTTTCAAGTGCTCTCTTGTATAGCAATTGGTTAGAATATCATTTTCCATACCTTGAATTAATTTTTTGTTAAGGTTCCTTGTATTTAAGGTAGTTGCTTGGAAGTAAAATGTTACTGTACTTTTTAAATCAACATATTTTCCAGATTTTAGTCAGAACATTTTATTTGCATTCATCTGACTTTACTGATAATAATTTGGAATAATTTATATGATTTTATTTTGCATTATTTATACAGAGATTCTACTTTTCTTCTTTCCCTTCTTTTGAATTGAGGTGTGTTTTTTTTGTTTTGTTTTGTTTTGTTTTGTTTCTGTTTTCATTCTATTTTTTTTTTTTACTTCTGTAGAAATTATGATTTTTATGTTTAGATAAAATTCACCTATTTAATACTTGCTTACTATTCTTTATTGCATCCTAGACCTTCTACTTTTATCACTTTCCTTCTTCCTGAAGTTCACCCTTTGAAATTGTCTTTAAAGTAAGTCAGGAGATTTTAAACCTCTTAGTGGATAGAGTGTTGGCTAGTGGACTAAAGGGTCCTGGGTTTGATTCCAGCTGAGGGCACATACTATGGTTGCAAGATCCTCCCTGGCCCAGACCCTGGTTAGGATGCATGCAGAAAGCAACCAATCAATGTGTTTCTCTCTGTCTTTCCCTCTCTTTTCTACTCTCTCTAAAAGATAAATGGACAAATATCTTTGGGTGAGCATTAACAAAAACAAGACAAAACCAAAAAAACCTCTCCGCTATTCATCTGAATATGTCTACATTTTGCAACCCTTCCTGAGAAATAGCTTTGAAAGATGAGAATTAAATGTAGATAGATACCTCCCTTCCTCATAGCTCATTGATGGTATTATTTCCAACTTGCAACTCCCTTGTTGCTATTTAAGAAATCAGTTAGCACTTAAATTGCTCTCCTTTGGTAGATATCTTACTTTTCTGTCTAGTTGACTTTATGATCTTTTTGTCATCTCTAGTGTTTTTCAGTTTCACTATGATACTGCCTGAATTTCTTTTTATATTGGGTTTGCCTTTTGGTCTGAGGTATATTGTCTTTTAGCAATTCTAAAAAATAATACATTTCATCGTTGAATATTTGTTTTTCCTTGTTAGTTTGTTTTCTTTTTAAAACTACATTTGCATGTAACTTGGGCCTTTTATCCTCAACATCTCTTAACCCACTGCGCTGAGAAGTCTCTTTTTTGCCGCCCCCCCCTTTTTTCTTTTTAATGCCATCACAGTGGTCATTTTAACTATTTTAATGGCCTCTTCTTTGTTTTTATTTTTAAATATATTTTTATTGATATTGGAGAGAAAGGAAGAGGGAGAGAGAGATAGAAACATCGATGATGAGAGAGAATCATTGATCAGCTGCCTCCTGTATGCCCCACACTGGGGATCGAGCCCACAACTCAGGCATGTGCCCCTGACCAGAATCGAACCTGGGACCTTTCAGTCCATAGGCCAAAGCTCTATCCACTGAGCCTAACCGGCGAGGGCCTCTTTTAGCTCTCCCAATCCTCCCTTCTTCACACTGCTCTGTGTGCTGACCCACTAACCTGTACTGTATGTCTTGCAGCAACCAAGTTTCTTGACTGGCACCAGGTATATTATTATAAATCTACCTGGTTATTTTTATAGATTCCTGTTCTTTTCTCACATTTTAATTCCTTACTTCTTGAAACACAGACATTTAAGAAAGCTCCAATATCTGAAGTGTTTGTAGTATGATTCTTCTGGATCTTGTTTCTGCTGATCCCTTGATTTACAGTGCCAAGCTTCTGATGGTTTCTGGTTCCTTTGAGTGTTTTGTGATTTGACTCAATGAGTTCATTTTCCTTGAAAATTTTATCTTTGAAGTTCATATCGGAGTGTATCCTCAGAGAATATCTAAGCATTATGCTCTGACTGGCTGAGCATTTCCAGCCACTGACACAGAAGCTCAGGATTCCTACAGTTTAGCAGATACCCTTAGGGTAAGATCTAGTTTC
The DNA here is from genome assembly GCF_014108245.1 of Pipistrellus kuhlii. Lineage (NCBI taxonomy): Eukaryota > Metazoa > Chordata > Mammalia > Chiroptera > Vespertilionidae > Pipistrellus > Pipistrellus kuhlii. The sequence continues at coordinate 148,415,235 of NW_023425515.1, forward strand.
AATTCTTACTACTTTCCAGGATTTTCTTTTTTATTTAGCTTTTGGCTACTTTCTAAATTTTTATCCAACTCAGCAATTTGTTTATATAAATATAATGTATATTTTATCCACATTATTTAGGTATTTTTTATGGGAAGGTACTTTCAGGGTATTTAGTACTCCATGCTGATAATAAAAGTTATATTAAAAAAAAACACCACAAAGTTAATTATAATGATGATATACTTTAGAAGGGGTTAAACAAGTTAGTGGGAATTACTTAGTTCTACATGTTATTCTGAAGTAATTATATAATACCTAAAAGAAATATCTTGAGGCACTGCTAATTCTATACATAAAATCATTCAAAATACAGAGCCATTAAGATCCCAATAAATTGTTTTAAACAAATAATTATAATATTCTTGATGAATATTTATATTTTTAAAAATATTATGATTTGTTCTTTCAGATTAATCACAGAGTATAAAATGTCAGGAATACTTGTCACTATTAGAAACATACAAATACTGGTGAGAAATTAGGTCAGTGTAAATTTGGGTCAGTAGCCAGTATCTCTCCCAAATGCATAAGACTTACAATGCAAGTTTCTAATTTTGGGTCTATGATTGATTAATTTATTTTTACCATAATCAATCACTATTATGTTGTTTCTAATTGAAAAGTTATATCTCCTATTTTCTTTTTCTTTCTTTTCCTATCCTTCCTTTTTAAAAATAACTATAATGTAGTAAAGGAACGTGGTAGTTATTTCTTGATCCTTTTCATTATATTGTCTCTAAAATAATTTATCTCTACTAGAATTAATATAGATATTTATTAGCACTAATCAATCTTTAGAACTGAACTTTGTTTAACTAAAAAAAAACTTTTGAAAGACTACTGTACTTTCTATACTGAGATAAATGTTTGCACTATAAGATATGTTAAATAACTTGGAGTATCTTATCAGGAAACCAGAGCCACAAGTGGTTAATATCACAATTTTTAAAAAAGAAGGCTCTTTTTCATCTATCTATTACTATATACTGAGTAAGCTTAATGCCATTTTTTTCAAATGTTACACAGCAACAATCTCTTTGATGTTTTAATTAGAAAATCACTTGCATGTTAAAAAGGAATGCACTATTCTATGCACAGGTTTTTAATTAGTTCTCTTGACATTTACTGCCTTTCTTACCCTCTGTTCTGTTTTCCAGCTCAGTGGTTCCCATATTTTGGACTGTGAATGATAAAATTCTCAGTAGGAAAATGAGAGTAATAAGCAATGTTTTGAAGTTTGCATTAAGCAATCTTTTTTGGCATTAAAATGTTCTTTCTCATAAAATTATGTTGATTCTAAATGGTAAGTTTATTATTATTAGTTTAATAAAATGTCCCAATTAAAATATCATTGCTTTATAAAATTCCAATATCTGGAGAGAACTGAATTTCTAGACCTTGGGAAAGATATTTTGGGAAAACATGGCATTCTTGACCAACTTGGTAAACTGAAGGTTGATGATGCCTTCACTCAAGGAAAAATTGCTTTTGAGAGCTATCTGCCTGGTAGCAATATTATGATAAGCACTATAATATGCAGCAATGAATACTAAACCAAACAAATACCAATAACCAATATACATCATTAACAGTCTTAACAAAACCTACTTAAAGATGTAGGAGAGAAAATTTGATTTTCCTTTTAAATCCACGTCAATTCAGGAGGAAAGTCAGAAGATAAAAATGACAACAAATTGAACAATCTTTCATGAATGTACTTTCCTTTATAAAAAATTTTATTTTCTCATTCTTTTAGCAATACTATTTTACACAGGGTTCTCTGAAAATAATCAATCAGCTATTTTGCTAGTATTAAGTAAAATCTATGTTTGCTAGCACTGAATGGCACAATTTCAAATTTATTTATTTATTTATTTATTTATTTACTTACTTACTTACTTACTTACTTACTTACTTATTTATTTAACCTAGAATAGCATTTTCTTCCGCAGTGGCTAGCATTGCATAAATAGGCATTGGTAAAAACATAAAAAGTTAAGTAAACAGAAGTATTAATAAGATATCATATGTCTATTTGTGATCTAATCTGAAATAGCTTCTCATCACTAAAACTAAGTTTTTGCTTGACTTTATACTTAAATAATATGTCCTCTGTGCTTGTTAAAATAATAAGGTTCTTGATCAGAAAACCATGATGTATTATGTTGGGAGCAGTTATAGGATTAAGCCTTGGACTGACCTACTGGCAAAGTCAGCAAACAAGTCCCAGCTTGGAGGGCACAGTCCTCTAAGCATAATTAAGCTTGATCTTATCAATATAACTGCTCCCTAGATCTTTCCTAAGTACAATAGCTAGTGGGTTGTGGGAGGGGCAGCAAGTGCTGCCAAAACAAGTGAAACTTACAACAACATTGTAAATTACCTTGTTTGTCCCTGATTATAAATAAAGCATCAGCTTTGCAGTCTGGATCTGTCCTGTGGTCTCAGCCGGGTACAGAAGATCCACCTAGACCCAGTTTTTTCTCTTTGTCTGTCATTTCTCCATCCTTCATTTGTCCCAGCTCAGGCTCGCCAAACCCTTGGCTGTGCTGGCGCAGCACAGTATTACTATAACAAAAAACTATATATGAAAGAAAAGTGATCTCTAAATAGATTGTGTTATGAACTAAATTGTGTCCCCACCTCTACCAATTCATACATTAAAGCCTTCACCCCTACTACCTTAGAATGTGACTGTATTTGAAGAAAGGATGCTTAAAGATATGATTAAGTTAAATCAAGCTGTTAGGATAGGCCTTACTTCACCCTGACTAGTATCCTTATAAGAAGAGAAAACATGGACGTACCAAGAGATGATAGGACATATACACAGAGAAAAGACCATGTGAGAACCACAGTGAAATGGTGGGTATCTGCAAACCAAAAAAAAAAAAAAAAAAAAAAAAAAAAAAAAAAATCGCCGAAGAATTTAAACTTATTATCATCTTGATCATGGATTTCTTGCCTCCAGAACTGTGAGAAAACAAATTTCTGTTTTTCATGCCACCGATTCTGTGGAATTTTGTCATGACACCCCTAGCAAAAGAATACAGATTTTGACCTCACCAATGTGGGTCAGCTGAGTGGAGCATGGTTGTCAGGTACTACAAAAGATTGTGGGTTCAGTTCCCCATTGGGGCTCATAGGGGAAGGCAACTGATTAATGTGTCTCTCTCATATTGATGTTTATATCTCCCTTTCACTCTCTCTAAAATCAATATCCTCAGGTAGGATTAAGAAAAAAAGAATACAGATTTTATTTCTATTAACCTATTGTGCTAAAGGTTAATTGTATTTTTAATTAACCAAATTTTTATGGTCTGACTACTGCCAAATGAGAAACTGTCTGCTGAGCTTGCCTCTCACTTGGGTTGAGATAGGAAAGACTGACTGTTCGGTTTGGGTATAGGTCAACATTAAAAAAAAATTATAATCCTGTTTTAATACAAAAGCTTAACTCTTAAATAATCTCTTCTATAATTTTGGAATTTTACATTGGTATTAAATACATTTTTGTGGGTAGGGATTTTTTAAACAAAGTATTACTCTGGTCAGTTATAATTTTTGCAAACACAAAGAGTGATACTTTTCACAAGGGATAAATCAGATAACCAAAGCTGGGGTAGTGCTGGAGGTAACTTTATAGATCAGAATCATAGCTTCCCTTCCTATTGAGAGATATCTATTAAAGAAAAATAAAAATGAGAAACATTGACCTAGAATGTTACTGTGCCTTAACATTGTTCATTGCAAAGTACTAAACATATTCATTTTACTTATCTTACATTCAGTTATTGAGAAGCCTCAATATTCTGAATTATAGCTGAGACTATGCAAGGAAGCCAAAAACAACAAAGTAAAAACTCTAAATCTCCTAGCAGCAAACTTTGTTCTGAAAATCAAATGAGGTTCTATGTTCTACATGCTTCCAGGAGTACTTGGTGCTCAGTGAGCGAACAATAAGTGTGAGACAATATTACTGTAGTATAATAGCAATATTTGTAATAATTATGTTTAAATCTGAGGAAAAGTTTAAATTACATGTATTCTTTTATTAAGAAAGGCAGTTAGACATGTATAAAATGGTTAGGGAATTTGTCTACCAAATACCACTCAGTAAAATGGATTCTGAGGCTTAATACCTCAGCTTCAATTGATAAGCTAATAACTAAAATATATTGAGAATGTATGATTATAGGAATTACGTAATTCAATTAATACTCTCAGAATCCTAAGAGTAAGCATTTTACAGAGGAAGACATACCTTGCTCTAGAAAGCTGTGGAGACAGAATTTGAATTCAGATCCTCTGGCTCTAGAGCCCACACTCTTGACCAAGAGAATTGGACAACCTTTCTTTTAAAGCTAAAATGTATAGTGCCAATATGATATCCCATTTAATACCCCAAACAACATTATGAGGAAACATTTTTCCCCTTGATAAAAATTTCATTTCCCAATTATGCTGGAAAAGTGAAAAGTTAGCCTAATACACAGATGGGTAACACAGAGCCTTCTCATTATAACAAACGGGGGTAGCATCTTTCACCTAGAATATAATGTAAATGGATCCTTTGGAATTGTGGATCCTGGAAACAATATATGTTACTGTTGGCATTCACTAGACAGAACTATCAACTCCTGAGAGCAGTAACCCAGCCACATTCACTAATATAGCCTCAATGTCAACCTAAATGGTTGGCAAAAATTGGCATTCAATGTTATGAATATTAAATAACAAATACTGGCTGGCATAAGATTTTGAAAACATAAGACCTGAAGTTCAAAATAATATTTTAGAGGTACTGTCACCTGAAAATATATTAGTCATTCAACAAAAAATTAGCATTTTAAATAATGTGAATTAATTCAACTACCACATTGTTTCAAATAGTCTTAATCAGCCCTAGTGCTGTAAGCTCATGAAACAAATGCTATATAAGATTTTCTATTTGCAGAATAATTCATCACACCTTATTAACATTCTTGAAACGCATGCATTTTGTTTATGCTATTTCACAGTTTATTACTAAATATATTGGGTCAACTTGATAGTTAATATACCATCTAATAAATTTAAGAACTAAAAATTTCTTACAGCAATGTTTGAGGGCAAAATTTCAAACTTGAGAAATAATTAAGAATGTTTCTACTTTGGTGGTTAATGCTTCAAATTCTTAGAAGCATTCCAGTAGATGCCTTACACTATTTTTTCCCTTCTTTACTAATAGAGCCTCAAATTTATTCAAGGTGGTAGGCCTCTAAATGTTAGAATCATCCATCTCCCAAACTCCTTTGAATCTAAGGGTGGCAATGTGACCCACTCCAGGGTAAAGTTCAGTAAGCCAAATTCACTGGGATTTTTGAGAAAGTTCTTTAAAAGAGAATTCAGAATAAAAAAATCGTCATGTATTTCTTGCCCTTGACCCCTCTCAATCCCCAGACAACTAAAGAATATATATTTCAACACCTGTTTTCTTTGTAGGCTCTAGAATTTATGTATTTAATAATCTTTAGTAACTACCCTGTTTCCCCAAAAATAAGACAGTGTCTTATATTAATTTTTTCTCCCAAAGTTGCGCTAGGTCTTATTTTCGGAGGATGTCTTATTTTCGGAGAAGCACGGTAGTAGTAACCTGTAGAGGTTGGCCTAATGATTTAGGTTTATCTATATAAGTAGTAGTCAATCCATTTTTTATGGTTGAGTAGATTTTCATTATATAAATATTTCAAAATTGATTTGACCATTCATTCATGTGTTGATGAGTATTTGTGCTGTTTCAATGGGGCAGTTACAAAAAAATAAATAAATAAGGAATTCAGGCTGAAGAGCCCACACTGTTGATCAAGATGATCATATAATTCTTTTAAACTAAAATTGTGCCTATATAATGCCTGTCATGGACTCTGTTGCCTTCTCTGTGCCTCTTTCTTTGTCCTTTCTATTTTTCCAGATTGTAACATGGATGTGATGATACAGATGGCACATGTAACATGCAGGCAATAAGCAGGACAAAATCCATATGGCTAGCTAGACAGCTAGAAAAAGCTTGGGTTTCAAGAGGAATCTCTGAGCTACTTCACCAGCCTGGTACTTTTACCGGAGGAAAAATATAGAAAGTAAAGCACATATTTGCTTAAGTCTGTCTTGAGGGATTTATATTACTCACAATTGAATATAATCCAAAATTGACACAAATGTCTTTTAATAATAAATGCATTCAAGCATTCATATGAGGTCTGTAAATTCTTTTACTTAATTCCATTAAATATTTATCCAGTAGAAATTTATTACAGAAATGCGAGCAAGTCCATAGCTTTCTCAATGTGCCTAACTCGCTCCAAGGATTCATTCATTTGTTTACTGGCTTGATGAGACCAATTAGCTGTGAAATATGGAATTCTGTGCCATCTTAGTAGAAAACCTTGATCATGATGAATGGCCACAGGGAAATACTGGCCAGCATACCTGATTTGAGTAATTCTGATAATTTGTCATCAAAATGTGTATTTTTATTTATTTCATTTCTGAGAAGTATAGCTCATTTGTTTTTAAAGCAATTTATCACTTATTAATGGTAAATAAATGGCAGGCAAGTTCCATATTTACTATTAATTTGACTTAAGTTTTCTATCACTTTTTTTCAGAAGTACAATATTTGCAAGTTTCTCTTGTAATAGCAGCTATCATTTAAATATATATATATATATATTATTGATTTCAGAGAGGAAAGGAGAGGGAGAGAGATAATCATCAATGATGAGAGAGAATCATAGACTTGCTGCCTCCTGCACACACACACATTCCCTCTCTGGGGACTGAGCCTGCAACCTGGAATCAAATCATGACCTCCTGGTTCATAGGTTGACACTCAACTACTGAGCCACACTGGTTGGGCACAGCTATCATCTTTTAAAAAAATATGATAATGAACCTATAATGCATAAAAGAAGTACATTGGGCAAGGGTTCAGAAATGACTTTTAAAACAGAACATTTGGATTCTTTGCATTAAACATGGTAACCTTGCTTTTCACCCAGCATCACTATGCAAGTGCACTGTTAGGGAGGCATCTTAAGGACTATTTGGCACATATTCCACAGCATAAGATGTGATTCAATATGATTATTGTTTCTTCTTATCACAGCTCTTTCTTTGAAAGCGAGTATCTTTTAGGAACTTAAATTGGAATAACCACAATTAAGATATATCTTTTCTCATTTAGATTGATTTAAAGAAAAGGTAAAGAGATCAGCAGTTTACATTTTATATTTCACCTAAAAATGTTCTATAAAATGTGTACATACAGTGTTTCTTGGTAAGATGATGGAGATGCACTAAAGAGAGAGAGTGAAGTAAAAACCTAACTAAACCAGTGACAAATTTAAAACTTGGCATGTTTTAATATTTTCAGTAAGTTTATTTTGCTGCTATATTTTATATTTTTACCCTGTTTCTAAGAAAAAATATAAGGTTATTAGTACTATGTCTAAGCTTTGCCTCTGCTTTTGACTTCAAATAAATTACCCACTTAATTTTATCTGCTACTGCCTTTCAAAATAACTTTAGATGTTGTGAGGCGGAATAAATAATATTTGAATTGACAGATATTATTGGATTTTCAAAATGTTATATGACCAAAAGGATGCATAATGTTGGTCTCAACTACAAAGAAAGTTACTTTTTTTCCAAGCTTTAATGCTTTCTTACTTTTCCTAAATCTGAATCATAGCTAACTTTTAAATTACGTTAAACTTGCCTCAGAAAACAACATTGTAAAGCATTTTTATCTTTAAATGGACTCACATATTTGAAACTATATATGAACAGTATGAATAAAAATATTAAAAACCTATAATTTATGTCTCTAAGTTCGTTCCAAAACTTAGTTATAGGCAAGTGTTACCTCTGGCTGGTCACCTTACTAGAACAAGTTGACAGTCATCACGTACACTTTATAAATCTAGATGTGCCAAGCTGTCGTGGGGATGAGTTAGCTGGAGGCCTCAGACCATAACCTAGACTTGACATCTATACTTGTCGTAGCCACTGTAACTTCCATAGGAGGATAGCATTCCTGTCTGTGGCAGCTATAATCAGATGAAAAATGTGCTAAAATACAGCCAGTAAATTAGGTAAGCTTTTGACAATGCTTAAGTAATGATGCTTGCAATATGCTCCCAAATTCTGTCAAAGTGTGCCTGCAAATGGAAGCACTCAGAATACATTTTAAAAGAAAGAATTAAAATTTTCTTATTATAAAAAAATACACATTATATTTTATTCAGAAGGTATGGGTAGGAATACTACTTGACTACAAAGCCCACACATGTATGTATCACAGAAAAACTCCACAGACAACCCACAGTGGGTGCTTAATAAATACAGCAGGTCCTTGAATGACGTTTCATTCAATGTTGTCTCATTATAAGGAAATGTATGAAACAATATATCTCTATTTAACAAATGACAAAATGCTTAGCTTTTTAACAGATAGTTTTTCCCAGACCACCCCAAAGTATTAAAAACAAACAAACAAATTTGCTCTCTGTTTATGAGGAATAAATAATAGTAAGGTGAGAGGAGAAAAATTTTCCTTGAAGAAAAAATTATAAAATAAATAAGGAAGTAATTCTTTTATTGTTGTTTTTGTTCCTTGAGTTTCATTAGTGGAGAGTCACGCTGACTTTAATGTTTTGTTTGAAAAATATTGATAGATTTTCCTTATGCAGTCTATAATCTCATGATATGCTTGTCAGAGATTATTTCCTAAACAAGTTGTAAAAGATAGATAATAAACTATCTCCTTTCACTGTCAGTTCCCCCTATTATAGATACTCAATACAATTTTATATGTCATACAAGGCAACCAAATCCTACTCTATAGCATCCTTCTTCCATTCTTACAGGCCATAACTCTTCAATCACTGTTGGCCAATAATTTTAAAAAATGTTTTCATAGAAAATCACTTTATGAGTTCTTCTCCTCCACTGAATATTCAAACTGATGATTTCTTTCTTATTAAGCTCCATTTCACAATTACCAAAAAAGACTTTGATAGTGTCAAATCATTTAAAGAGCACCCGCAGATATATGAATGACATCAGGATTGGGAAACACTGCTTTTAAAATAAAGTTGTTGTTTTTTTCAGAACCAAAGAATAGATAATGTGGGGAGCAGGGAATGTGTACTGAAGTCAAGAAGGGCCATGCAGGAGAGCACAAAGACCCACCTTTCTGCTTTTCAATACAAGTTTCTTTTTGGCAACTCAACAGCCAGTGAGGAGGATCCTTTTCCTTACAAAATCGGTTCATTTATTTCTATCTCATGTTTCAAAATGTGTTCTTCCTAGCTAATTTGCAATATGCTTAAGAAGACTGCATCGAGGACTACTAGACTAGCTAGGTTAGGAAATATTGACATTGAAGTTGAAAGTCAATATTTAACATTTACTGTGCCAAGAAATTACAAAGACAAGTATGGGTAATTCCCTAATACAGTGGTGCCTCACACAACGAACTTAATTCATTCCAGGAGCAAGTTTGTTATGCGAAAAGTTCGTTATGTGAAACGTGTTTTCCCATAACAATACATGTTAAAAAAAATAATTCGTTCTGTAGCATAAAATATGCTAAGATGACATAAAAAAGATAAATTTTTTGTTATTATTTTTATTTAGATACATCTAAAAACATAATTTAAAAAAAAAACACACACATTTTTTTAATTTTAAGACAGACTAAGTAGAGTCTACCGAATCGTGCACATCTTCATCCACTTTCTGCTTTTTGGCAGATGGTTTCATGAAAAACCTGTCCAAAGTCGTTTGTTTTTCTCTTTTCTCCAACATCTGCCGGAAATAACGGACAAGAGTATCGGAGTAAAGATCGTTGATCCTGTTTGCTTCAGCTGAATCCGGATAGTGGGCTTTGGTAAACTCCTGAACTGCTTTCCATTTGACCAGGATGTTCTTGATGTCAGCAGTTGGGATTGGTTGATTGTTTGATTGTTGCTCCTCGTTATCAGATGACGCTTCCCTTTGAGCATTGTCCTGTTGCTGGACCAGAAGTGCTTGGAGCTCTTCAGTTGTCAGCTCTTCTTCGTGTTCCTCAATAAGCTCCTCTACATCCTCTTCCTCTACCTCTAATTCCAACCTTTGGGCCACTGTGATGATGTCCTTCACCACTTCTGTGTCATCAACTACTGCTTCTTCCTGGGTCCACAAAGGCACAAGCATCTTCCAAGCAGAAATGAGGGTCCTTTGTGACACTTCTTCCCAGGCCTTCTGTATAAGTCGTATTGCCATAAGGACATCAAATTTCTCCTTCCAAAACTTTCGGACAGTCATATTGTCTCCACCAAACTCGCATTCTTCAAACACCTTATTAAAGAGGGCTCTAGTGTAGAGTTTTTTAAAGTTCGCAGTAACTTGCTGATCCATTGGCTGAAGAATGGATGTGGTGTTTGGTGGCAAATACTGCACCTTGATAAAAGGATAATTTTCCTGCAATATTTCCTCTAGGTCTTTTGGGTGAGAAGGGGCATTGTCAAGTACAGTATCAGAAGGGCTTTGAGCGGCAGTTCTTTTTCCAGCAAGAATTTCTTCACGGCAGGAGCAAAGGTTTCCAGAATCCATTCGTTGAAGATAACTTGGGTCACCCAGGCTTTTTGATTGGACTTCCAATGGACGGGCAGTTTGGACTTAATAACGTTATTTTTCTTGAAAATTCTTGGATTTTCAGAGTGACAAACCAATAGAGGTTTGATCTTGAGGTCTCCGCTGGCATTAGACGAAAACATAAGGGTAAGTCTGTCCTTCATGGCTTTGTGTCCTGGCAATTTCTTCTCCTCTTTTGTAATGAAGGTTCTGCTCGGCATTCTTTTCCAGAAAAGACCCGTTTCATCGGCATTGAACACTTGTTGTGGGCAGTATCCTTCATCCTTAATACATTTTTGAAAGTTAATAGAGAACTTTTCTGCTTCTTTCTTGTCAGCACTGCCAGCCTCACCATGCATAGTAACGCTGTGGATTCCACACCTTTTCTTAAATCTAAAAAACCACCCCCTGCTGGCTTTGAATTCTTCTTCATTATCTTGATTGCTGCTACTTCCAGGGACGTTTTTCTTTAGATCGTCATAAATTCTCTTGGCTTTGTGACAGATAATATCTTGGGTTGTTATGTCACCTTTCACCTGCCTGTCCTTAATCCAAATCGCTAATAGCCTCTCCATTTCCTAGTGGATTGAAGACCTATGTTTTTCATGAAATAGTTTTGATACTCCTTTGGCTACTTTGGCTGATTTGATTGCATCCTTATTTGTCAAAATGGTGAAAATGGTGGTCTTGCTGAGGCCAAACTCTTTGACGATGTCACACTGTTTTACCCCACATTCACTCCTTCTAATTATTTCCTGTTTCATTTCAACAGAAATCACCTTCCTGCTTTTTTTAGAAGCCATGATATAAAAAAAATATTGAGTTTAACTTAAAAGGACGACTGCCGTGATACGTGCGTGATTTAATTCATAATGAAGAACGATTGCCGCGATACGTGCTTAAGTTAAGCGCAGTGACTAACAACTGCCTGCAGTGCGTGCGCAGAAGGATGCAATACATTGGCAACGATCGTGGAAGCTCGGGCGAAGCAGTCGTGGAAGCTCAGGCGACTTCGTTGTGTGAAACGAAGTTCGTTGTATGAATCATGAAATGAAGTTCGTTGTGTGCAGCGTTCGCTGGGCGAGGCGTTCTTTATGCGAGGCACCACTGTATCTAGTTTTTATGTCAGTGCTATTCTAAGTGATATGTACCTATCACATTATTATAACTGTTTGAAATATGATGGATTGGGGTTATTTTCACTAGTATTTTATTGCTTTACTCCAAACAGATGAAGAAAAATGTAAAAATTGCCAGGACTGGTTTGGCTCAGTGGATAGAGCGTTGGCCTGCGGACTGAAAGGTCCCGGGTTCGATTCCGGGCAAGGGCATGTACCTTGGTTGTGGGCACATCCCCAGTAGGGGATGTGCAAGAGGCAGCTGATCGATGATTCTCTCTCATCGATGTTTCTAACTCTCTATCTCTCTCTTCCTCTCTGTGAAAAATCAATAAAATATATTTTTTTAAAAAGAAAGAAAAATGTAAAAATTTACTTGTGGAAATCTATGTAAAAAATACTCATCAGACCCTCAGATTTTTTAAAAAAGCACCTCTAAGTGGATGGGAAATAGAATAAAGTAAAATAATTATGAGGCTCTCATACTTTAGTATCAATTCTAAGCTATTTTTATAGCTACAATAAAGAAATTTAAAATGTATTGTATTTATTATGTATATTTCTCTGTGTTAAAAAGGGAGTAGAGCAATCAGTCTAATTCTAAGTATGTTGCCTAATTAGCTATTTTTTAAAAATAATTCATACAAATAAAATAATTTCCAAAATCTTAGAATGTCTGTGATGCATCATTCATAACAAACTATTACAAATTATCCATTTGGTTCTGAAATTTAATATAACTTAGCAATCTGGAAAGATAAAAAGCATTTCCCATTGGCTTTAATTTTAATTGTTTACTGGAAAAAACCTTTGGGGCATAAAGTTTTATCACAGTTCTAAATCAAAACCAGTTGGTGGACTGTAAAATCTTTGTGTGGTTTCTCTTCTTTACAAGATATATTTCTTATATGTAACACTTTAAATAAAAATTTCAATAAAAAGTTAATAATGAATAAAAATATATACTTCTTTACTAAACATGAAATTATGTGTTACAAAAATATTTTCTAAAAGAGGGAGCAGCATGCAATGGCTAATATCGTGTGCTTTCTGGTATATAAAAATGAGGAGTGATGAAAAACATGAAGTTGAACAACTAGAGAAAAAATTAGAGATATAAAATTTGAGGGTTAAGTATCTTGATTCACTGCAATTCCAGAAAGAACATACCAATGGAGAAACATTAGAGACAAGGCAATCTTTGAGAGCTGGAGACTTGAGCTCTGTGTTGTGAAGGTCCCCCAGGGAACTTGTGTATTTTATAATGTTTGATGATTTAGTAAATGTTTTCAAATTGATTTTTATGTTAATTCTGCATATTTTGAATTTTCTAACTTTGCTTAGTTCCAGTAGTTTTATAGATTCCATCAGGTGTTCTATAAAGTCAATCATGTCATCTGTAAATACAGAAAATACTTTACTTCTTTATTGAACTTAATGTCTTACCTGACTGCAGTGGCTAGAACCTTCTAGTACAATCCTGCATACAAGTTATGGGAGTCGATATCCCTGGCTTTTTTTCTCTCTTAATGGGATGCATTCAATTTATTAATATTAAGGATTAGCTGTGGATTTTCATAGATGTTCTTATTAGGAGGGGGGACTTCTTTTCTATCCCAGAATTGCTAAGGTTTTTTACTTTTATGAGTAAAAGGTATTGAATTTAGTCAAAAGCTTTTTCTGCATCTATTGTGATGGTCATATGATTTTCTCCTTTATTTTGTTAATATGGTAAATTACATTGATTTTTGAATGTTTAAGCCACAGATAAACCTTGCTCACTTGTGATTTATTCTCATTTTTACATGTTACTAGATCCAATTTGCTAACAATATTTAAGGGTCTTTGTGTCTATTCCTAGTGAAATGGTCACTACTTTTCTTATAATATCAGGTTTTGATATCAGGATTAGTTGGGAAGTGTTTCCTTCTCTAATAGTTTATGACAGAGTCTTTTTAATATTGGTTGTCATTATTTCCTTTAATCACGAGTGAAGCCATCTGGTTAAAAAAAGCAAAATCCAATTTTATCTGTTTACAAACCACACTTTATTTATTTTATCTTTGGTATTGGAAGTCTTACAGATGCCCCCTTTGTTATTTTTTTCTCCATTGACCCCCTCCACCCTGCACCGTCCCCTCCCATGTCTGTGTCCATGGACTATGCACATATGCTATAAGTTCCCAAATTAATCACTCCCCACCCACCTTTACCTACACCTGCCTTTCCTCTGAAATTCATCAGTTTGTTTCATGCTTCTATGTTTCTGGATTAATTTTTGTTCATCAGTTTATTTTGTTCATTAGATTCCACATATGAGTGAAATCATGTACAAACACACTTTAAATATAAAAACACAGGTACGCTGAAAGTAAAAGGTTAGACAATTTACATTGTGCAAATTATAAATATAAGAAAGTTGGTGGACTAGAGTAACATCATAAAATGTAAAATACAAGACAAAAATATAACCAGTGACAAAGATTTTTTACAGTGATAAATAAGGTATTCATCAGGAACACATAAGAAATCCTCTGTATGTGCATGCTTCAAGATGCATGAAGCAGAAACTGACAGAATAGAAGTGAGAAATAGAGAAATCCATAATCATATTTGCAAATTTCTACAACTCTCTTTCAGTAACTGAATGGGTATAAAGTATATCAATCAGAGTATAGAAGATCTGAACATCACTCTCAATCAACTGAATCTTGTTGGCATTTATGGCATTCTACACCACAAAACTAGAATACATATTCTTTTGAAGTGTACATGGGATATATTCCAAGATAAACTGAATACAGGGCAATGGAAAAGTAAAAATTTTTAAAACTAAAAATTTTGTTCTAAGCACTGCTTTGCAGCATCCCACAAATTTGATTTGTCTTAATTTTCATTCAGATAAAAATATTTTCTAATTTTTGTTTGTAGTTTCATTTTCACCCCTGAGTTATTTTTAAAAGTATTTTTTTTTCCATTTGAAATATTGGGAAGTTTTCTAGTTTTTTTTTAAAGAATTAACTTCTAACTTAATTTTGCTGTAAGTTATTAGAGCATACTCCATAGGCCAATTTGACCTTCTTCCCAAAGTACTAAGGTGGAGGGGAGAGGGTGCTCCAAAACAATATACAATTTCGAGATTTCTGTCAATGGTTTTTATTAGTCTAACGTTATTCCTTCATCCTGTTGGTTAAAGAGAACAAAGACTTTTAGAGTAAAGGTAGAATAGAGAGAGTTAGATGTACCCACCAGTTGGCCTAGCAAGGAGCAAGCATATTTCCTCTCTATTGCATTGTAAGACAAACTGCTCACCCTTAGGAAAGAGGGATCAAACTACAAAAGAATGTGGACTATACCTTTAAGAAAATAGCTGGGGGAAGCTGGAGGGGAACGAGCTGGACAGAGATTTCTGATATCTGAAAACAGAGGTATGTAGAAACCACCTGTACAAGCTCCTTTGAAGAAAATATTCCCATGTCCCCAAAGAAAGCTAGCAAAATGGACATCCTCCACCCACAGGGCATTGATGGAAGTTGACATGTGGTAACTGTCAACTCCAGACTTTGATAGGGACCAGATCAGCAAGAGGCTCTTGTCCTTTACCTCTCTCTCCCATAACCCAACACATAAGAGGAGTTGTAGAAGAGGAGCAGGAAGAGCAAAAGGGCAGATCATTTGTCTCATCTATTGAATCAAAGACTAGCCTGGGTGGTTCTAGAAGAATGGAGAGAAGGGTATTGTCTTGTGGGTGAGTTTTGAAACTGGAATGATAATTTAAATATCAGAAACTGATCAGAAAATTATGCCGTCTTCTGAAAATGTTTTAAAGGGGCAGGAAAGGCAGAGTGTGGTTAAAAACATGGATTAAGGGGGAGAGGGACTCAAAACTTTGAATTCCACTGAATTGTGACAGTTCATAAGCAGAATTAACTATAGAACAAGGGTTAATGTAAAAGCCATGAAAATGTTCAGAATGCAAAAGAAAAGAGATCAATACCCACTGTGATGTAGAGAAACATGATTATAAACATATAATCTCAGACTCAATTGAGAGGAGAAATCGCTAAATCATCCTTATTTTTACAAGGCATTTTGCTGCAATTTTATGCCAACTATTTCATATAATTTTCAGCAACCTTGATTTAGCCATTTAACAGATGAGAAAATAAAACTTCAGAAAGCTGAAGTAATGAAGTAATTAAGCCTTAAATTGGAAATGGCAAAACTGGGATTTGAATGCTTATGTGAAGGAATTTAATCTGTGCCCCTTGTCATTATATATTATTTCCAGAAAGACGTGTTCCACATTAGGTTTATTATATCATTAACCACCCTGTTAGTTATTTAGTTTGTGCATATTTTTAGTACATATAATGAACCAAGGTAAACCTGTGTCCCTCAGAGAGAATATTTACTTTTTTCTTCTTGGGATTATGTAAAATGTGTAGCTCTCCACCTTGAGAGATGATTAAATACATGTCACCCTCAAGTTTACAAATCTGCATCTTCTCTCTGTTTTGATCACTATGTAAAAATAGTGTCAATATGATATTTTAACTAAAATAAACTTTTGCTTTAATAGTTCATGATTCAAACTTTGTAAAATTCTTATATTAGTAACTAGAGGCCTGGTGCACAGATTTGTGCACTAGTGGAGTCCCTTCCTCCTGGCCTGTGCCATCTCACAATCCAGGACCCCTTGTGGGATGTTGGACTGCTAGTTTTGGCCCAATCCTCGCAGGCCAGGCAGAGGGACCCCACGGTGCACGAATCCCTGCACTGGGCCTCTAGTATGCATATAAAATCTTTGGTTAATCTCTTTGTACCCTGCCAAGTTCCCCCTTCCCTCTGAGATTTATCAGTCTGTTCCATGTTTCCATGCCTGTGCATTGAGTGTCTGCCCCTAGTGGTCAGTGAATGTTAGAGCTACCAATTGTACAGTCCAACAGTCAGCTGGTCACTTAGGCTTTTGTATATATACTAGAGGCCTGGTGCACAAAATTCATGTGGGGATGGGGGTGTCCCTCAGCCCAGGCTGCACCCTCTCCAATTGGGGACCCTTTGAGGGATATCCAACTGCCCATTCAGGCCAGATCCTGGTAGGACCCAGCCTAACCGGGCAGTTGGACATGCCTCTCACAATCCAGAACTGCTGGCTCCCAGCTGCTTGCCTGCCTGCCTTCCTGATTGCCCCCAACTGCTTCTGCCTGCCAGCTTGATCACCTCCTAACCATTCCCCTACCAGCCTATTTGCCCCCAACTTTCCTCCTCTGCTGGCCTAGTCACCCCTAACTGCCCTCCCCTGTAGGCCTGGTCCTCCCACCCAACTGTTCTCTCCTACTGGCCTGGTCACCCCTAACTGCCCTCCCCTGCTGGTCTGATCCCTCCCAACTGCCTTCCCCTGTTGACCATCTTGTGGTCGCCATCTTGTGTCCAGATGAGGGCAACCATCTTTGACCACATGGGGGCAGCCATTTTGTATGTTTGAGTGATGGTCAATTTGCATATTATTCTTTTATTAGATAGGATAGACTAGATGGTAGGTGCATGAAATTCATGCAGGAAGGGGGGTTCCTCAGCCCGGCCTGCACCCTTTCACAATCCAGGACCCCTCAGGGGATGTCCAACTGCTGGTTTAGCGGGATTGGGCCTAGACCAGCAGCTGGACATCCCTCTCTCAATCTGGACCACTAGTTCTAACCACTCGCCTGCCTGCCTGATCACCCCGAACTGCTCACCTGTTTGCCTGATTGCCCCCAACCACTTTGCCTGCCTGACTAATAACCCCTAACTGCTTTCCTGCCTGCCTGATCTCCCCTAACCACCTCTGCCTTGGCCCCTGCTGCTGTGGTTTCTTTCAGAAGGATGTCTGGAATAATGTTTGGAAGGTAGTTTGGCTGTCTGATCTAATTAGCATATTATGCTTTTATTATTATAGATAGGTTCTGTAAATTGTTACTGTTTCCACAAAGGTTTTATAAATTCAAGACCATAAAATTATATTCAACTAAATGAAAAAATAATATTATCCATTGTTAAAATAGTTTGGTGTTAAGGATTCTTTTAATGCTATCATGTTATCAACCATGAAGTCCTAATGGATGGCTTAAATTATAACTTCCAGATCTTATTCAACTAAAAACCTTTGACTATTATTAAAATGAATTAATTAATAAATAACCTTTGACTACTTGAAACAATTTTTTATAAAAACATAAAATCACATATTACTAAGCATAGTTTTAAATTAACTTAAAATATTTACATGTAGAATGAATATAAATCAGTGGTATGTGCAAATGTGTCAATTTATTATATATCTATTTTTCCTTCCTCCCTCCATCAAATTTGTTAAAATTCTAAAGGAAGTGTGCTCATAGAAAATAGAGCTGGAAATTCTTGATTTCCCATCTTCTAGTTCTCTCATTTGTCCAGAAAAACAAGTGCTAATTATTTTAGTTAAAGGAATTAATTAATATAAATAAGTGAGATAATGTTAAGTATAATATTTACAGGGAAGTAAAAATATACATAAGAATAATAAATATAGTTTCTCTGTTTCTAAAGGAAACTTTAAAATTTACTGATATGATAAACTAAACAATGTATACATTATTCAATATGCTAATTTATTTATCTTTAACAGCTAAAAGATTTTATTTTACCATATAATTCTATTGTTATGTATTTGTTTATGTCTAAAAGCACACACATTTTAACATTAATTGAAATGTTTATAATCAATACAAAGAAAAAGTTGAAGACATACATGTAAAAACTCTGAGATTGGTAACTTTGATTTGCTTAGAGTTTTAGCCTATGGATAGTCAATTGGAAGAAATACATAAATTGTCATCGAAAATATTTTTACAATGTTGGCCCAATATTAGTGATTTGTTCTAAATGAAGAAATGTTTTGTGAAACAGTTACTGCAAAGTATTACATGGAAGATATTGAGGAATAAATTTAGAATTCTGGTTTTATTGTTTTTGTTTTTGTAAAATGTCCAAGTTCTTTTCTAGTCAGGTAAAATAAGTTCCTTTTATCACTAGATATTTTATTAACCATCTAAACTTTTTGATTCCTAACCACTTATTTTTTAAAGAAATGAAAGTCCCTATAGACATTTTATTCATTGTTATTTGTTTGGAAAATATCACCTACAGCTACTTTGCTCCACTAACAATTTTTATTAATTTTTTCTTTTCCAAATTCAAGTTGCAACTCAGAATAATAGAACCATTAAGATTTAATTTAAACCTAAATTATGTTTGCTCTTTCTTATTACAAATAAAAGAATAATAGAAATAACATTATGGTTAATTCTCCAAGTTTTAATTAACTCAAAATTAAATAGCTATGCTATTTACCAAACTTCTAATAAAATACCTTCCTAAAGATAACAGACTTCTTTTTTTTAAATATATTTTATTGATTTTCTATAGAGAGGAAGGGAGAGATATAGAGAGCTAGAAACGTTGATGAGAGAGAAACATCGACCAGCTGCCTCTTGCACACCCCCTACTGGGGATGTGCCTGCAACTGAGGTACATGCCCTGGACCAGAATTGAACCTGGGACCTTTCAGTCCTCAGACCTATGCTCTACCACTGAGCCAAACCGGTTTCGCAAGATAACAGACTTCTGATACAGCATTACTGTGTGTGGAGCGGTGGAGGAGGTAAAAAACAAAAACAAAAACAAAAAACAACAACACCAAATATGTTTTTTATTGATTTCAGAGAAGAAGGAAGAGGGAGAGAGACAGAAACATCAATAATAAGAGAGAATCACAGATTGACTGCCTCTTGCACATCCCCTACAGGGAATCAAGCCCACAACCTGGGCATGTGTCCTTTTATCAGAATTAAACCTGGGACCCTTCAGTCTGCAGGCCAAAGCTCTATCTACTGAGCAAAACCAGCTAGGGCAGAAATTCTTTAAATGACAAATCAAAAGAGAAATTCAGTCCTCCTAGTTAGATATACATAAATATATCAATTTTATTAACTAAATTTCTCAGGAATATACTTGTACTTTTATATTATACAAAAAATATATAAAAACTCTAAAATGATTTCATTTCTGATTATTAATGCCTTTATTCTTACTAATCCTAGTACCCACTATCTCACAAATAAAAATTTTACACTGTATAACATATCTTTCTTCCCATGACAATCAGGGATTCCATCTTTAAAAATTAATTATGAGTTATGTCTCACTAGAGGATTTCAATCTCTGCCATTATGATAATGTCCCTGGAGATTTCATCTCCTGGAAAAGACAGCAGAAAAAAATCTCCCCTAAGACAGAAAAGGGACATTGGCAGGTACCGTTAACAGTAAACACAACGAAGGCTGGAGTGTTATTCCTCCCATCTCTATCCTCCTGTAGCTGTCAAACTGAAGACACAGGAATCCTTGGGAGGCGGAAAAAGTATCTGACAAAGACTTTCAGACCAAATCAACAACTGCATGAAGTGACAGATTTCACCCAGGACGTTTGGATAAAGATGACAACTTTATGAAGTAGATGGTTTTCACCCAAAATCCACAGAATAAAATCCAGGAATCTGGAGTAACAAACAGACTGTCCTGCCTCAAACTGCATGCTTTTAGTGTTTTGGTTTCTTAGCTATTTTGTTTCCTCTTTACTATTTTAAGCTTCTGGATTAACAATATAAACAATTAAATAGCCTCATGGAAGAATTAGAAAATCTGAATGTATTGTAATTAAAACTATTAAAGTTTAAAATGTATCCCAACACACAAAATCAAACACAGTACTCTCACTCCCTCATCTAAGCTTAGATGATTTGATAATCTACTTTAAAAAAACTATGGTAGAGAAAGGAAAGAGAGAGTGAAAAAGTGAGAGAAAAGAGGGGAAGGGAAGAAAGGTGAAATGGAAGGAAAGAATATTCCCAACGAATATAAAGTAACTATAAACTTTATATAAAAGAACGAGTCAAAGGCAATATAAAAAAATCAGTCTAATTTTATTCATAAACATAGTTGAAATAGCATGAATAAAATATTAGCAAACTAAATCAAGTCAGATATAAATATTTATATCTTTAATGATCAGTATAAGTTTATTCTAAGAATGCATCTATGGTTTAACTTTAGATAGTCTATGATTGTGATTTCCCCAATGAACATATTAAAGGAGAAAACCATAAAACTATATTCACTACTTCAAAAGCTGCAAAAAGATTTAGATGAATTTCAACTCTGATTTTTTTATATATCAAAATGTTTTTCACAAGAAAAATACTTAATATTAATACCTTCAGCAAATATTATGCTAAACACCAGAAATATTATCTATCAACATTTGTATATAACATTATACTGGAGCTACTACACACCCACAATAAGAAAATCAGTGATTCAAAGATTTTTAAAAAATTGATTTCAGAAAGGAATGGAGATGGAGAGAGAGACAGAAACATCAATGATGAGAAAGCATCATTGATAGGCTGTCTCCCAGACACCCCGTAATAGGGATCGAGCCTGCCACCCAGGCATATGCCCTGGACAAGAATTGAACCTTTCAGACTGCACACTGATGCTCTATCCAGTGACCCAAACCAGCTAGGGCTCAAAGATTCTTGAAGTCTTTAAATAACCATGGTCTTTCTTCCTACTAAGAAATATATCTCCCATATATCGTGTGTGTGTGGAGCAGGGGTGGGCTCGGGGTGTGTGTGTGTGTGTATGTGTGTGTGTGGCTTGGTGTGTGTACGCATATGTGCACACCTCTATGATCCTTTGTATCTATGGTGTTGTTAAATTATATTTATTTATTAGTTAAATAACAGTAGTTTAACTGAACTTTATACTCTCCTTTTGTACAAGAAAAATACAATCTTCCTAAGAGAAAAATAGTCATATGACATGAACAGAAAAATTATTCAACATATTTAAAGCAGAACAAAATTGAATTGAATCATATATGTGGTTGCACAATCTGTAAACATGAATCTAGCTAGTCTTTCTTCAAGAACTAAAAACTCTATACTTTCCCTAAGTAGTATTGAATTGATGCACTGTAGTGCTTTCAAACCAGGTAGTTGGTTCAGCATTCATTCATATATTCACTCATTCAAAGAATGTGCCCCAAAGACAACCACTTAAAATGATGAATTAATCTCATATAATAAGGGAACTTATTATTATCTATTTTCTAATATCTATGTGGGTTATGGTTAAAAACTGATATACATTGTGCTTATTTACACCAGTTTAATACCACCTGTTGGATTGATTCATATGACTTACGTTTCAATATTGATTTTTATTGAGATATAATAGACATTTAACATTGTATAAGTTTAAGATGTATAATGTATTGACTTGATACATTTATATATTGCAATATGATTACTGTCCTTAGTGTTTGCTTACACCTCTATCACATCACATACCATATTTAACAGTTATTTTTAGTGGTGAGAAATGTAGGATCTAGTCTCTTACAAGCCTTACATATATAATATAGTTCTGTTGACTATCAACACTATGTTACACATTAGGTCTCCATCACTTTCTCATCTTTCAATTTCAAATTTGTACCCTTTGAAGAACATCGCCTCAATTCTCTCACCCTGAAGTCCCTGGTGACTACCATTCTACTCCTGTTTTGATGAGTTTGCTGTTACTATTGTAGATTCCACATGTAAGTGAGATTATAAAGTATTTGCTTTTTTTCTGATTTATTTCACTTAGTAGAATGCCCTCAAGGTCTGTTCATATTGTCACAAATAGCAGGATTTCTTTCTTTCTCATGGTTACAAAATATTCCATGGTGTGTGTGTGTGTGTGTGTGTGTGTGTGTGTGTGTGTGTGCCATATCTTCTTTATTCCATTGATGAACACTTAGGTTGCTTCCATATCTTGGTTATTGTGAATAACCTGTTAAAATTGATATCATCAAGGAGCTAAGGTAGAAGTACTGCTGAGAACGTAGGAAAAACATGAAAATTTGTGCATTGTTGATGAGAATGCTAATTGGCCTAAACATTATAGAAACAGTATGGGGGTCCCTCAAAAAAATAAATAAATAAAAATAAATAAATAAATAAATAAATAAATAAATAAATGGAAACAGCTACATTATCCAGCAATCCCACTTCCAGGTATACATATATATATATATATATATATATATATTACACACACACACAAGAGAAATGAAGAGAGGACATTGTACAGATATTTGTACTCCCATAAATATTACAATATTATTCACAATTTCTATTTTTAAAATAAACATGAATAATACATTATCTGTACCTAATTTTGACATTTCTTTAATTACCTTAGTTTCATAAGCACTGAATGAATATGGTTAACTTGTACATACACCTTTCAAATTTTGGTTTTCTTCCTTGAGCAAAACATACACTTTGCTAAGATAAAAATTATATTAAAACCTTTTCTGTAAAATAAATTCCAGGATAATAAAATTCTAATTATTTTCATTACAAAAAGATGAAAAAATATAGGTAAATTTTCTGTTGAAAATACAGTTACATTTCTTGGTTACCCATAACATTTATGTCATTAACTCTGATTTCTCCTTTTTTGATCTAATCTTCATTACCTATCTGTTTTAGATTCTTATAATTATTGCTTTCTCTCATTAATCCAATGCACCAAAACAATTATTCCCATAATGGTTTCCACAATTAATTAAAAGTAATTATGACATTTTTTTCTTTATGGTCTTTCAGTAATTAAGGATTAAGCACATTCACTAAGCTGAAAGCAAACACTAAACTTATTTTCAATACTTAAATGTCAGAGACTTCTCCCTCCCCACTCCTATGTTTTCCTCTTCAGTCAGATTTTCTTTTATTTTTACTTCCATCTTCAGCCAAGTCTCTGCCTATACTGCTGGATTTACTGGCCTCCTGTGGCCATCCTTAAGTATATAAACCATATCCTGCCCACATTCCCAGAGGCTGAAACGCCAGTGATTGTAATGTAACAATTCCAAAGAATCCTAAGAGAGGTGATCACATGAATTGTGGGTATACAACCAGAAGTCTAAGAGACAAAAGGATAATTTGAATGCTATAGATATAAAACAATGAGAATTTATGGCTATCTACTGGAATTCTTAGACTGGAACAGAGTGAGGTGTGCCTTCACCCCTATGCAGAAACTCACTCAATAAAACAAAGGCTTTTCCTTTAGACAACCGTCATAATTCGATGAGTGGTAGAAGTGCTTTATGCATAATTCCCATTTCTTCATGCAGAATATGGAAAAGATTTGCACTCAAAAGTCAAGATTTAAGATTTATTAAAGTAATTATTCTTCTTTCATGAAGGACATATTTTAAGAGACTCTGATAATGTTTTGACTGCAAAGGAATGGCAGTGAAAAGACAGGGACTACATTACAGTTTGATGTGGCTGCTTTGATTTGTGCAATGATGCCAGCAATTTTATTCATCATTGCTTTTTTTTTTTTTTAACCACCAATGCAAATGTTAACATACTGGAAAATATATATAACGTTATAATTACTAAGAAAAAAGTTATGACTTTACAAGCCACCCCCACCCCTGCAGAGGTCCCTGGGCCACAATTTGAGAACACTGGACTATGACATGAGAAAAAGATAAACTTTTATTGCTTAACCTATTCAACATTAAGTTTTATTGCAGCAGTAAGCTTCTGTGAATGCAGAAATCAATCCTTTGAAGTTGTGTGTTATCATGACGAAAACTAAAATATGGGTCATGAAGCTAGCACGAGGTGTTTGAGCCATAGATGGCAAAGAGACCCAGCTATGAGACTCGAAAGCTCTATTCTACCTTTACAAATATTTGGTAAAACTATCACCAGTGCTAAGGTGGAAAGTAGGTATCTGCTTGCAGAGCCTATAGCTCTAGAGAAGGTAATGAGAAAGAATCAACAAGATCTTGTATGTTGGATGCTGCTGCTCTCTTTTAAAAAGAATATTATGAGAAAGAGATGAGATTAAACAAGAATTGGCAGGTTTTTTGACAGAGATGATAGGGAAGAGAACATCCATAAATTTGAAGCCTTGAAAAAAATGCTGAAGACAACTATTTCTAGGCTTCCAACAAACAAACAAAGGGACTCAAAGGCCTACTAAGTCCTTTGGCAAAGATCAGACTCAGAATACAGCCTTCCAGCCATGTCTGATGGCCAAATGTAGCTACTATTAAGTAGACACTGGCATGAACAGGAAAGAACTTTGGGTACAGTTACACAGAATTGACTAGGTCAAAAGCCTACAAAGTTTTCAAGGACATTTTATGGCCAACCAGGAGTCTGAACCTATTTGATGATATGACCACGGAGGCGAATAGAAAAGTAACAACTTCCCAGAGCCTGGGGCCAGGAGTCTGGAATGAGAGTGCTCTTCCTAGTAGAACTAAAGTCTAATTAGAGAACATCCCTCCCACCCCCACTATAGTAGGCATCTTCCCACCCTATCTAGTGATACTTCATATTGTTATGGGCCAGTGTCTTCTATTATTTCTCTATCTAAAAACAAAGTTCTGTATGTTTTTCTGACTATGCTTCATCATTATATATTATTGTTATATATGAAGTAGTGCATCACTGTTTCTTTTAGTTCTTAGGCTGTTGGCCTACAAAGAAGCATATCCTGATCCCATGGAGGCAACTGCCTATCACCCATGTACTGGCCCTATGCTTTGACCTGCATATAGGAACTAAATGGGATTTGGGTTGCCTTTCTGGAAGAGGAATGAGTATGTCCTATGCATGGGAAACATAGTGAAGCAGGTATGCAATGTTCTAAAGAGTGGACTATTGGAGACATTGATACTATTGACCCATTTCCATGCTCTCCTTTTCTTCCTGAGCAAAGGAAGTAGGAGTACATTTTCCATACCTTTTTGGCATGGACTTGTGTCTCATTTTTAGACAATGGGATGTGAGTGGAAATAATGTATGCCAATTTCAGAGTACAAAAATATCTCATTCTCTTTCACCAACTGTTGGCTCATGCAGAAAATTTCAAAGATTTAGATAGAAGATGAAGAAGAAGAAAAAAAGGAACCTGGATTCCTGAATGAGTTCTTGTGTAGCCTGCACTCTATTGACCCATGTGAGGCTTTGAAAAGTATGTGAAATAAACCTTTTATTATAGTTATCTGCTAAAATTTGTGGATTTATTTTAGTTATAGCAGTCAGCAACCTTTCCCATAAATGCTGAGATTGTGAGTTTGCAGAAAAAATTATTTCCACCACTGATAGACTCAAGCCCCATATGCTCTCATAGTATTTCTGAATTTTTACTGTAGGTATATATAACATACCCTTCACTTCACAAATAATTTTTCATTACATTCTATCCTCATTGTTAATGTGTTCTTCTTATAGACAATACCAAGATAATTCTGATCTTTTATTTAGACTGGAGATTCAGTAACTACTGATTGGAAACCTACTGTGTGCCAGGCATTGCAGTAGGTGCTGGTGATATCAGGATAAGCAAATCAGTTGTGATCTCTAACCTAATAGAAACAATATGCTTGCTTTGCTGGCTTACTTGTATTTGACTTGTATCCTCTTGATTTATGCTAGATGCCATCCTAGCCCTGCCTAGAAAGGAACTTTAATCTCTTGCTACCGCCACCCATATTCCAATGTAACTGGGACATCCATTCAACTAACACAGCTGTGAGTAAAATGTATTCAAAAAGAAGGATATGAACAATGAAACTGGTCACCAGACAATTACTGGTTATTCCACTGATTAGAAATTGAATATTTTTGTTACGAAGCTTGGAATAAATAGATGTAGCATGGAAAATGCAAATATAACACGGAAATTCGTTAAATAACAATGAATAACCTTGATTTCCAACATTTAAATATGATCTAGTAATTTAAAGTTAGGCATGCGTTCTGACAGAATTTCTTAAGAAACACATGTTCTTCTCACTTTCCTGCAGGATGTTCTGAATACGAAAGTTTCTGAATACGGAAGTTCCATTGGGCATGAAAATGTAATTTGTTATGGAACAATTTTCAGTTACTCTCATTGCCTTTACTCTGGCCCATCCCTTGTCATTCTGAATGTGGCCCTTCCACTTTGAAATATAGGCCATTTCATTTCTCTGAAGAGCTGACAAAGCTAACATTTTTGGTAACACATCTTTGAGGCAGAACCCTTACTAGCCTTGGTTATTTGCCAATAAAGTGGAATATTTTTTTTATTTTTTTTTAGAGAAAAATATCTTTACTATAAAATCATGAACCAGACAGGGTACAGTAAGCAATTTACAGGTTAGTGAATTAGAAAGTAAAACAATTCATAAAAGCATAATTCAAAAAAAATCTTCAGCTACAAATGTATAAGGTTACGATCTGGGCATGTCCTTCAATCTTCACTTGTACTGGAAACACATGAGGAATACCTGCTGCACATAGTTCCTTGAACAACACTCATCTCACACAGCTTCCTTCCCAGAGGCACCATTTCAATGGAAATGCAAATAGGCTGTGTTGTGGATAAATTTTTTCCTAATAACCTTCTTTTCCAAAATTATAGTTCACCACCTCCAAAATCTAGTTCTCTCTTACCCTTCTTCCTTACCCATGCCAGTGTAGATTTGCAAGGCTGGGTAACACTGATGAATGCTATCTCATTCCTTTCAACCAGTGCATCAAAAGTGGAATATTTTAAGTGAAATTTATTTTCAACTGGTCTTTCTAAGCTTTAAATTATCATTCCCCCAATCATAAAATTCCTGAATATATCAAGTCATTAAGCATTTGGAAAAAGTCTTTCTTATTAAGCTTTCTATATAATAATAATAACTTTAAATGAAAGATTGCTAAGTCAACTTAGGAAGCAAACACATAGGATTTAATGGCTTCACTATGCATTTTCACTTTACTAAATATTTGGATATGAGAATACTATTATGGACTTAAGTGTGGTATGGTAGCATTAAAGATTTGATTTTAAGATAAAATA
Source organism: Pipistrellus kuhlii (assembly GCF_014108245.1). NCBI lineage: Eukaryota > Metazoa > Chordata > Mammalia > Chiroptera > Vespertilionidae > Pipistrellus > Pipistrellus kuhlii. The sequence continues at coordinate 148,443,052 of NW_023425515.1, forward strand.
ATAAATCTATTATTTATTTTATAATAGAAGTAAAAAAAAGGCATATTGTTTACAATAACAAAAGGACATAAATTTTACTACTAAAATCCATTTTCTAGGAATCTAAAATTGACACTAAATTTCATTAACTGCACTGTGATTATAACCTCGAAAGTTATCTTAAATATATTCTATGTTTGCTGTAAGCTTACTAAAGGCACATATTGAAAATTACACTTGTGTATACTTTACAATGTTAACACTGCATTATTTTCATAAATGGTACTTGAGAAATATTTAATTCCTTTGATAATCATACTTAAATGATTCTTTGTCTTTTAAATGACAGTAAGTTAATAGTTTAATTCATAGGAATGAATCTCGTAACACACTATTGGTGATTAAGTCCCATCTTCTGACCAGTCCCAAGGGACTTAAAATTCTTATCTTCTCTGTGGTCAGGGTGTGAAGGTGGGAGGATGTGTTGGGCAAGGAAATATTAGAAAGTGGTTGCTTCCTGATCAATGGGAAGTTTTTCAATCCACTGGATGGTTAAAACAGTATACATTTTAAAAAACTTTATAATTACACTATTTTTGTTAAAATAATGATTATTACTAACCTCATAGTAAAATGAACTTGCATTTTATTTTATTTCTATTGAATTTATTGGGGTAACATTGACATTGGTTAATAAAACCATACAGGTCTCAAATGCAGAACTCTAATACATCATCTGCATTCTGCATTTTGCACTCACTACCCAAAGTCAGATCTCTTTCTGCCAACATTTATCTGTCTTTGCCCTCTTCCACTTCCCCTAAATCCCTTTTCCTTTGGCAATCACCAGACTTTTGTCCTTTTCTGTTAGTTTGGTTTTTTTTGTTTGTTTGTTTTTGCTTAATACCATCACCCCTCTAATTTGTTGGCATACCTTCTTTGTAATATTTTCTTACAATCTTTTGCATTTCTGTGGTGTTAGTTATCAGTTCTCCTCTTTTATATTTAATTTCATTTATTTGGGTTTTCTCTCTTTTCATGAGTCCAGTTAAAGGTTTCAAAGAACCAACTCTTGGCTTCATTGATATTTTACATTGTTTTCTGTTTGTTTGTTTGTTTGTTTGTTTAGTCACTATGTCATTTATTTCTGCTCTAATTTTTATTATTTCCTTTCTTTTACTTTTGCTTTGTTATTCTTTTTCTAGTTCTTTTAAGTGTGAGTTTATTTGAAATTTTTCTTGCTTCTTGATGTAGGCTTATAGTACTATGCATTTCCCTCTTAGAGCTGCTTTTGCTCTGTCCCTACATTTTGGGTTGTTCTATGTTTATTTTCATTTGCCTCAAGGTAATTTTTGATTTCCTATTTAATCTCATTGTTAACCTATTTACTGTTTAGGAGCATGTCATGTAGACTCTATATATTTCTGTGTTTTTCAGTTTTTTATTGTAATTCATTTTTAATTTCATCTATGGTGGTTGGAGAAGATGCTTGCTATGATTTCAACCTTCTTGAATTCATTAATACTTCTTCTGTGTCCTAACATGTGGTCTATGCTAAAGAATGCTCTTTGTGCACTTGAAAGAAATGTATATTCTGCACCCTGAGAAAGATGAACTCTAAAGATCCAACCTCTGAACAGCAATCACTTCCTCCTGGGGAACTGAGCTCAGCAGGTCAGGGCCACTGGGACTTGGGAGAACAGATAGAAATAGTCATCTTCCATTGGAGGTGGTGCCAGACAAGTCTACAAGAGCGTGGCCAGCACTGTATCTCCAAACCACTATCCATAGCTGCACAACCCAATTCCCATCTAATTCCAGGACAAGAGCCTTTGAGGGAGATGTGTTTCAAAGGTGCTGAGCAGCACTTCCTTCCCTCTGCAGAACTGAGCTTTGCAGGGTGGGATCTCCAGGACATGGGGGGACATATCAAAATAGCCTCCTATTGAGGTAGTGCCAGCTAAGCTTGCAGGAAATGGCCAGACTGGCCCCTGTTCCGAATCCACACAGCTCAATGACTGTCTGTCTGCCCAGAGCTTTTCCAAAAAAGGAGCATCCCTCTTTGGTGCAGTCAACAGACCTTTTCTTCAGAACTCATGCTTGGCAGGGTGGTGTCGCCAGTAGTTGGAGGTCCGGGTTAGTGCACACCCAGTCTGGTTTTGTAAGAATATGAGTATGTGATCCTGGGCAGATACTGTGGGCAGTGTGAAATAGGGAATCATGGTGGGTACCTCAGAGGCTAGCCCTTCAGATGGCTCCTCAGGGCTACTTCACCTGGATCTTCTCCTAATGACCCTTGTTTGCCCTGAGTCTCCTTCCCACTACCAAAACCCTGCATGAAGTTCCAAGAGCAATATCCTGTGTTGGCCCTTTAAGAGAGCACCTGGATTTCTAACAGACTCCCTCCTCTTTCAGATAGAGAGCATTCTTGCTGATTTTCACTGTCAAGTGCTATGCAGGCTCTTCTTTTCCAGCCCAGGTGCATGGGGCCTCGACCCCATGCTCCACAAGGGGAAGTTTTGTAGCAGAATATCCCCTAGCTTCTCAGCAATCACTCATGGATGCAGGGCCCAGCCCTCTCCACATCCCCACCCTTCTTACCAGCCTCTATGGGGCTTGTTCTGTAAATCCTTGATTATAATACTCCTGTCCATCTGTCTTTCAATTGGTTATTCAGGTTGATACTCTATAACTTATCTGTAAATCTGGTTTGGTGCTGGGAAGACGAACAAGCAGCTTCCACCTACTTTGCAGTCATCTTGAATCTAAAGTTGTATTTTATACAACTAATTTTTTTGCATTTCCCCTTCTCAAATTTCTTTCTTCATGAACACATGTATATGGATATAAATATAAGGGAAGCTGGGGGAATAAATTATTTGTTTAGCCCTTATAGATGCATGTGGCAAGGGAGAAGGAACCTAAATGTATTTGCTTCAGATATGTTTAAAATTTAAGTAAAAGGGATTAAATTATTGATAAAATCTAACAAGCGATTTTAAAGTAGAAAATGTAATTATGTAGGTCTATAGTCTATCATATGCATGTCTAATATGAATAGTTTATGCCTAATATTTGGCTAAAAGTAAGGGAAAGTAGAAGAAAACTACACACAGTCTCTTGCAAACACGTGAATATTGTCTACCTAACATATTTTTGAAAAATGTTGATTGAAAATATTTTATTGGAAGAAAAGAAAAAATATGAACAGGTAAATGAACTATAGAAAATTTTAATTGCTGAATCTAGATAATTGGTCAATAAGGACTCATTATACTATTGTTTTTCTGGGGCCCATCATGCCTTTGCTAGTTTTTATCTTACCCAATGGGATACATCATAGATATGCCCTATGTTACACTGAGAGACTGCTCATACAACCCATCTCTAGCCTCCAAATTTGCAGTTAATTGTTTTTAGCATTCAAGTAATGACTTACCTCCTGTTATTAAGAATTTGACTCATTGCCATGGTTAAGTAGATTAGCTACATTTCACAAATGAGAAAGATCACACAAGTTGTTACATTTCTGTATCCCTCAAGTCACACAGAAGTTAATAGGAGAGCTAAGATAAGTAATCAGTGCCAAGAAAGCGAACAGGAATGAAGACAATGAAAGTTGCCTAAGGGCAATTTAAATTGCTCCTGTTCTTCCCGCACAAAAGACCACAGCCCAAATTGGTGTTTGGTCAGTGATATCAAGGCACCACAGAGGCCAAGACAAATGAGTGTTTTATCTCCCTACAGCACTGATAGGTACAAATGAACACATTCCCTAGCTGATTTTCATTCCCTTTCAGTGGCATAGAAAAGAGTGATGCACAGTTATCACACACTTCAGGGCTGTATTCCAATTGTATTTAATAATGCTTGAAATGTGGTGACAGCAGGATTGGTTTGGAAGTTGTTTGTTATAATGAACAATCTATTATTATGAACAGCTTATTATGATGCTCCTGGGGGTTTGTCTTAACAATCAAGTTCTCTGAGAAGAGGATGTGTTTCTGTCATGCACATGTTACATTGCTGTCCCTCCCACGTGTCATTGCAAGCACAAAAGCGATTAACAAATTCTCTTGATAATGCAAACCAATAAAACTTTCCAGGGGAGTGTTTGAGTGTGCATATGATGTATCCATGGGTATGTCTTAGTGAAGATGAGATAAAAAGTGAATCCATTTGTCAAGAATAGAAATATAAATGTATGATTAGGTGAATCTTCTGCAATTGCTGATATGTTGTAAGGGGTGGGCAAAGTAGATTTACAATTACACTGTGATATTATTTGAGTTAATAAAACTATTTTACTAATCATAAACTGCATGTCTTTTTCCATATGGACAACTGTAAACCTACTTTTACTCATCCCTGTATTTTTATATTTTCTTCTCATTATTCCTTACTGTTTTTTTTTTGTTGTTTGTTTGTTTTGTTTTGTTTTGTTTTGGCTTTTAATAAAAACCTCTAATTGTTTTTCATTAACACTTCCTCTTGGATACATTTATCCTGTAAATTTATCCTATTGACACTAGGAAGACACAATAATCCCTGTTCTCTAGCTTCTTCTCACAAGTCAATTATAATGGTTTGAGGAAATTCACCATCTCAGAAGTTATCAAATGCTTACATTTGCCAAATATAGAAAAATGATGCTTTGCTCAACATTTGGAAATATGTGTTCACATAAGCAGCAAACATGTCAAGTTACATGGCCCGCTATAAGGGCTGATTATACAAAAGTGAACAAAACATACTCCCCATCCTTACCAACAGTACATACAGGCAAAAAAGGCAGCAAACATAACAGGGTGTGATCAGTATTAACGGTTCAGAGGCTTCCCCTCTTGCAGATGAGAAGATGATGTTTGACATGAAAACTGAAGGATGAATGAAAAATACACTAAAGGAAGTTGATGGAGGAAGGGAATATTGTTTCAGGAAGAGGAACTACCATATGGGAAAGCCAGGAAATGAAAACGAGCATGCCAAATTAGAGAACCTGGTTTAATGTAACTAAAGCTTGCATTGTGAAGCGTGACAAGATGAGCCTTGGCTCACTGTAGGATCTTGGACAAGTTACTTGATGTGAGTAAGCTACTTAAATTACTGAGCCTCAGCTTCCTGGATTGTATGGTAGAGATAATGATGTCTGCAAAACAGAGTTGTTGTAAGAGTGACTGTATGTCTGTGTGCATATATTTAATTTATAAAATTAAGTTTAAAACTTTAGAAATGTCTTAGGTAAATGACATTATTTGGAGTAAAATTTAAAAACGAACTTAAGAAACCAGTTCTTACAACAGCAGTCTAAAATTCATGACACGTTCTTTCATGAGAGGAGTCTCTTAAGCCAAAAGAAAGCTTCTATGCCAGTAACAAAAGTTTCAGCATAACCCTGATCTTCAAGCCAGGCTGCGGCCACACTCTAGTAATTGAACCGTATATATTAAAGCATGTAGCAGAATATCCAACAATCTAATTCTTAAGTGTCTCACCAACTTAATTAAGATGTACTTAAATACTTTCTAAGTATTAGAATATTAACTCCAACATAATAGAGAAAAAGATAAAAATAACCATTACTCATTGAAAGAAAGCATGAATGGTAAGTTTCTAATCAAGGTTTGATGTAGTGACTTTAACTTTTAAATTCTTAAAAATTCTTAAATGATACTATTTGATTGCATAAAACACTGTTTTTGTATATTATTTTAATTGCAGCTTGCTGAAATATATTTATTTTACTTATTTTTAATACAATACAGTTCAATAAGTTTAGATTATAAGAGGAGTTGTTCAAAGATATCATTTGAATGTGGGTGACACAGAAAAGCAAATGAAACATCAAAATTGACAATATAGCCAATCTCGGTATATGGAGATTCTGATTTTATGAAGTTGCCTTTTCACAAAAATGTATCTGTAACCCCAAGCCAACACTTGTGGTGCTTTGTGGCCATTTGTGGACATGTGTATGCACAGTGGCAAAAACGTTGAGTTGCTTAATGTGCACATTACTGGCTGAGGTTGAAAAAGGTGATGCTTTGCCTTCTTATTTCATCTCTCACAAATCAAAGATGTATCCTTTTGTGGTATTTAGTGGGACATTTTTGCATTTTTGTGCTTCTTTGTTGGTGTTTCTGCTCTTTCAATGTCCCCAAGCACAGTGCTGCTGTGCTGTCTCCTTCCTAAGCAAGAGAAAGCTGTCATGCACTGTATAGAGAAAAATGTGTTAGATAAGCTTTGTTCAACCATGAGTTACAGTGCTTTTGGCCATATAGCACCGATGTTAATGAATCAATAAAATATATTAAACAAGGTGCTTTTAAACAGAGCACACATAAAACAAGATTATATATTTATTAGTTAATAAAAATGTTGTGACCAGAAGCTCACAGAAACCTAAACCTGTATCTCCCCAAGGAGAAATGATTCAGTATTCACTAACTCAGTGTTTGTAGCAACTTTATAAGAACACTAGAGGCCTGGTGCACAAAATTCATGCATGGGGGCAGAGGGGTCCCTCGGCCTAGCCTGTGTACTCTTGCAAACAGGGACCCCTCTGATAGAGTCCCTTAGGCCTGGCCAGAAATAAGGACCTACGGGAGCTTTTCTTTCCCTGGCTGCCAGCAGCTGGTTCTGCCCCTGTCACTGCCACTGCTTGCCATCTGTGTGGTACTGTCCTCTAGGCTCCCCCCCCCCCCCCCCCCCGTCGCCTCATTTTGAGGGCAAGGCGTGTGGAGTGCAATTTCTTGGCTGGCCTGGGCCTCCCTCAGTGGGGTGATTGCTGGCTGGCCCTGCACACCTGCCACAGCATTGCTGGCAGCTAGCCTGGGCCTCTCTCTGCTGGGCGATGGATTGTGGGGCTCCACCGCGATCATTGCCCAGCAGAAGGAGGCCCTGCCCCGGCCAAGGCTCCACAATCAATAGCCATGCAGAGGGTGGCCTGGGCCTCCCTCTGCAGGGTGATCGCGGAGCCCCCCACACCTATGGATCAGCCCACTGGCCAGTGGCCTGAGCCTCCCTCGCAAGGCGATAGTTGGGCAATGGTGGGGCCCCTCCTACTAATTGCATTGCACCCGCCTTGGCTGGCCTGGCACCATTGCATGGCATAGCATGGTCATCCAGAAGGTTGTATGGATGGTTGTTCTGCTGTTCGGTCATTCGGTCAATTTGCATATTATGCTTTGATTGTTATAGATAACTACTATGAATTACAAAAGTCAACTGTCCTAACACATTTTTCCTCAGGCAATTGAAAATTACTATAGATCTAAAACAAGCTAAATAACATTAAGGCAAATGACATCCAAAGGAAAAAAATATCTGCAGTATATAGGACACTGAAGGTTATCAATTTCATATATATACAAAAACATTGTGAAAGTAAAATATATTAAGATCCAAATTACTTAAATTTTTCTTAAAATTATAGATAAAATAATTGGTCACAAATTTCAAAAGTATTAATACGAAATTTGATGCAGAAAAAAAAAGCTGTTAATAAGTAGTTTGAGAATAAAAGCAACAGGTTACTCATTATATTCTTTTGGGGGAGAAAAAAAAACTTAGCAAATATTATGGACATTTTTCATAATACTTTAATTAAATTTATACCTATTCTATATACTTGCCCCATGAAGTTGAATTTCTTGCCTCATTGTATTTAATAAGAACAATAATCTTTCCTATAATTAATTAGAATAAAAAAATCAAAAACTGTTGCTATATAAGTGTGAACCTGAAAATATTTGTTATAGAAAACTAAATTTTTAAAAATATTCTGTGTAGAAAATTGTGTTTTTCCTTAAGTTTCTGAAATAATTTTGCCTTGGAAATTGAATATACTTACCAGTTTTATGACAGTATAACCACTATGGGTTATAATTAATTAAACCAGCATATAAGAAATGTGTTTTCTTATTAATATATTAGAGACATTTTTAAAGCAGAGTCTCTTTAAAATGTTCTGTGTAAAAATTAATCATGTCCCTAATATAAATACATTAAAATACAACATAAACCTGTTCATTCTTCCACAATGGCAAACAGTGCAGTGAACAAAATACAAAAAGGCAATTTACATGGGACAATGAGAAATGAAAAAAAGAATCAATATTATTAGTAATTATAGAAATGAAAAACAAGTTATTAATTTTAGGCTATCAGATTGGAAAACATTAAAAAAGAAGTAAAAGAAAGAGAAAAGGCAGACTAAAGAATACATGCTTGAATTCAAAGACTAATCTTGTCATCACTGAAAGTGGGGTAACCTGAAATTGAATACTTCCTGATATGGTACATGGCACCACCAATAAAATAGTCTTTCCAAAAAAATTAATTAAATCAAACCTGAATCTCACCAAGCCTTTTGATCTAACCACCAGTTCATAGTGGGGATAAAAGAAGGAAAAAGGAACAGTTTAATAACACCACAATGGATTTGTCACATCTAGATCATTGGAAAAACTTTGAGGAAATATTATTCAATTTCTTCATATACATAAATTGCAAGAAAGAAATGGAATGTCACTTTGTAGTTAAATTTTTCTCTCTTAGACACATTGCACTAAAACACTTATGAGTGAACTGATATGTTATCTGGATTTTCTTTAAATTAGTATAGTAAACAGAATAAATATCAGCATATTTATTCTGTTTACTATAGAAGAGTAGTAAAATGATGATCACTGTTGAAACTGGCTGACGGGATATATTTGGCTTCATTTTAATATTCTTTCTACTTACATATATATAGAAAATAATTCTGGAAGGTCATTTTTAAAATATGCTTTCATTTCTAGGCATTGTCTATAAACAGTGGGCAAAAATATTCAATATTTACTGTAGCGTTATATATATATATAAATAAAAACATCAATATTTAAAAATGTAGTATTGGTTACATAAAATTATATATATATATATTTCACCCCTTATTAATTATAATTTATAAGGACAATGCACATTGGCTAATAATAGGGCATTGAAGTTAATTGACAGTTGCAGGTCACAACTATGCCAACTGCCAGCTGAGCATTATTATGTAACTTAGACCATCTAAGCCTCAATTTCTTCATCCATAAAATGGAAAGTGTAATAGTACTCATATTAATAAGGTATTTGTAAAATTAAATATTACCAGTGTTTATTTCTGGATGTTGTGATCACTTTATTTTTTCTTTCTTATAATTTTTGTTTCCTTCAATCACATTACTCTTTCTGTCAGTCTGTCTCTTTCTCTGTTTTCCTCTCTGTGTGTACATACATAAAAAAATGAAGAGGGAGTCATAAATTTATCCAACCTTTTGATTTCATACAGTACATTTTTTCTTCAGCTAAGATTGGAATAACATAAAAATTAACATATTGAATCTGTTCTACTTTTGTTGTAATTAATCATCATTATGAATATTTAGAAGGGGGTTAGATTTTAAAAATCTGAGAATGAAATATCACACTATATGGTTGACTGTACAGAATAGAAGCAACATTCTAAGAATGTTAATAAAGCAAGGTTGGCTCAAGATAAAACTTCGAAGTCCACAGTCTCCCTCCATTCTCCTTTCTGAGTTTTTACAGACTACTTTTTCCCCATCACAGCTTAAAAAGCCTGATGTTTTTATGCTGCCTCTGCTAATCATCAAATACCTAATTATCTGGAAAGTTTTCCTATTGAGAAACACCAATTTTACAAACACTATGTTGTATCAGACCATATGAACATATTTTCTGTTAAATTTTGTCCTTGTCTACTATGTAAAGTTAAAGATATACATAGCAACTTAGAGAAATTCCAAGTTCTTATTTCAAATCCACATAAGTAAATCTTTGGTAGAATAATACGATCTCTGAGGGTGGCCTTCTTCACTTCTGTAATTCCACCACCCAACAAAATATCTGGTATATTAAAGCACTTAAATATTTACTATATTTGTTTAGGAAGCTGAAAAGGCATTAGTCAGGGCCTGAATAAGGCAAGGTGACTGATATGATATTTTTTATTAAGTTACTAGAGGCCCGTTGCACGAAGATTTGTGCAATAGGCCTTCCTTTCCCAGGCTGCCAGCACTGGGTTTCCTCCAGCACCCAAGACCCAGGCCTTCCCTCAGGCCAGAACCTTCAGTCTTCACTACAGCAAGAGCACTTCTTTCCACACACCCCCTTCCCTCTCATAGCAGGCATCCCACCCCTCCCACCGCTCCATGCCCACATCCATGCTTCCCAGAGGCCTAGAGCAGCTGGGGTCAGGGCCCGCTGCAATCTTTGTTAGGTTAATTTGCATAGTTACTCCTGATTGGCTGGTGGGCATCAAAAAGTGATGATCAATTTGCATATTTCTCTTTTACTAGTGTAGATTTTAGGGTGTTGTGGGATACTTCCTGGCAGAACAAGACTGGGTGAGTGCCCTACACATAACCGCAAAATATGACTACCTCCAGCCAATAGGTTAGTCAGCACATGTGTCAAACACAAGGCCCGCGGGCCAAATTCGTCCCACCAGGCCTTGCAATGTGGCCCTCACCGCGCTGTCATCACTGCACTCCGCTGCGTTTCCATCACAATGACAGTTTATGACTGTTCAGTAAACCATTCGGCCCGCGATTTAGGCTGGATTTTAGATTTTGGCCCCTTCTCTGATTGAGTTCGACACCCCTAGGTTAGAGCCAGGAGAATCTCAAATGTAACAAAAAAGTTGCAGATGACAAGAAATGGTGCCACAGTCTTTGGGTGTGAGGACCATACCAGCAGCCTCTGGAGACTTGGAATGTGAGGGGGAGGGCTGTGGCAGAGGTGGTGGCCAAAGCAGAAGTGGCCAAAGAAAGGTGCCTTAAAAAGTCTCAGGACAATCTTGAAGACATAAAGAAATGAAAGAAAAAATAAGGAAAACTTGCAGACATGGGCAAGTGCCAAATCATTCGAAACTGTGTCATACCAAATAATCACCAATGTTTCTTCAGTGTTAAAAATATTTATCTGGATTCCAATAGAAAGATAGTTTTAGATTTGGAGAAATAAAAATCTAAAGTGAGAAAGCCCAAGATATCCAACAGCTAAGAAAATAATATTACTACCTTGACCATCAGCTATATACTTTAAACTGTTGCATTTAATTTCTCAAAGATTATGTTTTTGAGATTATGATTAGAAAATTGGTGGTTTCTTAGGCTCAGGGCCTAGGTAAGAAACCAGCTCTGAGCTAGCTCTAAATATATGTGGTTTAAAAGAATAGCTCAAAAACATCACAAGTTAATATGCTGTGAAATTTCAAGAAGCTATTATTGAGTAAAAAAAATTCAAACATTAATGTGTGGGTGTCAAAAACATTTTTGTTTGCTTTATATAAAAATTTTCACTAACAATGAAAGGGAATTAGTTCACTTCAGAAAGTTTGACACAGACACACACATTTTTAAAAGTTTTCAAAGCGACTGCAGTTTGTCCCTTTAAAAATAAAATTCTTTATAAAATAAAAAAATAACTTTGACTTTTATTTAAATTTTAATTTTAGAGAATATTATTCTAGCACTTTGACCTAGCATGGGAATCATTCCCTAAACCTGGCATACTTATTTTTCTACCCATAAATCTCACTAAGGCCAAAGTAGATTTTATTCCAAATGAATGAATAAATACTCACATACTCTTACTTGTATGTGCTATGTTTTTCATAGCATATCTTTACCTCATTGGACTATTGAAACACTTTCCATCTTTCAGGACCCACATCAAATATTCCTTTTCCAGTGACTATGCTTGAGTGCGTGAGCCAATAGTATTCTCTATCTAATCATTCATAGATCACTTATCCATGTACCTCAGTTGCGATTATTGGTATATAAACTGCATGTCCCTAACTACTAAAAAAGATTTTCTGTCTTATTAATTTGGCAGCCTCAATGGAATGTAGTCAAGTGCCTTGCAGAAACCAAGTTGTTAATAGCTTTGTTGAATGTATTCTATGTCCTCTATAATAAAAGCACAATATGCAAATTGTCTCCTTGACTGGAAGTTTTCTGGGATTTCAATCAGGTTGCAGGGCTGGCTGGGGGAAAGGAGGAAGGGCTCAGCCAGCAGCTTCTAGGGTCCCTACTAGTGCATGAATTTCATGCACTGGGCCTCTAGTATTTAATAGAATAATCCAGATCTATTAGGACAATCAACAACACTAAGGTGAAAAGACACCTGCCTAGACAACCAAACACTCTGATGTCCAACTTGGTATCATATGTCAAAAACAAATTTTTTCACACATTTACTGAATGATTGATTTTTAATATTTTGTTACATATATGTGATGTCTTTTCTACTTTATTTGTATTAATACCATTAGTAGTGAAGAATATAACTTTCTTTTATAGAGTAGACACTTTTTAATTTGTATTATCTTATCTCTCAAATTCTAAAATGGCAGAAAGTTTCTTAGAGCCACCTTAATATATACTGTCAACTATCACCTAATGCCAGCAAACATAAATTCTAAACTACTTATAAAATAATTATAGCAAACACCATAAAACAATAAAGAGTGATGCCAAAGATATAGTAGTCCTTCATCAAATGTGTTCTATCATGCATGTTATTTTCTTGTGATATGATCTCTGCTTGAGCTAATCAATAAACCAAATAACTAAATCAAGTTAAGGTTTAATGACTTAATGTTTTTCCAGTTTTACATAACACTTAATCTTAACAGAGGACTTCTATAACTTATCAATCTCTCACCAATTGAGATAATAATTTGGGAATTTTATGAGTTGTAAATTATTTTAAAGGGCCAATATAAAACATCACATTATTTTTTATTGGCACTTATTTAAAATGAAAAAAATTATATTGTTTTGAATTAGTAAAAAATAAAAATTTAATATTTAGCTCTGTGGGCTAGGATGGAATCTGAAATAACACAGCCAAATAAATAAAACCAGTAAACTGTATGCTTTTTGAAAGCTTTTAAACTTTAGATTATGAATTTGAAAATTTCATGTCTGTTTATGTAAAGTCCCAGAAGGAACATCACTGAAGTCATATTTCCCTTCTAAAAATTTCCCAGAAATATAGCTTGTTTTCCTAGGACAAAAAAGGGGGGAAAATCTTAAAATATTCAAGAACTTGATAAGACAAAAAAGCAATTTAAAAAGCTGATATAAATTTAAATTTTTACATGATTCATATGCTTGAAATAAAGTTCATTTATTTTCTAAGCAAATTTATGAGAAGGAAATACTACAAAGAATACGGGGGCGGGGGGGAAAGGCACAAGCAAACAACGACAAAAGAGAGTGGTTATGATGCTGCCTAACTCATCATCTATATTCTGGTATTCTAAAAACTGTACAATAAAGTTAAAATTTCAAAACAAATCAGAAATTTGAATATTATTAAAAAGATATTACAAAAAATAAAATAATTTTAGGGCTATACCATACCAAACATTTAGTCCTAATAAATGAAAACATTTTTCTATTTTTTTTCTTAAGTACTTGTTTCCATTAGTTTTTTGGATTAAAACATTAGTCATATAGAAGTTATAATGTATATAAAATATCTGGTAAAATGGCATGTCAGTAAGAAACATAATTAATATGAATTAATTGTAAATGTAGCTTACATTTTATGTAATGAAGGTTATAAAAGATAATTACTATAACACATCCAATTATTTTCAACAAATTAAGCTCTTTTTTCTAACAAGCAAAGGAGCTCTTCTATTTATCACATAAATCAACAGCTTTTTAAAATTTCTCCATGATTATATAAGCAACAAAATGTGTTGATGTTATTTTGAATCACCTGAATTCTACCATCTAAGCTACACACCCGTAGTAGACTGAAGAGCAGCTTCAAAAAGATCTGTCCATGTCCTAAAGTCTGGTACCTGTGAATGCGACCTTGTTTAGAAAAAGGGTCTTTGAATCTGGAGGTTACATTATGCAAGTTTAGGGTGGGCCTTGCATCTAATCATAGTATCCATATAAGGGGGGTGGGGGGGAGAGAGAAAGGGAAATATATAAAAAGATAGAGAGATATAGGAGTGATGTACATATAAACCAAAGATTGATAAAGGCCGGTTTTAGCCATTGTCACTTAGAAAAGAGTCAAGGAACAGACTGCTTCTCCTTCGGGGTCTCCAGAAGGAACCAACCCTGTGAGCACCTTGACTTCAGACTTCCGGTTTCCAGAACGATGGGAAAATAAACAATTCTGAAATCACTATTCATGTATAGTGGGATTGAACAATGAAGTGAATATATGATGGATGGTGGAAACCAGGTTTCTTACTATTCGACTGGAGGTTATAGAGAAACAAGAAGAGGAGGAGAAATGTAGAATAATCCATGTAGTAATGGGTGAATAATATGAACTCATTTTTAGCTTACTATAGATATAGATAGTTACACATAGGTATACTTCTGTATGTATAATACATATATTAGTACTAGAGGCTGAATGCACGAAATTCGTGCGGGGGCCAGAGGGGGGAGGTGTGATGGTGTTCCTCAGCCCAGCCTGCACCCTCTCCAATCTGGGACCCCTCAAGGGATGTCCAACTGCCTATTTAGGATCGGGCCTAAATAGGCAGTCTGATATCCCTCTCTACAATCCAGGACTGCTGGCTCCCAACTTCTCACCTGCCTGCCTTCCTGATTGTCCCTAACCACTTCTGCCTGCAAGCTTGATCACCCCCTAACCACTCCCATGCCAGCCTGATTGATGTCTCACTGCTCCCCTGCCAGCCTGTTTGCCCCCTACTTCCTTTCTCTGCCAGCCTGGTCACCCCTAACTGCCCTCCCCTGCAGGGTTGATCACCCCCAACTGCCCTCCCTTGCAGGCCTGGTGCCTCAAAACTGCCCTCCCTTGCTGGCCATCTTGTGGTGGCCATCTTGTGTCCACATGGGGCAGGATCTTTGACCACATGGGGGCAGCCATCAGGTGTGTTGGAGTGATGGTCAATTTGCATATTACTCTTATTAGATAGGATACACACATGTATTTCCTTGCTCTGTCAATTGACAAGTTCTGGAAACAATGACATCTAGTAGCAATAACATACCTTTTGCTCTACGTTTGGTTTCTAATACCATTCTTTTTATTTTTTAATGCTTTTATTGATTTTTAGAGAGAGAAAGGAGAAGGATAGAGAGATAGAAACATCAATGAGAAACATCATAGACCATCTACCTCTTGCACACCCCCTACAAGGGATCAAGTCTGCAATCTGGACATGTATCCTGACCAGTATCAAACCAGTGACCTCTTGGTTCTTGGGTTGATGCTTAACCACTGAGCAACACTATCTGGGCTCTAATACCATTCTTCAATTAAAGATGTCAGAGCTCCTTGGACAAATGGCTGATTCTAGGACTGGTCAAGAAATATACAAGATGAGCCAAAACCAGTTTGGCTCAGTGGATAGAGCGTCAGCCTGCGGACTGAAAGGTCCCGGGTTTGATTCTGGTCAAGGGCATGTACCTTGGTTGCGGGCACATCCCCAGTGGGGGTGGGGGGGTGCAAGAGGCAGTTGATCAATGATTCTCTCTCATCGATGTTTCTAACTCTTTCTCTCCCTTCCTCTTGGTAAAAAATCAATAAAATATATTAAAAAAAAATACAAGATAAGCTTGGAGCATCTGGAGCACCACAAAATAAGGAAGTAATAAAAACATGGGTGTATATCAAAGGAACACACGTGTCAAATGATAGATCACCTAATGGCTAAAGCTGGTACAATTTGAGCAATAAAATAAAATAAGTTGTATTGGATTATAACCCAAAGTATAAAGAAAAAAAATCCATGAGTGTGAACTGGCATGTTACCATTGTGTCTTTCCAACTAAAATTCTGTAGCCCTAGTTTAGTAAAAACAAACAAACAAACAAACAAACAAACAAACAAAAAAACATAGCACAAGTCTCAATAGAGGAAAAGTCTAAAAAAATAGCTAATCAGTATGCCTCAAAACTGTCAGGATAATAAAACAAACAAGGAAAATCTGAAAAACTGTCACAGCCAAGAGGAGCCTAGGGAGACAGGAGGACTGACTGCAATGTGGATTGTCATGTGATATCCTGGAACAGAAAAGGAGATTTGGTAAAGACTAAGAAAATATGATAAAGTACAGACTTCAATTAATAATAATGTATCAATATTGTTTAACTAATGGGGACAAATGTTCCACACTAACATTCTATATAACAAAAGGGTAATATGCAAATTGACCCTAAAAACAGAACAACCAGAACAACCACTGAATCAGTCACTGAGGCACACTGACCGCCTCTTGGTCCCTTCCCCTAGCCGTCAGTCACCGAGCACCCGATGGTGAATGGGGAACCAGAGGTGGGTGGCAGTGGGGTGCAGGGCCGGCTGTGGGCAGCTGAGGAAGATGGCCCTGATCACAGGCCAAGCCTAGGGACCGTACCCATGCTTGAATTTATGCACTGGGCCTCTAATAGATAATAGAGGGAAATAGGCATGGGGGTGTATGGGAATTCCCTGTGATATCTTTGCAATTTTTCTAAAATCTAAATACTTATACTTACATCTGAAACAGTTTTTTAAATAAAATATTATTTTCATGGAATTCTAAAAAGAAGCAGACTTATTCCCCTATCCCAATGACCTCAAATTATACATAAAACTGAGATACACACTTGTTCACAGTCATGAAAGTTGTTAAAGGAACTAAATCATCGCAATGAAAGTGCTTTCTTCTTCATTAAAAGTTGATTACATAATTTGGAATGCATTTGACTGAAAGTAATTGAAAATGTGGCTTATATTGACAGAATGGATATATGGAAGCTCCCCACAGCCACCCTACCTCTAGAACTTACCTTATATGTCAAATTCTACTTCACCTCTTTGAGGTACACATTAGCTATATGTGGGAAATCAGCAATACACAGTTTTTTGTTTTTTGTTTTCCTATTTTCTTTATACAGACTCTTCCAAAAGCTTCAGGCACATCTAAAGCAATTATTATGCTTCATTTGCCATGCCAGGTCAGGTAAGAAAAGTGTGTGAACAAATCCACAGTGATTCTGAAATAGTCTGAAGCAGGTGGTTATAAAAGAAAGAGACCAAGAGTCTCAAGTGAGATCAAAGTTAATAATGTTCAGTAGAAATAGGTGGAATGTGAAATCTGTAAAATATTGGATCACTGACTTAGCTAATGGCATCCTTGACTTAATTGCATCCAATATATCTTTGTACATTTTGGCTGGGAACACCTTAGTATATGTGATACTTAATATTATGAGTGAAATGGGCTGGGCTATGGTGTCCATCTCTTTGGACAACTGTGATTCTGGAAGGTGTTTTGGAAAAGATAAATGATTAAATTAATAGACTTTAAATAAAGCAGATTGATTATCCTCTATAATGTAGGTAGATCTCATCCAATCTAAATCACTATTTTTAATAGAGAAAAGAGTGAAAAACCAATGCTTTCCACTCCCTATGCCATATATTACATCTTTTGGTTCTGTTTTTCTGGAGAACCCTAATAGGGTATATTAGTTGCCCCTTAACTGTGGTTTCCATGGTTTCAGTTAATGAAGACTATAATCACTGTCAACCTTGGTCTAAAAATATAATTTGGAAAATTCCAGAAAAAAGCAATTCATACATTTTAAATTGTACATTGGTCTGAGCAGCATGATGAAATCTCACACCATCCCTCTCTGTCTGGGCCAGGATGAGATTATTCCTTTGTCCATTGTATTCACTACCCACTGTTAGTCACTTAGAAGACATCTCAGTTATGAGAGAAAGATAACATTCACATTAGTTCCATTACACTATATTGTTATAATAGTTCTATTTTATGATTAATTATTGTTGTTAACCACTTCCTGTGCCTAATGTAAGACTTAAGTGTATACACAAGAAAAAAAAAACCACACATAGTGTATTCATGTATAAGGTTCAGAACTATCCATGAATTCAGGCATCCACTGGTTGTTTTGGAAAGCATCCTGCATGGATGATGGGGGAATACTGTAAGTACCCTGGACCTACCTTGAACATTTCATGATGTGATGGAAAGGGACATATATAGGAACAGAAGATTTGATTTCATTTGGAGCTCTGCCATTTCCTATTGTAAGTTTCCCAGGTTGCTTCTTAGTTGGCTGCTTTATTTTCTCTATCTTACTTAATAATAGACAAACATGTAAATTGACCATACCTCCCCTATGCCCACAGCCAATTGGAATATGCAAATTAACCCAACAAAGATGGAAGTTAATTTGCATAGGTACCTGAGTCCCAGGAACATCCTCAGCACCCAGGTCACTCCAAGCTGGCCATCGGAGGGGCAGGGGCCCCTTGCTCAAGCCCAAAGCCTGGGGCCGAGCCTGGGATTGGAGGGGCGGGGACTCCCTGCCAAAGCCTAAAGCCTTCCCAGGTCTTGAGCCTACGATTGGAGGGAAGGGGGGGCGGAAATCAATGGAAACATATCCTCAGGTGAGGATAAAAAAGAAAAAAGAAAAAAGAAAGAAATGTCATAGCCTATGAAAGACACATCTTGAAAATGCCTAAAGAAAGTTGTCATTTTTTCATGGAGAAGGAACTGGAGTCCATGTTGATGAAAATATCTTGACGACTGTGGTGGCTGATACTGGCTGCAGCAGTGGGGTGATGGGGATGGCACCTTCCCCTGATCAGCCCGGTCACCTCCCGTAAAGGGAGGCCAGACTTCGGCTTAGGCCTACACCCTGTTGGGGTCTAAGCCATCAGTAGGACATCCCCTAAGGGCTCTCAGTATGTGAGAGGGGGCAGGCTAGGCTGAGAGACCCCTCCCCAGTGCACACATTTCATGCACTGGGCCCCTAATTTTCTATATTTAGCATATGGTGGTAATCATATCCACCTTACTAAATATCAATGTATGTCAAAGGTATTTCAACATATCCACATGGTAATCATATCCACGCTATATATATCAAACTATGTCAAAGGTATTTTCTAATTATAAAGTATAATATTGGTTACCATACTTGTTCTCACCATGTCAAGCATCACTATTCACATTGCTTGCTAGAAAAAGATCAATTGCCTGTTGGAGATAAGGACTTGTTCCATGGGAACACAGTCTTGGTAATTTAAACTTAGCTAAGAAAATTCTTAGGGAAAAAATTCTAAAACAAGGAAATACTATCTCATAACTTCATAGAATAACCATGAGCTAGCCCTTGTGTCAATCAAACACAAACTTACTGTTCAAAAAGTTCTTTGCAAAGATTTTCAGCCCAAAATTGCACATTATACTGTGTTTGCTCAAGATATTGCCATCACCACATATTTTAATATATTTAAACCAGATCAAAACATACTCCCTGACATTTTACCATAGACTATATTCCTGAGTTTAGTCTCAGGATGGAAGGTTAATGAAGCTTAGTAACCTGACACTCTATATAGCAACAGAGTAGAAAAAGCTCACACTTCATTAAAAAGCTATCATTTAGTTAACTGACTAAACACATCTTTCCAGGTAAGCATTAGTAGATGGGAAAACACATTCAGATTTAAATCTATTCAAGTGATCCATTAACATAATTTTGTTCCTCAAATCAATTTACTTCACACATATAAATTCCATTTGGTGGATGGTTAACAACTCCTCATGAAACATTCTCTAGTGATTTTTTTTTTTTTGGTCAAGTTTTTCTTGCTTTCTCTCCTCCTATTTTCTATGACTGATTTAAACAAGCTCCCCAAGCCACAAAAATATTTGTAAAGATGACAATTACAATTAAAGTGATCATATTGTTGTATGTTATTTATTATGTGATTTTAATTGTTGGATTATTGTACCAGTCTATACTGAAGTTAAAGATAAAGGACATCATCTGAAAAGGTAAGTCAGTCCATCAGATTGTCTCTCAGACATCTTCTTCGTAGTATCTTCTCTGCACTCTAAAATCTGGCCACTTTAGGGTTTCAAGTAAAAAAACCTCTTTTCAGTCAACAGCAATTTACTGACCTTTTATTATGGATAGGGCATTTTCCTAGGTCCTGGAGACACTGTGCTTGATGCTAAGGTTCAAATTCAATCTGGAAGATTTAGTCCTTATAGCTGGTGATATCAGTCTCCTATAATGGAAATTTGTATTTAGAGTATATGGTAGAAGGGGACAAAGACTACAGGAAGTGCTATGAAAGGCAGTGTTTTTCTTCCTTCTAAAAACCAGAACACAAACCCTTTAAATGACAACAGATTCCAATAGTAGAGAAAATCAAATGTACCCTTTGTAGTCTCTGGACCTTTGCACATGACATCACTTTATTTTCTAATCAATGACCAGTTTCTACCCCTTTTCTTCTCAAGATGCAAATATCACTTCCACCCAGAAGTTCTCCCATCTATTTGAGTCAGATGACTATATTTTGACTATATATCATCATGTACTTCCCCTTACCATAGAACTGCAATGCTTGGAAACTGTTAACATTCTGACAGCAGGAACCATGTATTTTTTTTTAATTGATATTTACTTCTAGGGCACACAGTAGGCACTTAATCTATGTGTCTGTCAAACAAACGAATGGATCAGGCAAGCCACAATCAGCACAAGAACTATAATTCTTTCCCTAAATCTAATGACCTTTATGTCTCTACCCCATTCATTCTTTAACTTATTCATTCAACAATTATGAATTAAACATCTATGTCTGTACCTTAAAATTAGAATTAAATACTCAATGTGTTCTTCTCAAGAAAGCATATCTGAATATAAATGGATTTATTAACCTGGTCACCAATTTTTGATATTTCAATACTGATTTCCAATATAATCTATAAATTACTTGTTTTTTGTACTCATCAACTGTCACCCATTTCCCTCTTGCCTGCCCCCCAACCCCAACCATAATATAAACTCCTCAAGGATAGAGATCTTTAACTATTTTGTTCAATGTTTTATCCTCAAATGCTTAGAGCGTTCCTAGCACATAGTAATTATTCAATTCACATTTGTTGCATAAATGAAATATAAATGAATGAACATCATTAGAAATAGCTTTGGTTTGTAGGTTAAAGCCCTGAATTCAAGTCCTGGATAGGAAACTCTTATAGTACTAACTCCACAGAGTTTTGTGAGGATTAAATAAGATGATGTTTGTGTAAGCAAATTGAAAAATATTGACCAAGTGTAAGATATCATTGATAATCTTGAAGCAAGATAGCATCTCATTATAACAACACTGAAAAAAGATAACAGTAGTACTTACTGACTTTTTATTTTTTATTTTTATGAGATAGTCAATGAAAATTTGTCATAATTCCTGAAGTGTGTCTGCCTGTCTCACCAACACACCATGTGGCTGATTCCAGACTGCTCCCAATCAGTATGCTTAACTAGCTCTGTGTAGATGTATATGCAGCTCTTATACCAGTGAAAGAAGGGAAGGAGAGTAGACATGTTCACATTGACAAACTGGCATGTTTCCCATACATGCAAATGACTAATTTCCTGTTCACTTGAGATGAAACAAGTTTGTTCCAATTAAAGTTAAAAATGTATTTATAACTATCATCTTATCTAATAAAAGAGTAATATGCAAATTGACCATCACTCCAACACAAGATGGCTGCCCCCACCTGGTCAAAGGTGGCTGCCCCCATTTGGACACTAGATGGCCACCACAAGATGGCCAGAAGGGGGGGGCAGTTGGGAGGGGAGCAGGCCTGCAGGGGAGGGCAGTTGGGGGGACCAGGCCTGCAGGGGAAAGCAGTTTGGAAGGACCAGGCCTGCAGGGGAGGGAAGTTGGTGGGGACCACGCCTGTAGGGGAGGGCAGTTTGGGGTGACCAGGCTGGCAACGGAGGGCAGTTAGGGGTGACCTGGACAGCAGGGGAGGGCAGTTGGGGGTGGCCAGGCCTGCAGGGTAGGACAGCTAGGGGCGACCAAACTGGCAGGGGAGGGCAGTGTGGGGTGATCAGGTGGCAGGGGAGCAGTTAAGCATCAGTCAGGCTGGCAGGGGAGTGGTTTTAGGGGGTGATCAGGCTAGCAAGCAGAAGAGATTAGGGGCAATTAGGCAGGCAGGCAGGTGAGCAGCTGGGAGCCAGCAGATCTGAATTGTGAGAGAGATGTCCAACTGCCCGTTTAGGTGGGATCAGGCCTAAACAGGCAGTCTGACATCCTTTGAGGGGTCCCAGATTGGAGAGGGTGCAGGCTGGGCTGAGGGATACCCCACTGCCCCACATGAATTTCATGTACCAGGCCTCTTAGACTTCTGGTTTTGAAACCCAGCTCTATTCATTACCTGAGATGCTAGGCAACTTAATGAGTCTTCTTGTGCCACGATGATACTCCCTATCTCATAAGGTAATTGTGAGATTTAAATGAATGAATCCTTGTGAAATGTTGAAAATAGCACCTGGTATACGGTAAATAATCAAAAACAGTAACAATGATCATTTTTACAAAACCCCCTCTAGGTACAATGCACTTCTAAATGTGTTGATTGTGTAGTGTATGTTGATATGAAAAGGAAATGATGTAAAATTTCTTCTCATCCTTTAAATAGTGTAGGTAACACCATCTCCAGGTTGAGTAGGAGTCAGCCAGGAAAACAAGTAGCAAGAACACTGAGCAGAAAAGCAACATAATGAAAAATAATAATAAACGCAGGATTTGACGACATCAAGGTTTTGGTAAGATTCTTGTTGGCAACAGAGGGGGAAAAGTATGAGTGGCAGAGAGACCAGCTAAAATGCTATTGGGATATTTCAAGCGAATAATAGATATTTAATAAACATCTTTGATTGTTTTTTTTTTTAAATATACTTGTAATTTGAGTTGTCTGCAAGAGCCTCAGGTGTGTGAAATATGATTTTAAAACTCTACTATTTACTTGTTTTTAAATGTCCTCTATGTGTAAAAACAAATTGCAGCAATATCTATGGAAATTTTTAAAACTTCTAAAACACAACAGTTCTCCTTTCTTCTGTATCCTTCTCTGATTTAGTTTTTAGGTGGACATGGTTCACAGTTCAGGATCTGTGAAGGCATTGATAACACAAAGAGAAAAGCATGGGTGAGCATGAAAGTCTGTGCAGATAGAGTATGAACAGGACTTAGCAATGAATAAGATGTATGAAGCTAAGGAGAGGGAGAATTCAATAGCAAACCCTGAGAAGCAGGTTATAAAAGCAATTCCAAAGACATTTCAGAATCATTGGGAGCCATAACACAATTGTTCACATGAACAGAGCCTTTCTGGGGGTTACTTTCTAGAAAAGAGGGCAATGGCACTTATGTTACTATTTGTATTCTGGAATGCTTGCCAAATAAAATTGGTCAGAGGAAGCACCCAAAATCAATATAATCCTTTTTTGGGGAAAATTGATGATATGTATAAAGAGGCATACATAAAACTGTTCATATACAATCAAATAGGAATTTTACTTTTAATATGTTTTTCAATAAATTTAGTCAATAAAGGGATAAAGAACAATACAAAAAGAGGTAATTTGGATATTATAATAAGGAAAATATCTGCACGGCCTGAATGACCTTCAGAAGAAAGTAAATTATGTAGTATTATGTAGTATATAATGTTATGCAGATAATAAGAAATATACATATTAATGACTACTATCACTTACTAAATTTAGTGTACAAGACACTTTATAGATTACTTCACTTACTTATCACAATTTTCAACAGTGAGTATTGTTATCCCCATTTTGCATGGGAAAAATTAGGCTGAAGAGATATTAAGAGAATTTCCCAAGGCCACCCAGCTGTAGAATGGCAAAGGGACAGGAAATGTCTGTGGATAGTTTGTATTAAAGGATTTAGAGTCAGCTGTGTGTGTTCCAAGCGTCTGCTTTCACAGGGGAAATAGCAGAACAAGGATTTTGTTAATCCTCACCCAAGGATATTTTTCCCATTGATTTCTAGAAAGAGTGGAAAGGAGGGGGAGAGACAGGGAGAGAGAAACATCGATGTTTGAGAGAGAGACATTGATTGGTTGCCTCTCAGGTAGAACCTGCAATTGAGGTATGTCCTCTCCAATCGCACATCTGCAGTTCCCTCATTTGAAAGAGGGAATGTTCTGAACCTTAAAGACATGTAAGATATTTATATATATATAGAGGCCTCGTGCATGGATTCATGCACTGGTGGGGTCCTTCGGCTTGGCCTGTGCCCTCTTGCAAAATTGGACCCACTCAAGGGATGTCGGAGAGTCAGTTTCAGTCCCATCCCCGCAGGCCAGGCCAACGGACCCTACCAGTGGACAAATCCATGCACTGGGCCTCTAGTATGCATTAAGATCTTTGATTAATCTCTTCTTGCCCTGCCTCTTCCTCCTTTCCCTCCTAGATCCATCAGTCTGTTCCATGTTTCCATGCCAGTGGTTCCCCCTCCTGGGTTGAGCGTCTGCCCCTGGTAATATTTCATTACTTTAAGTTATTGTTTAACTTAAAGTTAGGTGGTTGAAATTTCAATGTAGGTCCTTAAACTTCTGCAGTGTCCCCTAAATGCTCAGCTATACTTTTGCCAAAATCTTAGTAGGGAGAAAATTGCCGTATATCTAGTCCTGATCTCAAATGAGGGAATTTTTCCCTCTAGATTAAAAAAAAATAAAAAAAAAATGCAGTGATGTTTGGTTAGCATTAGGTACTTGTAATGTAAAGATTCAAAAGTTATGAAAACATTCAAGTGTTCCCAAAAAGTCAGCTTCTTTGAGAAAAAGAAAAAAAATAACTTGCTCTCTCTGTTTCTCTCTATCTTCCTTTTTATTATTTCTTTATGAATAAAATACAATCTCTCAGAAATTTTGATTCTTGATACTTTTCAGATGATGTTCTTATGTTCTTTTAAATCAGCATATTATGTATAATGATTTAACTTTAGTCAAAAAACTTTCATTTAATTGAACATCTGTTGCTTTTTTACAGGCGAAGGTGTATGTGTTGGTGTGTGTATATGTGTGTGTGTGTGTGTGTTGGTGTGTGTGTGTGGTGCACATGTGCTGGTGTATGTGTGTCTGTATGTTAAGAGAAAGAAGGAGGGAAAAAGGAAAGAGAATATATGAGAGGTAAGACAGCCTGTACTACCCTATCATAACATCTGGCATAAAGTAATATAATTGCATTTATTCCTCTCTAGACTATAAAGTGATTAAGAATAGAAATTAGGTCCACCCCACCGCTTGGCATAAGGCTTTGTACAGAAGGAATATAATTAGATCAACATATTTTGATAAGTTTTTACAAGGCAAGAAGGAGAAAAAGTAAATAAAAAAGAAATAAAAAGGGATAATGAGAATACTGATAGAGAGGAGAATTTCTATTACTGAGATAAGACTACAAAGTAGCATGAAGGAAATATTGTATAGGTAGATGTAATAAATTTGCTAATGCCTTATTCATAAGAATAAAAATGACCATCCCTTGCTTCATCTAATTCCTGTTTAATCTAACTGGATGGAGAAATGGGTAGTTAAGTACCCACCTGATCATCAATCCTGAGTCACAGATTAGAATTCTGTGATGATATAGAAAAATAAAGAATATTTGCCTTGACAATATGGGGTTATGGAAAACTGTGGAATCAGAAGAAGATGTCAAAATACTAAAGATCAGATTTATTAATGTCCCCAGATAAAATATTGTTTTATTGTGGCTTTCTATTGGAAGATTATTTGAGGATCATGTGGCCTTACTTCAATGCATATATGATTTATGCTTGCTAGGCTGAGCTTTGTTTTTCCCTGTTTTTGTTTCTTAGTAACAGTATTTTACAGAAAGAGCAAGTATTTACATAATGTCCACAAAAGCCAAGAATAAAGTGAGGTAAAAATGACTTTTTTTTTTTACATTAATAGTTCAATGAAAGTCTATTTATATTGGCATCTACTTACCTAAAATATATCATATATATAAAAATTTAATTTTCAATTACAGTTTACTCTCAATATTATTTTGCATTAGTTTCAGGTGTACAGCATAGTGGCTAGCCAATCATATACTTTACAAAGTATTATCCGTAATATTTCCAGGAACAACAGGCACCATACATAGTTATTACAATATTCTAGGACATTTTACTTTTTAATAAAAAATAACATTTATCAAGAGTTACTGGAATGAATAGCCCTGACCGGGCTGCTCAGTTGGTTAGAGTATTGCCCTGATATGCCAAAGTTGTGGGTTTGATCCCCTGTTAGGACACATGCAAGAAATAACCAATTGAATGCAAAAATAAGTGGAACAACAGATCTCTCTCTTTCTCTCTCAGTAATTTTTTTAAAGGAGTTATTGTAATTATTATGTATAAGTGGCATATCACCTAATCCTCCCCCAATACCTTATCAGAACAGAAAGACTTAGGATATTTTAAAATCAGAAACCAAGACTAAGAAAGATGAATCCATCCATAGTCTTCTAGCTGAAGGGAGACAGTGCTACAGCCTGTGTCAGACTAGCTGAAGTTGAAGCCCTTGCTCCTGATCACAAATTCTATACCATGTCCCTTCACATTTGTTCTTATAATCAATAGAACATATATTTCATTGTGAATTTGGGCAATTAAGTCACTAGTACTTTTAGGGAAATATGAACTCAATAAAGCAAGCAGCAGGTGTACTAGCATTTATTAAGCCTCAACACATAGTGGTAGGATCTTTACTTGCCCTTTGTGTCTTATGTCATCTTTAAAACACTCCTATGAGGAAGCTTGGTCTCTGGGAATTCAGTTCAGTGTAGAGAAGGAAGAGAGAATAAGTTTGGAAAAGTTGTAAGTGGAATTTAACATCTTGTGAGCTTCAACTTCAGAAATTAAGACTTTTTATAAGCAGTGGGAAACTATTGGAGATATCCCAGAAGGAAAATTAATTTACTAGAAAGGCATTCACAAAGATTAATTTGACAGCTGGATGAGGGAAAATAACCTCAGAAAGACCAAGTACAATACCATATTAAAGTCTTGCACGTTGGAAAGGAGGTAGAAGGAAAGAAAAAGAAAACTTTTAAGTGGGTCAGTATTTTTAAGTTGACAAAAACTTAAAATAATTTTATTTTGGAATTTTGGTTTATCATCTAACATAACTGGAAACATAGCTGGCTGAGTCTCAGACCAGCTCTTAGCATGCCCACTATTTAATAACAGTAGATTTATGTCTACAATAACCCTTCATTCTCTATAAATTCTTATAAGAATCCACAGTTCTTCCATTTTAGGATTCATTTTTTATGAGCAAAGATTTTTATATAGTTGACATTTATCATAGTTGGGATGTTAGGGAACCAAAGACATCATCTTATAAAACTTGTAAGATAAAAAAGAACAATTTGCTAATTAGAAATTTTAAAAGTATGTATTTCTTAGTAACAGTTCATGTAGTTCTTACTGCTCACTGGAGGCTGGTGTGTCTTTCTGACAAGGTCAGTGGCCCTCATTTACTGGCTGTGAGCATTTGATCACATATTGTACTTCTAAGAAATATTTACTGGGATTGTCCTCAACTTATCTTAGCATCACAGGCTCTTTCCAAGCTTCTCTTTTTGTATTTATGGGGGAAATGCATATCAACATCATAGATACTTCCTTATGGCATGGGAATTATTTTCATAATCGTGACTTTAGTTATAAATATGTAAATTATGTACAAGATAGACTGTTGTCTTTTCAAAAGCTTTGTGTTTTATCTGGCCTGATAAAACAAAAGGTAATTGTATCCCTGAAAAAAATAAGGACTAAAATATCCTACATGAAAATTTCCTTATGTAATAAAACTTTCCTGTTATTCTGTAGCTTTTCGCCAAAAAGTACTTTTTTAGTCTAGAAATTAATTTGCATACTGCCCTTCCACCTCTTGATCTGGCACAAAAGACCTTAATGATACATATATATTATTTCTTCCCTAAAAATCATGCTTGCTCTCAGTGTTGATGAGGATTACATGAGGAAAACATATGCAGCATGCCTAGATGAGTTTCTGAAATGATTGAGGTTCCAATAAATGTGAGCTCCTTCCACCTTCTTTTATTCTATTTTACACAATTTCATTTTGAAGCATTTTTGTGAATGGTTAAGATAAAATATTTCAAGGATGAGAAAAATAAAATTGTAGGTCAATATGGCAAGCCACATACTATGAGCATGTATGAAACACTGTGTAGCATTGTGCTATACGCACAGTGCCAAAGAGAATGTGAGAGCAGAGGATTTCCACAGGAAGTGAAATAAGGAGTTAGAATAGGAGTCAACCGGGTGAAGAGAGCAGCCAATGAGAACAGCAGAATATAAGGCCTTTTCAAAGCACTAAAAGAAGACTAACATTCTTGGGCACGTAGGGAGTGGAGCTGCAGTGTTGATACCAACTAGACTTAAGGAAAAAACCATGGATTTCTGTCTTTATCCCAATACTAGAGGCCTGATGCATGAAATAAGTGCATGGGGCTCGGCCCCCCACCATGGCCACCTCTGCCTCAGCCTTCCCAGCCCTGGCTTTGTCTGGAAGGACATCTGGAAGGAGATCCGGTCTAATTATCATCTTATGTTTTTATTATTATAGATAATGACAAGTCAGTACACCCTTTTCA
The DNA here is from genome assembly GCF_014108245.1 of Pipistrellus kuhlii. Taxonomy (NCBI): domain Eukaryota; kingdom Metazoa; phylum Chordata; class Mammalia; order Chiroptera; family Vespertilionidae; genus Pipistrellus; species Pipistrellus kuhlii. The sequence goes on from NW_023425515.1 coordinate 148,471,596, forward strand.
ATGGGAAGGAAATAAGGTAATTTTATTTGCATGTCCAAGTATTCCTAAGGTAATATTGTGTTAGATGGGTTTTTTTTTTTAACATAAATTATTTAATTATCACAACATTTATGTGAAATGGGCATTGTTATGTTCATTTCAAGGATGAGTAAATTATGATGAGTGTTAAATTGTCCCAAGCTGCCTCGCAAGAAATGGAAGATATTTAAACCCATAACTTTGGTTCTGACTGCAATTTTACTATGCATTTCACTCACTAAACCACAGATGACAGAAAAATAAAATTTTGACAGATATTTGATAAAATAATTCAATATCAGGATGGCAGAAGGCAAGAGAGTCATATAGGTTGGCCAGCAGGAGTAACAAGAACTCCATGCCTTCTAAAATAAAGAGCCCCAAAATACCCTAAAATATCCTGTCAATGGGATAATAGAGGAACTGAGCTTTGAGAAAACAATCATTTTGTCCACCTTTGCCTCTAAAGTGTTTTTTGTTGTTTTTTGTTTGTTTGTTTTGTCTTACTGCTCAGCCTGGAGCCCACTTTCACAAAAACTGTAAGCAGTCTCAGTAGGATATTTAGGATGAGGGAAATAAGTGATCCCAAGCCCTGACAAGTACAAAAACAAAAGCCATCCTAATGAGCCATATTCAGCAAAATGAGTAAGTCATTTCATCTGTCTCAGATTATCCTGGCGTTGTGTTTTCTCTACCATTTTGCTTACTTAGCTGGGCACACAAGATATTCATTACAAGGCGGCACTGGCAGTCCCAAATACCTTCCTGCCTTGGAGAGGCCTGCCTTGCACACTGATAATTGGGGTGACAAGGTGAAACCCTCTGGGAGACTTTGTGTATATGTACTCTCTGTCAATCAAAAAAAGAAGAAGAGCTAATCCAGTGCAACCCTATCTGTGCTCATAAGATAATTCAAATAACTTTGTCTGACTCTAAATTTGTTGGTTATTTGTAGCTGAAAATAAATAACGCCTATGTTTTCTCGCAATATCTGCAACTTGGGATAAAGTACTTTTCTGTTAAAATAGAAAGTGAGAAATTATAAAGGAATTATACCTTAGAATGGTAAGTCTTGAATATAAAAATAGTGATTTTTTTCAAACATAGCAGTCTTTCTCGTGTTTGATTCATGCATTGACATTTTTTGTACTATTTTACTTAATAAAAATGCTCACAATGACAAAAATGTTTGAAACCACTTATTTAGTGGTGATTGTTTTATCATTCGAAGTAGTTCAAATGGTTTCCAATACCACAGAAGGAAGTCAAACATGAATGAGTTGATTCATTTAGTTTTGAAGGAATTATTTTAATCGAAAGTAGTCCTATTTTTATTTTGTTTGAAAAAAATTTGTGAAAATATCTTTCATGAAATACACAATGGTTATAACTCAAAGTTCTAGATAAATTAGAACCAAACAAAAATAAAATATAAAAGGTTTTAAGCATCAAGTGGCACATAAGAATATAGCTTTATCAGCTGATAACTATTTCAAAAGTCCCAAAGTACATCCATTCTTAAAAATCTAAAATTACTCCATATAGCCTCCAGATTATCAAAAAGAAATAAAATTCTATTTCATAACTAAGTCTCAATGCTTAGAAGATATGGTATTCTGTTTCCCCAAGCCAAATCGGAATTGCTATTTCTATTACCCTAACTTTCAAGTTGAATGTTACTTTATCTAAGTGCCCCATGCTAGGGAAATAGCAGGATATAGCAAAAGAAATTTATTTAAGAAATTTATAAAATGCATTTCAACTCAATCAGAGAAGAAAAATCAAAATATAACCACACTACTACTATATTAAATAAATCTGTATGCTGGGGCCAGGATTAACAGAGAAAGAGAGAGAGAGAGAGAGAGAGAGAGAGAGAGAGAGAGAGAGAGCGAGCACACTAAAGAACTCAAAATTAAGACCCACCACTCCTATTACCTTTGGTGCCAGTCCACTTGAAGGTGAATGTGTTATGGTGGAAAACTCTGTCAGAGTATAAATGCTAAGACAATGATTTGGGAAGAGTCCTAATGGCATCACTGGGCCTTGACACCAGCGCGCATGTTTGCCCGTTCATTTCCCTGCCGCTCCCCGCTGGGTTATGTGACTTGCTCTTGCCAATGGAATGTCAAAGGACATAAAAGATACTATGTCTGAGTAGAAGCTTTCACTTCATTGAGTAGGTCAGTTTGGCCCCTTGCTTCTGCCCTCTTACAACACATCCCAGATAAGGGTTACTCCTTCAGCCTGGATGCTGGAGTGAGGTGCCTGGGTGAACAGAGTTATGGCTGCCTCACACATCCATAAGTGAGAAATAAATGTTTGGGGTCATAAGTCACTGAGATATTTTGGAATTGTTAGTTAGTTACCACTGTAAGTGCTACGTGGAGGAGGGGGTAAAATAACTACGTGTTTTACTGAGTTAAACCACTCATGGTTGGTAACTTGAAGCTGAACACATTCCAAAATAATGAATCGGTAACATGTACGTGAATAAAACATTATCACTTTACTAGTAAATACACTCTCTGAGCAGCAATTTATAGTGTGTCCCAAATGACAGAACTTAGCACCAGGATATTATAAATGAGAGGGGCTCTCGGGAAGGGACCACATGGGGATATATGCAAATGTGTGTGGCCTGGACCAGAGAGATCAACAGTATGACTATCTGGATAGGAGGGTATAGAGTACCTGAGCTAGGTTGTTTAAAACAAACTATACTCATTCTTCTGTTCATTACAATAAACAAATGGAAAAAAATCAAGAGTAAATTATTCTTTCCAAACTTTAAAGTATAATGGGGGGAAAAAAGATGAAAGAATTTAGTATTCAGAAGGGATGAATATGCATTCATGTTATCTTTTCATGCCAAAAAAAAAAAGAAAGAAAAAGAAAACCAAGATAGCGATATAGAGTGAGTCACCCTGATGCATACCCAATTATCATTTATTGAAAACAGTTTTTCTTAAAAAGAGGCTTTAATTATTTTCCCCTCAAAAGTATCCAGTATGTTTCCAGTAATTTTATATGGGATGTTTAATTTTATAAATTGATGCTCTGATTCATGTTTTATCAATATGTTAGCCAGTTGTTCAGTTTCCTTCACATTAGCAGCAATGCTCTAGTTATACTCAAATAGACTAGCTCCCTCTCCAGGATTCATCAGACAATAAGTTGTACCTCCATGTATCCAGTTATTTGTCAGAAATCTTAGAATTATCCTTCATACCACACTTTTTCTCATTATCCCTATCCAACTATCAATTCAACAATGAATCCAACAGGTTGTATAAAGCATACCTCAGTTCTATTTACCTCTTTCCATTTCCACTCCCAAGATATAAGCACAAGATATAGTAATCACTTGCCTAACCTTATACTGTAACATCTCCTAATTTGTAAATCCCTCCCTCCACTCTGGCCTTCTTCTGTTTAAAAAATGCTTAATGACTTCATATAGATTGTTGGATAAAAATATTTAATTCTTTAAATTGGTCAATAAGTCCTGAGAGGATTTGACTTATGCCCGTCTCATAGTATGCCAATTACCCTCAGCTCCCTAATATCTAGCTTTTTTCAATGGCACTAACTCCCACTGCACCATCTCCTCAGGATTTGCAGCCATTTGCCCAGCTGGAATTGTCCTGCTTCCTCTCTTTGCCTTGATTACTCCTATCAACTTAGAGGTCTTATTTAAATATACTAGAGGCCCAGTGCATGAATTCATCCACCAGTGGGATCCCTCGGCCTGTCCTGTGGGATCAGGCCAAAACTGATTCTCTGACATCCTTCAAGAGGTCCCAGATTGCAAGAGGGTGTAGACAAGTCCGAGGGACCCACACAATCAGGGCCGGGGAGGAATGTAGGAGGCTGGCCAGCTGGAGAGGGACCATGGGAGAGCTCCAGAGCATGTCTGACTGTCTTGCTTTGTCCCAATCAGCTGGACCCTAGCAGCAAACTAACCTACCAGTCAGAGCGTCTGCCCCCTGGTGCTCAGTGCATGTCATAGCAACTGATTTAACAGTCAACTATCTGCCCCCTGGTGGTCAGTGCACATCATAGTGAGCAGTTGAGTGGCCTTAGCATATCAGTGGCATATTACACTTCCATTGGTTAAAAGGCCAACAGGATCACTGGCTACTTAGCACATTAGGCTTTTATTATGTAGGATCAGTTCAGCCCTGGCAGGTGTTGCTCAGTGGTTACAGTGTTGGCCAGCAGATGGAAGGGTCTTGGTTTCAATTCCCAGTCAAGGACACGTACCTGGGCTACAGGTTCAATCCTGCATGTAGGAGGCAACCAACCCATGCATCTCTCTCACATCGATGTTTCTCTCTCTCCCCCTAACCCTCCCTCCCTTCCACTCTCTCTAAAATTCAATGGAAAAATATCATTGGGTGAGGATTAACAACAACAAACAAAAAAATCAGTTCATTAGAGATGCTACTTCTCTTGCACAGACTCTTTATTATATTCACTCTCAGTACCTTGGTCTCTTCCTTCTTAGTACTTATCATAACTTGAAATTATATATCCTTAGAGTGGTTATTTGTTTAATCCTATCCCTTAGGATTATAAGCACCATGAAATGAGGGACCCCATTCATAATCAGCCTTATCTGGCACAGGGCCTGGTACAGAGTAATAGCACAATAAATATTTAGAAAGAACACATGAATAAATGCATGAACTTGAGTACAATTTATTAAACTGAGGAAAATGTTGCTGATTTCCATAGGTGTGGTAGATTGTTTGTTATAAGTATTGTCCTAATAATCTACAAAAGGAGAATATATGTATTACCCTGCAGGGTTTCTTTTTTTATAACTCAGAGTAGTGGTTACTGCATTATTCAAGAATAGTAGCAGAGTACTTAGACTTATGATGTATCAAAATATGAGTGTATACAAGATTACAAACTGAGAAAGTCATAGTGCTTGAAATCTATAAAATTTTATCAAATAGATCAACCTTTGCATCTTTTGAATATAGCTTTGTTAATTACTATAATTTCAATCAGTCATAAAATAGAATGCATTTTTCTATTAAAAACCTAAATTAGTGGCATGTTTATATATAACATTGCTGTCATTGTGATGCCATAAACTGGACATCAGGTTAACACTCTCACTAGAATTTCACTCAATTTCTTTGAGAGGAAGGGAAGGCTCGGTTATCTTTAGTAACAAACACCCCTCCCCAAGTCTTAACACAACAGCACCCTGTTTCTTGCTCATGCTACCTGTTGAATGCATGTGTGCAAGGATGACTTTAATGTTCAGAGACCAGGCTGATGGAGGCTCCATAGTGATGCAGGCTTCTGTAATTTCTACATCAGGGGAAGAGCAAAGAGTGCACTGGATCATGAGTAATTCTACTCAGAAGAGACACACCGAACCTTTACCTCCTCTTGCATTAGCCAAAGTAAGCCACATGCCAGCCTAACCTCAAAGAGGAACTGAGAACTACAATATTATGCTGTTATCAGAAAGGAAAAGGCAGAAATTGAGGGGAACCACACTAATGGCTATGAGAGTCAGTTAGAGGCATGCAGAAGCATAAGTAAAATCACTCATTCACATACTATGCTTTTTTGAGCTAGTTTGCTAGCGATAAAGTATCAAATGGGCTACTATGTATGTGTTGGTTTTGGAGATAGCCATTTAAACAAACCATTACTTAAGGATGCTACAAAGAAAGCATATTGAAAAGTTGAAGAGTCCCAGAAAAGACCAACTAAAAGTGATCCTTACGAGATTACACAAATCATTTAAAGGGTTTGATCATTTAAAACAAGGATTGTTTATTGTTTTTTGTTGTTTTTTTTTTAAAGGGTAACAAAGGAACTCTAAAGTTTCATTCAACTACATATTTTATCCAACAAAGCACTCTAAAAAGAATTTACCAACTTAAAAGCGATCTTTACTTAGCTTAAGAGTAAGGGTCTTACCCTAGCCCATATGATTCAGTTACTTGGAACATTGTCTGGGAAACAGAAAGATCAAGGTTTTGATTCCCAGTGGTCAGGGCATATACCCAGGTTAGGGGTTCAGTCCAGTTGGAGTGCATCCAGGAGGCAACCCAATATTTCTCTATCAGATTGATCTCTCTCTCTCTCTCTCTCTCTCTCTCTCTCTCTCTCTCTCTCTCTCACTGCCTGCCTTTCTCTCTCTCTCAAATTCATAAAAACATATTCTTGGGTGAGGATCTAAAAAAAAAAAAGTGTCTTCCATGACTCAAATCCAGAAGAGTGGAAAATCCTTCAAATGGCATTTGTAGAGATTTTTGTTGCCTTCCTTTTCAGAATAAATACTAGAAGCTATAATCTTTTTTTATAATGTGAACCTATCAGAATGTACTACATTATTATTATTATTATTATTATTATTATTGATTTTTAGAGAGAAAGGAAGGAAGAGAAATATAGATGTGAGAGCAAAATATGTATTGGCTGCCTTCTGCATGTGCCCTTGTGGGGATCGAGACCAAAACCAGGACATGTGTCCTGATGGGGAATTAAACCTGCAACAGTTAGGTGCACAGGATGATGCTCAACTAACAGCCACACCGGCCAGGACCAGGCTGTAATTCTTGAGTCCCAATAAAATGTTCTAACTTGCATTAGGTCCTATTTCATCCATTGTTAAGCAATAACATAAAAACAAGAAACTATTCATCCATATGCCCAGAATCTAAATTCAAGCTTATTTTTACATGCATTTCTATGCATTTTTCACACATAATCATACAAATAAATTCTACATTGGAAAAGGAAAGATTAAGAACAAAGCCTATCCTAAAAGTTATGGATAACTTTACACATGCAGAGAAGAAAAGTACCCTTGAGGCGTGGGCTGTCCTGGTCCCTTGCAGAGCCAAAGGAAGTGATCATCACATTCCTAAAACAATTACAAAGAGACTGACATGTTACTCCCTTAGCAGCCACCATAAAATCATGTCCTCAGGGCTGAATTTATGCTAACTAATGAACAGTGGAGAGGATATATATCCTGCCAACTGCTACAGAAGACTAGTGCCCTTGGTTTGGCTCGGGGAGTCTATTTAGTGTGAGATAGATAAAAGACCTACAAGCTTGACATATATACAATTGTATTCAGAAATAAAGGATTCTAAACACTGTTTACATCCAAGCCTTGCTTTCACGTCTTTACTCACCAGCACATTTTAGACTTTAAGATGAGTGCATTCTCAATGTCACCCATTGCCTTCCTAGTGTTTCTAATACATGTTCATAAATAAGCATGCACCCAATCTCAATATAGAATGTAATCCTGTTAATCCATATATTTATTAGCTATTGTTGTAATAAAGGTTATTCTCACAGTTTTAAAGTAAAAAATAAATATGTGTTGCAGTTCTAGTACTTCTTGTGCCAAGCACAAACATGAGTCACCTTTGCACCTCTCTTCCCTTGTTCATAACCCATCTTCGGAGGCTATCGTTTTGAGTCTCAGAAGCTTGCTTTCTGTCTGCAGGAAGCAAGCCTTCACTATGTCCGAGTAGGAGAAGCAAGCAGGTAAGCGAGAAAGCGAGGGGCCAGCACAAAATGCCCTTACCACCTTATGGTCTATGACTAAATAATCGCATTCAATGAAGTTAGGGAGGTGATTCCAATCCCAGACTGGGAAAGAGAAGACACGCTGTCTTCTCTTTACCACCTAGTCTAAGACATTTAGAATTTGCCATGTAAAATGGTGTGTGGGATCACAGACACAGAAATATGTTCCGTTCTATCACACCCACGAGTCCCAGAACAGTACACGGAAAGCTGGCATGAATAAAAACCAATCTACAAATGAAAAGCACAGCTAATGCACTGATCTGTAATAGACTAATGCATTTATCATACATTTTTTTCCTCCCAATTTTAAACATTATTGTTGTGCTAAGACATTTTAATTTGCTTTTTAGGGGGCTATTATATGTGACTATGTAGGTATATCTTGTTCAATCAGGGATTTTGTTTGTAAATATTTCTATACGTCATTGTTTATACACCAAATACATATTTTAAGAGACATACATAATTTTAAAAATGCTTTGTAAGTGTTACTAATATGTTTTAGCTGTTAGGAGTAAAACATCTTGCCCTAAATTTTCCAGGAACCTAAGCTTCTAAAAAGAGTGAACTCAAAATATTAGCATTAGAAAAAAACACCAAATGAGAAACATTTATTTTAAAATCATCTTATGAAAGCAAAACAGATATAGAAACAGTATTTAGTAGTAAGGGAAAACTTATTTCAATGGACCCTTCAAAATGTAACTTTGTAATGCAAAAATATTTCATAGAAATTAGTATATTTAATAAATTCCAAATGTGTTATATTTTATTTTCTTGATTATAATGTTTTCCTAATTAATATTTAAGACAATATTTTATAGAAAGTCATAACTTCACAGTAAATCTTGTTTTTTATAAGAAAACTTATTATTTGCTCTTTAATGAAGATAATTAATTTAGAAGAAAATTAATTTATCTTAAATGAGTTGAACAGTTCTCCATCACCTAATATTTATTTAGTTGCATTATACTAAAAAGATACTAAAATAATTTAAAAGGACATTTTAATTTTCATTAAAAGGGTATAGTATCCAAATTTAGAATGCTTTATATTAGTAAAATAAATTTTGTTTTTCTAAAATAAAGGCATCTTTTAAAAATATTTTGTATTGATTTTTAGAAAGAGAGGAAGGAGAGGGGGAGAGTGAGAAAGAGAGAGAGAGAGAAACATCAATGTGAGAAATATCAATCAGTTGCCTCCTGCATGCACACCCACCAGAGTTCAAACCCACACATAACCTGGCCATGTGCCCTGACAGGGAATCGAACCAGGAACTTTACAGTGCATGGGATGATACTCAATCAACTTAGCCATACCAGCCAGGGCAAAAATAAGTGTCTTCTTAAAAATAGAACATGTAATAGATATTAAGTTTAATAGCATTAAACTGCCTAGACCACATGTGTCAAACACAAGGCCCGCGGGCCAAATCCATCCCGCCAGGCCTTGCAATGTGGCCCGCACCGCGCTGTCATCACTGCACTCCGCTGCGTTTCCATCACAATGACAGTTTATGACTGTTTAGTAAACCATTCGGCCCGCGATTTAGGCTGGATTTTAGATTTTGGCCCCTTCTCTGATTGAGTTCGACACCCCTAGCCTAGACAGTCAAATCCAAATGGAAAGATAAAAGCAATTGCCCATAAAAAGTTAGGCCAAATAAAAACATGGGCCAAAATTTAGGCAAAAATGAAATGAGGGGGGAAAAAAAGTATTTGTGTGGGGTCATCATATTGGCTTGCTTCATTAACTGAATTTATTGGATTAAAGTTATTTTCCCTATTTCTCTCTGCTCAGATATAAAAAATTCCAATAGTTCCAAGGGTATGGTTTTACTGACAGTTTGGGAGCCAAGAGATCTGGTTCCATTTCTGTTTCTGTCGCTAATTGTTGTGTGCAATTTAGCAAGAAAGCAAACTTAGCCTTAGACAATGTGGGTCAGTTGACTGGGCATCATCCTGTACACCAAAAGGTTGCTGGCTGGTTTGATTCCCAGTCAGAGCACATGCCCAGGTTGTCTGATCTCCAGTAGGGGGTGTGTAGGAGACAGTCAATGGAGGAGGAAGAGGAGGAGGAAGAGGAGGAGGAGGAGGAGGAGGAGGAGGAGGAGGAGGAGGAGGAGGAGGAGGAGGAGAAAATAAACCAAACTTTTCTGGCTCAGTTTCCTCTTTTGTAAAATAAAACCTTTTCAATAATTTTTGATCTCTAAAGTGTTATGAACTCATGAAATAGTAAGATTACAGCTATGTGTGTGTGTGTGTGTTATAAAACAGAGCAATTTCAGCTGTGTCTGCATCTATGTGGTATGCCCAATGTTCAACAATATGATATTGCCCTAAGGACATTGCTAATATTTAACAATCACTGAAAGTTTAACTAGGTGTTTGATTTAATTATGGCAACTTTTATAATAGTCTTGAGAAATTAATCACACTTGAAGTGAAGAAAAATTTTCATGTCTTCAATTACACTGACTCAGAATAACACTGGAGTAAATATTTAATGTGATATTAAATATGTGATCTGAGGTGCACCTCCATCCTATGGACTATAGGATGCTTACTTATGGTAAGAATTATAATGGTGAATGTATTATTAGATATGGAACACACGAGCAGTTACTACTTAAGAAGTCTAATTGCTTCCACTTTTAAATTATTTTAGTTACACCATTTGTGTCACATAAATTCTTTAAATTTAGCTGACATATTTTAGCTTTGTGTCCATCATTTTACCTTTTTAGTGCAACAAATGTCTTCATTACATTTAGGCACTGTCTCAGTAAGGTTCATTTCTTGCCTTTCCATCTATAGCCAAATAATTTGATAATGTAGTCAGCCATAAAATATTTTGTCACTACACAAAAGTATCTTTATCTCTTTCAATATTATAATGCCAAATAGCTATAATATTTTAAAATATATTTTATTGATTTTTTTTACAGAGAAGAAGGGAGAGGGATAGAGAGTTAGAAACATTGATCAGCTGCCTCCTCCACACCCCTTACTGGGGATGTGCAGGCATCCAAGGTACATGCCCTTGACCAGAATTGAACCCAGCCCAGGACCCCTCAGTCCACAGGTCAATGCTCTATCCACTGAGCCAAACCAGTTAGGGTGCTATAATATTTTTTTCTTGGTGAATTAAATCAAACAGCTCTTTTACAACTATTCTTCCCATCTTTTCTCCTGCTAGCTCTTTATTTACATTACTGTCCTCTCTTTCTCCCTATGAAAGTCTCATAAAGATAGAGATAGGACAAAAATTATCAGTATTTTTCTTTTCAAGTCAGTTACCTCTTCCCTGTGATTGCAGCCTATAGTTTCTCACTTGTTTTCAGACTACTTTACCTCTTAAATAGTACAAAATTTAATTCTACCTGAACACCCCCCAAAACACACACACACCTACATTTACATGTATTCAACAAGTTCCTGTTATGCTACTACCCTGGGCATGTATCACTACCATGTGTTCAGTATCTGGTGTTCAGCGTGCTCTCAGCCATAATGAACTTCATGTGGAGCAAAATTACTCTGGCACAACTGAAGGAAAGGAATCTTTAAGAAGTCAGTAAATTAATTCCTTACACACATGAGCATCTACTCCAGTGTTAAAATACTTAATTAGATCATGCCAATGCTAATGTAAATGTCAATACTTCATATTTTGGTAACTAGTGTTGTTTTCATGTGTATTAAGTAAAATAATATTTTGTATAGAGGTTTTAGGTAATTAATCAAACTGAACAATAGAATGAAAATCAGTGTATGCAGAAAATCCGTTGGGTTATTAAATTTACTTAATAATTTTCCATATATCATTCAATGACAAATGATGATTTTTCAGTCGTGGTTAATAATTTAAATAGCACATACAATAATTCTGCAGAGGCTTATATATCAAATATGTCACCAGTTTCAAACTAGATATGACAGCTATTGACTCAAAACTTGCTTCATTGAACCTTCCTTAATGTACTTTCATATGAAAGGTTGAAATAGCTTATTAAATGTTTCTGCCATGAATTAATTATGCCAAGAGGATAAGCACCAGTATATTTTGTAATAATATTAAATGGTCACAGAAGTAATATGGTGAACTATTGCCAAATATTTAGACTACTTTGAAAAGCTAGTTCAAAATGTTAATTTTTCTTTATTCTTTAGGAACTAGCTTTATGACCTATAAGCTTCAGTTATTTAACAATCACCAATGTGTGCCTATGAAGGAAAGAGCATACTATGAAAATAAAAAAGGTACAGGAGTTAAATCTGGGTTTAAATCATCACAACTTTTTAGCTTTTTAAAGACTTGTCACTTGTTGTCTTTGAGTTGGTTTTCTAATCTTTCAAAGGGTGACTAATGCTTTTTACAAAATTACCTTGAAGCAGAGCACCTGACACATGATAGGTGTTTAGTAACAGGTAGCTGCTGTTATGATTGTGATTACAATTTATGCATTAAGGCCATGGTGGGCAAACTGCGGCTCTCGAGCCATATGCAGCTCTTTGGCCCCTTGAGTTTTTAGCAAAGGCCAGCTTAGGAATACCCTAATTAAGTTAATAGCAATGTGCTTATCTATATAGTTTAAGTTTCAAATACTTGGCTCTTAAAAGAAATTTCAATTGTTGTACTGTTCATATTTGGCTCTGGTGACTAATGAGTTTGCCGACCACTGCACTAAGGTAAGAGAAGAGATGGGTCCTGATTACAAGAGCTCACGGATTTCTGAGTGTAACCACCTAATTCCAAGATAGGAAATAGATATATTTAACTATCTAAGTGGCACACCTTAAAAACATAATATACCACCACGATGCACAACCACACACACATACATCAGTATAGGAAAACTGGTTTGTAGCAAAAAGTTTATTACACTCCTCTAAATTGTCCAAAACACTTTTCATGTACCACTTTGTTTTAGCATTTGCTATGCACTAGAACAATAAAATAGTATTTATTACTACCTGTATTGTACAGCATTTAAAAGAGGCTGATTTATATTACCTTAGATCACATGTTAATTCTGGAGAAACCTAAGGTTTTCTTATTCTTATTTCACATCCTCAGAATAACACACTACCGTGTTTTCTATAAAAACATGAACATTTTTAATGATGCAAACCTGATTCACAAAACACACCTTCATAAAGGAAAGGCATCTTTAAGAAGTCAGTAAATTACGTGGCCATATCTTCCAAACACTGCTGATCTACAGTGCTACTTGTAGTTTTGAGTTTCCATTTACAATTTATGATCCCCTATTTTAAATACACATGCAAAACCTACCATCTATGCATCTCCTTTCTGCTTTTGTGCTTCCTCTGAATAGAATTTAGTTGCCACACCACATGGTCAGATTGTGCTTTAATATTAAATTTCCATTTTAAATTCGGAGGCATTAAAAACCCTCTGCTGAATACCGATTTAGCCCCTGGATTAAAGAAATTCAAAGTGAAAAGTTCTCAGAAGATCTTAGAATCATCTCCAATGTATCTTTCCTTGGGATATGGATTAGGGAATGGTTAGTTCACTTGGCACAAACTAAATATCTATTCTGTGCCACAGACGTGAATTGAAGTTTCTCCCAGAGTCATCTTGCAAATTTACACGACTTACTGAACCCACCCTGCAAAAGAATGTGGATGACACCATACAAAGCACTCACTATTATAGAAAAGAACAAAATACTTCTAATAATGTCTTTTATTGATGATATGTTTGTTATATTTGTTACACTTAATGAACTGCATATATTCTTTAAATAAATAATTCTCCAAAAATCATGAAATAATTTATGTGAAGAAAAAATATATAGTAAGAATCCAGAGCCCTGCCTGGTGTAGTTAGAGCATCTGCCTGGGAACTGAAGGGTCATAGGTTCCATGCCTGGTAAAGGGAGTGTACCTGGGTTAGAGGTTCCATCCCCAGTCCCTGAGTGCATGTGGGAGGCAACCAACTGATGATGAGTCTCTCTCACATTGATGTTTTTTGTTTTGTTTTGTTGTTTTTTTTGCTCAGAGATAGTGTTTATTGGCTCCTTCGAAATCAGAGTCATGACAACTGTACAGAGGACCCTAACCCTCCACTGCGCCCGCCCTTCCCCTTTCCTGCCTGGTGGCCACCGGAAAAAGCAGCTTCATGTGGGGCACAGGGAAACTCCTCTGGAATTCACAGTAACCAGGAACAAAAACGGAAATAAATTAAGTGATACAGGGGAGGGAGTCGTGTTCCCCAAATCAGTGCATGAAGAGGGGTTACCCAAGGCCTGGAACTGGGTTCCCCACCAGCTCCTCCACTTCAGAGTGTTCGGAGGCCCTGGACATGGAGATGTCCTCCATTTCCCACCTAAATTCTCTCTCTCTCTCCCTCTCTCCCTTCTCCTTCCTTTCACTCTCTCTCAAAAAAAAAAAAAAAAAAAAAATCAATGGGGATGAAGAAACCAAATGAACAAAGAATATAGAAATAACTCAGATGGTACTTTATTGATAGTTGGTTACTCTTTGCACTCTGTTCTTTTGAGTATAGAATGAAGTTACAGTATCATGGTATGTGTGATCCACCCTTATATTGAGGCCACCATTATCAGAAGATAAAATTATAGTTTGTAATTTTGGTGTATCAGTTAAAACATAACATCCTCAAATTTTCAACTGTTCTATAAAGCAGGCATTTTAAGTTGTGAGTAAAGAAATCAGAATTTTATATCAATTATTACTATGCAGTATATACTGAAAATAAGAGAGATCTTTAAAAAAATCTTTGAGAATTACCACCACATGAGTAATAGTTATTTAATGACTTTTGTAAGTGATAAAAATTCATAGTGATATTAACTACACCATCACAATTTTTAAAAATCCAAAGCAAACAAAACTATATGTACACAAAACACTTTAAGTTATATTTTGTATTTTATAGAGGACACATAAAAATGAAAAGCTTACAAAAGAAAGTGAAATGCTATTTTAATTAAGAAAAATTTAATGCCAGCCTAAAGTGGTGCTAAAATTCTGACTAAAACATGGCAACTGGAATTGAAACAGATTTAGTTCTTTTAGAAGTTGTTTCTAATTCTGAAGCTGCATATGTGCAGGCACACGTGATGGAGAATGCAAGGGTTGCCATGGTAAGTACACATCTTTTCTTGGACAGTCAAGTATAAAAATAAAATGTAGAAAAACTCTCACTTCATAATATGTCATGGAAATTGACTCTGCTTCCCCTACCACAACAAATTCAAATGATGCAATGCAGTAGAAGACAGAAATAGCCCACATTTTAAAAACTTCAGCCCATTAAGTGGCTTATAAAACATGGAGTGAAAAATAGAATGAGAAATCTCCAAGTTAGGTAACTCATTAAATGACGGGTCTAGAGCAAGTTCTGCCTCCAGGAGATTAATAATCACACGCCAGGACATTCCACAGGCCTGAGAAATCTCCCCAGGCGTCCCCACGCTGACATAGCTAAACATCACCCTCTGTGTACTTTAGGCCTATGGATCTTATTTTTAAAGAAAAATAAAATCCTTCCTACATCCTAGCTCATTTCTCATCCTGTCCTGGATCAATGGTTTCCAAGAAGCACAGATTTGACTCTGACCTACTGCCTTTTGCAAGATGATCTTGTGGTGGTTCTCTTAAGAGTCTGAGAAGTCGCTGCATGTCACCTGGTTGGAGGCGTGACTCTGGGACTGGGGAGGTGGCAGGATCTGTTGCTAATCCCAGCAGGTTCCCAGGCGCTGGGGAGCCCACGTGTGCAGGGGCTGGAGAACTTTTCCACCACATCGCTGGGAAGGAATGCCTCACTTTGAAATTGCAAGCTGGCTGGGCTGAGGGGCGAGGTGGGAGCTGAGCGGTGAAAGAGGAGGGAGGTGGGCAGCAGGGAAACCAATCTAATGGCCCAGGAGAAGGTTTAAGCAGCTCCCAGGTATCTACCTGCCTATGCTTCTGGACCACCTATTCCCCCACCCTCCACTCCCATTCACTCTAATATGTTCCCCTCTTACAGGAGGACTTGAGCAACTGGGATACTGAGCATCTCATAGGCTCAGCTTAGAACAAAGAAAACCGAGTTCCTAATACTGTATCTCTCCAGTTGGGGAGATCACGTGTCCTGCTTTCTCTGGAATGCACTCCTCTCGCCCACGCTAGAAAATCTCTATTGTGCTTAGAAATTCGGTCCAGGTTAAAATATATATATATGCTCACAGACAAATTGCTTTACATCTTATCACGAGGCACACTGCAAGGGACACAGGTCCACACAGGTACCTGCTGACCTAGTTCCCGATGCAGGTAGAGGGGATGCGTTGGGAGTGTGCTGGGAAAGTCGTCCACCGGAGCAGGTGGAGGAGGATCCTTCTGTCTCCCCGCACCCCCTCCCTCCTCAGCCTTTTTGAAGGGGAACTTCGACAGGAACGTGGGAGCCGTGGGAGTCGCAGATGGCTCCTTTCTGAAGCCAATCCCCGGGAGTTGTGAAAGTGACCCCCTCCTGCCTAGCCCACCGGCTTTGTTACTCGGTGGGGAGGAGGCGGTGCGGAGAGGGCGGAGGGGAGATGGCCAAGAAGTAGTATCATGGAAGCAAGGTTGCATGCAGCCATCCCCGTTGTGGGGAAGCCGCACGTTAAAGACATTCTGCACATCCCCTTCCATGCAACCCTGTTCCGGACTCGGCAAACCAGTTAAGCCTAGAGACCTTGGGAAACCAATCTCATAGCCCACCAGCCTGGGTGCCATGATGATGGTGATGCGAATGCACTTCCCTCCCTCTCTTTCCACGCCGGGATCCCCAAACTAGTCCTGCATCCTTAAGGACTCTAGGAGGAGGACATCAGGTGCTGACTGGGGGCTAGTGATGGGATCGGATCAGGATGGTGCGGGCTCCCTCAGCTTCTCTGTGCAACACAAAGGAGCTGTGTGGGTAGGAGTTGTCTGGCTCAGGGGGAGGGAGGCATGGTGCTCCCTGACTCCCGGGGAAAGCATTCACCCCGTTGCTCCCCACTTCTTTGGGTCCTCATGTCCTCCAGGCTGTCACACGACCCTTCCCCATCCACCTCCCCAAACCCCACCCTGGGCCTCCAATCCCCTAATGGCATAACGATCTTCTCATTGTATCTTTCAAACAGACATCCAACAGTAACACTATACCTCCCAAGGTAAATGAGACCTGCCACAAGTGGGGTGTGTGTGTGTGTGTGTGTGTGTGAGACAATTTTTTTTTAAAGCGCTTCACCCTCAGACACCTTGGGGGCTGCCTGGAGAGATAGCTGCGATGATAAGGAAGAGGAGTCAGGACTAACCTCAGCCCCACCAAGGGTCCCAGAAGGAGCGCCAGGCACTCGCTCCTTACATCTCCTTTCAGCAGCATGTAGCCTTTCATAGGGTCTCCCGCCAGCCCAGACCACTCGGTGCTTGCTCCCACGCACCCACACAATTAGCACCCCGTTTCCAAATACCCCGCAACCTACCACATCCCCGCCGCCTCCACGGGCCATGGTCAGCAGCTCCCGGAGCGCTGGAGGCTCCGGTTCCCCCTCTCCCCGCCCCCGCCCCCCGCCAGGGTCCCGCACCTCCGGCGCACGAGGCGAGGGTCTCCGCAGCCCCTCCCACCCCCCCCTGGGCCACTGATCAAGAGTGTCCTACTCACATGGCCGGCAGGAGAAACTGCCCATGAGGTTCCGGAGGGAGTGAATCGTGCAGCCGCCCAGGGTTATTCCTTAAAGTGGTCCGGGGTCCGCAGTGGAGTGGGCGCGCGCGTCCTCGGAGGAGGTGGGTACCTGGGAGGTCTGTGGCAGGAGGAGGAGCTGGAGGAGAAAGAGGGGATTCCGGGCAGGTGCCACCTTAGACCATGGTGCCGCCGGTGCCCTTCAGGTGGACGGCTGGAGAGGTTCCCGCGGGAAGCGGCCGCGGAGTGGAAGCCCGGGGCGCAGGCGGGGGCGGCGGGAGCGCTTCCCTCCCCGGCCTCCGCCCGCCGTGCGCGCCGCGGGAGCGACCGCAGCAGCAGCAGCAGCAGCAGCGGAGGAGGCGCAGCTCCTTCCCCGCCCCCCAAAGGCTCCACAGACAATAAATCCTGGGCGGAGAGGAGATGAGCAGGAAAGGCGAATCGTGCACCCAACTCCGTGACACTCCCTGCCCGCCGCTGCCGCGCCTCCGTGGGGCGAGGGTCCCCGGGGACCGGGGGACGGTGGGCGGCTCGGAGGGGGGGCTGTGCGCTCCTCCCGCGGCTGCAGGCGACCGCGGTGGCCCGAGGGGGCTGCTGCGGGTTCCCTCCGGGGAAAACCCGCTGCCAGGGGCGGGATGTCCGTGGCTGCCAGCCCGGGGTTCTCCTGGAGCGAGGTCCTCCTCGGTGCAGCGGCTCCGCGCACAGGTGCCAGGATTGGCAGGAGAGGAGGCGCAGCTCGTGGCTCGCTCTCGGCTGTGTCTCCCCGCTCTCCCCGCCCCCTCTTTTTTTCTTTTTTTTCTCCCACCCCCTTTTCCGACGAAACTAGCTGCAGCTGCTACAAAGTGTGAAAAATGTCAAGGAGATTTTCCCGCGACAGGAGGTGGGGGGTGGATTTGACCACGTTCACGGGGATCTCGGCCCCTTTTGGAGATGCTCGCTTGCCCCTCTGACCTCTACTGAGGCTCCCTTGAAACAGAAGGAGAAAAATGCCAGTCCGACGGGCAATTGAAATGCTCGCTTTGTCACAGGCTGCTTTTGGAGGAGGGGGCAAGAGGCCGAGCTCTAGGATCCCTTCGGGAGCCCCCGGTGCGCGAGCAAAGTGCTGAGGACTCGGCGCCGGGCAGCGCGGTCCCCGCTCCTCCCGCGGCCGGACCGGGAGCTGCGCTCGCAGGGTGCACGGTGGGTCCCGCGGCGCTGACGCCCGTGACGCCGCGCTCGTGGCTCCGCAGGCTGCTGCTCCTGCCACCTCAGCAAAGAGGCGGCGGGAGCGCCTCCTCGGGGTTTCCTCCCCCGCCCGCCTCTCCCGCTGCAGGTTGTTGGATGCCAAGGAGAAAAGTCTCTGCTGGCGGTTGGGTCGCTTCGCATCCGTCAGTCAAGGCAGCGAGCGACCTTTGTGCCTGCTCTCCTGTTCCCCTCTTTTTTTTTGGGGGGGTGCCTGGGTTGCTGCCCTGGGGGGTGCGCAAAAAACACAAAGGGGTTTCCTGACTGCCCTCCTGCCTTGAACACTCTCTCTCACACACACACACTCATATACCCCCTTCCATCAAGGCACACACGGACACTGTATTCTCACACACTTAAATTTAAACTCATAAGCAGCAATATGTTAAGAAACACACGGATGAAGTTAGTACTATATTTAGATTTCTCTTTTATTCTCTAGACCCATCTGCTGAATTCCCTCTTTGAAAACAGCTTTATTATCCTGGAATCATTCTTTTTCTTTTTCTTTTTTTTCTGAATATAAGCCATAGGTTTTGCTTTCCTCACCAGGGGAGAGAAAGAATCTTCTCTCTCTTTTTTTTTTTAGCTCTATAAATGCTAAAACAGTCAGACTGCATGTCATTCAATGGCCACTCCTGGGTGGATGTCAGCTCAGTTTCCTAAAAAGAAAATGCACTTGCTTGTATTCTTAGATTTGCAATGCTAACACCGTCAAGGTCAAAAAGCCTTTCTGGCTGTAAGAGATTTTCTAGGAAGAGTATTTGAGACTGACACCTATCCACAGAGGACCAGAATGAGGATTCTTTTCCACTTTATCTGGGCCATGAAGGTGGGCCGACTTTTAAGGAAAGCCTCCAAGTATTTCATGAATTTAGTTAGACTGAAAAAGAAATGAGAGTATATTTTGAAAAGCCAGTCCATTTTAAAACACCACTGAGAAAGAGCTCTAAAATAAATGGCAAGGAGATGAAAAAATAAAATGTTATAAGGACAAATTTTTTAACTGACTTCTGTGGAGCTCTATTTTCACCCATAGTTTTGTCCTTGTAAACATTTTTTACAACTCAGTGTTTCACCTGGGAGTAGTGATATGAAAAAAAGCAGGTACTAATAGAAAATTAAAAAAAATAACTTGCCATAACGTTTATACAGTTGTAGCAATCTTTTTATGGGCTTCAAGTTCTTTTGGACGCATTTTGCACAGAACTTTTACATATATTCTTTCATTCAATCCTTTTCTAAATTTATTTGGTGGATAGTGTTAACCACACTCCCAGGAAGGGCACAAAAGATCAACTCAGAAAGGTACCCATTGAATTTTATATTTTAACTTCAACCTAAATATTTGACAGAAATTCTATTTAATGTCATAGCTAGTTATGAGTATAGATCCTTGCAAATAGGCTATGTACCTACCAATGGCATTATCCTCCAATGTGTTAAGTGGACTTGTTTTTCTAAGTGAAAACAAATTTATTTCTGTTCGATGGAGAGAAAGATGTTTTTGGAACCCTAAATTAAAATTTGATGACTCCCCTATAATATGTTTTAAACCATATGCTATCCTTTCCCCTTTATTTTTCCCTAGAACCATGACTTCAGGCCACAAAGATCCAAAAGGATAAGATATATTAATATGTACAGATGTGACATAGTGCCTATGGTTTTTAACAAACATGATTTTAGCATAAAAAAATTAAGAAAGGAGAAGAATATTCTCTGTAGAATAGGCTTTGGATACAATAGTCCAATTTTTTTTCTAAGGTTTTTTGAATCTTGAACAAAATTGGCCACCTTCACTATTTAAACAATGAGGCGGATTGAAGAGATTTCAATGGTTTCATAGAATGATGGAACTATTGAAATGCAAGTGCAAATGCTGTCTCTAAACTCCAAGTTGCCCTGTCATCAACCCTCTGGAAATACAGATGACTATCTGAAAATTGAAGAAAGAAAGAGGAGTGTTCCATATCCTTAGGCTGTCATTCAGGCAGAGGCCCAACAATAAAAACAGTAACAACTTTAAAAATCAGATCAAGCTAGTTTTAACAGATTAGCTCTTCAGATTACATCTGTGAATAACTAGACATTAAGCCTACAAAATTTTATAAGTTGTTAATTATTTTGACTCACATTACTAAATTTTTTGAAATGATAGTTTGTTCCTAGGACAAACAGAACTAACCTTATTTGAAATATAAAAAGACATAGAATGATATTAAGCAATAATTTTTATTTAACAATTTTTCCTAGTCTTTCTTTTTGAAGGCCTGGAATGACACCCTTGCCTTAAATGATTTTTCTCTTTATCAATTCCAGGTTAAGACATAACTATGTATAGAAAGCACAATAAGTTTAGCTTTACCAACTGTTACTATCTTAATAGGATTGACTTAATTAGATATTAGTTCTTGAGGAAATAAAAAACATTGTTCAATTTTGATGCATGGAGATACAGGTCTGAAGAGCTCAGAGCTAGGTCGAAGAGGAGCAGTATCAGTGGAATACCTAGGGATAGGAAGTGCTGCATTGTTGTGGTTAGTTTTTGAAAAGCAGGGAAGAAGTTCTGAATAGCAAGTGAGACTCATTAAGATTCATCTTCAAATTAGTTAGATGGCCTTCTCCATGAAGCTTATCTTTCAGGTTAATAATCTGTGCTTCCTAAAGTGAATGCTGCTTTATTGTGGGTTTTAATCTATTTCCATAACTTTTATTTTTAAACATAAATGTGCATATTTAAGATACACAAAATACAATGAGCACTCATGTGCCCACCATGCACCTTAATGAAACTCAAAAATTGAAATGGAATGCCCTGAATTCCTGGGTTCTTGTCTCAATGGTTTTGAAGAACGAAGCCGATGAAAGGTGATAGGTTAAAAAGCACAGAAACTTTATGGCAAGCAGAAACTTTATTGCAAGCAGGCACTACCTCTAAAACCGAATTCTAAATTCTAAGCCTAGGACTCTGTCCCTCCTGGACAGACAGAGGGACCCCTGAGAAAGGTGACCACTGCTTTCTTTGTCTTGAGGCATTAAATAGGCTGCAGTTCTTTGTCTGAACCTGACCCCTTATTGGTCATTTTGCTACACAGTATTAGTTTTCAAAGCTCAAAGCACACATGGTGTCTCCCACCCTCTCTCCCCCTTATCTTGTTGGTTCGAGTTATTATACTTTTGATTTATCTTCTAGCTCTGCTAGTTATGTGGGCAAAGAAAACCTTATCTAATGGCCCTCCCAGTTACTCAGGTCAGGGCTACTTTTGGCCTAACTTATGGTGATTTTATTGCTCAGGCCCGAGATACATTTGGTTTATGTCTGTCCTAATTGCACAGGCCAGATATATTTCTATTTGCCTATTCCATTTCTCTACTCTCTGTACAAGATAAACACCCTGGTGTCTTCAAGTCTTCATTATGTATTTCTTTCCTATAGGCCTCTTTTATTTCTAAAACTTCCTAAATCTGCCTAATTAAACTAGCTAGCTAATTTTCATTAGGAGGGAAAGTTGAAGTTTCACTCCCATTCTTCCATTTCTGCTCCCCTCGCCCCACAGAAGTCACCTCATTCCTAAACGTTGTATCATTTGTACATTTATGTATTCCTTACTGCTAAAAATATTTTAGTATTTAAACCTTAATAAGTGATATAAAGCACTATGTATGCTTTTACAGCTTGCTTTTGATTAAAAAACAACATTCTGTTTGTGAGAATTCTGAAGTGTCACTCTGTTTCACTAATTTTTACTGCTGCATTGTAGCTGACTGTATGAAATTACTATATTCACATTCTGATGACAATGTTTGTTTTTATAACTACATCTTATGAACATGTTTGTTTACATCCTCTTTATGTATAATTATGAGAGTTTTTCTAATTTATATATCACATAAAAGTGGATTTCTTAGGTTATAGAATACATTTAATATTAAATTGTTTTCAAATAGTTTATATTCCTGCTATCATTTATAAGAGTTTTTATTGATTAACTAGAGGCCTACTGCATGAACCTTGTGCACATGGGGTTTTTGTCCCTCAGCCCAGCCTGCACCCTCTCCAATCTGGGACCCCTCAAGGAATGTCTGACTGCCTGTTTAGGCCTGATCCCTAACTGAGCAGCTGGACATCCCTCTCACAATCCAGGACTGCTGGCTCCCAACTGCTCAGCTGCCTGCCTTCCTAATTGCCCCTAACCACTTCTGTGTGCCAGCCTGATTGCCCCTAACTGCCCTCCCCTGCAAGCCTGGTCCCTTCCAACTGCCCTCCGTGGCTGGCCATCTTGTGACCATATGGGGCAGCCATCTTGTGTTTGAGTGATGGTCAATTTGCATATTACTCTTTTATTAGATAGAATATCTTAGCAGCACTTGGAATAACTAAACATGTTCATGCTTTCCAGTCTGATGGGTGTGAAGTGATATGTTAGTATTGTTTAAATAGATACTTTCCCAGTTACTTATGAGATTGAGCACATTTTCATAGGTTTATTAATAATCTACATTTCCAATATCAATAGCTTGGTTTATATATTTTGCTTATTGTTAGACTGTATTTTCTTGGTGTGTGTGTGTGTGTGTACCAGATTCTAAGTCTTTGTCAGTTATAATTCAACTTTAGTTTTTAATCTTAATATGGCCTATTTTTAATAAAAATAAATTTCAATTTAATATTATCAATTTTATCATTACTTTCCTTAATGATATGTACTTTGTATTTAGTTTAAGAAAACATTACTACCCCAATATTGTAAATATATTTTTTCTACATTGTGTTATAATTCTTTATAATTTGATTTTTACCTTTCAGACTCTAAACCATCTGAGATTAATTCTGTGCAATGGTGTGAGGTAAGGGGTTAATTTTTGTTTCTGTTTTCATGTTTTTCCTCATGAGATAATTGATTGTACATACCACTGCACCATCTATCACAAACCAGCTCATTGGTCTATTTCTGACTGTGTGTTTTGTTCCATTTGTATCTTCATAGTGTCTCAATTGAAAACTGTCATAAATTACTGTGGTTTCATAATCAGTATTGATGTATAGGGAAACAAGGTACTCTTATCTTCTTCTTCAAAATGTCTTTGATTTTTCTTAATATTTTCTTTTTGAGCTATTAATTCTTAAGCATGATTAGCTCCATTATAGTTTCTTTAATATTTTTCACACCACACGTCTTAAAAACAGATTGTAAAATCACAAGACCTTGTTCTATCTAATGCTATATAGTATTGGCAATTTTCTCTCAGAGCATTTCAGACTAAATTTATCATGCCAGTACTCCAACAGGAATATTATCTTAGATAAAATGTGAGTAAAAAGATAAGCTGATAAGATAATACCCTGTTTCTCCTAAAATAAGACAGTGTCTTATATTAATTTTTGCTCCCAAAGATGCACTAGGTCTTATTTTCAGGGGATGTCTTATTTTTCCATGAAGAAGAATACAGTACACATTTATTGTTAAATGAAAATAAAGGAAATTTATTACCTGTATATGGTATGGTAGTACAGTAGTTGTCAACACAAACCAGACAAACTGTGAATCCTACAGTATCAAGAATTTACTCATTTATTCAATGACAATCATGTCATCATCTTCTGGAACATCATCATAACAATCCAATTCCTGAATTTCCTGGTGAATTTCTTTTGACTCCAGTTCTTTCATTATCAGTGGACCAAATCTCCCATGTTTAGCCTATGGGGGCCTTATTTTCATGGGGATGCCTTATATTTCACTCAGAAGGAAACCTGTAACTAGGTCTTATTTTTGGAGGAAGTCTTATTTTGGGGGAAACATGGTATCCTTATAAAAATAATATAAGTGAGTTCACTAACACATTATAGTATAAAAAGCAAACAAACAAACAAACAAACAAAAAACACAAAACAACAACAACAAAAAAGACCTCACATATCCAAAAAAATCTGGAGAATGAATAAACTGGGAAGTATCACACAACCTGACATTAAGCTATACTACAAAGCTATAATAATCAAAACAATATGGTATTGGCATAAAAACAGATATATAACTTAATGGAATAGAATAGAAAGCCCAGAAATAAATTTGCACTATAGGTCAATTAATCTGTGGTAAAAGAGGAAAGGATATATAATTGGGTGGATGCAGTCTCTTCAATAAGTCATATTGGAAAAACTAAAATTGGACCATTTTGTTACATCTTATACATAAACTAGAGGCCTGATGCATGAAATTCTGAGGGGAGCTGTCCCTTAGCCCAGCCTGCACCTTCTCCAATCTGGGACCCCTCAAGGGATGTTAAACTGCCCATTTAGACTCGATCACACCAGGATTGGGTCTAAATGGGCAGTCTGACATCCCTCTCACAATCCAGGACTGCTGGCTCCCAAATGCTCACCTGCCTACCTTCCTGATAGCCCCTAACTGCTTCTGCCTGTCAGCCTTATCACCCCCTAACCATTCCCATGCCAGCCTGACTGAGGTCTAACTGCTCCCTTCCCAGCCTGTTTGCCCCCAACTCCCCTCCTCTGCCATCCTGGTCACCCTTAACTGCACTACCCTAAAGGCTTGATCACCTCCAACTGCCCTCACTTGCAGGCCTGGTCCCTCCCAACTGCCTTCCCCTGCTGGCCATCTTGTGGTGGCCATCTTGTGTCCACATGGCGGCAGCCATCTTGTGTGTTGGAGTGATGGTCAATATGCATATTACTTTTATTAGATAGGATAGAGGCCTGGTGCATGGGTGGAGCCCACCTGGTTTGCCTTGAAGGGTGTCCTGGATCAGGGTGGGGGTTTCCTTGGGGTGTGGGGTGGCCTGGGCCAGGGGCCTGTGGTGGTTTTCAGGCCAGCCATGCCACCCAGTGACCCAAGCAGAGGCCCTGGTATCTGGAATTTATTTACCTTCTACAGTTGAAACTTTGTAGCCTTGATTGGAGGCCTAAGCTGTCCAGGGGAAAGTTTGGCTTTCATTGCTGGGGAAACCCAAGCCTCTCAACTGCTCTCCGTGGCTGTAGCAATCTTGGTTGGGGTTAATTTGCATACTCGCTCTGATTGGCTGGTAGGTTTGGTTGGTGGGCATGGCTTGAGCTGAGTGATGGTTAATTTGCATATTACTCTTTTATTATGTAGTATAAACTCAAAATGAATTAAATACTTAAACGTAAGACCTTCAAAGATCAAATAGTTAACTCTCTGACATGGGTCTTAGTAATATCTTTTTGGGTATGTTTTCTTAAGGAAAGGCATTAAAAGCAAAAATAAAGAAACTGAACTACATCACACTAAAATTTTTATGTACATTGAAGAAAACCATAAACAAAATGAAATGACAGCTTACTGAATGGGAAAATATATTTGCCAATGATACATCTATATAATAAAGGGTTAATATCCAAAATATATAAGGAGCTCATACAGTTTAATGTGCACAGGCATGCTCACCCATACACACACACACACACACACACACACACAATTTAATGTAAAAACAGGCAGATGACCTGAATGTAACATATTAGAGCATATTTTTGAAATATTATTGACAGTATAAAAACTATACATGTATAAAAATTTGATAGTACTAAAATCCCTCTAAAAATTCAACATAAACTAATTCATATTGCCACCAATGGTGTACCAAAATTCTTGTTTTTCATTCACTCTTAATCCTAGATATCAATCACTTTTTAAACTTTCACAATCTAATAGAGAGGCACATTTCATTATTTGATTTTTATATCTGCAATACTTATTAAATTGAATTTAAGCATCATGCCTTTTTATGAAAGTTTGAAATGCAAATGGTCTTCCTTAATAGACAATATGGTGTTATTTCATAACAGTGTATATTTGCAGCAAGGAGATAACCAGAAATTAGGTAAAAATATAGAATCAAAGTCTTTCATACAGAAAATAGGTTTTTAGTGAAGTGTCATGAAACAGTGGTACAGGAAATACTTATTGAAGTTTTCTCTATTTCATATCTCCATAATACCAACTCAACCTTCTCCTCCTCACTTCTCTATGAAGAAAAAGTTCACAGATCTGATAAGTTTCTGATATCCTCCTGGATTTAAACCAATTCAACAAACTAACTTTCACCCAGTTAATTTAAAGGGATATTTTAGTGTTCAGGAAAGGAATTTGGCATTTCTTAGATAGAGCCAAAGGTCTTTGGATAGCTTTATTCTCCTCACCTGAGAGTGACAGTTGACATTGTGTAATCTTCAAACTCAATAACATTTTCTTAGTTGTGCTGCTTAAAAAGGCCAGAAACCACTATCTCTGAGCTTGGGTTACTTAGTGTATATGTTCCTTCATAAGAAAAGGAAATGAACTACAACATACTGTCAGTCATTTGTTTTCAGCTTGATATTTGACTTCAAATAAAAATGAATTTTATTTGTTCCTTGGTAGTAGTTTCTCTATGTACTACAAAGCATTTTAAAATGAAAACCATTATAAACTCAATTTACTTAAAGCATTAAAACAACAAATACTTTTTACTTTGATTTTTAAATAGGTACTGGATCAGGTGTTTTATAATATTAAATGCATATCTAAATGACCAGGAAGTTTTGACCATTGCTATTTAACCTTCATTTTAACTGACTTTTTTTGAGAGAAGAGAGAAAGAAACATCAGTTTGTTGCTCCACCTACTTATGCATTCATTGGTTGATTTTTATCTGTGCCCTGAACAGGGATTGAGTCCATAACCTTGGTATAGTGGAATGACTCTCTAACCTGGCTAGGGCAGAATCTTTATGTATTGTGTATATATCTCTAAATATGTCAACATATATTGTTATTTCACTAAAGCACACATGATTAATTTAAGATTTCCATGCTTATGCTAACATTAAATTTAAAGAGATTATTTTAATTCCTTGGAATTAAATCAAAATTATTTATAGGTATCAGAGTTTTCACCTTAAATACCCCTTAAAATTGAACTGTCTGATTTTATTAGCCACAATGTGTATTTAAATACCTTTATAGCTGTCATCTATACAAAATTTATTAAAGTAAGAATTTATTTGTACTTTCACCATTGAGTTTCCTATGCCCATTAATATGCCTATGTTTTGAAAATTATGTGCCTTTTGCTGATTTCCATAAAAATGACTACTTAAGGCTTTTTAAAGTTTTGCTTTCAAGTTCTACTGTCACTGAATGTATGGTTAGTGATATAAAATGGTTTTTAGCACATTTAATGAATACTTACTATATGTAAAACACAGTAAGTAAATAGAGAATATAAATAAACTGCCTGATTGGCAGAGGCTAGCAGGGCAGTCGAGTGTCTCAGAGAATGGGAAAAAGAGCAAAAACTTCATTTGCTTGATGCTATTTATTCAACAATTTATATAGTTGATGCCAAAGTCTGCTATCTTGCCCCAATATGAGGCCGATGGTTTGTTTGAATCCCAGAAAGTAGGCTTCATTTTAAATTTGTTTTGGGGGAAGAAGTTCATTATTTCTACCTTCAGACTTTGGTGATGCCATTCCAAGATTCCAAAGTTGTTGTGTGTTTTGTTTGTTTGTTTTGTTTTGTTGTGTTTTTTTTTTTTGCCTTGAACTTGCATCTTTCAGGCAAGGTCAATCAAAGTGCAATATAGATAAGCTTTTCAACACAGACAGAACATGGACATGTGCCCTTGCTCCTCCTGCTTCCCCATCCTTGTCCTCCTTTCCTCGCCACATAGAGCAGCAGTCATGAAACTCTTATCTTTCTGCTTCTAAATTCCCTTGACTTTTCACCATGCAGATGAAATAGAGCCAGCCTCTGGCTTTCAGGAGCTTTGAGTACAGTGAACTCACATACATGTTGTTTGGAAAAACTCCTAGCAAAAATGAACTACTGGTTTCTCTTCTTCCAATAACACAAAACTCAATAATACAACCCTTTTTAGAAGCATTGGGGATAAGAACATTTTCTTTTTACCAATTTACTTTCCCAGATGGTCTCCTCTATCCAAACAAGTCCAAGGCATAGGGAAGAGTTTGCCTGGTATAAAAAGGTATGAGTGGCATGCAGATGTAGAGTACAACCTTTGGAGTATATTCATTCCAATAAGGGGTGATAAAATATATACAAATCTTTAAAAATTAGTTATAATTCTCATTCTATTCTAGGATGTGATGGTTTATGGTAGCTGGATAAGTTTATTATTACTATTTTTTATGAGGACAGGAATGGACATGAGTGTGAGAGAGTAGAGTAGAAGCTCATATTGGATTTATTATTTGCAAAATAAACTGACCAGGGACAGTGCTGACAACTGACAAATAAAATAACAAATTAGTGCTTAACATGTGCTTGACACACACTAAAGGCTCAAAAATGATAGTTGATATTTACCATTAACATTCATATTTAAATGTTAATTTAGTCTAGAAGCAAAAGCCATCACATTCATATGAGAAACATTCCAACTACAAATATGTGATTAGTTTATATTTTTGTCAATGGATAGAGTATTCTGTTCACATAGGGAATAATATATGCAAAACATAAACAGTATACATTTAAAATAAAATAGTAACATTTTTAAATAGTCATCAATGTTATACTTGGTTTGCTATAATATACTCTCAAAGTTTTCAGAAATGCTAAAAATATCAGAATATATTTGTAAAAGCATAAGAAACTGTAGTTAAAAGCATTATCTATTAGTGAAGCATCATAGATTTTTATTGTTATAAGAAATATAAAGCCAAAGTTTTAAAAGGCTTTATCTGAGGCCTGAATCAATCATCCAAATGGTTGAGGCAGGTACTATAGACAAATGGAAGAGAATAAACATCAGTTACCTCACAAATTATTCCTTATGGTAAAAATACAACAGAAGAGGGTAAAAAAATCTATAGAATTTTACTTAATGGGAAGTTTGATAATAAAAATATATATATCTTTTATGGAACTTAGCATGTGTCGGGCTACAGACATCACAAAAAATGACCCAAGTTTAGTTTAATCAATAAGAAAAGTAATTGGCTTACATAATATAAGCTCCAAAAAGAGAGACATTCTCAGGGTGGGCCTAGTGTCTCAACACCATCAACCAAGACTCAGGCTCCTTCTGCATCCTTACTCACAGGTGCCCTAGATGCCTGGGTAGTTGTTTGCAGTGATTGAAATTCTTTTCTTTCTCGTTCACATACAGACATCTGACTTGAGAGGAAGATAGGCTTTTCATAACTCTCTTTTCAATGTTAAGAACAATTGTTTTCTAAAAACTTCTACCAACCTCTCTCTGGTTCTTACTGGCTGGAATTGAATTTTTTTAAACAATTATAGACAAGGAGGAATGGGGCTCTGAAAACAATCAGTATTATCTCTGAACTAAGACATAGAAACATTTTTTTTTCCTGAGCCATGGGAGCTGCATGGGAAAGGCTACCTAAGTAGAAGTGAGGTTCTGTTAGGAAGAAGGAAGTTGATGGGTAAGAATAAGCAACAACTGTAGCAAATTTTCTTATTTACCAAGATCTCACTATATTCATATATGGTAATAAAAATTTATATTTATTGAATTAATAGATATCTATGAGATAGTAAATATTGCAGTACACATTCTTAGTGCCTAGTATATCTATCATTTTTGCTATGTTATGTGGTAACAACCCCCAAATTTCAGTTCTTACACAAACAAAGCTTTATTTCGTGTTCATGTAACACTGTCCATGTAGCTTTGCTCCTTGTCTTTTTCATTCTAGGATCCAGATGGAAAGCATATCCCTGTTGTTTTTGCAAATGTCAGGATTTTCTTATTTCTAGTGACAGAATAATAGTCCTGTGTGTGTGTGACATCTTCTTTATCCACTTATTCACATTGATGGACACATAAGTTCTTTGCATATTTTGACTATTGTGAATAATATTGCAATAAACATGGGAATGCATGGATCTCTTCAGTAATCTGCTTTTATTTCCTCTGGATATAAACCCAGAAGTTGGGTTGCTGTATTATATGGTAGTTCTATTTTTAAATTTTTGAGGACCCTACACACTGTTCTCCACAGTGGCTGACCAATGTACAATGGTTCCCTTTTCTCCACATCCTCACCAATACTTATCATAATGATTCATTCTTACAGGTTTAAAATGATATCTCATCTTGGTTTTAATTTTCATTTCCTTGATGATTAGGGGTGTTGATCATCTTTTCGTGTACCTGTGGCCACTTAGGAAAAACAAACATTTATTTAGTTTCTTTGCCCATTTTTTATTGTTTCTTTTTCTCTTTCTTTCTTTCTTTCTTTCTTCTTTCTTTTTACTATTGAGTTCTATGAGTATTTTATATATTTAAGTTTAACCCTTTATCAGATATGTGGTTTGCAAAAATATCCCATTCTATATTCATATTTATTTCTTTTATTGTTATTTTTGCTGTGCAGAAGCTTTAAGTTTGAGTTAGTTCCACTTATTGATATTTGTTGTTGTTGTTTGAGTTTTTGTTGTTGTATCTAAAAAATCATTGCCAAAACCAGTATCAAGGAGATTCTTCCCTATGTTTTCTTCTAGAGTTTTATGGCTTTCTGTCTTATAGTTAAGTCTTTTATCTATTTGAGAGTGTTGGAAATTAGGAGTCCAATTTCATGGCTTATCAGTTTTTTACTGGGCTCACTTCCTGGGCAGGGGGGTTGTTTTGTTTTACTTATAAGCATCCTATGAGCACTAGGTTATGAAACTTTACATACAGCAAAGCACTGCTTTTTGTTTGACTCCCTAGAATTTTTATATCCATAGACTAACATTTATTTTCAAATATTGAAACTACTATTCTACAGACATAGTATCAACAATGAACACCAAACCATACAAGACCTAGGGTAAGATGGAATTCCTTCTCCCTCATGTTAGAGTGAAGATGAGCTCTTGCACCCTATCACCTTAGTGTGGCATCTGGTTTCATATCCTCCCCTTACTCTGGTCCAAGGTCTCATCTGCTTTCTACTGTTTGTTAAAATCACAAACCATAATCTCTAAGGATTATATCTGGCCCAACAACTCTGTAAATTTCTATAGCATCAACTAATGTCCTTATTGAAATGGCATATGCCTACTTCTTTTCTATCATCTGGAGTTTTTCATCTCTTTCATGTGAGGTTATGTATTTAAAAGTTGCTATGTTTTATCAAATATAGCTATAGATTTGAGCAGGAGACTTTTCCATTTCAACTTAGTCTGCCATAATGTTGGAAACTTTGTGTGGGGTTTTTATTTTTTTATTTTGACACATAATAAATACTGGATTGATGCTTTTTTTTTTTTTTTTTTAGCAATTGGGTAGATATAGAGATCTAGTGCTTAAGAGAGAGATCTTAATTTATTTCCTTTATTAATTTACTAAGAAGATCATACATTTTTCGCTTAGTAGAGACTTCCTAACAACAACCCTATTTGGTAAGCATCATCCTCAGGTCCTTTTTATAGATAAGGAAATCAAAGTTGGGATTAAATAAATTACCCACAGGCAGCAGATACAACCAGGATGGTTATCCAAAACATTTAACTTCAAATATAGAACTTCCCTTCTTAAGGCTGCTTATAAGTTTTAGTTGAGACTTTCCAGACAACATGAGTGCTATGCTATATAATCAAGGTTTGACTCATTACCCTTGATGAGTATTATAAAATACAAAGCCGTATCAGAAAGAAGCCAGAATTTTTGTCAGTATTTTGTGTGCTGTGTCAATTTTACTTGTCCTGGGATTTAAAGTGTGGCCGAAGCTCTTAGGTCAAGGCAAATACATGATAACCAGCTATTTCATATGAACTACATGGAAGAAAAATATTAATGTGTAATAATTTTGTGTTCTATGTCAAGAATTCAATATTACTATCTTTTAAAAAAATGACTTGACCCAAAGATGGGAATCATAATTGTGACTTAAAACCATATCTTATATCATTTCTTTTTAGAATACTAGTGAAACTAATTATGATTTTAACAGATTTACTACAACTTTGTCCATAGAAATTTAACCTTCAGTCATTGGTCTGAGATAGAGAAGGCTATTTATTTAATTACATTCATACATTACCTGAAACATTACATTTAAAAATGTTAAATCTAGCATTTTTGCTTAATGTTTGTTACTATATCTGGAATCAAAGACACCGCAAATATTGACTTCTTCCAAGAATAACTCTCTTGATATAAAAAATTAAACACAAGAATAGATAACAGTTTTTCTACAGGCATAGCAGTAATAACAATGGACTCTGAAATGACTGAATTTAATTCTGGGCCAGTGACTTAACCTTTTTATGCCTCAGTTTCATTTGTAGAATGAGGATCATAATAACATTGTCAGAATTAAATGAGTTAAATATGATATGTAAAGTGATTAGAAAAGTGCCTGGTGCAGAGTTAATAGTGAATAAGTCAGTTATTGCTATTTTTTTTTGGTGGTGGTGGTAGCATTATTTCTTATGTGTTTATATCATGATAAGAACACTGAACATCAGATCTACCCTCTTAACAAATGTCTAAGTGCCTAATACGTTATTGCTAACTATAAGTGCAATGATATACAGCAGATGTCCAGAGCTTACTTATTTTGCTTAACTGAAACATGCCCATTGCTAAGTAACTGTCCTTTTCTTCCTTCCTTAAGACCCTGGCAACAACCATTCCACTCTTTGAACCTATCATTTTGCATTACTTTTTATTACTACAATAATGAACATACCTACTATCTAGTCTTCAAGATAACTTAGATTACCTGATAAATTGGAATAGAAAAAAAAATGAATTGTTTAGATCACTGAGATGTATAAGGTAATTAAACTAATGTAGAACTTAGTTATTCAATCCAAATGATGTTGTTTTCAGATATAAATTTAGTCCCTGGTTGAGAATTGTGATATTATGATTCTGGACAATCTGAGGCTCTTTTCTTTTTTCTTTCCTTTTCTATTATTTGTATTAACCATGGTTCTCAACATCTTAAAGGAGGCTAACATAATCAAAGATAGTATCAGTAATCCAGATCACTCTTAAACTTGACTATTTAGTAAAGCCAAATGTTAACAGTATAATCAAAGATCACAAATTCAAATATAGCATAACCAGAAAAGACAGACTTACTAAGGCAACTTTTTCACATGTATTGCCTAATTGGTTTCTTAAGTATAAATAATAAACACTTTGCTTAAATTATTAGATCCAATTAAGCTCTTCTTTTCTTTATTATTCTTCTATGAATGAGTCTGAGGATCCAGCAAAGGAGAAAGACATTCAAATGTAGCAATTGGAGGATAAGCAATTTTTTAAGGGAAGACTTGGGGATAATATTGATTCGCATAGATGAATATAACTTGCTTATTTACTGTGATGTTTATCCGCTTTTTCTCATTTAAAAGCATTTTCATGGACTATATTGTGATGATTTGGCTTACATCTGATTGTATTTACTAAGAAACCCATAAAAATATGAGTTGAAAACAATTTTTAGATCACAAAATTATATTTGTAGTAGACATTGTGATTGCCTTGCCATTATCTATTATATTTCTGTCTCAATTTCCACCCAGCATGCTAGGTTAGTGATTTTGACCATTTTGTGAGCAACAATTGGGTTGAAGAGAGTAGGAGCTTTTGAATTGCTGACATATCAGGCTTCCCTTTTGCTCAGACAAAGCTGGCTGTGAACAAAGATCCATGGTCAGATCTTAAGAGGAAGAAGCAGCAGAAAGTTATGTGCAGAAAATAGGTAAAGGGTCTGAGTGATTATGGGAAAAATACTGAAAGCATCTGCCACAATGGGCCAGGAAGCAATTAAGGGAAGTTAAATAGCTGGAGAAAAGGTAGAAGCAAAGCAGACATACACTCCATTGCTTTTCTGTCTAGTGAGGTTCTAGTGGTTATATTCTCTACATTATTTAAGGTAATAAGTAAACTTGGCAAAAGATTCCTACATAGACATAAGTATCTATAAATAACTTCCTGATACTTAACAATCATATTTGATATAAGCATCATGGAAGAATAAAAATGGGAACAAATGAGAGTAAAATATTAAAAGATACAACAATAAAAAATATATGAAGGACACCACTATCCTTTAAATAATGTGTGTGTGTGTGTGTGTGTGTGTGTTTAAATTAATGGGAGCTATATTTAATTTGTCTGAAAAGCGCTAGAAACACAAGGAAAGCAAAAAAAAAAAAGGACTTAGTAATCAGTACTCTGATTTAATCTAGTATAAGTATAATTATTTCCCAAGTACAGAGGCAATTTCATATTGAGATATTTTCTTGCCTGCCTGCAACTGAGAAACTGAGAGGGATCTTTTTTTAAAGTTACACAAGAAGCTCTTGATTCCACTACTTATTATAAGAGAATGTGTCTCTGTGTGTAACCAAATCCAATAGAATTAAACAATTATAGTAATAAAATATATTGTCACCAACTGTACAGTTAATTTTTCCTGTGCAAGAATTCACTGTTTGTCCATACTATACTCAAGTTAAGATTATATTTTAATTTTATTTTTTGACTTTTCTTCTAAGAGCTTTTCATTTCTTTTAAAAAATGTATATTTTAATTTATTTCAGAGAGGAAGAGAGAATGAGAGAGATATAGATACATCAATTATGAGAGAAATTCATTGATTGCCTGCCTCCTGCATACCACTTACTGGGAAACTAGCTCACAACCCAGGCATGTGCCCTTGACCAGAATTGAACCCAGGATCCTTTAGTCTCCAGGCTGATGCTCTATCCACTGAGCCAAACTGGCTAGGGCCAAAGGGCTTTTCATTACTTGCAGGTCATTATTTTTTAAACATTTTATCAAATACATGAAGTATTTTACTCAAAATTCTGTCCCTAATATTTATACAATGGAAAGTTTTGTAGTCACAGATCATTGTATTTTTTTGTCTTTTTTTTTTTTTAATTTCAAAGTACTTAGCATATAATGGACACAATAAATATTCGCTTTTCTACTATTTTGGAAGACTTTATTAGTGGCTTAAACAGCAACCATTTAGCCTTTCCTTTTTGCTAATAAAACCTTAATATTCTCCAAGAAACAATAGATGGTCACATAGATAAATCAACATTAGTCAAAGCCTATCAGAATTTGTCTGAACAACCTCATCCATCTTAGTATTTAACACATGAAACACATGGAGGGACTTCAAGGAATTGTTTTTCTCCCTGATATGAGACCTACAAAAGGAAGAAAGAAGAACTCTTCATTCTCTTCACCCTTTAGACACTCTGACCTTGGGACAACATGCCAGAGACAAAAAGCCAGCAAGATGCATATAGTTGAGAGGGAAGACTGAAAAGACCCTGGGATCTTGACATTGTTGAATGCTATAAACACACTTGGGACTATTTACTACTAGTTAGGTGAATAAACACCAAATGTCTGTCCAGTGTCAGTTACCATTATTCACATCTTCTTTTATTTCATCCTAGCTGAGACAATTATCATTTGCATACTCATCTTGTGTTTGTCTAAAGAATTTCTTTAAAAAATATATATATTTTATTGATTTTTACAGAGAGGAAGGGAGAGGGACAGAGAGCTAGAAACATCGATGAGAGAGAAACATTAACCTGCTGCCTCCTGCACAGCCCCCACTGGGTTTGTGCCTGCAACCAAGGTACATGTCCTTGACCAGAATTGAACCTGGGATCCTTGAGTCCACAGGCCAACACTCTATTCACTGAGTCAAACTGGCCTGGCAAGAATTTCTTTATCTTTGATATCTGAACATGAAGCTTCTGCACCTGTTTGTAATTTTCCAATATTATGTCTATGAGTTATGTCTTGATGTCCTCCATTTGTGATGTGTTTGTGATCTTCATATAATTTTTTCAACATAGTTTTTCTGCTTTAATTCACCTTCTAAACCTGTTGTTTGTTGGTCTTTGACATGATACTGTAATGTAGGACCTTGAATTAGGCAAAGTTGAATTCAAGCTTCTATTGTGCCATTTAATATCTGTGTCAGCTTAATCAAGGTACTTAATCTCTGTTAGGCTTCAATTTTCTCATCTGTGAAATTAGGAAATTGATGTGATCATCATTATCTTTTATTATGAGGATTAAATAAATGCTTCTGCCCTAAACATTCACATTAACTATAATCTGGTATATTTGCTTATTTGCCAATGGACTCAGTTCTGTGAGGCAGGGTTTTGCTTACTTGCTTGTCCTCACTATTGTGTCCCGAGTGCCTTGAACAGTGCCTGAAACACTGTAAGTATTCAAAAAAAACAACATTTGTTAAATTAATTGAGGGGACTGAGTTATTGACTTTGGTTTTGGCAGTTCTGTAATGTAGGACTAATAGTCTTAGAGAGAACAGCACAGTACCATGAGAAATAGTCTTATCTTTTTAATAGCACTGATATACAACAGGCATTGTGCAAGGAAATCTGAAGCTCAGGGATTGTCTACATTCTGGATCTGGCTGACACACACATTTTATTTTTAAAATGTTGTTGACAATATTACTGATGTCCCCCATTTCCTCCTACTTTGCCCTCCTCTTCTCAGCCACACCCCCACCCAGGCCTTCACTGCACTGTTGTTCAGTATCCATGGTCCATGCACATATGCATATATGTTCTTTAGCTCATCTCTTCCCCGCCCCTCGCCCCGCCCCATTCCTCTTCTCTGAGTTCAGTCAGTCTGTTCCATTAGTTTCTCTTTGCAACTGTGAGGTTTTAAACCACTGCATGGCAATCAGCTGAAGCTGAATGGTAGTTGCCCTCTGCAGATTGTGAGGCTCTCAGAACCCCTGCCACTCACTTCCATTTTCTGACACTGGTTGCCACCACTCAGTCCACTTGCACCATAGTGTTTTTTGTTTGTTTGTTTGTTTGCTTGCTTGCTCTTTTTATTTCCATTTCTGACTTTTGTTGGCAAAATTGTAAGACACTTTTAGTGTATGTTGTGGTGCAATGATGATTTGAGATATATATATATATATATATATATATATATATATATATATATATATATATATATAAAGGATATCCCCTCCTATTTAATGAACATATTCATCACCTTATTTATTTAGGTATTTACTTATCTACTTATTATGAGATTTGCACCATAGATTTTGTTAAGGTTACCTTGCATTATGCATGACTATTATCTGTCTGCTTCTAGTGGGCATTTGAATTTGTGACTTTTGCATATAGAACCCTTGATTCTTACCTGAATCTTGCTGTTCATGATGACATGCTTCATTTCTAAGTATTCTTTTGTTAGGAAACTTGACAAAAAATAGACTTAGGATCACAAAATCTTATTTAATATATACCCAGAGTCTTATTCCTTGTCCTCTTTTTTTTTTTTTTTTTTTTTTTTTTAGAAAAATAATAACCTTCATTTTTAATCCAAATAAAAAGTCCACATATTTTTTTAAATAGTACTAAAAAATTAATGCAATTAATTGGTAAAATGAAACTCCTTTTTTCAGTTTCATCTTTTGCCCAAAAGCCAGAACAAAACAATCATACTTAATACCCTGTGTTCTGAAGCTGGGTGCTATGGACCTGTGTTGTACAGACTAACAAATGGGGGAAACGATTCTTCCAGCTCTGATGATCCCCCAGATCTTGCATTAAGAGGGGAGAAAAGTTCTAAGAGAGGATTCCTAGAGAGTGTTGTCCTGTGCTCTGTGGTTTTTACCTCTATAAGGGTGAGGGCAAGGGTGCCTCCCTCTCATCTCAAGTGCCATGGGGCCTTCAGAGGCTCACTAGGATGACATGCATACTTTCATGTGTCTCTGAGGTTTTCACAGAATGTAAGTATTGGTAACTGACTCAGTCAGGGAAAGCTAAAGGTGACAAGTAGTAGATGGAGTTGCCTGCCCAGCAAAGCAAACACAGAAGGCTTTTTCAATGTTTTTCTGCCTGAGAAGGAAGCTTTTCCATTTTGCCTGGCAGGCATGTGAGACTTTCCCATGAGCCCAGTGACCTCGTAAGATGTAAATGGTCTGGAACCAAGTTTAAATAGCATATGTTAAAGCTGAAGATATTATTGGATTCAGAAACTTAGGATTCCTTCCTAAGAGGTCAAATAACCAATGGATAATCATTATTGTCTACAGCAAAAAAGGGAGAAAAAGCCTCAATTTGGGGAACCCCAGAAAAAAAATGTATCCTCAAGAAACACAAAAATGCCACCATCCACAGGAGAAAAAAATACCACAGGGTGAGGGAAAAGAAAAAGGCGTTAAGTAGAGAAGAAGTCTTCTGTTCTTGCATTACTTCTCCCAGCCTAAAACGATCCTGAGGGTTGAGGAAAGGTTTTAAAATGAAGAAGGCTATGGAACTCTACAACTGTGAGCTGAGTCTAGACAATGTAATTACTATGTTCGGGTCTAAAAATGAGCAGAGAACATCTTATTATCTGAGAATAACCTAAACTAGCTATTGTACCTATAGGAAATTTTAACGAAGAGATAGAGACTGCAGATTATATTTGAAAGAGCAGTAGGGTCATCAGTTTGTTTTTATTTACACTTTATTGAATCCTTGTAAAAAATCATTTATAATAAAATAGTTACCCTTATTTTAAAAAAAATATATGTCCAGTCTCTTTCTCTA
This sequence comes from Pipistrellus kuhlii, assembly GCF_014108245.1. Lineage (NCBI taxonomy): Eukaryota > Metazoa > Chordata > Mammalia > Chiroptera > Vespertilionidae > Pipistrellus > Pipistrellus kuhlii. The sequence continues at coordinate 148,510,680 of NW_023425515.1, forward strand.
CTGTCATTCTTCCCATAGGCAGCCACTTTCCAATTTGTAGCTGCTTCTTCTGGCATTTACATCCATATTTCTAAATGCTATGCATATTCTGATTTCTCTCGATTTATGAATTTTGACAGAATCTATTAAATTTTTAATTACAGTAGTTAAGAATTATGAGTTAACATTCCTCCTCTTATCTTCCCCATACAATTATATCATATTTTTGGTGAAATTTTTAATATTTACCTTATGTAAATTGCAGAGCCAAGTAGTGTACTATGAAAATATTTTCTTAAAACACACATACACACACACACACATTTAATTTTACCTAGAGCTCATTATTGTCTCATTTTCCATTTGTTTAGTGTTACATGTACCACTTACTATATTTTTTTCTTAAATACTCTTAATAGGTTTGCTAAATACATTACAGAAATGTTCACAAATATTGCAAAATATCAGATGATTTATTATTTCCATCTCCCTTTCCTCCATCTTTCTTCCCTCCACTTTTCCTTTTTTTCTACTTCATTTTGCAGCCTGATAAATAGGTGTCACCCAGGGACTTCCTTTAATTTTATTTTGGAAATTAGAGGCCCGATGCATGAAATTCATGCACTTTGAGGGGGTGAAGGAGTGTCCCTTATCTTGGCCTGTGTCATCTGGCAGTTCAGAAACCCTTGGAGGATGTCCAACTGCCATAGAAGTGGGAGAGGCTCCTACCACTACCACTGTGCTTGCCAGCCATGAGCTTAGCTCAGGGCTTCTGGGTGAGTGGCACTCCCCCTGTGGAAGCGCACTGACCACTAGGGGGCAGCTCCTGCATTGAGTGTCTGCCTACTGGTGGTCAGTGTGCATCATAGCGACCGGTCCTTCCACTGTTCAGTCAATTTGCACATTACCCTTTTATTATATAGGATTCTCTTTGCTTATTTTTTTTTGTTGTTGCTCAGATTTTTAAAACCTTGTTTATTTATTTGTTTTGCTAAGGTACACCATCTGTTGGTCTCCTAAGAAAGTGCATAAAATGTCATGCTTTTTTTGTTTTTGTTTTTTTTTATGCATGAAAATTTTACTCTCACAATAGATTTAGAGTTTTGTTGAATATACTATTTTAAATTGGAAGTGATTTTCCTAGATATGTTGAAGGCATTGCTGATTGTGTCCTTATATCTGGAATTGCTGCTGAGAAATATAATACCATGTTTTTTCCTTATATTTGAACTGTTTTTTCTGTGTGAAGGTTTTAGGATCTTCTTGGTATCCACAGTGCTCTAGTATTTTATAATGCTATCTTGGTATGATTCTTATCAATGCAAAGACCTAAGTCCTTTGGTTATGGAAAATCTGATTTTATTAAATCTTTGTAGCATCTTGTTTTTTCTCTCTATTATTTCAAGAACTTATATTATTTAGTTATATAAACTCCTATTTTGCCTCTTCAATTTTCTCTCTTTTTTCTCTTACTTTTGCTATCTTTGTATTTTTATTTTCCTCTGAGGTAATGCTATTTTTCTAATACTTTGAATTTTTAAAAATATTTTCATTTTGATAATTTTTTTCACTTTTAAGAATTCAGTCTTCTCAGTGTACTTTTATAGAATTCTCTTTTATTAGTGCAATGTTTCTGATGACATTAATTTTAGTTTTCATTGCTTTTGTCAAAGCATACTGGTCAGGAAAGTGTAAATTAAGGATGATTTCAACTCTGATCACTTCTTGATTGCTATACTTTACATTGAAAAATAAATAATATTTGATTATTAAAATGTCCACTTCTTTTATTCTATTATTTTTTATTGAACTGTAGGAATGTTTATTATTACACAGGCAATGTCAGTAATATAAACTAGCAAATATTTACATCATTTAATAAACTAGGAATTATTTATTTCTTCTGCATCTGTGTTTGTAGATGATGCCTTTAAAATTCCTGATCAAAAAATACTATTTTAATAAATAGAGATTGGCGTTTAAGTTTCATTTAGAATCTATATTTTGAGGTCATTGTTAATATAGGATAATAACATTTTCTTACAGAATTGCATATGTATAGATTTTCTGTAAATGGAAGATTCATGAATTATTGAAATTCATCTTCTGTTTATAGAAAATCGAAACGGTTGCAATAATACTTCTATTTTTTTTGTGTGTGTGTGTTTGTTGCAGTACACACTAATTTGGGGACCACATTTTCACAGAAAAGCATGTGGTATTTCACTCCTTGTATCAAGGAGCAGCATGTATCTGCCATTTGCTGCAGTCTATGGAAAGTCTGCAGCAGTTTATGTCAAATGCATTGCAGATGCTGCAGTGGCAATGATATATTCATGATATGTACAACTACATTTTTGACAGGAGCTGTTTCTAGATGTGTATAGTCAACTTCTGGCCTTTGCAAGGACCATAAATATAGATTGCTTCATATCCTATGCCTATTTATCAAATTTGAAATAGAATGGACCCTTATAAATATAAAAATCCATGAGAGTGATGGGGAATAAAGTAAAAAATAAAATAAAATTCAACATAATTTGGAATTATAACAGGTGACTATGAAGTACTTTTTATTTGGATGTAGTGTGTCTATTTAATTTATGTGACAGTCAAGTAATTCAACAAGTCAAAGAATGTTCCATATAATATCTATTGTAAAATGAAATATAATGAAAGATGGGATTGGCACCACCCAAAGACAAATGTAAGTTTTTAGATGGTTAATGGAACTGAAGTTTACATATCAATGGAGCTTTAAAGTGTGCTATCATTGATAGATTATTATTAGAATTATGAAGATGTTCTTTTAATAAAATGTGCTAAAGACTTTCAAATTTCCCTTATATTTTTTTCTCCTTTCTTCCAGAATAATAGAGATTTTATCTAGGTAGAGTTCAACTCACATAAAGATTATACTTCCAAATCTCCATTTGCATCTGTTTCCCATGTGATTAAATTTCGACCAATGGAATGCAAGTAAAGTGATGTGTGTGCTTTTCAAGTCCTGCCCTTGTTAGGAAGGGGCAATGCCATCATATCCCCTTTTCCTTTTCTGCTCCCTGCAATGTCATTGTAGTGGTGACAAGTGCAACACTGTCCAAATAATGAAGCCCTTGATGAAGTCATGCAGTAAAGTCAAAACAGGAACATGCTTTTAGAGATACCAAAATAAACACCTTTAAAATCTTTCCCAAAATCTTAACTGATCTACCATACCAGAATTATTCTCTTCCATTCTAATATAGTCACTTAGCATGTAATTAGGCCTCTTCTTATATTTTCATTTCATTCTGTTTTGGGTTGCCTTTTTATGCTGTCTGTATTTGTTACCTTGATAACACCATGATAGAATAGTGGTTTTTCCTCTTTTAATTCTACCAAAATACAACAACAACTAGCATACCATACTCTAGTCACACTAAATTCCTTGAACAAGCTAAGGATGGTTTTCTCTCCAGGTCTTTGCACTTGCTATTGCCACTGTCTGAAAGATTAGTCTTTCTGATATATTTTGCTGTATAATACTATACTCATTATGACTCATTTTGTTCAGTTTTCTGTTGAAATGTCAATTCTCTCATATGTCTTCCTTTATTTCACTTTAACTCCTTACTCCATTTATATGCAGTCTGCAAGAGCAGTAGACCATAAAGTTTAAGAAATTGCTGAGATAAAAAGTAGGGAATATCAGAGAAAGATTCCTGGGTTGATACGAGTGATTTAGGGGAAACCTAGCTCAGACAGAGTACATGAATAGAAGTGGAGGGAAGAAGAATGTTAGGGTGATCTCTTAGTAAGATGTATTTGGAGCAGTTGAGGGAGTTCCCCTTTCTTTTCTTATGATTGGTTGAATAATGAGTAGTTGAAGTATTTGCCCACAAACATAAAGAAAGTATACATTGAAAGCTGGGAAACAGAGTTGATACCCCAAACTGGAGTTTGACACACAACTAGTTTGCTCTGTCTTTATTGTTCCCTTTAGTGCCTTTCCTTATTCAGTTTTAGTCCTTTTAATCCTATTTATTATCATAAATACTCTTTTATAAAATCCACGTTTTCCTTAATTTTTCTTGTCATTAATTGCAATACAAACATTTTTGTTTTTTGTTTTTATCTTTGGCCAAATTTTGCTGAAGTTTTATATTTTTCAGTTTACTTATGTCTAGGTAGGGTAAATTCTGTTTAAGGCACTATGTCACAAAGTGCTATAAGTAGAATTTTCTTTACTCTCTTTATATTCATCTGTGCAGTCAATGCTCGTGTATTTATCAGGTCTTTATTCTGTGGTAGACACTATTTTGGGCCCTGAAGATATAAACATTAACAAGCAAAACAACAGACAAGCCATCTAGGAGGTTACATTTTTATGTGGAAACTTAGGCAATAAGATAAAGACATAGGGACAATTGTAAATATCAATAAGCACTTAGGAAGAGAATGACATGTGGGAATGTAGTAAACATGATAGTAGAGCTGACTAGTATCAGATAAGGCTTTCCTGAAGATGCCAGAAACTAATGTTATAAATTCAATGTTTAGCAACTGGTTTGTTTATTGCAGGTACAAGGACCCTCAGCAACATAGACTAGGTTACCTTATTTTTTATTGTCAGATTTGTTTCATTAAACCAGGAATATGTTTTGTCCCATTGATGGTGAGTTACCTTGTAGTTCAATTTCTTCCTTCCTCCCTCCCTCCCTCCCTCTTTTTCTCCCTCCCTCCCTCCCTCCCTCCCTCCCTCCCTCCCTCCCTCCCTCCCTTCCTCCTTCCTCCCTTTCTCCCTTCCTTCCTCCCTCCCTCCCTTTTTCCCTTCCTTCCTTCCTTCCTTCCTTCCTTCCTTCCTTCCTTCCTTCCTTCCTTCCTTTCTTCCTTCCTTCCCTCCTTCCTTTTCTTCTTTACTTCCTTTCTTCCTTTTCCTCCCCTCCCCTCCTCTTCCTTTCCCTTCCCTTTCTTCATTTTTATTCACTCATTAATTCCTTTATTTTTAAACCTTAACTTTTAAAAATTAAATTTATTGGGGTAACACTGGTAAATAACATTATATACTTTTCAGGTATATGAGATTATAATTTGATATCTGTATGCTCTATTGTGTGCTTACCACCCGAAGTCTAATTTTCTTCCATTACCATATATTTGATCCCTTTTTCACACTTTACTCTCCCTCCACCTCCTTTTGCAAGGAGATAGAGTTATGAGAAATTGGTTATGAGAAAGTTAAAAAGTACATTTTGGTTTTCTGTACTCTTAGTACTACAAAACTTGTCACAAATATCTCTCTCTATATATAAAAGGCTAATATGCAAAGTGTCCCCTCAGGATTTCGACCTGGAGACTGGGAGTTCAATTGCACTCTATGACATGCTCTCACAATCAGGGGATGGGGAAGGGAGGCCCTGGCTGGCAGCCATAAGGCCCCCATCAGCCTGATCACCGGCCAGGCCTAGGGACCCTACCCATGCATGAATTTCCTGTACCAGGACTCTATTTTTAAATATAATGAGCAAACACAAGATTCTTCACATTTCTATTGCCTCCAGAAACTGGTTAAGCTTCCACTATTAATAATATAGAAAATATGCCCTAGAGAATCATGGTATGCTCTGACTAACACTGTGAGAATATCACCTAGTATATTATTAGTACTTTGTAATATTTCAGGGTAGTGATTTCAGGGAAAAAATAAAACCAAAAAGTCATACTGAAACAAAAAGATAAATGGTCCTCTAATAATTTCCTTTGCTTATTACAATGGCCGTCATCAAAGTGGTGCTTGCATTTCAAGGTTATACAAGATTGTGGTATAGGAATAAAATTTTAAAATCCTTAGTTATATTTATTTTTGTTGTATATTTTAAATATTTGTATAGTTTGCCTATGTTCTTTATAAGTCAGTACAGTAGAACACACATACAATGAATAAATAAATGAGTCCACAAATCTTAGAGGCACACGGTTAGACATTTATCCTAATAGTGCACAAATGAAGAAAAAAAGGGGATAGCACCGGATGCAGATCAAACTCACCCTCCATCAAACACTGAATATTTTTGCACCATGGTCAAACATCAATTTGCTGTCTCGTGTAGGCCTATTCCTAGTTTTCCTATTATGTTCCATTGATACAAGAGTCTATCCCTTTACCCATATCACACTATCCTAATCAATATAGCTATATAATGTAGCTACATAATAGGCCTTAATATTAGATAGAGTTGTTTCTTTAACTTAATAAATATTACTTTAGCTATTCTAGAGATTATAACTTTCATACTCATTTCAGATTAAACTCATCTTTTTTTTAATTTATCTTTGTTGTTGAAAGTATTACAGATGTACCCCTTCTTTCCCTCCACCTCTCCCTCCCACCTCCCTGCATTCACCACACTATTTTTTAAAACATATTTTATTAATTTTTATTTTTACAGAGAGGAATGGAGAGGCATAGAGAGTTAGAAACAGCAATGAAAGAGAATCATTGGTCAGCTACCTCCAGCACACCCCGTCCTGGGGATGTGTCCCAAACCAAAGTACACGCCTTTGACCAGAATCAAACCTGGGACCCTTCAGTCCACAGGCCAACACTATATCCACTGAGTCAAATTGGTTAGGGCAGTGGTCCGCAAACTGCAGCTCTGTTGACTAATGAGTTGGCCACCACTGGGATAGGGCCTTAATCATAGGAACAACAAAAGCCTGTAATTATTGGAATCAAGAGTCTAGGTCAGCCGAAACCGGTTTGGCTCAATGGATAGATCGTCGGCTTGGGGACTGAAAGGTCCCGGGTTCGATTCCGGTCAAGGGCGTGTACCTTGGTTGCGGGCATATCCCCAGTGGGGGGTGTGCAAGAGGCAGCTATCGATGACTCTCTCTCATCGATGTTTCTAACTCTCTATCTCTCTCCCTTCCTCTCTGTACAAAATCAATAAAATATATTTAAACAAAAAAAAAAAGAGTCTAGGTCAGTGGTCAGCAAACTCATTAGTCAACAGAGTGGCAAATCGCAGCTCATGAGCTGCATGTGCTGGCGAGCCGCAATTTGCTGATCACTGGGTTAGGGATTCACCACACTATTGTCTATGTCCATGGTTATGCATATCTATATCTATATCTATCTATCTATCTATCTATCTATCTATCTATCTATCTATCTATCTATATACTAGAGGCCCGATGCATGAAATTCGTGCACAGGGACGGTGTTTCTCAGCCAAGCCTGCACCCTCTCCAATATGGGACCCCTCAAGGGACATCCCTCTCACAATCCACGACTGCTGGCTCCCAACTGCTTGCCTGCCTGCCTTCCTGATTGCCCCTAACCATTACTTCCTGCCAGCCTGATCACCCCCTAACCATTCTTCTGTTGGCCTGATTGATGCCTAACTGCTCCCTGCCAGTCTGATTGCCCCTAACTATCCTCCTATGCAGGCCTGGTCTCCCCCAACTGCTTTCCCCTACAGGCCTGGGTCCCGCACAGCTGCCCTTCCCTGCAGGGCAGGTCATCCCCATCTTCCCTCCTATGCATGCCTGGTCAACCCTTACTGCCTCCCCTACTTACCTGATCACCCACAAGTGCCCTCTCTTGCAGGCCTGGTCCCTCTCAACTGCCCTCCCCTGCTGGCCCTCTTGTGGTGGCCATCTTGTGTCCCCATGGGGGCAGCCATCTTTGACCACATGGGGGCAACCATCTTGTGTGTTGGAGTGATGGTCAAGTTGCATATTAATTACTCTTTTATTACATAGAATGGAGGCCTGGTGCATGGGTGGGAGCCGGCTGGTTTGCCCTGAAGTGTGTCCTGGGTCAGGGTGGGGATTCCCTTGGGGCATGGGGCAGCTGGGCGAGGGGCCTGTGATGGTTTACATGCTGGCCACACCCCCCAGCATACCAAGCAGAGGCCCTGGTATCTGAGATTTACTATATTCTATAATTGAAATTTTGTAGCCTTGAGCAGAGGCCTGGGCCAGCCAGGGCAGATGGGAAACTTGACTTCCTCCATTGCCAAGGAAACCCAAGCCTTCTGCTCGCTCCATGGCCACAGCCATCTTGGTTGGATTAATTTGCATACTCGCTCCTGATTGACTGGTGGGCATGGCTTGTGGACATAGTGGAGGTTTGTTCAATTTGCATGTTTATGAATATGCTAATTAGAGGGGCATCATGACTGCTCTGGAGGAGCTGTGCCTGCAGATGGTTGGGAGGGGACTGTGTGCTGCCCCCAGCCCTAGCAGCCACGGGGAGGCTGGGCTGGGCCAGAGTGTGGAGATATGACACACAAAAAGGCTGGGACTGGGGGCAGGCTGGAGCAGAGACACAACACACAGGAGTGCCTGCCCCCACCCCAGTGGACACAATGAGGTGCCTGGGGTGTGGTTCTTAAAAATTAACCTGCTATATTAGTCAAATATTTATTTAACTTACCCCCAATGCCTTGTCTGGGCCAGACCAAATTATTTTGTGGGCCTCATTGGCCTGTGGGATGGATAATCTCCACCTCTGCTTTACTGTATTACATCTTCATATAAGCTGAGAGATCATTAAAAGAAGAATTTTGTATTACTTTTCTTCATATTATTAATGACTGGCACATAGTGTATGTTCAATATTTGTTGAATGCCCAAGTTAGTCCTTGTAATTAAAAGAGCTCTACAGCTGAAACCGGTTTGGTTCAGTGGATAGAGCATCAGCCTGTGGACTGAAGGGTCCCAGGTTTATTCTGGTCAGGCGCACATTCCTTATTTGTGGGCGCATTCCCAGTAGGGGGTGTTCAGGAGGCATCTGGTCAATGTTTCTTTCTCATAGACATTTCTAACTCTCTATCCCTCTCCCTTCCTCTCTGTAAAATATCAATAAAATATATATATATATATATATTTTTAAAAAAGAGCTTTACAAAATGCTTTGTACTTACTATTTTACTTGCTATCTCAATTATCATCTGTGCTGAGAATTAGACCACGTACTCTATCTATATTAATAAAAGAGTAACATGCTAATTAGACCGGATAGACCGAACATCTTCCAGATGTCCTTCTAGACAAAGCCACAGTGGTGAGGGCTGAGGCACAGTTGGTTAGGGGTGATCAGGCCAGCAGGGGAGGGCAGTTAGGAGCAACCAGGCTGGCAGGAGAGCAGTTAGGGGCATCAGGCAGGCAGGCAGAGGCAGTTAGGGGTGATTAGGTAGGCAGGAGAGCAGTTAGGGGCATCAGGAAGGCAGGCAGAAGGGTTAGGAACGATCAGACAGGTAGGCAGGCAGGTGAGCAGTTAGGAGCCAGCAGTCCAGGATTGGAGAGGTTGCAGGCTGGGCTGAGGGATTCCCCCCCCCCCCATGCACGAATTTATGCACCAGGCCTCTAGTATATATATATAAAACCCTAATCTACAATAAACCAAGTAGCCGAACAACCAAATAACTGAACAACCGGTCAATATGACATGTGCTGACCACCAAGGGGCACTCAGAACATGGTGGGTATTAGCTGCAGTGGTATGGTAGAGCAGATGAACAGGGGTGCCAGACTGTCATCAGGATGAGCCTAGGGTAGTTACTGAAAATTCTTTGCCCCCACTTACCGCAGTCCCACCCAGTGCCTGCACCTGCTGCAGGTGCTTGGTGCTAGCCCTGATCAGTGTGCACTGACAGCAGGTGTGAGCAGTAGCTGCTGACCCTGATCACTCCTCAGGGCTTCTCCACCTCCCCCTGCTCCTGAGAGGTGATCGGGGCTAGCAACAGTCCCACTCACACACACTGCTGGTGTCAGCCCCACTCACACCTGCAGCTGGTGCCAGAGCTCCTGCTCACACTTGCTACTGGTACCTGGCACCGGTCCTGATGGATTGGCGCTGTCTATGGGTGAGAGCAGTGGGTGTGAGCAGTGGCTGCTGGACCCGATCACCACTTCTCTACCTCCCTCTGGTGCAAGCACCAGCCCCAATTGCTCTGCACATCAGTGGGTGTGAATGGGGCTAGCACCATCAGTGTGTAGGAGCAGTGGCAGCAGTGGGATCAGGGCAGCTGGCAGACAAGGGACCAGGGATTGCGGTAGGAGGATGGGCTGAGACCAGCCCCCATGCCCACTGCAGCATAGTGGCCCACAGTTCCTCTTAAGATGCACAAATTCATGCTCTGGGCTCCTAGTTTTATTAATAAAGGAACTCAAGATGAGAGAGATTTAATGCCTTGTTCATTCTCATAAAACTTGCAATAATGTCCTGGTTTCCTCTGAGGCAATACAAGTTTGTGTTCACATTTACTTGTTAGACTAGGAAAGTAGACAAACAATTTGTAATTTTTAAAGTTGTCAACAAAAAGAAGAAACAAAGAGAATTAAATTGATTAGAAAATTCATGGTATTATAATGCTTCCTTTACACATCAAGAGGCCTGTATTTGAAAAAATAAGAATAATCTATAAAAATAAAAGGGTAATATGCTAATTAGACTAGACATCTTGTCTTCTGGACATCATTCTAGTCATCCTTCCTGACAAAGCTGGGACCTGAAGGAAGCAGCCCCGGTGTGCTGGTGGCTGGAGGAGGAAAGCTTGGGTTCTGGGTGCCAGAGGTAAGCCGGTGCCAGCAGCCAGGGGAAGGAAGGCCTACTCTTGCATGAATTTTCGTGCATCGAGCCTCTAGTGATAAATAAAGCTGTAATCATCATTTAAAAATCATTTTCTATTCCCAATCCATTAGAACTAAAACGGAAAGTCTCCTGTGACAGAAAGGAAAAACTGAGGTGTTGACTAATGTGCTGCCTCATTTGAAGCTGTGCCAAAAGAATGCCACTAAATGAAAGCACATATTTCATTTATATTCACAATGAAGTTCCCAATTTGAATTTTGGTAAAAAAGCTGGATGATCTAGAACAAGTGTATAATCCTGTGATCTGAGAAATCTTGGGAAAATAAACTTTCTTTAATGAAAAATATACTAAAATTGAATTATTGATTTGAGGTGGTATTTTGCAATGTTCCTGTCTCATCCAAATTAACTGAATGTGTAACCTCAATCTGGATGCCTACATATCCTAAGTTGAATATACATTTGTGTGTGTGTGATATTATATATATGACATATTATATATGATATAACATAATTTATATACAGTCCTTAACTTGGTATTTGTGTTTCTTCTTTGCTTCATGAACCCTAATTTTTCTCTGAATTCTTTGCTTGATTCAATACTTAGAGCTCTTAAGTTCTTACTCTGCTTCTAAGAGGATAATCTTAGTTCTCTAAAGGAGAAACCACATATTGTAGTAGAATGAAAATTTCAACTTAAAAATCAGACAGATAGTAACAAAGACTTTGCAGAACCCAGTGTAGAACTCCTTCACTGTCTGCTCTGTACACATTTAGCTTCAGGCCTGACCCATTTGGGTTCCTCTGTCTTCCCCTCCCTTTGCTTTAAAGGGAAGGCACAGAGAGGGAGGAAGCTGGATTTTCAGGACAAAAGCTACCTCATAATAAAAATCACTGATCTCCCAAACAATACCATGTGAAAAGCAGCAGGATCCAATATGCATAAGAAAGTAATTATTATCTTCCTTTCTCAATCTACCCAGGATATAAAATATCCTACTAGCTCCCTGCCTAGAAGTGTACTGCTGCTTTAAGCAATCATTCTGAAAACAACAGTATTTGCTTAAGTGTTGGTAAAGAGCACCACACCAAACAAACAAACAAACAAAGACAAAACCAGAGATTTTTAAATTATAAATCTTCCATTCTAATTAGATTTTTCAAGTTACCTATAATCTTAGCAGATAAAAAATGAAATCATCATAATGTTTTTGCTTTACACATCCATGTCTTAACAAGTCTAAACAGTTTTAAAATATTTTAAAGTATTAAAAATAGAACACAAGAGTACAGGGAATAATCAACGAAAACCTCCTGAAAAAGGTAATAGACAAAATCATTTAAAAGGGGATGGTGCATATGATCAAAAGGAGGAAAATCAGAAGGTACTTTGCTCTATACATAGACCCATTTGTAAAAAGCTATTGTTTTAAATAGAATTAGTTGTGTAATTTTTTTTTAATTGAATTTATGGAGTCTCTGTTAAAAAGTTCTTTATTTGCCAATAGAAGTGCCTTATTTTCCCAATAAAATTGACTTTGTGCAGTAATGACCTATTTTAGTTCTAGGAGCCTTCCTTATTCTTGGGAACTTTGTAAATTTGAGAGTAGTCAGTTCCTCATTAACATCCTAATTTACATGTCCCCAGTGCTATTACAGCCTCCTGATTCAGGATTGGATCATTATTGGAAATGTCCTCATTTCATGGGACATATGCTAAATCACCAGAGGTATTCATAAGGAACAAATGCTTAATAAGTAAAACATGTACCAAAACTAGACAGCCACAAATAAAATATATTGGCAGAGACAACATATTGTTGGGATGCTAGTTACCAGAATAAGTCAATAGAACATGATTTATGGTAATTTTATTTACTTGATACTTATGATATCCACATATGTAAATTTGTCACAGTCAAATAATAGATAAATCTCTACCATATCCAGCATACTAAGTGTTTGAATGCAGACTTCACATTAAAGTTTTACATATGCTTAAACCATACATTATGCCACCATTTTATTATGGGAATCAACTCAGAAAATTGATACCAGGTTAAACACTTGTACATGTAAAGTGTACCTGAGTTGAAAAAGTTCAATGTGTTTTCACTTAAAAGTCAATAAAGGCTGTAAAGGATGACTAAAGATATTCCTGAAAAGGGTAATTAATGGAACTAATAATAATATGAACCATGTATTATGATAGGTGCTGTGTTAGATATTGCAACTCACCACAAGGATTCATTTTCTTCTTACTTTCTTTTGTATTAGACTCCAAAACTCCAAAACTGAGGCTTGGAATCAGGCTGGCCTGCTAGAAACTGCACTATTCATGTGACTATGCTTGGACCAGTGTGATAGAAATTGGAGTAACATGTACAATATGTGCCAACTTCCTGAAGATAATCTGTGTGACCTTGGCTTCCATTATTTCTTGCCTTGCCCCCCCCAAACAACCACAGAGATGGAGATCAGCCAGCTTCAACCATGAGCAAAATCATATCACAGGATAGAAGAAAACATTAAGATATAAAGAATTTAAATCCCCAAATGGCTTTGTGTCACAGGGCTCACCAACCCCCTTGGTCTGTTGGATGACAGAGCAATACATTTCTTTTTGAAATATAATAATTTTAAATCTTTTTTGTTACAGTATCTTAGCCTAGACCCTGCATAATAAATAGGCTTTATATATTTCCCCTCATTTAATCTTCAAAACAACCAGAAGGCATGAGTATTATTATCTCTATGCTAATGTTCAAGAAACTGGTCTATGTAATGCCCACCTTCAGCTCATATATAGTGGAGAAAAGATTTAAATATAGAGCTCATGCTTTTTTAACAGTCACTTGATTTTTTTCCTCCTCAATTTATATCCCCTTTCTATTCCCCTGTAATTTGCTCTTGAATGTCTTCTTCTCCTTTGCTTCTGGGTGTCCAGTTCCTCTGTTATTTCCCTGGTGTTGTCTAGCTATTCAGAGTCATTTCTGGACTCAGCACTTCCCAGAGCTGCAGTGGTGAGAAATTTGGGTCTGCAATGACTAAATTTTTCAGGATACATATTTGAAAAAATTCCATTTTTCATAGCTCATGTGAACCAAAGAGAAATAAGTCTGGTTGCATTAAAAAGACTAATTCAATAAAATTAACATTATCTGTTCTCCATAGATGTAGCAACTGAAAACTGGTTTACTGCACATATTGAAAACTTCTCTTCCTGGCTCAGAGTCTTCCTCTCCTCCACACATCCTTAGTGATTACGTATTGATGACGTCAACAGAAACTGGAATCTCTGGAAACATTGCTTTTCCACCTACAATGACTGTTTTCTCTACTCCACCTCAGCCATCTGCTCTTCTGGACCACATGAAATGTTGTCATCCTCAGAAACAGAGCCTTCTCTTAGATCTGGATTTCAAATATCCGAATGTATAACCACACTTTCTATTCTAAGACATTAGAATAACTCTGGAAGCACAACTTTACTTCAACTTCCTTCTGATCTAAAACACAGACTTCACCTTTTCTCACTATCATTGTGTCTCTTCCCTTTTCTCACTATCATTGTGCCAAATTCTTTATTCAGGTGAAGTCCCCTAGTCCAGTGGTCAGCAAACTCATTAGTCAACAGAGACAAATATCAACAGGACAATGATTGAAATTTATTTTGAGAGCCAAAATTTTTTTAATTTAAACTTCTAATGCTACTTCTTCAAAATAGACTTGCCCAGGCCATGGTATTTTGTGGAAGAGCCACACTCAAGGAGCCAAAGAGCCACAGTTTGCCTACCACTGCCCTAGTCTATAATTATAATCACATTTTGGCAAACATTCTAACCTCCCTTGTCTCTCTCCCTCTATATCTCCTGATATATCCCCAATTCTAGAGAAACCAAATTATTTTCTCCTCTTTGCCAGGACCCAAAGAAATGAATATTGCCAGAGAAAATCACCTAGCACTGATTTCACTTAAAATTCAAAATTCCAAAGAGGCCCATGACTCAGCACATCAGTTCTGTTGTGTTTTCCTATAAAAATCATTTCTCACTCTCTGAAATAATTATTTCACACCTTGTCTCATCTCCTCCTGTCTCCTCTGGTTATGATAGAGAAAGGCTTCCTCCTCTTTTCTTTGTGTTCTATATTCAATCCTTCTCATCCTCTTGGGGAATTGAATTCTACTTTTAACACTCCAACCTTTTCATTGCTCTCTTTCCTTTTTTAATTTTTACCTCAGCCAGGTAGAGGGAGGCGTTGACAATAATCCCCCTTTTCTGCATCACTGTTTTCTCTTTTTCTACTGTGTATCATACCCAAAAGTATATAAACCTCTAGAGTACTTCCTGCTCTATCAAGAAACCTGTCCTGGATCCCACACATGGCCCTTGTTTCTCCCCATTTCTTTTCTTCCATTAATAGTAAAATAGTTTGAGAGAATCATCTAACGTCTTCATTTCTTCACACATTTCTTTGGTTAACCTTTCTAATTATTCTTCTGTCCTCATTAGGCCACTGAAATTGCCCATTTCTCTGGTTATTATTGGACATAAAAGCACCTTTCAATATAGTTGACTACTTTCAACTATTGATTTCAGAGAGGAAGGGAGAGGGAGAGATAAGAACATTAATGATGAGAGAAAACTAGTACAGCATGGTGTTATAAACATTGAGAAGGGTTTGTTAAAAAAGAGAGTGGTATCTGGCCAGTGTTGTTCAGTGGTTGAGTATGAACCTATGAACTAGGAGGTTACAGTTTGATTCCTAGTCTGGGTGTGCAGGAGGCAGCTGACCACTCTCTTTTTGAACAAACCCTTCTCAATGTTTATAACACCATGCTGTACTAGTTTTCTTCCAAAGGTTTTAGCTCTTCTTTTTATATGCAACTAGTAAAATTCTCTGTGGAGCTTAGTTCTTGGTCTTAGTCTTCATATTTTCTTGCTAGATGAACTCATCTGTTCCTGTGACTTGGAAAATTGTCTCTATGCTGACAACTTATATCTATAGCACTGACATTTTTCCTGATATTTGGACTTTTATAACTGAAGGACTATTTGATTTTCCCACTTATATATTTCATGAGCATCTCAGTTAACATATAACCCTTTAGAATTATTGGCTTTTCCCCAAAACCTATTTTTCCTGTCTTCTCTCATCTCACTAAATGCTACCAATACTGATTCATAAACTAAAAAATCCTATAATCTTTTCAGATAACTACATCTCTTGTAGATCCAATCCATGCAGTTCCATTGGTTCAATACAATGTATTTTAAATATGTTTGTTCTACTCTCTCATCAGTGCTTCCACCCTAGGGTATGTAATCATCATCTCCAGTATGAATTATCTCCGAAAGTCTCCATAGTTTCACTTTGCATCCTTAAGGTCCATTTGATCATAATATTTTCTAACTTAAAACTCTTATATTTAGTCCCACTGTCCTTGGGAAAAAGTCCATTTATGTTATTATTATTTTTATTAGGGGCTAATATTATTATTGTAGACACTACTTGCCTATAAACATGCATTGTTGCTTACTTACTTCCCCAAATTCATGTTGTATCTCTCACAGCCTTGCTTCATTCCTACACTTCAGCCATATTGACCTTCTAATAGTCTCTCGAACAGTCATGCACCACATAACAAGATTTTAGTCAATGATGGACCACAAAAACTAGAGTGATCCCATAAGATTATAATAAAACTGAAAAATGCTTGTCACTTGGTGATTTCATAGCCATCATAATGTCCTAGCACAAATCATTAACAAATATTGCCATTATGTTATAATTATGTAACTGCTTAGAAACTTCATTTCTTTAGTGTGACTTTTTCCTTAATTCAAATTTGCTTTGTCCAGACTCACTTCCCTTCTTTCACTCAGATCCTTCCACACTTTTGCATACTACATGTCCACTCTTTAATCATTAAATCCTTAGGATATCAGATTCTGGTCAGCATCGGTCTTAAGAAAAACTATCAAGTCTGTTGATCAAGTGAACAGAGTTTCAGTCAAACTAAAGATAACATCTTCATCTCAGTTGTGTTTCAGCCCCAGGTTCATGAAAGCAGAACTAGACAGGATGACACCATGATTAACAGCAGGACCTGATATAATGATCAACTATTCTCTACCTTGGGCCCAACCAATCAGTAGAGCCCATAACCAGAATTGCTTAGTCACCATGACTAATGATTTCCCCTATATGACCTATCCCCTGGGGGCCACTGGGGAGCCAGGTCTTAGAGAGCTTATTTACCTTTTTCTCCTACGATTGGTGCCATTCCTTAAATAAACTTTTACTTTCTTTGCTGCAAACTCCTGTTCACAGCTGTCAGTCTGTTTTCTCTGTCTGTTTCTATTTTGTTTGTTTATTTTGTTTATTAGATTCCACATGTTAGTGAAATCATATTGAGGGACCTAAAACTAGACCCAGCTAGCTAGCCCTGAACAACGATGTCACCTCAGATTTGAAGTGTCAACCCTCAATCAGTTTCTCCAGCAGGTGGGGGGGAACTTGAGCTTTGAAATAATTGGATATTGGCAGCATTCTTTGAAGGGATCAATGAGAAGCCAACAGAACACCTACATACCCTAGATCAGTGGTTGGAAAACTCATTAGTCAACGGAGCCAAATATCAACAGTACGATTGAAATTTCTTTTGAGAGACAAATTTTTTTAAACTTAAACTTCTTCTAATGCCCCTTCTTCAAAATAGAGTTGCCCAGGTCATTGTATTTTGTGGAAGAACCACACTCACGAGGCCAAAGAGCCGCATGTGGCTCGAGAGCTGCAGTTTGCGGACCATAGCTTTAGACAAAGAAGTTTAAATGATAAACGGCTTTGGGCCCCCTTCCTGCCGCCCCCCTGTGGCAGAAAGTCTGTCTATCCCTCAACTGCTTTTGTTCGTGAGTCCATTCTTCAGTTTTGTGGGACAAAGAACTCGGACCCAAACATCACATTTTAGTTTCAATACGGAACTTGCCTTTCTCTAACTAGCTTATTTCACTCAGTGTAATACTCTCCAGGTTCATCCATGCTGTTGTAAAAGGTCAGGAGGGTTGGGAGCTGGATGAAAAATGTAAAAGGGATTAAGAAAAAAAAAAAAGTCTCATAGACACAGACAACAGTATAGTGATTATAAGAGGGAAAGGGGAGCAGGGAGAGGTCAGAGAGGCTAACATGGGGATGAATGAAAAGGGAAAGAAGGAACAATACAATATACAGCTGATGTATTATACAAATGCATACCTAAAACCAATGTAATTTTATTAACCAATGTCACACCAATAAATTCAATAAATTTTTTTTAAATGTGACAAATTAAAATAAAAACACACACACTCCACTCCATTCATGTTTTATTGGGCTTTGATACACACAGACAAACAAACCCCTTCAGTTCAGTAAAAATTGCCTACAATATTCAGTACAGTAACATGATATCCAGATTTGTAGCCTAGGATCTGCAGGGGAATAGAATTTACCACCCAAAATATGTCTCTTCAGCATAAGAATTATTTTAGGCTGAGTAATTTTAAGAAACAACAGAGTTGGGAGAAGCTGGGAAAATCAAATAGAAGTCATCCCTTGTAAAATACATTTATATTTATAAGGAACATCTCTATTTGTACGGGTGTCTTCCTGGCGGTATCAAGTAGAGGGGGAAAATCTTTTTCTACAGAACCTCTTCTCAGCACAGAAGACTAGGACTTAAATCTCCATCACAGCCTTTCCCTGGCATGCTGTGCTTTTCCTGGTAACCTCCCATAGCTGATTTTCTACTCCCAACATCTTTGGTCTTCAGCTGAAGATGGTATTAAAACAGTGACTTCTATAAACATACCATAGTTCCCATAAGACATAAGTAAGCATCACTTCCAGCCAGGCTCAGAATGTTAAAGTATTAGAAGAATGATTTGTTCTGCACCAGGAATTAACCTTGCAGGAAGAATTCCATTTCTCTCCCACCAGGTGTGTGCCAAGTGGTTGTGTTAGGAGGGGACTGTTTTCTTGGTTCTCCCCCATGCATACAGGAAGTGCGTATGTTATTAAACTTTGGCTTGTTTTTCTCCTGCGGACCTGTGTTTTATTTCAGGAATATCTTAGCTAAGAACGCTGTGGACAAAATGGAGTTCTAAGGAAAGTAACCTCACACAGTGATGTGATCATAAATTCCTAACTGGGAAGTTCCTGGTAGGTAATCACACCCCAGGCATATAAATAACATTTTCAGTAAAAGGCTTATCTTTGCCTTAAGCAAGGCTTACCCATGGTTCTTGTGCGTCTAGGTACCATAACATGCCACCATTGAAATAAACGTAACCACCCTCAAGAGAGCACACAACTTTGTTAACTACCCCTTAACCCAATCCCTGCCTTGTTTTTCACTGTAATCTTTATGCCCCTCCTTAATGTCAAGTGCATAAAAAAAAAATCACAAAACTGTCATTCTCAGGAGCATTTTAGGTCTTGCTTCGCAGCAACTGCCATCAGTTTTGGCTCCAATAAACTCATGCAAACCTACAGGACTGGATTTTTCTTACATCCACAACCCAGAAAGGTAGAGGAAAAATAAATTTTCCTCTCCTAGAGAGCAATAAACTATACCATGTGGCCTGGGTGTGAAGTAGGCTGTACCATCTAGGTTTGTGTAAGGGCATTCTATGATGATTGCAAAACCAGGAAATCACCATCAAATGATGCATTTCTCAGAAATCCCCATCATTAGCCGGCACATTACTAAGTGCTGAGCTCTCTCCTAGCTGAGGCTCTGCAGTTCTCTTTCCGTGTAACTAGAATCATTTTGCTTTCAAGCTCCTTGAAATCTGGCTTTTTATCATATTTTAGATGTAAGTTTAAATGTCTCTGAAAAAAATATTTTTTTTCTATTTATTAATCTAGTAAAAATTTAAGCAGGAGTTTTTTGTTGTTGTTGATTGGTTTGTTTGTTGTTAATATTCATCAGCCTGTCCAAGTGACCTTCATGGTGTCCAGCATCTAGTGTAGGGCAAATTTTATAGGATTACCTCTGCTTTCAAAATTATATGCTAGAAGTGCTGATGAAAAAGAGTTTTTGTGGATAATTTTTTTTGATAAACAAAACTTCAGCATAGTTTTTCAAGGTGAAAATTAATGCAATTTTGTTTTGTTTTATTCTGATTATTCAGGTCACAGTCAAGTTGCTACAGCTTGTGCTTAGCTGTGACATAGCAACAAATTCAGTCTGTGTGTATTCCTATTAAATACTGTACTGTGCAGTTTACCTAATCGTTATAATTTCTCACTTCAGATTTAATTCTGAAAAGAACCCTAGGGGACAGGGTTAAAGCCAATATGGATTAAGGTCCTTAGAAAAACTATTCACAACATAGTATTAGTACATAATCGAGTGTGTATTCTGAACAAAGCAATCTTAAAAATTCAATTTGATTGATAGTATATGACTGAATATTATATTGGAATGGTGCTGCTCTTGTGATAGTAATTAAATATCTGTCTTGCTTTCATAAACCTTTATAATTTAGGAACTGTCTAAAGGTGAAACTGGACTCAGCAGGACTGTAATTTTGTTTTGCTACCTTTGAAAAAATACAGTGAGTTTTCTGTTCAAAAGGTAAATGGCATAGACATTAATGCTCAAGTGCAGTCCTTATCCATGGAGTTTTGCTTTGAGTGTATAATAATGTCCCCACAAAATGTTTGGAGTTATAGATTCCTACCAAAGTTCATGAAAATAAGTTTTTTGCTATATGATACCTAGAAATTTCATAAACTTTCTCTTAGCTTTCTTCTGATTTCCATCTTCAAAAAAGGGGCTCTCATCTCTTCAAAAGAAATTCTGTAAATTCCATTTCTTAATGGCTGTAATATATACTCTCTATTAATTTGTTAATTCAACATTAAATAATGACAATGCTATGTCATCACAGCCCTTAGTAGCCTCAAGACTAATTTTTATAAAGCTGTTTTGAAAAACCATCTTCCATAATGTGAATGTTCTAGCATATTTCAAAATGATTCCTTTTCCTTTTTCCCTGTAGGTAGAATAAAGAATTTTTTTCTCTCATGGTGAGGACCTGAGAGAGTTCCTGGTGGTAAAACTCATAAAAGTATGGGATCCCTGATGATTAAGTCCTCCTGGAGTTTTTATTTCTCAGAATTGTCTACCCAGAGTCTCCAGAAGTTCATCATTCACAGTTAGGCTTCCCTACTTCTGCCTTGGTTCCCAGGAGGAATTTTACACATTGGTTTCTGTCTAGTAAATTGTGATCCATCCAGTGGTTTGTCTCTCCAATTTGGGGGTAGCAGTATGCCCTGTGAGCTCATTTCTCTTTGTGTGGACACAGCAGACTCCATCTCGAAAAGCTGACTTTGTTTTAAAATTAATCCACCTGACTCGTTGACCCCCTTCCATTTTCCCTGGGTGAACTCTAGAATGTGTGTTGAGATTCCAGGTTAATCACAAACTATTAATCTTTTATCCATCATTTAGCTCTTCCTCTGGTGGGGCTGATGACTTCTTATTTTGAAAGCACTTTTGGGACAATCTCTGGTCAATGAAGGCTACTATCTATGCTTTGGGAAATTCTCAGATAAATCATAAGACATATTTTTTGGTACTTACTAGGTCTTTGGGAAAAAAAAATTGGTCTTTGTCAGAGAGTCTTAGTAGATTTTCAGTAAATAAATTAAGGATTTGATTTAAGCAGATAGAAAAATCCGGAATATTATTTAGCATCCACATAAGAATCATTTGTGAAACTTTAAAACTATGGATACTTAGTTATTATAATATTCTTGACTATATTTCCTATGGTATACTTTACATCCTCATGACTATTCTAATCTGTACTTTTTAAAAACTTTTTTATTTTACATATGACCCCTTAATCCCCCATTGTCCTCTCCTAATCCTCCCCAGCCCAGGCCTTCATCCCTCTATTGTCTGTGTTTATTGATTATATTTAGATTCATACAAGTTCTCCGGTTGATCTCTTACCTTCCCCCACACTCCATTCAGCCTCCTCTACCTTCCCTTTGAGGTTTTACAGTCTGTTTGATGCTTCCATGTCTCTGGATCTATTTTTGTTCATCAAATTATATTGTTCATTATAATCCACGAATGAGTGAGATCATGTGATACTTATCTTTCTCTGACTAGCTCATTTTGCTTAGCCTAATGCTTTCCAGGTCCATCCATGCTGTTGCAAATGGTAAGAGTTCTTTCTTCTTTACAGCAGCATAGCATTCCATCCTGTAGCTGTATCATAGCTTTTTAATCCACTCATCTGCTGATGGGCACTTAGGCTGCTTCCAAATCTTAGGTATTTAAGTTATATAGATGTCCAGTCACTGGGTTGTACACCTGAAACTATACTGTACCTCGATTTTAATTTAAAAAAATATATATTATTAAAAAATAAAACAAAGGTGTAGATGTTTAGTCTCTAATCCATTAAGATTTCTTTCTTTCTTTTTTCAAATGAAAATGAAAAAAACACCACAAACTTATTTTTATATTTACAACTCACAATAGAACTTAGATATGGATTTCAAGAAATTTGGGCAGATGATATGGAAGTAGATAAACTAGGCCAATTTGATAGGCTAGAATACAGATGCAGCCTTTTAGGACAATTAATTAATTAATTAATTAATTAACCTATTTATTTATTTATTTACTTTTGAGTAGAGGCTTTGAAGTCATTTTGACCTGGACTTTAATCCTGGTTGGGCTATTAACTTGAGTTTTTCCTTCCATGTTAAAAGCAGATCTTACAAATACCCATCAGGTTCTTGGATTGTTTAAAAATATGTGATGAAACTGACCAAAGAGTTAGTGCTGAGTAAATATTTCTCTCATACAATTCCCCATCTCTGTACATGCCACACTCACAATACAAAACATGTAAGTAAACACAACTGAGAATGGTGGGGTTCCTCACTTAGAGAGGCTAATTCCACTGGTCACACATAGAGCAACAGACATGTGTGGAGTTAAAAAGAGGAATTGGTTTGTTTATTTTAATTAAAATGAGTGGTCCTTAGATTGCTATTATTAATAGTTATTCCTGAGCAAAAGAGCATGCTTTGTTTTATAAATTCTCTATCAGCAGCATTTATTTTACTAAGTGAAAAAAATAATGTAAATGTGTGTGAATATAAAGATGGGGTAATTTTATGCAAAGAAATGTCTTTTTACTTTTCTCCTTAATCTAAGTGGAGTATGCCCTGGTGTAGACACTATATCTTCTATGCATGCTCTTTTATTTTCTGAACCTTATTCTACCTTGGACCATGCTGCATAGTTTTGCTAAGTTTTCCCTGTGACAACATGGTTTTGAGCTTGTGAATCCATCAGGCATGATGACTAGGAAATATTTGAAAGAAGCTACAAAATGTATTTACCAGGAAGCTGAAAACATAATGCAGTGTTTTCTACTGTCACTGTAAAAGAGCATGACAAATTTATTGTTATCTGGACTGCACAGTTGTCAGCTTTTCCACATACAGTGGTCACATAGGCGCTTACGGTTGTCACTTGGCAGCAGAACTCGAGGTATCTTTACAAAAACAACAAACATCAGTGCATTGCCGAAGAGGGAAATGTCCATTATTCCTTAGTGAGACAACATATTTCAAAAGGCCTGTGACTTGTTCACTATGTGGTCGGACAACTTTGTCAACAAGGTTAATTATTATGTTGCTTTGATAGGTACTGGGAACAGGTAGGTTGGTTTCTTTCCATTTCATGCCAGTTTCTAGCTAGTTTTCCTGCAAATGTGTGCAGCTGGCTGTAGAGGGATCATATTAAAGAGTATTTATCTACCATCAAAGTGAAAGACAAGAAAAATAAATTTTCCAGGGAGACTCCCTTGTGCCAGCTTTGTGCAAAATGCTGGGGGTACGTAGGTATATGCAGAAAGACCCTGATTTTCAAGATACTCACAATCTATGGGTGGGCAAAATAAAAGCTCCAAAATGCGTGTAGTTTGTGCTAGGATGGAGCTGCACACAGAAATGTTCAGGAGTGAGAAAAACAATTATTTGCTGAGATGAGAACTATTGCTGGATACAATGCAGGAGAAAGGTGGTAGGAAAGGGCATTTTATTTTATTTTGTAATCCTCACCTGAGGATATTTTTCCATTGATTTTTTTTTAAAGAGAAGTGGGAGAGAGAGAGAGAGAGAGAGAGAGAGAGAGAGAGAGAGAGAGAGAGAGAGAGAGAGAGAGAGAGAGAAACATTGATGTGAGAGAAACACATTGATTGGTTCCAGGGCTGTGGATTGAGGTACATGCCCTTGACTGGAATCAAACCCAGGACCCTTCAGTCTGAGAGCTGACACTCCTATCCATGGAGCAAAAACAGGCTAGGACAGAAAAGAGCATTTTAGACACAAGGCCACTGAGGCAAGAATGTGTGTGGGGCTTTGGAGAGCTGGTGGTTCTTTGTGGCTGAGGTTGGAGTGGAGACAGTCATGGCAATAGATGATGCAGACAAGGCAGAGAGGAATCAGGTCAGAAAGTTTCTCCATGCCTCAAGAAGACCCTGCCTTTTACCTGGAAAATTACGGGGTGCCTGTATAAAGGTGATAAGCTTATTTGCAGAGAAGTTTTATAGCAGCATGGACACTAAATAGGATGAGAATAATATTAGAATTAAATCTCTTTGGTTAAGTGCTATACTACCATTCCTAAGCTTTGACTCCCCAGAGTGATTCCTACAAACACTGCAAAAAGAGGATGTTAAATTACACAGGAACAGATCATTACTTTTCTGTAACCAAGGACAAATAATACACTCTCAAAAGCAAGCCAGATTCATGTCTGCCTCCAGGGACACTCCTCATTAAGTAACAGCAGCAATATGGCACTGGATAGGATAGATAACAACACCGGACAGGACTCGTGGAGGAAAGGCATTTTCAGCTGTTAGAGAACAGAGTACACCTTCTGCTACTTGGTCCAGGAATGCAGTCCCAGATGCTGCTGAGAAAAGCCTTCTGGCCCTCTTGGCAGGGCCTCTCATTATTGCTTCTTACTTCAGAGCTGTCTGCCATTATCTGAAACTCACATATCTGCTTGCATTCAGACAAAATCAGGAAATAAACTAGCCCATTATGTTATAGAAAGTTGCTCTCAATATGTTCAAAGTTTTGGCTTTCACAAGTCCCTGAAAATAATGCAATGTGGCCTGAAGATATTTAGGAAATATCAGTATGATTCCAACCTCAGAGGGGTGTGTTTCAGAAAAGAAGAATGGACTTATTCCATGTTCTAGAAGACAGACTTAGGTGTTTGGGATGAAGGGGGATGACAGGGAAATATACTTTATTTCAAAATAATAAAAGTATTTCAAAACACCCAGAGCTTCTCAATTATAAAAGTACTAAGCTTTTGTGGCAGGAAGTGTTTAGATTAGATGCATCTTAGTTTGGAAATTGGCTCCAGTTTGTGAAGTGGTGTTTTTTTTTTTTGTGTGTGTGTGTGTGTGTGTGTGTGTGTGTGTGTGCGCTTTTAAAAATAATTTTTGTTTTATCGAGGCACACCCATATAACCAACACTCAGGTCTAGAAATAAAATATTACATAATAAAGATGAAAGTAAAAAAACATAAAAGTTGTAATGACTTTTCTGTGTTAAATGTACAGTATATTCAGTAAAAAGCCTATCTTCCTTGGAGATTATGTCTTTTCTATTTTATGGGTTAAGATACCTTTTCCATTGGGAAATAATATTTGTACATCTTTGGCTTTCTTGGTTGATTTTTTTATTGCCTTTAACTAGACAAAATGATAAGTTATCAAAATAACACTGCTTTCCCTGGATACTTCTTGAACTGTCTATCCTTCATTAGTAAGAAAATCCCAGAGTGTAGATAACTACCTATAAGAGATGGTGCAAAGGGTGTTTGTTTATTGGCTAGATGAGGAATAGAATAACCTCAGCTATGTCAAACCTAGAAATAGAACCAAATAAATACAATTTCATTTCAAGTTATATATCATTTTTTCCCCTCTCTATTTCTTTGGCTCATTTAAATAAAAACATTTTTTTATTGTTGTTTTGTAAGGTTCAGTTCAATCCCCATTAGGGGGCATGCAGGAGGCAGCCAATTGATGTTTCTCATATTCATATTTCTTTCTCTTTCCTTCTTCCTTCCTCTATCTCTAAAAATCAATAAAAATGTTAAAAGTACATATTTGTTTTTAACATTTATTTGTATTTAACAAATGTGTTTTCTTCCTTTCAAAACTTTGGCCTGCTTCTCAGTGTCTCAGGAGATTTTAGAATCCTTAATATAGCATATGGCTTCATATTTAAGAAATAATTTATTAACTTAATAATTAAATAAACTATAAGTAAATTCAATTGGGACACTTGCAGTTATTGCTTGAATAAATTATACTTCTAAATTTAATATAGCAAATATAAAGATTTTATAGAAAGTCAAGATGCATACAATATTTGCAATGCTTCTTTATAAGTTTAAATCTAGATATAAAGAATTTTTAAAGAGCATTATATATTTTAATGTGAAATTTTTTCCTTAAAATATCATTAATATTTCTGCTTATAAAACTATTGCAATCAATTATACTAGACAAATTGGTAATATCTTGCCTGTTATATGAAAAATAGCAGCTCTTTTATATGAGAAGACTATATATAAAAATAAATAAATAAAATACTATTAATAATAATAAACCACTTTGCCATGATTTCAACTTATCCAGTACAAGAAAGGATCATTGCAAATTGATTTCTACTCCTGGAAAAGCAACTCAAAACCACATTACTGATGACAAGTTGGCTACATTATCTTTGCTTACAGACAGATAGGAATGTAGAGAATAATGGTTGAGAAGAACTTACTGTTTTTTCCAATCAACAACACTGGCTGACATGCTTTATCTAGCAGCCTTGAGTAATGTCCTCATTTTTCAAAACTCTATTATTATGTGACTGTTCAAGTCCAGGAATACAGTTGTGTCCCTTTTGCCAGGTTGCTATAGATAAAAAGAAAAGCCTACCAATATAAGTCTAGATAACTGATACATAACTTATGAATCTATTATTTTTCATGATGGATAAAATAGATTAAAATGAAGCATCCAGGAAAGGAGGACATTAGACATATGGTAAGTGGCTTAAACAGATAAGCCAGTTTTATACCATGTGCAAATAGAGCCTCTGAAATGTTATTCAAAGTCTGTCTAAAGTCACTGAAAAATGAAAGAGGTAATGGTTTTCAATTTAATAAATGTTTACTTAGAACATCCTATGTCTTGGACATTATGAAAAATTGTGAGTAGAATACAAGAACAACTGGAAAAATTCACTATAATATTGTTAAAATTATGGAAATTAACCTAGTAGCTCCATTGACACACAGTCTTTGAAATTACTCCCACTCCCCAAATATAAAACAATTTAAAACTTTTTAAGCAAAGAGAATTCAAAGTGAAATAAGATGAAGTATTGTATTTACAATTATTAAACCATACAAAATTAAACATAGAATTCTTCAGTGCTGTAGAGCTTGTGATAAAAATGCAGCAATTATGTATTATAAGTGATACTGCAGATTGGCACAATCTTTTTGAAAGATTATTAGAAAATGCTTTTAATGAGAAGTACATTGTTCGTATCCCTTGAAACATTAATGGATCTTGTATTCCTGGCAATTCATTCCAAAAAATAATTCTTCAGAAAAAAAGCTACATGGACTAAGATGCCTGCTGTAATTTTTTAAAAAAATGAGATCATTATAATTGTGGTAATGTGAAAATACTAAGGAAGTTATAGAACACCAACTGAATATTGTATTATCATAAACTTTCTGCTATGAAAATAATTTAGCAAATTTTAGAATGATTTTTATAAGTGAGGGGCGGGTGGAGCACAAAAACTCCACTAAAATCTTGATGAAGATATTAGAAAGTTTCTAAGGTAGCTAAGATGTAAGGAAACAGATCAAAGAGAGCAAGGAAATGAATAGGTTGCACCCAACTGTCTGCATGCAGTTTTTCCTCTTAGGGCATTTGCTCATTTTCAGCAAAGGTCAGGAGGCCAAAAGGTCAAGACACTGGCTGACTAGATGCTGCCAGAGAAGCCAGCAGAGGTTCAAGGCAACCTCCTCAGGCTGGAAGATGAGGTTGGGCCTGCCGAAGCAGCCTGGATTTGAAAGTTTCAGATGTCACTGAGAAGAAAAATGCAAAAAAGTCAGCTTGTCACTGACACAAGTTGAAGTGCCAAAACATTTGCCGTTTCAGCAGCATTTGCCAAAAAGCTAAGAAATCAAGCCAAACATGACTCTGAAGAAGAGTAGAAACAAAATAAAAACAATTTAGAAGTTACCAAGCTAGAGGGCTTTACAATGTAACTCAGCCTGTCATTGGGACCCCTGAAAGGCTATATACTTTAAGAACATGAGTTAGGAGAAACAAAGAGAAATTTGAGCCTACTAACTACTGAAAACCAGGCTTTAGTCCGTTTAATTCAGCATTAGATTGAGATGATCTGCCTTTTGCTGCCTATCAGAGAATGGAGTAAATCATCTCCAAAGGGAGATATTATTTTCCTGAGCCCACACATTTTCAGATATCAGAAAACACAGATATTTACATTATGATTCATAACAGTAGTGAAATTACAGTTATGAAAGTAGCAATGAAAATAATTTTATGGTTGGGGGTCACCACAACATGAGGAATTGTATTAAAGGGTTGAGGCATTAGAAAGGTTGAGAACCACTGATTCAAGGCAACACAAACAAATCCAAACTCTTAAGAGGACTATAAGAGAATTCAGAGTTGCAGACCTAACATTCATGATATCCACATGGACAAGAGATTCAGAGACAGAAAGGGGGATCGAGGTATATGTGACATTCTGAGCTAGGGATGAGATAATGCACCCTAGGAATTCAAAGGGTTATTATGGGATGGTAAGGAGATCAGGTGTTTTAGTTTAACCAAAAAGTTTGTCCTGCCATTTAGGTTGGTCAAAAATATTATCACTCATAATCTTTTATTATGGGCAAGGCCCCTGGTTCAAGTTCTTCCATGTAGTTCAAGGGACTGGCAAAAGTTTCTGTTGAGTCTGAAGCTAAAATTGCCTTTAGATCAAAATAATCCACATACATCTTGGCATTGCTCATACTGAGCCTCCAGAATATATATATATATAGAAAAATAACACTTAACTCCCATGTTATACCATAAGCATAACTTAATTTTAGATTTTATAGACCTAAACATAAATACCAAAAGTGTGCATTGTTCAGAAGAAAGAGAATGTATTTTTGACTAATAGGAAGATAAAAGTTGCTTAAACCAAAGCTAAAAATTAATATCATAAAAGGAAATTTGATAAATAGGCTTTAATATTTCTAAAAACTTCTGTTCATCCAAAGGTATTATTAATAAAGCTCTGGCTTGGTAGCTCAGTTGGTTAGAGTATTGTCCTTATATGCCAAGGTTGCAGTTTAGACCCCCTAGTCAGTGTGGGTCTTACAAAAATCAACCAATGAGGTCATAAACAGTAGAACAACAAATTGGTCTCTCTCTTTTCTTTCTCTCTCTCTAAAAGTCAATAAAATAAAATAAAATAACATCATTAATAAAGTGAAATAAAATGAATAGGAAAACAAAAGAGTAGGAGACAATATTTCTAAAATGATATCTAACAAAAAACTGTATTCAGGACACAAAAAGAATTTTGACAACTCAAAGCAGAATGGCAAACAATTCAATTTAAATTGAGATAAAGAATTGAATAATCACTTCACAAAAGAACATATACAAATGACCCCAAATTCCCATTTTCAGTATTTACCCAAGATAAAAGAAGGCATATCCATGAAAAGACTTGTACAAGCATATTTACAGGAGCTTTATTCACAATAGCCAGAAAATGAAAATAACCCAGATGTCCTTCAACTAGGAGAATTGATCAACAATTGTGATATAATCATACAATGGAATAATAAATAAAGAGTAAGCTATTTTTTAAATACCAATTACAATATGTATGAATCCCCAGACAATTCAGTCTTTCATGGTTTAGAAATTTCCATAATATAATAATATAAATTGTCACCTAGGTTTACTGCAATCTCAGTCAAAATTACAGTAGGACTTTATTTTTGTGGAAAGGACAAGTTACTCTAAAATGATATGGAATTTTTGAACTGGAACCCAGATGCTTGGTCCGTCAGAACTGAAGAATTAATCCATGGACAGAAAGTGGTATAGCAAATGTGGAAATTCACTGAAGAACAAGTACAGACTCCCACATGGGGAGAGGGAGAGTCCCACAGAACTGACTCCCATGTAGGGACAGGGGAAAGGGTCCCCATAAGTTCCTTTTCCTTAGAGTTTATAAAGGCTGTAGATCCTAGTGCCTTGATATTCCCTCTGATTGGTAACTAGTCCCTTAGCCTGGTTACTATAGTAACTATTGGGCTCAAAACCTCACCTGGGACATGTGAAGTTCTCCTTCCTTATTGTTTTTCTGTTCCCTTTGGCCTTTATTCTCTTTATTTTGTAAATATAGACCTTTGCTTTTTCTAGCACCCCCAGTCTATGGAAATATACCTTCTGCTACTCTGCAGACCTGTGCTTCCTGCATGTCTCCTTAATTTCCAACATTTCTAAAATTTCCTAAACTGGTCCTATCTTACCCCTAAAATTCCTGTTTCAAAATATATATGGAAGTGCAAAAAGTAAATAATAGCCAAAGGCAATCTTGAGCAGGCCAAAATTTGAGGCCATATACTGCCACTAATCAAGGTTTAATATAAAAGCTACAGTCATAAATAGAGTGCAGTGTTGGTGCCAGGATAGACTAATGGACCAACAAAAAATAGAGTCTCAAAACTGACACTAGTGCAGTGGGAAAAAATGATTTTTTAATAATGATGCTAGGTCATTTATATGGGAAATAATGCAGCTAAAATTCTACCTCCAGACTCACACAAAAATTTATTTGCAATGTAATGTTGATATAAATGCAAAGGATAAAACTTGATGTTTCTAGCAATAAAATAACATGATAAAATATCTTTATGACTGAGCTAAGCAAAGATTTCTTGAGCAGAATGCAAAAATCTAACAATGAAAGAAAATATTGATAAATTAGGTGGAATTAAAATTAAGTTATTTTGTTCTTCAAAAGATGCCATTAGAGAGTGAGAAAGCAAACCATAGAGTGCAAAAAATATTTGTAATACAAATATCTGAAAAAAATACTAGAACCCAGAATTAAAACAAAAACAAGAAGACAATAAAAATAATAATATTCCTAAAAATCCTATCTAATAAAAGAGTAATATGCAAATTATCCATCACTCCACTACACACACCAATCATGCCCACCAGTCACACCCACCAGCCAATCAGGAGCAAATAAACAAATAAACTCAACCAAGATGGTTTTGACATAGAGAGCAGGAGAGAGGCTTGGGTTTCCCCAGCAATGTAGGAAGCCAAGCTTTCTGCACACTCAGGCCAGTCCAGGCCTCTGCTTAAGGCTACAAAGTTTTAATTACAAAATATAAATCCCAACAGAAATGGCTACAGCCATGGAGCTAGCAGAAGGCTTGGCTTTGCTCCAGGCTACAAAGTTTCAATTGTAGAAGATAAATAAACCCCAGATACCAGGGCCTCCAGTTGGATCACCAGGGGATGTGGCTGGCCTGCAAACCACCATAGGCCCCTTGCCCAGACCATCACATGCCCCAAGGGAATCCCCACCCTAATCTAGGACACCCTTCAGGGCAAACCAGCTGGCCCCCACCCATGCACCAGACCTTTATCCTATCTAATAAAAGAGTAATATGCAGATTGACCATCACTCCAACACACAAGATGGCTGCCCCCATGTGGTCAAAGATCCTGTACCCATGTGGACACAAGATGGCCACCACAAGATGGCCAGGAGGGGAGGGCAGTTGAAAAAAACCAGGCCTGCAAGGGAGGGCAGTTGTGGGTGATCAGGCCAGCAGGGAAGGGTAGTTAGGGATGACCACGATGGCAGAGGAGGGAAGTTGGGAATGACCAGGCCTGCAGAAAAGGGCAGTTGGGGGGGGGGGACCAGGCCTGCAGGGGAGGGCAGTTAGGGGCAAACAGGCTGGCAGGGGAGCAGTTAAGCATCATTCAGACTGGCATGGAAGTAATTAAGGGATGATCAGGCTGGCAGGCAGAAGCAGTTAGGGGCAATCAGGAAGGCAGCCAGGTGAGCAGTTGGGAACCAGTAGCCCTAGATTGTGAGAGGGATGTCTGACTGCCCGTTTAGGTCTGATCTATAGGGATTGGGCCTAAATGGGCAGTCAGACATCCCTCTAGGAGTCTCAGTTTGGAGATGGTGCAGGCTGGGCTGAGGGACACACACCCCGTGCACGAATTTCATGCACCGAGCCTCTAGTATTTAAAAAAAATTGACAAGAAACCAATAGCACCAGCATAGCTAAAATAAAAGTGCTCAGTAACACCTCATACTGGCGAGGACATGAGGGAATTGCAACTCACACCAGCTAATTGTGAAAATGTAAGTCAATATCACAACTTGGGAAGCTGTCAGATAGTAGCAAGAGCTGAAAATGTGTAGGCTTAATAACCAAGCAATCATCTTTCTAGGTACTAGTATATTACTAACAGAAATGTTTTTATATTTGCAGCAAAGCCACACACAAAAATATTCATGAAACCTTCATTTTTAATAGCCCTGGGCTTGAAATACCTTAAATGTCTATATATATTAAATTGAAAAAATACATTTCTATTCGTATAATGTAATATTTTCATCAATGTTAATGAATAAATTGCTCCTATATGAAAAACATGTATGAGTCTAATATGCACTATGGACGAAAGGAGCCACATGCTAACCTGACAAGCTCACGGGAGGCCTGCATGGCAGTCTTGCAAACTCAGAGACCTAAAAATTAACCCACAAAAGATGGTCGGAAAATTAAATATTTAACTACTAACAGGTGATAGTGGGTAGTCTTGTCCTAGGCCAATATTTTTTTCTGACAAAGATCAACTTAGATTTTTACTGAGTCCATTTGCCTTTTTGCCTCTAATATATCTGTGAGATGTCTGGGTAACTTGTAACTTCCCTTTTACTGGAACCCCTGGGGCACAACGAAATGTGGTGAGTGCCAGGACAAATACCATAAATTCTTTCATTATCATGTTAATTGTTCCTGCACCCACCTAAGTATGTGCCCATCACTTTACTTTTTATCCAATCCCAGGTGTTTCCCACCACTTTGCTTTATCCCACCTCCTTAATCTATCACCAACGAATTTCATGTAACCCACCTATGTCCCTCCTTCGATTGCCCCTCCTTTGATTAAAATGTATAAATACAAATGTAACCTGCCATTCTCTGGAGCATTATCTCAATTCATTGAGGTTCTGCTTCCTGGCATATGTCGACTGTTTGGCTCAAATAAACTCAATAAAATTCTTTACAGGTTTCAATATGTGTGTTTTTTTGTTGTTTGTTTTGTTTTGTTTTGTTTTTTTATGTTAACAGCACAATGTTGAACAACAAAAGCCAGACACAAAGGAGTACCTACTCTATGATTACATTTATATACATTTCAAAAACAAAAGAGAAACTAATCAACAGTAGAACATAGCATCTATGGGTTAAGGACTGACTAGTTAGGTGTAAGGATCTTCAGTGGTGTTTGGTAGTTAAGTCTATGGAACAAAAGATGTGCATATACTACAATATGAATAAACTTATAGGCTAATGGCTCTCTGATGCTTTTATTCTTTCTACTCATCCCCTACCCTAGCTCACCACTTTTTCAATGCAGATGACTTTGCCTCTGATTTCATAGAGACAACTTATCCTATATCATAAAGAGCTAATATGCTAATTAGACTGAACAGCAGAATGACAGTCGGACTGTCTGGATGATCATCTGGATGAAGTTGGGGCTGTGAGGGCTGGCTGAGGCAGCGAGGGCCTGCAAGGGCTAGCCAGGGCTTCAAGGGACTATGAGGGTCGAGCCCCTTGCACAAATATTGTGCATCCAGCCTCTAGTTAAGAATAAGAATGATCTCATATTAAGAATGCTCTTTAATTTCTTTAACTTCTGCCCACATATATGAACTCCTATATACATACAAATATTAGTTTTCCTTTTTAAAACCAATCATACCCTTTATGATCTCTGTATGTTATCCTTCATATCCACTAGGATACAGAATTTATTATTTCTTCTTAACATTTATTGTCATGCTACATCTTATATGACTA
Organism: Pipistrellus kuhlii; assembly: GCF_014108245.1. Lineage (NCBI taxonomy): Eukaryota > Metazoa > Chordata > Mammalia > Chiroptera > Vespertilionidae > Pipistrellus > Pipistrellus kuhlii. The sequence continues at coordinate 148,544,535 of NW_023425515.1, forward strand.
GGAAGGTGCTTTTTTAATAGCAAAATAAAAAACAAACTCCCAAATATGATTGATTCTCTATCCTCATTCATTTATTAATTTCTTTTTCTCCTGAAATTCTTCAATGATACTTCTAAAGAATAATTAATGTTTATGGTCTTTTTTTTTCTTTTTCTTTGTGTTTGTAGTATGTACTATGATTATCCTATATAATAAAAGCCTAATATGCAAATTGTCCCCTCAACTGGGAGTTCGTTCGACAGCTCACTATAACATGCGCTGACCACCAGAGAGTGGTGTGGAACATGGCGGGCATTGGTGATGTGGCACTGGCAGCCAGTGGCAGTGGAGGTACTACTGGCCCAATGGGCTCCTACGAGAGTGGGTCCCTGGCGAGATGGTGGAGGGGTGGCTCCAGCCCAAGGTGGATGTGAACAGAGGCCCAATCACCCTGCAGACAGTGACCAGTGGTGGCAGTGGGGGGTAGGGCCACCTCCTGGTTCCCAGGGAGCTGGGGGGGGGGGCCTGGCCCCAACTTATCCCCCTACAAATGGTGACCAGTGGCCGCCAGGCCCTAATAGCCCTATTGGAGCTGGGACCCAGCCTGGGATGGGAAACTGGGGTTGGGTGGCAGCAACCAACTTCCTGAAGCACCCGGGGCAGGGGGCTGACAGTTCTCTGGCTACCTGGGGTGGGGATGAAGGAGATGGAGGTGTGGTGAGAATGCAGCTGTCCACTGAGCTCACTCTCACTCCTGCTACCTTGCCCTGGGACCTAGGGCTTCCACGATGGGGAATTCCCCATGCCTAGGTACTGGCCACCAGTGAGAAGCCCACCCCACACCTGAGTGGCTTACTCCAGTGAGCCAGGCCCCCGGGGCTGGGAGTTGCTGGGACCATAGGAGCTGGTCGTGCTCCCCATTGGTTCCTGCAAGAGACTGTCTGAGAGGCCAGTTGGGAGAAAGCGCACTGTCTACCCAGCTTCCCTGTAGCACCGCTGGGCAGCCTAGAGGCCCATGCTGCACCCTGGCCTGTGGAATCTGGCCACACTCACTGCATCTCTTTGTCTTGGGCGCCATAACTCAGGCAAAGGGGGGGGGGGGCTTGTGGGGGCCTGTGTGCTTCCCAGGGCCCAGAGGTCAGCTGGGATCTGCCCTTCCATGCCAGATGCTTGCACTTCTATCACCAGCCAGGCCTAGGGACCACACATGAATGGATTTTGTGTACTGGGTCTCTAGTATAAAATATTTTCCCAAACCTAATGACCTAAAACATGTAAAATATTTCATTTCATCTGCAATTTGAGAAGTGCTCAATGGGGATAGCTTATTTCTGCTTCAGATGTCAGCTGAAAATGCTCAAATGGTAGGGGCTAAAATCATTCAAAGATTGCTCATCAAGTGGTTGGTGTTGGTGTGGGCACTGAGATGTTAGCCTGGTCTGTTGGCTACCTACTCTCCATGTGACCCAGGCTTCCTCACAACGTGCTTGGTAGGTTTCAAGAATCAGATCTGACATATATATATGTGTGTGTGTGTGTGTGTGTGTGTGTGTGTGTGTGTGTGAGAGAGAGAGAGAGAGAGAGAGAGAGAGAGAGAGAGAGGGAATACCTTTATTTTCTTTTATGATCCAAATTTGGAAGAATACACAGCATTACTTCTGTTGCATTATGTTCATTGAAATACTCACAAAGTCCTATTCTGATTTGAGGAAATAGACTCTACGTTTGATGAGATGCAACAAGATCTGGGAGAAGATTTAAGATAAAAAATATTGCTGTGCCCGCTTTTGGAAAAAATAAGTCTATCATCACCTGGCTATGTGTTAGACTTTTGTATTTTTATGTCCTACAGGAAACTCAAATTCTACTTCTTCAAAACCAACCTTATCTTACTGATATAGTACTTCCTTCACCTCTCCCAACCATTCCCCCCTCCCCCCATCTATCTTTCTAGTGGCTGAATGTCATTCCTCCTTTTTCCAAGTTTGCAATATTATATTAATAGTCATGATCCATTATTTCCAGTTCATTCTAATCTCTCTGTTGTTTCTATGGATGCTCTTATTTCCCTCATGCACCACTAAATAGTCTTGTAAGTATTTTCCTTATTGCACTTCTAATTCACACTCCACCCTGCAAGCAGAATGATCTTTTAAAATGCAAAGTGATTATGGTAGTCTTTGGATAAAATTCTTCAGTGGCTTTCCATTGTATGTCACAGTATGAAATCTAAAGTCCTTAAATGGCATAACAGATTTTTCAAGCTGTGGTTCTGACCTCTCTGGTTTAAATTAGATTTTTAATCTAACCAAAGTAATAACAGAACCTACCTTTTATAATGCTCACAATGTGTAGTCTGCATTCATTATTTCATGTAAACTTTATAACATTCTTTTATGGAATTAATATGTAAACATATATTGTAATGTATATTTAATAATTAATCTTTATAATTATTACAATTTTACAAAAGAAGAAATTTAGATTAAGAAAAGTAAAGTTATTTGCCTGCATTACCCTAAATAGTTAGTGCCATAGTTGGGTAGATTCAAAAACATGTTAACCTACTGTTAGAGTCCAGGGTTTTATGTTCCACACTGTGACCAAAATTAACTACTTGACATTCTCTGAATATGCTATGATTTTTAATCCAGGGACTATTTACATTTAGGTTACTTTTCCCTTGCACTTATTTTTATTTTTTTAAATATATTTTATTGATTTTTTACAGAGAGAAAAGGAGAGGGATAGAGAGTTAGAAACAGATGAGAAAGAAACATCGATCAGCTGCCTTCTTTACACCCCCTACTGGGGATGTGCCTGCAACCATGGTACATGCCCTTGACTGGAATCAAACCTGGGACCCTTGAGTCCACAGGCCGATGCTCTATCCACTGAGCCAAACTGGTCAGGGCTTCCCTTGCATTTATATAGACAAGAGAGAGGTGAATCACACTTTTTTTTTTTTTTTTAGTTTTCATAACTTGTATTCAAAAGAAATTTAATTGTCACCCAATAATTTATCATATTTTAGACAGAAGGTCTAAATCCTAGAACAAGTGAGAAGTGAACTAGAAGGTCTTCTATGCATTTTCATGATATTTAATGCTTGAAACCTTGACTATAAACTTAAAATTTTCTTGACAATTAGCTGATGTTTTTCCAACCTTTACAATGAAGTAAACAGTACCTGATGTATTATAAAGCTTTTTTTTTCTTAAGCAGCTAAACAAAAGTGTGAATATTTTTAAGATGACAATGAAAAAGTCATGAAATTTATTTATTTTGCTCCTAGGGAATTCAGACTCAGAGCAAGCTTCTGGCATGGAGACAGAAAACAATGAATTCTTTTGTTGTTGTTAGAACTGAAGGCCTTGGAGTGATTTCAAAATATGCAGATAGCTAAGAGATACATATTTATGCTGTTGGGAGGAGGATACTCCATGTCATTTTGACAAGAAAACCAGACACAAGTAGACACAAAAAGAAATCACTCTGAATTTCCTTCTGATCATTCCTATAAATGCAAAAAGGAATGTTTAATTTAGAGGTGTGCATTTAGTATCATGGGAAATACTGAATTATATAGATGCTCATTTCTTAACTTTTTGAACCTATTTAGTACATACTAAAGCAACTTTCACATGCTATGTTCTTAAAGAAATAAATGAATCCATAATCAGCTTTTGCACAGGAAAAGTGAGCAATGAGAAAAATAATTCTCATTAAAGATGTTCTGAAATACCTGTTTTACTAGCTCAGCACTGGAGACCTTTCTTTCTTAGATAATTCTTATGGATCTACCATTACTGCTAACATTTCTTCTTTTTTTAGCTTCAGTGATAAAAGTGTGTGTATTTCATGTTCAGATTTTCGAGCCCATTTTTAAAGAAATAAGGGAATCATTTTCATTATAAATATGGGCCAGCAAATTAACTTTATGGAACTTCAATTTGCTTCTCTGTAACATAGAATAATAAGAGTAATTTCATGAGTTTTGGAGTACCAAAGAGAAACCACTCTTGATGTATAAAATGACAAGCTGCACATATTCACTATTTATAAACTATGTATTAGTCTCTTCCAACAGCCAGCCCCATCTTAGAAAGACTCATGTTTAAGGGCTACTTTCTACATTGAAAGAATTTAAAATATTTGCAATATTAAAACAAATTAAACTACATTGGTTTAGTAGTAAGAAAACATTTCCCATTATTTTCTTATCTATAAAATAGAGATGATAACAATATACAACTTTTAGAAATTTTTTTTTTTTTTTTTTTTTAGTAATTCATTATAAACCCCTAAGAAGAAAGCAGGGTATGTGGCAAGCACTCAGTAAATACATTGGTATTATTAACGTTGTGTAACCAAGTCCACAAGCAAACATTTGGCGGCAACAGGGACCAATATAGAAAATAATCTGTTGTTCTCATTACATGAGATTAGTTGGTTTTCTCCAGTGAGCATGCCCCAAGATATTGGATATAAACATGGCTGAAGATGTGGCCAGCATAAAGAAATATTTTCTCTCCTTCTTTTGTTCTATTTACTCCATAAACACATTTTATGAATTTTCCAAACATGATTTTTTGATAAATATCAGCCCAGTGAGTTTAAATTTGTAAGAAATATGGATTACTCAATTGGAAGAAGACAATCTAACAACTAGGAGACCAAATAAAGACAAAAACTATGAGGATTAATTATTTACACAACTAGAGGTCTGGTGCACAAAATTCATGCACAGGGTGGTGGGGGAGAGGAGTATCCCTCAGCCCAGCCTGCATTCTCTTCAATCTGGGACCCCTCAATGGATGTCTGGCTGCCCATTTAGGCTTGACCCTGGTGGTATCAGGCCTAAATGGGCAGTTGGACATCCCTCTTACAATCCAGGACGGCTGACTCCCAACCGCTCACCTGATTGCCTGACTGATTGCCCCCAACTGCATCTGCCTGCCAGTCTGATCATCCCTTAACCACTTTCCTACCAGTCTGATGGATGCCTAACTGCTCCCCTGCCAGCCTGATTGCTCTTAACTGCCCTCCCCTGGTGGCCTGATTGTCCAGAACTGCCCCCACTCCCTGCCAGCCATCTTGTGGCGGCCATCTGTTGTTCACATATGGGCAGCCATATGACCACATGGGGATGGCCATCTTGTGTGTTGGAGTGATGATCAATTTGCATATCACCTCTTTATTACATAGGACTAGATGCTATTTCTTATGTACTATACAATATTCTAAGTGCTTTGACAATCGTAACTAATTTAGTGACCATAATATGTGATAATTGAAACAGGAATTGTTGGGGGTGAAAAACATAGGTTTTAGGAAATTTTAGAAATTTTGGAAAGAGAACCATGGAAGAAGCACAGGGCTGTAGAGCAGCAGAAGATATATTTCCATAGAATAGGAAAGCTAACAGCTGCAACAGGTACATTTCCATAGAATAAGGGAGTTGGGAAAGGTCTATATTTACAAAATAAAGAAAAGGAAGCCCTTCATCCAGAAGGAGAAGAAGAAACCCCAAGTTAACAGGAAAACAATAAGGAAGGAGCCCAGGAGTTGCTATAATAACCAGCCTAAGGGAATAGTGACCAATCAGAGGGGATATCAAGATCCCAGGATCTGCAGCCTTTATAAGCCATAGGGAAAAGAAACTCAGTGGGACTCTTCCCTCTGCCTACATGGGAATCTGTTCTATGGAACTTTTCTCTCTCCCTATGTGGGTGACTGTACTTGTTCTTCAATAATCTTCACCTTTGCTATACCACTTTCTGTCTGTGGATTCATTCTTTGACTTTGGCGGACAAAGAATCCGGGTTCTAGTCCAAAAATTTCTGCTTTGTTCTGATAGTCTTATCCCTATTTTCATTTCACAAACAGGAAAAGTGAGACACTAAGAGTTAAGCAAAAGTTTCAAGGTCGCACTGCAAATAATGAGTTTATTTGAACACAAGTAGTCTGAATGCAAAGCCCTTTCTGTTAACTACTGTATAGGCTATTTCCAGAAACTCTGGTTCCCTCTCCAATAACAGTTTCTTTCTGCATTCTGGTCAATATCCCACCTTTTGGCCTATTGCTCTAATGGGCCATTGACTTAGTCTCCTGTAAGAGTGTTAACTTTACTCTCTTACCATTACTTGGCCAGACAAGTGTGGTTAATAGAAAACACTCAGGTCTGATAACAAAAATTTAGGTGTTTTCTTTGCTGTGTGAACTCTTACTTTTCACCTTTTTTCCACAATGCATTAATTTTGTTTGTATTTCATAAGGGAGGCTGTATTGTTGAGTGAGAAATGCTAGGCTAAACAAACTTAAATAGAATTTTTAAATTACAGGACTTCTAAAAAAAAGTTGATATTGTATAATGTTGGCATTCTTCAGAGTGATATAAGAAAAATTATTTTACAAACTTATTTTAAAAAAAACATATTTTTATTGATTTCAGAGAGGAAAGGAGAGGGAGAGAGAGATAAAAACATCAATGATGAGAGAATCATGGATCTGCTGCCTCCTGCATATCCCCTACTGGGGATCAAGCCTGCAACCCAGGCATGTGCCCTTGAGGAGAATCGAACCTGGGACCCTTCAGTCCGCAGGCCAATGCTCTATGCACTCAGCTAAATTGGATAGAGTCAAACTCATTTTGATTGGAAATATTTTTATATTAAAAAAAAATCTCAAAATTTCACACAACTAATGCTTTCAAGAAAAGATTTAGAAAATACTTGGTTACTTTATCTATAAGACATATGTTCTTATTTTTGAAAAAGTCATCATTTTCTATTATTTCAACTAGACAAAAATCCTGTATGTGTGAAAAATAAGAAATAAAATAGCTTGCATTTACATTCACTTTAATTTGTTATTATGTTTTGAAGCAAAATCTGGTAAAATATCTAGAAAAATTTTTCCTGAGGAAGCTGAAAGATAGAAAATCAGGCTGAAATTCATACTTAAATTAATACAGTGCACCTTCTTGCAAATTTGTTTCATTTCCTAATGGCAGAAAATCTATATTACTAATCTTTACATCCCCTGTGCCTGGCACAGTTCTTTGCACAGAATAGGTCTGGATGGAATAAAACTAACACAAGCTTTTTCAAAGAATTCCAATTTGCAATGTGCACTGACAATGCCATTAAAATTTGTTTTGGGGAAAATTGCAATGCCTCAAAATATATACCTCTTAAGTCCAACAAAAACTTGATAATTAAACAACTACAGAAAAAATTAGTATGCTTATTAAAAATCAGAAGACAATTTGTAAAGATCTAAATAGAAGTATTGAAATAAAGGGTTTGCAATTAGCCATTTTCCTAAGTTACAAAATAATTTCAATTAAAAAATCAATCAAATCCTTAATTATAGTGTGGTAATTTTTACACCTGAAATCCAAGAACTTCACTGCATGCTGCTCCATGTTTTATATTTAATTTCTATAAGCAACATCAACAATTTATTTAATAAGTCTTACTGAGTGTCTCTCCTTTCTCTCACCAAAGTTCAATGTTTTATAGGCCCTAGAGTTAGGAATCAATACCGTGACACCTAATCAGGTTAAATAGACATAGCATTGGGTTTTGTGAAAAAATTGCTTATTTATTTTGTGGGTCATAGAAAAAGACAGAATATTTATTTTATTTACTAGGTTATGCAATTGTGTAATTAATAGTATTGCTACTAAAAACACAGAGACTCCTGAATACCTCAAGGCCACATGGATCAATGTCCAATATTTAAAAATTGAGAGGTTTGGGCAACTCCAAAGGAGAGAGTAGGTATAAAACTATACAGCAGTGGTCCTAAGTTAGTGAATCAACCCAGCTGCTGGTTATGAAAAGTGCTGTTTATCAGCACCCACAGGAGGCGTAGACATAGGACTAGAACAAATGAAGAAAACACCTTTTTCCAGAGTCAAATTTGAAGTCTGTCTGTGTTGGCTGCTAACAACTAGGTCCAAGCACTTCTATTTTAATACCCTGTCTTCAGCATCTTGAACTGCTCTGTTATATTTAGATATGACCAATATAAATATAATTCATCTACAAGAGTGGAATATGAAATTTATTAAAACTTTTACCTTTTGTTATATATTCTTTTTCCCCCATTTTGTCTCTGTCTCTTTTCCCCCATAGTCATGCATTTACATAGCTGTTTAAAGATTTTTTTCCTCCAGAACTGTTTCTCAATATGTAACTCTCTGACTTTAAAACAAAAAATGGTGATAACATATAATTAGACTTTAAATATCTAGCTGTGAGTTGTTACTGACTATAAAAATTCCAAATGCTTGGTAGATTTATCTTCACTTTAATAGCAAATATTAGATTTAAAAAATAATGATGTGTTCAATATATTTATGTCATGAATTCCTAAAGACAAAAGCAAATTTCTTTAAATGCTTAATAAAGATAATACTTATTTGAGATTCCTTTATTAAAGACTTTCAATACATTGAAAGGTTTTAGAAGTTGTCAAAATAAATCAATAAAACTAATAATAAATATATAATGACAAGTAGTGACTGTAATTATTACTTTAAGTCTAGAATTACATCATATGAGAAACATACCCCCAAATTCCCACATATCAGAGTAAACTTTCCTTTTCTTTAGATATAGAATTTAAACTTTATTTTGAAAGTAGTGCAAAAATAAAACAAAAAGCAAAACAAGGTAGATACTATAATTACTTTATAAAAATTTTAAAACTTAATCAATAATTAATAGACATTTTAAAAAGCAGGATTGAGTGACCAAGAAAGTTTGCAATAGAAATGGACCCACACATGATCCAGACATTTGAATAATGTGACATGGACATGAAATAATTATTACTGATATGTTTGCGGAAATATTATAGATAAAATGTTCAGAGAGATCTGGTCTGTGTAGAAAAAACAAACACACACACACACACACACACACACACACACAAGTCCACAAAACTTTGTGTGGAAAATGGAAATAAAGAACTTGATAGATTTGTTATAATAACCAATTATACCTGCTAAAAGAGAATAAATTAGGAGATAAACAAAAGAGGAAAATACACAAAAAAGTGAAAGAGATATTGTGAAATATTTAATATACATATAATTGTAGCCATAATGGAAGAGAAAAGGGGAATGGGATAAAAGTAATCTTTGAAAAAATATAGTAGTTGGGAATTAAAAAAAAAAATCAATCAGTGTCATTCAAGAATTTCTACAAACATATGAAATGGCAAGAAGATCATTCTAAGGCACATAATAGTAGAATCTACTTAAAATCAATTACCTTCAGAGTAACCAGAGATAAGGCACATTGCTTTCAAGGAAACATCAATGAGACTGACAGCTGACTCATCAATAGAAATTATAAAACCAGACAACAAATTACATCATTAAAGTGCCAAAAGGAGTAGCTGCCAATCTCAGATTCCACACAGAGCAAAATTATTTATTAGTGACTAATGCAAAATAAAGTGGTTTTAGACAAATATTGGGATGATTTATTGTTAGCAGAAACACATTTGAAAAAATACTAAAGAATGTACTTCAGATGGAGAAAAAAGATCTCAGATGGCACCACAGAAATGCAGAAAGGACTTAAGAGCACCAGGGATGATAAATAATAGAAAACACTACTAGAAATTTAAGTATATTAGTCATGATCTAGCAAGGAGACAGACACCAAACCAGTTTTTAGGACAGAAAAAAATTAATGGAAATATTCATTCATCAGTCAAAGATAACTATTATTAAAACGGGTAAAAGAATAGTGCAGCAGTTCCATAAGTAATATGTGCAAACAAACAAAATAACTTATTCCTAGGCTAAGAAAGAATGACAGACAAAGGAACTGAGGACAGTCCCTCACTATTTCTCCCCGCCCCCCCCAACTGCCTCAGCCCAAAGCTGAGAGGCAGATATTTTGAAAAAAGGCCTGGGTACCATTAGCGGGTGCTACCTCACAGTAGTAAAGAAAAGTCCCAGAGGGCACAAGCCCAAACTAATCTTTGAAAAGGACCTGCCAGGGCTGGGAAGCATAGGCAGGCTGGCACTGTTTTAAAGAGATTGCTGTCTAGGTGGGGGAAACAGTTGCCTGACAAAGCTTCTAGAGCTGCTGAGCAAACAGCCCATGGTAACCTCACTGAAGCAGCCATTAGGTGAGGAAAACTGGAGTCAACCAATAAAATAAAATAAACACACACACACACGTAGCTCATGGAAATGGCCACTGGGTAAAGAAGGCAAGGCCTGAGGTGCAGCTGAAATTGCCTGTGAAATCTGCAGGGCACTCATGATAAAGACATGGAGGACCTTTACCCTGAAGGCAGGTGTTTTCCTGTTGGCATTGCCTTCCATTGTCACTACAGGGTCCTCCACTGACAAATTCTAGCATTGCTCCAGATAGCAAAGAGAAACATTCAGAGGGTGCAGCTTAAGTATCAGAAAGCAGGCAAAGAAGGATGGATTTGGAGCTGAGAGCAGTGACTGGATGCTGGTTCACTGACAATGTGTTTTTGGTGGTTTAATATTATAATACATATAGTTGCAATTCATGCAAATAATAACATAAAAATTGAGTTGGGTGAGTTATTTCTCTAAGGTCTTTAGCATATCTACCAAATGAAAAAGGTACTAATTTAAGATAGAATGTACTAAGTCAAGGATATTTGTTGGTATTTCTAAGGAACCTACTGGAAGGATAATGAGACAGTATGATTAATAAGCACAATATGGGAACAAATAAAATAATAAAACATGCTTGATACAACAAATAGAATATAAGAAAGAGAACAGAAAAAGAAGAAATGAAACAAAAAGCAAAAAATAATATGGTAGATTAAAATCCAAATAAAGTAGTATTTATATTATGGGTATAAGCTAAATTCTAAATTAAAAAAAGACAGATTTTAAAAGTGGAATAAAAAACATAAAGGCAGCTGAAACCGGTTTGGCTCAGTGGTAGAGCGTCTGTCTGGGGACTGAAAGGTCCCGGGTTCGATTCCGGTCAAGGGTATGTATCATGGTTGCGGGCACATCCCCAGTAGGGGATGTGTAAGAGGCAGCTGATCAATGATTCTCTCTCATCGATGTTTCTAACTCTCTCTTCCTCTCTCTTCCTCTCTTCTTTTAAATAAAATATATTTAAAAAAACACAAAAAACAAACAAACAAACAAAAAACATAAAGGCAGATTAAAAAAGTAACATGATGAAAAAGATATACTGTAAAAATTGTAACTAAAAGAAAGTCAGGCAAATTATACTAATAGACCAATTGGACTTGGAGCCACAAAGTATTATCAGGGACAAAAGGGACTTTTCACAATAATAAAAGGACTAATTCAACAGAAACTTCATATTCTTTAATCTGTGGAATTATTATAATGCAATTAATAACATAGATCTAAAATCTTCATAGTAAATTCTGGCAGGATTATAAAAGAAATAGAAAACCTTTAATTATGGTTTATAGGATTTTATAAGTATGATTTTTATAAACATGATTTTGTCATACCTCTGTCACTGAGAGAAAAAAAAGACTAAAATTCAGTAAGGAATAGAAGACTTAGATATGCATACCAAAATGTTCTAATTTCACACATCAACAAATGCAGAAAATATTTTATGGCTAAGTAGACATGAAACATTCACTGAAATTGAACAATTATTATGCCTTAGAAGTCTCATCACAATTCAGAGGCTTTGCTGACCATGAAGAACCTGGTTGAAGCCAGTACTTAATACTTTAGTCCCTCTTTATCTTTTGGGATTATATTCCAAACCCCCCCAGTGGATGCCTGAATCATAGATAGCATCCAAATTCTATGTATAATATGTGTTGTTTATTTCTTTTTCACTTAGCAGCGCAATTTACAATAAGATTTTGAAACAGCCCAAATACCCATCAGCAGATCAGGGGATTAAAAAAGCTGTGGTACATTTATACAATGGAATACTATGTGGCTATAAGAAAGAAGGAATTCTTACCATTTGCAACAGCATGGATGGAGGTGGATATATTATTCTAAGTGAAATAAACCAATCAGAGAAAATTTAATGTAAAGATCTCATAATCTCACTCATATGTAGAATCTAATGAATAAAATCAATTGATGAACAAAATAGATCCATAGAATCATGGATCAGACTAATTGCAGAGGGAAGGCAGGAGTGGATGGATAGCAAGAAACTAACCAAGGAACTCCTATGTACTAGTAAATTAATGATCCAGTGCACAAATTTGTGCATGGGTGGGGCCGGCCAGTCTGGTCCCAATTGGTGGATAGGGGTTGGGCCTGTTGGGAGGAGGAAATGGAGGGAGGTTAGTCGGCTGGCCCGCCCCAAATGGAGCCTGATCAGGGTCAGGCTGGCTGGGAGGAGGGACTGTGGGTAATTGGCTGGTGGGCCCCACCTCCAATTGGGGTGGAGGGGCTGACTGGGGGCCAGCTATGAGGAGAGACTGTGGGTGGTGGGCTGGCTGGCCTCATCCCCAAATGGGGTAGAGGGGCTAATTGGGGACCAGTGGCTTGTAGGAGGGGCCATGGGTAATTGGTCATCTGGCCCTTCCCCTGATTGGGTTGGGGGGGGGGGCGATATGGAATGGGGCTGGGTGGAAGGAGGGGCCAGGAGAGACTGGCCAGCTGGCCCCACCCCCTAAACTGGCCAGTTCTCTGGCCTCAGTGGGCCTCATAATGACTGGTTATTCTGGTCATTACAGCGTTATGGTTATATATATATATATATATATATATATATATATATATATATAGTCACATACACTCACATATATATAGCCCATGTGTGGAATAAACCCTGTGTTTACATCTATAATAATTTCAATAATAAAGATAAATTTAAAAAAAAGAAACGAAGGGAGTATAGCATTTACTGTTTCTCTTTGGTGTAACCTAATTTCCAGCATCACTCCACCTGTGCTTTGGGACCATCATTAAGTAATATAAGTGTTATCTGAACCAAGCATTGTGATTCTAAGAGGGCTTCTAAGGAACCAGGAAAGTAGTGGTGTGCAGGGTGGATATACTTAAAAAGGAGGATTCACCTCTGAAGTGGGAAGGAGCAAGACAGTGTGAGATTTCATGATGCTATTATAAATGGCAGGAAATTTACAACTTATGATTTATCTTATGATTTATGTATTTATAAAACTTTCCAATTAATACTTTTGGACCCTGTTTGAACTTAGGTAACCAAAACCACAGAAAGTCAAACTGTGGATAAGGGAAGAATACTGAAATAAAAATAAGCTAGAAAACACCAAATGCTTTGAAATTAAGCCATGCACTTGTAAATAACTCATGGGTTATTTAAAAATAAATATTATATTTTTAATGAATTATATTGAAATATCACTTATCAAAACATGCGGGGCACAGCTAAAGGGGTACATTTTGCTATGAATCCATATGCTAAAAATGAAAGCACTAAATATTAATGATTATAATCATCTGTCTCAGAGAGCTACAAAAACAAAAACAAAAACAAAAACAAAAAACAGCAGATGATCTCCAAAATATGGAAAAGGAAAATAATAGCAATACAGATGGAAGTTGATGAAATAAAAAATAAATCTTTGTGGTCACTTTACAACAAAGGTGACCCAGCAATGCAGTTGGGAAAGAAGGCCTTTAAATAACTGATGTTGCGTGGCTGGTGCTCACAGTCCAATTCCTGGTACATGCCTGGGTTGTGGGGCTTGAATCCCAGGTGGTGCATGCAGGAGGCAGCTAATTAATGACTTTCTCTCATCATTGATGTTTCTCTCTTTCTCTCTCCCTCTCTCTTCCTCTCTGAAATCAATAAAAAAATATATTTAGAAAATAAATAACTAATGCTGTGTTGACTGGTGTAATTATAGAAAAAGCCCATGCACCTTAACATTTAACTCATACATATATAGTTTATACTTATATATAGTTTATACTTATATCTAAACATGAAATTTAAAACAATAAACGATTTAAAAGATAATATAAGATTTTGTAGCCTTGAGATAGACAAATATATATTTTTTTAAAAACATAGGAAACCAAAAGCATCCATTATAAATGAAAAGACTGAAATTGAACTTCATCAAAATGAAAAAATCATCAAAAATTCTATGAATAGAGAAAAAACTTCTACCACACACTAGATCATAGTATGTGATATATAGATGGTTACAAAGGACTTATATCTAAAAACATATATAAAACTTGTATTAAGCCATAAAAAAAGGGATGGGTGGCATAATAGAAATATTAGCACAAATCTTGAACAAAGGGACTATATCATATATCAGACTATTAAATATGAGCATATTAAAAAGCGTTGAATGTCATTAATCATCAGGAAAGTACAAATTACGCCCTCAACCAGATGCCATTCCACTTAGAAGGGTTTACAGATTCACATTATCCACTGTTAGTGCAGATGGGGAACCCCTGTAACTCTCAAGCATTGCTAGAGAAATTGTAGATAATAAAAACCCCTTGGAAAACTATTTTGCTGTATCCTACTAAAACTGAAAATACAATGCATCTTGTGGTTCTGTGATTCTAGATTAGGTGTAAACCTAACAAAAATGAGAAATATAGACATACTGTAAACCAGAATGTTCAGAGCAGCATTATTAAAAATAGTCCCAAACTAGAAATAAATGTTTAAAAACATTCAACAGTGGAATGAATATCAACTTATAATGAATAAAAATATTTTATATAGTAATAAACCAGAAGTAAGAATGAACAAATTGTGCTTTAGACAGCAACACAAATAAATTGCAAATGTAAGTTTGAGAGAAACAAGCCAGATACAGAAGAATGCATTTAATGTTATTCTATTTATATAAATTAAGAAAGAGACAAAAACTTATGGATGGTCATGGCAGCAAAAATATTGTTTTGTTCAGATTGTTAATGACTAAATGGAGGTACGAGCAAGGATTTGAGGGGTTCTGGTATCTGAGACTTGAGTGCTATCTACATGGCTATATTCATTCACTTTATCAAACTATATGCCAATGATTTTTGAAGTTTTCATATTATATTTAATTCAAATATTTTAACAACAATATTATGAATAATAAATATGACTATTATTTGATTATCTCTTATTCTAAATTAAGGACCCAGTGCTATGAAGTCAGTAGTTCATTTAATTCTTACATTATTTTCATGAAGATATTGTATTAGTTGTGCTAATGGGAAATTGATTCTAGAAAAGTTAAGCAACTTCCTTGTCAGTGGTAGAGCAGGGTTTAAAACCCAGGTCTACGAACTTCAGAAGCTCTAAATCACTCCATGATACTGTTTTCAAATACTATTTTATATCACACACATTGAAGAAAACAGCTTCCTGATGAAGGTCTGTTGATAGAGAAGATACAAATGAGAAGTATGATAAAATATTTAGGCTAGAATGACTGATTTCCCCTTTGGGGCATAATTGCTTCAATGGAGTTATGAAAGAGACCAGGAAACACTGACAGATTTATAGCTATTGACTCTGAAAGAGTGTGCCCTTGGTTACCTGAATTGTCAATTGGTCATAATCACCACCCAAAAGGGTTCACTAAGTCATGACAAGAAGGGTAATCTAAAGAGCATATTAATTAGGGAAGAGTCAGTGAATGATAAAACATCCACAGGCAGCACAAAGGTGAAATATGGTGGGTTGTTTTCATCTTCTTAGGAAACCTATTCATTTTCCATATAGTCTTAGAAGTTACCAGAATTTTGGGTGGTTTTACAGGTGGATAATGGGAAAGGAAGGACATAGAAAATGTGGCTAGAAAACCTTAAAATACTTACCCTACAATCATAAAACCATTTAGTAAAATTAATAAAAATGATTATCTAATTCATAAACTTGAACTGAAATAATATCTATCAATGCATCTCAAACTTTCTCCTTGAGTATCCTCAAAGGTAGAAGATAATGAAAGCAAAACCCCCAAGGTTCTAGATCAGCTGCACAAATTAGTTGAAGCAAGAATAATGTTTCTTTGAAACATGCTCTTTTATTTTAAAATTTCATGCTTATTTGACAGTCTACTCCACAGTACACCCTACATTTGACTTAATGCTTTACATTGCCTAAAAGAAAAGAAAATTGATCTAGGAAGCTTTTACAACCCCTCCCATACCTATATATCTTCGTGGTATATGTCCATATACTTTGGGAAATATAGCTATATGAAAAAGACTTTAAAGCTATTAACTGTAAAAGGCCACAAATATATTATTCTACTATTATTTTTTATCATAAAATACAACTTTGATAGTAAAATAAGTTGGGAAGCCAATATGCAACTGTCTTTTCTTTTAAAAAAATATATTTTATTGATTTTTATTGATTTTTTACAGAGAGGAAGGGAGAGGAATAGAGAGTTAGAAACATCAGTGAGAATCATCAATCAGTTGCCTCTTGCACACCCCCTCCTGGGGATATGCCCACAACCAAGGTACATGCCCTTGACCAGAATTGAACCCGGGACCTTTCAGTCTGCAGGCTGATGCTCTATCCACTGAGCCAAACTGGTTTCAGCTGCAACTGTCTTTCCCATGGGGCATCTTCTAAGAGGTAGATGCAGCATGGTAAGGGCTGGCCGCCTACTTCAGGGCAACATCATCCTGGGGTTTCTGTCCTGCTTTTCTCCCTTCCCAGGGTGAGGTTACCTAACTGTGTGTTGCCTAACAGCATGGGCTTCTGCCCATTAAAAATGTTAGCTTCTTTAACAAACCAATGAGCACAGAATGTCTGTGAAAACCAAGACTGCCAGATACTAATACTTGACAATTTGCATATGTACCCACCATGAGTTATTTACCTGCCTGTTGACTAACTATAAATACTATTGCAAGAAAAGAGAAAGTAATTAAAAATCAGCACACATGTGAATCAATAATCCTTTCAAAAATAACTCCTGAAAAGAAAACTAAATGGCTAATAAATCAATGTGATGTAAGGTTAGGGTCTCTTTTCTATCCTGGGGCTCAGAGGAGATAAGACATTGTTGAAATAGATTATGCCTTGTGACTTACGGGCATTTCAGGTGCTTTACTTGCGAGAAGAAAGCATTTTAAATACCTGCTGACTCTGTTACTACTTCTCTTATGCACTCCAAATAGTCCATAGCCTGAAAGGTAGAAATGCTAGAGCAGAAAGACCAACACATAAGAGAATTTACAATTTAAGATAAGATTGGCATCAGATGGTCTTGATTCAAATTTCAATTCCATCACTTACTGGCTATGTAAATTTTCAGAAATGACTTCACATAGAAATGTTGGTTTCCTCATTTTTAAAATGGAGAATGTAATACATACCTCATAGATTTGTTCTGAGGACCAAATATGATAACATATGTAAAGTGGTTGGGGTAGTGCATTTGTATTTGGTAAGCAGGGAATATAGTTTATTCTGAGCACAGGTGCCAAAGACAGACTGACAAGGATTGAAGTCTAGGCTCTTTTACTTACTAGATGTGTAATCTTAGGCATGTCTCTTCTATTTTCTGAACCTCAGTTTCCTTATTTCTAAAATAAGATACTAAAACCTATAGTACTAGATCAACAGGTAATATAATTCCTGGCATAGTGGAATGTGAATGACAAAACCATTTATTTTGCTATTGATTACACCTTATGATTGAGTCATAACATTCATGGGTTTATGATTAATTAACAATGAGTAAGCATGTGGACAAGAATAGCATCTTATTTTCAGTGCAGTAGCTAATGCTGAGTAATTGTTAGGGGGGAGTTGGGATGGGAAATGCAGAGGTAATAGGTGCCTTCCTCCATGGAGCTAATGAGGTTTTGTTTAAAATAAACTGTAGCTATACATAAGTATAGTGAGTGATCTCACAGACAACAACAACAACAACAAAGAGGTAAATTTGATCTGTCTTAGAAAATAGGAGTTAATTTAATGAGGGATGGCATTGAAAGCTCAGCAGAATTTCAAAGAGCAGTGGAAGTTGAATTAAATGAATCCTAGTTGAAGAATACAATGTGAGCAAAGCACAAAAGCAAGAAATAACAGGATATGCTTGTAGAAAGACGAGCTTTGGCCCAATTATTGTGCCATATCACTTACATGTAGAATGTAAAAAAGCACTGCCATCTGGTGTGGCTCAGTGGTTGAGTCTTGACTTTTGAACCAGGAGGCCATGGATCAATTACCAGTCAGGGCACAAGCCTGGGTTTCAGATTCAATTCCCAGTGTGGGGTGTGTAGGAGGCAGCCAATCAATGATTCTCATCATTTATGTTTTCATCTCTCTCTCCCTCCTCCTTCCTTTCTGAAATCAGTAAATGTATATATATATTTTAAAAGCGCAACTCATAGAAACAAAGAATAGAATGGTGGTTATATGGGACTGGATGGATAATTGAGGAAATGAAGAAGGGTATAAATTGCAACTTGAAAATGAATAATTTTGGCCATCCATTAGCACGGTGATTATAGTCAATATTACTGTAATATAACCTTCTATGAAAGAAACTACATTTAATGTTTTCACTACAAAATAAAATGACAGTTATATGACTGGATAGAAGTGTTAGCCAATGCTTTGGTGGCAATTATATTGCAATATATAAATATCAAAACCACACTTTGTTCACCTTAAACTTAACCAATGCTATAATGTCAATTATATCTCATTAAAAACAAACAAGAAGAAATTTTATCCTGGAACCCTCAAGTAGTCCTAGTTAACTTTTGCTGGAGCTGAAAGTGGTGTATATTTGTATGTGTGTTTAAGAACTGAAGCTGTAAAAGTAAATTGGGGTCAAAGATTAAGAAGAGCTTGCTATAATATGGAAGGATTTTAGACTTTTTATTTTTGTAGTAGACAGCAGATAATTTTTGAAAAAAATTTTAAAGCAAAGGAATGGCAAAATGAGTTTTAATTAAATATGATAAGTATTTTTAATATATTATGCATCAGGAACTGTGCTAAGCACTGGGGATGTAAAGATAAACGAGACCTGAACTATATCTTTATTGTTCTTACTGTGCAATAATGGAGACAGACATATCTATATATATAAAAGCCTAAGCAACTGGGATGCCGGAATGACTGGAACCACTGGTCGCTATGATGCACACTGAACACCAGGGGCCAGATACTCAACACAGGAGCTTCCCCTTAATGGACAGTGCACTCCCACAGCCAACTTCCTATGGCCTACCAACCTCCTCTGGTCCGTCTCCCCATCTGGCAGGCCCTGACTGGCAGCTGGCAGCTGGCAGAAAGGCCCTGGCCAGCAGCTAGCAGGCAGCAGGAAGGCTTTGGCCAGTAGCTGGAAGGCCTAGATTGACCCTGATTGTCAGCCAGGCCTATGGACGCCACCCATGCATGAATTTCATGCACTAGGCCCTTAGTATACATTAATTGCAAAAAATAGAAGTCTCTATAATTGTCACAAACTTCATTGATTATATAAAAGCTAAGAATTCTATAGGGAATTATGTGTGTGTGTTGGGGGTGTGTGAAGATTAAAGATAAAAGTCCTCTTCAAGTTGGTAAGGTGAGGTAAGCCATACACAAAAGAAAGCAAGTAGAGCTCTAGTTGGTTTGGCTCAGTGGATAGAGTGTCAGCCTGCAGACTGAACGGCCCTGGGTTCAATTACAGTCAAGGGCACATGCCCAGGCTGCATATTGTGGGCTTGCAGAAGGCAACTGCTCAATGATTCTCTTTCATCATCGATGTTTCTATCTGTCCCTCTCACTCCCTTCCTCTCTAAAATCAATAAAAATATATATTTTTAAAAAGAAAGTAAGTAGAAAGCAATGGGTTGTGTTATGACAATTACCAGCAGCTCTATGTTTCTGAAGCCTGAAGTGTGTGTGTGTATATGTGTATGTATATGTGTGTATGTGTATGTGTGTGTGAACATGTGTGGACATGTGTATACTCACACATATTAGGGAGGTTCAGCAAAGGTGAGACTGGAGAACAGTTAAAAATCCATACTATCGTATAAAACTGAATTATAAAATACTAGTGCCCTGGTGCATGAAATTCGTGCACATTAAAAGGGGATAAATTAGAGTAAATATTTTAATATTGCTTTTTGAACTTTTTCTATAATAGAAGTATCAGAAATGAAAGAAAATTAGTAAAATGTATATGAAAATCTTCCACCTGTTAGAGTCTGGGACACACCACTGGACCCAGAGTTAAGTCCCCACCCACCCACAAGCACCTCAAAATCACATGAGACCCAGACTCAGCCACACCCACCATATTTCTGATGGAGTGATGGTCAATTTGCATAATCCCTCTTTATTATATAGGATAAAGTGTATTAGAGAAGTATTAAATTTTAACTTCAGAGGCAGTGAAGCATCCTACTTAAGAACATGGGCTCTGGAGTTAGACTGCTTGGATTGATAATCCTAATTTAAGCTATTATTAACTTTATGCCCTTAAACAAATTGTTTACCTCAAGTCTCGTCTGTAAAATTGAGGCAATAACAATACCTATTAATATATAAAATAATTAATATTTAACAATATTTTTAAATAATGTTTAATATTATAATTAAATAAAGTACTTAAAGCAATAGTTGTTAGATAAAACATTTAGATAACTCAGATGTGAATACAGAAAGTTGATTTGTGAAAAATACCAATGGGTCCTTTAGAATGTGCATTATCATAAACCTGCCAGGTGGTTACTCTATTGTCAGCTTGCATTCCAGATTGATCTCTTAACTAGAACAAATCAACATAGCCTCTGGCATTTAGTACAGAGATATTGACCTAAAAAAACCCTTTTCTTATACTATTTAGTAAGGACCATGGTAAGTAGCTTGGTTTCATCTCACAGTGACAATTATACACCTTTACTCTGTTATCTCAGGGCTACATTAGCTCTGTGGATTTCTTGTCATGATCTAGATTACAGGAAAATTGGTCATTTTGCCTTTACAAAAATACTATTCTGGTCTATTACATTGATGACATCATGCTCTTTGGACATTGAAGTAAGAAGCATTCTAAATGACTTTGTAATCATAAAAATCTTGGTGTGGAAATACATTTATGAAAACCAAGGTACATGACCAAATAAAAATATATTTCACTCTTTATATAACCCACTAGAGACCCAGTGCATGAAAATATGTGCATAGGAGGGGGGGTCCCTTCAGCCCAGCCTGCACCCTCTCCAATCCAGGACCCTTTGGGGGATGTCTGACTGCTGGTTTAGGCCTGATCATGGGGATAGGTCCTAAACCGGCTGTCAGACATCCTTCTCACAATCCTGGACTGCTGGCTCCTAATTGCTCAACTACCAGCCTGCCTGAACACCCCTTCCTGCCCCCTCTGCTGGCCTGGTTGCCCCAAACTATCCCCCTCTGCCAGACTGGTTGCCCTTAATTGTCCTGCCCTGAAGGCCTAGTCACCCCTAACTGCCCCACCATTCTAATCACCCCTAACTGCCCCTTCTGCCAGCTTGGTCACCCCCAACTGCATCTTCCACCAGCCTGGTTGCCCCTAACTGGCCCCTAGACTGTCCTGGTTGCCCCTCACTGCTCCCTCCCCCTGGTGGCCTAGTCACCCCACTCAGCCTGCTTTTTCAGTTGTTTGGTCATCCCTCACTAACCTTCCTGCTGGTCTGGTTGTCCCAGGAAGTCTGCTTGTTCAGTCATTTGGTCATCCTTCACTAACCCCCCTGCTATCCTAGTTGTAGGTGTGAGGTTGTGAAGGTGTGAGGGTCAATTTGCATATTACCTCTTTATTATATAGGATTACTAAGAAAGAAGCACAGTGCTTGGTGGACAGACCTATTCAGATATTGGAAACATCTACACTGATAAAAGAGAAACATGAAAATTGACCATCACTCTGCTATGCCACCAGCCAATTAGGAGTAAGTATGCAAATTAATCCAACAAAGATGGCAGTGACCACGGATCTGGAGTGAGCAGGAGGCTTGGTTTACCCCCCATGGTGGAGGAAGCCAAGCTTACTATCCGACCTGGCTGCCACTGGAGGAGTGGCTGGGAGCCTGGGTCATGTCACTGGGGGTGTGGCCAACCTGAGAATGGCCCTCAGCCCCTTACTCAGGTTGGCCATACTTCAATGGAGTAACATCCCTGTTGGGGGGCATAACCAGCCTGAAAACAGCCCTCAGCCCTTTGCCCAGGCTGCCCAGGCACACCAGCAGGGACCCCCACCTTGAAAGGGGTGTGGCCAGCTTTAAAATAGCCCTCAGCCCCTCACCCAGACTGGATACACCCTCCAGCAGGGCTCCTTATCCCATGGGTGTGTGGCTGGCCTGCAAACTACCATAGACACCTTGTCCAGGCTGCCTCACACCCCAAGGGAATCCCCACCCTGACCAGGAACACCATTTAGGGCAAATCAGCTGGCCCCCACCCATGCACCAGGCCTCTATCTATACTAATAAAAGGGTAATATACTAATTAGACTGGGAGACCTTCCAGACATTCTTCTAGGCAAAGCCATGGTGATGGGGCCAAGGTAGAGGTGGTTAGAGGACAAGAGGGGAGGGCAATTGTAGGTGATCAGGCCAGGATGGGATGACAATTATGGGTGATTAGGCCAGTGGGGGGTCCTGTTGGGGTGATCAGGCCAGCTAGGGGTCAGTTGGGGGTGAGTGGACCAGTAGGGGGGGTCAGTTTGGGGAGAGCAGGCCATCAGCTGGGGTCAGTTGGAGGTGAGCGGACCATCAGTGGGGTCAGTTGGGGGTAATCAGGACAGTGGGTTGGTACAGTTTGGGGTGAGCAGTTCAGTAGGGGGCAGTTGGGGGCAAGCAGGCCAGTGGTGAGGGCAGGTGGGGGTGAGTAGGCAAGTAGGAGGGAAAGTGGGGGCAAGCATGTTGGCACGGGGGACTATTGGGGGTGATTAGGCTGGTTGGGGGCATTTGGGGGCGAGCCAGCCAGTGGTGGGGGTCAGTGGGAGCGAGCAGGCCAGCAGGCAGAGTGGTTGGGACAATCAGGCAGGCAGGTAGGTGAGCTGTTAGGAGCCTACAGTCCTGGATTGTGAGAGGGATGTCTGACTGCCAGTTTAGGCCCAATCCCTGTAAGCTGGCAATAAGACATCCTTCGAGGGGTCCCAGATTGGAGAGGGTGCAGGGCAGGCTGAGGGGCACCCCGTCACCCCGTGCATGAATTTTATGCGCTGGACCACTAGTCTATATATATAAAAGGCTAAGTGACCAACTGGATGTCTGTCCAATCGTCCGACCAACAGACCAGCCATACATGTGATGGCCAGTACATGATAGTTTAAAAATAAACTTTGACTTGTACATGTGCAATACATGTAAAGCTCTTGCTGGCACCAATTGCTCGCATGTGTTTTGCTCTGTCATTGTCGATTGTGAATTTGGTTATTTTTGTTGACATTCTGAAGCTGAAAGAAAGTGGCATTGTCGACAAAATATGTCTGTTGACTATTGGCAGAACCTGACACTTCTATTATAGACAAAGGGCAAACAGTAGTATTAAGATATTTTTTCCTAATTAATTTTCTTTCAGTGTGTGCAAAGCCATGCACCAGACCACTAGTATAACTATATTTAAAAGTGCCTTTCTGATTCAATTACTAAATAATCAATAAGTTTAACAGTATTGAGAGAAGCCTAGAATAAGAGAAGAATTTACAATAGATCCAGCATATAGTATAAGCCTTCCTTTTTACTTGGTACATGTGACCCAATAGATCAGAGTATATATGATAGAGATTCTGTCGACGTAAGTCTAGATGGGATGAATCACAAGGTATAGGAAAGTCAAGTCCTCACTTGCCAAATCCAAGACCATGGGATACCAAGTTATAAGAACTGGACTTATATGATCCATCAACCCAGCGAGTGCAGTAATACATCACCACCAAGTGGGAGGAAATAATACAAAATTGGGCTTGGACAAGTATTAAAGGTACAGGTAATTTGCATGACCATTATGGTGACTATATTGTTTATTTTCCTTCAACCATGTCAATGATCCCATAGAATAAAAGTCAGCAAACTATTTTTGTAAAGAGATAAATACTAAATATTTAATGGGCATTAATGGTTGTGATTGCAACTATTCAATTCTGCCAACACAGTGTATCAGCAGTCATAGATAGTATGTAAATGAATGTGATTATGTTCACATAAAACTTTATTCATAAAAGCAGGCTGGATTAGGCCCATGGCCCAGTTTTCCACCCCCTATCTTAGAGTGTCCTGAAGAAGAAAAATATTAGGCCTGGGCTTACTAATCATTCTGCACAATATGAAGGGACTAGCCAGAAGAGAATTGTTGCAACATTACATGCAAAGTCTTGAAAGAAAGAAGTGTAGTAGATTCTCACAAATAGCAAAATTAAAGCAGCACATCTAATTAACAATTGAATAAAGAGTTGATAGATCTACACTGAATGCATCTACTACACTGATTCATGGAGCATAGCTAACAGTTTTGACCAGATGTTTGGGATTTGGAGAGAAAAACGTTTGACAACTTGTTAACAAAAAGATGTACTGATGAGATATGGGGATGGACATCTCAGGACAGGCACAGATTGGGATGATATTTGTGCTTCAGGGAGATAACTAACAAAGGCATTCAGAGCAGAGGAGTACCTCAATAGTTAGGGAGATATTGTAACATCCTATAGGGTATAATAAAAAAAAAAGGACTCTCACATTTAATTAATTAACTAATCAAGAATTAAAAAATATACTAATAAAAATTATAGTATAAAATATTAATAGTTTCATATTTAAACATGTTATAGACAACAGTAGTTCCAGTTTTTCTTTTCCCTGCCCTTGAACACAGGAGTGTAGCAAATGCCAATGGCTGGCCAGGCCTACAACATCCTGTTGCCAGATATCATCAATAAAACCCCCAGAGGGAGAAAAAAAAAATGACAGATGCCGACACATACAAAAGAGAACATTGAAACCACCTGAGAGCTGGAATGTAAAACTGCATGTCACCAGAATTTCATGGTTTGCTTCTTCCCATAATCTCTCTATGCAAGCCTTTGCCTATCCTGAGATGTTAAGATGGTTGTTAAGGCATGAGCCTGCCATCTTCTCAGGTCGTTGGCATCTATGTGGTGTGTTTGGCTTCATGGAGAAAGGCAAAAGAAACAGAGGGTCATTTGGGATTTGAATAAGACAAATTTTTATTGTGATCAGTCAGTTTCAATCAACCTCTTTCTTCAACCTGCTGTATAGTGAGTTTAATTGTGACCTGAACAAAATATACGTACATTTCATAGTCTCTGATACGTCTTAATGTGACCTTATTTGGAAATAGGATATTAGCAGATATAATTAAGTTAAGGATCTGGATCTAGGGTGATCTCTAAAATCCAATGACTGATATTCTTAAAAGAGAAATAAGAGGAAGATCTGAGATATAGAGACACACTGGAAAGAAGGCCATAAGAAGATAGAAGCAGAGATTAGAATTTTTGCCAAGGAATACCAAGGGTTGCTTGCAGCTTCCAGAAGTAGGAGAGGCATAGATCAAATGTTGTTTGTTAAGACCTTCTGTAGGAATCATTCCTTCCAACAATCTGATTTCAGACAGTTGACCGCCAGTACTATGGGAGAAAAAATTTAAGCCACACAGTTTGTGATATAATAGTAGTCCTAGAAAAGTGATATATGGTGCTTGCTTTATGAAAAAGTGGTCTTGGCATCAGGGTTGAAGGCTTGCATATGTGCAGCCATCAAGGCTGATATGACTACTGCCCGTGCAGTGTTCCCAGCCTGCCAAAAAATGAGAACAATGTTGAGCTGAGAACACACCATTTTGGGTGGAGATCAAGCCAGCTGTTCAGTAGCAGATAGATTATACTGGATGCCTTCCCTTATGGAGTTGATAGTGGTTTACATTAACTGGTCAGATACTTTTTAAGTTAAATTTACTGTGGTGACATTGGTTAATGACATTCTATGAGTTTTAAGTCTACAATTCTATAATAGATCATCTGTATATTGCATTGTGTGCTCACCATTCAAAATCTAGTCTCCTTCCATCTCCATATTTGCCCCCCCCCCTTATCCTCTTTATCCTCCCTCACCCCTCCTTTCCCTGTGGTAACCACCATAGTGTTATCTACAGACCCTTATTCTTTTTTTTTCTTTTTTTAAAAATATATTTTATTGATTTTTTACAGAGAGGAAGAGAGAGGGATAGAGAGTTAGAAACATCAATGAGAGAGAATCATAGATCAGCTGCCTCTTGCACACCCCCTGCTGGGGATGTGCCCGCAACCAAAGTACATGCCTTGACCAGAATCGAACCTGGGACCTTTCAGTCTGCAGGCCGAGGCTCTATCCAGTGAGCCAAACCGGTTTCTGCGCTTATTCTTGATATGTATCAATACTGGTGATGTTTCCACAGGTGAACTCATAGAACACCTCATTTAGGGTCATAATGTGCCACAAAAGATTGCCCCTGACCAAATAACTAACTTTACAGCAAAATAAATATAATCATAGATTAAAACTATGGAATTCATTGCTTCTCCATTGTCCTGTTGCAGCTGACTGTATAAGATGTAGGAGTGGCCACACTAATCAGCTATGGTGCCATATAGGAGTGAGTAAAACCTTGTGAAATTAGGTGTTGACCTATAAAATAAGAAACACGTTTTGAAAAACACTGTTGTTTATTCCATGGCCATAACTGGACTTCAAAAAAAGAGTCTAGGAAGGGGATAGAAGAATTAAAGCTGAGGGAGATTCTATGAAGAGGAATAGCATATATATTGGAATTGGTAAAATTTGACTTCAGCACATTTGCTCCCAGGAAATCCATAGGGATCCTTGTATTTCAAAGGAAAGTAATCTTTCTATTTTCTTCATAAGTGGATAATGTAATTAAAAGAAACAAATTCAATATAAAATTAGCATCATAAAGCAAAAACAGTAGTCCTATTCTATCCAGCAAATGTGAATCCCTGGTACCATAAATTAAGATCTATTCCAATACTAATAGTTGTGTGAAAGTAATAAGATATTCTATTTTGGTTAATATGTGCCTGGTAAAACATTGCATTAGAAATTAAATGTGTCAATTATGGCTTTTCAGTATCCTACCCTTACCCATGGTACCACTATACTTTTTTTATATCAATAGTTAAATTTTAATTATTGATAGTTTTCTATTTTTCCCCTTGATATTCATATTTTTATGTTACCTCACCATTGTAATATTGGAATTATAAAAATTTTATTTTAAAATTTTATTATATATTCTATCTTCATTGTTACAAGTGTAGCTACATCTGTTCTTTAAGACAATGATAGCTCAGATGGAGAATGATGAAGCATGCATATTACCATCTGTAAATATCACTTTCAAAAAGTCATTGTGCTACATTGGATATCCATGTGTTTCTAATCACATCTATAAATCTTAGGAATATAATTAGAATACACAAGCCAAAAAATAATGATTTCCATAATATGCCTAGAATTGGAACATAATTAAACATTCAAGTTGTACACTTACAGAACCTAAACATTACAGCATTATATAGTAGAATTTCAAGACAAAGAACAATGCCATTTTTTAAAATGAAACTTTCAAAATGGATGTATTGCCTGCTGCTTTATACAGTGATACCTCAATTTAAAAAATACCCTGGAAAGAGAGTTCTGTTAACGAGAATTATGCAAGTGAAAAAAAATCATCAATCATGTTAAACAGAGCTGCCCAAGATTCTACCCTCCACACAAAATCCTTCAGTATGCTCACCTACATGTTGAAGGTAAATAAAATAATTTTTTAAAAAGGCAATATAACAATTGTATTAGAAAATTATCCCTTACGATTTTTTATACTTTTCTCTGCAAGTCCTAGGGGGCTATTCCCAGAAATTAAAGTGGCTAATAATATCTTGTACCTCATCTACTGAAAATAAGAACATTCTGATAAATAGTGACCTCTTCTTGTGTGTTGATGGTATCTATAACTATATCTCAAACATGATGCATTGTTATCTACTCTAATGATTGTAACAATTCATCATGATTGAGATTTAGTTATAGGAACCAATTGGCCAATCTGGAAGATAAGGTTGGCCATTGGTAGATGAAGTTCTCATCTACTAATTATTTGTAATTATTTAATTATCTTTTAACTCTAGTTTCCTCCAATTTTGTTAAAATAAGATAGTAGCACATTCCATGGACCATCAAATGATAGGTGTTTTTTTTGTTTTATCACTCCCTTCATCACTCTGCACTTAATAAATTGTCAACACTAAGTCTGATGATTCTGAAAAAAGATATTATTATAGGAGAGCAGTGCTCATGGAGAAGAAGAAAATCATGACTTACCCATCTTTTTATTATCATTATGTTTTGGTATATGGGGGCAGGATGGACAGGTGGGCATGACTGGACAGTTGAACAGGAAATATTTTTCTCACAATCAGTTGAATCTTGGAAGGACCTGTTAAATGGCAGTTGTTCCAAGTTTCAATCCCTACTTAAGCTCCCAATGCTTACTTAAGCTCAATGGTGAGATAACTTCAGGGGCCTCAGGAAAGGAGATAAGCCCAGCTCTAGGTTGGTCAATTAGTATGTATTTTGTCCAGATTTGTCAGTAGGGACAAACATGTTAGCTAACCATTTTTGAGACAAACATTGGAATTTGGAGGGTATGTCTGACTTGTTACAGATAAACAGAAGGTCATCGGGGAGCCTTATCTGAGTCATTAGGGGAAGACTGGTTCTTTGCAGAAAACCACTTATTGAAATACAAAGGGTGGGGGAAATTTTAACCAGTGTTGTTTTCAGAAAGCACAGGCCTCAGATGAAGTCAATAAGGTCAGTCTCTAATAATGCCTGTAAGTGAAATAGTGAAATGTTGGAAAGGACACCAGGTTCTCTTTGAATAGTCACTGCTTTCTGCAAACAAAGCTTGGTTACAAATCCCAGGTGAACCTATGAATCCTGCACTCCTGTGGCCACGTGAACTGCACCAGCTGCAGCACCCAGGAACTGTTTGGGGTGGTTAAAAAATCCACATTCAGGCAAAGTAACCCGCAAGTTCAGTGATACCTGAGTTAGTCCGGAAATTGAATTTAATAGGGAATAAAAGAAAAGTGCAGCCCCTTTCCACCTTCTGTCTCTGGAGTGCCTTGCAGTTTCTGCTTCATTGAAATCAAATAATCAAACAAACAAAAAACAGTTTTCATTTTGTCTGGACTTTCTCATATGAAGTTAATAATATTTACCTCTTGGCCTTTTGAACAACTGAGATAATATCTAATGAAATTGGTTCAGATAAGAGCAGAAAACTTGTGGAGGAAATAGCCCTATACAGATGACCTAAATCCTTAAATACGTAGTCCCAAATACATGACTTTCTAACACTATTTCTTCTTTCCACTGATGATTACTTACTGATCACTGGACAATGCCAGACCCTGGGTGATGCTAACACAGGAATGAGTGCAATGCTCTTCCTGCTTGCCATGCCTTTATTAGGCTAGTAGTGAGGTCTAACATTTAAAATTTCCTTATAATCGAAGATTACAACTAGAGGTTAATAGAAGATCTTTCTAAAATACAGAAGATATAACAAACTGTTCCCTCAAAGGTCTCTGGAATCTCCTCACACAAGTTCCATTTGAATGAAATGCTGAAAGATACATGGAAATTAGCCAGGCAGAAAGTGCAGAAGGCCTTCCCAAGACGTAGAAATAGCAGCTGTAGAGGGAAAAAGGCATATAAGCTTGTCACATTTGAAGATGCACCATTTATATAAGATGGAGAGAGAGTAGAGGTAGTGAAAAATGGTTAGCCACAGGAACTGTAGAGCAGGATATTTCTCAAATGATCTCAAAAACCCTGCATCAAAATTTCCTAAACTGACTGTTAAAAATTCAGATTTTTAGTACATAATTAAGAACTACTCTATAATACTATTCATGGAGTAGGCTCTAAAATCTACATTTTTAACAAACATCCTAGGTAACTCTGATATGCTTGGAAGTTTGCTACTCATTAATGTAGATTGGTCAATTTGGAAGATGAGATTCTTATCTACTAAACCAGGGGTGGAGAATGTCTGGCCCAAGGGCCATATAAGGCCCAAGAAATCATTTGGTCTGGCCCTGTGTTAGAGGTGAGTTAATTAGATGTTTCACCAAATATACAAAGCTAATTTTTAAGTTGATAATTTTGTATGGCCCACAAATGATGTTATAAATATCTACATGGCCCATGGCAGAAAAAAGGTTCCCCACCACTATACTAAACTATGGATATTAAAATTTGTATGCATTTGGGAAATAATAAAGGTTTTAAAATTAGAGTTAGACTGATCACATTTTCCATACAGTAAGATCACTGGCTGCAATGTAGGTAATAAATGAGGAAGAGGGGTGGTGACATAACAACAACAATACTAATGAGCTAAGATGTGATTGCCATAGTCGAAGTAGTAGATACTATTGCTGAAATCTTAAACTAGAGTAGAGTGGGAAATGATTTAAAAGATATTTAACAAGTACAGTTGGCCAAATTGTGTGATCAGTTATTTGTGAAGGATGAGGAAGGAGCCTAGAATGACTGTGAGGTTTCCTGCTTTGTTAACTGGTATTTCATGAAAGTGTGTGTGCATTAATGCACTCATCTGTAGTAAATGTTTTATACCTTGTTAATAATTTCAACAACTCTGAATGAGGCAAGATATGTCTTTATTTTATCTCTCTTTTACTAATCATGAAACAGAGTCTCAGAAATGTAAGTTGTCCTAGATCCCAGATTGCATAACAATTAAGTACCAATGTCAGGATTCAAATACAGGCAGACTGAGTCCAGACTGTATATTTTTACCCACTACACTTACCACCTCTCCAGAGAATTAACTAAAACATTGTTTAAGAAAGGAGGATTGCTATCATTCTACTCTTACATATCTATCTCACTGAAGACTTCACAAAGAAAGCCTATGGTATCCTGACAAGATTATTAAGCTATTAAAGTAGTACAGTAGTTGGTTTTTTTTCCATGTAATATCGTTTTCAGTTTGTTTCTGTATTAATTATCCAGTTCTCTCTGTTATGTGGTTAAAATCTGAGAATTAAAAAGTTGGTCTGTCTTTGAATAGCATCGTACCAAACAAATTACTCTGTTTTGAATCACATTATTGGTTACCACTTCTGTCCTTTTGGATGACTTAATTTCTTTCCATAATAGATGATATTTTATTTAACAACAACAACAAAAATATCTTCAGAAGATGAGATGCTCCTTATCTCCCTGTGTCCACTGTAGGAAAGAAGGAAACTTTGAAATTTATGTTCTGCATTAAAAAATGATGAGCCTGGCTGTTGTGGCTAAGTGGTTGAGCATTGACCTATGAACCAGAAGGTTTAAGGGCACATGCCTGGGTTGTGGGCTCAATCCCCAGTGGGGGGTGTGTGGGAGGCAGCTGGTCAATGATTCTCTCTCATTGTTTATGTTTCTATCTCTCTCTTCCTCTTCTTTCCTCTTTGAAATCAATAAAAAATATTTAAAAAATTATGACACCAATAATGATCAGAAATAGAAACGAAGGCCTGGTTGTTGTTGCTCAGTGGTTGAGTTCTATTCTTAGTCAGGGCACATGTCTGGGTTGCAGGCCTGATCCCCGGTGGGAAGGAATGCCAGAGGTAGCTGATCAATGACCCTCTCCCATTACTGATGTTTCTATCTCTCTCTCCCTCTCCCTTTCTCTCTGAAATCAATTAAAAATATGTATTAATGAAAGAGAAACTAAGAAAACAACCCCATTACCACTGCACCAAAAGATAACCATGGAGGTAAAAGACCTGTACTTGGAAAACTATAGGATATTGAAGAAAGAAATTGAGGATAATGCAAATAAGTAGAAGCATATATTGTCTTCATGGATTGAAAGAATTAACATTATTAAAATTTTCATATTATCCAAAGCAATCTACTGATTTAAAGAAATTCCTTTTCAAATACCAGTGGCATATTTCACAGGTCTGGAATAAATATCTCAAAAATTTATATGGAACCCCCAAAATCCTAAATAGCCTCAGCAATATTGAGAAAGATCAAAGTTTAAGGCAGTAAAATATCAGACATCTCTCATATTAATATTTTTGCTGAAAAAAATAAATATATGGGACTACATCACACTAAAAGCTTCTGTAAAATAAAAGAAATTACCAGCAAAATCAAAAGTTAACCCACTTATGGGAGAACATATTCATCAATGATACAACTGAAAAGGGGTTACTGTCTAAAAAATATAAAAAACATCTATAACACCACAGTGGGAAAATTGTCCAATTAAAAAACGGGCAAAAGACCTGCATAGACACTTCTTCAAAGAGGACAGACAGATGGCCAACAGACATATGAAAAGATGCACTAGCCACCAGAGAGATGCAAATTCAAAACACAATGAAATGTTACCTTACAATTACCAGAATGGCTATTATCAATGAATGAACAAGCAACAAGTGCTGATGTGGATGTGGAGAAAAGGAAACCTTAGTGCATTTTTGGTGGAAATGCACACTGGTGCACCCATTGTGGAAAATAGTATAAAGTTTCCTCAACAAATTAAAAATGGAATGGCCTTTTAACCCAGTGATCCTACTTCTTCTATCCTAAGAATCCTGAAACACCAATTGGAAGAATATATGCACCACTATACTCATAGCAGAGTTATTTACAATAGCCAATATTTGGAAATGCCCAAGTGCCCATCAGTAAATGAGTGGATAAAAAAGCTGTAGGACAGTTACACAATGGAATAATATGTTAAAAGAAGGAACCTCTACCTCTTGCAATAGCATGGATGGACCTAAAGATTTTTATGCTAAGTGAAATAAGCCAGTTAGAAAAAGAGAAATACCTTATGATCTCACTTATATGTGGAGTCTGAGGAACAAAATAAACTGGCAAACAAAATAGAAATAGAGCCATGGATACGTGGAACAGACTAACAGCTATCAGAGGGAAGGTGGGTGAAGGAGACTGCATGAAAGAAGGTGAAAGGATTAGCCAAAGAACATATGGTGATGTTGGTGTGGTGATGGCCAGAGGGAAGGAAGAGTGAGGGCTGGGTAGGGGTGGACAAAGGGGGTGGTGCAGAGAAATGGGGACATCTATAGTAGTGTCACCACTTAAAAAAAAAGTAAAGGAAGAATGAGAAATTGAGAGCTGCAAAAAAGGAAGAAGCAGGTAAAGAGGTAAAGAAGGGGAGAATGAGTCTACCAGGAAAACTTTCTCAGTGGCAGAGCTGGCCAATGGAGGTGAAGTGTTGACTATCCAATTTAACCTTTGCCAGATGATGCTGTAATCCTTACCCTGCCTGACAAAATGTTTTATACCCATGGTTACTTTAAGTGTGTTGTTGTGAGTAAATAAAGGAAAAAGGGCTATGTTCCATAGATGAGTCAGAGTATATCAGAGAACATATTACTCTGTAAGAGGCAATTATGTTCTTATAAACCTAAATTTAAAATAAAATGTCTAATAGCAAGCCTTGGAAATTTATGTAGACTTGACTACCTCATATCCAACGGGAAACCCAAAGCCTACTTAATAATTTATATTTTAAATTCAGTAACATAATAGAGGGTTGGAAGAAAAAGAGATAGGGATGAGAGAATAAAAGGGAAGAGAATAAAAAATTGGGGTGGGTTTGGCAACTGAAAGGTGAGGGAGCAGCACAGAGTAGAAGTTTGAGGAGGTGATACAAGGAGAAACACTGCTCTGTGTCATGAATTAAATCTCTTTACTTTTTTTTTATTAAGAGAATAAAAATTAGCATGGTAATGAAATTTTATTCTATAGGCAGCCAAACCCTTCCAGGGTTTCTTCCTATTCACAGTGGCTGGGTATTTAGGGAACACATTTTCTAGATTCTTTTGACTCCAGGACTCCCAATACAATTTATCCTCTACCACTGAGGGGCCTTTGAGTATGATTTACAAGATGAAAGAGAGGCAGAGTCATGTTATTTTCTTCTTTGGCAGCGACAGGCAAAGGCATGGGATTCGGCAGATGTGAGAATTTGCGTGGGTTTTGCTGTGATCATCAAGAAGTGCTTCCTGTAGCTTTCTGCTCTGCTTGGCAGAACCTGGTTACCACCTGGTTCTCCACACTTACCCCTGTGGTGGGGGCCTGAGAGTGAAAGTTTTCCCTGCTGTTTGCTTCCTCAGCCCTTCTCTCTGTAAGCAAGGAATCCCCTGGATTAAGTCCCCTTTTGGTAAAAACGCTTAGAGTGGATTTTGTGTCCTGACTGAAACTCAGATATGGAACTGATGATGATGAGCTTTGCTGGAGCTCTAGAAGACACTGAGAGTTATGAAGTAACCTCACCCCTTGGATCTCAGACACTCCTACTCACCGCATCTATTCTAAAAATGAGGTCTCCCTCCATCCTTTCTCCTGTGACTCTTAAGGTGGGGATGACTTCCTCCTTTACTCTTCTTTGTAAAAACACAGGCCCCTTCTTTCTCTCTGAGACATTCTTCTTTAAGAAGGTTCTCCTTATAACAATAGCCTGCATAAATCATCTCCTTGATGGCCTGGTGCATTTTGTCTTTCCCAGGGTTATGTTTTTTTAATCTCACTGCACAAAAACTACTTATGTCAGGAATTCATAAGGGCAACATCAGCAATTCTTTCAAGATCAATGGATGGGATTTTTCTTTTATTGTTTTCTAGGGCCCTCATTAGATACACAGTTTAATGAAATTAACTAACACCCATATGTCAGTGTGGGTTCAAATGACATCATAATTAAGAATTTACTGCAATTTAATCTAGGACAAAATGCTTACTCTAACCATTAATAAAATATGCCAATCATGCTCCATCACTTATTGGCTATTAGGAAACAGATTATTAAAATAAAAGCCATTCCAAGACTGAGTGGATAGGTAATACTACTTTTTTAAAGATTTCTATTATCTGGCTATCATGGCTAGTGGTTGAGCATTGACCTATGAACCAGGAGGTCAGGGTTCAATTCCTGTCAAGGGCACATGCCCAGGTTGTAAGTTCAATCCCCAGTAGGAGGCCTGCAAAAGGCAGCTGATCAACGATTCTCTCTCACCATTAATGTTTCTGTTTCTCCCTGTCTTTTCCTCTCTGAAATCAACAAAAAAATATTAAAACAAAAAGCAAAAAAACTTCTATTGTGCCCAACTAGTATGGCTCATGATTGATTAAGTGTTGGCTTATGAAACAGGAAGTCCCAGTTTAATTCCCTATTAGGACGCATGCCTGGGTTGTGGGCTCCAGTAAGGAGCATGCAGGAAGCAGCTGATTGATGATTCTCTCTCATCATTAATGTTTTTATCTCTCTCTCCCTCTTCCTTTCTTCTCAAATCAATAAAAAAAAATATATATAAAAAAAACTTCTATTGTTTAATTTATGTCCTAGAGCAGGTCACTTAAGTCTAAAGTTTAGATTCTCTATAAAAAACAAAGTTTGTTGCCAATTTTATGATATACATGACAGAGCTACCCTTATTTAGAACATTATAACAATTTATTTGTATATTAATATGAATTTCCTCTATGAGCATGCTTATCCAATAAAAATACAGACTTTCATATAGAAAACTTTTGCTTTATAATCATAGCCTAAAACCCAAACTTTTTTATTAGTTTCATTCATCATCTTGTCTTTCTAAGTAATTCTCAAAAGAAACAACAAATGTGTATAGGAATTTGAGAATGTAGTGTAACATTCATGGCAGTTTACACTTAAGATAAGGTTAAATCCGACAATGTGGATTGCTTATCTCAACCGTGGAGCCCACGGCCACCACGTCGCTGGGGGTGGGGACGGACAGAATCCGGAAACTAAGGGAGAAGAAACACCACATAACCAGACATCCTGAAAAGAGAGCCCATGGGGAGACAAAGAAATAGCCCGCACATGAAAGAAAAGCAGGCATCACCAGAAAAGGAAGTAAAGGAGTCAGAGGCAAGCAGCCTACCAGAGCAAGAATTCAGAATAATGATCATAGGATGGCTAAAAAGAATGGAAGAGAAATTTGACAATAACCAAGAAGAAATGAGGAAGAACCATGAGGAATTGAAGAAGAACCAAGAGAAATTGAAGAAGAACCAAGAGGAACTGAAGAAGAACCAAGAAGAAATGAAAAATGACATCACTACCATGAAGAACTCAATAGAAAGCATCAAGAGTAGACTAGATGAAGCAGAGGACCGCATCAGTGAGCTAGAAGACAAGATGGAAAAAAATACCCAATTAGAGCAGCTTCTAGAAAAAAAGATTAAAAAGCAGGAGGAGAGTCTACAGGAGCTTTGGGACAATACAAAACAAAATAATATTCGAATAATAGGGGTTCCAGAAGGAAAGAAAACTGAGGTAGGCATGTAAAAAGTATTTCAAGAAATAATGACAGAAAACTTTCCTGAGATAGAGAAAAAACCCACACAAATCCAAGATGCTTGCAGAGTCCCAAGCAAAATAAATCCCAGAAGACAGACGCCAAGGCACATTATAATTAAATTGGCAAACAACAACAACAAAGTAAGAATCTTAAAAGCAGCCAGAGAGAGACAGAAAGTGACATACAAAGGAACCCCCATCAGACTAGCAACTGATTTCTCAACAGAAACATATCAGGCCAGAAGGGAATGGGATGAAATATACAAAGTCATGCAAAGGAAGGGTCTGAATCCAAGAATACTGTACCCAGCAAAGCTATCAATCAAAATTGAAGGGGAAATCAGGAGCTTCACAGACAAAAAAAGACTGAAGGAATTTTTATCCACCAAATCAGCAATGCAAGAAATGCTAAAGGGTCTACTGTAAAAATAAAGAAATAGGAAGTGAAGAAGGAACACAGGTATAGAATAAAAATGGCGTCAAATGAGTACCTATCAATAATAACCTTAAGTGTAAATGGATTAAATGCTCCAATCAAAAGACATAGGGTGTCAGAGTGGATAAGAAAACAAGATCCATACATCTGTTGTCTACAAGAAACCCACCTCAGAAAAAAAGATGCACACATACTGAGGGTGAAGCGATGTAAAAAAGTTTTCAAGGCAAATGGAAATGAAAAAAAAAGCTGGGGTAGCAATACTTATATCTGACAAATTAGATCTCAGAGTGAAGGACATAACAACAGATAATGAAGGCCACTTCATAATACTAAAGGGAACAATCCAACAAGAAGAAATAACCCTGGTAAATATATATGCACCCAATACAGGAACACCCAAATACATAAAAAAAAACTGCTGGAGGACATTAAGGGAGAGATTAATAGCAATACAATCATAGTAGGAGATTTTAATACCCCACTGTCACCCTTCGACAAATCATCAAAACAAAAAATCAGCAAAAGAAATATCAATCCTAAATGACTCACTAGACTAGATGGAATTAATTGACATCTTCAGAACATTCCACCCCAAAGCCACAGAATATACATTCTTCTCAAGTGCACATGGGACATTCTCAAAGATAGACCACATTTTGGGACATAGGCAAAGTCTCTTCAAATTCAAGAAGATAGAAATCATATCAAGCATCTTCTCAGATCATAATGCCATAAAACTGGAAATTAACTACAATAAAAATAATCCAAAAAAATCAAACACATGGAGACTAAACAGCATGCTATTAAACAAGGACTGGGTTACCAAAGAAATCAAGGAAGAAATTAAAAACATCCTGGAAACAAATGACAATGAAAACACAACAATAAAAATCTATGGGACACAGCAAAAGCAGTTTTGAGAGGGAAGTTCATATCCTTACAAGCCTATTGCAAAAAACTAGAAAAAATGGTAACAAATGATCTAACTCTACAACTCAAAGAGTTAGAAAAAGAGCAATAAGAAAAGCCCAGTGTAAGCAGAAGGAAGGAAATAACAAAAATCAGAGCGGAGATAAACGACATAGAGACCAAAGAAACAATACATAAGATCAACAAAACCAAGAGCTGGTTCTTTGAAAGGATAAACAGGATAGATGGACTTCTAGCCAGGCTAACCAAGAAACAAAGAGAGAGGACCCAAATAAACAAAATCAGAAATGAAAGAGGTGAAATAACAACAGACCCCACCAAAATACAACGGATTGTTACAAAATACTACGAACAACTCTATTCCAACAAACTGAACAACCTGGAGGAAATGGACATATTCCTAGAAAAATACAACCTTCCAAAACTCAATCAGGAAGAATCTAAAAATCTCAATAGAGCAGTGACTTGGGAAGAAATTGAAACAGTCATCAAAAAGCTTCCAGCAAACAAAAGCCCAGGGCCAGATGGCTTCACAGGAGAGTTTTACCAAACATTCAAGGAAGTACTAAAACCTATCCTCTTCAGACTATTCCAAAAAATACAAGAGGAAGGAACACTTCCAAACTCCTTCTATGAAGCCAGCATCACCCTAATACCAAAACCAGATAAAGACAACTCAATGAAAGAAAATTACAGGCCAATATCCCTCATGAACATAGATGCCAAAATCCTCAACAAAATTCTAGCAAATCGACTCCAGAAGAACATCACAAAGATCATACACCATGACCAAGTAGGATTTATTCCAGGAATGCAAGGATGGTACAATATCTGCAAATCAATAAATGTGATACATCACATAAAGAAATTGAAAGATAAAAATCATATAGTCATATCAATTGATGCAAAAAAAGCATTTGATAAAATCCAACACCCTTTCCTGATAAAAACTCTTAACAAGGTGGGAGTACAAGGATCATACCTCAACATAATAAAAGCTATATATGATAAACCCACAGCCAACATTATACTCAATGGGCAAAAACTAAAACCATTCCCTCTACGAACAGGAACAAGACAGGGATGCCCACTCTCGCCACTCCTGTTTGACATAGTACTGGAAGTACTAGCCATTGAAATTAGACAAGAGGAGGAAATAAAAGGCATCCAAATTGGAAAAGAAGAAGTAAAGTTATCCTTATTTGCAGATGACATGATATTGTACATAAAAAACCCAAAAGACTCCATTAAAAAACTAATTGACTTAATAAATGAATTTGGCAATGTAGCAGGATACAAAATTAATGCCAAGAAATCCATGGCATTCCTATAAACCAACAGTGAAACTACAGAAACAGAGGCTAAAAAAGCAATTCCATTTACCATCGCACCAAAAAATTAAGATACCTAGGAATAAATTTAACTACGGAAGTGAAGAACCTATTTGCGGAAAACTACACGACACTGAAAAAAGAGATAGAGGAAGATGTAAGGAGATGGAAGATCATACCATGTTCATGGATAGAATCAACATCATCAAAATGTCCATACTTCCTAAAGCAATCTATAGGTTCAATGCACTCCCCATTAAAATACCAACGGCATATTTCACTGACCTAGAAAGAACTCTCCAAAAGTTCATTTGGAACAATAAAAGACCCCGAATAGCCACAGCAATCCTGAAAAAGAAGAGTAAAGTAGTAGGGATCTCAATACCAGACTTCAAACTATATTACAAAGCCACTGTTCTCAAAACAGCCTGGTACTGGCACAAGAACAGACATATAGATCAATGGAATAGAATCGAGAACCCAGATATCAACCCAAATCAATATGCTCAATTAATATTTGACAAAGGAGGCACGAATATACAATGGAGTCAAGACAGTTTCTTCAATAAATGGTGTTGGGAAATTTGGACAGACACATGCAAAAGAATGAAACTAGATCACCAACTTACACCATTCACAAAAATAAACTCAAAATGGATACAGGACTTAAACATCAGACGGGAAAACATAAAAATACTAGAAGCATCCACAGGCAGCAAAATCTCAGACGTATGCCAAAAGAACTTCTTCACTGATACTGCCCTTAGGCCAATGGAAGCTAAAGAGAAAATAAACAAATGGAACTACATAAAAATAAAAAGCTTTTTTATGGCCAAAGAAACCATCAACAAAACAACAAGAAAGCCCACGGTGTGGGAGAACATATTTGCAAATAATACCACTGATAAAGGTTTAATCTCCAACATTTACAGACAGCTTATACAACTAAATAAAAGGAAGATGAATGATCCAATTAATAAATGGGCAATGGACCTAAATAAAATATTTTCAAAAGAAGACAGAAGGAAGGCCAAAAGGCACATGAAAACATGCTCAAAGTCACTAATTGTCGGAGAGGTGCAAATCAAAACAACAATGCGGTACCATCTCACTCCTGTCAGAATGGCCAACATCAACAAATCAACAAAGGACAAGTGTTGGCAAGGTTGCGGAGAAAAAGGAACCCTCGTGCACTGCTGGTGGGAATGCAGACTGGTGCAACCACTGTGGAGAACAGTGTGGAGTTTCCTCAAAAAACTGAAAATGGAACTCCCATTTGACCCAGTAATCCCACTTCTAGGAATATATCCCAAGAAACTAGAAACACCAATCAGAAAGGATATATGCACCCCTATGTTCATAGCAGCACAATCTACAATAGCCAGAATTTGGAAACAGCCTAGGTGCCCGTCAGCAGATGATTGGATCCAAAAACTTTGATACATCTACACAATGGAATACTATCCTGCCATAAAAAAGAAGGAATTCTCATCATTTGCAGCAACCTGGATGGAATTGGAGAACATCATGCTGAGTGAAATAAGCCAATCAATGAAAGAGAAATACCACATGACCTCACTCATTTGTGGATGATAAAGAACATTATACATTGATGAACCAAGAGACAGATATAGAGATAGTAAAGCAACAGGCAGACTGTCAAATTACAGTGGGGAGGGGAGGAAGATCTGGGGGAGATAATAGATCAACCGAAGGACTTGTGTACATGCATATAAGTACAACCAATGGACATAAAACTCTGGGGAGGGAGGGTATGTACGGGAGGGAGGGAGGGTGGCAAAAAAAATCAATAAAATATATTTTAAAAAAAGAAAAGAAAAATGTTAAATCCTTTCTTCTTTTCCCAAGAAACTTATTCTGTTATATCCCTATGTTTTCCCTATATAAGCTGATCTCCATATACAGTTCATAATAACTAATTTTCCCCAACAATGAGTCTATCTTCCTTTCACATGTATGTAAATTATGACTGATATTCTAAGCAGTGGGTGATAAGAAGTATCATATAAAAATAATGCGAAATAAAAAGCTGTAGAGATTCTGTGTTATAAAGCATATCCAGGCTTGCTAGATTGAAAAGAAAATAAAGGTGCTATCAGTTAGGGTAGCCTGCTTTATGTGGAAACAAAAAAAAATTACAATTCTCAATGGTTTAAGTATCTATGGTTTTATTTATTGATTTTAGATCATCAGGGAGCTCTCTTCATCATAATGTTTCAGGGACCCAGAGGAGAGAGAGCTGCACCATCTCAAATACATGTTATCATTCCAGAGTCAAAGTCTCACCAGGCAATTAAATGTTCTGGATCTGAACTGGCCAGTGTTTCTTTTACTCACACTCATTGGTCAAGAGGAGCCACATGGCCTCACTCAATCTCAAATTGTGCCTGGAAGATAGATGCAAGAAAACCAGAAATATTTGGTACACAGACGGTTAATGACAAACACAGAAATAGAATGAGGTGATGAATTCTATATGATTTTTATGAATGGTATTATTAGGGTGCCACAATTGGGGTCATACTCATGTGTGGTATTTAGGTGATACATACATAAAACAATTTAGAGAACTGGCATATTTTATTTGGAAGATGATAAGCCTCCACAGGTTATCTTTAATAGAATTGCCTTTATTGCTATTGTATCCTGTGTCCTCCTACTTTAAGATCATTCATGTATTTCCTGAATATCCAAAGAACACGAAAGTGAATCATCACATATTGCAGACTCAAGGAAGTTACTAAAAGATATAAGACAAATGCATACTTATTACAGACGTTTTGAAATAATAAATGCGAGAGTTTGAAGGAGAAAAAGATTACTTTGGGCTGGGCAGAAAATGACAATAGAAGAGATCATATTTATTTTGTATTAGAAGGAATAAGTAGCATTTGAATACTTGTAGAAGGTGAAAGTGAGCATTGTATATTTTACAAACAAACCTATGGTGATAGAACATTGTAGACAGGTGAAAAATAGAGTAGATCAGCAAAAAAATTGTGAACTGAAGAGAAAATATTGAAAATGTAGTAAAAATATAGCAATAAAACAGATAAAATTAATTGCAAACATCAGTGAAGAATTTTATCTGATATTGTATCAAATGGCATGAAGTTTAATTACCTGGGAATCTCTGGTAGGCCAAAAGATGAAATAAGACCTCTATTTTCTGATTTGACATTAAGGAAATTAGAAAATTTAGCTTTGAATAAATTTTGAAACAGCATCCTTAGGGAAACAGCTCACAGTGATCTAAACAAAGGTTAATTCTAGAACATTTAATACTGGGAGCTGCCAAAGTTAGACACAATTGATTACTCGGTGGGACTAAGAGTGCAGAGAAAGAAATAGTATAAATTCACTTGCCCATTTGCTTACACATCCATTATTTTAGGAAAGCACTTAAGAAACTCTACAGGTGTACTAGGCACTGATTTAGACTGATGGTATCTATGGACAAAGAAGAGTTGAGTCGAGCAGGAAAGACTTTACTTAAATAATGATAGTAAAATTGGATAATTGTTATGAGAGGGGCACGTTATAGAAACACGTAGCTTGGGTACTTAACCTCATCTGAGGCCTTTCCAGAGAGAAATAAACATATTTTACTTCTATTTTAATGTTGTTTACATCCAAATTTAATAACTATAACCTTGTTCCTATTGTCTGTAGTGAGGGAAGGCAGGAAGCTATAGGTGGGCTATGATGCCAGAAAACAAAGTTTTATTTCACTGTGTATCTGGGTTCTCAGTTACACACAATAGAAACCAAGTCTGGTTGATTAAAGCATACGATGAATTTATTGGAAAGTATTCACATAACTCACAAAATCAGTAGATAGGCCAAAGAGCAGAAACAAGGGAACTTTTGTAGCCAAAGCCACAGCCAAAATCATGCTGTAGAACTACCCTGTTTTCCCCCAAAATAAGACAGTGTCTTATATTAATTTTTGCTCCCAAAGATGCACTAGGTCTTATTTTCAGGGGATGTATTATTTTTCCATGAAGAAGAATACGGTACACATTTATTGTTAAATGAAAATAAAGGAAATTTATTACCTGTATACGGTACGGCAGTAGGGTAGTTGTCAACACAAACCAGACAAATTGTGAATTCTACAATATCAAGAATTTACTCATT
The DNA here is from genome assembly GCF_014108245.1 of Pipistrellus kuhlii. Lineage (NCBI taxonomy): Eukaryota > Metazoa > Chordata > Mammalia > Chiroptera > Vespertilionidae > Pipistrellus > Pipistrellus kuhlii. Next base: position 148,587,779 of record NW_023425515.1, read on the forward strand.
TATTCAATGACAATCATGTCATCATCTTCTGGAACATCATCATAACAATCCAATTCCTGAATTTCCTGGTGAATTTCTTGTGACTCCATTTCTATTATAATCAGTGGACCAAATCTCTCATGTTTAGCAATAGCATTCTGAGAAAGCCTAGGGGGGCCTTATTTTTGGGGGATGCCTTACATTTCACTCAGAAGGAAACCTGTAAGTAGATCTTATTTTTGGAGGATGTCTTATTTTTGGGGAAACACGGTAGTTGTATGACAACACCACTGGCCCTGCTCACAAACACGTCTCAGTAACATCCCTATCAAGCTGCCAGTACTGGACCCTGCAGACTGCCTCTGACACAGCTGTCCCTGGAGCTGATGCAACTGCCACTACTACTTATTCAAATATAGACTCCTCACTGTCCTGAATTCTCCATGTCACTATTGCTAACTTAAAGAACAGATATGTCTGACTGATTGTGCAGACATACCCAAAGGTGACTCCAACAATTCCTGCATCCTGGTAATGCCTGTGTAATGCCCACACCTTGAGCATGGGCAGGGTTATAAATAAGAAAGTAGACACAAGTGATACAATATATGTGCTTACATGTACATACTTGATTATGTCATACTAGGCACCAGTTGCAGGAATATTCCTACAAGACTTCTAGCAGGCTTCCCTCCTGCCACCCCCAACTCCCCCACTCCCCTACCTCTCCAGCTGCCCCACCACACCTAAGACCACTGGCACCATCTTCTCTGTGGCAGTGCGATGGCCATCACCTTTGGGGTCTTGCTTGCTGCTGTTCGTGCCCTGCCCTGCCAACACAACCTGCAGCACCTGCTGCCCCCACTGCCTCCCACCATTGCCTCCTTGGCTGTGCATGCCGCAGCTGCACTCCTTGCCCCACCCCGCCCCGCACATGCTTCCAGTGCTTTCCCTCCAGCAGCCTCAGCTGCTTGGCTTCCCACTTTCCCTCCCTTTTCCTTCTATGCTGTCTTCAGTCTTCACTCCTCCCTCTCTCCCTCCATCTATGCAAATTAACCGCCATCTTCGTTGGGTTAAATTGCATACTCACTCAGATTGGCTGGTGGATGTGGCTGGTGTAGCAGAATGATGGTAAATTTGCATTTTATTATTAGGTTAGATAAGATTGTAAAATCAATTTCCCAGAAACCTTTCCTTTGAGGAAATATGCAGTCATGTTGAAAAGCCCACCTGGTGAGGAAGTGAGGGTAGCCTTCAGCTGACAGCCAGCAAGGAAGTGAAGCCCTCAGTCCAACAATCCACAAAACACTGAACACTGCCAATAACCACATAAGCACGGGAGCAATACCTCAGCTGAGCCTCAGAGGAGACTGCAGCCCTGGCCAACTACTTGAGGTGCTGGACCCAGGTGGACATTGTCCAGGCTACTGAACCACAGAAACTGTGCAATGACAAATGTGTGTTGTTTGAAGCCACTGAGTTTGTGCTATTATAAATAACAAATACAGTGACTAAGCCTAGACCTTAGGCCTGAACACTAGCAATTAGAGGCTTTACAAAAGTGAGCATCTGGACTTGTTAGCTTCTCAAACATAGGAAGGAGTCTCACAGGCTGGGTACCTGCTGGTATTTGTTTTCTAAGCCTAATGCAACAAATTAGTATCACAAACTTTGGGTCCTAGAACAATAACAATTTATTCTCTAACAAACAGTTTTGAGGGCCAGAACTCCAAACTTTCTCCAAAGGCTCTAGGGGAGCATTCTTTGCACTTCCAGCTTCAGGTGGCTTTTGGCATTTATTGGCTTATAATACCCAGTCTCTCTCTCTTTCTTCATATCACCTTTCCCATGTCTCTGTGTGTTCTTTTCTATGACATATAAGACCCTCTGATTGGATTTATGATCCCCCTAATCTAATATAACATTATATCAATCCTTACCTTTATACCAAATTTCTATAAACATAAATGTATGTTCTAACCATAAAAAGTACTCCAAAAGCATTGTCATGTGGTTAATTTACTCTATTTTGATTTATCTGGCAAAAGTTGACTTGGCCAGGCCATTTTCATCAGCATGATTTGGACTACTTGTTTCTAAATCAATAAAAACACATTTGGAAAGAGTATGGGGAAATTCCATCTTTATACGTGAAAATGTTTTAGAGTAATACCAACAATGATTTCTGTCTTTTAAAATTAAAATTCACCATTTTTCTATTTTATGCTGATATATAAAGAAACAATTCACATTCAAGTCCACTGACTAAAGAAGGGAGTGAAACTATATATATATATATTCACAGCAATGACACGCAGACCCTGAAAACATGCTCTAAATAGAATAAGGAAATAAAAAAATTTTCCTTGAAAAGGACATTTTTGAATTCCAAGGATATTCACATTTGTTCTTTATTCAACTTCAAGGGCAAAAGAGTTTCACCAGAGCTTTTTAAAATCAAGAAATTATTTGGCTTGTGAATTATGGTCAGTGAGGTATGGTTATTGTTTTAAAGGTTTACTCTAGATTCTGATAGTGAACCCCAATAAAGAACTCTCCATAAATTTCCTTCTGAATTTCTACAAACTCAGTAGAATTGAGTTCTGGGGACAAAGGAATGGAAAAATAATTCAGGATGTGATTAACTATAAAACATAATTGCCCATTTTTATAATTCAAAACAGTCAGTTTCACAAGTTCTACAAAAATGTTTTATAAAAATCTTGATATGAATACAGGAGTCATGGGTTGATCTTTTTATAAGAAGACTTGAGGCCCAGTGCATGAAATTTGTGTACAGGGGGAAGGAGTTGTGCCCCTCAGCCCAGGCTGTACCGTCTCCAATCTGGGACCCCTCTGACAATCCAGGACTGCTGGCTCCCAACTGCTCATCTCCCTGCCTGCCTGATTGCCCCTAATTGCTTCTGCCTGCCAGCCTGATCATTTCCTAACCACACACCTGTCAGCCTGATTGAAATCTAACTGCTTTCATACTGGCCCAATTGGCCCTAATTGCCCTCTTCTACCAGCCTAGTCACCTCTAAATGCACTCATCTGAAGGCCTGGTTCCCCCCAACTGTCCTCCCCTGCTGGCCTGATCACCCACAGCTGCTCTGCCCTGCAGGCCATCTTGCGGCAGACATCTTGTGTCCACATGAAGGCGGCCATCTTTGACCACATGAGGGTGGCCATTTTGTGTGTTGGAGTGATGGTAAATTTGCATATTACCTCTTTATTAGATAGTATGTTAAGTCAAGGTTTACATGAAATAAGCCAGATAAAGAAAGACAAGTAGCACATGATCTCACTCCTATGTAGAATCTAATGAGCAAAGGTGGGGGTGGGAGAGTGGAGAATGGGAAGAGATTAACCAAAAAACTTATATGCATATGTGCATAACCCATGGGCACAGACAATAGTGTGATGAAGGACTGGAGTGGCATTGAATAGGGTAGAGGTGGGCAATAGGGAAGAGGGGGGATATCTGTAATACTACCAACAATAAAGATAAATTTAAAAAGAGACTTACATAAAGCAAATAAACATTGCATACTAATTACAAACTATTTTGGTAGCAAGTAAAATAAATGTGAATTAAGCAATTTGGGATATATTTTTGCATATAATAAGATATCTGAAGACATGTATAGATTTCTGTTCAATAGTTCAAATATATAAAGACCAATATTTATGAAATTATCTTGTTCTTCCCCTACACCGCATATCTGCCCCAGCTAAAAGCAAAGTCATTTATATTTCAAGAAGAAGAAAAGAGGAAGGAAGTGGTGTCAATGATACTGATCCAATCCCTTTAACCAAGAAAGCAATCACTTTCCCAGCTGTCATTTCAGCAGACTTCCAGTAACACACCAAGATCTGTATCACATGATTCCTCTCTATTTTCCAGATAATTTTAAGAAAGTAAATATTTGTTTTTTTCAGCTTCTGTGATAGAAATGGCAAGGGGAAAGAAATAGTAGAAAATTGGTGTTGAATTTCCCATACAATGCAACCAGAAATCATCACAATACCTATCTAAAACTATTATCTCTAATTTCATGGTAGGAAATACACACACTTACACATAGGAAAAAACAACAGTAAACAGAAAGCAAGCCTGGGAAAGAGCTTGCCAGGGTATATGTACATATATATAAATGTTTGTGTGTGTGTGTGTGTATGTGTATGTGTGTGTGTGTCTATATGCATGTGGGAGAGAGGAATCCTATCTAATAAGGAGGGAATATGCTAATTGACCATCACACCCTCACAAGTATGCTGGCACCCACAGCCAATAAGGAGGGAATATGCTAATTGATTGCTATGCTCTCAAAGATGGCGGCACCCACAACCACAAGATGGCAGCACTCAGTCTCCTCAGTCTCACCAGGGCAGCAGGCACATGGCATGGCCGGGCCCAGGTGCTCAGTGCATCTGCCTCCAGAGTCCCCTAGTTCCCTTAGCCCCCCAGCTGCCTAGGACCAGCCTGAGGTGCAGGCAAGCCATGGATGGTGGCTGCCCAGCCACCCAGGGCTTCTTGAGGCTCAGGTAACCAGAACTGGCCAAGGCTTACATTGCCAGCAGTGGCAGCAGCAGAGGTGTGATGAGGGCCTTACCTTCCCTGATTGCTGGATTGCCTCCTGCCTCCTAAGAGCTCCCAGACAGTGAGAGGGAGCAGGCCAGGCTGAAGGACGCCCTTCCAGTACATAAATTTTCATGCACTCAGCCTCTATTGAAATATAAAGACCAACATCTAGAACCAAGATAAAAGATACAAACAGGAAACACACCAAGAAAGAGTAATAAAAGTTCTTATATATGACAGTCTATTTATTGATATATTCTAGGAAAAGTTGCAGAAACCATGCTCCAGATAAAATCATTCCTTTAGTGGCTTCTTATTGTCTAACAATTTTGGTAGATCCTCTTAATTTGATCTTTACATTCCTCTAATATTGGGATCCAGACACATTTTTAGTTTACCTTTTGCTTTTAATAATTCCACATTCCAGCCACATAGGTCTAAGCTACTTAGATACATCCTGCATTTTTCTAACTTACTTATGTTATCTTCCATCTTAATGACATTTCTTTATACTTTCTTGTTTTCACTCATGATGTCTGTTTGCTATTCAAGTTTTGGGCATCTTTTAAGTTAGATAACAACTTCTCCAGAAAATCTTTGATTTCTCCAACTGAATGTGAACATTCAGACAACTAAACATAATAATAGTAAAAAAAAAAAAATTATTCATTATAAAATGTTGCAATGCATTTTTTTTTCATTTAGTTCACTATATGTCCTCTTTTTAAAGACATTTTTTTCTCATCCTTTTGCTACCTTCTGCACAATGTCTAATACCTTGGATGTAAAAAACAAAAAGAATTGAGTAAAAGAAATGTATTGATTTATAGAAAAAAATAGAATGACTATTAACATTTAGGTGCATCTTATCACACTATAAGAAATCATTAATGAAGGCAAATAGTATTCACAGTTAATGGATAATCCTATATAAAAACACTGAAATGAAATAATAGATTATGAGAATGAGAACTTGTACAAGGGTCTATTACATTTGTAAATGCCCATTTGTAAACATCACTTTGCAAGAACAGAATTTCATCTCCCTTCCCTCGTAAATACTCTATAGTTTATGTAAACTTAAAATGACCATGAAGTCTGAATACTATAGCATATTAACTGATAAACATAAATAAAACATTGATTTTATTTTGATAGTGTTTGTGTGATTAGACAAAGGGTTTTTGTAAGGTTTCAAGGGGGATTTGATTTAGGAGATAAAAACCCTGCAGTTTAATCAATTTCATGTAAGGTAATTATCATGGGCATAGAATCCATAGTTTTCCCTGTTACATGTTGGTCTTTTGACCAATGGTTACTATCCTTTAGACCAATGTTTCCCAAACTTTTGACATATGTGTACCCCTTCTATAATTTTCGTAATGCTGAGTACCCCTCGTACTCATGAGAATGTAGAATTAGGCTCAGCTAAGCACGGTGCAGTGCATATCCCCGCCAAACTCCGCTGAAATGCGTACCCCCACCAAACTCTTCCTGTACCCCTGGGGGTACGCGTCCCACACTTTGGGAAATACTGCTAGACCAAAACTGAGGTGGAATCAGTTACATATTAAATATGCTACTCAGTTGCAAAGGAGTGTTGACATCTGCACTGTGTTCACTACATCAGTCAATTACTGTAATACTCTTGATATTGATCCAGGATATGTGACCCTTCTTCTACAACAGCAGCTCAAATTGGATCTCATCCTACTACACTAACTCATTCTTTGATCTGTGCTGATTGCTTGGTATTAAGCATATCAATAACATTTGATAGTTTATTATGTGGTACTGAAGCTCATACAATATTGAGCATAATACGAATACATGATTATTCTGCTGTATTACCAAAGCCAATAGGATGGCGTTGTGGCAGAGGAGTGACTGCTTAATGACATAACTTAGTAGGCATCATGGTATCCATATTTCTTTTCAGTGTGTGTGGGGGGCACTGTTATAAACAAAAATTTTAAAAATGGGTCTTTTCAAGAAGAGTAAAGTTACCTCCTGTTGTTGCAGTTTGTGCAAAAAACAGAGGCATCTGGAGGAGACATACACGCATATAAAACAGTGGTAAAAGGCACAGCAGGATGCATGCAAAGCATTTTAAAGAAAAGCAAATATCAGGGCTAGTATTTAAAATATTTACCAAAAAGACTTCCTCAGATTTTCTTGTTCCCTTCCCACTTCACCTTCTGGAGGAACATTATAGCACTAAAGCGTACAAGGGGAAAAAGAAAGAAAGAAAGAAAGAAAGAAACCATTTAGGATTTAAAAAAAAATGTAGTCTTTAGTTTTTCAAAATCCTAGATTTTAAAGAATTCAGCTATAACATGCCACAAATAACTTTGAAAGACAAGTTGAAGAAATAAGCTACCGTTTTATTTCTCCCTCCAGACTAGATGGAAGTTCTTTGGAAAGAAATGAGAGAAGGACTACAGAGAGAACAAACAAGTTAGTCTATGATGTTTCCCCAAGAAGTGGACTTAGGCCTTTTCCCTGCCCCACCACAGACAGAGCTCTTGAGGAAGAATATGGGAGAATAATCTAGATATACTTGGAGATCTATGAATAGAGAGGAATTGTAACCTTGTCCCCATAGAGCCTACAGTAACCATACAACAAGCCCACTGCTAGAGCCAAAGCCAAAACAAGAACAAGCCAACACTTTTCAGAGAATGTACAAAAGCTACCCATAGCTTAATGGGTTCAAAATTAGCTAAATATGTCTATTGTAGCAGTGTGGCCATGGCGTAAGCATTTGTGCTTGGAATAAAAAGGTGAGCAGCAGCCTGAGTGACTCTAGGATGATAGGTCAGATGGAAACAGTATATATCACTGGGTACTAGAGTAAATAAAGGATAATGGGCTTAACAGGGTAAAACTAAAGTGCTATATAATCATCTCTTCCTACAGAATGGGGATATAACCCCCAAGAGAGGATGATGAGACTCCAGTTAGCTGAAAATAAATTTCTAATATCTGAAGGAATGCGGATGTGAGATAAAGTTCATTAATCTGGAATCCTTTAATTTATTTTGTTGGACATAGAATTTATAATATCCAGGCCTTTTAGTTATAAAGATGTATATAATTTCCCCTAAACCTTTGTCAAATACACATCTGAAAAAAAAAGCAGAGTTCATAAGTCATTGAAGAATGACATTAATGTGCTATCCTCCATAAAATCTATTCAAATATTGATCTGTTGAAAAATAAAAGTTTTTTTTTAAAATATATTTTTATTGATTTTTCACAGAGAGGAAGAGAGAGGGATAGAGAGCCAGAAACATCGATGCGAGAGAATCATCGATCAGCTGCCTCTTGCACACACCCTACTGGGGATGTACCCGCAACCAAGGCACATGCCCTTGACTGGAATCCAACCGGGGCCTTTCAGTCTGCAGGCTGATGCTCTATCCACTGAGCCAAACCAGTCCCGGTGAAAAATAAAAGTGTTTTGATAGTTATCCTAAATCCCCCACGTGGAAGCCTGATATTAAAAACAAACAAACAAACAAACAAACAAAAAACAGTGTGCAGCAGAGAATAGGAGAAAAAATGTTTACTTAATGTATTTTCCCACTTAGAACACAAAATGTGTATGAATGAAGGGGAAATAAAATTTCAAAGTGAAAAAGATATAAGAATAGACTGAACTATTTACAGTTTAAATGCCACAAATAAGAGGATCCTGGAATGACAAAATAACTTACATAGTACATGGCACACCTATTTAAACCAAGAATGTATAGACATAGAACTGGGGTTGTTGGAGGGGCTAGCTCAAGTATGTATATCCAGTCAAAAGAGATTTTCTTTTTATTCTGAACCATAAAATACAGTTTTGAGATAGAAACAATTTTTAACTGGTCTCATATTTAATGTTTAACTAAGCTATCTTTGGATAGCTTTTAAAAAGCCAACTGTTAAACCTACTAAATAAAGGAGAATGGCATCTTCACATTTGTTGTTATCCTGGGTGCAAGTACACAATTTCAATATTGTTCACAAGCTGGAAACCTGTGAAAACATGTTTTGCTATGAAAATTTGGCATCAGAGTTTGCTGACAGCTTATATATTCTAGGGCAAGCAGTGTACCTCTATTATGAACTCAGTTTGTATAATTCCTATGTTGAATTCCCAATCTCTACCTAATATCATGGCATTTGGAGATGAGTCCCTTGGGCAGTAATTTGGGATAGATGAAGCTACTAGGATAGGGCCCTCATACTAGAATTAATGACCTTAGAAAAATACATCTCTCTCTCTCTCTCTCTCTCTCTCTCTCTCTCTCTCTCTCTCTCTCTCTCTCTCTCTCTCTCTCTATCTCTCTCTCCCCCTCTCCTCTTTCCTCCCGCCCCCAGCCACAAATAAGTTATGTGAGCTCACAGTGAGATGGCTGTTGTCTGTACACCAGGAAGAGAGCTCTCACTAGAACCTGACCATACTGGCACCCTGATCTTGGATTTTCATCCCCCAGAACTCTGAGAAAATAAATTTCTGTTGTCTAAGCCACACAAATATGATATTTTATTATGGGAGCGCTAGTTAACTATTATAGCCTCTTAAGTAATGAGAGTCCCAGGAGGCCGAGGGAGAAAGGGAGGAATTTTCAGCCATAAACTTCTTTGTTGTGCATGCATACAAATCTTCTATGTATGGAGCTCCTGCACAATCATCTCTTATATTTCCTCATAAAGGCCTCCTTCCCTTTTCTCCTCATTTCATGACTTTTGGCCAGTGATCACCATGAACAATAGCAAGAAATAGTTTTGTGTTTTTTTTTCACTTTTAATATTGCTATCTGTGACCCTAAGACATAAGGTTCACTCACCTTAAATCAGGCAGCCATTGCTCATTGCCATTTCACTGAAGAAGCATGTGAGGCTTTTGAATGTTTAATGTGAGATTGGAAGTGAGGTGACAGGCTACAGAAGAGAAGTGAAAATTAAAATTTGTCAATTTATTATGCCAAATGATGGAAATGGAGGAAAGACACAATGCTCTTTAAGGATAAATTAGTAGGGAAGATATAAACAAAAGACTTGCAATTGTAACAGAACCCAAGTTACTAATAAGAGCTACAACCTGAGTAACAGCGGTTGGGTTGACTTGTCCCTTTTTATAGGAATGATTTGGTATATTCTTATACAGGTCATATAAACTCCCTGGGCCTCAGTTTCCTCATTGGTAAAATTAAAGTTTGAACAAGATGCATTCCAGGGTTGCTTTCAGATCTTTTAGTTAGAGGATGCTTTTATTATTGCTTTTAAATGTCAGGCAAAGCTTCTATTACAAAGATAATATAGGTCACCTTTTTTCTTTCTATCTTTTTTTTTTCATTTTTTTTTTAGTACCAGCTGAGTTGGCCTTCTTTACATCAGAATCCCTGCAAGACAGAATCTTCTACCTGAGTTCAAAGGGAGTTTACATCATGTACCCATTTAACTCAATGCAATCTACACAAATAATGCAATCTTGATATCCAATACAAGTTGATAGGCTGTCAATTAGTTCTCATGGCAATGTTCATAAATCATTTAGGAGAAATATATTTATTTTGTTGATCAAGTCAAAGTCTTAGATATGCCTTCCAAATAGTGATATGTATTTAATGTCCATCTATTTGTACAAGTCCATTAGTGAACAGTAAATATATAGTTCACTAAATAATTATGTGACACTTCATTTCCATTGGGTTAAATGTCCTTCATTTTTTTTAGTCATCCCTCATATGACATGGTTTGTAGATTCCTGAGGCCTATGTAAAAATTGCTGTAAAAATGCTCTGTTTTTGAAACCAACTTCTAATTAATTGGATGGTCTATGGTTGAATGCTTCTGCCAAGATCCCAGAAACACTACAGTCAATAGAAAGGCTAGGAGATTCTTTCATGGTGTCAATCCAGGGTGTGCTGTCATCAGTTACAGTGTAGGAGACCATCATCTGCTAACAAAACCATGGCAAAGTTTGGGGAATTATAAAGCAAGCAGCTCTTGAGTTTATTAAACAAAGAAAATAAGTGGACTCATTATAATTGAATATATGATACACTAAAACTCTGGAGAAATGACATCCTTTGCAGTTAAAATAAGGATAATTAGGGGGAAAATGTCTTTCTAATTTGTACTTTAAAAAGCTGTCAGAGATGCAATGCCTTAAATTTCCAAGGCAAAAATAAATACAAACATGAGCCCATTACATGCCCTTTCTTGACAGAAAGGGGAGAAGGCTTGTGGTTTCTGAGATATCAAAGACTTCCTAGCAAATATCCCAGCAAAAGGCAAATTCCAAAATGATTAATGAAGGACCTTACCATTCTTCTTCTCAGGATCTTTATAATGGTAGAAGCACTCCTGACAAGAAACTTAATCTCTTTTAGGAGCATTAAACCCATTTTATAGTGATTTTTTTTTTCATTTTATGAAGCATGCCTCATTTCACACACACATTTTTATTTTATTTTTTAAAGTTCTGCATTACAGCAACACAGGCTTTCCCTTTAGGCATTTTTTAAACTCTGTCATTTTAAAAATTCAGAAGTACTCTGTGATTCTCCACTGCCTGTGGGATACCCCGCTTCTCATCCTAACCTTAAGGTGCCGCACACTCTTCAATTATGGCAGCGCCAGTTAATTCACCCTATGCTTTCCCTTTCCACATCCCAAGGTGACTTGGGGCCTTATCCCATTTCAGCATCAGTTCAATGTCCAAACTGACATCATCTAAAGCATCTAAAGAAGGTGCCAATGATCAACCCATCAAATGAGCTTATGAGCAATATTCCTCTCCATCTCTGTACTTTTGAAACTAATGAAACAAATTAACTGCCCCAGTATTCCCAACATACAATCATAGTGCAGGCACCTGGTAATAATTATAGGTGCCACTGTTAATTTTTGTTAAGGTGAGAAATGGGAGATAAAAGAGAGATACAGTCTCTTGTAATTTTGAAAGCCACCTGGGCATAGTCCAGTCAGAGTCCCTTGATTGGTCTGCAAGGAGCTAGAAATGATCCTCCAAGGCTCAGACCTGCTTTCTGGGTCCTTGCTACCCCCTGGGCTTTTGGTTCTGCCCCCTGAGTCATTCTACCTTTTCCATGAAAAGTAGCAAATATTTTTATCAGCCTACCAATAAAGTTTGGGAGTTCAGGAGCTTCTTTCAATTTCACATCCTTCTGTTTCATGCTATTCAAGCTTAGAGTATTTCTGCAGCCATGACGCTGGGCCTTTGCTTCACTCTTGATAAGAATAATTATGTTGAAAATATTGGGGGTGGTGGGAGGACATTCTGAATCCATATATTTCTCTCAGGGATTTTGATATTTGATGTTTTCAAACATTAGAAAAAATTGGCAAAGTTCCTTTTTTTTGTGACCATTAGTAGCACTAAACAACTTAAAAATACACAATATACAGAAATTATAAGGTTTCTGAAACAGTGGTCCACAGGTAACCTGCAGATAGTCTGAGGATGTATAAACTGCACACTTTTTCATATATATATAACTTAATATTACAGTGGAACATTTTATCACACATACTTTACCTCACAGAGACTTCTAGATAGGTATGATTATCTCTAGGTTCCCAATAAGGAAACTGAGACAGGGAGGTAAACCACTGGAATAGAATTAAAATGTAAGTTGAGTTGGCTTGCCACACAGTTCTCCTGACATCAAATTCAATGCTTGTGTCACTACATCAGCTTTGCTCTCTATAAAATATCTCTATCTTAGGAAAGAGATCCTCCCCCCGCCACACACATAGCTTCCTATGCTGCATAAGCCAGAACGGCCAAATATTTGTTCTGTGATAGCAATTACTGAGATAGTATCTTATTAACAACTCTCAGCACACACACTGCGCTTTCATTTTCAGAGTGCCCAGTTTTGCCAAGGCACTTTAGTGATCCCTTTAAGATTCTATGTATAAAAGCCATGCCCTGGAGAGAGCGAGTTTAACACCCCCAAGCAATGGTGTAACATGAGGTCACCTAGAGCGGAGATGCTGCCTCTGTTCAAGCAGATGTAGATGACTTCAACAGCCTTTGATGAATGACTCATCCTCAACTCCACAGCGCCAAGCTCATCACATCCACAAAATTACTTTGTATAACAAACAGGAAATAGGGACATTTGCCTATCCGAGGTAGGAAACATTTTGCTGGCCAGCAAATAAGTTGTTGATAAAGACTTATCTTCTACTTATTTACTGGGATGACTAAAATCTGGGGTATTTTTTTATTTTATTTCCTCAAGCAAATACATGAAGATAACAAACATGGCCACTGTTCACAGATACTGATATTGAACACTCACTGTGTATCACAAAGTAGAGCTTTAGAACTACTGCCTTTTTCACTCATCACAGTAATCTTATTGTTTTCATAACAGAAAACAAAAAGACTAGAGAAGTGAGGTAGCTACCTCACTTGGATACCTTGGCTGGTAAGCCCTTGCTTATCTGAATCTAGAACCTACTAACTTAACTCGTTTACTACAGTTTATTCCTCAATGTATTGAAAATCGATTTTATCCTATCTAATAAAGAGGGAATACGCTAATTGACTGCCCACAAGATAGTGGTGCCCAGTCCCCTCAGCCCCACCCCATCTAGCCTCAGTCCCCCAGTCCCCTGAGCCCTGCAGGGGAGGGCAGTTGGAGATGATTATGCTGGCAGGGGAGCAGTTAGGCGTCAATCAGGCTGACAAGCAGAGAGGTTAAGGGCAATCAGGCAGGCAGGCAGGTGAGTGGTTTGGAGCCAGCAATCCTGGATTGTGAGAGGGATGTCTGACTATCTGTTTAGGCCTGATCTATGGTATCGGGCCTAAACAGACAGTTGGACATCCCCCAAGGGGTCCCAGATTGGAGAGGGTGCAGGCTGGACTGAGGGACATCCTCCTGTGCACAAATTTCATACACCAGGCCTCTAGTAAGATATAAATGTATCATAACTTAAAACTAGTAAAGAGAAAAGACCATGAAAATATCTATTTTTTTCCCCTTTGAGTGAGGGTTTTGCTAGTAATATAGTACTTTAAAGAGGTCCTTCGCACTCCTATGCTCTAAAAATTGGGAAGTGGGGCTGGGGAGGGACTATCATTCATTCTTCTGCTCATTTTTTTTAATTCCTTAAAATCAGAGTAATTTTAAAGTTGATTAACTGGTAATGCAGACTAACACAATAGGGTGGCCTGTAATTGCCTTGCATATCTATCAGGCCAGTTGGTCAGTAGGTTTTAATATGGTAGAAAAATAAGGGACTTTATAAGTTAAAGACGAAGAAGAGAGACCCAGATCCAAAGAGAAAGCACAATTCTGAGAGTGTGTGCTGCTAAATTCAGGAAAAAAGGAGCATAGGACAACTGAGTCCTGCATAGCTGAATTTAACTCTGAGCTGTACAAAATTAAAAGGAAATACAATCAATGTAGTCCAGACAACAAAGGCAGTAGCAGCAAAAGTATTTTTTTTGGAAGTTTTCCAAATCTGTATTAGTAGGCAGAGCCATATCTTCAGAGGGAATTAGTTATAATCTAGGAGCTACAGTCCCCGAATGGCGCTGATTCAAACATGCAGAATAACTTTGCAGCCCTCCTGGGCAACATGATTTATTCTTCCATAGTTCTGTTCTCTGAAGTTATATAAAACTGTCCTAAAACTTGATATCCTAATTATAAAAAAAATTTCAGTCCACAATAACCACTTTATCTCTTATTCTCAGATAATAATTCTATAGTTATGTTAACTGATATTCTTTTTTTCAGATAAGAAATTGAAGTAGTTTATATTCTAACCATTAGAAATTCAAAAATGATTGAGCAAACTGTAGGATAAAATTTCTTAAAATAAATGTAGATAAAATATTATATATTGTCACTCTATCATTACTATTGGGGATTTTACTTGCAATTATAGCATTACCTAAGAATATCAATGTATCAGCTATTGCCAACTATCCCATAATTTAGATTAAAAACCAAACTTTTATTTATTCGTAGTTTTGGGGTTTGCTGGGTGATTTTTCTGATTGGGTTCATTCATCCAACCACAGTCAGCTGGTGAATGTGCTGGTGTGTCAATGTGGGAGGGGTCTAAAGAGGTTGTGATACCAGATATAATTCATTGGACAACAATCTACAACAATCAATAACTCCCATTCTCTTTGATTTCGTATGAGGTGTTTAAACCTAGCCTTTCTACCTCAGGCTCCAGAGAAAGACATACTTAAGAACTGACCAGTGTCCAAATAGAGAAGATAAAAGTCCCATGATTGTGGCAAAAGTTACTTCATTTGTCAAGGTTCCACCTGATTACTGTTGCCTTCACTTTATCCCTCGTGCCCTTACCCAATGCCCCTCCCACTGACTTATCACTTGCTATACACATCCTTCTCCTTGTCTCCCCTTTTAGCACTTGTGTGAATTAGTGATCAACCAGAAAAGCAGAACCAGTAGGAGATATATATTACAATATTGATTGTAAGACTCATGTTGATTGTAGGAGCTGGTTAGGAAAGTCCAAAATTTATAGGACAGGTCATGAGTAAGGGCAAGTGGGAATCTGGGACAGGAGCCAAAGCTGCTGTCAACAGGTAGATTCTTCCAATTAGGGAAACCTCAGCTCTCCTTGAATCAATGTCTGCCCTGTCCTGCCCCCGCCCCAGATTATCTAGGTCAATTTTCCTTTCATCAAGTCAATGGATTTAGGACTCTAGAAACATCTGCAAAATAACTTCACGGCAACATTTAGATTGGTGTTTAATTGAATAATTGGGAACTATAATCTAACCAAGTGAACACATTCAAAGACCAGCACAACTCATTTCAATACTTGTTTTACAATAGCAAACTAATACAATTTGAACCCTTATGCCTTATCTACCTGACTATTCTCAATTACCTTTTTTCTTTTGAAAACTGCTGTTGTTTTGTACAAGTTTCTAATCTAGCTGCCTAATTCTGAGTCACAATATCTAGCTAATTTCACATTCCAGTTATACGTTTTCTTCTTCGATTTAGGAATAGAAGCTGGCCATAGAGGCTTCTAATTTGTAGGTTACTTCATTTTCTTTCTTTTTTGCCTTTTTCAGTTTTCCAACAATGTAAGTGATCACAAATGTATAACTGATTTCCTCCATAAAACACCTCAGATTTTATTCCTGATTGCTGTTTTCCAACAGGTCCCAGAAGAGGGTGGTATGTAAAGCATAGTATAACATCTAGCTCATTATAGCAATTCAATACATATTAATTATTTTTTACAAATGAGATTGCAAAAAATATTTTTTTTGGTATGCTGCAGAATTTTAGTAATAAGTTTATGTGTGCCATGCAATTAAAAAAAAAAGGTTTCAAATCACTGACTTAGACAACTGGGTCAAGGAGAAGTAGACTATTTATTCTATTTAATAAAGAGGGAATATGCTAATTGACTGTCACATCCTCACAAAGATGGCTGCATACATAGCCAATAAGGAAGGAATATGCTAATTGACTGCCACACTCTCAAAGATGGCAGCGCTCAAGGCCATAAGATGGTAGCGCCCAGTCCCCTCAGCCTTACTGGGGTGGCAGGTGTGTGGCACAGCCGGGCCTGCCCCCTAACCAGTCCAGAAGCTCCACACACCCGCCTCTGGAGTCCCCTGGTTCCCTCAGCCCCCCAGCCACCCAGGGCCAGCCCGAGGTCTGCCTGAGGCTCAGGTAACCAGGGCCAGCTGAGGCTTGTGCTGCCAGCAATGGCAGCAGCAGAGGTATGATAGGGGCATTGGCTTCCCCTAATTGCCAGGTCACCTCCCACCCCTGAGGGCTCCCAGACTGTGAGAGGGAGCAGGCTGGGCTGAGGGACCCCCTTTCCGGTGCACGAATTTTCATGTACCGGGCCTCTAGAATACTTAAAATACACAGAAGGTATAGAACTCCTGGTATTTCATTTGGTCTCCCTCTTTTTGCCTCATTGTCTAGGTGAGATGGAACTCCCAAGAAGAGATCACTACAGTAGTACTTATCCCAATATCTGAGTTATTTATTAAGATATAAATTTTGGCATTAGAGTAACAAAGGGCCCCAGAAAAGTAAAAAAGGAAAAATATAATAATGTTTGAAATATAAGTATATTTTTTGTAAACTATTTAGATAGAATATATGAGTTAGACTTGTAATATATTGTATAAAATGTTAACAGTTATCTGAGTGAAAATAATTATGTATGAATTTGTTTTATTTTTCATTCTTCCTTTAGACTTTACACTTTAATAGATGTGAACTTATTACCTTTAAAAAAAAAAGTTGAATCTGATTTTAGTGTCATAGAGTCTCAAAGTCACACATTTGTTGTTAGTTCCCCAAGTATCAAAGAGATCCTGTTCTAAACCATAAATTAAATCACCAATACTTATTGTAGATTTACTGTGAGCCCCAAACTCTGCCAAGTGCTCAGGATCAGTCAGATCTTCATTTAAAAAAATCTGATTTAAAAAGGAATAAAGCCGAAACCAGTTTGGCTCAGTGGTAGAGCGTCGGTCTGCAGACTGAAAGGTTCCAGGTTCAATTCCGGTCAAGGGCATGTACATTGGTTGTGGGCACATTCGAGGTAGGGGGTGTGCAAGAGGCAGCAGGTCGATGTTTCTCTCTCATTGACATTTCTAGCTCTCTATCTCTCTGCCTTCCTCTCTGTAAAATATCAATAAAATATATTTTTAAAAAATAAAAAGGAATAAAAATTGTGGACATATTTCTCTTTAAAATGTTCGTCTGCAAGTTAATAAATTTTGCATAAAATTTAGGGATGTTAAAAATTCATGAAATCCAAGTAGCATCATTGATTCGTAGGCTCCTGTATGCCCCAATTGGGGACCTGCATGATCCTCCCTGGGGACTGAGCCACAACCTGGGCATGTGCCCTGACCAAGAATCTGACCTGTGACCTCTTGGTTCCTGGGTTGATACTCAACTTCTGAGCACACTGGTTGGGTTGTAGACCAATTATTATCAATATTCCCACAATAGCTTTGTGAAAATTTACAACTAGTTTTTAAAATATTTGGAGAATTAAATGGTCAAAAATAACCTGAAGAATATTTTTTTCACAATAACAAAAATTATTACAAACTATAATTATTTTAATAGTATAGCACTGACTGAAAAATAGAATTCTAGACAAATGAAATAGATTAAAACATCCATCAATGACCATATCTGTATATGAAAATTTAATTTAATTTATGACATAGTTGTCAGTGTAGATCAATGAAAATAAGTAGTTTGAGAAGATTGTTTATTCAATGGAGAAAAAAAAATGTTAAGTTAGCTCTCTACATCATTCAAAGAAGCAATTCCAGATAGAATAAAGATTGAGATGGGAATGGAAACCTCTATAATTATTATAGGATGTTTTATGACATTGGGACAGGGAAGAGCTTATTAAATAAAAAATAAAAAAACAGAAAATGCAAATAATAAAACAAAAGTTTGATAAAATTTATTATTACATTAAAATGAACATCTGATCATCACAAGATACAAGATATAAAAATATAGCTTAAGAACTGAGAAAATTCTCACAACATATATATACAACAAAGAATTATTATCCTACTAATAAATTAATGAGAGAAAAATCCAATTAAAATGGAATAAAAGCACCAGAAGACATTTCATAAAAGAGGTACATGAATGACCTTTAAATACATGAAAAAAATACTCAAACTCATTAGCAGCCCCAGAAGTACACTTTGATGTCTGCATTACACATCACTTTACAACACTATGTGTTGGCAAGAATGTGGAGCTATGAGAATGTTCACCCACTTCTCAGAAAATAAGAATTGTCAAGAACACTCTGGAAGAGTTTGTCAGTTTCTGGTATGTTGAATACAATCCCACTCCTAGGTATAAATACCAGGGGAAATTCTGCAACTGTAGAAGATGATCACTCACAGGGCAGCAATATTTATAAAAGAAAATAAATATTAATATTTAAAATGCTAATCAATAGTAGAATGGAATAATAATTGTTCTATATTCAAAGAGAAGAGTTATTTTCAGCTATGAAAGTAAATTCACTACAGCTATGAACTGGACTCATCTCATACCCAAAACACAATGTTGTGGGGAGGAAAATCAGAGCCACATACAGTATGATTCCATCATTAAAAGATTTAAAAATAAGTAATACTAATTATTAATTCTTTAGAGCCACCGGTGTAAGCATAAACAACTACAAAGCAAATCAAGGGGCTGATTAGCACAAACATAAGAATGATGGTTGCCTCTTGAGGTGAATGAGGCTGGTGAGACTGAAAAGGGACACATGAAACTTTTAAAATACTAGTCTTGCTAGCTGTTAACTGGGGTAGTGGGTCTTCTAGCTATCCCTTTAATAGTCTTTAAATTTGACAATATATTTTAAAACTCTCCAAGCCTACGATATATTTAGCAGTAATTTAAAGAAAAATAAAGGTCATTTTATTTATTTATCCTTGTAAAATAAAGACTTTGCGATTTCTAAATTGTTTCAGCACACACTTTTACGTAAAATACTGTTATGATTCCACTCTACACAACTCTCCAGCTTTATTTGACTCATTTTCAGGCCAAAATTTTCCAGGTTTTCTCAAAAAATCTACATCCACTTACAAAGCTGCATTCTTTGATTATCTAAGAAACTCACAACCTGATAGAGGAAGACTCAAATGAAAGTAATTTTATTGGCATGTAAATTATCCTCAGTTTTGCTCCTCTCACTACACAGTCCAAGAAGTGTGAATTAGTGGATCAGATGCTCTGTCATGTATGGACAGGCAGCATCTCAATTAATTCTCTCGAGCTTATAATGTATCTATTATCACTCCTATTTTGCAGAAAAAAAGAAAAACAAAAACAGTCTCAGGAATGATCAAGTAATTTATGTCTGACTACCCAGCTAGTAAAGGGCTGGAAGAGAAGATGCCCTTGGTTCTGAAGCCAAGGTTGTCCCCATTACACATGGCCACCTCACAGCAAGACTGGAATTACCAGGGGCCAGAGACATCAAGCACAGTGCCTTTGATGGAAGGAGAGCTTAGTAAATATTTGATGAATAAACAAATAAATGTGTTTCCTGGAAATATGGCCCTTACCTAAACATTGGTTTTTACTTTATCTTCAATCTGTGATCCTTTTTCTACATCCAGTTATGTGTCTGTACAACCCTGGACCACAAAGTTCACTTAATAATTGGAAATAATTTTCTCATATATGGGACATTTTAATAAACATTCTAAATAGCCAAACTTATCAGAGTCCAATTTATTAACTCTTTTTCCCCATTTTTTATGATACTGTATTGTGTCTAAGTTACTACCATTGAAAAGCTCTGCTATGAAAATTTCATAGAATAAAAGTTTTAAGTTTTAAAAGTGAATTAGGCCTCTGTGTTACAAATTCTGTAATTTCAAAATGCTGTAAAGTTGTATAATAACATATTATGGCACACAGAGGAAACTTACTTTTTCACATAAGGTTTTCTCAAACTCAGACTTCCTCTTCCTTTCCGTGGAAGTAGTTATGCATGTTAAATAATCACTGTGCTTTGACAGCTTCTTAATTTATAAGCAACATTAATTTGATAAGCAAGCATGTGTGCAATTTCCCAAGACCACTATCTACGACCTTGGGAATGTTTTGCTAATAGAATCACAAGGTTTTTATTGTAGAATTAGTAAACTGGAGAAAAAACATTTATTTGCATTTCATACATGTAGTATTTTTAAAATACATTTATAAAAATAACAGAAAGTACTTAGATTTTGTGTGAAAATAATTTCTAGTGATATGAGGAAATTGGTATTGAGAAGCAGACTGCTCAAGGACTTGCTGATTGTTCTCATGTATCATAAAACAGCTACAGATTCTGTGTCTTCTGCCCTAAATTGTGAAGAAAGATAGACTTTCTATCTTCTGGATAATTTATACTTAATATTAATGAAATAATAATTCTGAAAAATTTTACAAATCCATCCTTTCTTCCTTATCCTTCCTTCCTTCCTTCCTTCCTTCCTTCCTTCCTTCCTTCCTTCCTTCCTTCCTTCCTTCCTTCCTTCCTTCCTTCCTTTCTTCCTTCTTTCCTTCCTTCCTTCCTTCCTTTTCTTCCTTCCTTTTCTTCCTTCCCTCCCATCCTCCCTACATTATTTTTCTTCTCTCTCTCTATTCTTTCATTAACCCTTCTTGCCTTTCTTCATTTACAGTTATTTTTCTCTTTCCTTCCATGCTGTTCTAAAAGAAAGACAACAAAAGAAGAATTTTAAAAATTCTATTATTAAATAACCTTTGGATTTTGAATAGTAAAGTAACTTTAATAAAAATTTAGTCATGACAATAAACTGTTGTCCTAATATGCCACAAAACTTGTAATTTGCAATAACATACTCTCAAATACTGTAGTTAAAGTTCATAAAGTATATGGTATGTGGTATTTAGCTAATTTATGTAGCAGAATCCCTCTAGGATAGGAAGTAGCACAGACATCTCTTGCAGGCCCTAGTCTCACCTGGCTGTATAATGTTGGGCAGCTGATTCAGGTTCCTCCTACACAAAATGAAGTGTTTATTAAAGGAAAATCAAGTAAGATTGCTTATGGCAAAGCAAGTTAAAATGGAAAAGCTTCATATCACTGTAAGGCATTATTATTTGAGAGCAAGAGAAGGTTTCTTCTCTACATTTTAATGTTTGGAATTACAACGGCTGCACTATTTCCTGGATTTTCTGTAATTCTATTTGGCTACTTGGAGAAGAGGAGTAATTTGAGAATAGAAATCTTTCAAACTGACCTTTTGATAACAAGTTCATAACAAGTTTGGATGTTGAGGAGGTCTAATATGAGCATATCATTTTACCTAAGGCAAACTAGCAGCCTGCTTTGCCTTACAGCAGTTATCCTATCAGTATTCAATTTGTCAGTTACATTGCAATTGGAAATATTTTAAATTGATTTTATATCAAATTCAAATACATAATGCAGAGTACATAAATATTTATCCAAACTATGAAATGGACCAAATTCTTAGAATGACAGTAAATACCCTGTTTCCTCGAGTGTCTTATATAAATTTTTTCTCCCAAAGTTGCGCTAGGTCTTATTTTCAGGGGATGTCTTATCTTTCCATGCGCTAGGTCTTATTTTCGGAGGATGTCTTATTTTCAGGGAAATACGGTATATATGCATATATTTTAAAAGAATAAAACTATTCTGATTCCTTTTTTAATGTGTTTCAATAATCCCTTCTCATTTCACTTGGTTTGTTGGTCTGCCCTTAGAGATGATTATACATGTTTTCAGTCTTTGGCCTGCCCTCTGCAGTCTAGGAGTCACGAAGATAAAAATCTGCCTATTGCCCTGGCTGGTTTGGCTGAGTGGATAGAGGATCGGCCTGCAGACTGAAGGGTCCTGGGTTCGATTTCAGTCAAGGACACATGCCTGGGTTGCGAGCTTGAACCCCAGTGTGGGGCATGCAGGAGGCAGCTGATCTATGGTTCTCTCATCATTGATGGTTCTATCTCTCCCTTTCTCTTCCACTCTGAAATCAATTAAAAAAATTCTTTAAAAAGAAATCTGCCTATCTGCCTTGGTTCTGTTTTTATCCTGCTCAGTGCAGAGGAAGTGAAGAATCTGGGCCTCAAGGACATAGGCTCAAGGACACCAGCATCTTCACTTTGCAAAACTGAAACAGATTAAAGGAAAAAGAAACAGGTCAGAGAGAAGGGCTCAAAAAGGGTTATGCAGATAGTGAAGGCTTTTTGAATATGTCAAAATTCATTAATTACTTGTAGACTATAATACAATATTCCATGATTGTGCTTGTATTGATTAAACATGTTGAAATCTCATTTTATCCCCTATTTACTGATGAACTTTTGTGGAGAATCTTGAGTTTCAGTTTGTTACTTATTCCTATGAATTAGTTAAATACCATATACTTTCTGAACTTTAACTTAACCTATAAAATTATAATAGCAGTAACTATAGAATTCTGAGGTTCCCCTTATCTATAAACACACACATTGAAGAGGCTTAGATGAATAAATTATTATTATTTAATAATATAATAATATAATAATATGTAATCTAAAATGTTTTATAATATATGATATGTTATAAATGTAGGATAATATAATTTAATGAATAATAATTCATTCATATCCACAAGCTTTATTTATCTCAGTGGGAACCATCAAAGACAGCATGCTAATTTACATGAATGACCATGTAGCTTTTTAAATTCTTTATAACTTCAACAAAGTAGGTGCTGCTTAATTTATTTATAAAACAAAACAGTTACAAAAGCCATGACCTTTCCAGAATCAGAGGAGTCACAAATCAAGATTACTACATTGCTAAGTCATTTTAAAGAGATCTTTTGGGGTTAGGCCTGCCCTTCCTGCCTTTGTATGCTCAGAGCCCACTTTATCTCCACGTGCCCATAAAAGAGTTTTCAGTCATGGTGAGTACTATGACTCCCTCATGGGTTGCTTAATCAGAAACATTTCCTTTGCTTTAGTCAAATTCATCAGTTGGAGGTTATGAGTGGGGAACTAAACAGGCAATTAATGACTAATCAGAATACATTCTTATACCCCATATTCACGGCTTTAGAAATTGCCACTGGTCTCCATATCCTGGAGAAAATAGAAAAAAGACTGAGAGTGCTCTCTGATAACATTGGTATTAAAAATGAAAAATCAGCCGAAACCGGTTTGGCTCAGTGGTAGAGCGTCGGTCTGAGGACTGAGGGGTCCCAGGTTCGATTCCGGCCAGGGGCATGTACCTGGGCTGCGGGCACACCCCCGGTAGGGGGTGTGCAGGAGGCAGCTGGTCGATGTTTCTCTCTCATTGACGTTTCTAGATTTCTATATCTCTCCCTTTCTCTCTGTAAAAAAATCAATAAAATATATTTTTTAAAAAAGAATGAAAAATCATGGTCATAGAAGGACACTTCGTAATTGCAGTATTTCATTTGTAGTATTATAAAATTTTATTTTGGTAGTAGGTGTGATTCATGTGTTAATTTCTTTGAATCAACAATATTTAATTCATTCAACAGTGTTTAATCTGCTTGCCTGATATTTCCCAGGCTAAGGAATTTGTCCTTGGCCTCACAGTCACAAGGTCAGAAGAAAGAGCCACCACATCAAAGGAGAGATGGGTGGCTCATTCTTATCCTGGAGTACACCCTTCTTTATCCACTCAAGGTCCTAAGATAGAAAAGGAAGAGCAATAGCCTACATCAAAGGTAGCTAGCATCTTATCTGGTTTGCAATCTCCAGCTCTGATAGTGGCCTCAAATTTAAGTAATGCCTTCATTAATGCAGAAGTATTACCTTGTTCTAGCTCCAGATTCATTCTTGGATTACAATAAGTAAGAGAAGGGAAGAAAAGAGGCCTGATCTCATAGCAAGAATTATCCCCAAAACTTCTAGGAGAAATCTCTATCTATACTTATTCTTTAACTGATCTAGTTAATCTGTGGTTTTAAATCTCACATATAAACTGATGAAATTAACATTTATAATTCTAGCCTATCAAATGTCCCTTAAATTCCTGAATTGTGTATCTAACTTTCTATATTTCCACTTGGATGCTTAATAGCATGCCTTGAAAAGAACTTCTGTTCTCCCAAATTTTTCTTTTCAAAGAAACTACGTTTTATGCTTAAAATTTGGGAATACCCTTTTTAATCCATTCAAGCCAACTTCTTTCATACTTATCAGACAGATCTTTCTCAAATATCTGATGATATCCAAATTTATTAGATGGCATGACTTACTTTATGATTTACTTAATTTCTATTTTAACAAATGTACTGTTTTGCACATGACCAATAACCTAGCCATAAAAAAGAATATCCATTTCCCAGAAGGTGGTCTTCTCTTTCCATTTGCTAAAACTTATGCTAGGAATTATCATCTCTGCACCCATTTCCCGATGGATTCCCATCCCTTTAGGCCTCACCTCAAGCCTCACGTTTTCTCGGAATTGACCCTGACCTCCAAGAGCTGCCTCGCTTTGTTGCCATGGCATCTTCTGCCAACAGGTATTTGAGTCGTTTTCTCTTGGACTCTAACAATATGAAACATTGTGGCACTTCGTCGTTCTCCTGTCCTTATTAGACTATGAAGACTTTGAGATCAGGATTTTTTTGTTTTGTTTATTTTATGTTATTGTTCGCCTTGCCTATCTTTAAATCAATAAGAGCCTAGCACAGTCTGTCAAAAGATGGTGCTTAACTAATTTATGAAACTACCACATAAAAAGCATGTTTTTTTCCATTGAAGGTAAGTCGATTAAGAACGATTTAACATGATTGTGTTAAGTGTTCTATTAGGTGTTGGGTCATTATATTCCTCTGTCAACACTATCATCACCCTAAAGTTTGACACACAAATCTGCAACCTATAGCACTTTAGTAGCCTTTATTGCACTGGAAAAGCTGAAGCAATTTGTATGAAAACTGCATTTAAAGAGTGAAGTATTAAAACTCTGGTATAGTTTCAGGTATGATACCTTTATGTGTGAAGTGAGGTTTGATACTGTTTTGTAATAGGATATTTGAAGTTGGATTTGCTGTGGTGTTACAAGGGGCATCTCTCCCGGTTGAGAGGCTGTTTAATCATCTATAGCTAAAGAAGAAAGCTCCAGGGTGGAAAGAGAGGGAGAAGCTCTGCCTCCAGTTATATAGAGATCATGAACCCTGGGCAGAACTAAAGGTGAGAGATCTAAATCTGGAAGAGGTTCACATGCTAAGAAAAATATTTTAAAATATTAATGAGAGAAAGGCAAAAGCAATCTCGAAAAAGAGACATACGGCTGCAAGTCAGCGGACCTTGACTCTGCACTTTGCTTATTGGGAGACCTTATGTAAATTCTCCGTTTGTCCTAAAGGCTACAGACAGATGCCTGCCTTCACTTTCTCCCCCATAATGAGCAAAGAATAAGATGAGAAAAGCACTGAGGAAATAGTTTTAAGAAAGAAATACCTTCTTTATTTTATTTTATTTTATTTTATATTTTATTATTTTATTAATAAATTATTATCTGTGTACATATTTTAGCATTGCCCCCCCATACATATCCTCCCTCCCCAGAGTTTTGTGTCCATTGGTTGTACTTATATGCATGTATACAAGTCCTTCAGTTGATCTCTTATCTCCCCCAGATCTCCCTACCCTCCCTGCTGTAATTTGACAGTCATCTTGGTGCTTTACTGTCTCTATATCTATCTTTTGGTTCATCAGTTTATAATGTTCTTTATTATCCATAATTGAGTGAGGTCATGTGGTATTTCTCTTTCATTAACTGGCTGAACAAGACAGGGATGCCCACTATCGCCACTCCTGTTTGACATAGTACTAGAAGTACTAGCCATTGCAATTAGACAAGAAGAGGAAATAAAAGGCATCCAAATTGGAAAAGAAGAAGTAAAGTTATCTTTATTTGCAGATGACATGATATTGTACATAAAAACCCCAAAAGACTCCATTAAAAAACTAATTGACTTAATAAATGAATTTGGCAATGTAGCAGGATACAAAATTATTGCCAAGAAATCTATGGCATTTCTATACACCAACAGTGAACTTACAGAAACAGAGACTAAAAAAGCAATTCCATTTACCATCGCACCAAAAAAATTAAGATACTTAGGAATAAACTTAACTAAAGAAGTAAAGGACCTATATGTGGAAAACGACACTGAAAAAAGAGATAGAGGAAGATGTAAACAGATGGAAGAACATACCATGTTCATGAATTGGTAGAATCAACATCATCAAAATGTCCATACTTCCTAAAGTAATCTATAGGTTCAATGCACTCCCCATTAAAATACCAATGGCATATTTCACTGACCTAGAAAGAACTCTCCAAAAGTTCATTTGGAACAATAAAAGACCCCGAATAGCCATAGCAATCTTGAATAAGAAGAGTAAAGTAGGAGGGATCTCAATACCAGATTTCAAGCTGTATTACAAAGCCATTGTTCTCAAAACAGCCTGGAACTGGCACAAGAACAGACATATAGATCAATGTCCAACTTCTGGTTTAGGCCCAATCCTGCAAGTCCTAAACCAGAAGTTGGACATCCCTCTTGAAATCCGGGACTGCTGGCTCCTAACTGGTCACCTGCTTGCCTGCCTGATTGACCCTACCCATTCTGTCTGCCTGCCTGATCATCCCTAACCCCTCTGCCTGCTGGTATGATTGCCCCTAACTGCTCTCCCCTGTGGGCCTAATTACCCCTAACTGCCTCAGCCTTGCCCCACCACCGTAGCTATTGTCTGGAAAGAGGACCAGATGATGAGAAGATGTATGGTCAACCAGTCTAATGAACATATTACCCTTTATTAGTATAAATAGCATTAATGATAGTAATAAGAAAAATATATATAAAACACCAATACTTAATCAAACAAGATGACTGGTGATGTTATTCAGGTTTAGGGACAGTCTGCCAATGGATACTAGTTTTGAAGGATCAAGTTGCTTGCTCATTGTCTTTACCCATTTACATTCTTCCATTTCTTCAAACTCAGATAGATTAATTTAAATAATTTTAGCATTACTGGGCATTTCAGAAATCATTAATCTAATTGCTCCTCTATTTCATAGCAAGGGAAGCATATAAAGCCCAGAAAGATTGCATAATTTGCTCAACATCATCCTGCCAAGGAGTAGTAGCACCACCAGACTGTACATTTGTCAACGACCAGTTCGTTACCATTCTGCCCCATCTACCTCCATCATGAAGACTTACCACTCAAGTTCACACAGCAGAAGATTCAAGTAAGAATTAAATCACCCCTTCAAACACACAGACACACACAGACACACACAGACACACACACACACACACACACACACACACACACAATTAAATCCCATCTCTCACTGACTATTTGACTTAGGCAAATCACTTATTTTCTCTGTGCATTGATTTTTCATCTGTTATACAAGAATAATAAGTGGAAACATAATTAAATAAATATTTATAGACTGCCTGATTTTGCTTGGTTCTGAAGATACAGATTTGATTGAAACACAGACCATACTCCTAAAGACCTCACAACTTTCTAGTACAATACTTATTACATTGCATTCTGTGGTGTTCTGGTCCTGCAGAAAGTTAATGATGTTTGGATGGAAAAGTATGAGAAATAATTGATTTTATGTCATCTTTCAGAGATTTGTCGTGTACATTAGCATATTGAAGGCTTTTAAAAATTCTGCTTTAAATCATTTTAGTATTAACAAAGATCCAAGTTAAAATTTATGAAAGTGCCTTTTAAAGAGTAAAATAGAAGACAGATATAACATTCATCATACTCTTCTAAATTCTTATTAGATTTTGTCCTATTTGTTTTTTTATTTCACTAATTTTTTTCCTATCCTTAGTCATGGTCTTCTAAGTAGTTAGCCATTTATGGGCTCCAGAGGTAAATTCAGATTCAGCTAACACTGTTTTCCAGGCACTGAGCTAAGCACATTCCCAATGCTTTCCAGTTCAGCACATGGTTATCAATGTAAAGTATTGGCTGGTGCTACAGGGATGAAGTTGCCCTGCAGGGTCCTCTGGTTACCCAGGAGCCGGAGGCCAGTATTCCTGGTATCCTGGATAAATCAGAGACGCTGTCTTCAACACCTCAGGATTATTCTGCTTCTCTTCAGCTCTTAGGAAAGTTGGTCATTGGTTGATAAAATATATAATATTTTGTTTTGAAAGTCATAGGAAGATAAGAAACTGCTTCAGAATGTTTAGTAAAAACAACTTCGGACATTTACCAGCAGCTCCAGATTCTGCATTACATGGGAGATTACATATATAGATTTATTCCTCTTCATGATCCTATCAAGCAGACTGCTATTGATGATTTTGCACACTTTTAGGTGACTATTTAGATGGGGGAGGGAGGGGTAAAGTTAATGTGGTAAGTTAGGTTTATTGATATTTAAATGTTAATCCCAAAATGCATAAATGTGATAAAGTCAACTTGTTCATTATATATTTCTATTTATTTTTGGATTTATATAGCAAAATGTGTCCAGGAAGTTGGGGCACTTTTTATTAAAAGTGTTTTACTGATATGCTGGCCTTATAAACAAATTGGTAAGTGTTCCCTAGACTATTTTCTAAAATAGATTGTAAAGATTGTTAGCTTTTCTTCCTTAAATATGTGATAAAATTCACAAGAATAGCTTACGGACCTAGAGTTAATTATTAATTAATTATTTTAATATATAACTGATATATTTTTTATTTCAACATCATGTGTCAGATTTTTTAATTGTGTGGTTCAAGGAATTTGCTCATTTCTTATAAGTTATTAAATACATTGGCTTTGTTTTGCTCATATTTCTTTAACTTTTTAGTATCAATAAGATTTATAAAGATATCCCATCTTTTATTCTTGATATTGGAAATTTATATTTTCTTCTCTATTGCCTTTATCAGTAAAGCTAGGGTGTACTGATTTATCAAAGTACCAACTATTTTACATTTGTTATTTTCCTTTATTACATCTTTTTTCCATCTCATTGATTCTTATTATTCATTTTATTTTTCATTTTTCCATTTACTTTGCCTTAAAATCCCCTTGCTAGTTTTAGCCTCTCATGCTGGAAAATTATAGTATCAAATACTAGTTTTACTGATATGTTGGCCTTATAAATTTATACTAATTTATATTAGCTCTTGCTAATATAAACTATTTGTCCTATAAATGCCCCTCTGTTTTAGCTATCTACAACAAATTTTGACATGTTGTATTTTCATTATTATTCAGTTTGATATATACTCTAATTTCCTTTGTCATTTCTTTATTGATCTCTGGCTCATATAGAAATAAATTGTTTATGTTCCAAACAACTGAAGATTTCCCAGGTATCCCCTATATAATTTTTATTGATTATTAATTTAATTTAATTATCTTATGGTCAAGAAAAGCTTCTCTACAAAAATCAATACTTTAAAATAAATGAGAGATATTATGGCAGAGAGAGAGAGAGAGAGAGAGAGAGAGAGAGAGAGAGAGAGAGAGAATGAGAGAATGAATCTATATATAAAACCCTAATATGCAAATAGACCTAACAGTAAAATAACCAAACAACCTGTTGCTATGACGTACACTGACCACCAGGGTTTATGTGTGAAACATGGTGGGTGGCAGGATGGTGGAGCAGGTGAATGGGGTTGCCAGACCAAGGTAGGGTACCTGTCGCTGTCATCAGGGAAAGCCTCTGGTGGTTTCTGAAAAGTTTTTGCTCCCTCGTGCTACGGTCCTGTCTGGCGCTTGCACCTGTTGCTGGTGATGGTCCTGCTCACACCTGCTTCTTGCACTGGAGCTGCCCCTTGCACTCACTGCTGGTGCACTGATCACTTCTCCACTTCCCCCTGCTTCTGAGGGGCCATAGGGGAAGCAGCTGCCACTTGTACCCGCTGATTACACTGGCCCCAATCGCTCTGTGCTGTCAGCAAGGCTGGCACTGTCAGCACATGGGAGTGGTGGCAGGGAGTGCAAGGCTGCAAACAGACAGGGACTGGGGCTTGTGGTGGAAAGGGCTGGGAGGGGGTGTGGAGGGATGGGCCGAGATCCTCCCCTGTACCCAGAGTGGCCCACAGTTCCTTTCAAGGTGCACAAATTAGTGCACTGTGCCACTAGTATGTATAATATAAACACATTATATATGGTAATAATCCTTGTTTTGAGGTATATTTTATCTAATATTAATATAGCCATCTCTGTTCTAATTACATGATATATATTTTCTATCCATCTCTCTATTTGTGGCTTTATGTTTAAAGAGCATCTCTTGTGATAGCAAATAGCTATTAGGGGTGTCGAACTCAATCAGAGAAGGGGCCAAAATCTAAAATCCAGCCTAAATCGCGGGCCGAATGGTTTACTGAACAGTCATAAACTGTCATTGTGATGGAAACGCAGCGGAGTGCAGTGATGACAGCGTGGTGCGGGCCACATTGTAAGGCCTGGCGGGACGGATTTGGCCCGCGGGCCTTGTGTTTGACACATGTGAGCTAGGTTATTCAGTTTAATCCAGTTTGACAAACTCTGACTTTAAATTCAAATGTTTAACTCAGTCATATTTAATGTAATTTTTATATTGTTTGTTTTCAATCTAAAATCTTGCTAGGTCTATTTTATTGTTTAATATACTTCCCCCTTTGCTCTCTCCTTTTTGCCTTCTGTTCAGTTAAATGAATATTTTTAATTATTCTAATACTCCTAGTGATTTTTTTATTGTTATTGTATGTATTCCAACATGTATTTTTGACTTATCAAATCTTCTATAGTTAAAATATATACTTCACATTTTAAGAAATCCTCATTTTACAATAAAACTTCATTGTCTTCTCATTCTTATTCTATTTTGTCACATACTTTATATCTATAAATATTATATATATCTCAAAATGCTGTTATTTTTATCTCAAAAAAATGAAAAAAGTAAAAAAAAATATGGTAATTATTATATTTACTCATTTACATCTTTTAGTGTTCTTCAATCCTACTTGTTATGGGTGACTTAAGTCTCATTAAAATTCATAACCCCCAGTATCTCAAAATGTGACATTTAGAAATAGGATTGTTGCAAATATAATTAGTTAAGATGAAGTCTTAGCATGGGCCTAATTCCAATATGACTGGTAATGGTAGATATTCTCGATCATACTGAGCTTAGGTTTTAGGAAGAATACCTATTTTGGTTTTGTACATTAATTCAATGATGTGGCTGTTATTTTAGTGTTTGATCCTTACTTCTTCCTACTTACTAAATGCTTGAGGTGTCCCGCGTAGTGGGTCCATCCTCATTGGCTAATCCAGAATCCTAGTGCCTCCCAACACCACTGGTATTTTATTCAACTCTCAGACCCACAGCACTTGCTCTCTGCTAGCCAGAGGGAAAAGTGCCCTATCAGTGCAGTACAGTTCTTGTCAATAAAGTTCATGGTGCTGTCCTCTGAATTCCGGGGCTTCTTCCCTCCACAGTTGCCTTTTGCATGGTTCTCTGCCCTGCCTGTACCAAGTGTTTCAGCAGCCTCAAGGCCCAATCTCTGGCTCCTGCTGTGCTTTACTCTGGGTCCACCTCCAGGGCTCATGGCCAGGAGACACCTCCAGACAGAAAGCTGGGGTGAACAGGGTCTTACCTACCTCATGTATTACCTTCTTTCAAAAATCCAGTCCTGCACTGCCTGCTTGTCACTGCCTAAAATCAACTGCCTTATATATTTTGTCCAGTGTTATGGTTGTTTACAGTAGGATGGCAATTTCAGCCTGCTTACTCTATAGCTTCCTGTCCTGGCTGGAGGCAGAAGTTCCATGATCATTTATATTTTATGTACCAAAACCATGGCATTTTAAATTGATTGACAGAGTCAAGGGTAATAGTACACTCCAAGTGTGCTATTCTTGCTTCTAAAATAGCAGCTAATTAGAAAATTCAAATGATTTCAAATTTGATTATGTTCTGTCATTAACATCAAAGAAATTCTTGATTTAATTGCTGAACATGTGACAATAAAGTTATACTTTATAAAATAGATGCCTCAAACATAGTTATACATAAAGCTATAAATTGTTTGATAATGACACTAAAGAAGCCATTTTTTTAAATTTGGCATATCTATTCTAGATTTGTCTTATCTGACAATGTTTCCATCAAAACATCTATGATGGATACACTCATTCCTCATAACCTGTTCTTTTCTTTTTTTAATTTTCACATTCTCTCTCAATTTGATATTACTCTTTTTTTATACCTGCATGTCCCTATCTCCCTCCCACATTCCTTTTTTTTTTTTTTTGCTCCTTAGTCCACCTAGTATTTTTCTCTTTCTTTCCTTTTTATTTTTTTTATTTTTTATTTTATTTTATTTATTTTTTTTTAAGAATTGTAGAGTCTGCATCTTTGGAATAATGGTCCCCTCTTTGCCTATAAATCATTCTTACCAACAAACACTCTACCATGTACATTGCTGGCTCAAAGGACCCTAGGTTTGTTCTCTATATTTTCTGGATGTATATCCAGTTCCTTACAATCAGCTAAAGGCATGTTTCCCCATTGTCCTTAATGCCTCAAACACTCATTTTTTTTCCTATAGTTATTTCTGATCTCCTTTTGGAAATATTCCCGATATAAATGAACTAATCTCTAAATGTGGAAGAAAGTCATCTCAGAAAACTGGCCAGAGCTGCAGTTTTAAATTAACCTTCTGACAACTTATTTTACAGATGAATCTTTAAAATAAGGAAGCCCAGATGGAGGAAATAAGCAATCTTCTGAAATGGGCTTTACCAATAACAATAATAAAAATGACTTTTGTTCTCTGTTTCTTTATGTAGCATCCATGCAGGCATTGAAATTGCTGTTGTTAACGTAGGGTACCACATTAATTTTCTGAAATGTTTCATTTATAAAGAGGCAGGAAAAGTCCTGCTTCCTGGTAAGTGCTTCCTATTTCCTTTGCAGGTGAGCAGAAATTGAATGGAAATACAGTTCATAAAATATGTAAGCTGAAAATAAGTAAGTTCCTGACATTCAGTAGAAATGGCAACTCAGATGGAAAAAGAAAATTTTGTTCATATCCAGCGTCAAATGCATCTGCAATATTATTGAAGAAGTAATGAGAATTTATCTCCTGAGGTCATATAATATGTTACTAAAGGAGTTCTCAAGTATTTGTTCAGTAGATATATATATATATATATACACTTAGGCCTTCAGTGCTGTACACCAAATGATACATTGTAATTACATTGACCCCTTTTCTAAACCTCACATTGTCAAGTGGTCTGACATTATTTACTATTAAAATCAGGATTATTTTATAGATTATAGATTGTTA
Organism: Pipistrellus kuhlii; assembly: GCF_014108245.1. Lineage (NCBI taxonomy): Eukaryota > Metazoa > Chordata > Mammalia > Chiroptera > Vespertilionidae > Pipistrellus > Pipistrellus kuhlii. The sequence goes on from NW_023425515.1 coordinate 148,621,240, forward strand.
TAATCATCATACTATATATAGCAGAACCAAAAGAGAAAACTAATTTCAAATGAGTGTTTTTTTATATATTGCTTTACTGATGTCTATTGATATTTCTAGGTAAGACTTATGAGTCCTTTTTAAAATACAAAAAAAATCAAAATACAAATAATAAGTAAAAAGATAAAAATATGAATCTAAGTCAGTCTGATTCCAAAGCCCATATTTTAAAAAATTCTATAACCTGCCCTGGCCAGCTGCAGTGGCTCAGTTGGTTGGAGTGTTGTCCCTTAAACTAAAAGGTTGTGAGTTCAATTCCAGGTCAAGACACATATCTAGGTTGTGATTCAATACCCAGTCAGAGTGCCTATGTGAGGAAACCTATCAATGTTTCTCTCTCACATCAATATTTCTCTTTTTCTTCTTCCTTCCTCTCTCTTTCAAAATCAATGAAAAACAAACATGTCCTCAGGTAAGATTTAAAAATATATATTACCTTACCTTTTAAGGTAAGAAGATTTATTAGGAAGACACTAAGAATTTAGATTAAGATCATGTAAATTTTGATCTGAAAATTGGTAAAATGTGAAAAATATGTCAGAATATTTACAAAAGTAAAATTTATAGAATTTGGTAAACATTTGTATGTTAGTGAATAAGGGAGAGGAAGAATTGACAGTACCATCTAAGTCAATAATTTCCAAATCAAGCTCCCCACATATAAAAATATTCTAATAACTCCTTTTTTTTGTCCTAAAATGAAATTTCCAGATCCTTAAAAACTGTGCATCCATTCTTTAAACCAAATCATAATAATAATTTAAATATGACATGTAAAAGAGAAATTAAAGAAAAAACATTTCAGTAATATATACTTTAGTATATAAGGCGTAACACAATTACTTTATGAAGGCATAAAGGAATTATGTCCTGAATGAATGAATGCTGTGATTCTTCAGATGTTTACACCTATATAAATAATCACCACAAAGGTGACAACTATAAATGCAGACTCAAGAAATGGTTGTGTATGAGTAACGCAGACACCATAAGCTGTGTTATCAACAGTGATGCAGTTTTCTATAACAGCTAGAGACCCAGTGCACAAAATCATGTGCAGGTAGGAACCCTACGCCTAGCCTGAGATCAGGGCCATCTTCTGCCCGCTGGCCAGTCCCCAGTCCCACCACACCACTGCTCACCCTGGTTCCACATGTTTCTCCTTTCACCATACAGTGATTGGAACCTGTGGGTAGGGAGTGGGGAGTGGGGTGTGGGGTGTGGGGTGTGGGTTGGGGGAGAGACCAAGAGGTCTGCCTTCCGCCTGCTCACCAGTCCCCAGTCCCTGTCGCCACCACACACCCTGGTTCCCCATAGTTCCCTCTTTGCCATCTGGTGATCAAAGCCTGTGGGCTGCGGGGATGGACAGAGAGGTGGTCAATGCACCTCATAGCGATTGAATAAATTCAATCGGTCATTCTGATTGTTATGTCATTGTGGTCATTGGCCTTTTATTATATAGGATGATACATGCTTGGCGATGTTTAAGAAAAGGGTCAATTTATACAGTATATAATTGATAAGTGTCTCAAAGGCAGAGGTCATGCTTTATTTCTTGAAGTGGAGAGTAGGTAGGTGTGTGTGTGTTTTTTTAATATTGTTTACAATACATCCATCATTTGGGTATATTTAATATTTCACGTGAATAAAAGACATACTTTTAATGGGGTGATAACAGCTATAACATTGTCAACAACAATACAATCATATATTAATTGTACATCATGTTCCAGACACTGATAAATATTTTCTATTAATTTTCACAGAAGCTCTGTAAGATAGTACTGATCACATTCATGAGGATCAGGTAATAATGACTATGAGCAAGCATTCTGGAGTTGGAGAGCTTAGGGTCAACTCTATTATCTGTCCCTAACTAGCTGTGTGTTCTGGGGGTAGTTTACATACTGTCTTTATGCCTCTGTTTCCTCATCTATAAAATGGGGATAATAAAGCTATCCACCTCAAAGATTGCTTACGAAAAAATCATTGTAGAACAGTGTTCATTATTCTTATTCTTTTGATTATTCTTAACTGATGGTGTAAGGGCTCAAGTTCCAAAGTCCATGGTGTCTTATTGTTGAATTTAAGGTCAGGGACTGGCAAATAGGAAAAGAAATTCAAAAGAGTGAGGATAATTAATAAATCAAAGACTCAGATAGTAGAAGAGAATGGAGCAATCTCAGTTCTTTTGTGGTAGAGGTTAATACGTATAACAGTGCGGAATAGCTCATTTCCTTCTCAGAAGTAATTTTTAATCTTTCTCTGCCCTTTGCAAAGTCAGAGATTTCACATGAGATACATATAAAGAGTTCTGCTTGGCACCAGGAATAAGCATATCTGATCGGGTTTAATAGGAAAATTAGCAATGCAGTTGCTGAGGCACAAAACAGACCATATTTTTTCCTTCCTTCAAATATTATATGTGGTATAGCCTTCGACCAGAAAATGATGCCCAGCCTTCCATATTTAAAAAAAGTACACATCAAAGCAGCCTATGTACCAAGGAGAGGCCATAGATGGCTGTCACTTCCATCTGAAGACATTTTATCTAAAAAAATTGAACTTTTCAAAAATTGGACAGTTTCATGAAATAATTCAAGCATATGCTAGGGAATGCCATGTGTCTATCAATGGTCAGCAAATAAATGGATTAGCCACATAATGGCTGTTTTAGAGGCAGTGTAATGGAGCTGTTAAACACATGGGCTCAGGAACCACTGCTGAGATTTGATCCCAGTCCTGTCATTCTCTAGTTGTTAACCTCTTTGTGACTCAGTTTACTCTATTGCAAAATGGGCATATTAATAGCCCTGACCTCATAGGGGTGGCAGTTTAAGTGAGTTAATACTAGATAGCATCTGCTCTAAGAATCATGCCAGGCACTTATTCAGAGCTAAAAACAGGGGTGGGCAAAAGTAGGTTTATATTTGTTTGTATAGAAAGACATACATGTTATGATTATTACAATAATTTTATTAACCCAAAAGAATGACGCCCATAACTGTAAACCTACTTTTGCCCACCACTGTATTACCGTAATTATGATGATTTCTTTATGCCATTAATATTGTTTTATATCAGAGGAGTTTATTATAGGGGCTGTAAAGTAACCAACTGTATAAAGTTAAAAACTGCTTCTTCAATTTATAGTGATTTTTAAAAAGTAAAATGAAAGATACTTCTATTATTAGGTTGGAAGAAGATAATAGAAGCTAAAATATAAACTCTCAGGTTTAACATATCCAAATATGTACTTAGCCTTTGAAACAACAATCCAGTGATGGTTATTGCTACTGAAAATTACATATTGTATATTGTGAATATAGATATAAGGATGTCCAGGACAGTATATATAAGAATACTAAAACTGCCAAAACAAGTTTGGCTCAGTGGATAGAGCATCAGCCTGTGGACTGAAGGGTCCCAGGTTTGATTCCGGTCAGGAGCATGTATCTTGGTTGCGGGCACATCCCAGTAGGGGGTGTGCAAGAGGCAGCTGATCAATGATTCTCTCTCATCAATGTTTCTAGCTCTCTATCCCTCTCTCTTTCTCTCTCTAAAAAATCAATAAAATATATTAAAAATAAAAATAATACTAAAACTTAGCAACAACCTAAATGTCCAAAAATGGAGAAATAATTTATTAAATTATGGCATAATACTGTACGTTATAAAAATATACTATATTAAGGTATACTCATTAGCATGTAAAATGTTAAGTAGAAAATAAAGTAGCTATAAAATAGTGTATACACTATTATGATGTACAAAGGGAAACATATATGTTAATATTTACATTCAAATTGCATATATACCAAAATAATAATAATGGGGAATTTAGTTATTTGAATTTTGGGTTATTTTCCTTTTGTGCTTTCCTATATCTTTCAAGTTTTTAGAGTTAAATATATATTAACTTAATATTTATAAAAGATTAAAATAAATATGATTATATATATTGGAACATGTAAAATTCAAATAATAAAAATATGAGGATATTAATTTTGAGAAAATAATATCCAACAGGAAACAAAAAGATATAAACATGTATTCTCTCTGATAGATTCCACAAACATAGCCGAAATGGTTTAATAGCTCCAAAGATGACAAGACTTTTCAAATTAACCATTAATTCGAAGAGCATCATAAGCTTAAATTTCTAGCTGGCTGATTATTGGTAGACATTAGTCATTTTATAATCTTAACTGTGATTTGATTATGTATAATAAAGCATAATACAACTTTAAAGAAATTATTATGGGAATTATTTATGTACTAAAAACATTGATATTTATTTAATTACCAGCAACTTCATTTATTAAAATGTGAATATGTAGTCTTATGTTTTTCAAAACCACTTACCAAATACTTTCTGAATTACTGACTTCCTGGACTAGGCAACTGATAGAAATATGAATTGCATGGTCCCTATTCTAAAAGCAAATACACAATAAGTTACAATTCAATGTGCTGCGGTACATTGTATATATTATAAATAATGTGTTATGTGTAGCTGTATAGTCCTAATAAAAGAGTAATATGCAAATTGACTGTACATCAATCACACCCACAAGTCACACCCACCAGCTAATCAGCAGTGAGTATGCAAATTAACTCAACCAAGATAGCTGCGGCCACCAAGCAAGCAGGATGCTTGGGTTTTCCTGGTAATGGAATGGAGGAAGCCAAGCTTTATGCACACCCTGGCTGGCCCAGGTCTCCACTCAAGACTACAAAGTTTCAATTATAGAAGAAAAATAAATCCCAACAAAAATGTTGGCAGCCAGAGCTGGAGAGAGCAGGAGGATTGATTTTATCCTGGTGATGGAGGAAGCCAAGTTTCTGCAGCCGTGGCTTGCTTTGGCCTCTGCTCAAGGCTACAGAGATTCAATTATAGAAGATAAATAAATCCCAGATCCCAGGGCCTCTGCTTGGGGCCACAGGCCCCTCACCCACATTCCTCCCCTCCACCTTGATCCGGAACACCCTTCAGGGAAAACCATCTAGCCCCCACCTATGCACCAGTTCTATATCCTATCTAATAAAATAGTAATATGCAACTTGACCACCACTCCAACACACAAGATGGCTGCCCCCATGTGGACACAAGATATCCTCCACAAGGTAGCCAGCAGGGGAGGAAAGTGGGAGGGACCAGGCCTGCAAGGGAGGGCAGTTGTAGGTGATCAGGCCAGCAGGGGAGGGCAGTGGGAGGGATCAGGCCTGCAAGGGAGGGCAGTTGGGGGCAATCAAGCCTGTAGGGGAGGGCAGTTAGGGGTGACCAGGCCAGCAGAGGAGGGCAGTTGAGGGCAATCAGGCCAGCAGGAGAGGGCAATTGGCAGGGACCAGGCCTGCAAGGGAGGGCAGTTGGGACAATCAAGCCTGTAGGGGAGGGCAGTTAGGGGTGATCAAGCCTGCAGAGGAGGGCAGTTAGAGGCAAACAAGCTGGCAGGGAAGAAGTTAGGCATCAATCAGGCTGATAGGGGAATGTTAGGGGGTGATCAGGCTGGCAGGCAAAAGAGGTTAGGGGCAATCAGGAAGGCAGGCAGGCAAGCAGTTGGGAGCCAACAGTCCTGGATTGTGAGAGGGATATCTGACTGCCCAATTAGGTCTGATTTTATTGGGATAAGTCCTAAACAGGCAGTTGGACATCCTTTGAGGGGTCCCAGATTGGAGAGGGTGCAGGCTGACCTGAGGGACAACCACCCTCCTACCCCATGCACAAATTTTGTGCACCAGGCCTCTAGTAGTTATATAATGCATTGTGTTCTATCTGCATCACATTGTCTTTATAGAAGTTTGCATTATTAGTATTGATACAGTATTACTCAATACCCCATATACAAATAGTCACCAATTAGACACCATATTTTAGAGTGTGTAACAGTAATTTTTAAAACCATAAGTCAAATATTCTGTCTTTGATCAATCTAATTTCACTAAGATCAGCTTTAATCTATTTTGGTAGTTATTAGCCATTCTTGGATATGGAAAAGTACCTCTATATTGATCAAAAGAGTGACATCTGAAATCTGTGAACTTGTCCAATCCATTGGTATTACATTTTTTTCTGGCTTTTCACTTGAAAAGTAGATGTCTAGAAGCTCAACATAATCAGGATTAAGTGTTGCAAAGTATAAAAGGACAAGAGTCTATTTGGGTTTTCATGTTTTTGACATTCTATGGGATAAGAGTATACAATCAGTCGGTTATCATTTTGAGTTGCAAAGAGATTTTGTGACTTAAATCAGGAAGAAAATCACTGAAACATTCTAAATAGAGAAGTCGTCTTGACTTTTATGGTACTCAAAATTAGTGAAGAAAAAAAAAATCTCAAAATCCTGCAGTGATATAAAAATATTAGCATCACATCAGCTAGCATAGCTGTCTACCTATTTGAGAATTGGTTTAGCTTCATATTTCAGGAGACTTTATAAAACTTTCCCTGCCTAGTCTACTATATAAACATCTCTGGTCTCTGCCAGTTTTGGGATGGACCTGAGCTGATTAGTGTCCCTAAAAGTTGGAGCCAGAACAGCTCAGAAGCACTTCTGCTACCTTGAATATAGTTATGACAAACTCAAAGTTTTGTGAAAGTAGAAAAAAAGCACAGCATCAGAAATTCTTGGTCATTAATGGACAAAAATACTTTCATTGAAAAATAACACACAATAATCTTGACAGCCAAATCTGTTTTACCATGTTCTGCTACTCCTCACATCATGATCAAGTTCCCATGCATACTGTCTAAATGGACTATGGGCACAACTAATTGACAGGTCTATAAAAACCTCACCAATGAAGCTCCTTGGATGGGAATTTATGACAACAAAATAAAGTAGTTAGTCTCAAATCACAAAAGTCTGGTTTTTGTTTTCAAAGAAAGCTTTAGCATAGAAAAGAAGAAGGTGATGATGATTGTGATGATGATAATAAGTGTTTATACATCTCACTAGTTCATAAGCACTATTCTTGATTATCTATGTGTTTTGAGTCATTTATTCTTCTAAAAAGACTCCTGTAAGGTTAGTACTATTTTTATTCCTACTTTAAAGATGTGAAAACTAAAGGTCAGACAGGCAAATTAACTTGTACCAGCTCACACAGATAATTAGTAACAAAGTGAAGATCCACCCTGGCAGTCTGCTCCATCTGTGCTCTTAACTCCTGTTTGTTTTATCATCATGTATGAGTGAATGGATGCATAGCAGCAAAATAATTTCAAGAGCAAAAATTTTTATATTTATATATATACACTGAATATGGTGCAATTCCTGGGCCCATCTTTCAGAAATCTAAAAAAAGCAAACTTATGACCTACAGGTTCCACAAAATCTAATTTCAAAGCCAACAGAGAAAAAGCTGAAAACCAGTGCAATGTGAACATGGTAAGATGAGATGGATAGCTAGGTGGCACCTATAATTATTGAAAGCAATTTTAATTATCCACTTCTCATACTTCTTAATTCTCTAGGACACACAACTCTCATCAATGTTTATTCCCTCAGCATGTGAAGCTCCTGAAATCTCTGCTGGGTTTCTCATCCTCTCAGCTTGCTTTCTCAGCCTCTCAGATTATTCATATCATATGATTAACAGGCTAGCCCATTCTAACTCTACCTACCAACTCTGAGATGGACCCAGGACTAAGACCCAACTAAGCAAAGCAGAAAACCCTCTCGCAGTGATTGGGACAATAGTTGGACACAGAACCCACACTGCTCCCATCACTGTCAGACCCAGGATTGTCACTACCCTGTTCCCCCAAAAATAATACAGTGTCTTATATTAATTTTTTCTCCCAAAGTTGCACTAGGTCTTATTTTCAGGGGATGTCTTAACTTTTCATGCGCTAGGTCTTATTTTTGGAGGATGTCTTATTTTCGGGGAAACACGGTAGAATTACTGGGAAAGGAACACTCTGTGTCATTGTGTTTGCTAAGCTGGGCTACCACAAGAATAGAACCTGTGAGGGAAGCAGAACAAAGGAATGGAGAGAAAAATTCCTCATCTCTGAACTCTGTGATATTCATCTTTACCTAATGGAAAAAGGGAAAACTTCTATATAATAAAAGACGAATATACAAATCAACTGAACGGCAGAATGACTGGTCACTATGATATGCACTGATCACCAGGGAGCAGACACTCAACATAGGAGCTGCCCCCCCAGTGGTCAGTGTGCTCCTACAAGGGGAGTGCCTCTCAGGCAAAAGCTGGGCTCATGGAGCTAACATCCCCCAGGGGTCCTGGACTGTGAGAGGGTGCAGGCTGGGCTGAGGGACTACCCCTCACCCCCAGCCCAGTGCACAAATGTCATGCACCAGGCCTCTAATTATTACATAAGGATCTTAGGGGTCAAAGTGACAAGACTTGCCAAACCGGTTTGGCTCAGTGGATAGAGTGTTGGCCTGCAGACTGAAGGGTTCTAGGTTCGATTCCGGTCAAGGGCATGTACCTTGGTTGTTGTGCAGGAGGCAGCTGATTAATGTTTCTCTCTCATCAAGGTTTCTAACACTCTATTCCTCTCCCTTCCTCTCTGTAAAAAAAATCAATAAAATATAAAAAAAAGTGATAAGACTACATGCCATCAGAATTTATATCTTTCTTTTATGTTTTTCTTTTTGCTCATACTAGCTTGAATTAGCTTTTTATAATCTGTATATGAAGGAATATTGATAATACAGTTAGTAAATATTTTCTGATCATTTTGTAGAGAAGGATTTGTTAAGCAAAAAAAAAAAAAAAAAAGGAATACATCTCAAAAAGATGTAAAGATTTCACTATGTCCATACATAAAAGCCACTGTGATGCTTCCTGATAAGATATTTGAAATTAGGAAAATAAGATTGCGCTGTGTGAACTAAATGAAGCAATCAATGCTTAATAAGAATTAAGATATGCAAAGTCACACTAAGGCTGGAATGTATATTTTATTCTGGTACACAGTCTTCTGAATCAAAACGGAGATTTATGGATCCTTCTTTGTAAAGGGTCACACTAAACATCTTCACTGGTGTTATTGTTTTTTGATCCAAAGAATCAGATCTAGGACATTTAAACCAAATACCACACCAATAGTCATTCCCTATTACTGTTTGTTTTGTATAGGTGAGGCATTCAAATCATGCAGAAGCTTAGAAAAGAGAGAGAGAGAGAGACATTCTTGTAGCATGTTTCAATTCCACCAGAGCTCCAGGACTCAGGTGAGAAGAAGAGAGGTTAAATAAAGTTATTTTCAGTGAGCTGAAACATTGTACTTTAATTATAAAATTGCAGGTTAAATAAGCTAACAAAAAGGAGGACAGGAAATGAAGACAGAGGCAGTTTGGGAACCAAGGGATTTCTCCAGTCACTGTAGCAGCTGCTGGCTTTCCTGCTGAGTTCCTTAGAGATGTCTGCATTTCCTGAAATCAGATTTCTTGAATAAGCTCAGGAATTCCATCCTGTAGTTTTTTGTTTTTTATGTACACACCAACACATAAAATTGCACTCTAATAAAACAAAGTTACAAGTCTTTGGTCTAAAAATGTTGGTTTGATTGATTAAAAATTAAATATGACTATTTCAACTTGTTATTTTGATGTCACATATAATCCATATATTAGGCCTCTGAACCACAGTGATTCGATACATTTTGTAAATAAGCAAAAAATGTCTCACAAATCCTTTTCCAAACTTCAGCCTGCTTGCTTCACCAAACTTGTAGTTGGGTTTTATGGAGTTAAGGAGTCCAGTAAATCAAAATTCAGTCATTTTATGTTAAGCTAGCTAACTGTTAAGACATCATTGAAATGAAAATAAGAACAATGGGAAATTTTCCCAGAAAAGTGTTCTATTCACTGCTTCTATTTTGTGATGCAAAGATAAAAACAACCTGAGTCACACAGGTAACCCACAAGAAAAGGATGGATTTCTATTCCATGTAAATTATTACTCTAGGATTTGGCAAAGTTTGTCACAGCTTTAATATACTGATTGAAAACCCATATTTAGAGCTGGCAGATAGAACAATTTTAGCAACCTTGAGGCCCTCTTTGCTCTTTGAAGTCTGCAGAGTGGCCATAACTGGTGCCCACAGCATTGTTTGCAGTCTGTTTTCTCTACCCACTGGGAACTTTGTGCAAAGATGATGCTGGCCCTTTGATGTCCACTCTCAAAGTTTTTGATCTTGAAAGTAGAAAGTAAATACATCTGTTTATTTCTAAAACAATTTTCACACAAGAAACCTGTACTCACCAGTTGTTTATTTCATCGAATGGTTTTGTTTTCTACTGAACCTTTTCCATTTACTCAATATAATAGGATCTAACAACTGTATTATGATCTTTTGGGTTTCCATTAGCACTCCCACTAATTGGCGAGCAGCAATAGCAAGGTGTTTGTGCAGAGGAAGCTAGGAGTGCAGCAAGTAAAATGGAAGGACCTGCTTTGGCAGGAATGTTAGCAAAACAGCATCTAGGGGGAAGCCCAGCAGGAAGCTGGAGGTCAGAGGCAGCCCGGGAAGCACAGCCATGATTATCCAGCCTGAACCTGCCAACACTGTGCCAGCTACTTCCCTGTATCCTGCTCTGAAAGATGCTTCCTCTACTGAGAAGCCCAGCAAATCAGATCAGATTACTGCCAACAGTAGAATAAAGTGCCCCCACAGAGGGGGTCTTCTTTTCGTAGTTTTAGAGACTCCTTTCCATTTCATCGTCCACAGAGAACTAATGTGTTACGTTTGCAGGAGCACTTGCCATGGAGGCTTAAGATTAATTGAAAAGGTGGCTTAGAATTCAATCAGAATCAGGATGTGCTAACCAGGAATAATTTTCAAATGGTACAATCATGATCCTCACACAGATGTAGAATGGACATTTGTCCAAAATTTATTTAACTAATTAAATGATGAAGGACCAGTAGATTGTCAAGGTGGTTCATAGGGTATGTTAGGAACTATTATAGATATTCATAGAACATCTTCTAAAGAAAGTTAGAAAAGATTACTGGGTTAAAGTAAAACACACACACGCGCGCACACACACACACATACACACCACTACCACCACCAACCTAATAATGTTATATAGTTCCCCGTTAGGGTTAACTTTTATGACAAAAATTATTTTCATCTCATTCAAAGGTCTTTAAGTCACAGTCTTAATTCTTAGTAAATAATAAATAGCAATGTCAAGCAATGGTACCTTCTAAAAATTAACTGTTAAACAAAGCTTCAGTACAACATTGAAAAGATATGCAAACATCATTTTGTCTTATTTACCAATTTGTAAAATACTTTTTTTTTTCTTAAAAATACTAAGAAGATAGATAGGAAATAATTATTTGTATGTACAACTGATACTGTTGTGATTAAGTCAGTTATTAATACCAGGAAAGGAGCAAAGGGAAGGTCAAGTATTATAGGCCTGTCATTTGTGCAGCTTTGCCAGGAAACTACAGTCTAATACTCCCAACGGGCCACCTGTTTAATCCCCTCAGATCGCTGGGGGAAGGGATTGAACAGGGAGAGAATAGACTCATGCCCAGGGTAGTCTGAATGACACAGGGAAGGTACTTGTCTGTCTGTCGCACCTGGGAGCAGGTCATTGGCCAGAATGAGTCTGAATGACCACTGCAAGCACTGGAAGATTTGATATATTTAACCCCCTACCAGTGTTTCCCAAACTTTTGACATATGTGTACCCCTTCTATAATTTTCGTAACGCTTAGTACCCCTCGTATTCATGAGAACGTAGAATTATTGATAGGTGCAGCTAAGCACAGTGCAGAGCATATCCCCTCTGAACTCTTCCAGTACCCCTGAGGGTATGCGTACCACACTTTGGGAAACACTGCCAGGTGAAACAACAACAACAACAACAAAAGTTTGCTCTCAGGCCTTTTTGGCTCTTGGCACTCTCTTGGTTCCCCTGCATTTGCCCACATGGTTCACTGCCAATATGGACCCCACACAATGCACTAATGGACTGAAACTAGTCTGATGCTGTATCACCCAACTTCACCATGGAAAGGAAGCTTTGAATGATGGCTTTGCCTCTAGCTCTGCCTTATCCTCAGCTGCACATCTTCCAGAACTGGACTAAGGGAAATGGGCCTTTGGAAACCGAGGGATACAATTCCATGCAAATAAAAATTACTCATCCTCTCAGAAATTATTTCTCTCAAGATACTGTAAGCAATAAGAGCTGTAAATGATTAGTCACCTTATTTTTTTAAAATTATGTCAACCAATCATTTTAAAATACCACTTCTTTTACCACACACTTCTTGTCTAAAATATTTAATAGTTCTTTGAGAGGAACTCAGCTTTCTCGATTTATATTTAAAAACTTTAAATGCATAAGGCTGAACTGGGTGCTATAATAAAACATAGTGCATGTGATTTGATATACAAGATAATGACTAGATCGATATTAGAATTTTCTTTCCTGGTCTGGTGTATATGATAGAAGAAGTGAGAATTGGAGAGATATTGTAGAAAATTATAATATTAAATTCAAAGAACTTGGTGAAATCTCTCTGAGTTAGATTTGGATTTGGATAGTATGACTTTAACTAGCCAATAAAATTTCCCTAGTTCCTGTGAGCAAAACAGTCTCTTCTTTCTCTAAATTTACTTTAGGTCCTGTGAGGCCATGGCTAGTCCAGAAAGAAATACAGGGACCAATTATATCCAGATTCTGATTGATGATGTCTTGTGTAGCTGATTGACTTGATTTTCTCAAGAAATTATTAACCTCACCTTTGAATATCATTGAAATTAAACGTGACAATAGACCTGACTTAATTTCATCCACATTAAAATAATTATCCAGTAAGCCTTGTCCTCAGGCTATTAAAACCCATATAAATAAACATGACTTTTGCCTTCATGTAATTAACCTTTTGCAGTCAATGGTACAGGCAGACAATTTTAGGTCTTGCATGTAACAAATGTGTGAATTAAGACAAAATTTGGTTGTGTCTCTATAAATAATAGATAAATTAGAATTTTACAAATAGTTGTGTAAGAGTGACTTAAATATTTTTTAAAATTCAAATTAACATTTCCCTCACACGAAGCAATATTTAATACCCAAGAATCAGTTTTTCATCCTCAGTCTCTTTCAAGATGTAAGTATATGTGCAAAAAATCCCCAAATATTTTGTGTGTTTTTTTTTTTTTTTGAAAGTAAAAGTTAGTCTGGGTGAGGCTAGATTGGATAATGCAGCCAGGACAGCTAACGTGGCTTAAAAGAATACTGAACATCTTTCATCTGGAGGAGGGACCCTAAAAGGACCATATGAGTCAATACTTCTCCAGTGGAAATGAAAGTACTGAAATGCAGATGTGAAAGACATAAAGAAGGAAGGATAAATGAAACTGGATTGGTGCTATCCAGAGAAACCGAGACCAGAAGATTATGCTAGTGCCAAGTGCAATTGTTCAGAAATGGAAGAAAGACTTTAAAAAGTAACAAAGTAGAATACCTTTGACAAAACCATTATTTTTGCATACCAAGCAGTAGATTTTTTTAAATGCTCAGGGGATCTGAATAACTGCTAAAACCAGAATCATTCTAGATTCTTCATAATCAACCTGTCATGGTAATCAGGATTTAAGGAGAAAAAAACATATTCTAAATACCTGTTCATCGAAATTGCCTTCAATCTAGAAGAAGAATAAACTAAGTAGGCGATAGGGATGTGTCAGTAATAGACAAAGATAGGTGGAGTGGCATGATGGTGAAAAAGCAGAAGGAATATAAACAGGAGGTAAAAACAATAGATAGGATCTAAATACTTTTAAAAAAATGCAGAAGACAAGACCTAGTAATGATGTCATGAACATGGGATTGGCAATGAACTCAGATACTAGAGAAATTCTGGGTGAAGAGGAGACTATTGTGTGGAAATATTTGGGAAGGGGCTCATCATGGGGAGGTGCATCTTCAATTTTGAAAACTATTCAGGCCTTTTTAGTTTAAAATAAGGAAGTTGCTACAAAACAACTAATATTAGGACATTACTAAAAACAACTAGTAGCAATGTATAGCAAAAACATGCCAAATTGAAAATAAAACAACCAAGAGAAAATAGAAAAATAGAGAAGTGCAAAGTAAAACTTTTTCCCTCAGTTCTAGTGCATGTCTCTTTGTGTCTAGTAAGCATGTCTGTTGTACTTGGAGTGGGTGCTCCCCGGTATTAAGGACAATTTTCAAATGTCAAAGAGGGAAAATCTAATTTGATTGCTAAATATATTGTGGTCAAAGTAAATAAAGTTCAAGTCCAATAAAATACAACCAAATTTAAAGAAGGGAGCCCAGCTGGCGTGGCTCGGTGGTTGAGTGTTGACCTGTAAACCAAGAGGTCGAGGTTCGATTCCTGATGGGCACATGCCCAGGTTGCAGACTCCAAAGTGTGGGGTATGCAGGAAGCAGCTGATAAATGATTCTCTTTCATTACTGAAGTTTCTGTCTCTTTTTACCTGTCCCATCCTCTCTGAAATAAATAAAAAAATATTTTTAAAAAAAGGGAGATTCTGACATCTGAGTATATGATGGCTGTAAGCATTGATTAGCCAAATAAGCCCAATCATTTAAATTATGGAACTATTGACTTTAAGTGTTATCACTTTACAGTGCTTCTTTAAGACCTTTCAGGACTGTGAAGGCAACATTGATGGCGAATGGTATTAAACGTTTTACATTTCCAAAGATAATGAGAAAACATTCAGCAAAGCTATGATGTGCCTTTTGTGTGGATCTTAAGTGTGGTGGAAAATAACACATTTTTACTGCAGTAAAAACCCTAGTAAAATGTTTTAATCTATTATGTTAGCTAAATGGAAATATAATTACTTAATGAAAATTTAGCTAAGATTATGAAGAAATAAAATATTGACGATTAAAATACACTTAGTGAATTTTAATTCCCAAAATTATAAGTGACAAAGAATATTTAAACTATTATAAATAATTTATGAATTCTGCATGTCCTTACCTAGGGACTTCATATAGAACAGATTTATCAGGAATGATAAAGGAAAATGACATTATTTTGGGGGTAAAAAGTTATTTTTTATATATTTTATATATTTATATATTTATTTTATATATATATTATATATTATTTTTATATATAAAAAGTTATTTTTATGTATTTTTAAATATATTTTATTGGTTTTACAGAGAGGAAGGGAGAGGGATATAGAGTTAGAAACATCAATGAGAGAGATACATCGACCAGCTGCCTCCTGCACACCCCCTACCAGGGATGTGCCCGCAACCAATGTATATGCCTTTGACCGGAGTCAAACCTGGGACCTTTCAATCCGCAGTCCAACATTTTATCCCCTGAGCCAAACCAGTTTCGGCTAAAAAGTTTTGTTCTTTTTTAAATAATTATTTCCCAACCCCTTGTTGTTATTTGTTAATATACTTTATAAAGGAAGAAAACTAAAGTTTATTTTCCCATTAGCTTCATTCTTTTCCACTGAAAGACATCTATTCTCTCTTTTATTGAACCCTCAATTCAGAAATACATAGAACTAATACAAATATAGTAGTTATATTCTGTTGGTGGCAGGGGGCCCTTTTTCCCCACTATCTTTCAAATTTCATGGTTCTTCAATCAGATCAACTGAGTGTCTATTTAAAGCTTTAAAAATTTTGCTTCACACAAAATTAAATTCAAGGCAAATTAAGTGGTATATAAAAGCACCACTTTATAATTCTAATGTGCAAATCCACAAGGAGGATATAGTTGTCATGAATATTTAAATATTATAGCATCAAAGCCAAAATACTGAAAGCCAAACCTTCAAGAAATTTATGGATACATAAATAATAGATATGAAAGTGTATCTCTCTTATGTCATGTTAGATTGAATAGACAACAGTGTAAGAACATAAGGGATTTTAACAAAGGTATTAATCAAGTTGAATGAGTATTCTATATAATTAAGAGGTATGCAAATTAACCCTTATAAGATGGCTGCCTATGACCAGGCTGGCAGGGGGTTAGTGAGGGACAACCAAGCAACTGAATAAGCAGGCTGTGGGAAGGGGGGTGTTGTGAGGAATGACCAAGCTGGCAGGGGGTCCGTTGGGGGTGACCAGGTCAGCAGGAGGGACAGTTTGGATGGTCAGGCTGGCATTCAGAGGCAGTGAGGAGTGATCAGGCTGGCAGGGGGGCAGATAGGAGTGACCAGGCAGGCATGTAGGTGAGCAATTAGGAGCCAGTGGTTCAAGATTTTGAGAGGGATGTGATATCTGACTGCTGGTTTAGGCCTGATCTCTGGGATCGGGCCTAAACTGACAGCTGGACATCCTCCAAGGGGTCCTGGATTGGAGAGGGTGCAGGCTGGGCAGAGGGGACATCCCCACCTATGCATGAATTTTGTGTACAGAGCCTCTAGTGTGTGTGTGTTGGGGTGGGGGGTAACTAAGGAAATCACCCATGGAACTGTTATAAAACTGGAGTACACGTTAAACTTAAATAAAAAATTAGTTTTCAATTTGAAATACTACAGACTGCATTATCAAATAATACAATTCAACCAGGAATCAAGAGCAGAAATAGAGACCAAAGGAAATCTACAACTTCCACAGGTATGCTCTGAACAGGGCTGCCCTCTGGGAATCATACCACATTCGCACATTGGTAAGATTCAGGAACCCAAAGATTTCTTTAGCTGGCAGTCACAGGCTGCTATGGAACATATTTTTCTGGCAATAAAGTTTCTTGAAAATCCTAGAGATATCAGGATTATTTGATTCTGGTCCATCTCATGATAAAATAAACTATACGCCAAAAGACCACCATTTGCAATTTGGGGAACAGCCACAATTAAGGAAATACCAACTATAACTCAGCACTCTTTTTGTTTCACAGAGAAAGCTTAAAAGACATTTGGAGAAATTCCTGGAAGTTCAGTGTTATCCATCTCATGACTGCTAGCTTTGCTGTTTTAATACTAGACAGGACAGATTGTGGTTCCTATAACAGAAATCATTGCAATGAGGTTAGGTTAAGTAGGAAGGGATTTAACAGAGGGGATTTGGTGCTTACAAAACCAAACCGATGGGAGAGCCGAAGGTGAGTCTGACAGCTGCGGGCTGAACAGGAATGACTCACAGAACAAACCTGGCCCACAAAGAGCTGCTACTTGGGCTGCCAGCAGGAAGGTTGGAGGTTAGAAGCCACCATTACAGCACAGTGGTTAGCTCCAGGATCCTGCTATTCTGCCAGATGCAGGGCCAGCCTTAGGGGGCTCTTCACCTCTCAACACTTACAAAAAGGGCTAACTGATTAACATTATGTTGTGTTTCTGATAAGTAGTTATTGCTTCCTAAAGTAATTCTCTTTCTCCTAAACCAGGAATATTTTATTTTATTTTTTTAAATGTATTTTATTGATTTTTACAGAGAGGAAGGGAGAGGGAAAGTTAGAAACATCGATGAGAGAGAAACATCAATCAGTTGCCTCCTGCACACCCCCACTGGGAATGTGCCAGCGACCAAGGTACATGCCCTTGACCGGAATTGAACCTGGGAGGCTTCAGTCCACAGGTTGAAGCTCTATCCACTGAGATAAACTAGTTAGGTGAAGATTTCATTTTAAATAATAATCATATCATCATTAGCAAATGGTTAACACAATTTCTAATAACGGAGTAGAAATTTAAAAGACACCACTGCACTGATATTTTTTCCTCTCCTTTGAAGATGCAGTATAATTGTATGGTTAAGTAAAAAAAATTTCATGTCATACTAGTATTAAACTCTAGTATTCATTAACTATGAAAGCCTGTGGCAATTCAATTCTGCTAAACTTTAATTTCTTCATCTGTAAAATGGGCCATGATAGTATCAATAACTATTTATAGAATCACTATATAAATTAAAATTAAATAGTAACCTGAGCACTTACAACACAATCTGGCACAGCATAAGCCCTCAATGATGGAGAGGCAGGTTTTACTATCAACCTTAGAATTTGTTGTTCCCTTTTTTCCCCCCCAGTACACTATCTCTTTAAGTCATAATCACACATCTGCCACCATCACTCAGAAGGCAACAACTGACTTCCTATATATCAGCATCCATTGATCTTTTCTCAGTTCACATTCATCTTGATTTTGCTCCTGAATTTGACACTGTTCATCATTTTCATCAGTTCTCACCACCATTGACACTGATGGCATATGCCAGCTCCCACTCTCACTACCCATCCCCTCCCCCATCCACCCTGCGTGCTCAATCTGTCACAGTGACAAAGGCAATGTTTGTGGTCACCTTTTCCTTTTTCATCTATCATCTTAGTGCGAACCCTCATTATCCTATGCCTGTGCAAATTTTTTTATTCATTACTGATAGCTGATTTTTTTTCATTATCTCTGCTTCAACTCATTTTGCATGCCAACTGATAAATGAAAAGCTTTAAAATACTGATTATGAGATCCTCATGCTTAGAAATTTTCAGTGACTTTCTATTGTCTACCAAATTAAGTTCAAACACATTGGTCTGGTTTTAAAAACACTCCTTAATTTATTGACCATGCCTTCCCCCCCGCCCCATCACATCAAGTCATTTTTTGAAATATGCTGTGCTTCTATTGTGGCCTTTATTCATACAGAAAATTTTTGGAAATGCCTTCACCCCAGTTATTTACACCTCCTGAGTACTACTTTATCCTTCAAGATCTGGTTACAATGCTTTCTCCACTGGGAAAGTGTAGATGAAAAAAGGTTCTATCTCAGGGAGACCTGATCATAAATTCCTATGATCATGGTGATAGTCACACCACAGGAATATAACTTCTTCAGTAAAAGGCTTATCTTTGCTTTACACAAGTACCATTCATTGTTTCTGGGTGGCTAGGTTAACTCACCTTTGACCCCTCCTTCTTGACCACCCTCAAGAGAGCACATAACCTTATTTCCCCTATAAATCCCATTCCCGCCTTTTCTCCCACCTTCATGTAATCTTTCTTATGTCCCCCTTAATTTCAAATTCATAAAAGAAACTGCAAAACTGTTATCTCCAGAGCATTTGAGACCTTGCTGCCTGGCATATGACCTCAGTTTGGCTCAAATAAACTTTTACAAGAATTTCTTTTATGGGTTTGGACATTTTTTACATTGACAAAAGGTTTCTCTGATAACCCCAATGAGAAGCAGTCTCTCTCTCTTTCTCTCTCTCTCTCTCTCTCTCTCTCTCTCTCTCTCTCTCTCTCTCTCTTCACAACACTAAAGATTTATATCCATCACTGGGTGCAAAATACACAGTCCTACATTAGAAAAGAACCAGTTTTTGGTACATATGACCTACCTAGCATACTAGATCAGTGTCAGAAACCTTCCTTAAAGGGCAGATAGTAAATGTTTAAGTAAATATGGCTTGGTGACCATGAAGCCTTTGTTATGACTATTAGACCCTGCCTTTAAAGCAAGAAAGCAGTGGTACACAAAAGGTAAGCAAATAAGCATGGCTGCTTCCCAATAACACTTTATTTGTAAATTAAAAACTGTTAGCCAGCCCAAGGCTATGGTTTGCTGACCACTCTTCATACCCTTAGCTTCTGAAATGCTGAAACCATGCTATCCTCAACTGAACACTGCTAATTCTACTACTGAGTCATTCAGTGTTTTCCTATAGTCTATGCCAAGTACTATGGAAGTGCACTTATGCATATTATTTGTAATCATTTCAGTGATTTTTAAAAGAAAGTGTTGTTACATTCCACTTGCAGCTGGGGAAATTAAGGTGCTGATCACAAATTAAAACTCTGTTTTTATGTATTTGTTTATATGCTTGTAGCTGTTTTTCCCTCTAAAGAGAAATTCGAAGAAAACAAAGAACAAGCCTGTCTCATATGCTAATGGGTCTGGCATAGAATAATTAGTTAAAAAAGTATTTATTTAATAAATTAGTGAATGAATTAATCACAGAGCAGCTCCTTCCTTTGTCCAGGGTCACACTAGCAGTAAGTAATAGAGCAGGAATGAAAATTCACATTTCCCTTTTTTTTTTTTTTAGCTTCACTTCATCCTACCGCACACCCCTCTCTCTCCCCCAGTAAATATTTCTTGAGAGATCACCCTATGCCATGGGCTATGCACTTTCAAATACCCTAATATTTGACATCTTACATCATTGATCCATTTCATATAATAAGGAGTTACTGATACATACAATACCCTGCATCCAAGTTTTGTCTTTTTACACATTATATATCAAGTTTCTCATTGGTGAGCCATTTCCCACTTTACCTTTCCTTCCAGGTATTTAAATATACCATTCTTCCATTTCTGGACTGTGATTAAGAGCAGGAGCTGTGACTAATCCATCATGGTATTTTGTAAAAAGACTGCTCAGCAGACAATTATGAAATGACTGAATTAATGTGTATACACATGAATATGTATGCATTTACTCTACATATTTCTAATTAGAAGTCATCTGATATTTATCCCCTCAGTCCTGCTCAGAACTCACTTCTAGTCCTTATCTCATTGCACTGCTTTCGCTCAGTTCCCCGGCTTTGCAACAATGTTTTATAACAGCAATGCACTCCTTACCCCTCATCTTACCCAGATTTGCAGTCCATCCTCCTCTTTGCTGTCAACTCAGGAAATGGGTTTTATTCATGGCCTATACCCTGTTTAGTTTCTTCCCCATCCCATTCTGTAGATGGGTCAAGGTTCCCTAGCACTGCATATAAGCCTAGCTGTCCTGACTCATTTCTCATTCAGTATCCGTCACACTGAGTACAGGACTTGCCCTTTCTGGAGACACCATCCAGCCATGTGCACCCAACCGTGACTGTGGGCATACGCTTCCTTCTGTATGGACAATCCTATTGTTGTCCTAGGGTGGGGTACTTTCTTGACTTTCAACATTTATTTTAAATGTACCTTTGACGCCTTTTCCATGCCAAAAACTGAAATGACTGCTCTTTCCTCTGCTCTGATAGACCTTCCCCCTTTTTAATGCCTTCATATTAATTATAATTTGTTTTTATAACTATATTTCCATGAACTCAAAAACCTTTGAGGCAGCAACCCTAAAATATCTTTAGCTTTACCACAGTGCCAGCCACATAGTCAAGCCCTCAATCAATATTTTTAAATGAATAACTTAATCAGTCATCAATCATTCAATCTATACCAACATTAAAGAAGTTAAATTTGTGCTATAGAAATAGGATTATTCAAAACAAAATTTTGGAATTATAACACAAATAAAAAGATTTTGAGTCTATAATTATTCAAAATAATATGTAGTTATATGTTAATATCCGTATACTTTATTTAGAACAAAAATGCCACATGTAGTTATTAAATTGCTTAAGCAAATAATATCTGGCATTTGAAAATGCACAAGCTGCCAATGGATTTGTAGAAAGTTTCAAATTAAAGGAAACTGCATGGATTTTTTATGGCTACAGTATAAAAATTAATTATATAGTTATATTAACTATGTCATGAATATATTAATTTTCTTAAATGATATTTAATTGTTGGTCTCTGGTTTTCCTATTTAATTACTATTAACTGCAAATTTTATCAGTAGTTACTTTAATACCTATTTCAAAAGCAAAAGTTATATTAGAAATTGAAAGCGATGCTATTTCAATGATGGGGCCAATAGATTCATATTCCAGTAGAGCTTCTCCATCGATCGCCATAATCACTACAATGAGTGTGTGAGGGAAAGCATAAGCCAGTGCAATACCCACCTGCTTCTACTAGCCCAAACAAAGGAGTCATCTGTTTTATTTATTACCTAGGAGTCTCCATATGTGGGACAAACATGATCAGAAGCAATCTTAGAAGACTATCATATTATCACTCCCCTCTTACCCCCCAAAAAACAATTGACATAATGTGTAAGAAAAAAATATCTAGATACTAATTTTAGCAAAGACACTTCTAAGTTTCCCTCTGGTCTGTTTAGAGTCCAAAATTCCTTTGCCTTAGTGGGGTACTGGTGCATATTGATGCAAATTATTGTTTCCCAGGTAAAGTTGTGATACTTGAGCAAAATGAAGAAAATGTAGACATATCAATAAAAATTAAAAAAAAGCAATAGTCACCTGAGGTATATTTTATAACAATTGGTAAGTATTTTCTGGCAA
The DNA here is from genome assembly GCF_014108245.1 of Pipistrellus kuhlii. Lineage (NCBI taxonomy): Eukaryota > Metazoa > Chordata > Mammalia > Chiroptera > Vespertilionidae > Pipistrellus > Pipistrellus kuhlii. The sequence continues at coordinate 148,643,408 of NW_023425515.1, forward strand.
AAATAATGTTGAGGTCTTGGGACAGAGTTATTTATCCATTAGGTGCTTAAGAGTTACTGGTTGAATAAATAAATGGATCTTGCAATTCAAGTTGTGAACATCCCTTGAAATGAAGCACTTAAATAAAAAAGATGCAGAGAAAGCGTCCTACTTAAAGACTATCCAAGGGTCCTAGTTATAGACTTTTAAATGGCAGTTATGTCCAATGAATGCCAGCTAGTCTATCTAGTTGTCCCCAGCAAAATGTTTCATAGTTTTTAACTTAAAAACACTCAAAGAACAAGAAAAAGAAAGTTCAAAATAAATCTTTGATTTACATGATATTTATTGACAACCTAACCTGGAAGGTACTATAAGAAATAATGATTCTGGTTTCAGTAAAGAAATGAAGGGCAACAGATACTTTCTCTTATGTAAAAAAGCCTCCCTCTCCGCTAAAAATAAGGTTGAAAGATAAATATCTCCCTCTCATAAGAGACCCAAAGTCTGTATAAATCGTAACATTTTGCAGCTGCCCTTCCACTGTGGAAAGGCCATGAGCTCCATGAGGACCAAGTGTGTTTGTTTTAGTTCACCACGACATTGTCAATAACTACAACAGTGCCTGATATCCAATTCCGCATTCAGTAATTATTTCAAATAAATGAACTGTTGAATGGCTTTTTAAAAATATTATTTCTCCAGTTCTACCTTTTCCTCCTTTCTATCTCTTGTCCATCCATTCTTTTCTAGTCATTTGGATACTGCAACCCTCAAGAAACAATGTAGTTTATCCTGAGGAATGTGGATGGAAAGAAGAAATTAGGAAGAACATTATTAGCATAAATTGTATATAATGCACATATTCAGTAACAGAGAACTAGGCCAAAATGACTGGGAGAATATCCGATTTTAGAATGAGAGGGTTTTGTCCAATGAATGCCAAGAAAATGCATATTCTCTGATCCGTCTAGGCAATGTATTAAACTGTGTTTATTGTGTTGTGTTACACAAATTTAGCAACTGCTTCTGGAGGTGGGAGAAAGTCCTGATTTGTATCTTTGTTGATTTTTATGGTATATTTTAAGACGATAACTTCATGCACAGTTAGGAAGCTGGCCCCAGTGTAGCAGTACCTCCAGTTACTGACACCTCAGTAAAAAAAACTTATATAAGTAATATAAATAAACAATAAATAAATATGTAAGTAAAAGATAAATAATATAATAAATGTAAAATAAAATAAAAACAAATAGTAAAATCATCCATTCCTTCTAATTGTTTAGTACTATACAAGTTCATTTACTGACAATCTATGAATACATTATATTATTTATTCTTTCCTGTATTTTAGTAATTATTAAAATGCTGTGTCCATGGCAGATTATAGCTTTGTTAAAAGCAAAAATATTTTTATTTCTTCACAAGTATTTATTGTGAACTACATGAGTTATTTATTGTATACCACATAACATACTTAGAGAGCAGGACTGAGAAAAAATTTATTAATAAGCTACATTCTTTTATGAGTCTCTATAGTCCTATCAATGTCTCAATTTTCTCCCAGATATGACCTTGTGTTCTCATGCAATATCTGTTGTCTGCATAACTCATGTGGAATTTTATAAATATCTTTACATATTTTTACTATAAATAATCCATATTCAAAATAAAGCAAGCTTATTCTAGGTAAAGATAGGATCTTACTGTTCTGTATCCTTAGAATTCATGCCAGGGATTTTTTATGACCCAATTGTTTCTTGTATATTTCCTATAGTTTTCAGCAAACAGATTAGATTCCCAATAAATATTGGTTATATTTAATGGAATGATTTTGTCAAAGTCTTAAATAATTCTTTATTTAGTATTTTTTATGTATTTATGAAATATATCTTTTCAGAAAGATAGATGTCACTATTTTGAAATATTGACTAAAAGCTATATTTATGTCTTCATATTGAAAAATATGTTCCCAGTATATTAATTTTGGGTATATAGTGATAAAATGAAAATTTTCTGACTAACCATCTGAAGTTGGATATAAATCATATTACATTGCCAAATGATGAGAGAAAAAATTACATTAATAAATCATTGAAATAAAGTTGTTAGCCTTTCTGCTGAATATATTTCCATATTAACAGAACATAGTCATTGAACATTTCCAAGTGTGCTTTATAGGGAAAAAAACTGATTCTCATAAAATATTTAATGTTACAATCATATTAGTTTTTTCTATATGTTGCTGAAATAACCAAATCCTGTTAACCCCAGAATATAAACAAAGAGTGAGTTAGAAATAAGGCAATTTTTACTTTTTATCCAAGTATGAGCTGCCTTGTAAACACAGCTACTTTTGTTTCTTTGTTGTTGTTAATCCTCACCTCAGAATATTTTTCCATATAATTTTTAGAGAGAAGAAAAAGAGGGAGAGAGGGGAGAGAGAGAGAGAGGGAGAGGGAGAGAGAGAGAGAGAGAGAGAGAGAGAGACAGAGAGAGAGAGAGAGAGAGAGAGAGAGAGAGAGAGAGAGAGAGAAGAAGAAGAAGAAGAAGAAGAAGAAGAAGAAGAAGAAGAAGAAGAAGAAGGAGAAACACCAATATATGGATGTGAAAGAGACACATTGATTGATTGCCTCCTCTCCTGGGAGTGCCCCTACCAGGCCTGAGGATTGAACCTGCAACCCAGGTAGGTGCCTTGACTGAAATTTAATCCAAAACCCTTCAATGCATTGGTCAACACTGGTCAACATTGGTTAACAGTGAGCAACACTGGCCAGATATTCTTGAAAAGTGCATCTCTGCAATATTTTGTTTTAATTATGAAAAAAATGGAAAATAAAAAAGTGTAAATTGACTATGTTAGATAATCTATTTTCTTTTCAATTCAATGAATAAAGAAGTTGACATGATCTTAAATTGACAATGACACAGTCCAATAAATACACTCACAAGGGTATCCTATATCCTATTAAGCAAGAACTATAAAACTGCCTTCTCTGAGTGTCTTCAATGATTTATTTAATTTCACACAATGATATAAGGAGTGACTTCAGAATATTGTATATGTATAATATTCAGGTAAAATATTTCTTTTCTCTCAGTCTACAATTATTTTATGGTAGAATGTGTATATTTTCCTCCTTAATAAAATGATGTTCCATTTCTGTGTACATTGCATTTGTTTTTTCGAATAGGTGATACATTAATTTCTTCAAAAAGAACACAAGAATACACTGTATAAAGTTTTCTTACCACAAATATCAGTTGATCATTACCCATTCTTCCTCCCGGAGGCATTAAATTGCTATAAATTCTTATCCATCATTCCCTATTTATATACAAATATTTATTCTTTCAGAATAAATGGGAACATGCCATTCAAGCCTCTTGTACTTCAATATTTCTTGAAACTTAACAATATATACCTTGGAAATTGCTTTGTATCAGTGCATAGAGCTCTTCTTTATGTATTTTTATAACATCATAATTTTCTATTGAACAGCTGTAGTCATCATTTATTTAAAATGTTTATTGATGGCCTGTGAGATTATTTCAATTTCTTACTTATACAAATAATACTAAAATGAATAACTTCGAGCATACATCATTTTGTTCTTTTTTGAGAGTATCTGAAGAACATATTCTTTGGAGGAAACTTGGTGGGAAAAAGAATATATGCATTTGTAGTTTGAATATTTGATATGATAAAATTTTTCTTCCATAGTGGATTCACTAATTTATGATCATTCCAACACAACAAAAGAACATTTTTCCTCCTGTTCCCTAGCTAAAATACTGTTGTTGCTTTTTACTTTATTTCTGCCATTCTCAAAGGTGAAAAGCACCACTTTCATTTTTTAAGTACAGTGTGACATATTTACAGAAAAACGTACAAAATCACAAATGGATCGATGCATTTTCACAAGCTGAACAATTCTGTTACTTGTACTCAGAACAAGAAAGTGAGCATTACCTAACCCCTAGAATCCTTCCTTGTATCCCCAGAGAGCCACTGATCCTTACCCAAGGGTAACCTCTATCTGACTTCTAGCCCCATAGATTAGTTTTACTTGTTTTTTATTTTAATATAAACTGAATCTGTATGCTTCACAGGTCTGAATTCTATCACATAATTTTCTTATGTGTGGAATTCATCCCCACTTTTGTTTATAAATATAGTTTGTTCTTCTCTTTGTTGTATTATATTCTATTGTGTGATGTTTATATAGCTTATATTATTATATATTTTTAATGTGCATTGGGAAGTTTCCAGTTTGGAATTTTTACAAATAGTAATCTTAAGAAAATTCTTGCATGTGTCTTTTGGTGAATTTATAGCTGCATTTCTACTGGCTATGTATCTAGAAGTAAAATTGCTGCGCCATAGAGTTTACACACCCTCAGCTCTAGTCAAATTCCACTGTTTTCCAAAGTGATCATAGCAAATTACACTCCTGCCATCAGTGTATATGTATATAGTAGGTCCACATGTTTACTGCTACTTGGATTGTCTTTTGCACTTTTGCTATTCTAATGGGTGCATCTTAGTGTAATCAATTTGAATTTCTCTTAATATTACTGAAATGAGTTTTTAATATATTAAAATTTATATTTATTTTTCTGAAATCTGTTAGTGCCACCTTCAAAATATAGAAAGACTGTAACCACTTCTCTTCATCATTGCTACTACAACAGTGAACATAAATTCATTATCTGCATAATCAGGAAGTCCTCCTGATTTGGTCTCGCATCCATTCTTGCTGTCTTACAATCTGATTTTACTAGAATAACCAGAGTGATCTTGTTAAATAGTGAGTCGGTTTACATCACTACTCTGGAAAAACCCTTCAGTGCTCATTTTGCTCAGACTTAAAATTCCCTGCATGACCTGGGCCCCATCTTTTCTTAGACTAAATCACCAACTCTTTCCCTTCTCACCTGTTCTGTACAACTCCACTGATCTTGCATTTCTTCATGTATTTCAAGCACATTGTTAAGATATTTATTCTCTCTTTTCTTTACAATCTTATTATGATATCCACAAAATATTCTTAGGGCTAACTCCTTACTCAATGCCTTAAATATTTTGTTCAAATGTCACCTTCTCCATAAAATTCTTCCTGACCATCTTTAACCCTTGATTCTGTCTCCCTATGTCCATATTCTGCTCCTTTTCTCCCATAAATTCTGACCTTCTAATATACTTGATATTTTACTGATTTTTAATATTTACTAATCACTTCTCACTGATGAAATACGATCTACATTAGATCAGTGTCTTTAGTTTGCTTTGTTCATAGTTGAATTGCTAGTTCTATTATAGATCAGTGTTTGGGGTATAATAGATATTCCATAAATATGTACTAAATGATTATCATTAAAATGTGCCCACAAACCTTTACTCACCTTGTGGTGGCTTTTCTCTTGAGTTCTCTAGAGAACTTTTCTCTAGAGTCCTCTACAAGAGCAGGAAAATAAATATTTTATAATTCAAATCAGAAATACTATATTACTAGTTGTCACTTGCTATTTGTCTTTGCTTAGAAATTATTGATTGATCCTTAGGGAAAAAAATTAAGTTCAAAATACAATTTTCAACCTACCAGTTTTAAGTTAGCAATTCTAGGTTTCATATCAAAGTTAGTAAAATGCTGCCCCATTAATATAGTACAAAAGAAACCATCAACAAAACAACAAGAAAGCCCACTGCATGGGAGAACATATTTGCCAATGTTATCACTGATAAGGGTTTAATCTCCAAAATTTACAGGGAACTCATACAATTTAATTAAAAGGAGATAACAAATCCAATAAAAAAAATGGTCAAAGGACCTAAATAGACACTTTTCAAAAGAGGACATTCAGAAGGCCAAGAGACATATGAAAACATGCTCAAAGTCATTAATCATCTGAGAGATGCAAATCAAAATGACAATGAGGTACCATCTCACACCTGTCAAAATGGCTATTATCAACAAATCAACAAACTGACAAGTGCTGGCAAGGATGCGGAGAAAAGAGAACCCTCATGTCCTGCTGGTGGAAATGCAGACTGTGAAAGTCAGTATGGAGTGCAGCCACTGTGGAAGTCAGTATGGAGTTTCCTCAAAAAAACAAAAATAGAACTGCCATTTGACCCAGTGATCCCACTTCTAGAAATATATCCCAAGAAAACAGATAAACGGATCAGAAAGGATATATGCACTCCTATGTTCATACCAGTACAATTCACAAAAGCTAAGATTTGGAAACAGCCTAAATACCCATCAGCAGATGAGTGAATTAAAAACTGTGGTACATCTATACAATGAATACTACACTGCTATAAAAAAGAAGGTACTCTTACTATTTGCAATAGCATGGATGGAACTGGAGAGCTTTGTGCTAAGTGAAATCAGCCAGTCAGAGAAAGATAAATATCACATGATTTCCCTCTTTTGTGGATGTAATCAACAACATAAACTGATGAACAAAAATAGGGCCAGAGTCATAGAAGCATTGAACAGATTGTCTAATCTAAGAGGGAAGGCAGGGGAGGGGGGAATAAGAGATCAACCAACAAACTTGTATGCATGCATATGAGCATAACCAATGGATACAGATAGTAGGGGGGTGAGGGCATGTGCTGGATGGGTGGGGGGTGGCTGGGGAGAGGTCAATGGAAGGGAGGTAAGTAGACCTATGTAATATTTTAAAAACCACAGAACATTCTTCTCAAGTGCACATTGGACATTCTCAAAGATAGACCACATTTTGGGACATAGGCAAAGTCTCTTCAAATTTAAGAAGATAGAAATCATATCAAGCATCTTCTCAGATCATAGTGGCATAAAACTGGAAATTAACTACAATGAAAAAAATCCAAAGAAATCAAACACATGGAAACTAAACAGCATGCTATTAAACAAGGACTGGGTTACCAAAGAAATCAAGGAAGAAATTAAAAACATCCTGGAAACAAATGACAATGAAAACACAACTATCCAAAATCTATGGGACACAGCAAAAGCAGTTTTGAGAGAGAAGTTCATATCCCTACAGGCCTATTGCAAAAAACTAGAAAAAATGGTAACAAATGATCTAACTCTACAACTCAAAGAGTTAGAAAAAGAGCAACAAGAAAAGCCCAGTGTAAGCAGAAGGAAGGAAATAACAAAAATCAGAGCGGAGATAAACGACATAGAGACCAAAGAAACAATACATAAGATCAACAAAACCAAGAGCTGGTTCTTTGAAAGGATAAACAAGATAGATGGACCTCTAGCCAGGCTAACCAAGAAACAAAGAGAGAGGACCCAAATAAACAAAATCAGAAATGAAAGAGGTGAAATAACAACAGACCCCACCGAAATACAACGGATTGTTACAAAATACTATGAACAACTCTACTCCAACAAACTGAACAACCTGGAGGAAATGGACATATTCCTAGAAAAATACAACCTTCCAAAACTCAATCAGGAAGAATCTAAAAATCTCAATAGAGCAGTGACTTGGGAAGAAATTGAAACAGTCATCAAAAAGCTTCCAGCAAACAAAAGCCCAGGGCCAGATGGCTTCACAGGAGAGTTTTACCAAACATTCAAGGAAGAACTAAAACCTATCCTCCTCAGACTATTCCAAAAAACTCAAGAGGAACACTTCTAAACAATAAAGCATTAAAAAAAAAAGTTAATACAAAAAAATCTGCCAGTATTTTCATGGCTTATATTTTTAGGTCTAAATCTTTCATTCATTAGAAATTCATTTTATCAGACGCCCTAGGGTTTTTTGTTTGTTTGTTTGTTTGTTTGTTTGTTTTTACATTATTCATTAAATAATTCAGATTTCTTTCACTAATCTTAAAAGCTATTATTATCATTCACATAATCCCTATATGAATTTGTATCTGTTTTTTGACATTTTACTGTTTCATTGATCATTCTGTTTATTTATCTACCAGAACTGCAGTGTTGATTTATTGTAGCTTTATACTATATTTGATATATTTTAATTTTCTCTTATTGCTCTCCTCTTAAAATTTTTCCTGAAAAGTTTTGTCCTTTTGTTTTTTAATTTCCTGCTGTATTTAGAATCAGTCCCTAACAGCTACTACAAAAAAAATCATTACTTTTATTGTGAATGAATTACTTCTTAATTAATCTCAGAATAAATGTCTTTAAATTTTCTTATTCAAGGTTATATGCCTTCCTGTTTCTCTAAACTCCTTTTCTCTCTCAGTTACATTTACATTTAAATTTAGATTTCATATATTTTATCTTTTTTTTAAATCCTCACCCCAGAATATGCTTATTGATTTATATAGAAGGGAAGGGGGAGAGAGACAGACATAGAAAGAAAGAGAAATATTGATATAAGTGGGAACATTGATTAATTCTCCTTTATTTGTGCCCTTGTGGGGGATTGAACCTGTAACCTAGGTATGTGCCACACTGGCCAGAACTATATATTTATTTTTATACTTAATTATTTTTTTTGATAATGTGGGTAGACATATTTTATATTTTTCTTTTAAATTATTTTTCTGCATATATCAAGTCTATTGATTTTTTATTAATTTGGTATGCAATCATGATATTATTGCTTGTAGAAATTTTTCAATTGATCCTCTCTGGCTAAAGAGACAAGCACTTTTACTATCTTCAAGTTATAATTGTGCTTTATAAGTTTATTTATTTACATTCCTATAGCCTGTAAAGAGGACTGCATGCTCATTCATTTCTCACTGATCGATTTCACTGGGCCCTATGGGGTTATCTAAAAGAAGCAGATTTTCAGTGTGTGCCCTCAGCTAAATGCCTGAACAACTTGAAGAACAGCAGGTGCTTTTGTAGACATGTAGCAGTGTACAAGGTAGTCTCTGCACAGACTTGGAGTATCACCATATCTGTAGTCATTACTTTAATATAGGGTTGATTTATTTTAAAAATTACTTCTTTGTCTTTTCTTCTTAAAAAATCTATTTTATTGATTTTTTTTCAAAGAGGAAGGGAGAAGGATAAAGAGTTAAACATGGATCTGCTGCCTCCTGCACACTGCCTCCTGGAGATGTGCCCGCAACCAAGATAGATGCATGCACTTGACCAGAAACAAACCTGGGACACTTCAGTCCACAGGCCGACACTCTATCCACTGAGCCAAACAGGTTAGGGCTCTTTCTCTTTTCTTAGTGAACATATATGATAAATGCAGTGTAAATAGATAAATATACTATTTGTTTTATAACTCGCATTAAATGAAAATTTTAAATGCAATCATTTACTTGTGCATACATGCCCACTTATAGAGATTTAAAAGAATATTTGCTGAAATCCTAGATACAAATTATTACATATAATAATTTTTGAATCATTTTTTTGAATTAACTTTTTAATTTATAAATAAATAAAATAAAGGTATATCTCTTCCTAAATAAGACCAAATTTTAGTAATGTGGTTTCAAGAGAAAACAATTACTTGAAAGAGTGATAGCCCTAATATACCTCAATATAATTTCATCAATTGGTCTCTCCTTATAAAACTACTAAAGGACCAGTGCACGAAATTTGTGCATGGGAAAGGGGTCCCCTCAACTCAGCCTGCACTCTCTCCAATCTGGGTCCCCTCAGGACCTCTGGCTCCTAACTGCTCACCTGCCTGACAATCTGATCCCCCTAACTGCTCTCCCTGCCTGTCTGATCATCTCTAACCTCCTCTGCCTTGGCCCTAACCACATAGTTTTGTCCTAAAGGTGTCAGGAAGGATATCCTGAAGGTCTTCTGGAAGATGTTCAGTCTAATTAGCATATTACCCTCTTATTAGTATAGATGCCACCTTGTCCTAAAAATGCAGGTTGTTTGCAGGTTTTCCTATCATAGAAGGGGAGCCCAAGTAGCAACCTGGGTTCTCACCAAGGCTTATATGATTGTGCTTTATCTCAGCAGATGTGATTCCTAGAAGAAGGCTCTTGGATATACCTTGAACATTTCTATCAAATTTTCCAAATCATCCCCCAAAAATGTGAACCACTTTAAACTCCCACCAGCAACCATGCATGTGCTTTTCGTCCCACTTTGATGCTAATATCATTGATTTCTCCTTAGACACTTCCCTCCCGTCAGCCAAGACTGCTTGGTACTTGAGCCAACTTCATTGTTCAGCTGGGGGCTTGATTTCCCGAGATAGAATTATGGAGGAGGAAAAGTGGTTTTTCTCTACCTTTCTGAGTTTAGTGGATGCCCTTGTAATGAAAGATAGATCACCAAGAGAAAAACAAAAGTTCATTAACATGTGTACCTTGTGTATATGTGGGAGATCCCAGGGAAAAAATGAGTAACTCCCCAAGCTGGCTTAGAATGCAGATTTAAGTACTTTTTTCCTAGGGAAAGGGGACGGGAGATGTAGGCCTCTTAGAAGAGAGTAACTGATTTTCAGGAAAAATGAATGGGAGTGGGGGAAGATAGTTTGTAACAAGGTTTGGGTGTGATGTCAGCTTCTCCTGTTCTGTGACAAGAGTCAGTCTCTTCTGCCTGATGACACTTCTCCTGTCAAGGGAACTTATAACATTTAAGCTCCTTTCGGGGGGTCTGATTTTAGGAGATCAGAAGGCTTTAGTGAAATCCTCTGCATGCATTTGCTGTTTTTCAGGCATCTGCAGGTCAAGATCATCAATATAACCACACAGCATATGTTGGGGTAGCATGTTCTCTGACCTTCAGAATAAACCCCCCAAAAGCTTGTTTCCTCTATTAGATTATTTGCCATAGTAGCATTATTCCCTAGAGAAGGTATTCTGACCAGACCTTCTTGGGAGTGGTCATAACATACCCTGTGTTTGTAGAAAGGTGTGGGCCACATCACTAAACAAACCCTGGGAAGTTTTCTCATCCTGTGGAAAGGGTGATAAAGTTATGGTAGTTTATCTCACTTTCCACACGTTTCTTGAGGGTTTGTGTCTCTGCTGCCCTCCCCCCCCCCCCCCAGCAGCCCCAGTGTCTTGGCCACCAGCCTTGGTGCTGCAGGGTGAAAGGCTTGTGGGTTTGTGTCTTAGATCTGGCCCCAACCCCAGGTCCATGGTGGTGGGGCTTGAGGCTGCAGGGTGCCAACCTCCCTGCTAGCTTGTGTTTCAGACCCAGCCCCCCAGCCGCAGAAGAGCCATGGTGGGGTTTGGTACTGTGGGTGCCGGCCTCCCTGCTGGTTTGTGTCTCCCATCCACTCCCAGCAGTCCCAGCACTCCATGGCCTCTATGGGCCTTGCCATCTTGGTTGGTTTAATTTGCATATTCACTCCTATTGGCTGTTAGTGTAGCAAAGGTACAGTCAATTTGCATGTTCCTGTCTTATTAGATAGGATAGCTCTTGTATGTGTTAAAATTGTTTAAAATAATAACCAATTGGTATTCATATTTTTTAATTTTTCTCCAAAACCTAATAAAGTAAAATCACAGATTACTTTATCCATTTTTGTACTTCTAGGTTTTTCTGCACTTAATTTCCCAAAGCATCTAGTTAGATATAAAGTGTTCAAAGCATTGCATCGCACCACAGTGAGTTATCACTCTCATCTGTCAGAATTGTTTTTTTTTTAAATCAGGATGTACATAAATTTATATCAACAATAATTCTGATGAACCCCAAATATTGTTCAATTATGTTTCCACTTTTAAAACTCTTTTCATAAATCTTACAAAGCACATTTTGGTAATAGCCTATTAATATTCACCTGTATATTAAAGATTGTGGTATAGTATATAAAGAAAAATGCATATAAAAGAAAGCCAATTATTGTTTTTTCCTCCATAATTTTCAAATGTTTGAATAAAATTCATGGTAAATATGATGTAAAATTTCTATCATATCTTTGAAAAATCATTGTTTAAACTATTTTTAACCAAAGGCCAAATATAGTGTGTTATTCGCCAATATGTACACACTAAATCCTATGCAAAGCAGCTGCTGGTTTATTTCCAGCAATCCGAATTTACTTACTTAGTTTAACAAACAGTTCCCTATATTCTTAATCACATCTTTTCATCATCAAAACTGCCATATGCCTCACATAATTACATCTAAACACATCACTAACCCTTCAACAATTGTCCCCATGCCATTTCTTTTCAATTCTTACAATTGAAACTCATAACTGAACTCTGAATTTTTCTTTGTGCTCTGACATTTAAACAGCAACATGCCCTATTAACTTCCTTGACATTATGAATTCCCTTCATTCCTTTGTGTTCTCTATACTTAAAGTTACCTTTGGTCTTCTGTGCCTATTAGTCTACACCCAGAACATCCCTTTAATTTTTATTTTATTTTATTGATTTTTTACAGAGAGGAAGGGAGAAGGATAGAGTTAGAAATATCAATAAGAGAGAAACATTGATCAGCTGCCTCCTGCACACCTCCTACTGGGTATGTGTCCACAAGCAAGTTACATGTCCTTGACCGGAATCAAACCTGGGACTCTTGAGTCTGCAGGCCAACGCTCTATCCACTGAGCCAAACCAGTTTGGGCCCTTTAATTTTCTTGCCTTATTCTAACTCTTTCTATCTATGAACTTGTATTCCCTTCTTACATAAGCTGGCGACCCAGAGGAGAAAGCAATATCTGGCATCTATTTCTTATCTAGCATCCTTCTTATATCTACTTGTTACTGAATAACACAGTACAATCTTTTCCCATAGGGGGACGTTCTGCAGAAAAAAGAGTTGTGAATAAGTAAGTGCAGCAATTAATAGGTCTCAATCAATTAGCTAATCCTTTACATGCATTTATTTGATTGAGGGCCTGTATGAGGCAGACACTGTGTTCATCCCTGAGAGATGGTCAAAAATAAAACAAGTATGGTTCTCTACTTTGTGGAATTTATATTTCTTTGAGGAGATAGAAATTGAATGTGGTCATTGAAACAGCATTTTGGAAATTATTAATTTATCACCCGTTTCTTTAGTGCTGAGACAACATTCCCATGCTTCATAGTCTGAAGATAAATATGACTTAAATGGAACACTTTGACCTACATTTATGTATTCCAAGCTCCTGGTAATAATGGAGTGAAATCACAATGATCGTTATTCCCTGGCTATTATTTGTTGCAGCTGCATCTGTGAGCTGAGCTGGGTCACTGGGAGGGAGGTAGCCAACCATAAGGCCATTTGGAACTGTCATTTATCTTTATTCTGCATGTTAATATTTCATCTCACCAATATCACCGATTCTTTTACAAAGCCTTCAGGGACCATGTGTGTGGGTTTTTTTTACATATAAATCTATAGGCACTGGGTATATTTATAATCAATAGGTATGATTTGCCAAAGATAATATAGGGGGATGACAAAGTTGATTTCCTTAAGGAAAGAAATCCCATGGCAATGCTTCATGAAAATTATGTAGAACTTTGAAGTCAAAATAGCCAACCAGTCATAAACAAAACAATTTCATATGCATGATCACCTTTGGTTTTTTACATGAACCCTCTGGGAGTGGTAGGGCAATTGTTATAATCTTCATGTTATAGGGAAGAATATGAGTGGCTCAAACTCATTGTCAGTATGGGGGCATTGGATTCCATAGGGAGGGCTCTTCTGCTGCAAAAGCGAAGTGGAACAGGAATGAATCTGGAGAAGAGAGAAAGTCTGCTTTGTATCCGGAACTATGCTGCTGAATTATATGTATCATCGCATTTAATTGCATAGGAAAAATAAGAGAGGTACAGGATGACTAAGAAGCTAATATCCAAAGGTGCCTTATAGAATAAGAATATGAGTCCCCCAAATAGATCTAAGTAGTAAATCCATCTGGTCCTGGGTTCACATCTGTTTGTGGCACTGAGGGGCATGATATCTGGGAGTAAGTCTCAACATTTTTGTAGATTTTCTACTGTAGTGGTGACAACGAACAAGATATGTGTAGAAGACAGTAGCTGCCCAGCGAAAGGAGCTGCATGCCACTGGATTCTGCACACACACACACACACACACACACACACACACACAGCCCACCTTGTAATTTGAATAACTTAAACTTCCCTGAGTTTCAGTTCTCATTGTCTCATGGCCTTACCGATATTGTTATTTTTGCTAGTAATACTGAACCTACATTAGAGTAATCAGAAGAAGCCCGAAGTCACTGACTCACTGGGTTCACTGACTTCTAAAAATAGTTTAACTGGCAGGGACTTAGAGAGAGAGGTTTGCTTAGGGGCGAAAAAATAATCTACAACAGAAAGAAAACACATGTTTATTTTGTTCCCAACCCCTTGTTCCCTTGAAGGCCTGCAGGCGACTTCTGATCCCGATGAAGTAACGGTGGCAGGGAAATAATTCCCTGGTGTCAATTTTCGTTGCTGGCTCCTCAATCCATGTAATTATATGTACTATTTTCCTCTTTGTTAGCAATAAAGCTAATGACTAGGCTGGCTTCTCCATGAGCATGTCGGCGGCATTCTAGGACTACTGCCCCACTTCCCTCCTACAGAATTCTGTCTAAACAGCAGACTGGCTATGTTAGCAGGATGCCTGGATCAAATGCTTGATGGAGCTGATGAAAAGCCTTTAAAATAAATATCATGTCAAAACAATCCTATGTGTTCAGAATGAAACTATAAGGTGTTTTGATGCTATGATAATTGCTGGTCAGAAACTCATCATTGTTTTCCATGCAGAATGTCAAAATGGGCTTTGATCTTGTTTGCCAGTGACATCCTTCAACATTTATTTCCTTGAGATGAAAAGAGCACTTTGAGGGGAGAGCACAACTGCAGGGCCCTTTATGTGGCAAAGCTCCTCTGATATTTCAGCCTCCACACATATTCAGCAACATTTGTTATTCTTTATATCTGTACCTTTTCTCCTTCTCCGTCACTGTCTCTGACTTCTTTGGGTATCCTTGATGGGAGAACAAGAGGATGTTTTTCAAAGGATAAAGTATATTGGAATTGTAACATCCCTTACTCAGCATGAAAACCAAATAAAATAAAGGTTATCTTCCTCAATATTGTGCCTAACTGTGCTCTCAGGAATGTTAATTAATTGAGAAATACTGCCAGAAATCGAGGTGCAGGCGTTAGGCTTTGAAAATGAACCTGGAGTCCCATATGTATTTGTTAATGGGGGGGGGGGGGGGAGAAAAAAAAAAGAAAGAAAAAGGCTGTCAGAAGGATTGCTGAGTTTTTATAAGGTGTTTTCAAGACAGTTTGAATGTAAAAGGTTTATATCTACTGGGTACATTTTTCTCTGTTCTCGTTCAAAACAGCAGTTTTTGGAATGAATGACACCAGCCTAAGATATTATATAATGTGATATCCTAAAAATAAAGTGTCTGAACATCAAATTTCCTCAGTGTCCTGAGGTTCCTAAGATGAGTGGGGAAAAGTCTCTGAAATAGGGCACAGGATTGAGGGCTGTAGAAGGGAAGGTGAAGCATATAAAAACAAGGCTTTGAAAGCTCAGGAAGCACTTTTATCTGCTTATTTCATCTACTTTTCTTCTGGAAGAGGATTTTCAATTAAGTAATCAATCTACTCCCTCTTTGATCTCACAATGAAATTGTCTTTTTAAAAATTTTATTTATCTCAAAACAGTGCTTGCAAACTCGCATAGGGTTTGTAGTCCACATACTTATGAGGAAAGATTCTAAAGCCAGGCATTTATATCTGCCAATTTCTCATTTGTCTCATGAATTGAGGGCTCCCAGATGGATGCTAGGATGTGAACACATCTGCCTCCTTTTCATTTAACTCCTTTCATCCCACCTGGCTCTTCACTGTCAACTCCAGCCTCTTTCCCCTAGTACCCTTGCCTCAATATGTCAGTGTGAGATCCTGTTAAGCTGCATATTATAATTATTCTCTGGTACCAAATTCAACTTTTGACCCTTTTCTTTCTTTAATTTGTTTGCTATTTCTTAAAGAATTCCTTCAAATTACTCTGTGTTGCAATAGTAGGCTTCACTGCAGGACAAGGATTCTGTTCATGTCCCAAGAGTTTTGCTGTTGTTTTTTGTTTTGTTTTGTTTTTTTCCCTTTGCTTTTTCTCTGATGCTCTCTGCCAGCACCAGAAATCCCAAGTATCTGTATAAACTCTGCTGTGGGTGGTAGGGAAGGAAAGGAAAAGCATAACAGTGGTACATTTTCTTTTGTGCTTCCCCATGTCTTTAGAGGCTTCTGTGTAGTACACCTGAAGTTTTCCATCTTGTTTATAGAGGTTTCTAAATAAATCTCTCTCCTGTTATTTCTTACATCTCCTTTTAATTTTCCTATAATTTATAAAACTATACTGGAAATTAGATGAAGAGACAACTCTTCCTTTGATAAGAATGCCAAGTAGTAAATGCTGTAGATATTGTACAAAATTTCTTACCAGTAGTCTTCAGTACCAAGGTTATAAAGAGGAAGGAAAAGCTGAGACACTGTTACAGATGGAAAGAGACTAAGGAAATGTGGTGACTAAATGTATCCTAGGTTGGATTCTGGGACAGAGTAGATATTAGTGGAAAAGCTGATAAAGTCCAAATAATGTCTCTAGTTTAATTAATTGTATTTACCAATGTTAATTTCTTACTTTTTATTAATGTATCACACATTTATAAGAGATGTAAATATTAGGGAGGAGTGGGTGAGGAATGTTTGGGGATTCTCTGTACTAGATCTTCATCTTTTGTGGAAATCTAAGATTACTTAACAATAAAAAAGTTTAAAAAGAGTGAAAGTATTTAATGGGTATAGATTTGTTTAATGTCTGCCTCCCCCATGATACTGTAAGGTCTAACAGGCCAATGAACATGACTACATACCTCTTTATTCCTGGGACCTAGAATTGTAAAAATTCTTGGCAAGATCTCAGAAAATATTTGCTGATTAAATAAATATAAATGTATGCTGAGGATTCATCCAATATTTGTTGTTTGCTGAACCTAAAAGGATTTATGCCTACACTTGGGTAAACTCAAGACACCCTAGGCACTGTGTGAGACCTAACTAAGACATTTTCTCATAGAAAAAAAAAATCTGTATCTTCTCCTATAGTTTTCATTGGTCACATTCTTCATTTCTACTTCTAAGGCAAATTCCTCTGATATGTTGATGGGGCTCAGGATGGTCTACCTCATACTATGACACCTTGGCCTATTGAATATTCTACCAAAAAGGAATTTGAGGAATAGCATGTGCAGGAAGGACTTTCTGATCTTCCCTTGAAACAGGTTATAAAATCCTCATGTGAGAGATCCTCTCCTCCCCATACCCAGAAGAAAGAAATATTCTTATTTTTTGAAGATGAAAGAACACAGGGGGGGGAAAAAAATCTAAACAGACAGCCTTGCCATATTCCCCCTAATTTACTATGCTTTGCTCATCTCTGTCCTATCACATCTTCCCAGGACTTTCTACCCTTCATCAAATCTAGCATAAAAGCACTCAAATATAACTTTTTTCCCCCAAGTCATTTCCTTATGAAGGCTCTTGTGTCACATAAAACTCATATTAAACAAATATGTGTGTTTTCTCTTGTTAATTTGTCCTTTGTTACAAGAATCCAAGTTGAGAACATAGGAGGATAGAGGAAAAAATATATTTCTCCTCTCTGACATTGTTTGATCCAGTTACTAAAAGTGAGATCTGACAGTTGCCAGATATTTGGAACCTTAGTTTTTCAGGGCTAGAAATGCACTCAATCAGGGCTTGCTTTTTAAAGTAGTGAATCCTTATTTTAAACAAAACCATCAGTGAAATTCGTACAAGAGATGAAGTATAGTTGCTCTAAATTTTTTGAAGCTCCAAC
Organism: Pipistrellus kuhlii; assembly: GCF_014108245.1. NCBI lineage: Eukaryota > Metazoa > Chordata > Mammalia > Chiroptera > Vespertilionidae > Pipistrellus > Pipistrellus kuhlii. The sequence continues at coordinate 148,661,146 of NW_023425515.1, forward strand.
CATATGACTTAGCCTTGTACTTTCCTTCAAGAGGAGGCCTTGGGCTCTGTGAAAACATTTGAAAACCACAGGGCCATCTTTTCCTTTCACAGAAAAGGAATACTAAAACCCTGAGAGATTAAATGATTTGGCCAGAAGTATAGAGCAAGAGCAGAGCAGATTTTTTTGGACACCTTTGACAATCCATTGGGGTCACTGTCAAGTACAGTGTCAAGACTGAGATAATAGAGTATGAAAATAAACTTAGGAGTGGCCCAAAAGTCCAAAGCCACAAAGGTAGACACCTGGATAAGGACTCCATCTGGACACCGATACGAGTGAGACCTCCACTCCTGGAAGGCTATACGTACTCAGACCTCGGACTACCAAGCTTGGCTTCACTGAGGGTTATGCTCAAAGTGCTGCCAGACTTCCAGTTTACCAGTTGCTTCCTACCACTGTAGCCGCCTACCTTTTAAAAAATATATATTTTATTGATTTTTTTACAAAGAGAAATAGAGAGGAATAGAGAGCTAGAAAGAGTAATGAAAGAGAAACATTGATCAGCTGCCTCCTGCATCCCCCCTCCCCCACTAGGGATGTGCCTGCAACAGAGGTATGTGCCCCTGACCAGAATCGAACCAGGGACCCTTCAGTCCACAGGTTGACACTCCATCCACTGAGCCAAACTGGTCAGGGCATAGCTGCCTACTTTGAGACCAATATCTGCCTCTCTACCTGTGGATATAGCCAGTGACCAGGACTTGGACCAAAGTTCTCTCTGCTCACTTCTAGCATGCTAGCATGCAAACTCCTCCTTTCTGTGTGCAACTTGTGTGCAACTCTATTGACTTTTGGAGGAGGTCTCCCCTAACAAACCTGGCACTGTGGAAAGACAGAAATATGTGTGAGTGACTCCTTTCGGGATGTTCCCTTGCTCATGACATCAGATATCATAGAATTATCTACAAGAGCACGAGAAAAGCCAAACTTTCTTGAGGATCTTTCCTAATGAGTTTGGAATAGGTTGTTTAGATGCAAATTATGCATTTTTAAAATCCCATCACATTAAAATTCTGATTTATTCTTCCTAAAATCAAAGACATTTTTTGATTGGGTAAGATAAGAAAAACAGCACTCTCCATCTTTTCACCTTCCTGATGGTTTCCTTCTTTATTTTATTAGATTCTTTTCTTTTTCTCCTAGTCCACCAATATATCCATGAACAGCATAAAGTCAAGGCCTCTCATTTGAACTCTAAATTATATTTCTAAAACCCTAGTTTTCATGATGACTGCCACATTCTGTGAAGATTTAGGAATTTATCTAAAGCTAGGTCTACCCTATGTATAATAAAGTGAAATATTGAGAAAGACATTCATATGAAGATTTGTGAATCTCTTTTAAACTAAACATAGGCAATGAAATGCAATGTTAAAAATAAAACAATTAATTTAGAGTCTGTGCTCAGCCTTAACCAGATCATTGAGAAAGAAAGAAATCACTTCAGGACTGGAAGTATCAAAATATAATATGGGAGAAAACTCACTTGAGTGGGTCATCTAGAAATCTGGGCTCTACTTCTGATTGGGTCATACATTCTATATATTAACTTTGCGATTTCTAAGGATCAAAGGAGTGAACAGGAAGAGATAGATCTCTTTTCAAAGTTGTGTCTGGATGTGAATTTATGACAACATCTTTTTTGGGGGAATTAGGATGGGAAAGGGGAGCTCCTTCCTTCTGCTCTTTCAGGAGCACAGACCATACTTTAAACATGTCTGAAGAGTTCTGATACCTGATTTTTACCTTCATACATTTCTCATTTCAGTGCACCCTCCCTATACTAATGAGGCTATTCAGTTAAATTCTTTCCTGCTAATGATGTGAACGCCAAGTAATGAGCTGATCAATAGCTTCCATTAAAGTCTCTTTGTAGAGCCTCTTCTAATTTTACCTCCTATGATGCATCCTCCAATTTGCATGAGAGAGATACTATTTAAACTTACAGTCAGGATTGATTGACCAAACCTGGCAAAGGTAGAGGAGAATTTATTAATTTTAAGCACATCCAAAAGATGGTGAAAATGCTATAAATACTCTCATAATCATTATTTCTGCTGGTTCCTAAAATTAACCCCTTCAGTATATTTTCTCAAAGTCAGGGGTTAAATACCACTGGAATATTTATAGGTCAAGGGGCAGTGAACAAGGCAGCAGGCAGTACAAATTTTAGGAACCAACAGAAATAATGATTATGAGAGTATTTATTTTAGGATACTTAGCTACCTAGTGTTAAAAGTTTTATATCATGGTTTATCACCTCAGGACTGGGGCATTCTTACTATATTTCCATAGTTAACTATTTTGGTGGGATACAGTTGGATGAAGAGTTTCTTCCACCTTATTCACTTTGCTCGTTTGTTCTTATATCATCCTTCTGATGTTTTCTTTACTGGCCAGAGACACATTTCCTTTTTTTTCTTTCTTTCTTTCTTTCTTTCTTAGAACCTTTCTTTCCAGATAACTACCAACCTTATCTGACATTATAGAATATGCCTGACAGCCTTGTTACTGATACAATCAAGAAATTCTCGAAGTATTTTCTCTTATCTCAGTTATTCATATTTAATTTCTTTTTCTTAATGTTTCTATTACCATCATTGAATGAATGTCCAAGCTTTACAGAGAGTGTATACGTGGGTAGAGAAACATTGAATTGATATTTAAAATAATATTATCTAATATATAATGGCTGCTTATTATGTGCCTACCATTGGGTCAAGTGCTTACATAAGCCATCTGACTTATTTCTCACAACACCCATTATTTGCAGATGAGGACACTAAGGCTTAAGGCAGCCTAAAAGAGACAGAATTAACACACAGACTCAGGTGTTTGTAAAAATCTCTGAAGTAGGTCCTAGACTGGGCTTCTAGAAACAATGTCCAACAAACATACAGGGCAAACATCAGGACAGGATCTTGTAGGGAAAAAGGAGGTATCAGAAAGTCTCCGCTGAGGTATTGAATGTAAGCACAGCTATAGTAGCAAACTATGAAACTAGAAGAAAGGACATGGAGGCTTTCAAAGCCATCACAATCTCCACGTGATACTTAGAAAGCTAGACACCAGTGCACTGCTGCAGAAAAAGCCCTCATTTCCATAATATTTTCAGCCAGCAAAAATAAACAAACAACAAACAAAAAGCTAAGTGCTGTGGGGATATGGTCTAAATGTCATGATCTCTCCTTTACCTTTCAAAAATCAGTGAGTGCATCTAACTGATGAGTCTAATTTGATGCCAGATTCTGGCAGCAAGGAAATCAGAGAAATCTAGTTTTCAACTTTCCAACCTCCACAGCAAAAAAGAAAAAAAAGAAAAGAAAAGAAAAGCATCCTAGAAAGAGGGGGAGATATGCCAAGCAAATCAATTATCTTCCACATGATACACATGATAATAAATGACTGGGACATAAGGTGGAGCTGGGAATCAGTGCAGCTGAGAGTACAATTCGGGCTGACTTGTCTGCAAAGCCTAACACTCAACCACCGGGTGATACTGCCTCCAACGATGGTCCATATTTCCAAAAGAAGGTTGTTTTTTTTTTTTTTGGGGGGGGGATATTAATTTATATGTTTTAATAGGAAAAATCTTCCCAAAAGGAAAGGACTAGAAAATGGAAAAAGTAGTAGACATTCTCTTTTCTTTCTCCAAAGTTATTACTTTATCGTAATGAATGCACCCACTACACTTTTTGATATTGATAAAAACATGGGTTGCTAACATTTATGTCCTATAAAACATGCCAAAGCAGAGAACGTGGTTCCTTTGAAATATCCTATGTTAAAATCTCATCATGTTGTGATCTGGAGGAAGATTGATTCTTTTGATATCATTGTTATGATTGTACAGCTTTTGCAATCTATAATTTAAAAGCCTAAATATTTACTTCAGGAATTTCTTCCAGATTCCCTAGGTATCTTTAAAGTTCTGGGAGATTCATCCACAATTGTCAAAACTTATTTGCCTTCAGTCCTCATGCTATCTAGACATGGGCTGAGGGACACCACTCCTCTGTGAAAGAAAGTGTAAGGAACACAACCATGCCACCAACAGGATGTCCTTCTCTTTTGCCCTACAAATTGGAAGTGGAGTAGCAAATACTGCTAGTGCTATTCCATATGCCTTGTGCTCTTTAAAATAATTTTGGTTTTATCTTCTTACTAGAGGCCCAGTGCACAAAATTTATGCACTGGCAGAGGTGGGGGGGAGAGAGGGGAGATGTTCCTCTGCACAGCCTGCACCCTCTCACAATCCAGGACTGCTGGTTCCCAACTTACCAACTGCTCACCTACCTGCCTGCCTGATTGCTCCTAACTGCTTCAGCCTGCCAGCCTAATTACCTAGGTATCTTTGGCCTGCCAGCCTAACCACTACTCTGCCAACCTAATCAACATCTAACTACTCCCTGCCGGCCAGATTGTCCCTAAATGCCCTCCCCTGCTGGCCCAGTTGCCCCCAACTGTCCTCCCCTACCAGTTCAGTCATCCCTAACTGCCCTCCTCTGCCTGCCATTTTGTGGCAGCCATCTTTGACCACATGGGAGCGGCCATCTGATGGCGAGTGCATGGTGGTTAATTTGCATATTACCTCTTTATTATATAGAATGTATCTTTAAGAATCACAAAGTGATTTTTTGAAACTGAACTTTTCCTTAGCGTTTTTAAAAATGTTATTGTTATTATCAGTTTCAGTGACTTTTCTTGTACATTGACACATCTGATAACTGCATTTTGGGTATTTACAAGAACAGGGCATACTGCTGGTGGTCAGAATGCCTGGTTTCACTACTCTTGACTTAATGTGGGAATTTGACTGTCGCTCCACTTTTCTCAATGTTATTCATCTTCAAAAAACCTCATTTGATAACATGTTAAGTAGAATTAATAATCAAAAGAATCTCAGGACTACTGTTTCACATATCAGCCTGACTCCTTATTTTATTAAAATAATGAAACCAATGGAAACTCATTTTACATAACTTTCTATCATGAAGATAAAAATGCAGTGTTAATGAATCATTTGCCAAATATAATGTTTTTTCTTCCTGGGCTTGCTCTTTGCCAAAATGTTTTGTATTATGTTGCAAGGAAACTACCAGTTCCAGTAAAATAAGTAGCTTGAGTTTTTGGAAGAAACCAGGAAAGACATTTGAGTGGCAGAAGCTAATGAATTTATTTAAAGTAAATGCAATTTATGTGCTTGTGTGAAAACTGTAGTGCTAAAAAAAAAAAAAAAAAAGAAAAGTCTCATTCCTAGCTGCCACTTCTTTTTCGTTTTCATAATTGCAGTGGCAGGATAATAACAGATTGCTATAGAGCGTGTAAATATACCTTCTGACAAATAATCTCATGAAATCAGTCAATTATTGAATAATGATCTTTAAGTTCTATATATATATATATATATATATATAAGAAATATGTGCAATGGTGTGGGGCCCTATGGTCACTTTTATTCTTTTTTTATTTTAAATTATATTTAAATTCTTTATTTTTTAAAGTATTACATAAGTCTCATTTTCTCCCCATTAACCTTTCCCTGGCTGTTCCCTCCCTCTAGCACATGCCCTCAACCCCCTACTGTCTGTATCCACTGGTTTTGTTCATATGCATGCATAAAAGTCCGTTGGTTAATTACTTATCTCTCCTGCCTTCCCTCTTAGGTTGTTCAATGCTTCTATTTCTCTGGCTCTATTTTTGTTCATCAGTTTATGTTGTTGATTATATTCCACAAATAAGAGTGACCATGTGGTATCAGCATAGTATTCTATTGTGCACAGTTTTTTAATCCACTAATCTGCTGATGGGCATTTAGGCTATTTCCAAATCTTAGCTACCGTGTTTCCCCGAAAATAAGACATCCTCTGAAAATTAGACCTACTTACAGGTTTCCTTTTGAGTGAAATATAAGGCATCCCCTGAAAATAATCCCCCCCCAGGCTAAACATGAAAGATTTGTTCCACTGATTCTGAAAGAAATGGAGTCACAAGAAATTCACCAGAAAATTCAGGAATTGAATTGTTATGATGATGTTCCAGATGATGATGACATGATTGTCATTGAATAAATGAGTAAATTCTTTATACTGTAAGATTCACAGTTTGTCTGGTTTGTGTTGACAACTACTGTACTACCGTACCGTATACAGGTAATAAATTTCCTTTATTTTCACTTAACAATAAATGTGTACCGTATTTTTCTTCATGAAAAAATAAGACATCCTCTGAAAATAAGACCTAGTGCATCTTTGGGAGTAAAAATTAATATAAGACACTGTCTTATTTTTGGGGAAACAGGGTATTATAAATTGTGCTGCTATATAGGGATACATATATCATTTCTGATTGGTGTTTCTGTTTTCTTGGGATATATTCCTAGAAGTGGGATTATTGGGTCAAATGGGAGTTCCATTTTAATTTTTTTGAAGAAACTCCATACTGTTCTCCATAGTGGCTACACCAGTTTGCATTCCCATCAGCAGTGCAAGAGGGTTCCTTTTTCTTCACATTCTCACCAGCACTTGTTTGTTGATTTGCTGATTATAGCCATTTTGACAGGCATGAGATGGTACCTCATTGTCATTTTGATTTGCTTATCTTAGATGATTAGTGACTTTGAGCATGTTTTCATGTATCTCTTGGCCTTCTGTAAGTCTTCTTTCTAAAAGTGTCTATTTAGGTCCTTTGCCCATCTTTTACTCTTTTTCCCCAATAACTAAGCAAATCTTTATATCATTCTTACACCAAAAAAGGTCTTGATGGCTTACTTTTGGTTTGGAGTGGCCCACAACCTGTGTCTTCAAGTGGGTAAATAACCAAGGGAAAAATAACACACATAGAGAGATACTAACAGGAGAATACTTGTCTCCTAAGACTTAACTTGTCAATTATGTAAGTTCATTCAGTCCTGTATAAATTTGTCAAGTAAATCAAAGTACTTTGCAAATTGATTATAATAAAAATCAACTTCTGAAACATGGACTCTCCAAAGGATCAGCATAGATATCTCTTTCTTTTTTTTCCCATCTCCTTTTGGGGAAAAGCCAACTTATTTGTGACTCTTCCAGTTAATGTGCAGCATTCTGCCTTGTTCTTATGGCCCTTGGGCAGGACGTGGTTCTGACAAAACTAGTAACCTCTTTGATTGACCAAGTTGAATGGGCTGATCTACTGGCAAGGAACGTCTTTTCCATCTTGCTAACATTCCTTTGTCTCTGTTCTTTCCCCTACAAGCAGTTTAACAGGGTGAACTGCCCATATAAAGGTGTGCCATCCTTTGGCAGAGGGTATGTCTTCTTTTGTGTCTCCCATCAGATTTTAGATTCAGGATCGTGAGGCAGACACACTGTCTCAGTTATCATTTATTTTCCCATAGCTATAATTTCCTCAGAGCATTACTAGTATCTATGAAAGTAATAACCAAACACCTTTGTTTAATCAATTTTTTTAGGTATGCCATTTTTGTTATTAGGCCCTCTACCAAGTAACTTAAGGAAGCAAGACTTCTGTCCTCTTCAAATTTATTTCCAGAACAGCACTGCTACCAAAACAATAATCCTTGGCATTTTGCATAATATTTCCATGATTATTTCACTTTTATACTCTTTGATTTTTCATGGTATTTTTCTCAATTGTTTGTTTGTGTCTGTTCTTTCCACTAGATTAAGTTCCATGAGAGAGACACCATATTTGTTCTGTTCGCCACTCTATAACCAACACATATGCTATTTGACTTTGCATATATTATATCACTTAAACATCAAAAGCAGTCTGTGTTAGGAACTACTATCTTCCCTTTATAGATAAGAAAACTAAGCCTTCAAGATGTTAAGGGTCCTCTTAATTTGCACGAAAGTATCATCAAGAAATAATAGATGTGCAGAGATCTGTAACTCTCAAACAGATGCACATTCTATACCATTCTGCTGCTATTAGAGTTCTAAAAGGCATAGAAATCATGTTCTGTATGAAATACAAGATTCTAGTTCACCTGTAATTCTGATTCTCCCTTGAAGTACTATAACTGATAAAACTTGTTTTGATCAAACATCAACAGAAATTAATGCTTTTACACCCAGATATGACCCAAGCAGACTAAGGTGCTCACATAAAAGATGTTACATAAATACTTATTTTGATCTAACATGATCATAAGTGGCAAAAGAACTGTGATAGACAATGATATAGCTTTTGATTTTAATATTTTTCTTGATGTCTTATGGTCATTCTACCTATTTAGCTTTTTAATTAATTGTGCATTTTCAAAAGTGACACCACCTGACTTCATTCTCTCCAGAGAACATTTGTTATTTGTATGTTTAGTCACATCCACACTTGTCATCATTGTAATGCCTAACATAATAACATTAATAACTATCTTTATTGAGTAATGACAATATGCCATCATTCAATTGGTAAGTATCTTCTGTGTAAGATATTAATATTTTTAACAATCTTGTGGAATATATCCTGCCATTATGCTCATTTCTCAGATAAGGAGACTGAGGCTTATAGAATTTTCCTAGTTTCAAGACTCAGCTCACATGCCATCTAACTGAAGAGTTTTCCTAATCATTCTGTATTGAGTCATATTCTGAGTTTCCATATCCCCACACCTCATATTCTATCTTTTTACACTGCTTTGTTGTTGTTGTTGTTGTTAATCCTCACCTAAGGACATTTTTCCATTGATTTTCAGAGAGAGTGGGAAGGAAGGGGAGAGACACACATATATTGGTTATCTCCTGCATGCACCCTGACAAGGGCTAGGGTGTGAGCTTGCAATTGAGGTATGTGTCCTTGACTGGAATCAAACCTGGACCCTTCAGTCTGCAAACTGACACGCTGTCCACTGAGCCAAACTGTTATTTTTTTTCAGATATCACTAGCCACTGTGTGAAATTGCATAAATTTATATGTTTACTTTTTGTTGTTCTCTCTTTCAATGACAAACTAAGATCCACAATGATGTGTATTCTTTTCATTTACACCGTATCTCCAGTGTCTGAAGCAGTACACAGCACGGAGTTAACACTAGATAAATAAAATGAATAAATTAATGAAACAATTGACTTGGAAACAATATTTGGAGTTAAAAAGTGAATTCAAGTCTTTCTTCTAGTCCAATTCTTTTCGCACCATATTATGCAACATTATACAAGAAAAAGAAATTTGTGCATTTTTAAAGTTTAGGATTTGAAATGCTGAGATTTTTTTCTTTTGTTTTATTTATGCCTACATAGTTTCCCTTAAATTGTATTGGGTTAACAAGGTTAGAAGGGGAAATGTTTAATCTGCTAAAATAGTTCTCTGAAGGACTGCATGCAGATTGGTGCTCCTGCTTACAAATCACTCTTCTCTGTGATCCCAGGTTTCGTCCCTGGACAATGAGCTATCATTACAAAGTTCAAATTTATATACTCCTAAAAATATGTTTATTTTAATTTGTTTCAAAGTTGCCTAAAATTTATATTTTTACTTTGCTTCCTCTAATTAGTTGGGAGTAGTAAAACCTTACTCTGTGCCTGCATAGACCTTTTTTGATATGGCTCAATCTTCTTTGAGTCTGAAAATTGATCTTGGATGAAACCTTCTTGGATCATTTTGCTACAAATTAGAAGAACTTGAGGTATGAGAGCTCATGAACTGAATTTGAATTAGATTGACTTTTAAAAGTACAAGTCAATCAGGCAATAAGGCTACAGAGGAAAAAAAATCATTTAATTCATGTTCCTGCCTGACAATGTCCTAAAGGCCCATCTGCTTAGGTTGGCTGTTTCACTTTTCCAGCAACCTGTACCTAGAGGGCTGAGACTGGGGCCTGAGCTGCAGCTAGCATTTGTGCAATTCCCATGCATGTATCATTAGTGAAGTATATTAGCAATAGATGCAATGCACTTTATAAGCTCCAGTTTGAAAACATTGTATTTGCAAAGCACTGCCACATGAGCTGCTTTGGCTTCAACAGTGCTTATTTAATTTTAAAATTCTTGTTGGGTAGAATTCTTATTTGGTCAGAAAAAAAAAAGAGTCATGGCAGAATTTCTAAGTTAATTTTATCATATGATTGTAAGGTTCTCATGTGGGTACCTGACTTTTCCTAAATTAGAACACATACTTAAAGAATTCCACATATGCTACCAAGCTTGGCAAACTATCCCTCATGGTTTATACCACAGCACATGTAAGCAGAATTACAATTTTATGAAGAATGCAATGTGTAGGGTGCCCAATCTGGGTGCTGGAATAAGCCTGCATGATCTCAGAGCTGAGCTGAACTTAGAGGTGGGAGTATTTCTGCAAGGGTGGCATAAGGCAGCATAAACATGACCATGAACTAGTATTACTATTAAAAATAGGCAATTGAGACAGGCAGACAATCAGATTCAAAGAGTGTCAAAGAAAAAATGTTCTTGTTGAAGACTCTTATAAAAGATGGTAATGAAGACTTCATCCAAGGTACTACTGCAATGAGGTTTTGCAGGAGAGGAGAGATTGGGCTGAACTCTGAATACAAGGAAATGTGTGGATATATAGCCATGGAGCCAAGTAAGGGTCTATGGATGAAAAAAAAAAAATACCAAAAAAGAAGAATCTCTCACCCTTTGAGTCAGTATAAAGGGGGCTGGAATGTATTATGCTAAGCTAAATAAGCCAGTCAAAGATAAATATCACATGATCTCACTCATATGTAGAATCTAATAAACAAAATAAACTGATGAACAAAATAGATCCAGAGATATAGAAGCATGGAATAGAATGACGAATCTCAGAAGGAAGGCAAGGGTGAGGGAGTAGGGATGGGGAACTTACATGTATATATGCATAGCCCATGGACATAGACAATAGTGCGATGAAAGCCTGGGAAAGGTGGGTGTAGGGTGGAGTGGGTCAATGGAAAAGGAAAAAAAAGGGGGGGGTATATCTGCAATACTTTCAACAATAAAGATACATTTTTAAATAAAGGAAAATTACTGAAAGGAGGTATCAGAAATAAGGGGGATTCTGGTTAAACAGATTGGACAGGATTCTTGCTGATGGCAGGCCAGAGTGATCAGATATCACCAGAGGGATAGTGGGGAATGAGGAATTTGATCAGCTATTAGTGATAATCAAATACATAGTGTGAGGGTTCTCACTAAAATGACTTGGCAAGATTCTTTCTCTTCTGGACAAGGCCCAGGAACAGGTTCAAGTAAAAAACAAAAAACAAACAAACAAACAAACAAACAAAGGGTACAGATGAGTTTGACTAAAGTTTGGTTAAGGAGACAGTGTTGTAAAGGGCAAGTTTATAATTATGCAAAAACTACATAAAATGTTTTATAGAGCCAAAGTCTGCATCCAGAAACTCCACAGATTCCGAAGTGAGGAGTGGCTGAAGGCAGGCCCCTGAATGCACACAGAATGGTTGGTGGCCTTTTTTCTTTATGTGATGTCAACTGTTTGTCCATGAGGGTCAAAGTGAGGGCAACTTGAAGGAAGAGAATAGGACTGAGCATATTGATAAGTTACTCTTAAAATGAAAGCTCTATGAAGCTAAATAAAAGTGAAAAGATTAAGTGAAAACTGTGCTATTTTCAAATGTAAGACTTTTAGTATCCTATCACCCATCATTAGCCCTGTATAGATTTTTTTTAGTCAAATTTTTAAGCTACTATAGATGTATTTTGTGAACACTCCTAAATAATTCTTTCAGCCTATTTCTTTTCTGAGGATTATAAGGATGATCATTACTTTCCTAATATTAGCTAAACTCATGCATTTTTAAAATAAAACTTTTCTAGGTACTTTCAAATACTTTATCTTATTTGATCTTTGCAATAGTTATGCATGGTGTGTGTGGGCAGGACATGGGTGTGTGTGTGGGTGGACACTTATGCTTATATTAATGTTCTTTCAGATTGAAGAAACAGAAATACAAAAATGTCAAGCAGTACGGTCAAGGTTATGGAAGTAGCAGAGCAAGGACTTAAACATTAGGCTTCTTTGGATAAATTCCCAGAAGTGGAATTGCAATCCAAAAGACTAATTCGAAAGAATATATGCATGTCTATGTCCATTACAGTGTTATTTCCAATAGCCAAGATTTGGAAGCAGCCCAAGTGTCCATAAATAGATGAATGAGTAAAACAGCTATGGTATATTTACACATGGAATACTGCTCTCCATAAAAAGGAAGAAAATTTTACCCTTTGCATTATCCTGGATAGACCTGGAGAACATTATGTGAAGTGAAATAAGCCTGTTAGAGAAAGACAAGTACCATATGATTTCACTCATATGTGGAATTTAATTAACAAACTGAACTAACAAGCAAAGTAAAGACAGATTCATAGATAGAGAGAAGGCAGACAACTCTGGTGGGGGAGGGAGTTGTTGGGAGAGGTGGAGGGATTGAACAAAAAAAAAGGAAAAAAAAGAAAAAAAAGAGAAAGAACTCATGGATATGGACAACAGCCTGGTGATTATAGGGAGGAGGGCAGGTGGTGGAGGTGAAAGAAGGTATTGGGGGAACAAATGGTGACGTGAAAAACAATAAAGTAAATAAATAAACTGCCTTAGGCTTCTGAATCCAAGTCCTGGGCCTTAAAATAATATTCACATTGGAACATTACCCATATGTTGAGGATGTTATTTTTTTTTTCATGTGTTAGAAATTATGTCACTAAAAATAGATGGGAAAGCTTTAATAATTTTCCTACCTAGTTACTAAAAAAAAATAAATAAATAAAATAACAAGCATGCTTGTTTGTTTGATGCTTGCTAAGAACAAAATATGGTCCTGTTTGAACCTTAGCATTTCCTGAATGCTGTGGGTATAATTGGGTCTGGTTCTTGTAGTGGTTTGTGTTTTTTAATCCTACTCTAGGGTAGTTTTTTCCCCATTGTTTTTTAGAGAATGGAAGGGATGGGGAGAACTGAGAGAGAAAAACATTGATGTGAGAGAAACACATCAATTGGTTTCCTCCCGCATGTGCCCTGACCAGAGGCCAGGATCGAACCCTCCACTCTTGACTATAATCTAACCCAGGACCTTTAGTCGGTAGGCCAACACTCTACTGAGCAAAACTGACAAGGGTGCATCTGTTGTTTTGTTTATTTGTTGGTTTGTTTTATATATTTTTATTGATTTTCAGAGAGGAAGAGATGGAAAGAGAGATAGAATCATCAATGATGAGAGAGAGAGACATTGATCAGCTGCCTCCTGCATGCTCCCTACTGGCTAGGGTGCATCTGTTTTTGAAAAGCATTTTCACCAAGCTCCTGGAAGGCTCAGTACCCATGAAATCACTCAGGGTCAGTTTTCATTAGTGTAGGTGGCTGGAGTCCAGGCTGAAGAAGCCATAACAAACGACAAGGTCAAAACTCTAGGGAAGATCAGTGGACTCTTTCTGTTTTCGGTTCAAGTACTGTCTCCCTGATCCTTAGCTTGTGACCAGAAGGAAAACTGTACCAGAGAACGCTGGCTGATAGACTGATGGATTGCTGCATTCATTCATATACGATCTACTTTATGCTAAGCACTGTGCTAGTCACAACGGATTCTAAGGGGAACAATGTGTTTCTGTTTTTTAAAAGCTTAGCATTTCTTATTCAGTGGTATGGAGATGTGTGCAATATCAAGAAACTAAACAGAAGTCTGAAGTGACTGGTAAATAGGGCAGAAAGAGATAGGAATGCAGCACAAGACATTTGTTAGAACACAGACAGGGAGCCAGAATGCCAATGTTTAAATGCCACATCTGAAACTTACAGGCTAAGTAACTTGAGGCAACATATCCAGCCTCCCTTCGTGTCAGTTTCCACATCTGTGAAATGGACATGAATTTAAAGCATAAGTTTAAAGATTAAATCAGTTAATATTTTTAAAGTGTTTGGCACAGGGTAATCATTAAAGATGGTTTTAAAAAATGAAAATAGGCATCAGGAAAGGCAGAAAATATGATTGGACATGCAATAAAAATGAACATTTGTGTATTTATGAATGCCAAACACTATATAGTACACAACTTTTAACTGTCACAGTCAAATGAGTCAGTTAGACTTAGCATCTCTAATATAGAGCTTCTCAATCTCACATTTGAGAATGGATAATTATTTTTAGTGGTGGGCTGTCCCGTGCATTCTATGATTTTTAGCTGTATCCATTGCCTCAACCTACTAGATGTCAATAGCACCCCTCCCTTCAGTTGTAAAAATAAAAATGTCTCCAGAGATTGACAAATGTTTCCTGGGATACATAATCACCCCCAGCAAAATGTGTCTGACAAAGGTGAAGCGATTTTTCCAAAGTCACACCACAAATAATGGTAGAACAGCTATGGGAAATTAGTCGGTGTGACCCCTGTAAAGACAAGGATATATTGAATAATGCTCTAGAAAGATGAGAACAAAGTGAATAAGCTTTAATAAAGTTTCTAGTCTCAGAGAGTGAAATTCATGCTCTAGTGATTGACTTGATCATTCATTTCCCTATGGAATTAATTTGATCAGATGTGAGTCTGGTGTACATCATGGCACATGGATTGACGGGAGGAGGAACTGGAACGTGAAGCATTACGAAATCATCCAAATGAGGGATTGAGGCATGGTAAAATGTGAAATGAGGCTAAATCAAACAAAATAAACAATGAGTAAAACAGCTACAGAGTTTAGTTTGTTGAGATTCCTCATTATCTGATCCATCTTATGTGAATGCCTCTCTGACCCCGGTGGCCTCACTGCAAGATAAATATAAGAAACTTATTTAATTCCCCTTTGTAGAGAAAGTGGCTCAGGCCCTCATAGATTAATTACAAGCAAACAGGGTCACAAAGATGGTCAGTGGTTCTTAGTCCTTCAATTCAATCCCTGAGACACCCTGTCTCCACACACTGCCTTCTAATCTAAACGATCTCCCATTGCTGACTGCAAGAGAATGGGGATTTACAAAGCTAATCAATACCAGTTTAATGTATCTGCTTCTGTCTACTCTACTTAATGACACGTCCCTACCCTGAATAGCCTTTTCCCATAGGCATGGTTCGGAGCCTCTCAACTCTATGTCTGGCATTACTTCCTCCTCCCTCTTTTCTTTTATCTCCAGGCCCCCCTCCCTCTCATCACTTTTTCCTCTCTCTCTTCTTTCAGTGTGGTACAGATTGTACAAAGCACACTGAACTTAATAATCATAATAACAGGATCAACAAAAGCAGCTAACATTTATTGAATATTTGCTATGTGCCTGGCACAATTCTAAGCTCCCTGCATCTGTTAACTCACTTAATCCTACCACAACCTTATGAGGAGGATATTACAATATTATTACCTCCATCATACAGATGAGGAGAAAGACATTACCTCCCAGCATTATCAGAATCAAATAAGCTAATAGATGCACTAGAAAACTGCAAAACATGACAGATTTGAGCTATTGCTATTAATTCATTTTTCTGACTTAATTATGCAAGAAGTGAAATCTGACAACTCTAATCTAGACCCTCAAAACCTACAAATAATAATTGGAATGGAGTGCAGATGCTTGCTATTTAACAAGGCTTTTTGAACAAATAAAAGCTCTATGGTTCCTGTTTACTTGGTTGAAAATGAATGTCTGTTCACTTTAAATCAGGTCAGGCATAATTAGGATTAAGGACTAATTGGACTTGAAAAATGATTGAACATAAGTGTCATCTGTCTGGCCAATATATCTGTATTAAAAGAACTAACCTGAAGGACTGAAATTCAATGAACTTATGTATTTGATTTCTGTACTCTACTCAAAATAATGAGGGACGAACTTTGTGAGACATACTCTCCACAAGAGGCTAATTTTGTCATCCCACCAGACCTTATCACAGCTATTAAGGCTAAGTACAGAAATCAGGCTAAGAGCAAAATACTTTGATTTTGAAAAAAATCGGATTTTTCTCTTCAATGTCTGTAATATTTCATCTCTCCATATACCCTGTATCTTATCTTACATATATCACTAGTATCATAAGTATTGTCTCTAAACTTAGTGATTTCCTTTCCATATTCAACTTGGATTATTTGTAAAAGTGGTTTGCTCAGGATAACCAAAGAACTCCTGAGGGCAGACCCAGTGTTCTCACCTCTGTCTTTATCCTTTCAACCATTCCTCATCTCCTCACACTGAACTTGTTTTACTGTTCTCTTCTTCACTCCTAAAATTCTGTTTCTTTAGAATATTCAGTTTGGGTTGTTCATTTCAGCCTTTTCTCTCATCTCTCCTTCCAGTTCTCTATTCTGTCCTCCCCTATCACTCCTCTCTTTCTCTCTCCTCTTTCTCTGTCTTCTTTTGCTATTTCCCATGTCTAGATAAAGCTCAACTCAAATGCTCTATCTGTCTTTATAAATATTATAATAGTCCTCAAAATAATGGATGCCTCCCTCTTTGGGCTAACCTATACTTTGATTTCTCTGGTTGTGATTGGAAAGATATTTAACGACATCAGTAGACCAAATCCAGTGAAATGTTTTTACTTTTGTTATGCTCCATTAAACAAATGTCAAGAAACACTGCATTCAGGTCTTTGTCAAAGGCGGGACCTATCAGTGTTCTAAGACATCCTGGTAGGGCTAGCTTAGTGAAAAGAGTGCACATACAGCCTTGTAGTATTGGACTGAGTAAATGCAAGTGAAATAAGCCAGTCAAGGAAAGACAAATACCATAGGTTCTCAATAACATGAATAATCTAATGGAAAAAAAATAAACTAACAAGCAAAATGAAACCAGAAGCATGGATACATGGGTGACTGATAAAGACAGTGAAGGGATTAACTAAAGAACATACATGCATACCCCATAGACACAGACAATAATTTGATAAAGTCCAAGTTGGGGGGGCAGGCAGGGATAATAGGGGTGGAAAAAGGGTGGGGAGAAGGGGTCACCTGCAATTATGTCAACATTAAAACATTGTTGTTGTTGTTTTTTTAAAAGAGTGCATATGGAGGGATCCTTGCTGTTAGTCTAAAGGTAAGCTTCTACAGGCAACTCTTATTATCAGGAGAAAAGGAGTTATTCTGATTCCTTTCATTATTGTTCTAATGCAGAAATTTAAAAATACCTAAGCTTAATTTGTCTTTCTTTATTCAATATTCATATTTTCCTATAATTTATTTACTTAAGCACAAACATAAAAAAGTTAAACAAGTGTGATTTCTAAGTGAAATGGCAAGAGATTAGCAGATGTTGTGTAATCACTTAATGTTGAGAAACAGCCTACCTTTTTGGAAAGGGCAATCACTTACTTAGGAACAATAATAAATAGTCCATGGTTTTTAATCTCATTTGCTTTCCTAAAAAAGGAAATACTGCTATATGGCATTGTGATAAAAAAGATTCTTCCAGGATTGCCCTTTAACGCTATGATGTCTGAGCTCCAGAATATTTATACACTGCAAAGCAACCCCAAAGAGATGGCAGGCAGAATTCTTAACCAAGTTATGTGAAAAATTAAATTTACTAATTTAATCTTTAAAATCTGCTCAATGACCATATTTCCAACCTCAAATTATATTGTCAACATCCCTCAACTCCCTCAAGCTAGAAACCTGGGTCCATCTTCTCTTCTCTTTCTTCTTTACTACATATAAGCAATCAAAATCATATGCCATGCATTCTTTATTGAACATTGAATATTTGGAAATTACAAAGCCATCCGTCCTCCTTTTTCATTCTCATTGCTACTCTCATAGTTACCTCTCCTGTAAACTATCGCTATACCCACCCCACTGGCATTCTGGCATTCAATTTCTCAGTTTTTCAATTTTATCTTTCTTCTCTTTCCTTTCTTCATCTATAGCATTAGTGGTTTTTTTTTTTTTTCTATTGCCTTCTTTAAATTGTTTACTGAATTTTTCTATTTTCCAAACCTTTTTCATTCTCCCCAATTACTGCTCATATTTCATGCATTAACACAGATGTTACTTTTCCCCCTGTTAATTGTCCTTTATTAACCACTCTGTCCTGTATTCTTACTCTTTTCATAATTTATTATTTACATTTTAATTTATTAATTCAGCAAACATATTGTGTGCTATTGTTTAAGATACTCTGATAGGTGCCGGGTACTAAAAGTCTTGTCATTTTCTACTGAGTTCACTTTAACATTCATCTAACAAGTAAGCCTTTCCACAAATTGATTCCTACTTGTCTTTCTAAGTATCATTTTCTCTTTCTTCCATAAGCACTTGTCCAAAATCCAGACATACCACTCATCAGCCTGTCCATCATCCAAATCTGTGATTTTGGTCTTTCTCCTTACCCAACATTAAATACAAACTAATACATTATTTTTAATTTGTATAAATATAATTTTGTATTCATTAACTTAAACACTATCTGTTGACTGGGTATATGCTGGTTACTGTGTTCAGTGCTATGGGTATGTGAGTCAGTACATCATAGTGTGTCCTCTTTTAAAATGCGTTCTTATAATTCCAACTCTTACCCAAACTTCATGGTTCTCCATTTACCTGCTCCATGGAACCTTTCTAATAACCTAAGTTTCCCACTTCTTCTGCTCTCTAATATTTTTAAATCTACTTGCTTTACTACTTATTTCATTCTGCTCTGTATTTTAGTCAGTTATTTATCTAGGTCTATCTCTGCCATATTTCTAGAAAAACAGGGTATATATCTTATTTACTTTCTGGTTATCATAGTACAAGGCTCATATAGGCTTGACATAAAGGCTAAATAAACATTGTCCATGCCAGTCAGAATTACCCAAAATAACAATCACTTGCCACAGAGAAAAGTTGCCTGAGAATTTCCTTTAGGATGTAACACAGCAAAAAGTGTATTATATCCTGGCTAGTCTGTTTTAGTGTGTACTCCACTCTGTCTTGCTCATATTTACACATAACACAGTGTCTGAATATTCCAGGTACTTAATAAATAGTTCTTCAGTGAAGAAATAAACCAATTAATTAATATTCTGTTAGCTAGGTATGTGACTAAAAAAACACACAAAAAACGATAAACTGTTTTAACATCTATAAAATGGCATAACACGTCTTAACTCACAAATTCTTTGTGAGTCTTAAACAACTAAGTTAGACTTGTTGACTATTGAGTTATTATTATCACTTGTTAAAATTAAACTCAGGTCTTGAGAGCCATAACTAAGGTCTGCATGATCTGTATGTTCATTGGAACAATTTGAGTGAGCACATTTCCCATATGCTCTAATTTCTTTTCATTTTCTCTGCTTTCATATATGTATATATTTGAAAGTAGATTATGTTTCATTCATGTTCCCTGCTCCACTTTTTGGAATTCCTAAATATGGTGTTTTTTTTAAAATATATATATATTTTATTGATATTTTACAGAGAAGAAGGGAAAGGGATAGAGAATTAGAAACATCAATGATGACAGAAACATCGATCAGCTGCCTCCTGCACACCCCCTACTGGGGATGTGCCCACAATCAATGTACTGTACATGCCCTTGACTGGAATCAAACCTGGGACCTTTCAGTCTGCAGACTGATGCTCTATCCACTGAGCCAAACCAGTTTCAGCTAAATATGGGTCTCCTTGACAAGGAATTTTCAATATATTTCATAAATATGAAATACTATGATTGGTTGGAACCATTATAATTATGTCATGCTTTCTTCTCTTAATGAATGCAAAAATTTGTTTGCAATAACCCTAACTGAATAGTCACCAAGTTTCAGCTTTAATACCTGATACTTGGAAGTTTACATGTAATGATGTCTTATCTTCCACTGTAGTGAAATTCTGGTTTTCTATAACTTCCAGGAATTGTTCTTATACCACCTTCTAGAACAGCACTGGAAGCTCTGCTTCTCCTTTGGACCATTTGAAACCTCACTATCTTTACGCAGTTATTTATTTGTCGTTAGGCTTTTTTTTTTTAATCCAGCTAACTATTTCCAGTTCAATCAACCCATCTCATACCATATGGTTCTTGAATCCTCTGGCATTCTGATTATATTTTCACTAAATCAGATTAAATTATATTTTCTATGTAGTGTTGTTTACATAACTTGTAGAGCCAGGACACAGTAAAAAGTAGAGCCCCTTGTTAAAAAAAATATTAATTTTTTAAGATAGCAACATAATTTCAAGACAGCAACAACAGAGCTTGAAACCAACTATAGAGCTTTCTTAGGTTCAGGAGCCTGTGCAACGGCACAGATTATATGTTGATGAGCTGGCCCTGATTCCACGAAGATATTTAACTTACACAGGTTCTATGACACCTCAGAAGGGTTATGAGCACTACTATACAGTCACATTGCAAGATGATATTTTCTTTTGTATGTGGTGACATAAATTCCATTAGCTCGGTCTTGATCCACCCTGTTGCTATGCTGTAATTATTAATAATACTTGTGACTCAGTGCACAAAATCATGTGAGACCCAGACTCGTGGGAAATTGCATGAGAGCCAGGACACCCCCACCACTACCTCCCTGAGTCCAGCTGGTGCTGGCGGGACTCCCCCAAGTCCTTGTATGCTGTGGGACCCAGAATCAAGTCCCCGCCCACCCACACGCTGCGCATGCAGCCTCCTGTGACCAGTCTTTGGTCATTACGGCATTATGACCACTGGGCTTTTATGATTTAGATTTCTTTGCAATCTCAAAGTATACTGACTTGAATGATAAATTAGATAGATACCTTACCTTTGAAAGCAGGAATCAAATCGATATTTCTTTCTCTGTGTTTCTTGGGACTTCAAGGTACCTATAAAATAATGGACTGCTTAATAAATATTGACACTGGTCACAATGAGAGATCTTGGAAAGGAAAGTTTGAGGCATTTCCCACTAACACAAAATTTCATAATGTTCCACATCAATATCTATATCTATGCAAAATACTTTTTTTGCCTGTCTGTACTTTTAGTTCAGTTCATATACTCCCACTCATGAGAATTTCCTGGACTCTATCATGTAGAATAATCAGTTCTGATCCTTTTGTGCTTTTCTATAACTTCCTTGTTCTTTTCTATTTAATGACACTACAACTGAATAATAATTTTTATGAGCTCATTACACAATTAGCCTGTAAGACCCATTTAGGCAGGCATGACATTCCTGAGGGTAAGCTATGTCACTGTGGATTCCTAACATATGTTTGTGGAGTAAGAATATGGAACCAAGAGAGGTAGGTGACAGTTTCAGTTTAAATTTCTAAGGAGAAATTCTATTTGTACAGTTCCTGTATAAGATACATGTATGTATAATTCAGGGTTTTTCAAAAACTCTTCTACATGCTGGAGAAAATTGCACTATAGCAATGCAGGACTCAAGTTTGAATAGAATCTTCTTATCAGACTAAGGGTATTCTCAAAACAACCAGTCATGGTACGGAGGCAGAATAAAGACTAAGCTGGAATTCATGGGCCAATATTCAAAGGCCAGTCACTTGCAAGTTTTAGGGAAATACAAACACAGCATCCAACACATGATAGGCATTCAACAAATCACATTTCTCCTATTCAATTTAATTTAATGCTGTCATTTGAATCAAACACTAAATCAATCTAATATGGGTTGACCACTTGTTCTGTGGAGAAAACATATTTCTAGAACTGGGTTTATCACTGATTGGTTATGTTTCCTTAGGCAACTCATTTAACTTTTCTGGGCATGAGTGTTCTTATATATAAAATTCTATAATCAGATTTTTAAAACCAAATGTTACCTTTAAGCTCTAAGGTTCCCTGATTCTATGGGTTTAGTACTGTTGTTATAGGTCTATATGATTTGATTACATAGGACTTTCAAAATCAGAAAAATGTTAATCATAACTCAGAAAGCAAATACCAGTAGGCTCATTGTAAATGTCATAGGTAGCATTAGAAATCAGTGGGAATGATGAGACATTAATTAAAGAAAACTGGGATGATTGGCTTATATGCAAAAAAAAAAAAAAAAAATGTCAGTATCTTACTCCATGCCATATAAGAAAAGTAAATTCCAGATTGAATAAAGGTGGAAATATAAGCAAAACTAAAACTTTTAAAAGAGAATGTAGGAGACTATAATTATATCCTGACTGGAAAGGATTTCTGAAATAATGTAGAAAGAAAAGAGTAACAAACCATCAGTGAAAGTGTCAGTAAGTTGATCCTATGAATAAAGTTAAAAGACAAACCATATACTGGGAGAAGACATTTGCCATACTTGTAACAGTAAAAGATTAGTACTTATAAAGATAGTCTACAAATCAGAAAGAAAGAGACAAACAACCCTTAATATGGATGAAAGATATGAACAGAAGGTAAAAACTAAAATATATAAAGATATGACAAGATATTCAACCTCACATTTTCCTACCCATCAGATGTATGAAATTAAAAGTCTGCTAAAACCCAGCATTATGTAGGATACAGGAATTGGGAGTGTAAACTGAGAATGATATTGCACTCAAGTAGGGAGTCCAGGTGGTAACTTGGGGGCAAACTCTTAAGTGCACTGCCATTTTAAACAAAGATTGTTGAAATACAAATAGGAATTCAACAAATCAAAATTTTAGCAATAGAGCATCTAAGGCTTTGAGCCATAGAGGCAGTAGTGAGAGAGACTCCTGAAGTTGATTATGTTAATAGAGAAAAGGTGAGGCAACAAAAGAAGAAGAACATAAATGGTTTACAATATTTCGGTAAACCTTATGCAACCTTTGTCACTGCCCTACCACAAAACTCTCTATTTCACACTTGCCTTGAATTGACCTTCTAGGACCTTATGCCACTAGCAATCTTGCTTTATCCTTTGGCATATTTTCAGTAATAGCTCTTTCGCAGTGGCTTTGGTTGTATTACATGGTATTTCCTCTGGCTAACTGTTATAATTAATAGTATATATTCATACTCATCACATAGCTATAATATATATCTGCTCCGAGTTCTCCCTTTCCTGTGATGTGGCCATTCCTTCTACTGTATTTCTTACTTACACAATGCTGGTTTCAGTCAATTCCCAGACTCTTCTGCCAGTTTTAGAGGTGGGCCTCTGTGGAGAGCAGCTACAGCATTTGGACAGGTTCAAGCCTGGGACTAATGAGAGGCCACGATCCTCTCATAGCAAAGCCACATGTAAGTCTCAGCACAATTATAGACAAAGGCTATAGTTGTAAGCTTGACCTTATGGTCCAAACCTGTGGTCCCAGGAGGCTAAGTGATACAGGCTGCGGGAGGTACAGCAAGTAAACAAAGCTTAATCAGGTGCATGTAATTGAGGAGATTCAAAACCCAGGAACATTGTAAACATTTTGACCACGCCCTTACTTTGCCTCATGGAATCTGGCTATAAAATAAAGACTCGGCTTACAGTGGTGCTGTCTCTTCAGCAGGGAGGGCAGCATCCTACTGAGCCTCAGCTTTCTTCTCTTGTCTGACTTTTCTAAAGCCTTCACCACCCCCTCTCAGGTTCACCATGGCTGTGCCAGCTCGAACCACGCTTCCAGTTCTTGAGCCTGTGACTCAAAATATGTATCATAGTATATTTCAGGAAAAATATATGAATTTCAGGCTGGTTGGAATAGTTTAGATCCATAAAAAAACATCTTAAAAGGTATGGTGGGGTTATACGGCGAGAGACTTGATAACAGACTAATGGTTTTGCAAATACTTGTTTCACTACATGAAATAACCACTTTGGTCGAATCATTCGGTTTTTTCAACTCATTGTTTTACTGTGGTATTTCAAATCTAGCAGTTACTCTTGGCTGATTTTTCCCCCCCATTTCTCTGCTTCACTAAGAAAACAAGATTTCTTTTATTCTTCAGAATGTATCTTATTCTTTGTGACCCCTCTGCTTTCTCTGATAAATCAGATAGCTACATTACTTGTTTTTGTCTCTGCCACCGAGACACTTTCTGTGTCACTGCTGACACCGAGGTTTTGGGGTCTGATGAGTTGTTGTTGTGTGAAATGTTTTGCTTTCATGACATGAGCAAGTATCCCTGGGTATTCAAATGGAATTAAGCTTGCTGGACTGAGTCAGGGCTGACTCTAAAATACTGTAAGAAATAACCAGAATTCACTAGGAAATAGAATTTTGGGTCCTAGGTTTTAAATACTTAGCTCAGTTATTTGTAGAAAATTAGAAAAGCTAATTAACCTCCATGAATCTTAGTTTTACCACTCATATAATGAGAATATTGCCACATTTTCTTAAGCTTAAGATGATATCAAACATAAGACATGTCACTGATTTAATAAAACATTTCAAAAATATGAAATTGCTTCAACTATAATGCACACATTAATTATAAAAAGTATAAATAAGTGGGTGTTTTAATTTAAAAGTATAAATAAGACTTAATGCTAATCTTGCAAGGTCTTGAAGTTTTCTTCATGGAAGCCCGTCTATAGGTATATATAACACAGAGTAGGCATTCAAAAATCAGTAGCTATTATTATTAACTGAAATATCAGCTGATATTTTGCTATTTAAATTTTAATGAAAATATTGATCTGAGCCCACAAAATTTATGCCATGTCTAATTTCCTCCTAATATTTCTGCATATTCCTATGGCATTATGTCTCCTCCCCCCTACCCCCCAATAATCCTCAATCCTGGTTCTTGCTTCTCTTAACCTCTGACTCATATCTCATTTTCCTTGACTGTTCTCATCCTTTGTCTCTGATTTTCCTTTTTTCCCTCACATTCACTTTGGTTATTGTGTGTATGACAGAATTTATTGATGTTTAGAGTAGTCATTTTTGTTTGTAAAGTCTTCTTGGCTGCCTAGTCACTAGAAATTTCTCCTATGTTCCTCTTCACACTGTGTGGTACTGCCATGTTGCAGATCTGTTCCTTCACCAGCACCCTCTTCATTCCCTACTTTCTCCGTGATAAATCTTGGTAATTTCTTATGCAGAGTACTTTATTCCACTGTATATACTAATTGTATCCTTTAAACATATGCACTTGAGTTCTACTGTCTGTATTTTTTAAAATATATTTTATTGATTTTTTACAGAGAGGAAGGGAGAGGAATAGAGAATTAGAAACATCGATGAGAGAGAAATAACAATCAGCTGTCTCCTGCACACTTCCCACTGGGGATGTGTCCCCAACCAAGGTACATGCCCTTGACTGAAATTAAAGCTGGGACCCTTCAGTTCGCAGACTGACGTTCTATCCATTGAGCCAAACCGTTTAGGGCTCTACTGTCTGTATTAAAAGACTAACCAATATACATTCTGACATATAGAGAATTTAATTCTCTGTAGCTGTGCAACTGAAAATGGCTGAAGGGAAACATCAACTATTGGCCTTACTTGAGATGTGTGACCATGAACTTCAAATATACCTTTAATTCTGGCTGGAAATTGTACTATGTTCCCTTACTTTATTCACTGCTCCCATTCTACTTAATGACTATTTCATACTTTCCTTTCTTTCTTTAAACCCACAATGCCAACCCTCCTCCTCCTCCTCCTCCTCCTCCTCCTCCTCCTCCTCCTCCTCTTTCTTTTTCTTCTTCTTTTTTTAAATATATAGTTTTAACAATTTTAGAGAGGAAGGGAGAGGGAGAGAGTGAGAGAAACATCACATCAATTATGAGAGAGAATCATTGATCAGCTGCTTCCTGCACACCCTCTGCTGGGGATTGCACCCAAAACTCAGGCAGGTGCCCTGACGGGGAATCAAACCATGACCTCCTGGTTCATAGGTTGACACTCAACCACTGAGCCATGTAGGCTGAGCCCAACCTTACTTCTTAATTCTTTCTATTTCCAGCTTGCACCTTGCCCCTTGGTAATTTCATTTAGTCTCATAACTTTTAATGTTACTGATCAGTTTATATGACACAGATGCACACTCACACATACATTAACATATAGCAAGCATAGACAACTAGGATTATCTCCTATCATTCTTTCCCTCAAGCTTCCTTCTATGTATCCATATGATTATATGGTATCACCAATTTGATACTAAATATTTCAAACTCATGCCCAATAGTTCTGCTTACTCATTCTCCCTGACAATCAGCTCCATTGATTACATTCTAATTTTAGTTGATGGCAAGGCCATTCTTTCAATCATTTGGGCCTAAAAATCTTAAACTCATCTCTATTTCTAGCACATGCCATTCTCCCAAGTAGTTACTTCTATCCACTTTAGCATTAATATATCAAAAATCCAACCACTTCTTAGGGCCTTCTCTGCTACCTCACATCATTATCTCTTTGCTGTATTACTGTAATAGTCTCTTAAATGGGCTATCTCCCATGCCCTTCTACAAACTCCTTTCAATAGACTATCCAGAAAGATCCTGTTAAAATATAAATAAAATAATATCATGTCTCCACTCACAATGCTCTGATGGTTTTCCAATTTTCTAGTGTAAGAACTAATCCTAATCATCATCACAAAGTTTTGTTAATCTCCAACAATCCTTCCCCATCACCTTTCTGTCCGCATCTCCTAACAGTTATTCTTTTCTCACTCTACTCCAGCCACCCTGAGAACCTTGCTTCTCCTGGAGCTCACTAAGTACACTTCTCCATAGGATCTTTGCAGTGGCTGTTCCCTCTGCTAGAATGCTCTTCCCTCAATATCTATATAGCTCAGACCCCCACCTCCAACAAATCCTTCCTCAAATGTCACCTGTCCATTACTACCTGCCTTGGCTACTTCATTAAAATTAAAAACCCTTATTGTACTCCAGCATTCCTGAAAACATTTACTCATCTATTTTTCACATAGAATTACTTTACCACTTAAAATTTAATTTACTTATCTAATCTGTTGTTCACTGTCTCATTTTGAGTACCATAACATAAGCTGTGTCTTTTATATTTTTAATTGTATGTCACTAGTGGCTAGTATAGTTATTGGCAAATAATAGGTGCTTTGTAGATATTTATTGAATGAATAAGTGGCAAGGTAATATCTAATAATTCACTAATTCATTCAATTAAAGTACTCAGAAAGATGTTGAGGTTACAATATAAATAAATTGTAATAACTGAGAACTTCAAAGTTTACTGGAAGAAATAAATATGTAAATAGAAGCATAAAACGTACTGTTACAGGATTAGGGAAAAGGGACTCTGGGAACATATAGGAGACTAACTTGGAAAATATGGGTGACCTTAACAAAGCGTTTGATGTGTAGTAGGATATAACTGGAAAATGAGAAATGAGAGTAAATAAAGGGGTAACATGTATATTATAAAGCAATAAAATTTATCTCAGATACTATCTGACTTTGAGCAAGTTAATTGAAAAAGAGTGTGTTTCATTAGTTAGAGATTTCTGTCTGTGACATTCACTGCCATACTCTAGTACCTAGAACAATATCAGGCACATGGTAGATTCACAATATTTCATTGTAGCATGAATACATTTACTTCTTATTATTAAAGGGGTATTCTGTCAAATGAATTTTGAGTTCTTTTCCAGTTCCATAATCCTAAATTGCAATGGGCATGTTATAAATTAGTATAAAGAACTTATAGTAATCAAATCAGCCTCAAAACAAAATGGCTATTGGAGGAATTGGCTCTACCCCCAACCAACAAGACTTTCCATGTTTAAAAATCTACCTGAGCACTTTACAAGACACTGTAAAAATTATTTCTATATTAATGCCTGGCTTAACTTTGAGACTAAGATGACTCTTAAAAAAATAAATCCAAGTGATCTCAGAAGCCATTCACTAGGTATGAGCTGGCTTCTGAGTATGAGAAATCCAAGCTTCTGTCAGCTCTGTGCCTTCTCTGGTTAGATCTCTGGTTGGCTTAGAGTTTTATATTATTTTTGTAATCTAGTCTGCTTTTATGACCATGCAAGTAGTTAAATTGCAACTCAGGATTAAAAGTCAAACTCAGCAAAATTTTTGAAAACTACAGGCATGGTTCTGTACACTACAAATAGTCCTAAGAGCTAAGTAATCTTATATAATAAAGAGGTAATATGCAAATTGACCATTACTCCAACACACAGGATGGCTACTCCCATGAGGACACAAGATGGCTGCCACAAGATGGCTGGTAGAGAAAGGAAGTTGTGAGCGATCAGGCCAGCAGGAGAGGGCAGTTGGGAGCAACAAGGCTGGCAAGGGAGGACAGTTAAGGGTGACCAGGCTGGCAGGGGAGGGAAGGTAGGGGCAATTAGGCCACCAGAGGAGCAGTTAGGCATAGATAAGGCTGGCAGGGGAGTGGTTAGAGAGTGATTAGGCTGGCAGGCAGAAGTGGTTAGGGGCAATCATGCAGACAGGCAGGTGAGCAGTTGGGAACCAGCAGTCCTGGATTGTGAGAGTGATGTCTGACTGCAAGTGTAGGCCAGATCCCTAGAATTGGGCCTAAATGGGTAGTCAAACATCCCTTGAGAGGTCACCCAACTCCCATGCATGAATTTTGTGCACTGAGCCTCTAGTATATTAAAAAAAAAAAAAAAAGTGAAAGAGAAGGACAACCGTTCTTTTATGGGAATTAAACCTGCTATTGCTAGTTAGTATGTATGTGACTCCATTAGCAGATAGTACTTCCAGGGAGACCTCAGAGACACTTTATGTTTTAAACTCAACAGCCTCTCAAACCAACTCACCCTGCTGAAACTTTCTGATTTTCAGAGTACATTTGATGACCAAGGAAGGCCCACAGGATCAAGCTGAGACTGAAGCAGGATCTCTCTGCATGGGCCATCTGCTACAGGGTGGGCAATGTCATTGGGATTTTTTCCTACTTAGAGCTTCTGGTTACAATTTTATCCAATTCCAGTAAGATTAGTCTCTACTCCAGGCTATTAGTGATATTAGGCTCTACTCCAAATAGTTGTACAGCTTTACACTACCTCCATGCTTGTTCCTTCAAGATAAATGGGGGGGGGGGGGGGGAGACCCACAAAAAGCAAAACAAAACAAAACAAAAAACCTTTAAAAAATTTGATTATTTATTTATTTATATATTTATTTATTTTTTTTAGAGAGAGAGGGGAAGGGAGAAGGGGATAGGGGAGAAACACTGGTGCAAGAAACATTGATTGGTTGCCTCCACATGTGCTCCAACTGGGGACCAAACCCACAATCTAGTTATGTGCACTGATCTGGAATTGAACTGGCCATGTTTTGGTGCATGGGATGACACTCCAACCAACTGAGCCACACTGGCCAGAAGAAATTTTATTAAACTATTGCATACTATGTTTCTATTAAAAATTACCCATACCAGGTGAATTGGATAGGATAATGCATAAACTTTTGGGAACCCTTCTGTTGGCTTTCTACTTTAATCTCTAAAATATATCCATTCCAAACACTATATACTTCCTTTCCTCTTTGGAAATAAACATGGCCTCCAGGAACAAACAGACCTGTGTTCTAATCCTGCTGCATAATACTAGCTTTGTAATATTAGTGCATTAAGTAACCTCTTTAATCCTCAGTTTTCCCATCTTACAATGAGAATAAGAATACTTGAATCATAATTTTATATATATATGCCTAAGTGACCATTATACCTGAATGACCAGAATGACTGAAATGGCCGGCCAGTAGCTATGACATTACTAACCCAGACCTTGCTGCTGGGGCCCCAACAGCCCCCAATCTGGTTCAATCACACCCTGGACATAGACAGGAGAGAGGAGGGAGCCCAATTCCTCGTGGAATCGGCCATTGGTTAGCTTGCTGCTGGTGCCCTCTCCCTGGCAGGCTGGCCCCTGCAATTATCCCCAATTGTAGGTTAGGCAGAGGGACCCCACTTGTGCACAATTCATGCACTGGGCCTCTAGTAATGAATAATTAAGTCGTTTACTTCACTCATATCCTACCAGCTGCTGAATAGGACAAAGTGAAAAGCCTCCACCCAATTTTATGTTTGATCTATTTAATTTTTCTACTAAAAATTTCACTCCCAGTCCTTTGAAATGATATAAGGAGCTCTCTTCTATGGCAACCTCTATTTAATTTTTCTTCCCATATGTTTCTGATGCCAACACATCCACATGAAATTAGAGCAACCATTCCCCTTAAAAAATGCTTATGCTTACTGGAAAACTTGTGTCTAAACCACATGGTCACCAAAGTGAAAGCTTTTGAGTTACAAATTTACATTAAAAATAGATGTTAAGAAAAATAAAATAAAAATTATGTACAATGTTTTTTAATTGAGGATACGAGGTTAATCTGCCATTCTGTGAGGTGATATTTTTGAGAACTGTGCAATAGTCTCAGGGGATAGATACCTAGAAAATTATCCTGTTGCTACTGCATAGGGTGAGAAGAGAAGAATGACTGATGGGTCCCTGGGGCTATTCAGTGATACTCTGCACTGCCAGAAATAGGACACACAGGGGACAGCGACATATCTTTATCAGAGCCATGCTATTTATTCTCATGCTATGGAAAGAGAGCAGAAGGAGTGCCTTCTATCTGGACCTCTAGGGAAAACCAGTGCCAGTTGGTACAAACAGGTTTCTTGAGCAATATGTTACCCAGAATTCCATAATAGTGATACCATGCAATCCTGTGTTCATTCAGCAAATGTTTACTGAGTGCCCAGCACTGTGCCAGATGCCAAGGCTATATTGGCAAGCAAGGCAAACAGAAAACCTGCCTTCGAGGGTGTTACATATTAGAAGACAGATAAAAGCAAAAGCAGAGTTTCTATAAAGCTCATAAGAGGAAGCATCGATTTAGGTATGAGAGTTGGAACTAGGACATTAATGCCCCACTCCTCTCATTTCCATCTGCTCTCAACCCCCTCACACCTCTCTCCCCAATGACTAAATGCTTGACTAAATTGTGAGTTGGGTGGGGAGCAGAACTGAGCATACTCAACAGAAACTAGAGAGTTTCTGTCTTTTGAATAATGAACCCCAACAGGTTGTGCACCAGGATCTTCACATCCCCAAGAAGGTAGTTCAACAGAGGGAACTGTCCAGAGATGATTAAGGGTTGGTTCAATTCAGGCTTCAGCGTCTGGGCTAAATCATACTCTCCAGTCAGCTTTATGGAACTAAAGCTGAGCTTATATTTTTATATAGATCCACCTGTTCCTGGCCTAATTTCACAATAGATTTTAAACTCAAAAGAGAAAATAAGAATATTTTTATTAGTGATCCCTATAACCTACCATCTTGATGCCTTTGCCAAATATCTGAGATGTAGATGCAACAAATTGGCATTTAAGAACCAAATGGATCCATTGGCAAGTAGAGAGTTGAGGCTTTTGGCTTAAGTTTGGGAGAATTGAAATTTGGCACTGTTTTATTAAGTTTAGACATGTGGAAGCTTTGCCTTTTGTGACAGAGAATGGTGACACTTGAAGATTGTAATAACCAGGGGCTGTTCAGGCTTTTGTGACTGACCTTGATGTGATTTAAGAAGTGATTCAGATCTCAGAGGAAAGAGAGTATGTGTATCCTATCTGAACTTCACCTTAAGATAGGCAGAGCTTCAGAGCATTAGCTTTTCCAGGGTCTTGCTTGCCAGACCAATTCCCCCCTCTGCCCCCTGCATTTGTTGAACTTGCCATTGAAGACTGCAGACTGAAACTTTAAAATCCAAAGACAACTATGTTCAATAAGGGCTATCAAATACTGGTGTGTGTTTTATGCCAGGCAAAGAGAAGAAATTAAAGCTCATATACTCCACATTTTTATGTAAATCATTATTCAGGGCTAAGTGAAGAGCAAATCATGGCTAAATTCTAGGATTCACTTAGTTTGCATGGAGGATCCTGGGTCATCTCCCCTTTACCAAGTTTTCTCAGGTTAGTGATCTGATGTATTGGTTCACAAGCCTTTATCATGTCTTTAGATTACAGAGATTATACCTCAGTATTAATTATAGAAGCATGTTAGGTTTTATTAATTAGTAATCAATTAAAACCTTGAAAGAAATGAAGAATATGGCTTCTGTTTGGATTGAAATAGAGAAACAACTCCATGATTATTTTGCAAACTAGTGAGCCAAGAAAAAAAAATGTACCTAGAATAGTCAGCCAAGTTTGCTGAGCAAACTACAGAGGGACAGATAATTATAAAATATGCTTACTTCTTACCATCAGAATTGAAAGAGTAAAAACATTAAAATTCAAAAAGAGCAAAATAAATGAAAGAACAGGATAGTTGCATTGTTTGTGGATCATTAAGGATGATGATATGCAAAGAACATGAAAAGGCAGTTGAGCTATTAGACAACTAAGGTTTCTTCTCTAAAGAGAGACTGGAAAGGCAAGGTATTGAGGAACAGATAGCAGATGTCCTGCTGCTCCCTAGGCCCATGTAGTTCAGGCCTCAGAAGCATCTTTAGCATTTTACAATGCAGGAAACTGCATGGAAATTCTCCAGCATAAACAAATGTGGAAAAGAGGTTGCAAGTATCAGAGAACTTTTGTCACAAGAGGCCTTGGTAATAAGCACTATGACACAAGAAAAGGGTGGAACAACTAGACAAAACATAAACACAACCCTGACTGCCAAGAACTTAAAGGGAAAAGCAGAAACAAGGGATTTTGTGTATGCTAGATGCGGAAGAAAGGCATGTCTGATAAGATCTGGTGATTCAAGTTGCTGCTTATGCTCAGTGTCAAAGTCTTTGAAGAGGGCAGTGATGTCTCAAATACTGTTTTCTGAGAGTTGAGAAGCTGCATAGGTAGACCTTTCATCCCCACTCTCCTCCTAAAAGTGGAAAACATAGTGCTACAATTAAATTTAGGGGAGATTTTTCTCAAAACAATTGAGTCTTCAGATAACTGACAAAATTAACAGGCATGCTGGCAAAAATCTAAGACCAACATTTCCCTTTATCTCACCTCTTTTCCTCAGCTACCAAATTCTGCTTTCATTTCTGGCAACAATACCATGGGTCTGGATTGTACGAAGTACTGGTTCTGGGAACAATATTTCTGTAACGATTAGAGATTGACTTGAATTTTCAAATTTTGTACAGTGGGATTGATGTTGTGATATTATTTTCTGTCCAAATATTAGAAAAATTATGGCACATAAAATAAGGCATGAGGTTAACATGACTCAGAAACTATACTCTTTAGGAGGAGACATTCCAGGCAGCTGTCTACTCAATCTCAACACTACCATCAGACTGGAGATCTCTTTGAGTCAGACTGAGCAGAATAAAATATTGGATGGTCACGATTAAAGAATTTTATACTTTCTTTCATATTAACTCATAAAGAAAGGGGTATGTAACTTTTGGACATCCTTTTACATCCATGTTCTCTGTTGGAAGTGCCCATTGCCTTCACTAGCAGAGATGTGTGGACAAGGAACCTGAAAAACTGGTCAACCTTGAGGCCCTGGTGAGGGTCATACACCCACTGTCTGGTGAAGACAAAGGTAGCTGAAGCAACTTCCAACTTTTAGTCTTATGTAAATCCTTGCTGATGGTCTATCATCCAGCTGTTACTAGAATTGCCTGCCTAAGGGCTATGAGTGTATCCCAAAACCTGAATAAAAGGGATTGCAAGGCCAAAGCAAAGCGTAGTCCTCTCTTGGGCTTCCACCTGGCCCCAATTCCAAATTAATATTGTCTTGCCTAGTCTCTTTCATTTGTGTGTGGCCTCCTCCAGAGCCCAAACCTTGAACCTTAACCCTCAACCCCACATAGGATGTAGAGAGTATACTCACAGCTGGCAGCCCAATGAGGGGCACCTGCAGTTCTCCGTAATAGCAGACGGTTTTTATTCAAATTTGGGACTTCATTAGTATTGTTTTTAGAAAAACGTGTCCAGTTGTAAATCAGGATGGGAAACTAAATAAAGAATGGTTTTCCTACCCAGGGCTCAGGAGGACTTTGAAGTTAGTTTCATTCTGGCCCATGTCAAAGACATTTGAAAACAAAAGCTAAACAGTCCATCCTTTGACTGGTAGGACTTTAAAGGATGAGAGGATGCTATGAGGAGATGCCCTCATGAAGGTAATAGCATGACCGTCTTAACCTCCTGCCACTAGTGAACTAGCAGCCACACCAACAGCTGACCACAAGCTTAATGCACAAACTCATTGAATTAAAGGAATAAACACCTGAGGCACTAGAGACATACACTATTCCACATGCCAAATTTTCTAATAGGGAAGTGAATAGAGACAGGAGGGAATTTCTACTCAACTTCCTGGGAAATTTTAGGAGGAAGTCTTTCCATTTCTCTAGCCCCAAGGTTGCAAGACTGGCTGGTCTGACTCATTGGTTTGTGAGAAGAGACTCAGCTGAGTCCTCCTCTTTTCCCTATTCCTTCAGAAGCAGCACTTTCGCAGGCTCTTCATGATGCCTACAATTGAGGGGAGAGGGGCTTAAGTCCAATTCAGGGAGAGTTTTAGAAGTCTCCAGACAAATTTATAAACATGTTCTTCAGTCAGTTTGGCTTTCCCTCTGTTTGTCTTCTATATATTATTTGTCAATCAGCTCTTAAGTAAAAAAAAAAAATCAATGCATTGTTTTTGTTTATTGCCTTCATTGAAACCCTACCAGGGGCAAGGGTTTTCTGGTGAAACTTTCTTAGATTTCAATAAATAAATGTTTGGGGGCTGAGCAAAGAAATAGTGCTGGCAGTTGGTGATAACAGCAGAGATTTTCTAGGTTAAATGGAATATAGCTGTGCAAAAAGCATAAAACTGAGAGAGCAAACAATATACTTAAAAACGGAAATAAGTCCAATATGATTGGAGCAAAAAAAATATATATAGAGTGAGAAAATCTATATAAAGGAGAAACATTGTGATCTTGGCCATGGAATTGAGATTTTCGTCCCAAAGTAAGTTTGTGATATTAAGCTAATAAATATAGCAGGCTCACAATTTAATTTTAAATTCAGATTAAAAAACAAAAACAAAAAACTTTTAATTATTAGTATGTCCCACACAACATTTGCAATAAGTGGGGTATATTTATACTAAAAAAAAAAAAAAAAAAAGTTTTTATTGCTTTTCTGAAATCCACTGGCCCACTACCCAACAGTGCTCTCAGCTCCACCCACCTGGGCCGGCCTTTGGTTATTACCACTTTAGGGCCACAGGCCTTTTATAATATAGATTTTATTCTAGGAAAAGGGAAGCCACTGAAGTCTTGAAAACTTTGAAGTGACATGATCAGAAATCAGAAAGAAAGGAAACTAAGGATGGAGCCAAAGGCCAACCTCTCTTTCCCAATATTCTTCAGTTTCTTTAGAGCTCCTTTCAAAATGGCATCACTGTTAAACCAACAGTAACATGATTCTGCTGTATCCTGCAACTCACGATAATTTTGTAAACAAAGCCTGATGAAAATAAATCACAGCCTTGGTAGTATGACAGGCAAGGCTGACTTACAACAAAAATGGAAAGTTGAATTCTACTTCTTAGCATTCATGTTTTGTAGAGAAAAAGCAATACATTAAAGTTACTGAGGAGCACAGCAATTTCACTTTCAACACTGAGCTCATTCATTTGTTTTGCCTCCATTGAAAGATTCCACACCTCCCTAACCATCTACAAAGTCTGGTGCCTGCCTTTTCCGGAATGCAATGACTTCTGCCTAATTCACGGCAACCCCGTCTGATTCACAGTGAGGTGTTTTCAATGTGCTGACATGACCATTACTAAAATATGATCCGCCAGAGGAGCAGCAGCATCCCATGCTAATGCAGAAGAAATGGGCTTGTCGCCGGTGAGCAAAAACTGTTTTCAGGAGTGAATATCCATTTTCTAAACACATATTTTAATTTTTATGTTGACTTAAATACCACTGTGCCTCTTCTTTGTAACCATTTCCCAAGGAGTTTTTTCATATAGCAATTGTTATTTAGAGTTCTAATGGCAGCTCTCTGGAAAAGTGTAACGGCCAGATTGGAACAAGTTGTTCTCACCTACCAATTGGTCAATTTATGGGCTTGCAACTGTGTGAGTACATGCATCACCCATTTCTCCACAGGAGGTCAATAACCATAAGTGGTAGAAGCAATGTTAAAATGGGAAGAAAAAAAACTAAGGCAAAAGTTTTTTGTTCTTTTTTCCCCCCCTGACAAGGCCAGGAATGTGGCTATAACGCATGGTAGGTATTTTAAAATACCTCCCTACCAAAAATTTTAACACATGCTAATGTTCAGTATGCCTATCTAGCCCTAGTCTCAAAATTGCAAAAAACTGAAGTATAGAAATTCAAACCTGAGTAAGTGGCTGGAATTACTAACTGTTTGGCTAAGCCAAAACAATACTAAGTGAAGTAGAGTTCAGCAAACGAAAATCAACTCTAACATTTGATGGATGCTTTCCCATGTGCCAGGAATTATTATCAACCTGTTACCAATAACAATGTAATAACTCACTACAGTCATACAAGGTAGGTATTGTTACCCTTACATTAAATTAATCAGAGAATTGAAAATTTAAAGAATACAAGTTTTTGGCCCAAAATATACAACTCAATACAGACAATTTGACCTGAAATTTACATTTCACCATTATACTAATACTACTCTTATTCTAGGGATGGAGCTCCTTTTATAGATTGGAGAACACTTCTATATACTACAAAGTATGAATAGAGGTTAGACTGGGTTGCTTTTCCCTGGTAAACATTCAAGTCTAACAGTTTTCTCATATTTCCCTTTGCTGTTCCATGCTTCTAGGTAACTTTATAAGGATTTATGGAACATGAATTGTTTTGGACCATACTTTCCCAATGAAACAATCAATTCTGTGCTTTGAGTTAATCTATGCCCATTCATTCTTTCATTTGATAATCAGGCATGAAGTGCCTGTTAGGTCAAGAGCACTAAATCTGTCATTGAAATACAGTTCCTAATCAAAAGAATTGAACTACTTATAGATATACATAGACATTCAAGGAAACAATTATAACGGCAAGCACAATGGTAGAAAAAGCTACCCTGTTGAATGCTAGGCATTTAATGCTCTGGAGGATGTATGACTCTATGTCCCAAAGATGCCAAGCCTTGCTCTTTTCCTTCCCTGCTCACTCAGGACTTTCCCACCATCTACAAAATACTTCCACAGATTTCTAGAAATACCAGTGGGCACTTCTTCTGGTACATGAACTGATTCATTGGCTACATGGACGTTAGGATAGACACACTGATTAGAAAAGTCACAAAATTAGAGAAAGAACATAAAATTGCCTATGGGAACCTCATTGTGGCCACTGAGGATGGTGGGTCTAAGGCACTCTTGTTCTCTTATACCACAGGAGGGTGGGGAAATCACCCTTGCTCTGATTCTGAATTACAATTAGGTAATAGGAAGTTCTGTAGCAGGGTCTCACAGACTCTCAGAGAGTCAGTGTCACCAGCTGTGTCTCTCCCCTCTAAAAAAGCCAACAACCTATCCAAAGGATCATAGGCAGAGACATATGCTTCATTGTTGTTCTGTTTCTCAAGAGCTTGAAACAGACACAACATAAACAAAGCAAATATTACTCTTGTTCTTTAGCCAAAAAATAAACAAAGCCACATGCAAAACAGTCATGCAAATTGTGGCTACCAGCCCATTAATAATATGCACAGCCTGGCTTAGTATGGAATTAAATAGGACACCTTGCTACACACAAAACATGGTAGGTTCTATCCTAGAGACATGAGCAAAAGGGTTAAGGAGTGGCTGAGGAGAAATCTTGGTTGAAGCAGTGACCGTTAAGCTCAATCTTGACAAATGAGCCTGTTAGGCAGAAAACAGAGGAAGAGAACACAAAGGTTCAGATGTCTGAGAGAGCTTGGAGTTCCTGGGTGAGTAGGAAGTGTAATGTGCTTGGGGAAAAGTTATGTGTTAGGGTGTACAGGTGGGGAGGCTAGAAAGAAATGATGGGACCAAATTCAGAGTGCCCCATTCTGGAATCTTTTCAGTCAATTATTTTCTAAGTGACTTTCATCTAGGAGAGAAAATGATCTTCTTCCCCCCCTATCATTTTAGGTTCTTTGGCCGCAGTCCCATAACTTTGACTAACAAAGGACAGACTACAAAGAAAAAACAAGTTTATTAGCATGGGCTTCATACACATACACAGGGGACCACTCAGAGATGAGAAACTCACAGGGATGCTTAGATTTTGAGCTTATACAGCATCTTAACAAAATAATAATAAATTTCAGAGAAGTGACAAGACAAAGGAAAAGGACTTGTAGCCTCTAGATGCAGCAAATGCAAAAAAGCAAATATGTGGGAAAACAAATGGTAGCTGAAGGTTAGTTTTAGCCAGGTTATTATGTAGATTTTTTCTGGGGCTTTTGTGAGCTCATAAGGGCCTAGGGTTGTCTCTGATAATTAACTTTCATCATTTCTGGTAGAGAAGAGGGGGATGGCATGTTTACAAATTTTTAGGCAAATCAGGGGAGGGCAGAGAACTTATTTTTATACTAGAGACCTGATGCATAAAAGTCATGCAAGACTGCTGGCACTGGCTTCCATCTGGCACCCAAACTGAAGGACTTCCGGTCTAATTAGTGTATATATATATATATATATATATATATATATATATATATATATATAATTGGTATTATAATAAAATTCCAATTGCTTTTAGCTCAAAATAATACTGATGCCAAAATGGCATATTTGAGGATAGCATAGTCTGCTATCCTTCATCAATGAAGTTTTCATTTATCCTTATTTATAACATACTCTTTAATTCTGTTTAGTAAAGAAAGAATAAAAGATTTAAAGCAAGAGGCACAATAAATACCAATATATTTCATTGATGCAGACTTTCTGGGCATAATGAACCATGCAATACACCTGAGAATTTTGTCCTAAGCAGAATATTTTATAGTTCCAAACACAATGGTATCATAATTTGTTTTAATCAAATTGTAGTGTTTATGACTTAGTTTTATTTAGCCTGAAATATTGGCCTGTAATCCAACAACAGTTGTAGCAATTGGTATTTAGATTACTTTTTGAAGATGGTATTCACCTACTCATCTAATTTGTATTGGAACAGTTTATTACAAAACTGCCCAGGGTTTTAGTCTTATTTCTTACTTTTCCCAGGAGAAATTGGTAGGGAGCAAACTTTTGTCAATAGATTTTATATCTGTTGGAGTTCATCTAATCAAAAGTCCTAAACATGGGCAATTTCCTCTCTTTACCCTCTTTTCTCCCCAGGCCAGTATGCCACTGATGAAGAATAAGGAGATTCTCAATAAACTCAAGTTTCCTTGTTTGTCTATTCAACAGTTTAGACTAAACTGTGGGAAGATTAAAAAGTCCATTATTTCCACACATCTAAGCCAGATCCTCTATATCACCATCTTTGTATCCTCATATTTTGTTTTCTATCTTTTTAGCTCCTTTGTTTTCCTCTGGATCAAATCATAAGAGAAAGGAATGATTTTGATTATCCCACTATGGTTGAATGAGCCAATGATGTCCAATACATTAACAATATATTTGATAGCCATCCCTATTGCTCAAATTGCCCT
Source organism: Pipistrellus kuhlii (assembly GCF_014108245.1). NCBI lineage: Eukaryota > Metazoa > Chordata > Mammalia > Chiroptera > Vespertilionidae > Pipistrellus > Pipistrellus kuhlii. The sequence goes on from NW_023425515.1 coordinate 148,700,584, forward strand.
CATATACATGTGCCCCTTTGATTTTCACAACAATCACGTGGAGTTGGCCATGCAAAGACATTATTCCTATTTTACGGAGGAGTAGATTGTACCCCAAAGATCAAGTGTCTTGCTCAACCTATTCAACTCTCTGGAACTCTGCATTTTGTCATCTAGACAGACAAGTTCACTTGAGTCCCGGATCCAAAATCCCACAACAATAGTAAAACAGTAGGATTGTAGCATTGGAGTAATCAGGGCATTAGCATGAAAAAGGATGGCTTCATAGCTTTGCTCTGGTCTTTACCAGATATACCTTTAGGTAAATAGGCTCAAGTATCTTACTCTATAACATAAAGATAACAACCCCCATCTCTCAGAGCTGTCTGTATCACATGAGAAAATAAATACAAACAGCACCATGCCTGGTATATAGTAAGAACTGAATATATTACTGTATAATATAATTATTATCATTATTATTATTAAGAGTAGATAGTGGTAAATAGAGTGTGAAAATAAAGGGAAATGGAGATTCAGGTATTTCTTTCATTTCTCTGCCATGACCATAAAAATCCAGATTCCCAGTAAACGTATGTGTTTACTTCCATCCATATGTGTGTGCATTTCAAAAATTCATTAGGGCCTGGGCCGGTTTGGCTCATTGGATAGAGTTTCGGCTTGGAGACTGAAGGGTCCCGGGTTCAATTCAATTCCAGTCAAGGGCATGTACCTTGGTTGCGCGCAGTGGGGGGTGTGCAAGAGGCAGCTGATCGATGACTCTCTCTCATCAATGTTTCTAACTCTCTATCTCTCTCCCTTCCTCTCTGTATAAAATTAATAATATATATATATTAGGTCTGATTGGCTGCTATTAATGCCTGAATGCTGGTTGACCTTGGCTACTTTAAGGTAACTCACAGCATTTTCAAGTTAGAAAAGAAAAAAGTCCTTGAAATGTCCTTGTGGGGCCATATTCATGAATTAATACAAATGTTGATGGACCACTGTGAGCACTCAAATTTATTTTTTATAATCATGCTCACTTCTTGTAACTTTGGGTCTTTTATTCGATCAGCTAATGACTATAGTAAAATTAAAAGGAAATGGTCCAATATCACTATTCCAACAAAATGATTTATCAATATTTAATTTAAATGAACATTGCCTTAGAAAATCTCTAAGGCATATTTTGAACACACATATATATATATATATATATATATATATATATATATATATCCATATCATCCCCCAAGAGATAATTTTATTGTTCATTTAATGAGACAGTTGAGTTGAAACAAGGGACTAGATTCTTTTTTTATCCTGTATATGGAAATAGTCATATAATTTGACCTTCTGTCATAAAAAATAAATGTATTACAAAAATCAATAGTAAACATTATCCAGTTTAGTCTTCACGTTTTTAATTGCTTGCTGTCTGAAAGAGGCTGCTGCTGAGAGAGGTGTATGTCTTAAAAGATTTCACTACATTTGATATCTTGGGTAACTTCAAGAGCAGGGAATTTAAAATATAAATTACTAGTCATCTCTGCTGTATGCTTATTGCTGTCATTCAGTTGAATAAAACTGAATGCCACTTGTACCATCACACAAAAGAAAATAAGAAAAATGTCAATGTCACTTAATGAAGGAGCAAATAGAATTCTGTACTGCTTCAATTATTTTGCATGAAAATACATTGAGAAAAAAACAGGGAAAGCATTAAGTTTCTTTGAGGTCAGTAAGTGAAGTCAAAAAAAGAACTGAGTATTCTCTTTGATTTCGGCAACTGTTCTTTCTACTTTTCTTGCCAGAATGGCTCACCAGTACCTAAAATTCTACTACTTCTTCCTTGTTAATTTTTTTGGTTTACTTTTCTTTTTTAGAGGTAGGGGATAGGAACATCTGCTTTTGAAATTTTGTTTTTGGACAGACAGATGCCTCATTCTTAATATGAAAATGATAAGGAATCCTAGAGCATATATTTTTCTTGGTTCTCACACCTCTTTCTTTGTTTCACATTTTAAATACATAAATTATAGATGGAAATTGGGATTAGTGAGTTGTCTTTTTTTATATATTTTATTGATTTTTTACAGAGAGGAAGAAAGAGGGATAGAGAGTTAAAAACATCTATGAGAAAGAATCATTGATCAGCTGCCTCTTGCACACCCCCTACTGGGGATGTGCCCACAACAAAGGTACATGCCCTCTAAGGGGATCGAACCTGGGACCTTTCAGTCTGCAGGCCGAAGCTCTATCCACTGAGCCAAACCAGTTTCGGCAGTGAGTTGTCTTGAAAGGCAAGAAAATCTGGCCATGCTGACCCTGCATTTTCACATGACAAACACCATTGTGAACTGAGCAGCAGCTGCCTTCTAGAGGCACATGAACTCTACTGGCTACAGTCCTCACCAGTCTCTATTGTCTCTCCACTCCAACCAGCCAGCTTTACTGAGCTAAACTGCTGACATGACTCCTGAAAAAAATTTTCAATTTATCTATGTATTGATATGTCAATCTAAACCTAGATATATATTTTATTATTATTATTAACAGTAGAAAAATAAATCAAGGAGAAGTAGGCAGCCTCTAAGTCTACCTTTGATTACTTAAAACTTTTTCTTAGAATAAGTGTGATTTTAGGCAATTTACCTGGGTAATTTTTTAATTTGTAAAACTGAACATAATATTTATAATTCCTATCTTTAGTATTTTTATGATAATCAATAAGATGATGCATTTAAAACATAATGTCTAAACAAAGTAGATATATAATAAATATTAGCTACACATGTCTTATGATATACCAAAATAAACGTGGTTTTAACAAAAATGGACTGTGCATTCCTACCCTTCCATTTCATATAAAAGATATCCTGTATTAGGATCTTTGATTTTCAGTTAGATTTCCCCCTTTGAATAATCTGGGATAGTTGCCAATGGACATACTGACTCTGTCGTTCTGGATGAACCTTTTGTTCTTGAGCTTTGAGCAGGATAATGAATGAACTAGGAAAGCAGAAACATGTGGGTGGATATCCCCTGTCAGAGCTTTGATTTTGATTCCTTGCAGAACAGAAATATTCATTATGTTTTCATTCCTTTCAAAATGCAAAGAATAGCAGAGCTTCAAACCAAGACAGGAATGTGTGAACCCAGAGGAAGTTGTTTCAACAACTATAAAAGCCTCTAGACATGAGGGCATAGATACTTCCCTCATTACTTCTCATCCCCATTATTTGGCACCATTATCTGTTTAGATGCCTTTCTACAGATTTTCCACTGTTAATGCACTGCAAATGTGATTCTGGATCCAGTAAAGGGTCTGTAGTTCATGTAGAACAGACCGCTAATTTCTTCTTCAGGAGCAACAATAGAATCTTGGGGGTAGAGGTGGAGGATCTCTGATTACAATCATGGATAGAGAAATGATTTCTTCTGACATTTTTCTTTCAGAAAGACTAAGCAAAATTGCAGTACAGTTTAACAGTATTCTTCTTAACTCTCTGCAGGTTGCTATGGAAACAGGAATCTCACATCAACATGGAAGGCATTTAGGGAATCTGTTAGGCTTTAACATTAGCTTGATCTAAGTATCCTTGCTCAATACTAACAAGTCCAGCATTTCCTTTAGAATAGCACTGATACTCATTAAAATTCTCTGCATGGGTTTTTGGGGATCTTCATATTGCATTTGAGGTAATTTTTTTGTGAGTGACCAACTCATTGGAGATTATGAATTTTTTGAACTATACTTAGTTCATCCAGAATATGAGATAAGACTCACTCTACTTACACTGTTATTTTTACATGATCCATATTTAGCTTCTAATTGAAAAGTACATGATTGCAATGGCAATTAAGGAATCCTACTAATATTTAGAAGGTACTTATAATAAAATATCCAAAAGGGAATTTTTGTTCTATAAACAAAGTTTCACAGAAGAAACTGGTCCTTTGATCACTTACTTTTTTATTTATTTTTAAAAATATATATTTTATTGGTTTTTTACAGAGAGGAAGAAAGAGGGATAGAGAGTTAGAAACATTGATGAGAGAGAATCATCAATCAGCTTCCTCTTGCATACCCCCCACTGGGGATGTGCCCGCAACCAAGGTGACTGGAATTGAACCTGGGACCTTTCAGTCCACAGGCCGATGCTCTATCCACTGAGCCAAACCAGTTTCGGCTGATCACTTACTTTTTGTTGTTGTTAATCCTCACCCAAGGATATTTTCTCATTGATTTTCAGAGAGAATGGAAGGGATTGGGAGAGACAAAGAGAGAAACATAGATGTGAGAGAGAAGCATCAAGTGGTTACCTCCCACATGTGCCATCAACGGGGACTGTGGATCTAGCCTGCAAATGAAGTACATGCCCTTGAGCAGAGTTGAACCCAAGACTCTTCAGTCAAGGGCTGTCATTCTCTCCATAGAGCCAAATCAGGTAGGGCTGATGACTTATTTTTTGCTTAGGCAACTTTTAGATTAGTTCTCATATATAAATTTAGTTTTGCTAATTAGCATATTTTTAGTGTTTCTTTTTGAGGATTGAAACACTAAGATTACAATGCAGGCAAAAACTGTTGGACTCCCTCCCACCCAACCCCCAAGAACTATAAAAAATTTGATTAAAAAGTCACAGTTTTTTAAAAGTAATTATAGCAATGGCTAAATTACCATTTTCTTTTATTTCATAAGAGAAAGAAATTTTGGTGGAGCTATTAGAAAAAAAATAGAGAAGGGTTTGAATTATTTTTCAAAATCTTCCAATTATTTTTAGGTTAATTAAAAAAAGTCACTAGTTTAATGATTAATATCCTTCTTCAGTTGATAGATTGGTTCTGTGTCTTCCCAGTATTGAAAGTTGCTGAGTGGTTTTCAACACCTATTGCTGGCAGAGAGCAAGCAGCAAGTTGTGGTGAACACATCAGCTTTGGAGTTAGGAAGCACAAGTTCAATTCTTAACTCCATTTCTTGGCAGCTGGGTGGCAATGGGCAAAGGACTTAACCACACTATACCTCCTTTTCATCATGTGGTTGTTATAAGGATGAAATAATGACATGATGCATGTTCAGTAAGTTAGCAGATTTCTGCATATATACATGTATATATATATATATATATACACACACACACAAATTTATAGATACACACAAATATATATACTGGCACATAATGCACACTCAATAAATTAGAATTATAAGTACCATTATTATATTAATTTTATAGTTTGGATAATCTAACAATACCTCTAAGCAAATATTTCCCTTTTAGCTAAAATCAAACATCCTAAGAAGGTAGTATTCTTTTTTCCCCTTAACTTTCTCTTCATCACCTTGAAAAGTCTATTATCCTATCTAATAAAAGAGTAATATGCAAATTGACCATAGATCCACTACATGCACAAGCCGTGCCCACCAGCCAATCAGGAGTGAGTATGCAAATTAACCCAATCAAGATGGCTGCAGCCACAAGAGAGAGCAGGAGGCTTGGTTTTCCCCAGCAATGGAGGAAGTCAAGTTTTCCGCCTGTCCTGGCCTGCCTTGGCCTCTGCTTAAGGCTACAGAGTTTCAATTATAGAAGATAAATAAATCTCAACAAAAATGACTGCTGCCATGGAGCAAGCAGGAAGCTTGGCTCTGCTCAAGGCTACAAAGTTTCAATTATAGAAGACAAATAAATCCCAGATACTAGGGCCTCCACTTGGGTCACTGGAAGTGTGTGGTCAGCCTGCAAACCAACACAGGCCCCTCACCCAGGCTGCCCCATGCCCTAAGGCACATGTGTCAAACACAAGGCCCACGGGCCAAATCAGTCCCGCCAGGCCTTGCAATGTGGCCCACACCGCGCTGTCATCACTGCACTCCGCTGCGTTTCCATCACAATGACAGTTTATGACTGTTCAGTAAACCATTCGGCCCTCGATTTAGGCTGGATTTTAGATTTTGGCCCCTTCTCTGATTGAGTTCGACACCCCTAAGGGAACATCCATCCTGATATGGGACACCCTTCAGGGCAAACCAGCCTGCCCCCACTGTGCATCAGGCCTCTATCCTATCTAATCTCATCTAATAAAAGAATAATATGCAAATTGACCATCACTCCAACACACAAAGATGGCTGCCCCCATGTGGTCAAAGATGACTACCCCCATGTGGACACAAGATGGCCAACACAAGATAGCCAGCAGAGGAGGGCAGTTGGGAGGGACCGGGCCTACAAGGATCAGCAGTTGGGGGTGATCAAGCCTGAACAGGAGGACAGTTAGGGGTGACCAGGCCTGAAGGGGAGGTTAGTTAGGGGCAATCAGACTGACAGGGAGCAGTTAGGCATCAATCAGGCTGGCAGGGAGTGGTTAGGGTAGGGGTGTCGAACTCAATCAGAGAAGGGGCCAAAATCTAAAATCCAGCTTAAATCGTGGGCCGAATGGTTTACTGAACAGTCATAAACTGTCATTGTGATGGAAACGCAGTGGAGTGCAGTAATGACAGCGCGGTGTGGGCCACATTACAAGGCCTGGCGGGATGGATTTGGCCCGCAGGCCTTGTGTTTGACACATGTGGGTTAGGGGATGATCAGCCTGGCAGGCAAAAGTGGTTAGGGGCAATCAAGAAAGCAGTCAGACGAGCAGTTGGGAGCCAGCAACCAGAGGAATCAGGCCTGAACGGGCAGTTGGACATCCTTTGAAGGGTCCCAGATTGGAGAGGGTGCACACTGGGCTGAGGGACACCCCCCTCTCCGGGGCACAAATTTCAGGCACCGGGCCTCTAGTAACTAATAAAATGTCCAAAACCCAGAGAGGAGAGATGAAAAAATTAAGACCATGCACAAATAGTAAATTCCATTCATATATGGCAAGTCAAACAAAAGCAACCAACCAGTTATCTGCAGTTACAAAGACTCAAAATGTGTCTATGACCAGTTTAGTCATTGGTTTGTCTAGTTTTTGCACCACAATAAATTAGTCTATAGAAAATATAACATCCATAATTTATGCTTATTCTAACTTGAAGTTTAATTTCTTACATGTTGAGTTTTAAAGATGTAAATGAATAATATCCCTTGCAAATCCACCTGAAATGGAATCAAAGTGACTAGACAAAAAGGTAAATTAGATGGAGACAAAAGGTCAACTTAATCTCTTAAATAATTTGCTCTTAAGAATGTGGCTTAGGTTAGCTAATAGTAGATTTTTAAATATATATTGATTATATTGATTTCAGAAAGGAAGTGAGGAAGTGAGGGGGCAGGGAAAGAGAGAGAGAGAGAGAGAAAAAGAGAGAGAGAGAGAGAGAGAGAGAGAGAGAGAGAGAGAGAGAGAGAGAGAGAGAGAGATGATGAGAGGGAATCATCAATTGGCTACCTCCTGCATGCCCCAAACTGGGGATCCAGCCCTCAATTTGGGAATATGTTCTGATGGAGAATTGAACTGTGCCCTCTAGGTTCCCAGGTCAATGCTCAATCACTGAGCCACACTGGTCAGGTTAATAGTGGGATTTTTAAAACTGTACCCCAGAAGTAGACAAATGTGAACACCCTGCCTTGGGAAACAGAGAAAGAGAGCAGCACTTCCTCCTAGCAGCCCTCTCCATCTGTGGCAGGAATGAGAGTAAAATGAATGCTCACAATAGGCAGGAATTTTCCAAAGACAAAGAAAAGAGAGCGATGGATACAGTTATGCAAGTAGTTGCTCTGGCCAACAGCAAACTGGAGCACATGGTCTTTGGAAGCAGGCAGATCTAAAAAGAAAGAGGGTGTGAGAGCATTCCCAGTTTCTTATTGCCCAGCTCACCATTGGATGAAGAGGAGTGACTGAGGTAGTGCGGTGGCCAGAAGTGTTATCCAATCAGTGGTTCTCCACCTCAGTGGAGAATAAGTGCATTAGTTTGCTAGGGCTGCCACAATACAATACCACAGACTGAGTAACTTAAAGAAACAGAAATTTATTTTCTTACATTGTGAAAGCTGGAAATATAAGATCAAGGTATAGGCAGGTTTGATTTCTTCTGAGACCTCTCTCTCTTTGACCTACAGACAGTTACCTGCTCACTAGGTCTTCACATGTGCTATCCCATGTGCCTGTATCTCTGGTGTCTCTGTGTGTACAAACTTCCTCTTCTCCCCCCAGGCAGATTGGATTGAGGCACACTCTAATGGCCCATTTAATCACTACTTTAAAGGCCCTTACTCCAAGGACAGTCATATACTGAGACACTGAAGGTTAGGATTTCAACATGAACCATTTGGGGAGGACATAATTCTGCCTATAACAATAATGTTTTCCAAAATAGCGTAGTAATAACTAGAAATGTTGCATTGCTAAATTTCTGTAACTTCCTACTTCCTTGTCTTCATTAAAAAAAAAAAATCTTTCCTCTTAGAAGTTTTTATAGGAGTTAAATGCCTTCACACTGAGAGCAAACTTGCAACCAATAGCTTCTAGTTTCAATGATGCTAAGAAACAAAATAAAGAATTGCCAAGCTTGTCTTTAAAAGACCTCTGACCATCTAGTTTCTTGATGGACATATTAAATTTGGGAAAGTTCTAAATGTTCCAAAGTGGCTAATCATTCCAGAAATGCCAATAAAAATGAAAGGATAGATAAATTACTTTTGTTTCAGAAGAGAGGGATTCTATTTTACCAAAGATTTATTTTATTACATGCCTATGTGACATGGGGCTCTAAAATCACATTAAAATAATTTCCTCCTGGAGAACAGTTTTAATAAAGCTGCACTCAGAGAGTAAGAATAAATATAAAGCCTATTAGCTTTGGAATAAATACTTATAAATGAAGTAAAATTAAGTGAAGCCATAAAAGAAGAATCCTTTGTTCTTTCACAATACCTTTCCATGGAAAAATCAAGAACTTCATAAATGCTCATCAGTTAGGCTACCTGTACAATGCACCTTGAAAATTGCCCCTGTATTCAAATCTAAAAATTTCAGATCTCACAGCCTGACTATGGAACAAAAGGAAAGATACAGAGGTTTAAAAAAAAAAATCACAAGTCAGTATGGCTCAGAGATTGAGCATCGACCTGTGAACCAGGAAGTCACAGTTTGATTTCAGATCAGGGTACATATCAGGTTTGTAGACTCAATCCCCAGTGTGGGACATATAGGGAGCAGCTTATCAATGATTATCTTTCATCATGGATGTTTCTATGTCTTTCTCCCTCTCCCTTCCTCTCTGAAATCAATAAAAATATTTTTTTAAAATTCCAAAGATTTATGCCTAGACAGTTATGTTCTGCTTATCCTTTGAATATGCTAAGTAAATGAAAAAGACTTAGGAACAGTGCCTAGCCAAGCCTTCTGGATTCCACTTCAATCCATAAGTAGATAATAGAAAAAGTTAAATTAAAAGTATCTTAGCTGCTATGGTTTTGTGTTAAACTTATTAATGTCAAGAACTAAGATGAATTAAATCCTCTCTCTATATCAGGCACTGGTAAAACATTTTGAAATTCATGCTATCAAGCCTGTCTTGAACATATTGATCATGGGACTCTGCTAAAGGCTGCAGAAATACCAACACATGCAATGAAATATGGTATCTGACCCCAGGGTGCTCACAGTCTGAGAAAAGAGACATTAACAAGTATATAACAACTATAATACTTGCTCATAAACTCAAGGTTAATTAATGAAGAGAAACAGAGGAAGAAAAGAATAAATGTGTTTAGATGATCAAGGCAATCTTCTCAGAAGAGAGGCCTTTTAACCTGGGGTTTGAAGGATGAGAAGAATTTCATGGGCAAATGTTTTCCAAAGATTAAGGTGTAACATAAGGACCACAGAGAAAAATACACAATGACACTCAGTGAGTGAATGGCTGGTGTATAAAGCAAATTGATATCAGATAATGGAGGACTTTGGCTAAGTTTTTGAGACATGAGAGAAATAAAATATGATTTGTGTTCCTGGAGACATGCAAAAGGTGACACACACATAGGAAAGCAAGCAGCATCTCCTAGGAGAGTCTACTAGTCAGGCTGTCAAGAGCAGCCTGAATATGCCCAAGAGTTTTGAAGATGTAGACACTCTAATATAATGTTCTTATATATCCTATCATCTTCCCTGAAAGAGCATAATTTAATCTTAAGGAGAAAAATTCTGGTTCGTCTCACCAATACAAAATATAAACTTTTTCCAGATTATCCCTTTGACACATTACATGTTTTTATCTTAAGCTTATGGCTCTCTATTTAGCTTTATTTTCTTTTGTTATTTTTTTTTTTTCCAGAATGTGGTCCTGCCCCCAAAAGAACATGTATTATAGTAAGTAATAAATATGGCTTGTGGTCTCTACTTTATAAAATATCTTTTTCACCTCAGACTAAATATCATGATTAATATATCTTGTTTCATTGTGTAGGTCATTACATCTTCAGTCCATAGGCCATTAAAAGTACATCCAAAGATTAGCTTGCAGCCATTCTCACCTGTTTTAGAGAACTCAGCGATGATCTCAGTTGGGTTGGGCAGATTACAAAGGCTTCTTGGCCAGTGGACCTGAACGAAGATTTCAGCTTCATTCTAGTTTTTTTTCTTTCCTTTGAACAATTTCTGATCTTGTTAATGTCGCTGAAATAAATTTCATTGAAATACTGGAGATGTAAATGTGTTGCCAAATCTTTCTTAGTTTTTAAAAAAGATTATTTTTTATTGATTTCAGAGAGGAAGAGAGAGACAGAAACATTAATAATGAGAGATAATCATTGATCCACTGCCTCCTGCATGCTCCTCACTGGGGATCAAGCTTGCAACCTGGGCATGTGCCCTGACCGAGAATCAAACCATGATCTCCTGATTCATAGGTTGATACTCAACCACTGAAACACTCTGGCTTAGTTTTGTTTTTGTTTTTTTTTCACTCAATAAAAATTTTAAAATATGTGGTGAACCTTTTTCTAGTGTATGGCCTCTAGTACATCCAAATGCCTAGTTGATCACTCCCCTTAAATGTCTCACTGGTATCTGAAATTTAACACATCTCTGCATGCTGCCTTCCACAGATGTCTTTCCCATCTCATTAAATGGAACCACTATTTACCCAGTTGATCAGGTTTTATCCTTAGGAATTGTCTTCTACTTTCCTCACACTTTAAACACAACTTGTCACCAAATGCTGTTACTTGTACTCTCAAAATATATCTCACATCTAACATCTTCCTACCAGCTTCACTGCGACTGACAAGGAAAAATGACTTAGCTGCACAATCCTCCTGACTAATTTTCCTACTTTTGTTCTTGTTCCCTACATTCCCTTCTCAATACAGCAGCAGAGGAATCAAGCTTTTAAGCATGTAAATCAGGTCATGTAATTTCCTTTCACAAAATCCTCCAATCCTTTCCTATTACAGTCAGAAAAAAAAATCTTACCTCCTTTTTTATTTCCCATTTCTAAGATCCATCATCCTCTACCTTACATCTGGGCAAATTCCTTTCATTGAAGATTCAAACCAATATCTTACCCCTGTGGGAACTCTCCACCCAGCCCCACCCCAACCACAATAGAAACTATAGGCTAATCTTCTTTCCTTGCTCTGTATAATAATCTTTGGACCAACTTGAGATGCCTATCCATTTTTAAAAATGTCTAATTATATAAGGAATCAACCCTTTTATTCATGTGTGTGTGTATGTGTTTATGTATCAGTCTCAACATCCAAAATGAATTTTAGTGGGGTCATCCTGCTTCTGTGGAATGACTATAAGACTATAAGAATGAATGCTCCTTCCCTGTGCTTTATATTTCTTCCAAAACAATTCCAAAGTGAACTATTCTATTATCCATAATTTTTCTTTTAATATGTTCTTTGTTCTTCTGTATGACCTAAAAAGGCTGTGCTACTATCAATACCTGAGTATCTATCTATCTGTCATCTATCTTCTATCTATCTATCTTGGATATAATAACTCCAAGATAGATAACTATGCATAACTCTTGGTAGTGTGAATGCCTTTTGCTCAATTTCTTCACATTTAAAAAGACTATGCAAGGACACCAATAATATATATATATATATATATATATAATGAAGGAGCAGAATAAGCCTATATTTATAGGCTTAGAGTTTGAGGCTTTATTCCTATTCCTGAGAACTTTCTTTACAGCATTTTTTTTACCCATTGTTGCCACTTATAAAGACTCTCTCCATGACCAAACTCTTCCTCTGAGCCCAACTAGTCCCTTGCTTAAGAAGTCTTCAAGAGCCCATTTTTAGTAAGAATGCTGATAAGTTAGTTAAGTCAGAACCTCCTACTTAATATTTGTTCAAATTCCTCATCTACCACTATTCCCCCAGATGATATCTGATCACCATAACTTGACATAAAGAAAGTATCCTACCCAGAGTTTAGTAAGAATTCTTCCTCTCTGATGTTTCCTCTTAATAATTTTCAATCTGCAGACCTCTACCTTGCTCCTTGGCTGTAAATCCCCACCTTTCCTTAGTGTATATGGAATTGATCCAAATCTTTCACTCATACTGCAAAACTCGATTGCAGTAGTACCTATTATACCTATTGACATAGTTCTAAATACAGTCTGCTTTTCCATTTTATCAAGTGTCAGGATAATTTTCTTTAATGCCACTCTTGGATATATGAAGAAGAGAAAGAGAGACTTCTTTTATATTTATCAATCTGCTTACTATTAAGAGCAATTCATCTGCTCTAATGAGAATTTGACCTTCTTCTATTTATCTGTCAAATTTCCAAAAAGCTTCTGAAAAATAATTTCACCTACTGTCATATTCTGGTCAGAAAACACAATCTCTGTCACTTTACTACAATCTCTATTTATACAAACCCTACCAATTATTCTGGTGATCACACTTTTGGTAATACTGTCCAAGCTGTGAACACAGATATTTAAATAGACTCTGTAATCATATTCACACACAAATACTACCTAAATAAGTGGTTTATTTTATCTTTGATCACTTTTGTTTGTTTCTAAACCTAGATACCAAAAGCAGAAAACTGCAGTGATTTTTGTTTGTTTTTGTTGTTTTGTTTTGTCTGGACATTTTATGTATTTCCAAAACAAACACAATATCACTTTCCTCTTTGATTTAGTGATCAGCTCTTGTGCATCAATTCATGGCAAACTTGCTGCCACTATCTTCCCTTTCTTTAAGGTTAACTTAACTTATACTCTGTCCATAACACTTCAGAATTCTACTCAAAGCAGTATGTCAGGTGGCCATCCAAGAATATTTAAATCATCTCAAGAGATAAGATCTATTTGTTATTTAGTATCGCTGTCAAGAACCCTAAACATTCTCTTGTCACAACATTTTCCCTTTCTTTCTTCAATCTTCCTAGTTAGGGACTGATCAGAGAGAGGGCTGCTGGGCTGCTCAGGCTGGGCTTCTTGGGGGCTGGATCATCACCCAGGAACCAGTCTTCTTCTTCACTGGTTTATTAACATGATTTTATCAATGTTCTCTGAATTGAGAAAGATAAACCTTTCATCAACTGAACTCACAAGAAATTAAGATGTAAAAAATATTTCTCTATTAGTAGATAAAACAATAAAACTTACCAAAGGAGAAAAAATATGTAATATCTGTTTGATTTGCACATTCTATTTCTCTGAGAAGAGCTGGATGAGAAACTGTAGGGTTATTAAGACAGCAAGGGTATCATAAATGTCAGCACAATAGACCTATGATATTGTGATGAACCATCTCCACTTACAGGGACAATCCTGCCAAGTAGAGATCCAGAACTTCCCTGAATAATTTCTTCCATCCTACTCTCCACGTATACAACTCTCTCTAGTCACATATTTTTTTCATGAGACAATAGCTCAAAAATAATAGCTGCTTTATATTAAGTACCTATTATGCTTCCAATGTTCTAAGATAATACTAATGAACACATATATCAAGTACTTACTATATTCCTGGCACTTTTCTAGTACTTGTTTATCTTTATAAGAACCTTTCAAAGTAGGTACATATTATAATCTACATTTTTTTTTAATTTTATTGATTTTTTACAGAGAGGAAGGGAGAGATGCAGAGAGCCAGAAACATCGATGAGAGATAAACATCGACCAGCCACCTCCTGCACACCCCCCATGAGGGATGTGCCCGCAACCCAGGTACATGCCCTTGACCGGAATTGAACTCAGGACCCCTCAGTACACAAGCTGACGCTTTACTACTGAGCCAAACTGGCTTCGGCTATAATCTACATTTTAAAAAAAATGTACTGAAAACACATATTTTTTACAAAAGAGTGTATAAAAACGATAATAATAAAGTGAATACCTAAGCATCTTCACCTAGCTTAAGAAATAGAACCCGTTTCTTGCCCACTTTATCTCAATGAATTAGTATATTGAATGTGCTGTTAATAACTTGCTTTCTTCTCCACTGGTTTATTGAATTGTCTTTTATCTTAATGATCTGTAAGATTTTAATTTTTCTATAGTCATGTGCCAAGTAATGATGTTTTGGCCAACAACAGACCATATATATGATGGTAGTCCCTTAAGATTATAATGGAGCTGAAAAATTCCTATTGCTTAGTGACTTCATGGTGTGACACATTATTCACATGTTGTGGTAAGTATAATAAACCTACTGTGCTGCCAGTTGTATGCAAGTATAACACATACAATTATGTATAGTACACCATCTTGATAATGATAATAAGTGACTGTTACTGGGTTTTGTATTTGCTATAATACACTTTTGAAATTGTTGACACTATTACAGATGTCCCCAGTCACTGCCCTTTGCCACCCTCCACCCAGCCCCCAACCACCACAGGCCTTTACCACACTATCATTTGTGTCATGGACTATGCATATCCTATATAATAAAAGCCTAATATGCTAAGTATTTGACCTTTCCTTCAACTGTTCAACCAGTTGCTATGATGTGCACTGACCACCAGGGGCAGATGCTCCTACCAGTAGGTTAGCTTGCTCCTGGGGGCCAGCAGATCAGGACTGGGTGAGATAAGCCAGACATGCTCTGAAGTCCTTTTACTGTACCTCCCCGGCCCCGATCATGCAACAGTGGGTCCCTCTGCCTGGCCTGCACTCTCTTGCAATTCAGGACCCTTGGAGGATGTCAGAGAGCTGGTTTCAGCCTGATCCCCACAGGCCAGGCTGAGGGATCCCACTTGTACACAGATCCGTGCACCATGCCTGTAGTCTATATAAAAGCTTAAGCAACAAGTCAACCATTTGACTGGTCAACTAGTAGCTATAAAATGCACTAACCACCAAGGGGCAGATGCTCAATACAAGAGCCACCCCTTGGTGGTCAGTGTGCTCCTACAGAGGGAGTGCCACTCAGCTGACTGATGGGCACCAGATGACAGGCTCATGGCTGTGGTAGTGCAAGCCTCTCCCATGGCCCCTCCACCTAGATGCCCCTCCCCCATCTGGACCAGGACCCAGATCAGGACCAGCTTCAAGACTGATTGGGCATAAGCCCATGGCTGCTTCTTGGTTATGGGTGCTGGTACCTCCCTAGGATGGGTGCTCAGAGTCTGAGGGTAGTGGCAGTGAGCCTAGGAAGCCTAAGAGCAGTGGCAGTGGCAGTGGCAGGTAGAGCAAAGCCTGGATGAGTGGGGTGGTGCCCAGCCAGGGGTTGGGCTCCTCCCTTGGTTGCCTGCTGCTTCAGCACTCCTACATCCCTTGGGGGGGATATAAGACTGCTGGTTTCAGCCAATCCCATAGGCCAGGCAGAGGGACCCCACTGGTGCATGATTCTGTGCACTGGGCCTCTACCATGTATATAAGCTCTTTGGTTAATCTCTTTCTGCCCACCCCCCACCATCACTTTTTATTATTATTTTTGAGTGTACTCTTTCTACTTATATATTTTTTTTAAAAAAGTCTGCTGTAAAATAGTATACTGTGCTATGCTGGCAGCAGCTTTGTGTTTACCTTGTGTCTTGATTGCATCATTTTCTCTTGTGCTTGATTTAATCTGACATTGCTCTGTACAGTAGCATGCTGTGCAGGCTTGTAACTTAGGATCAATAGGTATTTCCATATGTGTGTAGTACCCTACTCCATTTAGGTGTAAGTGTAGCTTATGATGTTCACACAATAATTAAAGCCCCCTATGATCATTTCTTAGAATGTATTCACATCATTAAGTGGCCCATGACCATATATCCAGAATAACAATATTTTATGTTTCAAATGAGTTCCTGTTATCTCCTAGTTTATGGGGTTGTTTTTGCTCTCTTTACTGTGCCAATTAATATTAAGAGAGTCAAATTTACCCATCTCTCTATGATTTATAATTTTTGTTTCTTGCAGAAAAATTCTACCTAATCCTGAGATCATAATAATATTATCCTGTTGCTTTTAAAAGCTTTGATAGTTTTTCCTTTCACTTCCTAAGAATGGTTTTTGTGAATGCTGTGACAAATAATTACCTATCTGCCACAATGAAGAAAATGAGGCAAGGGAATTGTGTTATCCAAGGTTCACAGAGAATAAGTTGTAGAGCTCAGATTTGAACCTAACAGACTGATGTTGGAACCCTAACTCCTATACTGTCTCTGAGGTTATCTGTACAGATATGGAAACTGAGACTCAGTGAGGTTAATGATTTGCCCAAGGTCACACAATCAGTAAGAGCTACAGACAGGATGTAAACTTCAAAACCCCTTATATCATAGTTCAGAAATTTCCCCTTAGATTCTCTACCTTCCTAAAACCACATGTTCATCTGTGAAGTTTATTTCCACAAAATCTCTGCTCTGTCTTCTATATCTGAGAGTCATTTTATTTTTAATTACTTATACCGAGAACTTGTTTTATCCATATTTTTTTGTATTTAACATGTTTAACCCACAAAGTGAAAAATTATCTCCTAGTTTTGAACTCATCTTATTTCATTTTTTTCTGAACTTATCACATAGCCTTATGTCTTAGTCTGAATTTATATGTAATTTTCACCTCTTAGAGTTGTATCTGCTGACCTTCTAATATTTTGCATTCAAATTCTATTTATAGCAGATCATCTTACCTTCAGCTAGCTCTGTGTCACCTCTTTTTCAGTGATTGCAATTAACACTTCACAGATTTCTTTGATCTCGCTCCTTTCTTCCTTCTGGGGCTCATCTCTTATGCTCCTTCCATTTAATTCATACTCGGTTACTTTTGTTGAAGGCAAGGATAACTTCTGATTTTTCTCTGTCTAACCTTACAAGAGCAGAGATAAAGATAAATGTTTGATAAAAGTTGGCCACTTGCTCAGCCTCTGTGGTTACTTTGAGTTGAAATGAAGCAAGCTTGCTACATCCATATTTTTAGAAGATCCTCGATTAGCCTAAAGTTTTCTATAAGTTCATGCACTCAAACTATTTTTGTTTTACTAACACTTCTGCTCATCTTTCAAAGCCCAAGCCAGATATCACCACCCAGTCCCCTTGCCATAGACACTTTCAGACCATCCAAAGCAGAATCCAAGTGTACACCCAGCATGTTGCATCGCCCTTAGCTCATTATATTTAGTCATGTAGTATCTTGGTATTATGCATATGGAGTCCCTTTGTATATTGCAAGTTCCTTGGGAAATAAACTCCAGACTGATTTTATGAAACTACAACTACCACAATTTTTCTTATTTAGGATTGTATCTCCTATAACCAGAATTTTGTAGGCCTACTGTATAAGCCTTCAGAGGTATCTGTTGGACTGAATAGTTCTTCTTTCAGGAAATTATTTAGGACCTACTCATGCGTTGAACTGTATCACGCAGTAAGGATAATAGCATAAATATAATATAGGTCCTTCCTCCTAGGTTTGTGCGGTAAAGAGATGAGAAAACAGAAAAGAGTTCAAGCAGTGAGGTAGGAAATCCAAAGATTCAGGGCCAGAAAAACTGCTTAGTTATAGCTTTGGCACTTGCTAGCTGTAGAGCCTTGGAGACAATGTATATTTCCTAACCTGATGATGCCTAAACTTTTTTCACTTGCAAAGCAAGGGCAGTAAACTCTCACCTTTCAGAGAAGTTTTAGGTATAGAAATAATGCATAGAGCATAATTATTTTTAAAAATGGGAGTCATTATTAACATTGAAGTATGATAGTGCACATTCGCTAATGTGAAAGCAGCCAGGATTGTTTTAAACCAATTCAGTCTGGAGGATCAATCCAGATGACTAAATCAATACTGCAGTATGTCCATCCAAATCAGACTTGTTTGTAGGACAAGTTTGTAGAGATGACTGCTATCAAGATCACCACAGATTTCATTTGAGAGAGAATGGGAAAATAGATAACATTTATTGAATGACTTGTCACATTCTTATTAGGTTTCATATTTATCCCCTCATTTTACATTTATAGTAGCCATGTGGGTAAGTGGGCACTATTATACTCTTATTATAGACAGAAACTGATATTCAGAAAAGTTAAATGAAGATTTTGGTATCTTTAGTATTTAGTCTAAAACAGACAATTATAATTCAGGAAAAATGTGTGTGTGCCCAATATATTAAAAACTATAGTAATTTTACTAGGGAGCATGTTATTAAACAGTGACTTTGAGCATTTGCCCTCATTAACTGCAATTCAGGTATTTTTATAAAACAATGTCATCCCTTTTTTGAATCAAATGGCACATAATGTACTATCTAGCGTAACAACTGAAACCTAAGATGTCCTTTGAAAATTTCCAACCTGATTTTTCAGAGCATATTAGGCATATGATTACTGGCAAATGGGGGACACATCCTTGCTCTCCTATATAAGAAGGTATTTATTGCACCTCCTAGGCATAGAAGAACAGAATGTTATTTCTAGATGAAATAGCCTGTTGGGATCACCACTGTTATTATGTAATCTATGATGATGCAAAGAGCATAATTAAGCATTGTTATGAATTTGTTTGCTGCCTCCAGTGGCAAAGCAGATTCTGGTCCCTTTGCTTCTTTTTCTATAAATTACTGGAACATTGTTGACTGTACTTTATAGCTCATAGACACCATGATGTACCCAGGCTCTTGATATTATAGTTCTTTAAGTGAAAGGAAATACTTAAAATTGCTTTTAGGAAATAATATTATTGTATATTCAAGGCTGAAATGTTAATATGATTTTTGAAAAATAAACATTCATAGATATGTATGTATATATACATGAATATATTATATTTATACTAGAGGCCCAATACATGAAGATTCATGCAAGAATGGGACTTCCTTACCCTGGCTGCTGGCACCACCTTTGCTCTGGCCAGAGTTGCCTTTTTGCTCCTGCCTGGAGATGCCTTTCCACCTTCCCACATTGTCCAGAGGCCCAGAGCTGCTGGGATGGTGCAGAACGCCCCACCCGCAGCTGCTTGGCACCTGCACATGCAAATTAACCTGCCATCTTTGTTGGCTTAATTTGCATACTCACTCCTGATTGGCTGGTGGACATTGCAAATGTACAGTCAATTAGCATGTTCCTTTTTTATTAGGTAGATATTGCATATATAAATAAATATATGTTTACCTTAAGCTTTAAGTGTATATGAGTGTCTACCTAAAATATTCTTTTCAACAAGATAATAAATAGTGACTAGAATCAAATATTTTAAGCACAGTTATAAATATGCCCAAGACTGCAAATTTAAAGATCATTCAGTAATATTTTTATTATCAAAAATAAAAATGACATGTAAAATATTTCCCATAAAAAAATAGATGACAATTCTGAGTTGGTTCTTGTCCTAACAGGATTGATTTATGGCACACTTAGTCCATGGCAACAAAAGGAGGAAAAAGTGGATAAATGAGACAATCTGGTTGGTGTGCAAGTCCCGGCACAATTTGGATGGATCTACTACTCTGTGTCTGGGGAATGAGGAGGAAGAAGAATGTCAAACCTGTCCTGTGAATCACAGCGTGGCCTATGAGGAAGTGCAGGGGGTGGACGGCTATCATTTAGCAAGTGGAATCTCAGGATGATGAAATGAATCTCAAAGTCTTAGACAGGAAATCAAAGGTACACGAGTGAGAGGAGAACACTCACCTGGTTAGAGAAAGGTTGCAGAGTAGTTCAGGTTACAAGTCAAATGAAATAGGCAAAGAAACCAAAGGACCCCATATGTCTTCTGGAAATAAAAGTGTTAACATGGTGTAAAGGTTGGGGAGTAGAAAAGATGTCTCAGAAGCTACTTGCACTCAACCAAGAAATTTTCCATGGCACACTAGACATTGGGCCCATAGGCTACATAATCCAATCCAAAGCCAATCACAGGACAGAGACAGAGCTTCTTACATAGCCTCTGGCTTAGCCATAATTGGGAGAGAAGTAGGCAGAAAGGAAATGAGAAAGGCAGAATTAGCTAGAAATCTTACCAGATAATACTAAAGAATATAAATGAGAGGCAGAAGGAATAGTCATTGCTCCACTTGGAAAATTAAAGGTGTATCCTCTGCAGCTGATATTTAAAATTATTTATTAGACATCTCCCAATTTGAAACACAAAAGTTCCCTATCTAAATGTCCAACCTGAAGAAAAAGAAAGTGAATTAATGTAAAAAAACAAGATGCCTTAAAGAACAAAGTCAACCTTCATTTTTGTTATGTTTTTCACATAACTGTTTGTCCCCAGATGCTTCACAAAGCATTTAATTACATGCTAGCAGCAGAGGAAATGCTGGCATTGCTGTGTGCCAGCCTCAGCCCACATAGAGTGGAGAATGTCAAGTGAACTCACTGAGTATAAGGAATTTGCAGAAAACTCACTCAGTGTTTCTCTTGGAAAGCACTGCCTCTCATTTCTGAGCACAGAGACATTTGGGAAAAAGGGATGAGGGGAGGTAGGAGAGGGGAAAGGGGACATAAATGATGATGGAACAGACATGAGTTGGGTGGTGAACTTATAATATACAGATCATGTATCATAGAATTGTACACCTTAAACCTATATAATTTTATTAACCAACATAACCCCAATACATTCAATTAAAAAAGATGAGGTGGTAAAAGTGGGTGTTACTTGCAACCCAAGATTCCACAGAAAATATCTGAGCACCTAGGAGTATGTAAGAGTGATGGGGCAGGAAGGCTTTTGAAAACTTCAGCTGGAGAGAGACAGAATTGGAAAGGCCTGGGGTATACAGAATGGGCCGGGAACATTTTAGGTTTTACTTTAAAGGTTGGCCTACATTTCAGCACACCCACTCTCTTTAGATCCATAGGTAACAAAGAGCTACCAAAAGCCCTTTCTCATCTTTCCCTTAATGCAGGGATGGCATGTTAGAACAGACCCTGAAATAGTTCAACTGTGAACTTGGATGAGTCAAGGCCTTGAAGCCTGAAGGCCTGACATCCGTTGAGAGAATTGCTTGTATTTTAGTATCATGAGATCATGAATAAATGTATGGACATAGCAAAAGACTTCATTAGCAAGGAGTTATGAGGAAGAGACTGGTATACCCTTAAAATGAGTTTAGATTTTGTAGATAGAGGGCACTAAAAGATTTTAATGATAAAATGATTATTTATTCAGTTTCTCAGCAAACATGTACTGAGTGCCTACTGTGTGCCAGACACTGAGGGTGAGTAAAACACAACCTTCAATCCCAAGTAGTATACAGTTTAGTAGAGAAAGACTCTTGTGTAAATAAATAAGTGCAATTCAGTAATGATAGTGTTATAGCAGCATCATATTTTATGTTTATTAAGTGATAAAAAAAAGTGGTACAAGGAATTGATCAATTTAACCTAAATGTTTAAGTAAAAGGTCTAAGAAAAACAAGCTAAAAGCAGAGGCTTGAGAGATCGGTGAGAGAGCTCATTAGGTGAAGGGGCAGGAAAGGATTCTTAGTACAGGAAGAAACACAATCAGGGGCATGGAGATATTTGCTGACATGTTTGGGAAACAGTAAGTTGAGCAGATATGGAGTGCAGGGGTGAGAGGGTGAGATGGGAAGCAGCTGGAGGGGCAGGTAATCATCTTAAGAATGCACACTGGGAGGTTCTGAGTCTAGCAGCAGTGTGAAGGACAGGTTAAGGCTGGGGTCAAAGAGATCCTCATAACTGCCTTTTCAGGATAGGTTAAGAAGAAAATATTTATAAAAGATACATCTAATAAAGGACTGTTATCCAAAATATACAAAGATCTCTTAAAACTCAACAATAAGAAAGCAAACTGATTAGAAAATAGGACAAAGATTCTAACAAACATCTCAAAGAAGATATACTGATGGGGAATAAGCATATAAAAAGATGTTCCCCATCATATTTAATCAGGAAAACGTAGAATTAAACAAGATACATAGCACACCTATTAGAATGGCCAAAATCCAAACCACTGACATCAAATGCTGATAAAGACGATGCAGAGCAACAGGAACTCGAAGTTATTGCTGGTGGGAATGCAAAATAGTAGTCACTTTGGAAGTTTAGTAGTTTTTTACAAACTAAAATACTCTTACCATATGATCTAGCAACTGCACTCCTTTACCCAAAGGAGTTGAAAACTTATATCAATACAAAACCCTGCACACAAACATTTAAAGCAGCTTTATTCATAATTGCCAAACTTTAAAGTAAAAAGATGTCCTTCAGTAGATGAATATATAAATAAGGTATGGTATATCCAGATAAACAAATATAATTTAGTGCTTAAAAGAAATGAGGTTATCAAGCCAGTATAACACATGGAGAAAACTCAAATGCATATTACTAAGTGAAAGAAGTCAATCAGAAAAGTCTACATATTGGTTAATTACAACTACATGACATGGTTGTTGGGGGTAGGAGTAAATAGGCAGAGCAGAGAGGACCTCTAGTGCAATGAAAGTACTCTAATACTATGGATGCATGTCATTATGCAATTGTCTAACCCCATAGAATGTACAACACCAAGAGTGAAATGTAATATAAACTCTACTTTTTGGGTGTTAATAACATGTTAATGCAGGTTCTTCAGTTGTAACAAATGCATCTGTCTGATGGGGGATGTTGATACAGTGGTGCCTCACACAACGAACTTAATTCGTTCTGAGTCTCTACATATTCAGTGGTAATAACATCTTTCTCATGAGGCTATTTTATATTTAAATTAAGTAAGATAATGAGCTCAGCCTGTATTGCTCAGTGGTTAAGTGTGGACCTATGAATGAGGAGATCACAGGGCACATGCCAAGGTTTCAGGCTCAATTTCCTGTGGAGGACATGCAGGAGGCAGCCAACTCATGCTTCTCATCATTGATGTTTCCATCTCTCCCTCCCTCTCCATTTTTCTCTCTGAAATATAAATAAATAAATAAATAAATAAATAAACAAATAATATGTTGTAAGCTCCCAACACCTGGAACATATTGGACACAAAGGAATCATAGAGGAATTTTCTTTGAAAATTCCTCTATGCGAAAAGTTCGTTATGTGAAACGTGTTTTCCCATAACAATACATGTTAAAAAAAATAATTCGTTCTGTAGCATAAAATATGCTAAGATGACATAAAAAAAGATAAAATTTTTGTTATTATTTTATTTAGATACATCATGATATAAAAAAAATATTGAGTTTAACTTAAAAGGACGACTGCCGTGATACGTGCGTGATTTAATTTGTAATGAAGAACGATTGCCGCGATACGTGCTTAAGTTAAGCGCAGTGACTAACGACTGCCTGCAGTGCCTGCGCGGAAGGATGCAATACATCGGCAGCGATCGTGGAAGCTCGGGCGAAGCAGTCGTGGAAGCTCGGGCGACTTCGTTTTGTGAAACGAAGTTCGTTGTATGAATCATGAAATGAAGTTCGTTGTGTGCAGCGTTCGCTGTGCGAGGCGTTCTTTATGCGAGGCACCACTGTAATGGGAAAGGTTTTACATATGTTGGGGGAGGTGGTGTATGAAAAATATTTGTACCTCCCACTAAATTTTGCTATGAACCTAAAACTTCTCTAAAAATTAAAATATACTAAAAAAAAAGACCATAACTAAACCAAGAAATAGCAATGAGAATGGAGAGGAATCATCAGATGTTAAACAGTTACAGCTTCAGACATGACATGGGATGAGGAAGATGGAGTTTCCTAACTTGTCACTGAATTCTAGCCTGATAACCAAGTGGCTAATAAGTATCTATTACTTTAATCTTTATAGCTGGGACAGGTGCCAGCATTTCTCTCCACATCACCACATGCTATTGCATCTTTACTAATTTAAAACTAGAAAACACTTTTAAGCATTTGTTGTTTTATAAAGAAGTTTCATAGCTGCATCTCATTAATCTCCACAATAGCCAAGCATGTATCTAACACAGGGATTGGCAATCAGCAATCACTTGTTAAATGAAAGAATGAATAATGACATTGGATAGGGATTGAACATTGTGCTGACAATTTAAATCTTGAGTATTACAAATGATTTTGAATCTTGAGATTGTGTGATTTTAAGTATATTGTATCTATAATTTGAATCCAATTCTGAATCAAAGTCTAGTGCTTAATTTGTATTGAACCACAATTGTCACTTTTTAGACAGAAGGAAAAAATAAACAGGTAAAGCCATAGCGATAGACTCAGAATTAAATCCATTTTTTCCACTTGCAACTCTGAGTCTCTACATATTCAATGGTAATAACATCTTTCTCATGAGGCTATTTTATATTTAAATTAAGTAAGATAATGAGCTCAGCCTGTATTGCTCAGTGGTTAAGTGTGGACCTATGAATGAGGAGATCACAGGGCACATGCCAAGGTTTCAGGCTCAATTTCCTGTGGAGGACATGCAGGAGGCAGCCAACTCATGCTTCTCATCATTGATGTTTCCATCTCTCCCTCCCTCTCCATTTTTCTCTCTGAAATATAAATAAATAAATAAATAAATAAATAAACAAACAAATAATATGTTGTAAGCTCCCAACACCTGGAACATATTGGACACAAAGGAATCATAGAGGAATTTTCTTTGATCATCTGCTTCCCTATTTATAGCTATTCTTTTTCTTTTCCTTCTTACCAGTTTATGTGATCACTGATACAGGATCTGGTCAATTAAGTCATTGCTAGAGATAATGTGGAAAGGCCTCAAGAAAGCTCCTCTGCTTTGGGCCCCCTCTCAAAAAAAGTCCACATTAAACAAGTGTCAGACTAAATTCTGTAACATAAACTGTTACTGTAACATAGTCAGACTAAATTCTGTAACATAAACTGTAACATAAACATGTCCGACAAACATGCTGACAGTCATGAAATGTGTGTGCGGTAAGCTAAAGGAGGTCCTAGGTTATTACCATGTTAGGTGCTCTGACAGTACCTTAGTGAAAGATTCACTTCAGAAAGTTATGAATAATTACATTGGCAGGATACTAAACTTACTATTATTGCCTTGTAGGGGAGAAAAATTCATAAAATGGCCTCACAAAGGGGTAGTTTTGAATCCTAACTCTTCATACCTTTCCGCAGGACATAACTATTGAGTTCAACAGTGTTTATAAATGTGTAATTATGTTTAATGCACTATTATAATCAAAATGCATTGTTTTAGAAGAAATCTAAAAGGAAAGGCCAGCAAGGCAGGTGGAAAAGCCTTGTGAAACCAAAACCTGTGGGCTCCCATCTCAGTTTTGCCAAAGAGGGGAAGGTCACTTTGCTTCTCTGACCTTCCATGAATTTTATAGCACATCATATTCATTTATAAATTTTAATATACTATTCTGGCTAAAATGTTTAGTTTACACTAACATTTCATATGAGCAGTAAGACTAAGATACAATCTTTATTGTTGCAGTTGCCATCATCATTATCACCATCACCTCAAATAAGCTTAAATGGACTTTCAAGTTCGGAGTATTAATCAAAATTGGTGCATAACCAGCATTCAATGGGGACTCTCTTGAGCAGCTCAGTCCAATAGAAATACAATTCAAAACACATAAGCTATCATGTTGAAAGAAAAGAAGGTTGCTCACTAGTATATTGCTAGTATATTGCTCACTGGCAATCATATTTAACATGTAAGAATATGTAGAAACAGGTATATCCAAATCATTATCATATCAACATCTGATCACTGGAAAAGTAAATAAAACTTTTATATTTGTCCTTTAATATTAAGTCTCCAAAATCTGGTGTGTATTTTACACATTAGCACATCTCAATTTAGATGCTTAATTTTTGTCAAAAGTACTTGATCTGTATTTAGACTTCATAAAATTTAGAGAAAGTAGATTCACATAGCCACATTGTCCCAAACATACTTAATGTTTTCCCATAACTGAATTTTGTGTCAGTATTTTTTATATATATTTTCTTGATTTTTTATAGAGAGGAAGAGAGAGGGATAGAGAGTTAGAAACATCAATGAGAGAGAATCATCGATCAGCTGCCTCTTGCACACCCCCTACTGGGGATGTGCCCGAAACCAAGGTACATGCCCTTGACCAGAATCAAACCTGGGACCTTTCAGTCCTCAAGCTGAGGCTCTATCCACTGAGCCAAACCGGTTACGGCTAGTGTCAGTTTTTAAAACTTAAGGTAACTAAGAAAAAAAGAAATTCTGTTTCTCGGTTATACCAACCACATTTCTAGTGTCTGAAGGTGCATGTGGCTATTGGCTACCACACTGGTCTGCGCAGCTGTAGAGTATGTCTGCAGGGGCTCAGGCCAGATTGTTGCAGATAAGTTAGAATAGTACAACAGATATTAGAACAGCAGGGACACAGATTTAGGGGAGGTGGGGGGCCGGGGGAGACAACAGCAGATACACAAACAATTCATAGGAAGAAGAGTAAGAATAATTATAATTCATCTCATTTCATTTTAAGAAGCACTTATTTGATATTAAAACTGTGCCAGGTGCTGGGAATTCAGTGATGAATATTCCTGACCATGAGTAACTTAGTAGCCAACCTGGAATTAAATTCATAAATATCACATAACAAGTTATAGTTTAACTATAGTTATACAGGTATTAACCTATTCAACAAACTGTGAGCTAAGTAGAATTATCAGAGTTTTTAGATGAGGGCAATTGAGCTCGGAAATGCAGTCCACAGCACTAAGATGGAAGTTGGGGCTCAAGGATCACACCTGGCAGGATCACTCCAGAGTTGAGGGTGTTTCAAGGCCCCGAAAACACAGCACAATATACTAGTGAGCAACCTTCTTTTCTTTCAACATGATTGGCATGCCTTTGGTTAGTACGCCACAGGGAAAGAAAAAGAACTCTGAAGTTTATCTGGTATTAGCCTTCAGTAATTGGCCCTAGGATCCATCAGCAAAGCATAGTTACTCCTCCTTTAATTGAGAAACAGGTTATGGGTTTAATATATATTTCTCTTTTTCTCTGTCTCTGTCATAAACTACTGGAAACTTCTTTAGTTAAGTTTGGAGAGAAAGCTTAACCTATTTCTAAATGAGAAATCAATTTCAAGACTCAGAATGTGCCTGAGCCAGGTAAGAATCCTGATGGCTCAGGCAGAGAATTTCCTCAGGAATATAAACATCCTACAAGTAGCATCCCACATAATAAGCCTTCTCTGTTCCATTTATTGTGGCAACTTATGTTCCTCAAGAACTCGAAGCTATCTTGCTCTATGCTCCTCTAGCAAGTATTATCTATCTAGGCCCATCTGCTCTGCTGCTCCAACTGTATGAGTATCAGATAGAGAGGCAGGTATGAGTATCAGGATCTTCTCTCTCTGGCAAGGAAGGTTTATTCCTGTAGTGGCCATCTACCTTGGCTTTTGATAACTTGGCTTCATTCTGCATCATTGGTTTTGATTCAGAACCCTTACACATAACTGCAAATCATTATTTCTCTTGTTCTGCTAAAGAGGCAAAGAGTAAATACAATTTTTTTTTAACAATTTTCTCATTTTCTATCTATCTTATATTTATTGTCCTTACCCATATGGCTCTGTTGAAGGTTGCACTTAAAATATCATATAATGCCATGTTTTCTGCCTATTGAGAAAATGTCAAGAATGTGACTTATAGAAAATATATGTTCCTTCTGAAAAAAAATAGATGTAGAACTTAGGTAATAAAGTTAAATTAAGAGGGATGACTTAATTTATATTAAAGCTTAATTTTGTTTTTTAAAACAGACATGTTTTATTTGGAAATTCAGCATGATAGTTTGCATCAGTTTTTTTTTGTTTGCACTATTATATAAGAGACTCAGAAAAGGAAGAAGAATGGGAAAAGAGGAAATAAAGAATGAAAAACTGGACACTTCAAGATCTTCATTACTTTAATTATGTTTTACTGAGGCACTCCTTATAACCTTTGACTATCAGTCTTACCCCAGTTCCACAAATCTTTGTAAGATATAGTAGACTTCTAGCACCTCTCACAAAGACTTCATCCTAAACTGCTTTTCCTCAACTTTCTCCAAATACTCACTTGGATCTGATGCTAGGCACAACATTTATAATTTCAACCCAAGGTCCACTCTGGGATTGTGATTAAAATAGTTTTCTGGTGCTCAGTTGGCATGGTTCAGTGATTGAGTGTCAACCTATGAACCAGGAGGTCATGGTTCAATTCCTGGTTAAGGTATATGTAGACATAAAGAATATGGAGTATCTGCTCTCAACCTGTAAGGAAATTACCAGGTAATCTTGGTGTTGTTGGAGGCCAGGTAATGAATTCTCATAGACCCATAGTATTTGTGTGGTCAGAGATAATGCTGCCTGGGAAATCTTGCAGAATAAAGAAGCAGTGGTCAAAAGCAGAAAAATAAAAGCACCAAAAAATAGTAATATGACATATGCAAACCCTCAGAATCAAGAGAGAGCACAGCATGTTTAGGAAATTGCAAGAAATGTGGATGAAAGGAAGGCTACAAGGAGAGGCTTTAGACTGAAGAGATAAATAGGGACCACATGGTGGAAAGCTTGGGTGATAATTCTATGGTATATGGACTCTAATCCTAAAGGCTATTGGGAGACTATGAAAGGTTTTAAACAGAACAGCATGAGAAGATTTTGCATTTTAAAAAGATAAGTCTATTTGCCAATATTGAGAAACAGTCTTTAAGAAGAGGCAGGAAGGCAAGTAAAGAGACAATTGTCATAGTGTGATGTGGATTTAGTCTAAGATGATGACAGTGAAATGTATTCTATTATGCAAATCCTGTTGGGATGTGAGCATTTATAGTAAACATCAACATGCTACCTGTTCCCTAAAGGAAGCAAGGATGGCAAATAAGGATCGTAATAAAATATCTTTCAAGGCTAGCATGCAAACTTTCTCTCAGAGAGCTGAGGAGTAAGAAAGATTATATGTAGGAAAGATTACAATCTTGATAATCAACCCTGACATCAGGGGTTGGTATCAGTGAGAAAAGTAGAAAAGATGAGGAGCTTATAATGGTATATCAGAGATAAGGATTTTTGAAAAGGCAGAGGCAAGCAGAGGCAATTCAGACAGGCACTTGCAAGATTAGGGAGAACTGGAGAGTAGAAAAAGAGGTGAGACCTTCCCAGGGAAATTGGAAGCATGACACTGAAAATGATATCCTTCTTGGGTCTGGAAGCAGGCCAAGACCCAGCAGGAATGTTCTCAGGCTTTACACTCCCTGGCTTCTGAAGGCTTATATCTTTGTATAAAGGAGAATGGCAATTGTGAACAAAAGAAACAGAGAGAAGGATTGGCAAAACAATCTTCTGACTAAGGGAGACTGATTTTTCACAGTGTAAGACCCACTGTCAAGTGGCTTATTTTTTTCCTTATAAAGACCAGAATTTTGAGGCTCATATTATGTTGTCTAACAATATATGAGAGCACAGAAAGAAATTTGGAGGACATTAGAAAAGTTAGAAGATGGTAAGTTTTAAAGGTTCAATATTCTCAATCACTCAACTTCCCTATCCCTTTACCCCTCCCCCCACCCCACACTTGTAATGTAAGGGTTATGAGTCCTGTCCTGTCAGCCATCAGGTGTGGGAGAATTAAGAAAGAGTTAAAAACACTTCACAAAATGGTAAAATGTTTTATATTGTTAAATATCCCCTTCAGATATTTTTCTATTGATAGATGATAAATAAAACATTAACATTTAAAAGCTCACAGGATCTGGCTTCCTGGATAAGCAAATGCTCCATCTTGTCCTTCTTTTCTTAGCTACTTTCAGAGTTTGTTCCAAGTGAGCATCAGTCATCAGGTGCTTTGTAGCTTCCAAGATGTCAGGCACACAAAATGAACAATGACTCCTTGTAAAGAAGATGTGAATATTGGAATGTTGTCATTCCCTACCGTTTCTGGCTATAGGATCTTCTATATTAACTGTGGTAGATGCATACCAGTGATTGTGAAGCCTGGACTCAGATGCTTAGAAAACACACTGATGCTCAATCCTATGATCTATGTAAGTAGCCTGACTCTTAATTTAGTGCTTTTAAATTCAGGAACTCTTCTAGGCTTGCGTGTACCAGCCACTTTCTACTGGTTTCCTTCACAAATACGCTATTTCCCCAAAATGAAATCTTGGGAAACGTAATTGAGAAGTACATCTACTGTCAGCGGCAAACGTCAAGTCTCAGATGTACTGGAGAAAATTTACTGGTTCTATAGTCTAGTAGACACTGGCTGTGCTGGCTAAGGGCACAGGGTAAACTGGCCAGACTTCCTGGGCGTTTATGAGAGAAAAGGGTGGAGAGTGTCTGTGGCCAGTGGGAGAGCAACGACAGTGTGACACAGTGAAAGGGGGCTCCGTTTGTGAGACTAAAGCTTAGATGGGAGCAAATGTGTGTGTGACTAGTGAAGAGACAGTCCAGTAAGTACACAGAGCAAGAAGGGCTTTCTGTCTACTTTCAAGGTGGTTGAACTCTTTTGGGCTGGGGCAATGCCTAGACCATAAAGTGTGGAAGGGCTTAGCTTTTGTTCAGGACTTGAACAGCAGTTGTTTGCAGGATTTCTTAGTGGTTCTAGCCTTTTAGTTAGTGGCTAGGAAGATTTGTGAAAAAAAAGGTGTGTTATAGGTTGGTGGTTAAAAATCTACTTGCTAGAGTCAGATAGCTTACATCAAAAATCTCAGTGAGGAGTGTAACTTTGAGCAGTTACTTCACTTCTTAAATATCTGTGTCTTCAGCTGTAAAAATAAGATAATTACCAATTTCATATGGTAATCAGAAAGATTATGATAATATTTAGTCCAATTACTAAAACATATATAGGAAAGTAAACATGTTTCCTTTTATGATTATACTTATTATGAAAAGTGACTTCAATAGTTTCTAGAGTGTGCAACAAATACCTATTTAAAACCTACAATGTGCAGGGACTACAGAAGGTGAGAAATTCCTAGTATTAGGTGCTGTAGGGCATCTATGCACTGTAGGCATTTGACTTGGCTTGGGCTCAGTTCCCTGTTACTTCCATCCACAAGGTCTCAGCAGGCATTCTTGATTCCCTGCACCCTTTCACAATCAGCTGATGGACCTGCCTGAGAAGAGAAACTGAAGGGGAAGGTGTGCTCAAGCAGGGTCAGATGGTCCTTAGCTCAGTTCCACAGTGATCATCTTCAGGCCCTGGCATTGTGCCATTTCCACACAGTGACCTGAGATTAACTGCACATCTTCTTCATTGGGCCTGATGAATTTGTGTCCACATTTTAATATTTTCCTGGTGACCAAAACATATTTATATACTTTTATAAAACCAAGTATGCCTTGTAGCAAATACACCAAACACACACACACACACACACACACACACACACACACACACACATATATATATATATATATATATATATATATATATATATATATATATATATATATATATATTGAGTGGCCAGATTATTATGATCTCTGAACCCATAATAATCTGGCCACTAAATGTATATCCTATATAATAAAAGGCTAATATGCAAATTGTCCCCTCGATCAGGAGTTTGACCAGCAGGTAGGCAGGCCAATCGCCAATGCCCTCTTTTCTGGCCAGGCTGGCAGGACCTCACCCATGCACAAATTCATGCACTAGGCCTCTATTATTATATATATACTGAGTGGCCAGATTATTATGCATTCATAGATGATAATAATCTGACCACTCAATGTGTGTGTGTGTGTATGTGTGTGTGTATATCTATCTATCTATCTATCTATCTATCTATCTATCTATCTATGGAATAGCTGATAATTTTACTTTTTTTCCCCCTCTTTGGCTATCAAATGTAATAATTAACATTTACTAGGTGCCAGGTATTGTGGTAAGTGTTTTCTATACATTACCACACTTTATCCTCACAACTTTCTTTTCTTTTTCTCATTTTATTGATGTTACAACTTAAGTTTCATGGCAGGTAAACAGTAGAGCCAGAATTACAACCCAAATTTGCAGACTTTAAAGTTCTTAACCATTGTACTAGATGCCTATTGTGAAAGTGATGAAATGTTTTCTTTTATTACTGAACAGCCCCATAAGTGGGAGGGGGCTTCCTCCTCTCAGTCCTTGTTAATCTTGGAAGAAAGACTTCACACATGTAATAGACAGCAGCATTGAAGCAAAACAAGCAAATTTATGAAAAATACACTTGGTTTAAAAAATAAGTGGGCAACTCAGCTAGTGTGAGCACATCATCTGGTGGAGGGCTTAAGGTTTTATACTTTTCCCCTCTATAAGTTTCAAAGCTCTCCTGTTGGATCTTTTGAGTAGCAGACTGGGTTTCAAAGACCCCTTCTACATATATTATTATGGCTTATCTCAGATTGTTTGTGCATACATTTGGTCATCTTATTTGGCAAGTCCTAAGACAGCTGACTTCTTTGTTTAGTGGGTGAGATATACTCCTCTTCTTTTACCCTTTCCACTTTTCCTGCCCTAGCAGTTATCTTTCCTGCCTAACATCCCAAGTGATACCATCCAAATGCTCTTAGGGTTTGTCTCTAAGACTTTATTTTCCTTGGATTTAACTGGCACAAATGGCATTATTTGGATCTTTGTTCTCCATTTTCCCAGGTAAGGGTGATTAAAGCTATGCATTCTCTGGTTGGGAAAGAGGTGTGTGCTCCAATGTCCCTGATTGGGGAAGATAAAATCTTATGACTCACAAGCTGGCTGCAAGCTGCCCCAAATGGTGTTGTTTAAATTTTTTTGTCTCAGTTTCTTTATTCTACTTTTCTAGAACTTTTCCTAGCTTCTTACTATTCTGCCACACTTTTAGGGTTATAATCCAGATTTCTACTATGATCCTTTTTGGCATTTCTTGCTTTTAAGGTCAGCATACATGTAAAATAGTATATTCTATATGCACATATAAGACTGCCTTTGTTGCATTTCATATATGAAGATAGCACTACTGAAGACAATCACAGCATACAGTTGTAGTTTTAAAGACCAATAAATGATAAGCAAACTGTGTACATAGAAGTTCTGATTTATATTACATTATTACTAATAGAGTCTGTGGACTATAGAAAACTAATTCACACAACAATTCCTTCCATGAGTCCCTAAAGACCTTTTTCATTTTATGAGTTTCAATGGTTTCTTACAATTTGACATCCAGTCTGTTAGGTAAATATCAACAACTTCAAAGACCACTTACTAGTCCTGCCACTGATACCATTTACTGAGGTAGAATATTCCAGGCACTGCACTATATATGCTATAATACTTAGTAAGTAAAGATCATCCCATTTTACAGATTAGAAAACAGATTCAGAGAGGTTAAGTACTGCATTCAAAGTCATATAGGTATAAATGAAGTCAGATTTCAAATAAAAAGAGAACTGAATCCCAAACCTTTGCATTTTCTCTCTACCTATGCATATATTCTATCAGGGGATTTGTTTGTTTGTTTGTTTGCTTGTTTTTTCTTTCAGCGCCGAATTTCTTCTTGTGACTAATCATACATGCATTATTCTTCAATACTCTAGAAGTAATTAGAACTGTTATTCTCTTCAAACTTCCTCCCTCTATTAGAGGAGTGAGGGCTGTCTTGGCCTATAGGGTTTTATGTGGCTAGAGATAATGCTTTGGTGAAGGGCAATGTAGGGAGGTATATGTCCTGAAATATAATTGTAAAATAAAACAGGTCCCCAACAGAATACCAACATTCAATATCCAAAACAGGAAGGCTCAAAACTTTGTAAAGGTTTAAAAAACAGAGAGAGCCAAAATGAAGTTTTGACATCTGTTACTTGTATGTGATTTAAATTATAAATTTGCAGGTAGTCTGGTACAAATGTGTGTGTGCGCACATGTGAGTGTGTGTGCGCACATGTGAGTGTGTGTGTTTGAATTGATCTTCTCAAGGCCGTTCTTCAAGGAATTCAGAGCTCATAGGAATTCTGGAATAGATGAGTCCTACACCAGGGTGGTGGCTATTTGAATTGGCTATATTCACCTCCAATCAACACAGAAGACTGTGCTAATTCACTTAGTTAATGTTAAAAATGGGTTTCCAATGGTGACAAATTAGTAGTATTTCAGATCTATGCATTGGTCATATTTTGGAGATACTCTATTATAAATAGGAACTTTGGTGAGACCTCCACCTGACTCTTCACAATAATACTAGAGGCTACGTTCAGAATGGTCCCGTATCCAACTCTGACATCAGAGTGGTCTGTGGCCTGATGATCGTTGTAAGGCTAATTGAATACTGCTTCTGCTTTTTGCATCATCTCAAGTGAACCTAGAGATGGCATGCTAGGTTCAGAGCACCCAAGAACACAGAACTGATACATATTTGAAGGTACAGGACAGACAGTTGAACTGTTATCACTATAGCTTTTTAAATAAATATCATTTCTGATAAATATCTCCACATGTGGCTGAATTTGCTCTGATTCTTGTTTTTATTAAAACCTAATATCTAGATATCGATATTAGGTTGTCAGGGAGTAATTAATGAATGCTCATCTCCATCTAACTATAGCAGCCACAGAAATCTACCACAGATAATCTAATGATTGTACATGGACAATTTGGCAGAGGCTGTTCTGAGCAACAGCTAAATCCTCAGCCTGAAATATGAGAGCTGTGGAAATGAGAGCAGGGGTGGAGGATTAAATATAAATAGAGAGTGGTCTCGGGCAGTTTGTCAGAACAGGTTCAATGTCTGTTTCTTGCATTTACAAATGAGTCTATTTTGGCATCAGCTGCCAACAGACAACTGAGATATAAGAGCTGGGGTGGAAGTTGACACATTCCTTGTATCCAAGATCCTTGCTAATGATTTTGTTTTTTAAACAATCACAAGAAAGATGAACCATCAGTAGCTATCCTATCTATTATATGCCAAATACCTAAATATTTCCAAAAACCCAACCATTTATTTCTACATTGGTCTACCATGCAATGACCAATTCTTTTCCTTTGTATATGCTATGCCAGCTTTACTTCATATAAATAAATATATATTGAGTACCTGGTTATGTTAAATATGTATTATAGATTTTCTTGGTAAAAATTCTCAATAAACTTGATGTGATTCTACAAATTGTTCAAATCAAATGATTATTTAAAACAGAGTTCAGCCTGGTTGGTGTTGAGAGGGCAGAGCAGGGTGAGTATAAACTCCTGACTCTACTGTGGGGCAGGGCGGAGTTATCCTCCATTTTGTGTAACTGGACCCTAGCTCTCACACAACCAATCATGGTCAGCCAAAGCAGTAACATCACCACTGGTGTAAAACCCCTGGGCTTGGCGAAATTCGGTTTCTCTCCCACCATGCTGTGGTGTGAGTGGACAGAGCCTATGGAAGAGGCTCTTTTGTTTATTGCATCGGACTCAGCTCCTGCTGGTCTTGGGAATCACGGAATCTCACGAAAATCCCAGTACAACAGGTGTGGCTCAGTGGTTGAGCATTGTCCCATGAACCAGAAGCTCACAGTTTGATTCCTGGCCTGGGCACATGCTGGGTTGTGGGTTTTATTCCCTAGTGTGGGGTGAAAGGAGGCAGCCAATCAATAATTCCCTCTAATCATTGATATTTCTATCTCTTTCCCCCTCTCTTCTCCTCTCTCTGAAATCAATAAAAAAAAACCAAACACATATTTAAAACAGAATTCAGTCTAATGTAGAAGCTGATGCTATGCCCAATCTTCACATTGATTTTCCATTTCCATAAATATAAGCAACATTTTAGGTTCACTTTTCTACTTCCTTTTCTGTTAAGGCCACCAAAGGTCTCACACTTTCTAGAGAAAAACAAAGTCTGTGTGAAATTTCCATTAATTAATGTAGATGAAATATGATCTCAACTATTTTAAAGATTGCCATAAATTCAAAGGATTGCCATAAATGCATCAGCATATAAAACAGCTATTTATCTTTTAATGGCTCCCTTCCTTTCTTTCATTAAGCAAAAGCAAAGCAAATTAACAAAGAGAAAACAAAAAATAAATACACGTGTACTACACCCAAAGAACCTCTTAATTACTTTCTCTGTTGCTGGAGATCTTTTGCTAGTAATGTTGAGAGAGGACCTGAAACGCATCAGCTTCCTGGCTTTAATGCACTAGTCAGCAGTCATAAGTCAGACTGAGCATAAATCTGCTCTTCTCCAGTATGTTTAAAAAAGAAACGGTAAAACCCATCAAACCGTGTTCTAAAAAGGGGCAGCTTTCGGTTAAGATCCCACCTGTTTGTGCCTGAGCTTACATTTGCAATCAGCATGGAAAGGTCAATATTTAGAACAGAACAAGAAGGATATTTATGAAACTGTAGGAACACACATTTCATTTGAAAATTCTAGCTGTGCCTTCCACACTTTTTTCTGAGCCATCTCCATAGGAGCCAGGATAAATGCTACCTATTATTTTTGTGAATTGAGCTCTTAATTTGCATCTGTTTTCTATTGGATAACTCCAGGAAATTGAGATCACAAAGTTTAAAAAAGAGAATACCTGTGTAATGTTCCGTGGCAGGCAGATTTTGTGCTGGATGTTTGCTCACACAAAAGCCTGGAAGGCAAGAGGAGAATGAACAATTTAACCAATCATTGCCTGCTGGAGTCCATTATGTAAACAGAAAATAAGGCCATTTTATTAAGGGGGAGAAAAATAAAGTCTTACTTTGAGTAGTCCATTGTTTAAAGAGAAACTTACTTTAATGTCCGTCATATAAAATGGGCCTTTACAAGCAACACATAAAAATTCAGAAAGGAAATCTATTTTGGAATTATAAGCATACAGAAATCTAGCATTAGCGGTTCTAATGTAGCTTTTCCCATTTTCTTTCCTTGTTAGGTCTAATAAGAAGTAATCACAAACTTTAAAAAGGTATTGCACTGTGAAAAGGTTATTGACATTCACTGGAAGTGGATTTTTAGTCTCAGAAACCAGCCCTTACTAAATGCCTCTTTAATGCCAAGCACTTTGCATACCTGGTGTGTTTGAATCCTTACAACAATATTGTGAGGAGCTGTTGCTTTTTATTTTCCTAATGAGGACTTGATGTTATATCTGTTTAATGATGTGCTAGTTAGCTACTGTCGAGTAACAAACCACCACAAATCTTCATAATATACAACAGGAAGTTGATGCTATATGCATCCAGAATTAGCTCTGCTGATCTTGGCAGGGTTTTCTCACAGGTCTTCAGGTCGTCTGCCTGTCAGCTGAGGTTACTGGAACATTTTGGCTCTGTTCCACATGTCTCTTAAACTGTCACAGGCTGTCCCAGACATGTCCTTCTCATAGTAACAGCAAAGGTGTGGGAGGAATAGTGGAAATGTGCCATTGCTCTTATAAGCCTGTTAGCTTGTTTCTGTTAACACTTCACTGGCCACAGAGATATGTACATTTAGAAAACATCTTCTGCTTCTTGACAGGAGGAGCTCCAAGTCCTATGGCAAGGGTTAGGGAATTAGGCCCATTAAAGTAATCACTCTTCACAGATGACAAAATTGCTATCCATTGATTTAACTTTTGACATATCTGCAATACTTGCTGCTTTCTTATACAAACTAAAAAACTAGAAACCAAACCAGACTCTCAACAGCACATTATAGATCATTTAACTATTACAAAACCTTCCTAAACATTCTAAAATCATACAGTGATCCCAGTTGGTGTGACTCAGTGGTTGAGTGTTGGCCTATGAACCAGGAGCTCACAGTTCATTTCCCTATCAGGACCCATGCTCTGCTTGCAGGCTAGATTCCCAGTAGGGGGCATGCAGGAAGCGCCAATTGATGATTCTCCCTCATTATTGATGTTTCTATCTTTCCCTCTCCCTTCTTCTCTGAAATCAATAAAAATATATTTAAAATACAATAAAATAAAATCACACAGTGATTCTACTCAGTGACAAAGAGGAAAATGAGCTGTAAAGACTTTTAAAACTTTTCCCAGTTTGTCCTGCTAGTAAGCATTGAAGCTTGGCCTAAAAACCAGGGCTGTGGGATATCAATACCTGGACTCTCAATTGCTGGTTTATTCACATTTTAATCCATCCAAATGCTAACAGATTGAATTCCCTACATGTTAGATCCTGACATTCCTTTATAAGGAAAATTACAATCACTTCCTCTTGTCTTAGACTATCAAAAACGGTGCTATTTTGTTCTAGAGACACATAAATTCCAACATACTCTGAGTACAATATTATCATGAACTTTTCCCCAATAGATAGAATTTATTCTAATTATGCAAAGTGCTCTACCATGACCAGAGGAGGGTTGCTTCTTCCTACTTTCCAAGATCTCTTCATGCTACTTTTGACCCTAACAGTGTCCACCTTTGCCCATCTACTTTTAAGATAACTCTAATTCAAGTAACCAAGATGTCTATGTTAATTAAAATGATACTTTCAGTTTGTGAAAACACTGGAGTTTACCAAATGTTTTTACATATATATTCTTATAATGATCTTTAGGTAAATACAAAAGAAGAGGCTTAATTATCCTTATATATCCCCTTACATAAGGGGAGATATATCTCTCCCCTCTTTTTTCATAGACCATTTACTTTAGAAACTTAAACTTGTAAGTACTTTCCCCTCTCTGTGAAATGCATAGAAATATTGTTAATTTATCACCCAGGAATGTCTTTTTTAAACACTTAGGAGCCATTTGTTTAAAATATTGTATAAATGTCAAGGGTAATAGTCCCCATATCTCCCAGTTTCTGTGAAAGGGAACAAGCCTAACTCTCAAGGATATCTTGCTCCATGTGATATTACTGCTTCCCATCATAAAAGCAGGGAAAAGTTTGTTTTTATTCTAGATAAAGCCAATTAACTGACACAGATGGTCACCTCAACCACCAAGTGATATTATGATGAATTCCATATGATGAATGCTATTGGTAAGTCCTCTTACTTGAGGAGTTGTTATTGTTTATATTGAGAACATATGCATGTAATGGATTGTATCAGGTTGAAGAAAGAAAATGGTGATATTTCTATCTTCACCTATGATGTGCAGAATTTTCTGGTTTCATGTTTATTTAATAATAAAACTGTTTTCTTTCACTATTATATTTGTGGAGAGAATTTCTGGGTCAGGACAAGGATTTTGTTTTAATTATATTTCCCCAGCACAATCTTCAAGGTAAATAATATTATAGTAAGTCAGTTGATAGCTTCTGGTTCATATTTACTTTCCCATTGGGCAGGATATAATAAAAGAATACTCATAGTCATGCCAATGTGGCTTTTTTTTTTTTATGTCTGTCTCAGTGTCATCTTAACTTCAGTTATTTCAGGGTAGTGAGAGACTCTCTAGATTAGACTGACCTCCGCTGAGCACTGCCATGAGTAAATTGTTAGGCCTTCAAGGGGGAGAACCAGATTAGATTGATCTTCTTACACCATCAGGTCTCAGCTCATATTATGTATGAACATATGACAGGACAAGTTTATGTACCTGAAGCACCATCTGCAGGAAATGTGCATCAGCTGTATCCTTTCCCCATTGTTGCCCACTTAAGACAGAGTATAAAACTAAAAATAAGAGAGCATTACAACCTAGGGCAGCCCTTCACAAGGGAGTGCCATGTACATCTCTGTACTTTACTAATAGGCATGCTGCTGAACAAAGTATTCTATATAATAAGATGGTAATATGAAAATAGACCAAACTGCATAACAACTGAACAATCAATCAAAGTGTAATATGCTAATGATATGCTAAGGCTGCTTAACTGCTTGCTATGATGTATGCCGACCACCCAGGGCAACAGTCAACTGGTCGACCAGTAGCTATGATGTGCACTGTCCAACAGGGGGCAGATGCTCTAACTGGTAGGTTAGCTTGCCGCTGGGGTACGGCAGATCAGGACTGAGCCAGATGGGCCAGACATACCCTGGAGCCCTTCTGCAGTCCCTCCCTGGCCCAATTGTGCAGTGGTGGGGTCCCTCAGCTTGGCTTGTGCACTCTCACAATCCAGGACCCCCTTGGGGGATTTTGGAAAGCTGGTTTCCACCTGATCCCATAGGCCACTCCATTTGGAAGGGTGCCAAATTCAGAGCTCATGGCTGGGGAGCACTGCATTGACATTGCGAGCCTCTCCCAATCTGGACTGATTGGGCATAAGCCCACAGCAGGCACAATGGGGCCAGGGTGAGCAGGAGCAGCAGGTAGGAGCTGCAGTAAGTATTGGACTGTGGGTTTTGGCCCAATCCCTGCAGGCCACCCAGAGGGACCCCACCCATGCACTAATTCATGCACTGGGCCTCTGGAAGGTTTATAAAATCTGATATTATGATAAAGTGGCAGTTTGTTGAAGCTGGTTTGTAGCAGCTCACAGGAACTGATTCCACTTGTTTCTTTCTATCTCTGCCTTCGGTAAAGTCATGTAGGCACTTGGACATAGGCCATGGTGGAAGTATTAACACCATGGAAATCTGCAAACTTTACAAATTAGATTTTTTCCAGAGAGAAGTTTATCAGCACATATCTGCATAATAATTTATTAATTACTGGATTTCTGAGAAATTTTAAAATAATACCCAGAATGTTTAAGATATTTGGTCATGAAGTACTTTGGGCAGCAATGCTATGTCAAGATAAAACTGAACCTCTTATAAACTATAAAAAAAAAAAAACAACCCACACCGAATTAATTAAAAATCATGTTATCAACTATTTTACTGACCATTTACATGTGGCATACAACCCTACTGATTATTCTTTGACTTATCTATATACTTATTCAATAAATATTCAAGAACTTACAAAGCAACAGACACTAGTGAATCAAGATACTATAGTTGAGTACTGCCCCCTGATACCAGATTTTAGCACAGTCTGAGATTTACTGTTCTCTGTGTCAAAATACTTATCCACATGTTCCTAAAAGCTGCTTGCCTTTAGTAATTGGCAAACAGTGGGATTTTCCATGCCTACATATAGTATCCACCACTCATAATATCCCAGGAAACATGCTAGGTTTCTCACAGACATTATCACATCCAATTCTCACCCTTTATAAGAGTACTCTAGTATTTTATTATCTGACTAATATAAGTGCAGAAACTTAGCATAGAGCCTAAATGATCTGTTCTAGGTCACATTAGAAAATGCTAGTCAAATTTCAAACCTAAATATACAACTCATAGATGTACTCAGCACTATGCTTTGTCACCTCCCACCAAGACATTTAAGATTATGTTGCGACACTCCATGCGCTCAGAGGAGAGGAACAAACTGAACGTGTTGACTCATCTGTTCATTAAGCATTTACCCAGTGTCTAACCATGCACTATGCTCATTGCGGTTCTCAAAACGTGGGGTCCGCACACCAGGTGTGCACACAAGTGTTCCATGGGTTTCCTAGGTAGAGTCTCAAAAGAAGTATGTCTCATCTTTCCAGAAATTCAACATTTTTAAGGGGAGAAGAATATCCTTTCCGTGTTAAAACAAACATACAGTAGGAATAGAATGCAAAGGGTATGGAAGTTTTAGGCACACTGGAGAGTTTTCAGCAATTACACCCTTTGGAGTGGCAGTTACATTGGCCTACCTCTCAGAAATGTCATGGTTGAGTCGTAGGCTGGGAGTGCGCTACGTTTGAATATGTGCCAAATGTTAACTAGAACATAACGGTGTAGGCTCTAGGGTCAGAGTATTTGGCTTACGTGACTGATCTGTTTCTGGCTCTCTCTCCTGCACTATTCTCCAGGTTCACTAGACTTCCTTCTGCTTCCACACTCCTTCACCCTGGTGGGAATTCCTTTCCTGGATCTTACGCCTGGTCTGTCTCAACACTGAGGTTCAGCGTGACAGTCACTTTTTCAGAACTTCTTTGACTCTCATATCTAAAGTCATACTCTTACCATAGTTACTGTATTTATCACTATATTTATTTTTCATGGTATATATAGCTACTGGAAATCATATTTATTTTGTTTTTATTTATTGCTTATATCTGTTGCAGGAGTATACGCATTCCAAGACCAGGAAACTGGTCCCTTTGCTCCCAGGATTATTTCTCATCCCCGGAACAATGTCTAACATTAAAGAACATTTAATAATATTTGTTAAATTAATGAATAAATGGTGACAACTTTACAACTTAACCCCTCTACCTTAGTATCTATGTCCAGCAAAAGTAAACACTTAAAGAAATGTGAGTTGTTATTACAGTAATAAATGTACACATAAGAATTTATGTATGCAACAACAAAAACATTTCTCTCTGCTTCTGTATTTTACAGAGACTGTGTTGAAAAGGCATGCTAAACTTAAAATACGCAGATTCTTTAAACCCATCTCTTCAAACTACAACTAAGCATCCAGTCAATTTATGTTGGTTTTGTGACTGTGCATGTAAGCTACATGATTCCCAGAGAGTGCAAATCATTAAATTCTTCTCTCAACAGAAGACTAGAAGATGTAAGCACTAAAGTGAAAGACAACAGCCATAATGAGTAATAACAAGGGTGTGGGCACAAAGTCACAGCCTCTGCTAATACGTTATAAATGCTAATGAAGGGTAGATGTGCTTGTTTATGTTTATGCATTTGGTACAAACCATTCACAGAAAAAAAAAATGACAGTGATACTTGCCCTGTTTTTTTTTTTAATCACAAAATTTTAATTAAAGCTGCATCATTGCTATAGAAACTAGCCTATGAGCTCAGTATCAAAAAATTGCATTTTTAGACTATCTGCCATGTTAATAAAAACGTTTTGGTGGTTAAGTGGGTATTTTACCCTAAAGTTCTATTTTTCAAAACATGTCCAAAAAATTGAGTTTATATAAATGTTATAATTTATTAATTACAGATTAAGTTTGAATTCTTTTTAAAAAGTTGAGTCACATTTAGCTTGTTTACAAGGATTTAAAAATATTGTTTGTTGGCTTATTATGAATTTTCATATAAGGCCTTGGAAAAATAGCAATAT
This sequence comes from Pipistrellus kuhlii, assembly GCF_014108245.1. Taxonomy (NCBI): domain Eukaryota; kingdom Metazoa; phylum Chordata; class Mammalia; order Chiroptera; family Vespertilionidae; genus Pipistrellus; species Pipistrellus kuhlii. The sequence goes on from NW_023425515.1 coordinate 148,743,829, forward strand.
TTACAGCAAAAAAAAAAAAAGTCATGTTAATGATGTCTACATTCTAATGCTGGGAGAGAGACCAAAATGAAGTAGATGTGCAGAGCAGGAGAATTTAACTGTGTTTCAATTGTCTGATAGATCTAAGGGTCATTTTAGAAGTTTGGCATCTGAACTGGGATACAGCCAGAGTAAGTGCCATGGTTTCAAACTCAAGTTTCTAAGGGTAAGTAAAATAAGCCTATTTCATATAACCCACCCCACTGGTCACTGTAGCTGGTTCTGTTAACTCTGTGTGTTTCTCCTTCATTCAGTACTAGCCATATCCAGTCCATCATCTTTTCATCTCCCAACACTAGAATGATGCTAGCTGTGGGTTTGACATATATGTTGAGATTATGCCACCTCTATTCTCACTTTGCTGAGAATTTTTGTCATAAATGGTGGCTGGATTTTTAAAAATTATTTTGCTTTATATTTTGATATCATATTATTTTTATTCATTTTGTTTATGTGCTGTACCACATTAATTGGTTTGCAGATATTCAACTAACCTTGCATCCCAATAATAAATCCCATTTGGTCATGATGTATAATCTTTTTAATGTATTGCTGAGTCCAGTTGGCTAATGTTTTGTTAAGGTTTTTTCTTGTATCTATATTCATTTCAAATATAGGCCTCTAATTTTCTTTTTTTCGGGAGGGGAGGGTAGTATCTTTATCTGGTTTTATAATTAGGATAATGCTGGCCTCATAAAATGAGATTGGGAATATTCTCTCCTTTTGAATTTTTTGACTAGTTTGAGAAGGACAGGTGTTAGTTTTTCTTTGAATGTTTGGTAATATAAAGCCAACAAGAACAGGGCTTTTATTGGTGGGAATGCTTTGATTTCTGCTTTGATTTCCTTGGTTGTAATCAGTCTGTTCAAATTTTCTGTTTATTCATGATTCAGTCTTGTAAAGTTATATATTTCTAAAAAGTTATCCATTTATTTCAGATTGTCCAATTTGTTGGCATATAGTTGTTATTATAAATATATAATATTTTCTTATAACACTTTGTATTTCTGTGGTGTCAGTTGTTACTTCTCCACTTTAATGTCTGATTTATTTATTTGGGTTCTCTTTCTTTTTTTCTTGATGAGTCTGCTTAAACATTTACCATTATTATTTATCTTTAAACAAAAACAACTCTTGGTTTCCTTAGTCTTTTGTATTTTTCTTTTTAAGACTATTTTGTTTATTTCTGCTCTAATCTTTATTATTTTCTTCCATCTACTCACTTTTGGCTTTGTATGTTGTTCTTTTTCTAGTTCCTCTAGGTATATGATTAAATTGTTCATTTGTGTTTTTTTGGTTTGTTGTTTGTTTGTTTGTTTGTTTGTGTTTTTTTGTTTTTGTTTTTTTGTTTTTGTTTTTTTGTTTTTTAGGTAGCCTATATTGCTGTGAATTTCCCTCTTAGAACTCCTTTTACTCATTCCAATAGATTTTTGAGGTGGTCGTGATTTACTTTCAGTTGTCTCAAGATATCTGATTGATGTATCTGATTGATTTCTTTCTTGATCTCATTGTTAACTCATTCACTGTTTAGGAACATGTTATTTAGCCTCCATGTGTTTGTATGTCTTTTCTTATTGTTTTTTAGTCGTATACTACTGTGGTTGGAGAAAATGCATGATATGATTTAAATCTTAAATCGAAATTTATTTTGTGGCCTAATGTATGGTCTATCTTGTAAAATGTTCCATGTGAACTTGAAAAGAATGTATATTCTGCTGCTTTGCTGTGAAATGCTCTGAGAATATCAATGAAATCCATCTGGTCTAATGCCTTAGTCAAGTCCACTGTTTCCTTGTTGATTTTCTGTCTGGAAGATCTATCCATTGATGTGAATGGGGTGTTAAAGTCCCCTCCTATGACAATTACTGTTGATATCTCTATTTATGTCCAACAACTAAGTTATTTTCAATTAGCCACTAATTTAGGCAATAAGTATTTCCAGACAGTTACTAATCAGAAGCACTAATATCATTTATTTTTCAAGAGCTGCATGTTGAAAGGTCAACAACTGGTATTGATTGTTGGTGAATTATTTCAATGTCACAAAATTTCAATAGATTTTACATTTTATTGGCATTAACTAGTTGTTTGCATCTATCATTATTCCTCAAAATGTGAATTCCTGGAACATCCATTTTTTTAAAAAAATCTTCCTCAACACACATAAAATGTCAGTCTGGAATAAGTACAAAGAGAGAAAATAACAAATCACTCTAAGTGACAGGCAACTAATGACTTCTGGGACTAGGTCGTATCATACGCTTTTCTGTTTCCCGGAACCTGCTTCAAGGCTAAAACTGATCTCTCCTCCCAGGCTGGGGACAGTAATGAGAGAGTTAATTAGTCCAATTATTTGCAAGTGTAATTGTATATCATTTGAATAAAGCAAATATCCTGCTTTCTGGAACTTATAATGAAGGATAGGAATGATTCGTGTTAACTAGTACAGCCGAAGGAAGGCAAGCTTCCTTGGTCACTTCTCTTTCAAGGCAGCTTCAAACACTTTGTACTGAAGGAAAACAAAGGTATTAAGCTACATGACGCTAGGAATTATTGCTCATAGTAGCAAGCTCACAGAATTATTAGAGCTCAGGAGGCTCAGCAAGACACTCTTGTTTTGACCAGCTTATAATAATAGCTGTATTATAACATGAGTGACTCTTGAAGTCTCCTGGACTGCCTGTTCTCAGTTTCTGAGAACTACCACTGGAATCTCATTATACATTCTCCTGTTTTGCTTAAGCTAGTTTAAAAAGTTTTATCTCACTTAAAACCAATGCATGCTAACTAAGACTAGAGTAACCAATTCATACTTTTGAGGAAAGATATACCCCCTTTTTTGAAGCATTAAGCCTTTAGCTCTGGGTGAAAGGCAAAATGTATGCTTGCCCTAAAATGAAAAGTTAAACTTCTCTGGGAAATCTATTTAATTAGCTCCAGGGATACTTTGCCAACTGGTACACTAAGGAGCTAGAACCACAGGCTCTTTTCATGGCATACGTCTCTTTTCCACAACAGGTTAACTAGACAATAAAAAAATCACTTCTCCAAATTTATTCAACACACTCCACTGGCCTTATGTGAGTTTCAGAAAAATACCTGAGATATATAACCTTATGCCTTGAACAAAAGGTTTAATAATTTATCTTCAGCTGCTAGTTGCTATTAAGTCATTCAGTTCAATTCATTTTAAGCCTGGGTGTGTATGTACTCCTGTGTGATCTCATTAAGGATCCAAGAAAACGATAACTTTCTGTGGGAAGTTTGTATTTTTTGAGGGCATCTTTCTACCCAGAAATAAATCAATGCATACTTATTTGTAGCTTCACTCCTTTACCTTCATTGATCAAATCACATTTTGGAGCCACAGTCCTTGAATTTCAGGTGATACTGCCCAGGCAAGTAAAAGCCATGTGACTGGTTCAGTGATCCAGGGAAACCAATTTCCTTTCTAAACTGAGAGATCTCAAGAGAAAAGGAAAGAAAAGAAAACAAAAAATACATGACTGTAAATGAACCATTCTCTTGAAGCTATTTTCTATCTCAGAAAGCTATGATTATATGACCAAAAGATAAATGTATGGAAACAGAATGAAAACCTTTATCTGATTAAAAAAAGAAAGCCATCCACTAAACATAAATGATTCATGATATATTTTTTTTATTGCTGCTTTTAAAATCTTGTCTGCAGTAAAAATATCTTTTGAGTGATAAGTTAGAGTTGGAAGATTTTCTCCATGTATGCTGATGTCTTTTTTTTTTATCTTTGATTCATTACAAGTGGGTCTAATGCAGTTAGCTAATTAACATTTAAGGACAATAAAAATTTTAAAATGACAGAAAGGAACATGTGGGTCAAATATATATAAATAATTAATTATAAATAGGCAGCTGCTACTTTAGCCAATGTCTAACCTTGGGTAGCATTCTACATTTTCTTCTTTTTTCTCTTTTCTTTTCTTCCCTTTTCTTTTCCCTTTCTCTTCTTTTATGTTTTCTTCTTTTCTTTCTGAGAGGGAGTAGACAATGTGAAGAGAAAAATAGCTTTCTTTACTATAGTGTTTTCATAACCACTACTCTTGGCTCATGTGCTGGATTCTGGAACCAGTTTCTAATTCAGACATCCTCAACTATCCCTCATGTCAGGAGCCAGTTGAGATGACATCAATCAATGCCCAGCATAAACACTGTCACCCAGTGAGCCTCGGCCTGTCTGAACAGATGGAGCTTAAATATCTGGACTCATTATTTGTCTTCCAATCCTTTCCTCTCCTCTCACAAGACACTTGGACACAGTTACAGTTAAACACCAAATGGCCTGCATTTTGGCTCACAGATTGCATTGTCCTTTTCTTTCTTTTGGAACATGGTTCTAGACAATTATTATCTTTACAGAACTGATTCAGAAAGATTTGTGTGACTAATCCACATCGCTTAATGATCTGCTGTGGGGTATTCTTTGGCAATTCTGAATTTTATCTGGAATTCATGAGAAAGAAGAGGGTCTTTGGCTTAAAAGCCACGGAATGTGAACCCTGTCTCTATTCTCCCTAGCTGAAATAAACTAGAATACAGATTTTTGGTTTTCTGTGATGACTTTTGGTTGAAGGGGGAAAGGACAGTTGAACCAAATTATTGAACATCTCATGACATGTAGATAAGAGACTATGTAATGCTAACCCCACAAAAGTGGTTGAGAACTATAAAAAGGGTGAATTTATATGTAATAACCATTAAGTAAAATTGACCTTGTTGATCCGTTTTATTATTATGAAACTATTATCTTCATCTTTTTTGTAAAGAATTTTATTTTATTACTAGAGGTCCAGTGCACGAAATTCCTGCAAGAGTATGGTCCCTAAGCCTGGCCAGAGATCAGGTATGATTTCTTGGGCAACTGGTGGGGTGATCAGGGAACTCCCATTGGCACCTGCCTTGGCCAGTCTGGTACTGCCTACTCATTGGCCCCGCCCCTGCCACCAGTTGCCTCCCTCTGCAGCGTGTCCATAGGGGGGCCCACTGGCACCTGTGTTGGCTGCTCTGGGGCCTGTGGGCTGGGGGAAACTCCTACATTGAGCGTTTACCCCCTGGTGGTCAGTGTGCATCATAGCAACTAGTCGTCCTACCCATTGTTCCACCATTCAATTGATTTGCATATTAGGCTTTTATTATACAGGATTTTATTTCTCTCATGTTTGAAGTCAACTCAATGATTTCTCCTTAAAGTATAAATAGCAATACTGGGCTCCCAATAATCTTTATTAGTAGATGTATATTGAGAATAAAAACAATAGACTAAGAGTGGCTGATTATTTTTATATGATGATGTTACACATATTTTAGTTAGTATTCTTGATGGTGTGCTAAAAATTGGCACTGATATACCAAAAATTGGCACTGATATACCAAAGAACATTGTAACTGTAAGTTACAAACTGGTGACATATAGGTTGAACTCAGCTTTCAGATGACATTAGCCAATCACAAAGTTAAACTATATTACTATTTTTTAAATTGTTAGCCACAGTAAAAGCATGGGGGATTTTAAATAAAATTGAAAAACATTTGCCATGGAAGCAACAAACCTCTTTTGACCCATATTAAGCTGGGATTTATTCTACTGTTTCTAAGCTCATAGTTATTAATTTAAATTTTTACAATATTAGCTAATAGATTTTTTAAAATCCTTTTTATGATTTTTTCCATTATATTAATATAAATTTCCCTCTTAATTTCATTCTCCCAAATTATTTTTGTTTATTTTGCACATCTAATCCCTTAACATAATACCAAGTTCCTTCATTTTCCATCACACAATGCTATTTATTTTTCCATATGTATACTTTTTTTATATGTTATGTATGTTTTGATGTAAGATGTTATCATGCTTTTTGCTTTTTAGATAATTTTTAAATTTTTCATCTAATTTACCTACTAGTGTCTGAAGTTGCTAAGATTTTTAACACCTGTAAATTATTTAATTCTAATTTTATTGGCTCATAATCACAGAATATGCCCTGAAAATTTTTGAAATTTAAAATATCTTATAACTGTTTTATGTAGACATAAATTAAATTCTAGATATTTTTTATGATGTGGTTTTTAAAAATATATATTTTATTGATTTTTTACAGAGAGGAAGAGAGAGGGATAGAGAGTTAGAAACATCAATGAGAGAGAATCATCTATTAGCTGCCTCTTGCACACCCCCTATCAGGGATGTGCCCGCAACCAAGGTACATGCCTTTGACCGGAATCAAACCCAGGACCTTTCAGTCCACAGGCCGATACTCTATCCACAGAGCCAAACCGGTTTCAGCTATATGATGTTTTTAATATTATATGTGTTTATTAAATCAAGCTTATTGATTGCATCATTCAACATCTCCATGTTCCCCTTTTCAAATTTTTGTCTACTAAATTTTTAAATTCTGAAGAGGTCTTGTGAAGTCTTCTTTTATAAATACACAATTCAATCTTTTCCATTTCTTCTTATATTTTTAATAGTTATGTCTATATAATGAGGTGCTATATTGTTTGGAGCATACAAGTTTATGACTATTATGTCACCATATTGAAATTTGCCTCCGGTTATTATACAGTGACCTCTTTAGCCAGAATTTGTACTTTTAACAGTAATTGCCATCTTGTCTAATAGAATTACAAATTCCAACATGGGTATCTATTTATGGAAGTTTGTTAGTATCCCTGGGCTTAGATGTACTGATGAGAATATGGGTTAGGCTCTTCTGAAAATATGCTGTTATTCCCATCTCACAAATATAAAGGGAGGTGAGCCACAGTTGAGTGGCTCAATGGTGTTGAAGTCCAAGGCTTCTATTTTCTCAATTCAGATTCCAACTTGTGTTCTACAATAGCTCTCTCTCTCTCTCTCTCTCTCTCTCTCTCTCTCTCTCTCTCTCTCTCTCTCTCTCTCTCTCTCCCTTCTTTGATCATATCCACAGTCCAGATAATTAGATGGAAAAGAGAACAAATAGATTGGCAGGACCTTCCTTTTCAAGGGAACTACTTGCAAGTTCTAGACATCACTTCCATTCTTATCCACTGACCAATAATTCATCTTTTAATCTTTATTTTTGCTTACTTACCCCAGCAGTTAATTCCCTCTCCCAGCCCCCCTCCCTCGGGGCTAAGTTAAAAGTTATGACATATATTTCTATTCCTTTTTAGATGGTACAAAGCCTCTATAATTGAAAAGTTATCAAATAATTTCTCTACAAAGATAATCTTGGGTAATTTAGAATTTGGCCTTATCCCAAAGAGAGGTGTGGCCTTTGTCTTCAGTTCCTTTGGAGTAACCTCTAAACCATGGAAACTTCTCAAGTAATAGGAGTAACTTTGTTATTCATGGTTGGCCTTTCTGATAACATTGATTATTTATGTTAATTTACAGTGACTTCTTTTTAGCCACCAGACCCTTAGTAGTTTATGTTAACAAAATTCCTTGGACTAGAGGTTGGCTACATCAGAAAAAAACCAACCATGTGATTAGAGGATTGGGACTTTGAATCACGTGATATCAGCCAGACCTCCAGGGAAGGATGGTAGTAATTAAGATTGAATTCAACCATAGGGGCAATAACTCGATCATTCAGCCTACATGATGAAGTCTCCATGAAAACTTTGCACACAAAGCTCAGATGGCTTCCTGGGTTGCCAATACTCTGCACCTATTGTCACACATCAATGCCAGAAGAGGAATGTATTCCTGAGGGCACGGAATCTTCCTGGTTGAAACACTCCTGTGCGGGTTCTCCAATTCTGCCCCATGTGTCTCTTCATTTGGCTGGTCCTGACTTCTATCCTTTTGCTATAACAAAGCTGCAAGTATAGGAATAGTGCTTTCCTGAGTTCTGTGAGGTGCTCTGTCAAATTATGGAATCTGAGGAAATCTGTGGAGACACCCAAATTTGTAGCAAGCTGGTCTCAAGTGAGGATGGCCCCTGAGACCCCCACACTTGTGGCTGGTGTCAGACATGGTCATACATGGAAGTCTTGGAGGACTGTGCCCTTAAGCTAGAGATTGGCTAATTTTGGGTACTCTATTGCAATATTTCTCTTCTACCCACCTACATAAACTAAGCTTATAAAGAAACTTTCTCTGCCCTCTCTCTTAGTGTCCCTCCCCCTCCAGATGAAATGATAAAAAATGCTTTACATCTGCTCTTTTTCCTTTCTCACCCCAACTTTAGCTGAAATAGTTCATTACTCTAATTTCTTGACTATTATTAGAACCTACTTTAAATACACTTCTTATATTTCAGAAAATTTGATTTTATATTGCATTGGTATTCCCAAATTATTTATCACTATTCATTTAAATTTAACAATAAGTTTTCTTTTGTACTACTTATTCCTCCTAATTCACTTTTTCTCATCCTGAATTCTTATTTCTTTCTCTTGATTCGTTTTTTTTTTTTAATGGTTCAAGTTTTTCAGAATTTTCCTGAAATGTAGACATGTAGATAATGATTATTCATCCCTGTTTCCTAGGAAGCCCTACTTGTTTTGCTGTAAGTACTGATAGTGCCATTTTTCACTTTCACTTAGGATGATAAATTACATACCAGTTCAGTTCTGCTAGCAATCCTAGTTTATGCCTGTTGCTGTGGCATCATTATTAATAGTGGCACCTTTCACTCTCAATTAAAATGATAAATTATATATTATCCTATGGAAGGAGACATACACTCTAGATTTTTTTATTAATTATACCCATCTTTCTCGTACATGTTAAGAAATAGGTTTCTTACCTCTCATTTATTTAAATGTATCACTCCACCATACTCTAGCTTATTTTACTTTTGTAAGTATTTTGATCTTTTGTTCCAAAACTTTAAGAAATTTTTCTTTTTAACTTTAAATTTAGAAATTTGTATGTCTAGGTATGTATTTTCTTTTTTTTTTTTTTAGCTCAGACCAGGAACTCAGTGCATCCTTTAAAATGCCAAATTCTGGTCTTTCTATAGCTCAGGGATATTTTTGTGGGACAGTTGTTAAATTAGTGTACCACCTATATCAGTCCCTTTCTCTTTTTCTGAAAATTCTAGTATTGGCATATTGTATCCTGGCTTTATATTCAGAATTTCTTTTTAATTAACATCCCCATTTTAAAATAGTGGCTCTGAGATTTTCTTCTAGGATAATAATTCAGATTTTAACAACGTCTTTTTCAGTTTACTTGTCAAATTGTTTAATTGGAAATGTTTTGTTGGTGAATTATTTACTTCCAAAAAGTAATTTCTGTGTTTAATTTTAATCTTCTTAAGTATTCATAGTACTTTTCTGCTCAAGTGACATTTCCCCCCTCCAGCAGCTCTATTTTGTAGGCCATCTGCTTTTTCGGTTGTTCTTTAAGATGTTTAATATGTTATGATTTTGTTTGTCTGTTTGTTAGCTCAATAGAGTCAGATTCTGGCCTCTGAAATTGCCTAACTGTGATAGGCTCACAAGTTAAGTGAGGCAAAACAGTTTCTACCCCAATGAGCTGACAATGTAGGGAAGGTAGCCTGGACTGATGGTGCTCTGAATGGCCAACAAAAGGAACTACAGATCCTTGTAAATTGTAAACTTAATAAGTCTCTTATCTCCAACCAGATTACTGACCCTGGAAGAGATGAACAGAGAGAAAGAGAAGTAAATGGGCTGACTCTGAAACGGAGAGCTCTGGCCCACTTCCTGACCCAGCTTCATGACAGGAAGAAGTAGAAAAGAGAAGAGACCATGCCCACTGGCTGATGAAGCCTGTCATCATGCTACACCTGACCTATCAGATTGATAATACTCCTTCTCAAGACTAACGAGAAAGAAAGGTGTCAGGACAATGAAGGAGCCATCCTTGGAACTGGGGGGAAAGTCGGACCCTTCTTTTCCTCTAGAGCCCTAGCCAGTTGCTACAATGATGAGGGAGGTGAAAACAAATACATCATAGTGTTTGTCACCAAAGAGCTCACTGACTAGTGGAGAAAACAGGAAGGTAATCCAGACATATAGAAATATAATGGCACCCTAGCAGTTTGGCCCAGTGGATAGAGCATTGGCCTGCAGACCAAAGGGTCCTGGGCTCCATTCCAGTCAAGGGCATGTCCCTTGGTTATAGGCTTCTCCTCGGCCCGGGCCCTGGTTGGGGCTGGTGCAGGAGGCAACCAATTGATGTATTTCTCTCACATTGATATTTTTCTCTCTTTCTCTCTCTTCTACTCTCCCTCAAAATGAATGGAAAAAAATATCCTTGGGTGAGGAGGGAGGGAGGAAAGGAGGGAGGGAGGTTGAGAGAGAAAGAGAGAGAAAGGAAGGAAGGAAGGAAGGAAGGAAGGAAGGAAGGAAGGAAGGAAGGAAGGAAGGAAGGAAGGAAGGGAGGAGAGAGAGGAGAGGAGAGGAGGAGAAGGAGGAGGAGAGAGGAGAGGAAGAGGAGAGAAGGAAGGAAGAAGGAAGGAAGGAAGGAAGGAAGGAAAGGAAGGAAGGAAGGAAGGAGAGGAAGGAGGAGAGAGGAAGGAGAGAGGAGAGGAGGAAGGAAGGAAGGAAGAGGAGAAGGAAGGAAGAGAAGAAGAGGAGGGGAAGGAGAGAGAGAGGAGGGAGAGGAGAGAGAGAGCAGAGAGAAAGAGAGAGAGAGAAAGAGAGAGAGAGAGAGAAAGAAAGAGAAGAAGGAGAGAAAGAGAAGACAAAGACAGAAAGAAGAAAGAAAGAAAGGAAAGAAAGAAAGAAAGAAAGGAAGGAAGGAAGAAAGAAAGAAAGAAAGGAATAAATTGAAAAAGAGCCTCCCTCAAAGGGCCAAAGAGCTGCATCTCTTTGGCCCCTTGAGTGTGGCTCTTCCACAAAATACCACATAAAAAAGAAAAAAAAGGAAGGAAGAAAGGAAGGAAGGAAGGAAGGAAGGAAGGAAAGAAGGAAGGAAGGAAGGGAGGGAGGGAGGGAGGGAGGGAGGAAGGGAGGGAGGGAGGAAGGGAAGGAGGCATGAAGGGAGGGAGGGAGGAAAGAAATATAATGTCAGTTTGTAGAAGGTGATATGGGACCCAGAGGAGAATATCATGAATACCTGGGAGGTTTCCTAGTGGCCTCCCAGGGGAAGTAATGTTAAAGGGGATTCTCAGAGTCACCTTAAAAGATTAAGAATTTGCTAGGTGAAATATCTAATGCAGAAGAGGGAATTTACAAAAGCATCAAGATATGAAATAACATAACCTCTCCTTGTGTAACTAGAGTTCCAGATCCAAGTGGCATCATTGAGAGATTTGGTTGAAAAACCAATAAGGATCAGAAAATGAAGCTCATCAGATGTCTTCTATATCATGCTAAGGAGTATAAGTTTGGTCCTACAGGTGATGAGGTATCACTGGTAAGTTTGTGTCTTCTAATTAACAAGGGCAAGTCAACCTCAGCAGGCTTTAAGTTAGGAAGTCATAAATCTTGGAAGAACCCTACACTCCCATCTATACAATTCTGGGGACATATTAATGCAAAATTAGCAATTAGGGTTACAAAGCCAAATAAATCAAAGTTTCCCTGTCCCTTCTTAGAGACTTTATTTCAAACAAACAATACTGTATAAAAATTTTTAAATTGATTGTGGCTGCAAAAATTGACTATTTTCTGCTTTCAACAAAGGCTCCTATTAAAATAATAGTGCAGTTTGAAAAGCACAAGGAAGACAAAAATTGGTGGTAATTGAAGCACCAAAGCAACTAAAGTAAAAAAACAAAACAAAGGAAATTACCTTTTATGTCCAATTATGATAACAATGTAACTTGATTTTTTAAAATTCAAAATTGCATTTGACTATAACAAGTTAAAAAGTTATTTTCCCTTGGGTTGATGGCACTGGCAACTGAAAACAATCTCAAAACAATGTAAAACTGTGATATTAAAAATAAATGTATCCATCTTTCTTAACCATAATAAAAACATTATACATTGTGGTGACATGTACCCTAGGAGGAGGGAAAATAAATTTAATCAATTAGCATTTAATTTGAGTATTCTTTTCTTTGGCTATGCTTTTTCTTATTTATTCCCACCATATGTATATTATGTTATGAATTGCCTTTAACAAAATTTAATTAGCTAGCATTTATAAAGCTGTCTAAAGATAGGCAATGTATAATTGCTAAGCACGTTTTTTATGACAAAGTATCAATATTTTCTCTGTGGTTGCTATATATAATGAAAAAAATTATAAATTGCAGTAGAATCTCTCATTCTACTTATCTGTACAGAAAGAAGCAGAGACTCTGAAGGTCTGAAGAAACATTCTTAAGGAGTTAATTTATAGCTCATCCAACTATTTGCAGAATTCAGATGTATATATACAAAGCATTTCAAGGCTTTGAAAAAAATCTTGCTCTAGTCACTAAAGCAATGTCCTGAACATTAGCTCATAGGTGGCCTCAGATTACAAAGTCCAGCATTCAAGAAGGAACGCCAGGTAGTATTCATGGGAAGACAAGTAGCATCATCGAGAACTGACTCAAGCCAATCTGGCCATAGATAAAAGTAGCTGCAGGCAAAGTTAGAGTTGGCTAGTGTTTGTGATCCTCCATAACCTAGTTGCCAGGTTATAAAGAAAGAACATTACAGATTATTCCTCAATTCTATCCTCCAAGTGGACATTCATTATACTACTATTTATTAACAAAGCTGGTGCAGAAAGGGTTTTCTACACTTGACAAGTCCCTAGCTCTATGTACTTTAGGTGTTTCAATCATTAAAGTGGTTTTGATAAGGACACAGCAAAATTCCTGATACAAGGAATCCATCTAAATGATATCACACAATCCAGACATTCTCCCTAAACCAATGACTGCATATGAGGCCAATTAGAGAATACAGAACGCAGATGCCATCTCGGAGAGGTGCAGACAAGCAAGACTGGTTTAGCCAAACCACATATCTTTGACATTTTTAATTTTTCAAATAAGTCTCCTCTTAAAAATAAGTGATGAAAAGAACATTAATTTCACCAATAAAAGCACACTTTTTACACTTATAATCTACTTAGTAAAGTCTTATGGATTTGGAATTAATGGCTGAAGGACAAACTTTTCTGCTATTTTTGGAATAAGGCCCTTTATCAGATTGACTCTAAAGTCCCAGTTGGTACCATCCAACTACCCCTAGAGCAAAAATTTAAATAACTGGCGCGCGCGCACACACACACACACACACACACACACAATTAACTATTCTGATGTGTTTTAAAGTAAATTGTAGGCATTATAACAAGTGTACTAGGAAAGTTATAGGATTTGAATAAAGGTCTCTTCAGAAAATACTTGCTAAGATATCTGATGTTTCAAAAGTTATTTAATTTCCTGTAGTCTCAATATATTTATCTATAAAGAAGGGAATATATTAATACATATTTCACAAAACTGTAATGAGAATTAATTGAATTTTTGAAAAGTGCTTTATAAATGGTAAAGCATTACTTTTAGGTTTCATAAAGGTTAAATGATCCTTAAAGGCAGGTAAGAGGATATTTGTATAAAGAAAATGAGGATTTTCTTAATCCTATTTTATCCCAGGGATTTTGGAAATTGATTTATTGAGAAGATAAAAAAAAAAACATATAAGCCCTATAATCTTTAATGTCAAAATAGAAAACCTATAAGCCTCATCTTCTTTGATTCAGTCCTATCTAATAAAAGTCATTCTGATGCCAGGGACTATAAAAGATCTTATTGGCAAATTTTTATGAAAAATTGGGGAAGATAAAAGATTGTGGACTCAGGTACATTGCAGGAAACAAAATTCTGAAATCTAAATTCATTTATTGCTCATAACAAAAATAAAATATTAGAAAATATGTAAAGTTTTTAACCTAGAGTTGTTACAAATATACATTCTATTTTTTGTTAGAGTGAGAACTGTGTCAAATTTATATCTGTTCAGTATCTCCTAATCATAAAATGCATTGGCTGTTTTCAGAGAATTTCTCTAAAGGCTAAAGGCTTTGGATCTCAAAAGTTTAAAGTTCTTTCTTATAAAATGTAATAAATTATTCTGAAGGTATTTTTCTGGTTGTTTGCATAGAAAATGCATTTGGAAATGTTTCCCTTATGCAAACATACAATGCACTTACACACACCTAGATGGCATAGCTTACTACACACCTGGGCTATAAAGCATGTACAACCTGTAGTAAATAGTGTAGTCAATTGTAAAATAATGATAAGTATCTATGTATCTAAACATATAAATATAGAAAAGGTACAATAAAAATACAAAATAAAAGATTTTTTAAAATAGTACACCTACATAAGTTAGTTAGCATGAATGTTGCTCTGGGTGAGTCAGTGAGTAAGTTGTGAGTGAATGTGAAGACCTAGGACATCACTGTGCACTCCTGCTAATTTTATAAATACTGAACACTTAGATTATACTAAATTTATAAAAATACATTTTCTTCAATAATAAATTAACCTTAGGCTTTTTTAACATTTTTACTTTATAAAGTGTTATTTTTCAACTCATTTGTAATAGCAACTTAGCTTTAAACATAATCACATAAAGCTATACAAAATATTTTCTTTCTTTATATCCTATTCAATAAGCTTTTTTTCTATTTTTAAATTTTTTGTTCTTATTTATTTATTTATTTTTATTATCTGTGTACATATTTTAACATTGCCCCCCCTCCCATACATACCTCCCTCCCCAGAGTTTTGTGTCCATTGGTTGTACTTATATGCATGTATACAAGTTCTACGGTTGATCTCTTATCTCCCCCAGATCTCCCTATTCTCCCTGTTGTAATTTGAAGTCTGCTTGTTGCTTTACTGTCTTTATATCTGATTTTTGGTTTGTCAGTTATAATCTTCTTTAATATCCATAAATGAGTGAGGTCATGTGGTGTTTCTCTTTCATTGACTGGCTTATTTCACTCAGCATGATGTTCTCTAGTTCTATCCAGGTTGCTCCAAATGATGAGAATTCCTTCTTTTTTATGGCAGCATAGTATTCCATTGTGTAGATGTACCATTGTTTTTTGATCCAATCATCTGCTGCAGGCACCTAGGCTGTTTCCATATTTTAGCTATTATAGATTGTGCTGCTATAAACATGGGGGTGCATATATCCCTTCTGATTGGTGTTTCTAGTTTCTTGGGATACATTCCTAGGAGTGGGATTACTGGGTCAAATGGGAGTTCCATTTTCAGTTTTTTGAGGAAACTCCACACTGTTCTCCACAGTGGTTGCACCAGTCTGCATTCCCACCAGCAGTGCACGAGGGTTCCTTTTTCTCCACAACCTCGCCAACAGTTGTCGTTTGTTAATTTGTTGATGTTGGCCATTCTGACAGGTGTGAGATGGTACCGCATGGTTGTTTTAATTTCCATCTCTAGGATAATTAGTGACTCTGAACATGTTTTCATGTGCCTTTTGGCCTTCCTTCTGTCTTCTTTTGAAAATATTCTATTTAGGTCCATTGCCCATTTTTTAATTGGATCATTCATCTTCCTTTTATTTAGTTGTATAAGCTGTTTGTAGATGTTGGAGATTAAACCTTTATCAGTGGTAACATTTGCAAATATGTTCTCCCACACAGTGGGCTTTCTTGTTGTTTTGTTGATGGTTTCTTTTGCTGTAAAAAAGTTTTTTTATTTTGATGTAGTCCCATTTGTTTATTTTCTCTTTAGCTTCCATTGCCCTAGGGGCAGTATCAGTGAAGAAGTTCTTTTGGCATATGTCTGAGATTTTGCTGCCCGTGGATGCTTCTAGTGTTTTTATGGTTTCCCGTCTGATGTTTAAGATCTGTATCCATTTTGAGTTTATTTTTGTGTATGGTATAAGTTGGTGATCTAGTTTCATTCTTTTGCATGTATCTGTCCAATTTTCCCAACACCATTTATTGAAAAGATTGTCCTGACTCCATTGTATATTCATGCCTCCTTTGTCAAATATTAATTGAGCATAGTGATTTGGGCTGATATCTGGGTTCTTGATTCTATTCCATTGATCTATATGTCTGTTCTTGTGCCAGTACCAAGCTGTTTTGAGAACAGTGGCTTTGTAATACAGTTTGAAGTCTGGTATTGAGATTCCTCCTACTTTACTCTTCTTTCTCAGGATTGCTGTGGCTATTCGGGATTTTTTATTGTTCCAAATGCACTTTTGGAGAGTTCTTTCTAGGTCAGTGAAATATGCCGTTGGTATTTTAATGAGGAGTGCATTGAACCTATAGATTGCTTTAGGAAGTATGGACATTTTGATGATGTTGATTCTACCAATCCATGAACATGGTATGTTCTTCTATCTTTTTACATCTTCCTCTATCTCTTTATTCAGTGTCGAGTAGTTTTCTGCATATAGGTCCTTTACTTCCTTAGTTAAGTTTATTCCTAGGTATCTTAATTTTTTTGGTGTGATGGTAAATGGAATTGCTTTTTTAGTCTCTGTATCTATAAGTTCGCTGTTGGTGTATAGAAATGCCATAAATTTCTTGGCATTAATTTTGTATCCTGCTACATTACCAAATTCATTTATTAAGTCAATTAGTTTTTTAATGGAGTCTTTTGGGTTTTTTATATACAATATCATGTCGTCTGCAAATAAGGATAACTTTACTTCTTCTTCGTTCTTATTTATTTTTGTACTTTTATATTTTTCTGTTAAAAACAGAGACACATCCCTAGCCTGGTTTGGCTCAGTGGGTAGAGCACTGGGCCTCAGACTAAAGGATCTGAGTTTGATACCCATCAAAGGCATGCATGTACCTCAGTTGCAGGCTCAATCCCTGGCCCTAGTAGGAGAGAACCAATCAATGTGTCTCTTTCACATCGGTGTTTCTCTCTCTCTCTATCACTACCTTTCTTTTCCACTCTCTCTCTCAAAAAAAAAATCAATGGAAAAATATCCTCAGTGAGTATGAAAAAAACACACACTCATACACAAATCTTAAAACAGAAATGCACACATTAGCCTGGGGGACACAGGGACAGAGTCATCAATATCACTGACTTCCACCTCCACATCTTATGCTACTAGAAGGTCTTTAGGGGCAATAACACACATGGAGCTGTCATATCCTATGATAACAGCAACTTCTGGAATGCCTCCTAAAGGACCTGCCTCGGGCTCTTCTCCAGGAAGTATCACTGCTTTTCAGAAATATATCCAGGGTGGGTTTTCTTAGTTTGTTTTTTTTTCTACATTATAGATTTGCTTGTAAGAGATAGTGCACAATAAATGCTCCTCTCTCTTAATGAAAACCTTTTTTTTTTAATGTTGAGGTCCATGCTTTTAAACTATTTAAGAAGGTTATTGAGATCTGCAAGGTTCTTGATGAGGTCATAGATGTTGTAATGCTTAGAGAATTGCATCTGTGTCTTCCTGAGTTGCAGCAATAGCCTAGGAACTCAGATGTTAGACCTTAAAAGCTGCTATAACTCCTTGACCCACTGGTTGCATCGGAGAGGTGGTGTTTGGAGGAAGAAACATCACTTTGATATGAGATGCAGATCACCAATAAAAGGAAGACATGAAGGAGCATTATCAACCACAAACAAGCTATTTCCAAAAGGTACTTCTCCATTTTGGTGTCATGGCAATTCAGGAAGGCATTTTGCATGAGGAGCTAGAACATCCATGAGGACTTTTTGCTCCTGTCACATACAGAACCTATGCTTGCTGAAATGCTGGGAGGCCCTAGGGTTCTCACTGTGCTGAGTCACAAAGGGTTCCAATTTGTAGCCTGCAACATTGTCTTCCATGCAAAACTTACCCTGTCCTTGAGAGTGTTAAAACCTGGCATTGACTAAGTCTCCTTAATCAGCTTATCTAGAGTTTCCAAAAATTCTTCCGCTGCCTTCACGTCAGCATTCACACACTCTCCATCATTTTCACACAATATATAATGAATAATGATTTTTGAATCTTTTAAACTACCCAGATCTTTCAGCAAATCCATCGTAGTCAGGTCTAATCTTTTTTTCTTTACTTTTTTCTTCAACATTACAGACTTTACAGTGACTGTCATGGTGCTGAGAGAAATACACTTGTGTACCTGGTCTTCCATCCAGATCATTAGACATTTCTCCCTGTCTGATGTAAACCTTTCATTGCTGTGGCCTCTTACTGGCAACATTAGCAGCAGTCTGGGTACACTTACTGGCCATGATGAACAAAACAACATGAGATTAAATCAAGCACAAGATAAAATGATGCAATCAAGAGATGTTGTAAACAGATGTTTGAGGCTGCTGCCAGGGTAATGCGGCATACTGCTTTGCAGCAAACCTTTTCTTTATAGGTAGAAATAGTCACTTTAAAATAATGATAAAAAGTATAGTGTAATAAATACATAAGCTAGCACTAGTCATTTATTAGTATTATCATGTATTATGCACTGTACGTAATCAAGTATGCTATATTTTTATAGGACTGGCAGCACAGGTTACTTTACACCAGCATCCCCACAGAGAGTGATAGTGTGTTGTGCTACAATGGTATGATGACTACAGTATCACTAGGCAATCAGAATTTTTCAGCTCTATCATAACTTTATGGGGCCACCATCACATATGCAGGTCATCATTCGTATGTGGAGCACGGCTATATGTATAATAATTCAAAATTGTTTGGTGCCCCTCCTTGGAAGACTCTAATTCCATGACCTATGGTTTACAGAAACAGCCAATTAGATGAGAATAGAAATGACTGAATTCCATTTCAAGCAGAAATTTTAGGAGCCAGCATACACTTTCCCTCTGTTATGAGCTTAGCAATGTTTTACACATTAAGTATTCCAGTGGGTCTGGGAGGGAAGACAACACGAGGAAGAGCTGCAGATCAGCGATGGGGCACATCGCATTAATAATGAATAAACCTTTGCTGACACAGACCACAAAGACTTTGGAGTCTTTTGTCACTGGAGTCTGTCCTGACCTGTTTCTACTGTGTTCCCACCCACAGTTTGGAACTTCATTTGAATATCAAACATTTAAAATTCCATTGTTACTTTGTTGATCAGAAAGCATTATATTCTGACTTCCTTCCTTCAAGCCACGCAGTGCCTGGCACTGATTATTTTGTAAATATAATATGAAGTCTTATTCTCTTTTTACAGCAGCTCTACCTGGATCCAAATTAACTAGAAAGCCAACAAGGCAGGTTTCTTGTGCCCTATATAAGAAAGGAGAAAAAACATCACTGGCAGCAGAAAAGGACTAATACTGCCCAGACACGTAGTAATCACTTAGTAAATATTTGAGGGGTGAATGGATAAAATATGATACCAATTTACTCAAATACTAATGACATGCTGACTGCTCCTTTTCCTACAGTATTATTCAGTTCTTGCTATAAAGTAATTGTATAAGGAACAACCCCAGAATTTCAGTGGCTTAGAAAATGAATAAATCCCTTTATGTATAGGTCTGTTGGACAGTTTGTATGACTCTACTTCCTAACTATATGTCCAGTGTAGGTCTGCCCCACATGTTTTTATTCTGAGTCAGTGGCTATTCAGTGAATGCTCTTCTCATGCTGAACAACAGAAACATAAGAGGGTAAATCAAACCATGCACTTTACCCTGCTTGCATATGTGTCTACATTTTATTAATCCAAACGAGGCACACAACCAAGCTTCTCAATGTCAGTGAGAAGGAGATGTATTCCCTGCTTATTCCCCTGGAAGATACATGGCAAAGTGTATGGATTATAGTTGTATTATGAGGAGGGTGTAAAGCAGGGGTGGGGAACATCTGGCCTGCGGGCCGTATAAGGCCCGAAAAATCATTTAATCTGGTCCTGCCAAGGCATTAGGGGTGAGTGAATTAAAGGTTTTACCAAATATAACAGGCTAATGTTTAAGTTGATCATTTTATATGGCCCATGAATTATGTTATAAATATTCAAATGGCCTTGGGCAGAAAAATGGTTCCCCACCCCTGGAAAGGATAGGGATAAAAATACTATTGAAATTATTCACTAAAGATTTTTTTATAGAAATTTAAAAGCAACAACAACACATCTCTATAGTCTTAATGACCTCTGTTGAGAACTTGATATCAATCTTAAGACTGGTTCACCAAGGACTGCTTAAACTCAATTGTTGTGATCAGTTGTAATTCTGAAATTAACAAATGTATAACATAAGACCCTCTGCTAGAAATACTAGTAAATAATCTTCTTTAATTTTTTTATTAAATTATTATCTCTGTACATATACCATTGCCCCCTCCTTCCCATACAGCCCTCCCTCCCCAGAGTTTTGTGTCCATTGGTTGTACTTATATGCATTTATACAAGTCCTTCAGTTGATCTCTTATCTTCCTCAGATTTCCCTCCCTTCCCCGCTGTAATTTGACAGTCTGCTTGTTGCTTTACTGTCTCTTTGTCTATCTTTTGGTTCATCAGTTTATAATGTTCTTTATTATCCATAAATGAGTGAGGTCATGTGGTGTTTCTCTTTCATTGACTGGCTTATTTCATCCAGGTTGCTGCAAATGATGAGAATTCCTTCTTTTTTATGACAGCATAGTATTCCATTGTGTAGATGTACCATTGTTTTTTGATCCAATCATCTGCTGACAGGCACCTAGGCTGTTTCCAAATACCAGCTGCTATGAACATAGGGGTGCATATATCCTGGTGTTTCTAGCTTCTTGGGATACATTCCTAGGAGTGGAATTACTGGGTCAAATGAAAGTTCCATTTTCAGTTTTTTGAGGAAGCTCCATACTGTTCTCCACAGTGGTTGCACCAATCTACATTCCAACCAGCAGTGCACAAGGGTTCCTTTTTCTCCCTAACCTCGCCAACACTTGTTGTTTGTTGATTTGTTGATGTTGGCCATTGTTGTTTTGATTTCCATCTCTCGGATAATTAGTGACTTTGATCATGTTTTCATGTGCCTTTTGGCCATCCTTCTGTCTTCTTTTGAGAAGATTCTATTTAGATCCATTGTCCATTTTTTAATTGGCTCATTTATTTTCCTTTTATTAAGTTGTATAAGCTGTCTGTAGATGTTAGAGATTAAAACTTTATCAGTGATAACATTTGCAAATATATTCTCCCATACAGTGGGCTTTCTTGTTGTTTTGTTGATGGTTTCTTTTGCTGTAAAAAAGACCTATATGTGGAAAACTACACGAAACTGAAAAAGAGATAGAGGAAGATGTAAACAAGTGGAAGAACATACCATGTTCATGGATTGATAGAATCAACATAATTAAAATGTCCATTCTTCCCAAAGCAATTTATAGGTTCAATGTATTCCCCATTAAAATTCAACATATTTCAACATATTTCACTGACTTAGAAAGAACTCTCCAAAAGTTCATTTGAAGCAATAAAAGATCCCAAATAGCCACAGCAATCCTGAGAAAGAAGAGTAAAGTAGGAGGGATATCAATACCAGATTTCAAGCTGTATTAAAAAGTCACTGTTCTCAAAACAGCATGGTACTGTCACAAGAACAGACATATAGATCAATGGAATAGAATAAAGAATCAAGATATCAACCCAAATCACTATGCTCAATTAATATTTGACAAAGGAGGCACAACCATACAATGGAGTCAAGACAGTCTCTTCAATAAATGGTGTTGGGAAAATTGGACAGATACATGCAAAAGAATGAACTAGATCACCAACTTACACCATACACAAAAATAAACTCAAAATGGATACAGGACTTAAACATAAAACGGGAAACCATAAAAATACTAGAGGCATCCACGGGCAGCAAAATCTCAGACATATGCCAAAAGAACTTCTTCACTGATACTGCCTCTAGGGCAATGGAAGCCAAAGAGAAAATAAACAAATGGGACTACATTAAAAAAAAAAAAAAAATCTTTTTATAAAGGCTAAATTTTAAATTCAAGAAGTAACTGTAAACTTTTTAAATGTATTTTGAACAAGGTTTTGCAATGATGCACATATAACTATACACATATGTTAGCATGTGTATAATGGTGATGATTAATTATATGTGCAAACTTGGTTAGACCACCCAGATATTTGTTTAAATACTAGTCTGGAGGTTTCTGTGAGGGTATTTTGAAGGATCAGATTGCCTTTTAAAGTAGCAGACCATGAGAAAAGCAGATGACCCTCCATAATGGGTGGGAGGGAGGGTGGGGCTCATCCTTATTCCATCAGTTAAAGGCCTTAGAGAAAAGGCAGAGCTTCCACCCTGGAGGAGGGATTCTACCTCTAGACTGTCTTCCCACTGGAGCTACAACACGCACTCCCCTGGATCTCCCGCCTGCTGGCCTGCCCTGCATATACTGGACTTGCCAATCACCACAATTGCATGTGCCAATTCCTTAAAATAAATCTCTATTCATATGCACATATCCTATTGGTGCTGTTTCTATGGGGAACCCTGACAATACAATGATTAACAGAATTTGTGAATGACAGAAAAGTTATCCAATGGAAGATAATTTTGAATGTTATAAAATTATGGAATGACTAATGCATTTAAAAGATCTCTCATTTTATATGTGAAGTATGTTATCTATTTTTTATTAATTGAAAATTATAGAGACCACATGAAGAATGCAGGCACCGCGCCATCAATTTTACTTTCTGCACCAAATCATTATATATATATATATATATATATATATATATATATATATATATATATATATATTTACCAAATCCTTTAAAATAAAATTAAAAAAATATATTAGTAAAAAAAAAAAAAATTAAGGCATGTAGAACTTTTACTATGGTTGTTCTCAGTAAACACACATATGCCTCTTCCTGCCCCAGCCTGAGCTCACCACAAAACCCCTTCCTTCATCTATAAGATGGGACCTCCTCCTGAATTTCCTGTCTATTTAATAGCACTGCCATCCATACCCATGGCCAATCCAGTAACTTAGGAGGCCTTCTTGATTCCCCTCACCCTCAGCTCCTATAGCCAATCATCATACCTTGTTGATTTTATAATGCAATAATTAGTACACTCATTTCATTAAATCTTGTCTGACCAACTCTGATTGATTTTCTAAATAGCAGACAGAAATAGTTTGAACATTTCTCTTCTCTTCAATGCTTTCCATTATGTGACCTTCTTCCCACTGCCCAAACAAGGCACACAAGACTCACAAGACTGTGCTCTGGCCCAATACTCCACCATCCCCTATGGCCATTGCCACCTTTACACTCGGAGCTCCACCAGGTTATAATTAATTCTGTTCCTCCTATCAGTCATCCTGCTCTTTCTCACTAGAGTCCTCACGAGCCATTCCCTTGTCTAAAACAGGCTTCCCAGACCCTCTTAACCTGGCTGCATCCCATTCATTACTGAGGTCTCACATACATCCCCCACCCTCTATGGCTCATATAACACGGCGCTTGATCTACACCCCCCACACACACACTGTATAGTGAATGCCTGCTTATTTGTCCTTCTTTTCTTCTACGTTAGATTGTGAGAACTATGAGACCAAAAGTAGGTGTGTCTTGCTCACCACTGTGTCCCCAGTGCTTATCTCAGTACCTGCTGCACATAGTAGGAAGGCAGAATCTGTGCATGGTAAAAATGAATGAGCCAATGAGGTGGATTTTCGAGCCCATTTTGAAGCTGTATCTGGGTCAAAATGGTGGGTGTAAAATCTTTTCTTGTCTATTCTGGCCTCTCTGGTGAACCTAGAAGAATCACAGCATTCCTGAGTTTTCATAGCTGTCTGTAGCTGGTGTGTTTGAAGTTCAGTAGTTCTATGAAGTTCTGTGGTGTGAAGTATAGCAACTCCCCTCAGCAGTAAGGGACTTTTTCACACTTTATTCATGAGACTAGAAGTGCTGATTCTTTCACTGCAAATTCCTTCTTCAACTGATTGATTTTACTTTTTCAAAGGCTTAGAATTACTTTTTTAAAACTATTTATGTGATTCTTTTCGGTTCTCTGAATGCCACTGGTTTTTATTACCACTACAATCAGAAAAATACAGCCAGCTATGCTGACTGGGTCAGAGTCTTCTCCTTATCTTAGATTTTCAAACTTTTCTTTTTGATTAAAAAAACCCACACAAAACAAATAAAAATACATTTCTAGACAGAAGTGATTTGATACATGTGGGATGACACTCACTACCATCTATAATCTCAGTTCTTTGAACAAAATGCATATTCTCTATCCCTGTTACCTGTTTGTAATAAGAGGAAATGCATAGATTTCAGAGGTTAAAATCAAATATTCCCCCATAGTGTTGGCTTCATCTACTTTTGACAATAAAGGACTGTTCATCATGAAAAAAGTCTGATGGACATGAGTGAAGTTGGAGTCATGGCTCAGTGACTTCCTTAGTGTATAAACTCTGGAATTTTAATAAATTCTGTAAGACTCAGTTCCACCCACTTATGTCTTTAAATGGTTTACCATAGTACCTACTATAGGGTTATCTTGAAAGATAATTGCCTAATGCATAAAAGTGCTTTTTTTGCATAATTTGTTACTGTTATAGTATGAATGTATGTTACAGTTACTGTTTCTGGCCCAGTTTATAGCAATGATGCATTTTTATATAATCTGAACTTGAATGAAGCATATTGACCATGGATAGAGTAGAGTATTAGTATGATCCAGATTTTTTCCATCTTCATTGAAGGTGGTTCAAGTATTAGTAAAGAAATTACAACTAACATTCAAAGGCTCTTGCTACAGAATACATCACAACCCTGATCCTTCAGCTTTCAAGACCATCTGATGTCAGGTGCTATGTCTATTGTAACTATTTTTTAACTTCATTCTTGAGCTCTGAAATGACATATTACACTCAATATGGTCTTACCTCTAAAAAACATACTTTGACTCTTGCATCCTGAATTTGAAAGAAGAATATGAATAGAATACAGCTCAGCCTGAGCTTGGCATTTGCAATGCACTAAAGATTTTTAGAGTTAGCACTTCTCACCTGCTGACTCAGATGGCAAGCACTCTCCACTGAAGTATTGTGGCCAAGATTTCTATTTAAATGATGCCCCTTTAATTTTGTAAGCACTTAATGAAGTGGTTTCTCTGACTAGGTACTTTACTTGAATGATTAAAAATGACAAGTTTTACTCAGAGTTTTGGCTCAAAGGAGGATGTTTTAATTATCGATGGCTGCTTGACAAACCATCTACAGCAATGGCTGTGGCAGACACATACCAAGGTGACCAAAATAACTCCTAAATGCAGCGGAGTCTTTGAGTTACCTTTGATTATGTTACATTATAAATGACTGTCTTAGAAGTTTGGAGCAAGAAGTAAAACAGCCACATTGTGAACTGCCTGAGGGAAGGACCTGAGAGAAGTTTTCAACCATCAACCAGTAAGAAGCCCAGAGCTGCAAGGAAATAGATTCTAAGGACAGGCCACCTGGACGAGCTTGGAAGCAGATTTTTCTCTAGTTAAGTTTCAGGTAAGATGGCAGCTTGTATAACATCTTCACTGAAGCATTGTGCATTGTGCCCAGCCATTACCTGCTGCCTGACCCAGGGAAACTGTGAGAATACATGTGTGTTTGTTAGTGTCCCTCGTTCGGGCGTCATAATGCCAGGATTCTTTTCCCAGCCTTACAAAGGATTCAGCGTTCTGGAGAAAGGGGCTGCACATAGATGATAAAGAGTCCAAAGATGAAAGATAGTTTTGAAAGGCATTGGGGGGGTCAGAGGAGCTTCAGCTAAAAGCAACTGAAGACTCTCCTTGACTCCTTGTCTTGGACCCGTGATATTTATTAAACACAATTTGTCCTAAGGCAAGGTGGAAATATACACTTCAAAGAGTAAGGTATCAAAAGATAGAATACAAAAGCATTTTAAGTTTGGGAATAGCCTATAACTGTTCAGGTGTTTGGCCAACAGAAGGCAATAAAATGCCTCGAGCTGTCTAGCAGTTAAAAATCCTATTCAGATTTGGGGGAAGTGCCATTTAGCCATTTCTAACCAGTAAACTATTGTACATATGACTCAACTCTTTTGAGCTCACCAAGCTTCACCAACCTTTTGGTAAAACTCTTGTAATTATTACATGCTGGAATCAGTTCTCGGCATGTGTTGTTTTAAACTGTTAAGTTTGCAATAATCAATACAAATAAATACAGTGGCTTAAATTTACTATTTCTCAAATTTCTTTGGGTTGATGTGGGCTCATGAGGAGGAAAAGGGGTTATCATGTGAGTTCCTTCAGCTGGGAGATCAGATGGCATGTGTGGTCTCACCCACCCCCCCTGCTCCTCTATACATGCTCTCTAATGGGAGAATTGAACTATTGGTCTTGCATGGTGCTCAGAGCTCAAAGGGAGAGAAAGTATAAGTTGCCAATTCTCTTCAGGCTTGGACTTAGAAGTCCTAGATCCTCCCTTCTGTCATACTTTATTGTTAAAAATGAAGTCATAAGGCTATTTCAGATTCAAAGTAGAGAAAATAGTCCCCACCTCTTAATGTAGGAACGTCATGAACATTCTAGAAATTGTTGATAACAATATTTATAGGCAATTTGTTACAATCCATCCACTGGCTACAGCAATTCATTCAATCCACATGCAAAAGTCTCTCTTCCCCACTGAAGACCCAGAATCTTATCCAATTATGGGATGAGGCTCAAAGTCTAATATCTTATGACCCATATTCCTGTCCAGATAAGGCTCTTCCAGTGTGGATATTGTAAATCTGGAGACTTATAATCCAAAAAAATAAGTTTGGTATATAGTGTCAAGATACATGTCCTCGGAGCACACTCCCTTGGGCAAGAATTCCTTGATTAGGATTCAGTTCTGTCCCCTGGGAATAATTTTCTGCAGCTCTCAGCTCCATCCTTGGACTCTTGCCTCTGCCTTCTGAATCATCCTTCCTTTTTTTGTAACAACTGCCCTATATTTAGAGCTGAGTGGCATCCTCTGTCTTCACTCTGCCCACAGAATGTTGGGGTCCTAAAAGTCTCTTTTCATTTTAAACTTTCTTTGTCTGTTTCAATCCAATTTAATTCAACTACCTTTAAAAAGTTTCCAATGCATCAAATTATAATCCACTACATTAGAAAAATGCGACAACCACAGATTTCAAGGCAGCTCTCTCACTAGTTTGGGTTGATATTCAAGATGCCCGAAGGTAATATCTTTAAAATTCTTTGAAGACTTCTGTCTGGTTGAAAGGCTCTATAAGGCATTGCCCTAAATATTTCAGAGTTCTTAACAAGTAAGATTACAACATACCATTGATTTAATCTTAACCCTGCGGCCATATTTTTACTATCAGAACCTCAGTTTGATCTTTGTCCTGAAGCTATTTCTTATTTTAAGAACCTTTTTCAGATTGAGAAATTGGAAATAAAAATAGTGTTATTTTCTGACCCAGTAAAGCTTGGGTTCATCTCAATTCTGTTTGAAAACTGTAAACTCCCTTCTTTGGTTCATCTGATACCACCTCATATGTAGTTTTAAAAAGGCCAGTTTAAAAAATTTACCTAGAAATCTCCCCAGCCAGAAACAGGATTGATTAGGTATGTTTTCTGTCTTCCCAGTAACTTCAGTCAATAATCTCTATTTTTCTGCCAATATTTAAAGGTCCTATCTTTTTTCTAGTCTTTCATAGCAATTTCCCCAGTTTCTATTCTTCCTCCATTTAACAACTTCCTCGCCATTCAGGCCTCTGCCAGCTACCCAGTGACAATGCCAATGCTATATATTTTATGCTGCAATTTGTACCAAAGTTCTAGCAGCAGAACTGTCTCTGAGGAGCTTCAGCTACACTTGGGATTGATCTGGGTAATAGGACCAAACACTTGGAGCTGATTTCATAATGGGATGTGATTTGGAGGGAAGAAGTGAATGTGTTTTGCAAGTGGAGGGGATGTGAATTGTGGTGGCAGAATACAAAGAGAAATGGACTCCAAATAGGGTTATGAACACTTCCTTCCACACCTCAGATGTATGCCACTCTTACCATCAAGAAGTAGTCTTGACCTGACCAATGTTCCTAAATGGTTAGAGAGTCTGGCCTCTCACCAAAGAGTTGTGGATTCCATTCCTGGTCAAGGACACATTCCTGGGTTGTAGGTTTGATCTCCAGTCTCTGTTGAAGCACATTCTAGCAGCAACCAATTTCTCTCTCTCTCTCTCTTTCTCTCTCTCTCTCTCTCTCTCTCTCTCTCTCTCTCTCTCTCTCTCTCTCTCTCTCTTTCCTTCCCTCCCTCCCTCACACATCCCTGCCTCCCTTCCACTCTTTGGAAAAAAAAAAAGATAAGAATCAATGGAAAAAATATCATCCAGTGAAGATTAACAGGGGGAAAAAAAAGTAGAGTCTCTTTCCTCTAGGCCTGATCTTATGACTTCCAGTAATGCAGCTGAAATGAGATTTGGGCCAAATGTTAAAACGGGCATCCTCTGCTTTCAAACTCTTGGAAAACAGTCTTTTGACTAGTATTTGTCATGAGGCCACATTGTAGAAGACAAGGTGCCTTTTTTATCATTTCAGCCAAAATAATGTTATGCTGTATGTTACTAAGATTTATAGTGTTTTTCAAAGGCAGCAACAGATAACAACTATTGATCATGGAATCACATACAACAGTTATATTACATGTCAGTTAAAACTATGGTTCCCTCATGCATAGCTTGACTTTTATGTAATCATGCTACAAACACAGTTGCATGTATATATCAGAATACAGTATCTGAATAATGTGGGATTAGAAATAGTCTTTTAAATTATTAAACATATTTGATTAGAAAGAGTCAGAATAAAAATATATGTGAATAAAAAATATATGTAGAATCCATGAATGTGTAGGGATCAATTGCTTGATAACCTGTTAGTTAAAAGGCAGTTACAAATTTCTCAACATATACATATCAAAAGGTCAGGTGACAGATAATGAATACTAATCATATATCTAGTAGTTATACTTTACTCATATAATTTTCTCACATATTAGGATGGAGGCTGGATTAAAATGTTTAGAGAAAGCTCACATTAAATTGTCTTCTTGTTTAGCTTTATTTTTCTCATTAGGATTCTCTCCTCATTAGCTGAAAAACAGTGTCATATAGTTAGCAACAACCAAGCAAAGGTTTTGTTGTAAACCTAAAAATTGTATAACTAACCAAGTTCTACAAACTAGAGGTTAGGAAAATATAAAAATCTATGCCAAAATGAAATATAAACGTACTCATAATCATTGCTTTTTCTATAAGGAAATCTCGTTTCAGGGAGATCGGGTATCTTGCCCAAGGCTGCACCCAATTTTGTCTGTACCAGACATCCACACCTTTCTTTTTCTTTCCCTCTGTCTATCTTGGTGCCTCCTAGAAACTCTGTACACTGTGCAACCTTAGGATAAAACATTAAACAGGCACTGGTGAAAGGCAGGCAATCTTTTCAGAGGCTATTGTCAAATGTAACTCTAGAAGGTACTAGCCTCTTACAGAACATATCACCTGTGATTATCGATCATGTGTTATGGCTGCTTTCATTTTCTGTAACATTGGAAGTTCCAATATAATATTTCAGTTCTTAGTCACCCTATACTGATTTACTCATATCTGGAAAAAAATATATATCAAAGAGAAGAAAAGTAAATCTCTTCTACTAAAAAATATTGCCACCTTTTATTGAGTGTTTACCATGTACTCCCAACAGCTCTGTAGAGAAGAAATGTATATATAATAATTTATATATCTAAGGACTTGTGTCACTCATCATTGTTACTCAGGGTGGAGTCAAGACAGACAGCAAGATAGGCCATGTAATTGTAGCAGGTCAGTTTAATGGAATAATTTTGGCTAATTTATCTGTATACAACACCAATAAACAAAGCATAGGAAGGAACCAGAGTTTTCAAAAAATTTAGCTTCCTGCTTCACATCCTTAGAGATTCTAATTAATAAATTGTATCAGTCATAGGTCCAGAAAGGATCAAGAGAGATAATTCAAATAGTTTATGAAGAAACTATTTTATTTATTTAATTTTTAAAGAAATTCTTTAAAAAGCAAATTAATGAGGGGAGGGAACACAATATCAGAATTTCAAATAAAGTGCCATACAGAACCACATTGAAACTTGAAGCAAAAGAAAAAAATCAATAGTAGTGATTCTGTCTTTGTTTTTTAAATTTTGACATTGTCTTCACAATGAATTTTTTGCAGTAATTTAATTTTTAATGGTGTATTAAACATTATTATTCTTGATTACTGAGTGTGTGTGTGGTTTTAACATATTCCCTTCCCTTTTTTAAGACATGTGCCCGAATGTCCTCATTCCACTTGTGTCTTAGCCACAGAAAGAGAATGTGTGATATCAGCAGACAAACATAGAACCACTTCGAACTGCTTAGAATCACAGCTTTACTAATTAACAACCCTTGGATCACTTACTTCATAATTCACCTCTATGAAAACTTATTTTATAGACTGTTTTGAGAATTAAATGAACTTAATCTTAGGAAATAGTACAATGCCTGTCACAAAGTAAGCTCCAAAAATAGGATCTAGTGTTTTTATGTTTAGAGTTCTAATTTTATTTGATGAGTTGAGGAAAGACAATTCTTCCTTTTATAATATTATAGGCTAAAATAAAATGCTTGTTTGGACTTTTAGATAACACCAATGGCAATAAAGGAAATCTCCGCTTGTGACAGCCCTCCTGAGAGGTCTCATTCCCAGACAGGCTCTATCCAATAGCACATTTGAAGTGACGGACATATTCTATGACCTATGCTGTTCAATTTGGTAGCCACTAGCCATGAGGTTTGATCATGTGGCTAGTGCAACTGACGAACCAAAACTTGGTTTTATTTAATTTTAGTTAATTTAAATTTAAAGAGTCACATTACTAGTAGATACTTTACTGAGCAGGTAAAGACATGGGAGAATATCAGTTTACTTTTGTATTCCACGAGGAAACAAGAGAATCAATGTCAAAGTACCTCCTAAACACTTGTCACAAAGGAGGTGTCCACTAAAGGCTAGTTCTCCGGACTCAAACCTTCAGTACTTTATTACCATCTGGCTTTTACTTATTTCCCTACACAAACTATATGCACAGTTCGCAGTCTTTGCAGTGGGGTCCAAAGTGAAAGCCACAAATCAGGAAATGTGCAAGATGATCCATTGTGGACAGAGAGAAAATACAGTTAGAGTATATGCTATTTCTTTGTAATATAAATGTGAGGAAAATTAAGTTTGTGTTAATAAATGAGCCAACCTCAACCCCTGCCTTGCTCAATCCCTGCCTTATCAGTCATCATGCTGACTGATCTATATCAGAAAATCATCCCCGAAAATAATAAAAATGCCACAAAACCGAAATGTAGACAGGGGTATTCTCACTGGATGATCTGTGTATTGTTAACATGTCACATTTTGCATTTTATGGGATGACTAGAGTCCTGGTGCATAAAATTCATGCGCGGGGCTGGAAGGAGGGGATGTCCCTCAGCCCAGCCTGCACCCTCTCCAATCAGGGACCCCTCAAGGGATGTCTGGCTCCCCGTTTAGGCCTGAACGGGCAGTCAGACATCCTACTCACAATCAAGGACTGTTGGCTCCCAACTGCTTGCCTGCTTGCCTTCCTGATTGCCCCTAACCACTTCTGCCTGCCAGCCTGATTACCCCCTAACCATTCCCGTGCCAACCTGATTGATGCCTAACTGCTCCCCTGCCAACCTGTTTGCCCCCAACTTCCTTCCTCTGCCGGCCTGGTCACCACTAACTGCCCTCCTTTACAGGGTTGATTGCCTCCAACTGCCCTTTCTTGCAGGCCTGGTGCCTCCCAACTGCCCTCCCCTGTTGGCCATTCTGTGGTGGCCATCTTGGGTCCATAAGGGGGCAGGATCTTTGACCACATGGGGGCAGCTACTGTGTGTTGGAGTGATGGTCAATCTGCATATTACTTTTTAAAAAACAAACAAACATATTTTATTGATTTTTTACAGAGGGGAAGATAGAGGGATAGAGAATTAGAAACATGAATGAGAGAAAATCATCAATCAGCTGCCTCTTACACATCCCCTACTGGGGATGTGCCCGCAACCCAGGTACATGCCCCTGACCAGAATCGAACCTGGGACCTTTCAGTCTGGAGGCCAATGCTCTATCCACTGAGCCAAACCAGTTTTGGCCATATTACTTTATTAGATAGGATAGAGGCCTGGTGCATGGGTGGGGGCCAGCTGGTTTGCCCTGAAGAGTGTCCTGGATCAGGGTAGGGTTCCCTTGGGGCATGGGGCAGCCTGAGCCAGGGGCCTATAGTGGTTTGCAGGCTGGTGATGCCCCCTGGTGACCCAAGTGGAGGCTCTGGTATCTGGAATTTATTTACTTTCTACAATTGAAATGTAGCCTGGAGCAGAGCCAAGCCCCCTGCTTGCTCCACGGCTGCTGCCATTTCTGTTTGGTTTTATTTATCTTCTATAATTGAAATTTTATAGCCTTGAGTAGAGGCTTAGATCAGCTAGGGAAGGTGGAAAGCTTGGCTTCTTCTTTGCCTGAAAAACCCAAGCCTCCCTCCTGTTCTCTGTGGCTGTAGCCATCTTAGTTGGGTTTATTTGCATACTGGCTCTGATTGGCTGGTGGGAATGGCTGGTGGGCGTGGTTGGTGGGTATAGTGGCATGGTGTTAATTTGCATATTACTCTTTTATTAGATAGGCTATCATATGATTAATTGTATTAAAAAATTAAGATTTTACAGTAGCAAAATCTTTTCAATATTATTTGATGACATGGGAATTGGCTGTAAAAACTTTTATACACGCAGAATTTTCTTGGCTATCTTTTGACAGTATAGTGAAAAGAGTTGTTGATCCTAAAGGTGAATTACGTATTTTTATTCTACAAAAGACAACTGTTCCAAATTTGCTGATTTTTTTTTCTTATATGAGAAGTGGCTATCTGGTAGTAGCTATCTATCAGATCTTTAAATCAATAGGTAAAATCTTTTAATACATCTTTTCAAGTTGAAAGTAATATTTCAACAATAAACAGAAATAATTACTTTACAAGAAATGCTTGCTGTGGAGAGAGTGTTTAGAAAATAGATGTTCAGAACTGTTTCCATCCATCTTTGGTGTTGCTGCCAAATCTCTGTATGTCTCCCATAAAAACACTCATCCCTGCAGACTTAAAACCTCACACACATAATTTTTTTGCCATCCTAAGATTCACACAAATGATGTTTTAGAAGGTTTGACACATATTTTTTAAAGAATTTAAAAGTGCATCATTTTACAGTTAGGTTGAAAACAACCAATTGAATCAGAAAAGAAGGAAACCTATAAGATAAAACAACAAACACTGTAACTGGTGAATAAACTTTAGAATCATGTGTGATAATTTTTAAGTACACTTGATAGTGCCTTTCTTCCTTTTGGATTTATAATTCCTTTTCAGCTATTACAGTAATAAAATGAGGCATGGAAAAAAAAAAAAAAAAACAGAATCACATCTTTACATTGCTGTCACAAAATGCAAAAGCAAGACTAGAAATCACTGGGGCATAGCCAATTACATTGCTTTTCCAACAAATTATAATGTATTTATATATTAATAATATTTATTGAGGGTAAAATGATTTTATACCTTTAATAATGGTTTGCCTCATTCTCTTAAAATGTCTATTTGTATATATCTTATAATATTTATTATATATTAGTACCATAATGTGTAGCTTTTCAAAATTATAACTAATCATATATCAGCAAGATCTAATTTCTTTACTGATACATATGAGTTATCAAAAATGTCTGTTTAGATAGTTTATTTCTTAGTCTACTCTGTACATCTTCTCTTTCTAATTAGGTTAGAAGAGCCTCGGAGCGTGTAATTTTTGAACTACCTCCTCAAAGACATTAGGATATTGTTTAACACATAAGAATAATGAGCAACAGTAAAAACAGCTATGGCTGATCAAATGGTATGCCAGAAATTATATTAATGATTTATAGTATAACACAAGCTGACAAGGAAACAAACTTGGGATTTAAATACATGTCTCTCTAAATTTGAATAATAGTATCTATATATATAAAGAGCTAGTGTTGTAACATCCCCAACAACCAGGGGCTCGACCATTCTCCAGGCTGCAAGTACATCAGGCCAGCAGGCTGAACTGCTGACCTCTGGGAGAGAGAGAGAGAGGATTGGCTGATCAGTAATGGCAGCAATGCTGCCGAAGCGGCCCAGAGAGAGAAGCAGGGTGATCCAGGCTTCCTTGCCAGCAGCTGCAGCCACTACTGATCAGCCAACCCTCTCTTACTCTCCCTGAGGTCAGCGGTTCAGCCCACTTGCCAGCATCCTGGGATGGCTGCTGATCAGCCCAGCCTCTATGATCAGGCCTGAAGACAGGCCCGAAGATGCCCACTGGCATAGAAACTGACCAATCAAAACCAAATCTGGGTGAATTGTTAGCAGCCAATGGCTGCCTAGAAGGCGGGGCTTTTGATACTGATTGGCATAGAAATTGACCAATCAGAACCTAATCTGTGTGAACTGCAAAGGCAGAACCTAAGGTGGGGGCTGAGGAGGGGTTTAAAGGGAAACAGCTATTTGGTGTAAGATGCAAGAAAGTGATTCAATTTTTCAATTACTGGTTTGGCAGTACAGTGCATATGACTGGCTATCAGTCCAGATATAGAAATTATGTGTTTTTTTCTGCCAAAAGCAAATACTCCTGCTGAAAATGGCTCTCCCCCTTCCCAATTTAAGCAATCTTATCCAATATAATCTATCCTATCTAACAAAAGAGTAATATGCTCATTAGACCAGGTTGACTGGCTATCTTCCAGAAGTCTGATATCCTTCCAGACAACACCATGGTGATGGGGGCTGAGGCAGAGGCAGTTAGGGCAATCAGGCCAGCAGGGGAGGGTAGTTGGGGGCAATCAGGTAGGCAGGCAGAGAGGTTAGGGGTGATCAGGCAGGCAGGGGAAAAGGTAAGGGTGATTAGGCAGGCATGCAAGAGGTTAGAGGTGGTAAGGCAGGCAGGCAAGTGGTTAGGGGCCAGTTATTCTGGATTGTAAGAGGGATGTCCAACTGCCCTATGGGATCGGGCCTAAATTGGCAGTCTGACATTCCCTGAGGTGTCCCAGTTTGGAGAGGGTGCAGGTCTGGCTAAGGAACCCCCTCTGTGCACAAATTTCATGCACTGGGCCTCTAGTCTTAATAATAAAAGGCCGGTAGTGCTAGCCATGTAAACCAAAGACGGGTGTAGGTGGGTGGGGCTGTGAGTGCAGCAGGGCAGCAGACAGGCAGGTGGGTGGGGCAGCACAATTTTGTGGCCTGGGCTTCTAATTACTAATAAAATCACAATAGTAATAATAAAGTCTAAAACTTATTGAGTTTTTAGTTGATGCCAGAGTTCTAAGTACTTTACTTTGTATCAGATAACACAAGAATTCTATGAAGAATGTACTATTATAATTATCCTATATAGAGTTTAGTAACTAAAGTTTAAAATATAATTTAAATAACTAAACCAAGCTGGTAATTGGCAGATGGATGCCATATTCAAGTCCTAGAGCCATCTTAAGTACACCTGATACCCCTAAAGAGTATGCTCTTTCCCAATATGGCACCCTTCTTCTTATAGATTGATGGATATTCAACAACACTAATAGTATCATTTTGAATATCATCATCTTTAGCTAATTTCCAGGTTTTTATACATTAAAATATATCTATCTATCTATCTATCTATCTATATATATATATATATATAAAATTGATTTTTACAGAGAGGAAAGGAGAGGGATAGAGAGCTAGAAACATCAATGAGAGAGAAACATTGATCAGCTGCCTCCTGCACAGCTCCTACTGGGGATGTGCCCACAAACAAGGCAAATGCCCTTGACTGGAATCGAACCTGGTACCCTTCAGTTCGCAGTCCAATGCTCTATCCACTGAGCCAAACTGGTTTTGGCAAGGTTTTTATACTTTTAATGAATTCTTTAAAGAACTAAGATTAATAAAGATCAAAACATTGGAAGCCAAAGAGATAAATTTAAAAAGTGAAAAATTTGTCCACATAAGTTATATTATGGACTCCTTTAGATAATTTAACCATAGTGTTTTATTTACTTATTTAATAAAGCTTTTGAATTGTCTCACTTCTCCACTGAGTATGTATGCTAGGACAATTTGAAGAAGGGTTCTTTTTATAATTAGACAATAATATTGTCTAAGATATTCACTGTAAAATACGTGGTAAGTTACTGAGCTTTTATTCAACCCATTTTTAATGCCATTTGTGAATTTTGCATCCTAGGCTTTCTACCTATCATCCTGGAATTTCAGTAACTTAGAAAAAACCAGATTTGAACATTGCAGGTTGTCTATTTACAATTGCCCTTTCAATTGACCCTTTGTAGTTCTTATTAGCTATTGACTGAAAGGTCTCCAAGGGAAATGGGATGTAAGATGCACTACCAGTAGACACACATTGTACTTACCATGACAAAAATCCTTCTGTCAGATGTTGAAGAATCCTAAATTTAAACTGGTATGTGCTTTCCCCCATGGAGTCTGTGGAACACTCACTGCGGCTGTGCAGATGCATTTCTGTTGAAAGAAAATTTAGTCTCTATTCACTGATTATGATGCTATGTTGCATTAATAGGCCTCCTATTATGCAAAACCAGCTGGACACACTTGACTAACTCTTGAAAGCAATGGATAAATACATTAGCTGTCTGGCCCAAGTTCTAACTTTCCATCTCTGAATGGGTCCCATTTGCTGATACTGCTACTTGTGAGATTAAGAAATACAGTTAAAAGAGTGTTCATAAGAGCAGCAGAAAGGCAGGCATAGAATAAACATAGACAAGGCGTTTGAAGATACAATTGTTACTATTCATTAGGCTTTTCAATCTTAGATGGCTTAGGCCTGAAAAATAACTCAGGGG
Organism: Pipistrellus kuhlii; assembly: GCF_014108245.1. Taxonomy (NCBI): domain Eukaryota; kingdom Metazoa; phylum Chordata; class Mammalia; order Chiroptera; family Vespertilionidae; genus Pipistrellus; species Pipistrellus kuhlii. The sequence goes on from NW_023425515.1 coordinate 148,780,721, forward strand.
CTCTCCATAAAAGAGTTACAGAAAGATTTCCAACTCAGTTCGGAGGATTTAATTCAACAAATGCTCATTCACCATCCCCCATGAGGATTAAGTTTGAGTGGATATTTTTGTAATAATGTATTGTAGGTACAGCCACAGATTAACCCTTAATGTTAACTTTCAAACAAATCTCTGGAAAGAACCAAACATCAGGCACGTACATATACATCTCTCTCTCTCTTTCCCCTTATCTTTTAGCTATCAATTTTATTTACAGAGGGCAATCAAATATAGATCATGACAGTAAATATTTAAGTGGTTTGAAGTTTTTTTCAAAAACAAAAATGTAAATTGAGAATATATTAACAACAGTTAAAATAACTTTAATCATAGACTAAAACACTTCCTGTATTTTACAAATAATATTATTTCTTATTAATATTCTCTATTGATAATTCTTGGTCATTTATTAGGTTACAGAAATATATTAATTAATTACACTGTGGAGGCCATTATGTGAAAGTCTGGTATAGTCAAAAGAGAATAAATATGTTCTGATGACCAGGGATTTGCAATTTGAGCAATGGCCTCACCACTCTTTCTTAATATTGTATTTCATAAAAATTTCAGTAAAAACAGAGTGAGGACCCACTATGTGTCAAACAGAGCTCTGAACATTTAGCAAGAGAAGAAATACAAAGCAGATGTTTATAAGATTAGGCAGTAAATGCAATAAGACCAAGGGAAGATGTTCAGAAAAACTGTAGGCAAGACTTCAAAGAAGAGTAGGGTTAATCTATTCCTTTAAGATAAAGAAATTCACTGCCAAGCAATAAAAGAGAGGAAAAATATTCTAAATCCAGCCCAGTTAAGAGATAATATTCATGGAGTAACTGCTGGACATTTTGCTAAAATTCTAAGCATGAACTAGCTCATTAACTCTCAATTTAGAAAAATCTTACGCAGTAGGTAATCTCATTTCAATTGTAAAAATAAGTATGCTAAATGGGTTAAATAACTTCTGAAAGATCACAGAACTGGAAAATGGTACCATGATTTAAATCAAGAGTAAATAAACTAACATACAAAATAAAAACAGACACACAGATAGAGAACAAACTGAGCTGTGAGAGAGAAAGGGGCAGGGGAAGGTAGAAGAGAGTATAGGGGGGACAAATGGTAATAGAGAGAGACTTGATTTGGGGTGGTGAACACATAATACAATATACAAATAATGTGTGGTAGAATTATATTCATGAAACCTATATAATTTCATTAACCAATAACACCCCAATAAGTTAAATAAAAAACAAACAAAAAAAGAGATGAGTATATGACCCCAGAATCTATGCTTTTAAATAATCCATTATACTACTTCCCAAATTTTTGAGATGAAAATAGCATGATGTTTCCAGGGTGTATCAGGAAGGTCAATGAGGTACTTCTTAAGACATATGTATGTTGGCTATCTGTATCTATGATATTGCTTAGCTTTGGCTTCTGAATAAAAAATTACACACATTATAAATACAGATTTATTATTTTAAATGAAACAACAGACTCTACATTCCATGAAAGAAACTATTTTTTCAACTTCTTACTAAAACAGAATAATATATAACACACACACCCTTTTTTAACTTATTCAGGATCTTATTCATTCTTTTTTCAATAATAGTTTCTAATTTTTATTAAGAAATAGCTCCTCTCCTCTTAATCCATGAGTATGGTGGAGCTAATATAGGAATCACCCAGGAAAATCAGAGAGTAACCCTAACTTCAAGCCTAAGCCTAACCCTAACCCATTTTCACTTCCCTAAAAATCTTCTCTTATCTAGCTATTATTTCTCTCCCCGTATTTCAACTTCTGATAGTCACTAATCTTTTTACTATATCTCACCAGAGTTTTATTTTTTCCCAGAATGTTATATAGTTGGAATCATACAATATTAGACTTCTCAGATTGCTTCTTTCATTTAGTAATATACATTCAAGATTCCTCCATGACTTTCATGACTTGATAGCTTATTTTTATATTTTTATTTTTTAATAATATTCCATTGCCTGGATGTAATACAATTTAATTATCGATTCACTTACTGAAGGACACCTTGTTTGCTTCCAAGTTCTAGCAATTAGAAATTAAGCTGTTATAAATATTCATGTGCAGGATTTTGTGTGAACATGTATTTTGAACACTCCTGGGTAGGTAAATACCAAAGAGTATGATTGCTGGACCTTTGGTAAGAATACATTTAGTTTTGTAAAAAAAATCACCAAACTGTCTTCTAAAATGGCTATACCATTTTCTACTTCCACCAGTACTGAGTGAGAGTTCATGTTATCCCACATCCTCCCCAACATTTGGTGTTGTCAGTGTTTTAGATTTTGGCCATTCTTATATGTGGGTAGTGGTATCTCATTGTTTCAATATGCATTTTGTGATGACATTTGATGTGGAGCATCTTTTCCTATGTTTATTTTCCATCTGTATATTTTATTTGGTGAGGTATTTGTTAAAATCTTTGGCTCACTTTTTAATTGGGTGGGTTTTTTTTTATTGTTAAACTAGAGGCCCAGTGCACAAATCCATGCATTTGGGTTCCGGCCAGCCCACCAGTCCCATTCAGTGTGGATTGGGCCAGGCCAGCCAGGTAGAGGGGATGCGGGTGGTTGGCTGGCCTTGTCCCCTGGTCGAACTCATGGTCCAAGAGACAATTTGCATATTAGCCTTTTATTATATAGAATTATAAGAGATTGTTGTATATTTGAGATAGCCATATATCACATACGTTTTTGCAAATGTTGTCTTCTCATGCTTTTGACACTGTTTTACATAGCACAGAACTTTAAGTTTAATGAAGTCCAGCACATCAATTATTTCTTTCATGGATTGTGCTTTTTGTGGTGTACCTATAAAGGTATCACCATATCCAAAGTCATCTAAATTTTCTCCTCTGTCATCCTCTAGGTGTTTTATAGTTTTTCAATTTACATTTAAGTCTATGATCTATTTTGAGTTAACTTTTGTGAAGGGTTTAAGGTCTGTGTCTAGATTCACTTTATTTTTTGCATGTGAATTTTTAGTTGTTCCAGCACCAAAGACTCTCTTTGTTCCATTGTATAACCTTTGCTCCTTTGTCAAAGATCAGCTGACTATAAAAGAGGTGTTTCTGGGTTGTCTATTCTGTTCAATTGACCTAATTGTCTATTCTCTCACCAATACCACACTATCTTGATTATTGCCATTTTATAGTAAGTCTTAAAGTCAGATAGGGTCAGTCTAATTTTGTTCTTCATCTTCAATATTGACTTGAATATTCTGTCTTTTGCCTCTCCAAATAAACTGTAGAATCAGTTTGTCGATATCCATAAAATAACTTGCTGACATTTTGTTTGGGATTGCATTAAATTTATAGATCAAGATAGAAAGATCTGAGAAGTTTTTCTTTAATTTATGTTTTTCTATGAATTATTTTATAAAATCAAATCCCACAAAACACACATCTGGTAATTTTGATCTGCTAATGAGTTGTTTAATTCTGGATTAATGAATTATTTTCTTGTGTGCTAGTTTGGATGTGGTTTTGTGCTCAGTTCCTGCTGTATGCTCTGATATGATAAAATTTTTAAAATACAAGGTGAAGCATTACTAACATTACCTCACATCAATGTGGAAGTCTTCCTGGTCTATTTGAATGAGAAAACTACTGTGAGGGGTACATGGCCTTTGAATGCCTTATATAATCCAATCACTCATTTAGTCAATACTTAGTCTGCAAGCATTTCTTGACTGTCTATAACATAATACCCAGTGTGTTAGATGCTGAGAATGAAGAATAAAGACATCATGTTTTAAAAGAATACAATAACTTTTTTTTTTCTGAACACAAGATAATATATCACACACTTTTCACACATTGTTTCATGGAATCATCACTGCAAACCAGATAAATTAGGCATTTTATTACTCATTACACTAGTCAAGAAACTGAGAGCCATGAGGTTGGACTTACCAATTATTATAAAGTTAATAATTCATGAAATCAGAATTTAAATTCAAACCTTCCCCCCTCTAAAAACCATGCTCTTCACTTTAATTTCACTGTCTACTGGGAAAACATCAATGAATGTAGACGATAGCTTTGTGCAAGAATTGAGAGAATGTACTTTGAAGTAAAATAAACCCAGGTTCAATTTTTGACTGACATAGGCTGCACAATCCCAAGCAAGCTACTTCAAGTTCCAATATTCAGTTTTTTTGCAAGGAAGAACAAACAAAATAGCACTGATATTACAGGCTTCTGAACTAGCATCCTGCATGGAACACAATGTGTAGAGCCCAGTAAGCATTAGTAAATCCTTCAGGGATAAATGTAATAAAGCATATTAAGCTCTTTGCACACTCTTCCTAGCACGTGATCAGTTAAATTCCCCAAACTTCCCTGACTACTGGATCTCTGATTTCTAGCAAGTACCTGATTTTTTTTAATGTATTTTTTTCTTTATTTTAAATATTCCTTTAGTTTGTCATAATGGCTACTTTTTCCACCCAGAGATAGTTAGGACTCAGATTAATTTATTAATCTAAATTTAAAAAGTCAATCTCTGCTTTACTGAAACATATGATGTGCTATAAAGGAATATTGTTATCAATGATTTTGTCATATCACATTTAATTCACATAGCAATTACAGCAGGAAACTGGGTTACAAAAGGAAATATCAACTTGGCTTTATATTCTGATTCATCCCCATAATAATCAAATGCAGTGATACTTCACAGAACCGTTCATTTTATAAAATACCTAAATTTAGTTGCATTACGTAAGATAGATCAAGATATAGAAAAAATAGTTGGTCTAGATCAATTTTTCACACTTGCATAATCATTCTGAATCACTATAGTTATAATGCAGGAGTTTGTACTAATTGTTAGGTACCTCTCCGGTCTGAGAGACTGATCCGTTTTCTATTAATTTTGTCTAGTAATCTATTTTACCTAAACACTGCTTTATTCCCCCAAGCAATCAGGTTACATTCTGGAAAGTGCTTAGTACAAAGGCTAGCATAGTGCAAGACACCCAGGTGAACAAAGATGTCTCCAGCCAATGTAGTACGTGGCTATGGATCTCAAAAGCAAAGTTGGAGCTATGGAGATAGTGATTTGAGAGTCGCCAATATATAAACAATAACATATAAAAATGTCCTCAAATTCTAAAACAAGGTAGTTCATTTTGAAAAACATAATGTTCAGTTCATCTGAAGATGCCACTGAAATGAAAGCTTCATTACTAGTTATAACCTTAACATTGAGTATAGGTTGAGTAACCTTAACATCAATCATGTTTTGTGTCCCAGGCCCTGTAACCAAAAGTTTGTATTGCAAAAAAGAACAAACAAAATAGCACTGATATTATGGGCTTCTTAACTAGCATTGTGCCTGGAACACAATGTGTAGAGCCCAGTAAGCATTTAGTAAATCCTTCGGGATAAATGTAATAAAGCATATTAAGCTCTTTGCAGATTCTTCCCAGCACATGATCAGTATTTCATAAATATCATATTCCCCAAACTTCCCTGACTACTGGAGCTCTGATTTCTAGTAAGTTCCTAATTCTTTTTTCAAATGTATTTTTTTTTCTTTATTTTACACAGTCCTTTAGTTTATCATAATAGCTACTTTCCGCCTTGGGCTTTAGAAACCTAGAATGACAAGACAGTGTTTCCAGAATGACAAGCCTTTCTGTTCACTGGTGTGTCCATGCTCATTTCAAACCAAATAATGACTCTGTGGGTGAGGATGATGATGCTTTTATCACAGCAGGAGAAATTCCCCTTGTCAAAATTGACACCAATTATGCAAATGAAACTTAAAGGATTCATTAGCTAAATGGTAATTAGAGTGACCTGAATTAAAGAAATGATATACAAAATTTCTATCAAGAAACACCACTTTATTTTTATAATAACATTTAAAAGTCTTCCCAGTGAGTGATAAATAAATCAAGATTTTAGAATTTTTTTAGATATTTAATGGATTCATTTCTGATATTCTTTTTATAATACATTTTAATATTTATTCCTTTGCTGGACATTTCTTTCGGTTAAAATATACTGCTTATAATACTAACGGAAAAGATATTAGGCATAATTTAAAGCTACAGCATTGTGTAGTCAATTGAAAGAAATTTAAACTCAACAAGCTTTTACTGGAAGAAAATATAAAGCTTCCCTAACCATCCCAGGTAGATTTCCTTATATATGTAATAGTAATAAGCATCTATGACTGGTTTCATTCACTCAATAAGTTTGAAAGTTATTTCCTTTTCTTCAATTTTCCAAAAAAGTTCATATTTTATTGATATTATTTTTCCTTAAATATTTGTCAAGATTTACCAGTGAAATAATCTGGGCCTGAAGATTCATTTGTGGTATATTTGTTTTAAGTAAGCATAAAGTTGAGTCTGACTTTTTTTTTTTTTACCCAATGTAGTAATCTCTCTCCACACAGTGGGGTGTTTAGATCCTTTACATTCAATGTGATTATTGACATAGTTAAGTGTATCATCTTGCTAATTGTTTTCTGTTTGTCCCATCTCATTCTATTCCTTTTTTATTTTCTGTCCTGCCTTCTTTTAGAGTCCCAGAACAATATTTATGATTCCCTTTTATTTATTTTATTTTATAATTTAGTGGTTACATTCTAGTTTATAGTATATCTCCTCAACATATTACAGTATACCTCTAAGTGACATTATAACACTAATGCATAGTATAAGAATCTAAGAATAGTACACGTTTTTTCTTCTTCTTCTGGTCTTAATGCTATTGTTGCCATACATTTGACTTACAGCTATGTTAATAAAACCCACAATGCATTGCTTTTAATTTTATTTCAAGAGTTAATATCTTTTAAAAAGACTTAATAAGAAAATAGTCATGTATTTACCCACATGGCTGTTATTTCCAGTACTCTTCATTTGTATAGATTCAGATTTTCATCTTTTTTTTTCTCATCTTCATCTTTATTGAGTGTAAATAAAGTTGTATCATCCAGAACCTACTGACAAATAAACCATGGTAGAAAAAGTTATTCAAAAATATTATAAAATATGATCCTAATACTATACAGTTACTCATTCTTTGTAGATGGCGACCTTCAATGAATTTACGATACCATGAATATTCCAGAGAGTTTACTCATGGTGGGCCGCTTTGCCAAAAACAGGTACACTAGGCATGGGTGACACAATCTCAACAAAATCTTTGGGACTTTGAAAAGTGTGAGGAAGAAAAGGAAATATGCCAAGCAGACTATAATGATCCAGAAGAAAAAACATGCTGCACAAGAGTTTGACTTCAGTAAGATTTACAGCACAGAGGATCATAGCATCAAAGCAAATGCACAGATTTCCATCTTTTATTATTTTTGTTCTCCCTAAAGAATTCTTTTAATATTTGTCATAGTGTAATAAACTGATAATGAATTATTTCAGCTTCCATATGTCTAAAAGTGATTTTAATTTACCTGCATTTATTAACTATATTTTTGTTGGACATAGACTTCTAGATTTTTTTTTTTTTCATGCTGTCAAGATTCTGCCGTATTTTCTTCTTGCTTACATTGTTTTCAAGGAAAAATCTGCTATCATCCTTAAATGTGGTCCTTTGTACAAAATATATCTTTATTAACTCTGGGTCTCTTTATAATTTTCTCTGTATTGCAAGTTTTGAGAGATTTGATCATGATGTGCCTTGGGTTAGTTGTGCTCATATATGTTGCTTTTGGGATTTGCTGGGCTTGGATCTGTAGTCTCACCTCCCTACCCTCCACTTCAGGAACTCTGATTTTGCACATTGGACTGCTAGATGTCCCAGTAGCTTACTGGTTCTCTTTTCATTTATTTTGGCATGCTTTTTGACTTTGGCTGTCTTTATATCATCCATTTTTTATATCTTTCTCTGCCAAGCCATGTCAGATTTCTTGAACTCACTCCTCATCTTTTCAACTCAGAGTCAGCTGGTTTCCCCCTGAATTTCCCTTTCCTGAACTGTAGCCTGGAAAGTCTGAATTAAGCCTGGGCAATCATAGGGTTTATCTTATTTGTGGGCTATCTTTTGTAACCAAATTCCAGTGTCTTCAAAATAATTGTTCCATATATTCACCTGTCTTCTTCTTTGTCTTTTTCTGAATTGTTTCAGATTTGAGTGTAAATCCAGATTCTGTTACTCAATCAGATTAGCTTTTAATTTAAATGTGAAGATAGTTTCCAAGTTCAACTTTCCTAATCTAAAAAGTCCATGTTCTTTATTATTATGCTATATATAGCAGTTATTTTCACACTTTTTTATCTCATGGCACACAATACCTAATTAGTAAAATTCTGTGGCACACCTGAAAACATATGATTTTTTTGTTGTTGATCTGATGAAAAATGGGTATAATTTTAATTCATTCACACCAGATGGCTACTGTTGTGCTGGCTGTTGTCATTTTCTAAAATTTGACAACCTAAGAGAAAAGAGGTTAGTGCCCCTGACTAAATAGTCAGTTATGCATGCTTTATAAATTCTTGCAGCACACCAATTGAAAACTGATGCTAAAGTACATTATCAAAGGTGCTGTGAGACACCACTTTTTCTCTTACAGGGAATCACCAAGGATGTACAAGAGGTAGATGGAGAGCTCACATCTCACTGAAACTATAGAGAAAGCTGTCATCTGTGAAGAGAGGTGTGGAAAAGGTAAGTGATGTATGGCTTAAGACTGAATCTGCCTCTGAAGGAAGGGAGCCAGAAATCCAGTGAGGGATGAACAAGAGGGTTGCCAAGAAAGTACCCACAGCCAAGTTGTGGTTGGACAGCTCAGACCTCTAATAAGCCAAGTTTGATGGCTCCAGCAAAGACTGGAACCCAGAAGCAGGAACAAAGAAAGCAAAATGTGACAATAACATGGAACTTGGTTCTGAAAAGCCAAGGGAGATATGGGTCAGGGCAAGGGAGTAGCATTTGGTCATGAGGAGCCACAGTTAATAATTTAAGGAAACGATATTCTAAAATATGGATGGAAAACAATTTTTATGCATGAGTGGAAGGAGAGCAAGAGATGACAGTTAAGAATATTTTAATTCTGGACAGTGCTGAGTGAACTTGGGGGATAGCACTGTATTATGTTGTGTGTGTTTTTTTTTTGTTGTTTGTTTTTTGTAGCATTTGGCTGATATAATGTGGAAATAAAGGCTAGCAGTGGCAGAGGGTAATTGACTATGAGATCTGAAAGATAGTCAGTGTATCGAAAGGAATGACATTTTTGAGCCAGATGCTGTAGCATTCCAGGCAGAATGACACTGACAGAAGGGAGCTGCACAGCATAACCCCTAGTGGTGAAGAGCTGAGGGAAGACAGAGGCACAGTGAGGAGCTTGGTCCCAGGCCAAAATCCTATGTGTGACCTGCCTGGCCCAACCATAGGTGATTACAAAGCTTTGCCTCACAGGTCTCATGGGTGGAAGCTCCCCCTCCCCACACCAGACTTGGTGCACAGCCAACACTTTGCAGTTTTTAGGAGGCGGTTGTAGTCAAGGACTCAAGCCCTCATCCCTGAGTCAGCCAGCCATGTTTGTATGTTATATCTCTGCGTTCCTATTCTAGGCACCTTCACGCAGAGGCCTCCTTATTGGCCTGGGATGAGGTACTTTTCTCCACTTTAATTCAGTACCTTTCCACTCCTATTCTTTATACATACACCTAACCCCACCCTCACTCCTAAGTCTGTAAAGGCAGGAGCTTTGGGTTCTGGGATCCTCAACAGTAGGAAGAGTCCCCCACCCCCAGACCCAATTGCACTAATCCACCTGAGCTTGCCTGGTGCTGTTCCATGGGAAAAAAGGAAATACTGAGGAACCAAAGCCACCTTTTGTCTCCTGCTTGCTCTGTCACAATAAGTGAATAAAGACTTGAATATTACTCTCAGTTTGACCCACTGTCCTAATTGACCACAACCTTGACATCTGGTTCCTTAACAGTCAGGGCCTAAAAAATTAACAATTTTTCAAATGAAAATGAAAGTGCTTTAAGCTCCATATGTAATTCAAAATTATAAAGGTTCTGCTGTATCAGTAAAAGAAGGTATAATGTTTGGGTACAAACTTATATGCATAAAGACTTTTTCTTCTAAGAGTTTCTACAAATTACATAAAAGGGTTGAAAATTAGTTAGTGAGGTTAATCATAACATTTTTAGTAATAAATGTACAACATCATATCATAATTATATTAATAAAGTAAAAATTGATGCTGATGAAAGATATAATATGATGTGTGGCTGATATTAAAACTGTTCTTTGAATATCAGAAACTTATTAATTTTATATAATTTACAGTGTTAAATTTAGTGTTTAAACCATGGTAGGCATACAGTAAACATGTATTATTTTCAATTAAATTAAATATTTAGGCTATTGTTTTGGTTTAAATTTGAACTTTGTCATACATGTATTATTCAATCATTCATGCATTTTTCATCAAATATTTTAGCATGTGTCTACTACATACCAACTACTATACAAGGCCTTTAATAAAAAGATAAAAAAAATACTTGATTCCTGACCCCACAGAAATATCAGTGCTCATACAATGTTAGCTAGCTCTTAGGAAAATCATCATTTAGTGTTGATAAGAGTAGTTTTAATAAGGCTGTACTAAAGTCTTCAGAGGAAAATAAGCAATGTCTAAACATCAAATACAATGGAGATAGCTGATGGTGAATATTTTACCATAAAGAAAAAAATAATAAATAGAACCACTTCTTAAAGGTTCTTAGAATATAACAGAAAAACAAATATTCTATTTAGATTTTTTTATGCCTGTGCAAGATTTTTCCAGTCTGATTATTTTCTCATAGCATTGTGGCCTTGTCTCCAATACATATCCTGCTTACTGTTCTAAGGATCTAACTAAAAATTTCTTCCCTATTTTCTTTCTCTTCCTGTCTCTTTGCTCTTTTTATTTCTTCCTTAATTTTTCTTCCTTTTATTAGTATATAGAATTTAAAATGCAGCTACCTGAAGAGACAGGATAAATGTTAAATTTTTATCTTAGCAAAAGTGTAGCAAGAAATGTTTTAGGTAAACACTTGACCTAGAAATGCCTTTTTACATGTGGTGCAGTGGCTTAAAACTGGAAAAAGTGAACTAAAAATATAAACTATTTAAATTTACATATGATGTCCTCTTAGAAATGCTTAATGATTTGCTTGATTTTAATTGCAGTACAAGAAGATGAGTGCCCAGATCTGAAATCAAAGGCAAGATTGTCTAGATTTTTCTTTAAAGTATTATATTTTTCCTTTTGGCATTTTGGAGCTAGTAAACAAAATAATCCCATAGTCCATAGAAAAACTGATTAAAAATTTTGAGACTACCATTTATGTATATTTACCATTCCTGTAAATAGCACTCACTTAAGAATAAAAATTTTTATACCAAAAGAAAAACTTATAGTCAAAATGAATACTAAGGGGGGAAAAAAAGTCTTATATCTTTTGACCAACAATTATCACAGTTATCTTACCACCGAGGAAACTAACATATCCTTCTTAAATACCTATGGGCTAAATCAGGGTTTTAAATTACAGCTCTGCCTTTGGGGGTGATTAAAAACAATCATCTATTCCATGGGATAAGGTAAATTCACTCATTCTTCCCACCCTCCCTCTCTCCCTGTGTGTTTCTTTCCCATATTTTTATTACACCCCAAATATGAGTGATTGCTACATAGCAGACACTGAGTAGGGTGCTGAGGTGATAGAAATAAACAAGACAAACCTCTTCTCTTTAGATCAGTTGCAGAAGACAAGCCTAAACATTGGTACAAGGTAATCTGTGCCATAACAGAAGCTTATTCAAAGTGCAATGACAATCCATACTTTCATTCATCTGCCATCAGGGTCCAAGGCAAAGAAGAAGTCATCACCAGATGCCTGTGGGGTCCTAACTCTTCTTCTTGACATACTTTAGCTCCCTTTATGTCATGAGAACAGAGCAGATGATGTTGACAAAAACCTGCCTCAAATAAGCAGTAAATCCAGTAGAGGGACCCTTGCAAGTAGTCCCAGTAGAGAGAAAAAGGTAGGAGAGGGCTCTCTGCCAAGTATCAATGCACACAGTGCAGCTGTCAATCTTCTGTGTCCCTCAGGATGGAAGAGGCATAGACACAGGAGAACAAATGTGAGAGATGACGGGCTAAGAAACAGGATAGAACACAATGATCCACATCACAAAAGGAAGTCTAGTAATACACAGGGGTGGACAAAAGTAGGTTTACATTTGTGAGTACATGAAATGCAGTTTAGTCTTGTATTATTATTTATTTTTGTATTATATATTTTTCAATATAATCAACTATAAACGTACCTTTGCCCACCCCTATGTAATTATAATAATGCCTTACATTTGTATAGCAGGTCAGAATTTCACATCTCTTTCATACACAGCATTTTCTTTAAGTCTCAAAGCAAATCTGGAAGCCAAACAAGGAAAATATTAACTTTTCCACTTGACAGCTGAGGAAATTGAGGTTCCAGCAAGTTAAATGAGTTGCCAAAGGTCACAAAGCTTGGCCTCCTAAGGAGGAGTCCAGGGATTTCTCCTCTGCTTCCTGTATTTCGCTTGCAGTGTTTGCCTGGGAGTGGCATGCATGCTGTTTCTGCACGTGAAAGAACAATGCTCCAGGTATCGTAGTTTCTGAGTTTGACTCTCATTCCTGCCATTTACTCCCTTCATGATAAAGACAGAAGGCCACTGCTCTTTTCTATTATGGAGAGCAGAAAACCACAGTCAGTAAATATCTATGGAGGCCTCATTTGGTAAGTGCTTGATTTTTTTATTTTTTTTGTGGTTTCCTGATTCAGCAACACATTTGTAACCTGAAATAATACATAACTGTACAAATAACCTGAAACCTTATCTACCCCCTGAAAGTGCCCAAAGTATGGTGATTATATGATTTTATAGCTGAAAAGGGAGCAAACCCTATAATTTTATAATGCACAACCATCGTGTAGTGCATCATAGAACAAGGTCATGGGGCACATTCAGCTCTCATGTTTGATGGAAATGTACTAGAGGCAGAGCCTGGCTCTTAATTTTTTTTCTTTTAATTTTGTCTTTTTATATAACCTTTTTCCTATCACTTATGTCCCATTTTTGAAATAGCACAGGATCCCAGGATGGTCATGATTTTTATCCCCCTATAACCAATAGTGTACAATGGAGCAGTTGGAATAGAGGTGTAATGAAAGAAGCATTCAGAAACAAAAGTTTGTTCCATGCAAAATAACACAAATGGTGATCCTCAGAAGAAAAGATACAATTGTGCAGTGCTTTCCTACTCCAGGAATATGTGTAACCATCTACACATTTTGCCATATAGATGGATCACCTATGTTTTCAGTGTTTCTTTAACTAAAACTTTTTTTTTAATTTTAGCTTAAATTAATTTATCATAAAAGATAATCCATCTCTTAATCTCACCAAAGAGAAAGCCCAAGCATGGCTAGCATTGCTCAGTGGTTAGAGTATGGGCCCATGCACCAGAGAGTCTCAGGTTCAAGGGCATGTACCTGAGTTGCAGGTTTGATTCCCTGCCCCAGTTGGGGTGCATACAGAAGGCAGCCAAATGATATGGCTCTCTCACATTGATGTTTCACTTTCTCACCCTCTTTCTTTCTCTGAAACTCAATAAAAAAAATTATCTTTGGGTGTGGATTAACAAAAGAGAGAGAGAGAGAGAGAGAGAGAGAGAGAGAGAGAGAGAGAGAGAGAGAGAGAGAGAGAGAGAGAGAGAGAGAGAGAGAGAGAGAGAGAGAGAGAGAGAGAGAGAAAAATAAAAACTATACTATTGAATTGTTAATGATATTTTTGACTACCTCAAATTCTTAGACCGACACTGTTCCCGTTCATTAAAAAAAAAAAATAGAGAGGGAGATAGAGATATTTGTCAGTCCTATCGGTCAGCTGATGTTATAAGGACATGAAACTGAAACATTCTCTGATAATAATCAGAAGGTGTTGGAAACAAGTGAAAAGACCTTGCCCAAGGTATGATTCATTATTATTTATCAACACACTACTACCTAAAACTACCTCTAACACATAGCTCATCCTTGGGCAAAACACACCTACTAATTTTTTCTTAACCTACATAGTATATAGGAAATATTTAATACTTAATACATACGTGTTAAATAAATGTTAAATCAGACCTGGACTGATGTTTATTATTTTTTTTAGTTCCTTTGTCTGGCAAGATCACCTTTATAATCCTAATCGATGGCATCAGACTTTCAACACAAATGTGAAAATATGAAGCACAAAGTAGATAATTTATTGACCAGTATTTGGATCTGAATGGACAGAACAAGAAGGCATGTATTCCCACAATCAAACTGATTACAGGGATGGAGGATCCTATATACTTTGGGCTATGCAAAGTCAAATTACATATGTGCTCTTTCTATTTTTCCATTAGTATGTAAGGTAAAATACTAAAAGTTTCATATAGAACTCAAAGAAAAAAATACCATATATTTTAGCCATAGTATCAATATTATAGAAGAAGCTATTGCTTCTTTACTGATTCATCTGCTTAGGAAAACTGACCTTTATCTAATTAGAATTTCCCATTTAGACTTGAATCTAAAATGACTGTGGCGTATATTCCATATCATACACTCAACTATTATTCTTGCAGACATTTTTCATATATTGTCCTAATTGCATCTAGAAAGTATAATAAAATTTTACCATGTTTTAAAGATAAAGAGGGTTCTGCATAGGAATCAAAATAATGTGTTTTAGCTATTAATGCCAGGTTTCAAAGAACCTAGAGGCAGACTTAAAAAATAATGATCTTGTGAGAATGATAAACATTATACTAACTCAGAAGCATGGTAATGGCATTGAAAGCTTAATAAAGCCAATTGAATGCAACTTAAAATTTAATGCATTTTAATATAGAATAAAATAAGAATGTACACATTAGATCATTAGTAAGAAAAAAGTAAGTTAAAAGTAAAAAAATGGAACTATTAAAAGATATTGTAGACATATGTTTTAAGTTATGCATAAAAATAATCTATTACCTATTTGAAAGACTTTAAATGATACAGGTTAAAGGTGGGGTCTTAGAACAAAGCAAGAACATGTCCCTTGGTACCTCATACTTGTATTTATGAACCTTAAAATTATACAACTAAGAAACCACAAGATTGCTGTGATAAAAATTTGTATGACCCAATCAGTCTAAATCCAATCCCTACTCTGCCTGAATCCAGGGAGATTAACTGATTGATGACCTTTCTAGCCATGTTCAACATAAATAAATAAAGGTAAAGGAAAAACTGGAATGAAAAAACAAAATCTTAATATACTGAGAAAACCAACATTGCTAGTGGGACTGTGAATGGTATAGCAACTCTGGAAGACAGTATAACAGTATCTCACCAAATTAAACATACTCTTACCACACAACCCAGCTTTCACAATCTTTGGAATTTTCTCAAAGGAGTTGAAACTTGTGTCCACAGATGCTTTTAGCAGGTTCACTCCTAATGGCCAGAAGTTGAAAGCAAACAAAGATGTCCTTCAGTTGGTGTATAGATAAACTGTGCTACATTCAGACAATGAAATATTATTCAGCCATTAAAAAAAAATGAGCTATCAAAACATGAAAGACATGGAGGAACCTTAAACGCATATTTCTAAGTGAAAGAGCCTAAACTAAGAAGGCTGCATAGTGTTTGATTCCAACTCTATGACATTTTGGAAAAGACAAATTTATGGAAACAGTAAAAAGAACAGTAGTTTCCTGGGGTAGGAGACACAGATTTTTAGAGAAGTGGAAATACTGTACATGATATTATATTGATGGATATATGTCATCATACTTTTGTCAAAACCCAAAACATCAAGAGTAAATCCCAAGAAAACTATGGACTATAGTGAGTATAATGTATCCATGTAGGTTCATCCTTGATAACAAATACAGCACTCTGGTAAGTGACATTCATAATGGAGGAGGCTGTGCATGTGTGAGGGTAGAGACTGTATGGAAAAATCTATATCTATTCCTCTCAATTTTATTGTAAGTCTAAAATTGCTCTAAAAATTAAGTCTTTAAAAATAATTAAGAAACCAATCGTATTCAAAGTAAAGATATTGATAAAGTGGCAGTCCTGAGCAAATGTCTTATTAGATTTGCAGATTATGTTTAGCACAGTAAACTCAAGCACTATTTTCTCAGAAAAGGGTGAAAAGCCAATTTTATGGAGCTGCATCTACAGAGAAATCTTATCTTCAGATTAAGCTCTTATGCTTAAAGTTATCAAAAAATGAAAAGAACTGTTTAATGTAAAATCTTACAGGCATAAAACTGAACAGAAATCAATTTTAGAGGACATTTTTGAAGAGCTCCTCATTCAACAATTCATTATCATTTACAACTCTCAGCAAAGTGATCAGTCTTATTTATGAAGCAAATGTTTACTGTGTTCTTCATGTGTCAGACACAGATTTCAGTGTCTGGAAATCTGCTTTTGCCCAGCCAAACTACCTTATTTGGTACAGTTCAAAATACTGAAGAGTCTTTCCATATTTTACTGTTCTAGATTTTGCCTTTGAAGTCACATGGCTAAATGGACTTCCTCTTTCAGAAGCCATCCTCCAAGATTAAGAAAAAAACATCCCTAGTTTGCCAGACATTTAACCTTTGTGCTACCTTTGCACCTGTGTCCTCAAGGCAGCTGTTCAATAACCTCTCCTCAGAGCTCTTTAGAAATAATTTATAAATTAAAGCTTTCTGCTGGAGATGCTAAATACAACTTAGATTTAAATACAAATGCAATTTAGATTAAATGGGAGAATTGGGGCATGTAAACATAGCAGTCAGAGCAAGAGAGCAGGGTGTTGACTGTGCTTATTGATGAGAAAAAGGAACTGGGAATCAGAGTTATATCCCCCAAACTGTTACTTTCTGTTGTTATTGGGAGAAAAACATTGAACCTGTCTCAGCTTACCCATATGGAAAGAAAAACTTTATTTTTTTTCTCATGTGAGTCTTAACAAGATTATTAAAATTACCTGAACTCACTTTTTTTTTTCATTTATAATAAAGACATACATTTTGCCCTGATTTGTGTGGCTCAGAGAATAGAGCATCTGCCTGCAGACTCAAGGGTCCCAGGTTTGGTTCCGGTCAAGGGCATGTACCTTGGTTTTAGGCACATCCCCAGTAGTAAATACCTGCAATATGTTAACACTACTTAAAAAAAAAAAAAAAAAAAGACATACAATTTAAAAATTAAAAATAAATAAATTTTACATCATCCATAGGGTGTTTTGTGTACAATATCCAACTTCCAAGACTGAGATAAATGAGGCAAAGCCACGTTCACTGGTTGTCAGACAGAGCATTATGTCCTGATGGTTCAAAAATTTAGCAAAGTGTTCACAGTCCATGGGTAAAGCTAAGAAACAGAGGTCATTTCAGGGGAAAATGAGGTATGACCAAGTATTGTATTAAGTCACCAGAGGAAACAAATGTAGCCTGGGCCTCACTATTGTCCTTTTGGAGTTATGTTTACTGAAGCAACAGCAGAGAAAGAAGGTACTTCTCAATGTCTCACAATTGTCACACTGAATGGGGAGAGAAAGGGGAGGGGGGTATCACGTGGGGTTTGGCTTTGAAGGTGATATTCCGCAAAAGAGTGACCAATAAGAAGGGAATATCAAGGGACATAGAATTGCAGCCTTTATAACTCTTAGCATAAATAGAGCTCGGTGGGTTATCCTCTTGGGACCACCTCCCTTTGTGGGAGTCTGCATTTGCTTCCAATAAATGTCCACCCTTTTCATCTACCACCTTTTGTCCGTGGCTTCGTTCTTTGAATCCATCTGGACAAGAACTTAGGAAAGAAATGACCCTTGCACCCTGCTCAGGAAAAACATAGTCTCACATAGAAAGGCATCTGATTCCCTATTTTAACCCAATAATTCTTTATAATTATTTTTAAATTTAAAAAGTGACTCAACTTCCTTCTATTTTAGTTTCTAATATATAAAGTGGGACCAGTAATGCTTTCCCCTATCTACCTAGTAGAGTTGTCATGGAAACTGAATGAAAAAATATATGGTAGACTCCCACTTGGGCCTAAATTGGGCCCAGTGCTAGGGTTAATGTAAGCATAATTTGTTAGCTGATGGGAGGGTGTACTCAAAGAATCCATGTAGTTAATATAAATGTCCCAGGAGGTGGAAGAAAGGAAGAAAAATGTAGCATAAAATAGGCTAACCCAAAACATTCTCTCCACTTCCCTGGAGTCTGGCACCTCAAGGGTCATCAAGGATATTAGTATTCTCATGGTAAACAGGGACACTAGCAGGCACTTTTCATTTTTAAAGTAATTTGGAGGACAGAGAACATTAACCAAAGAATCCAGTACCACAGACATCTTGTGATAGCAACAGCTGACACAGTACTGTAAGCCAAGGTCAGCATCTCCTTGGGACTCCCAGAAACATCAAGGTGGGAGGGGCTGCCAGTTTATGTGCAAACGAAGGCAAGATGCCACCACAACTGCTTTTTTAATGTTAACATTACTTATTTGTATCCAGGGAATAAAAGTCAAATTATTAATATTAAAGTGCCTTTGCAAACTACAAAGTCCAATGCAAAAGCAATGTAATACTATGCTTTTAAAATGTGTAAACCTCTGGGCATATCTTTCCTATTGTAGATGCACAATTTTAAAAGAAAAGATTTATACAAACCTATTGGTCTCATGAAACTAATGTGCAAATCAGAATCATTATCAAAATACAGAGAAAACAGGTACTTTACTTTTCTCCTGACCAAGTTCCTGTCTATTTTTAGATTTGTACAGAAGTGCTGCTCTTGAATAGATAATTAAAGAGCTAAAAGGGAAAGTCAATATGGGAGAAATTATGTTTATTAACTTAATACACTACATTTGTTTCCTCTGGAATAATCTGCTTCATCCTCCTGAGCCAATATTATTTATCAAGCACCATTTCTGGGAAATGAGGAAAGGTGTGGGCATTAGAAATACTAAGGGATCTCTTCTCCCCTCTTATGCAAACCCTTTTTGTCACCTGTGTTCAATTTCACAAGCCTGAAAACCACCTGTCTGAAAGATGAATTGCCCTCAAACTCTACTATGCTGAACTTTGCCCAAATTAAAGTGAGCATGTTTTATGCATGATCTTGAAGTCTAGATGAATGCAGGGAGGAAAACTACAAAGACTGCCTTTCCCAGCTCTGCAGACTAATTGTGGTCATCTTAGGCTGGCTGGCAGAATCCCAATTCCTCCCTTAATCTGCATCTGGAGCGGAATGTCCTTAATGTGTAAGTGTTTACTTTAGGGTGGATATGGGATCTGGGTTTTGTTCTTAACAACTGTCAGTCATTTCACCAACACTCTCAAACAAATTACTCAAGAAGGCCTAATACGTAGGCCATTGGCTATTTAATATATTCAATGCTGAGGGATTACTCTAGCCAACCCTGTGATGAGAACTAAGTGATGGGAACAAAGTAGTGAAGAAGATCTAGTCCTTCCTCTCATAGAAATACATGCATAACAAATTAAGACTGTATTTTCAGACAGTGTCAAATGTTATTTAAAAATAATTAAGGCGGTCAGTGAATATGAGAAGGTATGAATCATGTAAACAAATCTTGGGTCAGAGAAGTCCAGGCAGGAAGGGCAATCGATGTCAAGATCTTGAGGGGGAGGGGGCATGAGCTTGGCAGATGGGAATAACAGCAAGGCAGAGTGGCAAGAGCAAAGAGGAGTGGTAGTCCCAGAGATAGGGGGGAGAGGAAAGGACACACTTTCAATGGCTTTGTTCGCTCTTAAAATAAATTTGAGCTTTATCAGAATGAGAGCAGAAATCAGTGGAAAGGAGTTTACACATACTAATTTGGGGTTGGGAACAGCTCTGGCTGCAATGTAGAGAACAGACAGAATCAGTGGGAGCAGAAACTGGTCAATAAATCAGGGAAGTCAGTATAGATTGTAATGAGAGGGTTTTTTCCTTTCATTTTTTAGTATAATTGTAAGAAATACAGTCCTGTGCAACTTTTTTTGAGCTTACTTTTTAAAGAAGTCTGTTGCTATGGAGGTTACTAAGGAAACCAAGCAAAGCCTGAGAGATAAGTGACCAGTATTTTATGCAGACTTTATGTAAATGCCGGAGTGTAGAGCCAGGAGATTAATCCCCCTAAGAAGAAAAATGCATGAATTAGAAGGTACAGTGTGTGTGTGTGTGTGTGTGTGTGTGTGTGTGTGTGTATGTGTGTGTGTTTTAACCACTCTCAGGAGAAAGGGAAATGGTGGCATGCCACATGGGGGCTAACAAAAAAGTTATTTGTCTTGATAGGAGACATAACTCATGCTTCAACAAAAGTTAGAACTAGCTAATATTCTATAGGTCAATTTTAAAAATCCAGTAAAAACAGACAGATTGAACTCATTTGAAGAAAAGAGCCAAGTGTAGTAATGGAAGGACTGTCTGCCATGGAGATAGTTGATTATGAGTCAGAACACACAGAAACTTCTAAAGTGTCTTCTGCTATAAAATAAGGAGGCAAAAATTCATCTTGCTGGTTGGTGAGAAGGTTAGTTTACCACCAACAAATTTATTTTCTGCGTTTCATACCAGAAATCTTTGGAAGATGACTGCCCATTGAGGCCTGCATTTCTCAGCTTCCTCCTGATTCCTTGCTGCCCCTCTCCGAACATCTCCCATGAGAGTTATTCTGGCTAATAGGACATCTGTATGCCATTTCCTAGGCAGTTTTTAAGAAGCAGTTATGCTATGACACATGCTCTTTTCCCCCTGTTGGCGGGTAAATGTGGAGGATGCTGGGGCCAAGGATAGAGAAACCACCTGGAGGAAAGCAAGTCATGTAACGGGATCAAAAATTGGACAGACAGACTTACCATCTTAAATCATTGGATTAGTAAGCCATTGGTTGTTTGAATTACCATAACTGATACATGTGCTTATTTATGAGCATTGCAAATGACGCAGAGTCCATCTCTGGACCATGAATGTTTCACAAATTAAATCGCAAACTGTATTAATTTTGTTCCCTTGCTCAAATTACTTAACCCCTCTGAGTATTAAGTCACTCATAAGCTATGTCTTCTCTAAGTATTTTCTTCTCCACTCTGAGCATTCCCAACTCTGTTCTGTCTGTCATTCTTCAAATGGAGAAGATTTTGGATCTCTGTCTTTTCTAAAAGCTCTCAGGTTGGCCAATGCTTCTCTAAAGAGCACCGCCCAGGATTAAATGTGTTACCATAAACAGTCTAATAGAGTGGCAATCTAATTTAGCTTGTTTTGAATACTAGACATCTATTGTCCTTAAAGACTAAAATGGAAACGGGTGAAACCAAGTGTTTCTCTACTCACTCAGTGGTACTGAGTTAATGAGTGTAAGTGAGTGTATAATGATGCAGTTATGTTCTGGGACCTGAGTTTGAATTTCATTGTATTTGTTTTAACTCAATGTTTTACTATGGATGTCACCAACCACATAAAGGATTCCTTTCAACTTAAGTGTTATTCCCAAATCTGATAAACATGGCTTCTATATATTTTTCCAAGCCATTATCCAAATGCTGAACTGCAAAGGCCAAATCAATTACATTTTTTCCAGGAGAACAGTTTCAAATTTCCCAAAAAATATACAGATTTTAGACATGTATTTCCAAAGTAGCCACCAACCATTTTTATAGTCAGGAACTGACTTGAATGCATTAGTAAATTTCCACTTTTTGTATTACTAGGTGATTTTAACCTCCTGTACAATTATCCACAACTAATCCAATTATCAGGGCTTATTGACTCAAGAAGCAGATACATTTCACAAACATTTAACAAAGCAATTTTCAAATTTCCTCTTGGAATTTAGAGTGTAGGGATGTCCAGGAATGCTATACATAGTGCAATAAACAGATCTACCTTGCACATTAGATAATTATTTCATGCCTGTAAACTATCAAATATACTGTGGTAGATTCATGCAGATGAATAATTTATATATATATATATATATATATATATATATATATATATATACAATATATACTGAACCTATGTATTAGCCTATTTCAATTAACAAATATAAAAATGTGAACAATATTCAGATTGTTTTTTTTTTCTTAAAGCTAAATGTATTTTTTTCATAAGTGCAAGTGTCTAATCAGTTATTTTATCTACTATACTCAGGCCTTATCTTTTATATAATGATATGCATAATATTTTATTATAAACTAGAGGCCTAATACACAAAATTCATGCAAAAGTAGGCCTTCCTTCCTCTGGCTGCCACACTGGCTTCCCTCTGGCATTCAGGACCTGAGTTCCCTCATGGCCCCAGCTTCTTCTGGTAGGTCTTCCAGAAGGACATCCAGTCTAATTAGCATATTACACTTTCATTATTATAGATTAATTTCTTCTTATTTTCCTCTGTATTAGTTAGGACATAATATTCTATGAAAATTTGTGTAGTCTGACCTATGAGGCTCAGTGGTTGAGCTTCAACCTATGAACCAGGTGGTTGCAATCTGATTCCTGGTCAGGCTGGATCCCCAGTGGGGGGTTATGGCCAATCAATGATCCCCTCTCATCATTGATGTTTCTATCTCTCTATCCCTCTCCCTCTCTGAAATCAATAAAAATATATTTTTTAAAATGTGTATAGGTAGATTGTATTATTTAAATTTAAAACAGTAAATGGAATTTTTCAAATTATTTGTTATAATAAATGAAAAGTTAGGCCTAATTGAATTTAAATATATATGGAATCCTATGACTTACTGGTGGAGACTAGAAAAAAAATAATAATTAGATTCCGGTTTAAGGAGAAAAAAATCTAGATTAGAAACATATATGTAATATATATAATAAACATAATGATAGACAGGAAGAAAGTACAAAGGACTCAGGAGAAAGCACCTAATTCAGTCCTAGGAATGTAGCAGGTGCTATCATTGCCCCTTGACACTCATTGTTCCTATACCTGCTGACAGGTTCTTACTACTGCCAACTGTGATTATCTGTTGATTTTTTTTTTCTTTTTGATCACCTGTCTCTGAGCATGTGCATTCATTTTCTTTGATCACCTATCTCTGAGCATGTGCACTTTCTTTGATCACTTATCTCTAAACATGTTCATCCCACATTCAGGACAAGCTGAAAGTGTCACCAATATACAGCTCATCCTCTCACAAGAGCAATTCTCCATCAATGAGAGAAGAGCATTGGTGCACATGGGTCCCATTTCCTCATCCCTCAGCTGGTATACCTGAGGTATTTTCTATGCAGATTCTCAGTGGTTCCCAATATATTAGAGCCCCAGCTACCAAATATGTGCTAATGAATGCTCCCTGCAACAGCTTCCTTACCTTCCATAAATCGTTTTCCCACCTCTGTTTCTGTGCATTTCAATTCAACACCCAAATAACATACTTGAAGTCAAGTCTTAAATTTTAGAGTACTTCTGTGTAAGCTCAACTTTAACACAGGTTGCAAAATTCATTTGCATGTTTGTTCTAAGATCCATTCTCTACCTCCTCCCTACTCTGCTTTGTATCTCAGGGAAGTGTATTTCCTAGCCTCCTTGCCAACTGACTTGTAGTTAGTTTGGCCAATGGAAATAAAAGGTGAAAGAATGAAGGATAGGAAGAGAGGAGAGGCAGGTTATTTAGTTTTCTTTCACTCTGTATGGTGGCATTTCTAGCAGCAGCTGTGCTTTCTCTGGTTCAGCTCCCAAATACAGTGCTTTTGTGGCTATGGGCCACACCAATGCTCTCACTCTTGTAGAACAAATTCTGACTCCTACTCTCTAGTAAACCACCTGTTTCTTTTTTCCTTCTATCATGCTGTATCTAAGACTTTTCAACAGCATTCAGTGTAAGATGGTGAGTGACAGGAAATGAACTAGAAAAGTAAAAAGCAGGTTGATGAAAGAGGACCTCAAGTGTATGTTACAAAATTTATCCTGTTAAGTAAAATTTCCTGAATTCAAATACTCTTACTTTTTTTCTTTCAGAAGCTCCATCATAGTGGTGAGTCATTCAACACCATGTGAATCCTTACTTCCATGTGATAGTTTTTTTCATGTCCTTTAGAAGCATAGTCTGTGTATTTCCTTTGGACAACAAAATTATTTTTCACCCTAAGGAATTAACTAATTCTTAGGAGATATGATTGTGATTTGTACCTATGGAATCTAAACAGAATTCCATAGAGGATATGCAGAAGATGGTGCTACAATATAATGAGAGTGACATTAGACTGGGAGTTAGGATATGTAAATCTCAAAATCTGTTCTCTCACCTTGGGATGATGATGCCATAAACAAGCAAATCAAAAGGATAAGAATTAAAACCATTGAAGATTATTTAAACATCTAGATAAATCAGCTTCCTTCAAAATGTTTCTTGATTTTTGCTACCTTAAAGAAAACCAGAGGCAAAATTCAGATGTATATGGAGCACTTTGCCCTAAATGAATTACTACTTCTTACCCTTTCAATAAAAATTGAATCTAAGAACTGTTCAAGAATTAACTGTTTTGAAACAACTGAGAAAATTATGAGGTAATTATTATTCTTCCTAGATCTTTCCTCTCACCACTAAAAAAAAATAGGTACTCCACAGAATGCTTGCCAAAAGACAAAACTGATAAATCACAGAATATGAAAGAGAGTAATCTGAATACATGTACATAGCAGCAATTTTTATACTTCCCCATGTTTTCAGAGGCCTGATGAATTTATTGCAAGGGATGTTAAATTAGCTGACGCTTAATTCATTTTAATCACCTCTAAAATCACTGTTATTTTATTTCCAAGCCTTGTTCATGTGACCAAATCTCAGCAGGAATCATAATTAGTTAGGAACTAAATTAAAGCAACTTGGACAAAACTACACTTGATTGATGTGGATGTAGAGTGGGGGTGGGGATAGACACAGCTTGGGCATTTCTCCAGAATATCCAAGTGCTTTTAAGTCTTCATATCATAGTGAAAACTAAACCTCTTTAATCACCAAAACAACAACAACAACAAATTCTTATGTAGGTGATAGGCAATTTCCCTGGAATTACAGCAAGACATTTTCCCAGATAGGATCTCAAAAATAGGGCATTGAATTTCATGTTTTGCCAAGCAGTTTCCTTTCTGACTTATAAAAACGAGTGCCATTCTATCCTTCTTTACTGGATTCTTTCAAATGCAATATAAACTCAATTCTATGGGTAATACAAAATCAAGAAATTTAATGATTACCTATTATTTTGCTTCTGCTCTAAACAGAACCTAGTCTAATTAGATTAGAGCCTAGACCGAGTCAGATTTTTTAAGGAGAAAGCAAAAATTTTAACTTTTTATTCTGAAGTTTGTCTAAAGCGGGCTTGGTTCTCTTTAACATCTTCACATGGTGGAATTGTGGAAGAGTGAGAGAAAAGGAAACTGGGTCCAAATTATGTGTATAGTATGTGAAGTTGATTCACTGAGAAACAAGTACAGGTTCGATTCACAATGAGCAGTTGTGCTTAGGGAAGTCAGCAGTTATTCTCAAAGGAAGCCTCTTCTGGTTTGTGCTTTATCCTCAGTTCTAATGTCAACATAACTCTAGTCTGAAGTCCCTCTAGCAATAAGTCTCAAACTTCAGTGTACAGAACAATCACTTGGACAAATTATTAAATACAGATTCCTGGGGCTCCATAAATAAAGATTGTGATCCTGCGTCAGGCCTAGATATCTGTATCTACAAAAAAGAACACCAGGTATTACTGAAGCAGGTAGCTTGGAGACAACACTTTAGATGAAAAAAACTATGGGTATTAAGAAGGACTCAGAATAGTTTATCCACTAGGAATGGAACCTTCCCACCTGTTTCCAAGAGTTGTCTACCACTGCCATTGTCGTGCACATACCAGGTATACTGGTTAAAAAATGCAGATTTTTTTCAATAGATGGAGATACACATATGTTGATATATATGTGATTTGATATGTATGCTATTTTGTTGTATTGGCAACAAGCTTCAAAATTTCATATGTCAGATTTTATGAAGATGTTAACGTCATAGATATTTTTACGCTTAAAAATGTTGGATTTTGTGCCAGAAAAAGAGCATTTGAGGGAAGTTTTAATTCAGTACTTTATTTTGAAGAAAAGTGCTACTGAAAGTTATCATATACTTGGAGGGGAACATGCTCCATCTCAATATACATGTGACCCCAGTGTAAGCCCTTTAAAAGTAATGATTTCTATGTGAAAGACAAAGAACGTCGAGGTCAATTTGAACCATGCTTTGATCATAAAATGACCAGAATGGGCCAGAAGACACAAGAAAGTAATTTTGCTTCATGATAACACATCATCACACACTTCAAAACCAGTTAAAGATACATTAAAAGATCTTGCTTGGGAAGTATTAACCCACCCACTCCTTCAGATTACCATTTGTCCCAATTGATGGCATGCACTTTTTCTGAGCAGCACTTCAAAACATAGGAAGAAGTGGAAAATTGGGTCTTTGAATGGTTTGCCTCAAAACAAGAAAAGTTCTATTGGGACGGTGTCCACAAATTACCTGAAAGATGGGGAAAATGTGAGCTTACAATGGTCATTACTTTGAATAAAGCACTTTCGATAATTCTCTGGAAATTATCGTGGTTTTTTAATTTTATTATAAAATCCGCATTATTAACTGGTATGCCTGGTAGCCCAATTTGTAGTCATTCTCAAATGGGCATCTGCAGCAAAATTCCCCCATAGAACCTATAAAAGGTACACATTACTGGACTTCTCCCCTGACCACCAGGCTACTGAACCAGAGTCTCTGAGTCAGGGTCAGAGTCAAGCTTAGAGATGTGGGTACTGTACAACTCTATCAACTCTTTTAATGCAGTAGGGATAAAAAATCCCTAGAAGACATTATAGCCAAGAAACTGTGAGAGCATGGAAGGACAATAGGATAGTCACCCAGGGTGAAGTACATTTATCTGCTGGAACACCTTGATGATCAGAGTATTAATGCCTACTTGGTTCATACACTCTCATACCAAACTTCAGCATAGAAAAAAAGTAGGCATGGAGGACTGAAAGAAAGCCATGTAGGGTGATTTAATACATTGTTTAAGTATTACTACTAATGTGATGAAAGCTCATTATCTCCATTTTATAGATGAGAAAATAATGGAGATTTATAGTGGGTAATGAACCTTCCAAGATCCCACAATGAGAAATAATAACATCGACTAATGAAAACCAGGTCTGCCTGACACTACACTATCTCAAAATGCTTTCTTTTCACACATTTTCCATTCTCCTTCAATATATATCCAATAGTAAGTCTGTAGAGTACATTCAATACTAGGTAAGAAAATGGATTAAAGTCAAAGTCTATCAGAAAAATTCAAAGGAAGGTACAAGGAACTAATGTCACTGACTAAAAAACAAAGAAATGCAAAAACTGCTCCAACCATCTAGGTTTATATTTGGAGAGAGCTTTATACAGAATTTCTGTGAGCATCACTTCTGATAATCTGGAGATGTAAAAACTCATCTAGCAACTTCTGCTCTGGATTTGTGAATTTAGAGACTTGGCTTTTCTATTATGTTTTATTAATTTTGGCAGAACTCTTAAAATTTCCAAATGTTTGTTTGCTCTAAGTGAAAGTCTACCTCAAAGAGATGCTGAAGTGGTTAACATAAATAAGGTCACCATCAAAAAGTGACTGGTACAATATAAGCCTCCAATAAATTTCAGTTCCTTCTTTCTACTCTGCCAATGGAAAATGTGACAAGAAACTCTGAGGGTAAAGTGATATAATGCTAAAAGAAAACACTACTCTACTCCCATACTCAAAAGTCCTGGGAGTAAAATATTTGGTTTCATATGTCCCAACTGTGTTCTGCTAATGTCATCTACAGCATGCTGGATGGAACAAAATATTACTTTAATTTTTTTAACACTAATGGTAAATTGACTTCTATTTCTACTTTATTTTATTTCAGTAAGCAATTATAATATTTTCCCTAATTTTAATAACTATTTTCTGACATACTGCATTGTGTGACTTACTTGCTTCATAAGAAATTTAGCTATATAGATATAGTAGAGGGACATGCCACTACATGACCTATAATTTAGATCATGTATTTTATAATGTAGGCATTGCCAAGTTTGTAAAATTGAAGTGTAGTAGAGAAAACTCAGTCAGTCAAGGGGTTAGGCCAAGACTTCTAAACACCACATTATTAAACAGGCCTATTGATTCCTGAGTGGTAGCAATTTGCTACCATATTTATAACTTTCAATAAATTGAAGTCCAATAAGAGTTTCCATCAATCGAAAAAGAATTTATTGATCTCCTGTGTCCTGTAGCTTGTGTCTGACAGACCTGGCTATAAATCCTGGCTTTAGGTTCTATCTTTATAATGCTAAAAGAAAGCCCCAAGTTTTCTCAAGTCTTAATGCCTGTATATGTCGAATACTGAAATACTGGCTCCTTCCTTAAAGTGACACTGTGAGGATAAATTAGATAATTCCACAGATTCATAGCCTAAATATATACATTTGTCTTATGTGATTTCAAATACATGTTCTTGGTAGAATCGGGAGAGAGAGATTGGGAGAGAAAGAGAAAATTTTAAATAATTCAGGCAATTTCTATGGACAGAACATTTGTGTCCTCCCAAATTCATATGTTGAAACCTTAATCCCCAGTGTTTTATAGTTTTATATTTGGAGGTGGGATTTTTCAGAGGTAATTAAGGTTGAATGTTTGGAGGAGGCCATATGGCTAGAAATACATAGTTTGATTGGAGCCCTATAAGGAGACCTGAGCTCTCTCTCTCTTTCCTCCACATGAGGAAATGTGGAAGAGAGTCCTAACCAGAATCTGACCATGCCCACTTCCTGATTTCAGATTTATCCATTTCCAGAATTGGTAAGAAATCAATGTTTGTTTTTCAAGCCACCTAGACTATTATATTTTTGTTATAGCAGCTTAAACTGACTAATACTACCTGATATTCACTAAATTAACAATGGTCTAAGAGATATCACAATAATCTGTTGCCATGGATGAACTCAGTTTCTACTTGCCTTATGCATTTTGAGCATCTCACTATATGGGCTGTTATTCTAGAGCTGAATGAAGTATATTTTTTTCTAACATTTCCCTTAAATGAAAGTGTCACCTCATCACTTGCCCAAACTAACATCAATCTGCCTCCACTATATAGAATAACAAAAACTAGTTAGTTGTATTAGTCCTCCTGTAAGATTTTTGTGACTATCAATGATGTAATCACATGAGATTTTTCTTAACCTTTCCTAGGGAATCAAGTAAAACTCGTGTATTAGAATCATAAAAATCAACTCAAAATCCTTAAGCAATAAGAAAGTTATTCGTTCCTAGCTCTGGATTAGGGATGACTCAGGACTTAATCAATGTTCCTAAGACACAAGTCTTTCTCACCCTGTTTTAGCTCTACATTTCCAGTGTTGTGTGGGTTCATATGAAGATCCTTCCTTCTTGGTCATCCTGAGCTATAGAAAAGTTTGCTTTTTTTATAGCTCAAACTGAAGCCAAGGAATTGGGTTTCATTGTTTTTTGCTTATCTCATGTGAAATTCCTAAATCAATAACTGCAGCCAAAGAGATGAAATTCCTGATTAATTAATTCAATCAGGGCTCTCTCTGGAGTTGTGATGAGAATATCCCATCCAAAATGCATACAGCTGGAAAATGAACCAAGATGGCAGCATAGGTAAACACCTGAACTTGCTGCCATGCACAACCATATCAAAACTACAACTAAAAGTCAAAACAAATACCATCCAGAACGACGGGAAGGCTGGCTGAGCTGAAATTCTACAACTAGAAGGAAAGAAAAAAGCCCATGAGTCCAGTAGGAGGTGCGGAGGTGTGGAAGTGTGGAGATATGGAGGCACACATGAAAGAGGCTGGCAACTGAGTATGGTGTTGTCTTTTTCAATCGGGAAGGAGATACAAGCTCCCAACTGCTTTGAACTCCAGTTCTGGGTGAGACTCTTGGGACACAGACTCATACGGAGAGAAACTGGACTATCTGGCATCAGGCCAGAACACAAGGGCAGCTTTCTCTCAGAGCTGCTTGCAGCTATCATTGTTCCTACAAAGTACCTCAGTACACAGAGACCACGAGGCTTCTTAGGGACAGGGCTGACTGGCAGCCATTGTTGTTTGCTCCACCCTGGTGATTCCCTGAGACCTTGCCCCACCCAATATACAACCCACACCAAACTGTGCACAGAAGCTTTTGCATATGAATGGACTGGCATTTTGCAATCTAAAACCTAACTACAGCTGGATCAGAGAACCCCAGAGTTACCAAAAGAAGGCTCAAGGCTGGACAGCAGCTTGCATTGCTTCACATCTGGGCCTCATCTGGGCACCTCCAAACCCCAAACAAAGCGAAAAAATTCTGCAGATCTCTCTGTAGCTCCTGCTGGGTGGCCTCAGGCAGTGGCTGACTTTGCACCTCTTTGGAGATCCAAGAGCCAGTATACCCAGTGGTCAGAGTGAGACCATCCAGATTATAACTCTTCACATCCATAAGAGACACACTCAGGGGGCAGACTCAGTGAGCACCAAAGCCTCACTGAAGCAAATCCTGCCCCATAAGGGTGTCTCCAGCACAGAAGTTCTCCCATTGTAGATACAGCTGGTCCTCATAGCCAATTGGCCTAGAGGTCAATTCCTCCCAGTGATACAAATAGCAATCAAAGCTTAACTACAACAAAATTGTGCACACAGACCACCAAGGGTTGCACCAAGAGTGTCCACCTCAGGTAATTAGGGAGGCTGAGCCACTGGGCCCTATAAGACACCTAGCATACAAAGCCACTCTATTAACTTAGAGAAGCAGCCAAAATGCAGAGACAAAGAAACAAGTCACAAATGAAAGAAATGGAGGAAAGCAAAGTACTTGATATAGAGTTCAAAACCCCAATTATAAGGTTACATGAGAATCTTCTAGAAATCTCTGAAAGATTTAGTGAGACACTCAAGGATATGAAAAGGGATCAATCAGAAATTAAGCATACACTGACTGAAATAAAGAATAATATACAGAGATCCAACAGCAGACTAGAGGATCCCAAGAATCAAGTCAAAGATTTGAAATATGAAGAAGCAAAAACACCCAACTGAAAAAGTAAAAAGAAAAAGAATCCAAAAATACAAAGATAGTGCAAGGAGCCTCTGGGACAACTTCAAGCGTACCAACATCTGAATTATTGGGGTGCCAGAAGAAGAGAGAGCAAGATATTAAAAAGCTATTTGAAGAAATAATGACAGAAAACTTCCCCTACCTGGTAAAAGAAATAGACCTACAAGTCCAGGAAGCAGAGAACCCCAAATAAAAGGAATACAAAGAGGACCACACCAAGACATATCATAATTAAAATGCCAAGGGCAAAAGACAAAAAGAGAATATTAAAAGCAACAAGAGAAAAACAGTTAGTTACCTATAAGGGAGTACCCATATGACTGTCAGCTGATTTCTCAACAGAAACTATGCAGGCCAGAAGGGAGTGGCAAGAAATATTCAAAGTGATGAATACCAAGAACCTTCAACCAAGATTTCTCTACCCAGCAAAGGAAAAGGAAAAGATAAAAATTATGAACAACAAAGTGGCAACAAATACATATCTATCAACAAGTAAATCTAAAAAGCAAGTGAATAAAATATGACAAATAGAATAAACTGGTGAATATAATAGAATCAGGGGCATAGTAGGGAGTAGACTGACAATTCTTGGGGGGAAGGAGTTGTGAGGGGGGTGGGAAGAAACTGAACAAAAATCATATACCTATGGATGAGGACAGTGGTGAGTGGGTAAGAGCAGGGAGTGGGGTGGGAGCCAAGTGAAGGGAACCTAAGGGGGGGGGAGGGGAGAGGAACAACTGTAATAATCTGAACAATAAAGATTTATTTAAAAAATAATGAGCTGAAAAAAATGCATACAGCTGAGAATCGAGGATTGGGTTAGAAAGGCAATTTAAAGCTAGTGAAAAGACTAACAGTTACCATGTGTGCTGACTTGAGAATCTAATCTTCACATAAAATGTGATTCCACAGGAACCATGTGAAAACATCTCACCTTTGGTTGGGCACACACATGTTAATGTCTTGACTGTCTCCTTGTATTTTCTATAATTGGACATCTTATCTCATGTTAAGCCTAGAGGAAAATACAAGAAGAAAAAGAAAAAACTAGAATAAAACAATCTGCCCTCAAGAATTGGACTCCAAACAGGAAACAGAACAATTTACAAAAGTAAAAATGTATGTGCTAAATTGAGTAGCACAGATAATTAAGCATTTTAAATTGCTGGCTTTGTCATACATTATGAACAAAATATCCTATGTCAGTGCCTTACATTTTATGGGAATGTTATAAATGCTATTATGGGTTTCACAGTGCAATTCCAAAACTGGATCCAGGATGCTACAAAAAAGCACAATTAGAGATAAGCAGACCTGAAGTTGAGTGTACTCATTTAGCCTCCTGAAATCATTATAATCGAGGTTATAAATATCTATTCATGAGATATTGGATAGATTAAATGAGGAGATGCACCTAGAATACTGCCAAGCACAAAAGAAATAATAAATAACCATTATTGTTATTACCATAATTCGTGCCTGGCAGTCTTACTTGGCAAACAGTCTTTCTCAGAGGCAGAGAGGATCACATAAATATAATAGTTTGACATTTCGTGATGAACCAGAGTTTTGGTACACACTCACACACAACTTCTTGGCAGAGTTGGCTGCAGAGCAGTAGCTCATGGATCAAGATGTTGGAAGATGCAATTTGCAAAGTCAATACTCAAATACAGGAAGGAACATTGCCCACCTATGGCATTCTGCTTTATTCTGCCCCCATCCACACACATAATTTGCATGAGTAGGTGGTATCAACCCCTTTATCAAGTATGACTCATTTCCTCCCCAATATATGAACCAAACAACAACAACAAAAAGAATATGACCAGACCCACAGGAATCAGCTGAGTAATGTCATTCTTCCAGGAAGTTCAAGAAATACACATTAAATGTTCAAGTGGATTGCAGAGAAGGAATTCTGTTTGATGGAGCCATTCTGTCTTTCTTTAAAAAACTGTCTCAGAAGTTGCTAATTGTAGAAGTTCACAAGAATTTTAACCATTGAAACAAAACAAGTGATCAAGTCGGAAGAAACAAATGACACTTACAAGTCTCTCTACTTCTGAAGGGTCTTCAGTTCAACTATTCAAAAATGTGGTCTGCTCTCTCTGCTTTTCTGTGTCTGGATGTGATTTCTGTTTGCTAGCAAGCCAGAAACAGCCTCTTCTCTTCAATGTGTACATGTGTTTGTGGGAGTGGACAGAGAAAAAGAAAAGAAGTGAAAAGCAAATGGAGGCAGATGTAGGTAGAGAGTTCTTACAATTCTCCAGGCTTGGAAAGGTCCAAAGGCTCATTCAAGCCTGAGATGCCATGCTGGTCTCCCCCATTCTTCTGGCCTCACCACTTGTGAGTCATGACCAGAACCTCTACTGTTCTCTGCAGGCAAGTAGGATACTATTTGGACTAGCATCAATAAGCAGTCACATCTACAGTGTGCCTGTTATCTCCCAAACACCTCTTGATATTTTATTAACTTATTCACTGAGGGGGGAGAAATATCATTGAGAAAACACATAGGATCTTGACAAATTTCTCCTTCCATCACTGACCAGTGCTGTAAGTGTCATCATTTGAAAGTGTGTGTGTGTGTGTGTGTGTGTGTGTGTGTGTGTGTGTGTATTTTAAGTAAGTGAAAATACTCATTTCCACTTCCCTTAGGTATTTTCTTTCTCATCCTCCTTCCATTTGAAGTTTGATTTCTTATTCTACAGTTAGGTATATTAGTCATTAAAACAGTATTTACAAACGTGAGTTTCATTCAAGTTCACCAGAGCTCTCTTAGTCCTAGGGCCAGATGGATAAGAGAATCCATGGATGTTCCTAGGAGAGGAGACAAGAGCTTACTCCATGACTTAAGAGGAGATGTTCCTGAGATAACTTCCTCCCTGTCACTGATGTAATGCTAATTTAGATTTAGATTCCACTCCAAGTGTTTGTCCTTAAGGGGGTAGAAAATGGAACTGGGCAGCAGAGAGTTATTTGAATGATTCAACTAAAAGCCACCAAACTGTGCTAGGTGGTTACCAAGCAACAGTCTCAAAAGCTTCCTGGCGGTTCTCTTTAGGATCTCTCCTTTCCACCCCACCCTTCTTTCTGCCTGTAATAACTTCTCCCTTCTCTTCTTGCTAAATTTTTATTCACTTTTAATGGCTTTCCAAGTTCCTTCTCCTCTCCTAAGCCCTTACTACTCTGTCACTCTCCATGGCAAAGAGAGGAGGGTGGAAATTAATCTAACTGACCCAAATCATCTTTTAGAGCAATACAAGCACAGAGTCAGAGGTCTCTAGCCTCCCCCGACTTTGGTGATAAGGGCACCATTTTCTCCACTCAAAGGAAGTTAAGATTATGGTACCAAATGGAATAAAATATGATCATTTAGGGTAATGAGGTCTATTTAATAAAGGAGGAGCCATATCTGGAGAAAAGATATTTATTAAGCCTCCATTCTATTCCCAGGGGCAAGTTGTATCCTAACCAGCAAAAAAAAAAAAAAAAAAACAAACAACAACAAAAAAAACCCACCACATATCGCAAATTGAGACATTTTAAAAAGAGACCCTGGCCAGGTAGCTCAGTTTGTTAGAGCATTGTCCTGCTATGCCAACGTTGTGGGCTCGATCCCCAGTCAAGGCACATACCAGAGGTAACCAATGAATGCATAAATAAGTGGAACAACAAATAGATGTTTTTCTCTCTCTCTCCCTTCTTCCCTCTCAAATAAATCAATCAATAAAACATTTTAGCTGAAACTGGTTTGGCTCAGTGGATAGAGCGTCGGCCTATGGACCAAAAGGTCCTGGGTTCGATTCCAGTCAAGAGCATGTACCTTGGTTGCGGGCACATCCCCAGTAGGGGGTGTGCCAGAAGCAGCTGATCGATGATTCTCTCTCATTGATGTTTCTAACTATCTATCCCTCTCCCTTCCTCTCTGTAAAAAATCAATAAAATATATTTTTTTTAAAAAATTTTAATAAATATCTGACTAAAAACAAATCAATCAATCAATGAAACTAATGGAAAGTTAGGGTTTGTCTATACTATACCACTTATAATGAAAAATATTTCCACTTGAGTTTCATTTTGTACCTTTTCAGGGAGTTTCAGCACACATTTGCTCATTTTTAGTGGGCAGAGCATGATATCTGTTGTCCAAAGAACTAGATTCCTGCCCCACTTATTCAATTATCCACTATAAAGCTTTTCTGAACTATTTAATCATCTTAAACTTCCTTTATTTTATTAATAAAATTGAATTTAAATACTAGCTAACAATTTATTAATCATTACATATAATAAGCATTATGCTATAAGCTTTGCATAGGCTATTGCGTTTAATACACATAATTGCCATGAGTTTTGCCCCAGTTCATGGATACTAAAGATAATAATAATAATTGTATTTATCAAAAACATCTATTGAAGGGTTCTTTATACCAGAGATAGATACTGTTATTGTGCTCTATTAATAAATTAGGTGGTTGAGGCACTAAGAGTATAATAGTCTGCCAGTTCATTTAGTTTATAAATACAGAGCTCGATTCCAACACTGTTTTTTCCAGTGTTTGTGCTCTCAACCAGGAGGCACCAGTATCCTAAGTGCAGCTGCAACTTAGCTGCTTCATGTGTTGGTTGAGAGGAACCAGTGAGACAGTAAAAGTGAAAAGGTTTGCATGTTCTATATCAGGAATGGGAAATGTCTAGCATCTGTGTTAGCAATTTCCCTCTGTCCACTAAAGACACTGCAGATGGCAATGTCAGCAGACTATGACCCTATAGTGGACCAGATTCTGCCACCTGTTTATATAAATAGATTTTTATTGGAACACAGCCATACCCATGTGTTTATGTATTGTCTTGGCTGCTTTGCAGGTTCAATGGCAGAGTTGATTCATGGCAATATAAATCATATTGTTATCAGTAGGGTCTCTTTATGTCCCCACATGTTGCTGGTGGAAGTGGGCTTCTCGGAGTGCCAATGAACAAGGATTTCCTGAGGCCCTCATGATAGGATGAGGCATCGTGGAAAACTCTATTAAGGGAATTCCCCCCTAATGTTGAATTTCCCTCTGTCCCACCATGGAAAATGTCCCATTTTGTCCTCAGCAGGGCTAAGATCAAAGCCACTGCTCCAAGTCTTCACTCCACATTAAGCACAGTCCAGCTCACCATTTAGCTAGCTTAGCTTGTGTTCCCAGCTACAGTGCATTGCATGTGGGCTCCATATGGCCACAGACCATGCAACTTCTAGGTCCACATGGCAGGTTAGCACAAGTCATGGAGCAAGCAAGTGCATGAGCAAGCAAGAGGAACAAGAGAGAGAGAATTCGTTGTCTGTGGATTATGTATTCCCAAATTTTTACAGGCTTAGATTGGAGTCCACTCTCCTAGCCAATGATCTTTGTTCCCAGGTTAAACTGATAGACAAGAACCTTCCCTAAATCATCTGACATAACTGCACACATGTCCATCTTCCCTTTTGTTGGTCTGCAGGGAAGGGACCAGTGGCTCCCTGGAGAGTGTAAAGTTGCAGCTTCCTGATGGAGCTTCCAGGATGATCATGTGCATAATGTCTGGCCTCCCCTTTGCTTTCTTCCCATTATTAATAGCTAGCTAGTTGCAATGGTAGCAATATGGCTTGCAAAGCCTAAAATGTTTACTATTTGGCCCCATACTAAAGAATAAAAATTGCCAGCCTCTGGATTAGAACATAATTATCTACTAAGCAATGCTAAGTTTCAGAGTCATTATCAACAAATTCCTTCTGGCATCTACTGCTAGTTGATTGACAGAGTCAATTTAACAAAGAAATAAACCTGTTAGGTCTTCCTGTGACCTAGAAATATCAATTATCATGAGTACCAAATCAGATAGAGAAACTAAATCATTAAGAAATCAATGGACTCTGCTACGGTCACAGGAGTGCCTAGTCACATTTGGGAACGCAGGTCTCTTCTTGCCTGGGTTGCTACTTAAACTTGGGGAGGAAAACTCTCTTCCCCTCACCATGAGAAACACTCAAGAGAGTGTTTCTGACTCAGGGGTGAAGAAGGGGGAGGGTATGGATGATGCTATACAAACCACATTCTCATCCCATTATTTCTGGAGATTCTTCTGTTGTGTGGCCCCTGAAGACTTCAAATCACACTATGACTAGCTCTGCCACCGAAATGAACCAAGTCTGATTCACCATAAACCTAAATACACAAGGGAAAAAAATGTAGATGAGAAAGCGCCATCTGAACACTTTTAGGAGAAAGCAGTGTATAAAGAATGAAGAGGATCCAGGGGGTGGTGGGGAGGTATGTTGCCCATTCTGGTATATTCAGAAATTCTATTTCAAGTCATCTTTGAATCTCATTATCTTGCTCCTAAATGCCAGGCATAAAATGACCACAACACAGCTATTTTAACCTTGGGAGGGACAATTTTTAAAGTGCATGACTTCAGCCACGTACAGAGAGCGTGCTGAAGAGCAGTGATGCAATATATGCAGAACAATGCCCAAATGCTTATCTGAAAGGAATATTGTGCATGTAGATTTCCAAGACACCCACACCTTTGAGATAATGCCAGGGAGTTAATCAAATACTTTTCTGCCTGCACAACTGTGATACCTAAAGCTGCTAGGAACATCATTTTTAGACATCCGTGGGAGGGATTCTTTTTCGTAATGCTTCATTCCTTTAACTCCCACCACATGTCTAGGTTTGCCTTCCACAGATACACATGACCACTTTTTCTGAGCATTTTTTTTTCCTTCTTTTATTTTGACCTTGGACTAAATAGCCCTCCTACAGATAACTACAGTAAATGCTAAAACAGTAAGCATGATTTCCCAGGCACTGCATGAATGGGCCTGCATACAATTCCTGTTGGGTGTTCTAGAATTGAGCCCGTCATTCCCCCTGCCCCCAAACCTGATTTTGTTCCTCCCAGGCACCATCAGACCCCTCAAACACCCAACTAAAACAAAGAGTCAGTCAGTTCTGACACCTTTCATTGAAATCTACTCTGAGCTAAATCCTAGGAGAATGGTGGGGAACAAGGCATAGAGCTAGCATTTGGGAAGATGACACTCTGATGGGTTAACAAGATAAATAAACAGAACATGCAAAAGAGTGGACTAAGTGTTATGATAGGAGTAAACACATGAGAAGATGGAATCACACAAAGGGGAGGGAGTATCAGGGAAGACTTCCAAGAAGATATATTTAAGCTGAGATGAGATTTAGCCAAGAAAAGGGAGTGGAGAGAAAACTGTTCTAGCCACAGGAAACAGCCTGTGCAAAGACCTGGAAGACAGAGAAAGCATTCAGGACTGCAAAAAGGCAGAAAGGATTAGTGAGATCATTAGACATCTAATCTTGGTGGTCAGAAGGATCTGAAAATCATTCTGAATTCTGTGACTTTGGGCAAATTACTTAACCTTTCTATGCCTCAGTTTCCTCATCTGTACAATGAAGGTGATAATACCTCCTGTAGAGAGTTACAAAAATTAAACAAATATAATGCAAAGTGCCACATAATAAGCACTCAAAACCTGGCAGCTATTATTAAATTAACATTGTATTATTTAATTTCAATTCATTATTTACATTCTTTATATTATTATCAGTTATTATTATCTCTAATATTAAAATGTTATTTTTATTATTAAGCCCAAATTTATTTTAAGTCTCTACTGAAAAAAAAAATACTGAGAATGATAATACCTACCTTTCTGAGTTTTTACAAAGATTAAATAAAATAATATCTGGATTTAAGTTAAAAATTATATATACATATATATATATTTATACGTGTGTGTGTGTGTGTGTGTGTGTGTGTGTGTGTACACTAGAGAACACTGTGAGGAATATTTTCACCTGCAAATAACAAGATCATCTTGCAAAGTCATTATAAAAACAATAAAAATAAATAATATGGTGTATTTCCTCACATAAAAAGAAACCTGGTTATTGGTGCCTGCTAGTATTAGTTAAGTAGGCTGATGGTGTTTGAACTGGCATTTCTGCAATTCTCTTGAAATTTCCCCTTGCTTGTTGTTTCCATCACAAATGGTGGCCTTGACTCCTATCATTAGATCTGCATTTAAGGAAAAAGAAATGGGGAAGGGGTAATGTCAGGAAGATGTGTTCCAGACATTTCTGGAGACCCCCAGCTACACCAAATTGTCCAGAACTGCACTGTGTGGTTACCTCCGATTCAACGAAGGATGAAAATTGAGCATCTTTCTAGGCATATTGTCATTCACCTCAGCTGGGGCTTTACCAGCAGGGACGGAGAAGTGCATATTAAGCAGACAGTCAATAATTTCTACCCTCGCATTATTTACTTAGTCTTTCATATGCCAAGCTCTGGATTGAGTAATGTATATTTCATTTACATTTAATTGTAAAAGCAACTAGAGTTGGTTGTTAAATTCAATAGCCTGAAGTCCTGCTTTCCTAGGCACAGGATCTGTCCCTCTTCAACCTCAGAGTGCCAGGACTGAAGGGAGAAGGGACCATAGGCCGAGGATTCCCAGCTGGAGACAGACTTCCCAAATCCATCTCCTCTCAGTTGAAGTAACAGCTTCAGCTCTCCTTTTTTGATCCCTCTCCTTTGGCCCCTTTCCCCGTGGACTTGGTCTGGAATCAGAAGATTTCTGTACTTCTTGTTAGGGATTAGAATAAGTAGCATCGATGTCTTGGCCAAAGACGTATGAGACTGGGAATAATTACTTTTATTAAATGTATTATTACATACTATTACACTATATGATACTATATCAGAAAAGCAAGTGTGCCTGGACCTAATGCAGATCCAGCACTGGGTCCACCTGAGATAGAAATAAATAAATAAATCTCTATGCTTTTGTTTTTCATTATACTTGACATGCTTGGGAATAATTTGAACTCAGTGAGTGACACATCATTGATGTTATTTGTTTGGCAAAAGTTACTTTTCTAAAGCCTGTTTCTGCAGTGGTCCACCCAGCATTGCCCCCTTTGCATTGGCACCCAGTGGCCAAGTGATTAATAACAGTCCCAGTGATATTAATTGTCCTGATGACCCACCAGCCCAAACAACTCCTCCAGTGAAGATGCTCCAGGCAGAATCCTGATAGTATCATCACAAAAGAGAGAGAGAGAGAGAGAGAGAGAGAGAGAGAGACTTTTTAGAGTAGGAAAGAGAACGCACAGCGCATAAAAGAAATGAGGCAGCTGTGTATTGTAGTTAAAAACACAGAAGTTGGATATATTATATGGATTTGAATCCTAATCCATATGCAATACCTGTGTGAGCTGGGGTAAACTCATATCTCAGATGGGCAAACTCACATCTTGGATCCTTATTTTCTTCATCTATAAAACATAAAAAATATACTAATACCTAACAGAATTAACTTTACATTTACTTATGTCATGCTTAGTACACAGTTTGGCATTTGGCAAATGGCATTCCTTTACCTGAGTGGCACAGGGCAGAAGCATTAACATAGCAGATGGTTCTGCACAGGAATATGATCCCAGAGGAGCCAAGAGACCCAAGGGAAGTCTCTTCTTATGTGAAGTACCTCTTACAAGCTTACTTTATCTATATTTTGCCCTTCTCTCTCCTCAGCTAGAGCTGCCATTCTGAAAAAAATCCACATGCTGGCTCCCTACTCTCCCACCCAACGCAATCTGTTTGAGCCCATTTGCCAATTAGCTCTGGGCAACTTTCAGTCACAGGTAGAAGTTATGACAATTCCAGACATCAGGTCTTAGCACTGTTGGTGAGACTGATCAGAAGGCTCGGCTGGACACTTCTGCCACTATGACTAATCAGACCAGCACATCAGCCTGAGATAGCTGAATACAACAGAGCTTTCTGGGTCTGCCTATAACAAAGCAGAGTGCTTTCCACTATCATCAGCAACTTCTGCATGAACAGCCTTACCTGCTAGCAATGCAGGAGAAGTGTATTAGCCACAAACTGTGAATGGAGCCCCTAAGCTTGGTGCACTGGAGCTGAGTAGGATAAGATGAGAATATTTGAAGGGAAGGAAGGATAATTCAAATTTAACAGCTGAGCAGAATGCTTTTCAAGCCTAATGATTTTTGTCTTAAATAATCTACTTTGGCCATATGAGTAACACACCATGCATTTTCTCTGTGGTGATCTAGGCCTCCAGCTATTTCAATACAATTTGCTATGGTTCATCTGAGCTTTCCTTGTTAGAGGTTACATCTGCATGAGAACTTTCTTTATCACACAATAATGGATTCAGAGAAGTTTACAAAACAGGAAAATTAGTTGATTGATAAAGATTTATTTCTGAATCTTTTGATAGGTTGAGTGTCTACAGATTACAAGCCAAATCTAAGTATCCTGTATGCATTCCAAAGATGTCTCAATATGCCCATTTTTCTTTTATTTTTGAAAAAAGAGAAAACAAAATAGCTGGAGTTTTCTCAGAGTCAATGGAAACTATTCTTTCCTGAAAAGTAGTAGACTAGCATGAAGTACTTAATTTTTTTTTTTTAAGGAAAATTGTGTTTTTCCTCACATTGGGGAGCAATTCAACAACAACAACAAAAGCCATCCTCTGAGATTAAAAATTGTTTCAGATATGTAATTTCTCAGGGCATAGATTTACTACAACAAAAGTGAAAATAACTCTGGGATCAGGAAGAAAGCCTTCCAAAGACCCAGTCTGTAGGTCAGATAACTTGCCCATATTTTGATAATCCAATCATTCTAAAATAACATGTGCTCTCTTAAAGGGAAGGAAATCTCTAATATCATTAGAGACACCTGTGTTGCTTTGATTGTTTAACTCTTTTCTTTTCTTCTTACTTATAATCTGACTAGAGGCCCGGTGCATGAAATTCATGCACAGGTAGGGTCCCTAGGTGTGGCAGGCGATCAGGGCTGATCTGTGGGGTGACCATGGGGTGATTGGGAAGCCCCTGCTCACATCCACCTTGGCTGGCCTGAGGCCTGTGGGCTGGGGGCAGCTCGTGCATTGAGCATCTGTTCCTGGTGGTCAATGTGGATCATAGTGACCAGTTGTTCTGCCGTTGTTCTGGTCAATTTGCATATTAGGCTTTTATTATATAGGATAACCAGTGGGAAGCCAAGAGGACAAAGACATTTCATATACTATATATCTATCAAGGAATCAGTTGTACTACAATGATAACTCAACTGGCAGTTTTGAAAGTTTGTGCCATGAATCAACATAAAATGGCAAGAAGGAATTGCAGGAAGTCTTGCATTATAGCTTGAGACTATCTGCAGGAAAATATTTCATGGACATGGTTGACAATGTCATAGATGAAAATCTTCACTATTTCCAAAATGGTTTTAATAAACACTTTAGAGAAAAGAGGTCATTACATAGTGTTTACCTGGGGAGCATGCCCCAAAGGGCAGTATGGAGAAATCTACAACAAATAGCAGTAGGTATGGTCCTCAGATACCATTTGCACATCCTTTCCAGGAAGTAGAACCTCGGTTCTTGAACATTATTCATTTTGGAAAGATGAATCAATTTGTTTAAGAATCAATTTGTTTAAAACTGAATCATTTTTTTCTATTATAAATAATATATTAATCAATTCTAGACCCACAAATGATTCTATATACTTTCTTATATACAGTAGATGTTTAATATACTTTCTTATATATTGTACATGTTGAATTTATCAACAAATACTTCTTTGCTTAAATTTATTGAACTGCCCCCTATAGCCTTAAAGAATCACTTTCAGCACTTATTCCAGGAGTGTCAGAAAACAACAACTTTGTTTTTACACATATAATTGCCTCAAAAATGCTATCATTGTCTAACTGCTTTTTGTTTAACCACAACAACACAGTTTTTCTACCTCTTCAATTGATTATGGTCATTGTTTTTTTCACACCCTAGCAACATTAGCACTCTTGATGGCCTCTTTATGTTTTAAAATTGTACTAATCATCCATTTCACCAGCAACAAAAGAAAAAAAAAACACAAAAATATTTACAGCAGCATTTGCTGAGATATAAACAAAGGTGAGGTTTAGCAGCCAACTGATTCCCATTCTCCCCTTTGTGTCCTGAGAGACACATTTTGTCATGCAGAAGTATCAGTAAGAAAGGGCTATCAGGTGGAGAACTAAAATTTTGTTCCAAAACTGAGACATTTTTTCAGTGAACAACTTGGATGAAAACCAAAGTGCTTGAAATGGGAGACATTGGAGAACCGAGGTTTGATGGTATAAGACCTGGATAGTCCCAGCGAGCTGTGGAACACCAATGCAAGAGGAACACCTTCTCTTACACTCTAAAAAAAGAGTATAAGTATACATATTTTTTTCTATCATTGACAATCTAATAAACTCATTTCTCTGCTACTAAGTTTACCCCAGTTTTTTCTAAAGTTCCAGAATCAAATTTGTCAGAGTTGACTGAATTTATCTTTGATCTTCCAACATTGGCTGACCAACTGATGAGAAGAGCAAAGCTTGCTCAGGTGAGCTCGGTCCACATTCCAGGGGGAGAAAGTTGATTATGTTTCTTTACTCAGCTGAGTCTCAATACGTGAGAAGGTCCACCGTCCCAGCACATCCTCTCTTGTGACGCTATGTTCTCCTCTTTTCCAACTACAATCTAGGGATTGAGGTGTGTTTGTTTACCTGAATGTGCGTCTGTTAAATCCATTTTCTGATACTAAAAACTTCCTTCCTAAGATCTCCTTCCTAAGCCATTTTTAATCATTGCTCTTGTCAGCATCAATGTCATCACTGACCCTTATCAAATACCAACTAAAAGGCAGGCTCTGTATTAAATGCTTTCTACACAT
This sequence comes from Pipistrellus kuhlii, assembly GCF_014108245.1. Classification (NCBI taxonomy): domain Eukaryota; kingdom Metazoa; phylum Chordata; class Mammalia; order Chiroptera; family Vespertilionidae; genus Pipistrellus; species Pipistrellus kuhlii. The sequence goes on from NW_023425515.1 coordinate 148,824,841, forward strand.
AATTTTATTTATTTCCCACAACTATCTTGTGAGAAAGATAATATTATCTCCACATTATGTAAAATATTTTAGGCTCAAAGACATTAATTAACTTGCCCAAGATCACCCAGTTAGCAAGTCACAGGGTTGGGATTTGATCCTATACTGCCTAAACTTAAGTCCCATCTTTTCAGTATTATGCTACACCACACTTAGCAAGGCTGAGTTTAAATCCCTCCACCAAGTTTAATTTATGTTTTTGTTAGAGTTTTACACTATAGATGTAACAGTGGGGAATTGTAATCCACTCCACCATTCTTTTGACATTGTTTCTTTAAATGCTGACTATAACAATATCTAGCTTGCAGATAAATGGCATGTTTGTGTAAAAATCCTAGGAACTATCTTCAAAAGAGACATACTCTGACATTTGGACATCCCAACTCCAGGAGATTTGCTTACCTTCAAATGAAAACCAGCAGGATGCACACCAGACCATCACTTAACCAGTTTCAAGGTCCTAAACCGAATAGACTCTGCTGATCTGCATATTGAGAACTTTGCAACCCACTCCCCTTGATTTCTTTGTTCTGTTTTCCCTCTCACGCTAATAAAAACCTCTGCCTGTACTGACATGGGGAGATTGGGATGAGAGTCTCCCACCTTCTCATGTGGCTGGTATTTAAATAAGCTACTTTCCTTTTCTACGAATCACCTGACTAACAAGTTTGGGTTTTGTGGTCATAGGCAGCTGAATCTGTGCTGTTACTTAGGGACCAAAGTCCCTCATGCAATACTCAGTAAAGAAAAGCCACAGTTTACTTTTCATTTAAAGGGCTCAGTAGAGCCAGTAACCACAACAATCTAAAACTTACCTTATATATAAAAACTAGAGACCCAGTGCACAAAATTCTTCACAGAAGGGATATTGTCCTTCAGCCCAGCCTGCACCCTCTCCCATCTAGGACTCCTAGGGGGATGTCCAGCTGCTGGTTTAGGCCTGATCCCTATCTGCTGGCTCCCAACCACTCACCTGTCTGCCTGCCTGATTGCCTCTAACCACTTTTGCCTTCCAGCCTAATCACCCCCAAACCACTCCCCTGTCAGCCTGATCAACACTTAACTGCTCCCTTGCTGGCCCAATTGCCCCCAACTGCCTTCTCCTGCTGGCCTGGTCACCCCTAATTTCACCCCCAACTTCCTTCTCCTGCCAGCCTGGTCACCCATAACTTCACCCCTAACTGTCCTCCCCTCCCAACCTGGTCACCCCTAACTGTCCTTTCCTGCTGGCCTGGTCATCCCCAACGGCCCTCCCCTTACAGCTGGTTACCCCAAACTGTCCTCCCCTGCTGGTCTGATTGCCCACAACTACCTTCCCCTGATGGCCATCTTGTAACCACGTGAGGGTGGCCATATTCTGTGAGGTTGTGATGGTCAATTTGCATATTACCTCATTATTATATAGGATGCTTTGAAAACCTCAGCCCCACACTATATTCTGAACAACTAAACCACTTATTCTAAGTGGGCCTTGTTTCATACTTGCTCTTCTGTTTACTTAAAATTCCCTTCTTAAAATTTACAAATGTCTAGCTTTTCCTTATTCTCACACTTTATGTGCATTTTCAACAACATATTTATTATCAGTGTTGCAAATAAGATTTACTTCTCCCTAAACCCTCTGCCAAATGTAGGCTTCCTGCATGAGTTAACATCCTGTATTTGGGTTCTCTCTCTGTGTTTAATGCTGAAGTTTGTTCCCTTGGGATAATCCATGCTCTCAGGTCCATAGCCTCGTGAATCAACTCCCTTGCTTTCTGCTGCAAACAGGAGAAAGTGCAGCAAACACAACATTCTTTAAAGTCCTTATCATAGTGTGAGCTTAAAACGGCCCTCTTATTACTTATACTAACCTCCTCCTCTGCTGACAAGAGATTTAGATATTATCACAATTCCTATGTTATTTAATGCTGAATTTTCATACCAAAAAACATTTTATTGACTCACATACCACTTAAATTTGAAGAAGATCTCAGGTTCTCTTTAGTCCTTTTCACATAATTATAAGAGGTACTTTGGACATTATGTGACACCTTTAATAGAAGCAAAAATGAGAGCTAGCACTCTTGTACTCAGAAAGTCCAGTTAATCTTTGAGATTCTGATGGCTCCTAACAAGTACTAGTATGTTGCTAGATAGGGTGTTGCTTCTATTAGTGGAGGGCCTTTCTGAGAAGTTTTGTTATGTAGATTACAGCACTAACAACTGGTAAAGATAACAAAAGACAAGGTCCCTGCATTCAAAAACTTATGTAACTCCCCTAAAGAAATCCTTATCCTAATGATGAAAGGTAGCATGTGCTGAGTGTTTACAAGGTGACAAACACTGTTAAGTACCTTGCTGTGCACTCTCTTCTTTAATTTCCTCAATAACCCAATAGGGTAAACTATCATTAACTTTTGTTCAAATTTGAGTCAACAGGCACAGAAAGGTTAAAGAATGTGCCCATTACAACAACAATCAGTGAAGGCACAGAGTCCAGGTCTGGAGCCCTTGCTTTAGACCAATAGATGTTAGATTCCACTAAAGTTCTGCTGTAATCAACATCTGATGCTTCCAGAGTGGAGTACAGGAGAGTGTACCAGAAAATAACATAAGAAAAGAATGACTCTAGACCAGACAAGAGATTTTCCTAAGTGCCATTGTTACTGTTGTAATCAGCTAGCTAATATTAATGATGGGAAGAGAGCAAAGGGGAGGCTGGACATTATAAGGGTCAGCTTCACTAGGAAGTGATACTTTACAGTCTTCAGGGAACCAACAGTCCATTCCTTGTATATTACAGAGGCTGAAGAGGTTCAACAAAGTGGAAGATGGATGCACGTGCCATAAAGTTGGGGTATGTAGGAAAGGCACTTGTCTGTCACTCTAACCTGAAAACAGAGATCACTGGCTGGAGTGATGGAGCCAATGTAAACCTGTGAAAATTTGGGATTATGTAATCTGCAGACAAAGAAATCATCTCTCTCTTGCTCTTCAGGCTTTGCTTCTGCTTCCTTGCACTCACTGATGTTCCCTCCATAGCCATGTGGCCCCTATAAGTAAGGAACTGCAGCTGGGAACACAAGCTGACCTAGCCAGATGCTGACTGGACTATGAAAATATGGAACGCAGACTCTGGGCAATGGTTTTGCTCCTAGCCCTGCTAAAGACAAAATGGAACTTTTTCCATGGCTGGATGAAGGTAGATGGGACCTTGGAAACTCAGGGGTTTCATTCCACAGAAACAAAGCTTTCCATGATACCACATTCTCCTATGGGGCATCTGAAATTCTCATTCCCACTGTTCCCATCACTTCTACCTGCAACAGGTGGGGGCATGGAAAGCACCGCACCAGCAGCATCAGGATGAAAAAGAGAAATAATGAGATAAGATAAGGAAACAAAAATGAAATTTCAAATTTTGAAAATTTGCTGAGAATTCAAATGACTCAAATCTTATAACTAGGATTGAATGTTTTAAAATATTACTGCTGTTAAGATCTACCATTAGCTGGCTACAGGATCAATTTCTCCTATTTTCCACACCCACTTTCCTGTTTGAATGGAAAAATACACCCCCTCCAAACCCCCCCACAAAAAAATGTTCAGGACTAATCCTCTCATTGTGTGCACTCTATTTTGAAGGCAGATTATAATGTTTCCCTTCTTTTTAAAAGGAAAATTACTTGGGATTTTAAAAATCAGTTCATAAATTTATCAGCCTTTCTAACAATATAAACCTTCTCACTTAAATTGGAGAATTAACTCCCTGGGATGAAATTTAAATGTCTTAAACAACTAAGTACTTAAGTCTCTTCTTTTCTGAATGTTTCACTTCAACTGGCATTATGAAACTCCCCAATAACCAGGAAAAGTAATTTATCTATAAACAACTGAAAAACCTGATCTTGGATGAAGAAACAGATGAAAGAGCCAAGTTGTAAAACTAATGGAGTACGAAGCAAAGGCAAGCATTGAAGATCAGAGCAAGTTGTAACTCTGTAAGAAGTCAAAGAGACATCCCCCAAGAATGTAAAAATAACAACTCCTGGCGAACCAAGGAAGTTAAGGGGCCTAAACTAATGGTAAAGATTCCTTATTCATAATTCATGTGCTATTTAAGTACTATGCTGAGGAGAGGGTTTTGCCACATATTCATCATTATCAGGGTTATTAAAGAAATATATAAGTGAATAGAAAAAACAGAGACTGCTCCAGCTCACATAGTAAAAACTAAAACCTCATGAAATATATCCTTTTTTTAAAAATGGAGTCAACCTGCTAAAGAAGTGAAAGAAAGCCTACCCACTTTTATCCTTCTTTTTTTTAAAATTTTTTTTTTTATTATAACAGCAAAATGGTCAGATGAACTTAGTGGGGGATATGAAGTACATTTTAAGAAGAAGAAAAAAGAAAGAAAGAAAGAAAGAAAGAAAGAAAGAAAGAAAGAAAGAAAGAAAGAAAGAAAGAAAGAAAGAAAGAAAGAAAGAAAGAAAGAAACTCTCTTTCTTCCAGATTTAAATCAAGAGACTTGAAGCTTTTGCTATTTAACCAGAATGTTGGCTTCATGGCGATCACCAGTGCCATCATAGGTGGTATCTAATACCTGGACAGGGCAGAGAAGACACGGTGTATGGGGATGAGCTACACCATTATCCTGAAATGTTCCGGCCCTCCTGTTGGCACTTTTCTCATCTCGCAAAGCTGTTTGTGTGCTCTGCTGGCAGTGTACAAATCATGATAGATCTCTCCCTGTTAAATACATTTAGGGTTCGGGGCCTTTGCATTTTCACCCACCTAGAAATAGACTCCATGCTCCCCTGTCCTCCACCTTCCCTCTACAGTTAATTCAGCATCTTGCCACAGCAGCATTAACACTTCTGAAAGATGAATTATATCAGTATCTCCCACAGTCAGCAAAAATACTCGGGCTACGGAACCAGAGAAGGGCACAGCTTTTACAAGTGACTGTCACCATATTTAGCACAAAGAGAGGACAGTTTTCTTAAGTAATATTCTGCATTTCTCATTCTCTGATACCTGGACATTGGGTATGAGTGGTTTGTAGGTAAAGACAATTAATTATCAGTCTTGGTGTCATTTGCATTTATATAGCACATTTTATAGGAGCAAACCAAATCATTAAAGCTATTATACTAATGAATGCAAGGTGGCAAGTGTCATTACCTCCATATGGTGAGGTGTGGAAGGTCTCAGAGGAGCCAAAAAGAGAGCCAGTTAAGTTCCGGTGTCTGAAGTGCCTCCCCAGACTCAAATGGTTCCCAGGGAGCTTTCAGGCCTTGAGAGAAGTCCTCCAGCATTTTGGTGAGGTCATGTCTGAGTCTCAAATGATGAAACATTCTTTTCTAAAACTGTTTGAAGGTTCTGGTTTTAAATTTATGTCAGAAAAAAAAAAATTGGCATTCCAGCCTGCATCTGAAAGGGTAAGAGCAGTTCTTGTAAAAATTTATCTTCATCAACAGATCCTCAAATTCTATCAGAGGGATCGTGCTTCTGGGACTAAAGCTCTAGGCATTTGGCTCCATAACACCCATCAGATTGCAAGTCTTTGAAAGGTCTTAAAATCATAGTCTCTCAAGATTAAAAATCACATTAAGGTCATCTGCTTTGACCATTCCTAAATTTCCTTTAGGGCTGCCTACCAAGAGATCTATAATAGCAGCTTATACTTGGAGGAGGGAGGGAAAGGGCCATGTACTAAACCTGAGAGGCTCAGGAGAAGCCTACCTGGCAGGTGTTACAAACTCAGAGACCTCAAGCAACCACATAAAATGATCTGAAATTAGAACTTCCTAACTAAAAGTGAGTCATGGTAGGTAGTCACATCCTATGTCCTTGACAGAGGTCAATCTTTATCTTAACTGAGCCTGTCTATTGTCTTTTTTCATCTACAATACATCTCTTTGGAATGGCAGAAAAACCCTTTTTTGCAAACCCCTCAGGGTACAATCTCCCACCACAGCAGGAGACCACAGAGCTACCTCATTGTTACCTCATCCCCACCCTACCTCCCAAACCATTACTATGTTCTATAAATGTTCATTGTTTACTGTCCTGTACCCACAAACCTAAGAGGTATGTGTTTCTTCATTTTACTCTTTATTCAATCTCAGAGATTTCCCTGCTTTGCTTTCTGCCACCTTCCTAATCTACCACCAATAAAGTATCCACAACCTTCCTTAAAATTCCTCCTTTGATTCTCATGTATAAAATAAGGTACAAAACTGCCATTCTCCAGAGCATTTCTCAATCCACTGAGATTTTGCTTCCCGATAATTGTTGTCAGTTCTGCTCAAATACTCAAAAATTCTTACAGGTTTGGAAGTTTCTTACATTGACAGGCTTAATGCCAACTGTGCAGCCAAACTCCCATTAATGAAAGAAACTTCTGAGCAAGTCACTCATTTATTAATCAGCATTTGCATAATGACTTTTCAGTGCCACACCCTGAGGATTCAGTGACAGCCCAGAGGAATACAGCCACAGCCTCAGGCAGCTTTACCACACCTACCTGCTGATAGCACTCCAAAGCAGGTTGAGGAAGTTTAAAATATGCTATCCTTGAGCACCACTTTTGGGATATTGTACAAGTCTATTGAACCATTTAATTTAATTTTTAATTGTTTTTATTTATTTTTTTACTTTTGGTAAATATATTTCAACAAAACATTCCATTGGGGAAAAAAAAAAAGAGTCCTTTTTCTCTGCAATTTAAACTTTTAAATTCTAAGGCCTTCTTTGTTCAAACTTATGTTTACCTTCCATAAACTGTCTTAGAATTTGTTTATCATTGTATGGGTTGTTTGTAAACACTGTGCGTGACTGTGTTCCTTTCCCAGGCTTATGAGTACAAAGAATTACTTGTTTACTTCTTTCCATTGATCCAAACCTTGTATCACAAGCAGACAGATACATGAACATATTTGCTAAAGATTTTTAAGTGCCCTTTCTGTAAGTGCTTCATGAGATAATTTCAAGGACCCTCTTCTTCTATTAAAAGATAAACTGAGGCATATGCAACATTTTAAGAGTTTATTTAAGCAAAAAATCAATTCAAACCAAGCATTCCTAAATTGAATGGGGTTAGGAGCACTTCAACAATACGAGTTAGGGGCAAGACTTACAGAAAAGACCGAAGCAGGACAAGGAAAGGATTTGACTGGCTGTTATTTAAGCAGTTGTTTTACTTGGAAAAACCTTGGCTGTTTGTGATTACATTTTGATACCTTCACCTTGAGGCAACTGGGTTGTTAAGGCTTTAGGACCCCCTTAATAGTCTAATGGCCACACTGCTTAATTGATTTAATATTTCTGCTTCAAAGACAAGCATTGCAATTATATAAGTGGACAATTAATAAGTACCTAGGCATGTTTTTTGAATATTGGTGATTTGATCAGTGAGAAAGATGTGCGTTTCTCAAGGTCAAGTCTTTTTACTAAGGAAGCCTGAAAGTCACTAACAGCAAAGACAAAACAAAACCTCTGCATTCTCAGGTTATTGACTTTTTTTTTTTTTTTTTTTTTGTCCAAATATTGTGTTTCCAACTAGATTTGGGAATAGAAATCAGATAATGCACATTCTGACACCAACATTTTTATCACATACTCCCCCAGGCAGTTCTTTGAGGCTCAGTCTCATCTCCCAAAGCAATTGAGAACAATTAAATGATTATTGTTCTAGTCCTGTGCTACTTTTCTATCTGTCACATTAAGATGACAGAAACTTTTTAAAATTTATCCCAGAGCAACAACTATATAGAATTGTCTGAAAGATGAGATGAAAAGACCATAAAGAGAGAGGGGAGGCTGGCTACTCATCTAGGATCTGACAAGATCACCAGGATTCAGAATTTGGTCTTTAACTTTAAAAAACTTTTTTCCAGGTGTGTGTCAGGAAGGGGGAGCAGTGCATACCCAGCATACCCTATAGTTGATCAGGGTCTCTGGATTGAGATGGCCATTTTATAAGACATTAACATGTAAGATGAATTCCTAAATATTAATTTCCCAAAAGTGAATGTAACTCTGATGACAGAATATTTATGTCTAAGATTTTAGGGCACCAATTTGCTGTGTTAGTGTGTTGTGTAAGGACCATTGTGTAAGCATCTACACTAATAAAAGAGAAACATGCAAATTAACCATCACTCTGCTATGTCCAACAGCCAATCAGAGCAAGTATGTAAATTAACCCAACAAAGCTGGGGGTTAATTTGCATATACAGACAGGGAGTGAAGACTAAAGACAGCATAGAAGAAAGAGGGAGGGAAAGCGGAAAGCGAGGCAGTGATGGCTGCAGGAGGGAAAGTGAGGCAGGGAGTGCAGGGCAGCAGCAGCAGGAGGGAAAGAGCGGGGGGAGAAGGGGTGACATGGAAGGGGTGGTGGTGGCAGAAGTGATACACACCGGAAGCCCTGTTCTTGCAGAAATCTTAATGCAATGGGCCTCTAGTGTATAATATATATAAAAGCCTATACTAGCAGTGGACCAGTCAATCAGTAGCTATGACATGCACTGACAACCAACGGGTAGTAGACGCTCAATGCAGGAGCTGCCCCCTGGTGGTCAGTGCACTCCCATAGCAGGAGCACTGCTCATCCAGAAGCCAGGCTCATGGCTAGGCTGTCGAGTGCAGCTGTGAGCACTACTGAGCAGCCACCACAGTAGGCGCAGTGGGGCCAGGATGAGAGAGAGCAGCATAATGCCAGGACCCAGCTTGGGCTCCTCCTGGCCACCTGCTGCTTTGTGCACTGCTAACATCCCTTGGGGATGTTGGACTGCCAATTTCAGCCCCTGCTAGGATCAGGCTGGAACCTGCAGTCCAACATCCCCGGAGGGGTCCCCAATTGCAAGAGGGCATGCAGGCCAGGTTGAGGGACCCCACCAGTGCACCAATCCGTGAGTAGTGAGAATAAAATAGAATGGAGCTCATGAACTGGGCATTTTAGTAATAAGTCAGAGGTTTAAATTCCATCTCTACCAGTTGCTAGCTATGAAAAAAATTCCTTTGTATATCAGTTTTTTATCTGCAAAATGGGTGCAACAATTGAATCTAGTTTATGAGTTATGGGTGGGACAAGTGGGTAAAGAACACAGTAAGCATTTAATAGATACTAAACATTTTTCTGAAATCAAAGTCACATGATTTGCATGATCTAAAGTAGGGGTGTCGAACTCAATCAGAGAAGGGGCCAAAATCTAAAATCCAGCCTAAATCGCGGGCCGAATGGTTTACTGAACAGTCATAAACTGTCATTGTGATGGAAACGCAGCGGAGTGCAGTGATGACAGCGCGGTGCGGGCCACATTGCAAGGCCTGGCGGGACGGATTTGGCCCGCGGGCCTTGTGTTTGACACATGTGATCTAAAGGCTTATTTTATTCAGTCTCCCAAAGTCTAATGAAATCTCTGTGATCACAGTGAAGTTAGCCATTCTGGTGGTAAGCAGATAATCTTAGCCCACCAGATTCAGCATTCTTCTCCTTGGGGTAACTTAAACTAAGTTTCTCCAGATTCTTGCCCTTTCTCACCACACTCACTATCAAACTTTTTATCCCTGTAGCCCTCAGCTTTTCTATCAAGACTCATCCTGGTGACTATACTCCTGTCTTGGCGATTGGTTTCTGATGTTATCAAATCCTCTCCACTATGTATTGGCAATCCATCACTTAGAGTAACATCTCCTTTAATTAATGTGCGCATGTACTAGGTTCAACATAGAGCTAGCTTTAAACAATCATCCAGAAACTAATCTCTAAGAGGGCTTGGGTATGTGAAATTTTTTATGTGTCTACTGAAACTAGCTGACTCTGGAGCTGTGCTGTCAACAAGATAGTCTCTAATTTCAGGGGCTTCTGAGCATTAGTTTTAATTGAGATGTGTTGTAAGTGTAAAATGCACACCAGATTTCAAAGACTTTAGCATGAGAAAAAGTGTAAAATATCTCATGAGTATTCAACATTTTATATTGATTAAATGTTGAAATGATACTATGTTGGTATATTGGGCTCATTAATTTTTAATTTTTAAAATTAATTTCACTTATTTCTCTTTGCTTGTTTAATAGGGTTATTAGAAAATTTATACTTATACATGTGGCTCACATTGTATTTCTATTGGACAGGACTTAAAAAGGGGAACCAGTTTTCACAAAGAACATGTTTTCATTTAATAAATTTCCTAAATCAAACATTTGATGTATACACTAGAACCAAACAATTTTACTTTTAAGGTTCAATAATGTTCATCACAATATCAGTTTGCAAAGAACATAGAATATCCATCCATAGGGATTGGTTGACAAAATTAGGATACATCCATCCTGAAAAACACCTCACAACCCTTTAAAATGACCATATCATGCTCCACACAGAGGATCGAGCTGGCAAACCAGGCCTGTGCCCTGGCCAGGAATCAAACCATGACCTTCTGGTTCATAGGTCAATGCTCAACCACTGAGCCATGCCAACTGGGCTGACAATATCAATTTCTATTTCTTATATTGGAAAATTGCTGCTCCATTTATCTGGTCTCCATTTATCTTTTTTCCCTGGAAAAATCACCCTTGTTCAAATTCTTGGTATCACTATCTGGACTTGTCCTACCCTTACATGAAGTGGCATGTAATCTTAGTCTGAATCATAAGTATTGTGTTTTGTTTTGTTTTTTCCTCTCCTGGCCTTAATATTTGGTTCACGTGTGGTCCTTTGAACCAAGTCAGCCCAATGAAAGCTAATCTTGATACTTTCAAAGAACTGCACCTGAAGGTGAGAGAATTCTATATAAGCCTATTGATCTTTGAAGCCAAGTGTTCTTTGTGACATAACAGGTGAAGCCCAAACCCATATGTAATTAACAGATTAAGGTAATTTCAGAGTGCTTTAAAGTAAATAAAGTAATGGAATATATGCATGGTGTAGAGGGGCCTACTTTATCTATGATAGTCAGAGAAGGTCTTTTTTAATGTATATATTTTTAAATTAATTTTAGAGAGTACAGAAAGGAGAGGGATAGAAAAATAGAAACACAGATGAAAAACTGTGCTTCTTGCATGCCCCTTACTGGGAATCAAGCCCACAACCTGGGCCTGTGTCCTGCCTGGGAATTGAACCAGTAACCTCCTGGTTCATGGGTCAATGACACTGAACCACTGAGCCACATCAGCCATCTTTTGAAGAAGGTGACATTTGAGCTGAGGTCAAATGAAAAGGAAGCAGGTACATGAAGACTATGGAAAACATGGATGATGAAAAGTTCTTAAGGCAGGATGGGCCTAGACATGTTTGAGTATCAAAAGCAAGTCTATTAGGGCCAGGCAACCTGGGAGGAATGTTATAAGAAGAAGTTATAAAGAAAAACTATATCCAGATCACATAAGGCTTTGAAGGCCATCACCTTTAAAGTTGATTCTATTTGCGGTGCAAAACCATTGGATGATTTCAATGAGGGTGACATCCACAAAGCTTAATGGACACTGTTCTGTTTTTCCTTTATGATAAGTTTTCAATAGTTAAGTATCTTAAGTTAATAATAAGGGAAAAAGAAAAATGTACATCCACAAGTATTACTCAGAATAACCATATTTAGAAAATCTCAAGCATGTCATAGTTCCCATCATTAATATTTAGAACATGATAATTATGTTAATGACTGTTCAAGTGAAGTATTTCATTAGACAAAGATACATCATTCCTCCAGCCTAGTTCTTATTCAACCTGCACAGAGGCCATAGAAATAAGAGGAGGTGGGAATATTCTTAAAAGGTTAGTGAATGTCCCAAAAGAGAAATGACTAAGACAACCATGCAAATCAGTAGAGTCCCAGAGAGTCTGCTGCTAAAAGAAATTATGCCAGGTCTAAAAGAAAAACTGGCAAGGAGATGAGCCTTTAAATGCCACTTTGTGCTTGGTATTGATTTATTTGCTCCTGGATTTAACTAGCATGCCATTCTTAAGGACACATCTGTAGCAAACCAAGGAAAAGGGGGAAAAAATGTTTCTGTCAAGCAGGTGTGTGAATGTCATTTACCTTTGCTAATGGAAAAAAAAAAATCAGTTTACCGAACCACACCACTTATATGTTTAGGGAACATATTGGTATTAAAATAAATCCATCTCAGGGCCAGTTTTGGTAAAAGTGTTAGTTGCTTTTGAATAAGAACTCCGTCTCAGGTTTCCAATTTTGAACACTTTCTATGACCTTAGACTAGAGGGTGACCTGCTTTTAAACCTTCTTCACTAGCAGTTCTCACTATCATTAGCCACCCCAATCAAAACTTACTTCTGTCTTTTAATCACCTGCAGGTGAAAATAATAAAATAGAAGTGCTATATAACATGTAGTTTATACATTTTAGTGGAATATAAGCTTTTCATTTAGCAAACCTTTCCTGAGTGCCTATTATGTTCTATGTAAAGTGCTAATTATAGGGAATGCAGTGATAAAACCCAAGGTCTCTGCTCAAGGAGCTCAAACAATCATGAGAGTGCAGTGGGTAAGGGATTTACATAGGAGGTACTACAGAAGCAAGGAAAGCATATGCCTGAAGACAATTGTGTCTGAACTGATCCTTGAAAGAAACAAGTAGAGAAGGAAGGAATGGAGGGCACTCCAGGGAACAGGAAGAGAAAACACGAATGCAAGAGTCTATATCATTCATTTGATTGTGTAATTTCAGGCATCAGGCAATAGATGGAGAGAGAAGCAAATACATTTGGGCATTCCTCAGTGTCTGAAATTATGTGAAGTATGCAGGTAAAAATGGACTCTGAAAATATAAGACAGGGATAGAAAGTTTAAGGGCATTGGTGACCTATCCAATAAAGCAGAACAATATCTACTCTATTTCTAATATATCGCAACATTTATTTTTAGAATCTTACATTTTAGTTTAGTCTACCAGTTAAAATAGATATTAACCTGCTTTATTTCAGTAATATTTTGAAACAGCCTTATAAAAGTATATGTGAACAAAACAAGATAAGAAAAAGTGAAAGGACTGGAAAATAATCATTTGCTAATATTTATGCAGTAAGTGCATGCTATATAGTTTGAGGTGGTGCTGGGTTTGTGCTGCTCAGATATCCCTTTAAGGAACCTGCTTGTGGAGCACATTTGGAAGATGGCTTCCAGCTAACCACATCATTGGTTCCCCTACAGCCCATACTCACCTTGAATTGCTCAAATCTAAGGACCGAGCTTCAGAGGTTTACAGTCATCATTTCTGCCAACTTGAGACTCTTCTGATAAGTAATCCTTGACTTCTTCCTCACCTTTCTGGGCTGAGATGTTCTCAGAACTGCATTGCAGCCTGAGCTTCTTACTACCAGATTCCTCCTTTCCTCTCTCCTTTCGCACGGCTCAGACTTACATTATGGTACAAAGAATCTTCTTGTCTATGCCTCCCCATTATCTTTACAGGCATTGATCCCAATAAATCTCTTGCTTCACTAATTTAATTTTGGCTTCTGCTTCTTGGAGGACCCTAACCGACATCAAATCTTTCTACTTCCTAGAGGTGGACTCCATTTTTGGTTCTAAGATTCTTAGCAATCTTGAAGAGTGGGAAAGATCTTATGTGACACAATTCACAATATAAATTCACACCGTGACCTAATAGAGTGATATTACAAGAAGGAGCAATAGCACAATAATTCACAAAATGGCATAATGGAAAAGGTTATAGTGTAGTAATATTACTTGTCAACAATTTTTCCCTTCTGTGGCATTTCACGCTGCTGTGTTGCTGTCCATGCCTTCATCCTTGAATTTTTCTCTGTTCATGTCTTCCATAACACATGATTTTCTACTTCTTTGGAAGGCTCTTGCGCTATCTACCCTTTAAACATCATTATTCCCCAAGTATATATTATGAAAATACTTCTCTCATTCTATGTAACTACATCCTACTCTTGTATTTATATCCTGAGTGTAAGATGCTTGGTGTGTATGTATATTTGTATAGCATATATGTTTTCTATTGCTGTTATAAAAGTTGTTGCAAATTTATAATAGCTATTTTTTTAATATATTTTTTTTATTGATTTCAGAGAGGAAGGGAGAGAGAGGTAGAACATTAATGATGAGAGAGATCATTGATTGGCTGCCTCCTGAACACCCTCCACTGAGGACTGAGCCCGCAACCTGGGCATATATCTTGATTGGGATTCGAACAGGTGACCTCTTGGCTCCTGGGTTGAAGCTCAATCACTGAGCTACACCCAGCTGGGCAAAACAATAGCTATTTATTTATCTCACAGTTTCTGAGGGTTAGAATTTTGGGCACCATATGGCTTATCTGCTTCTTCTGTTCTGGCTCTCACAAAACTGAAATCAAGAGGTTGGTAGGCTGTGCTCCTATCTGGGGGACAGAGGACAAAGGATTCCACTTCCAAGTTCCTTCATATTTTTGGCAGAATCCAGTTCCTTCTGGCTCTAGGATTGAACCTAGCTATCAACTGGTGGCTTCCCTTAGCCCCTAGAAAGTTTACTCCAATTCTTGCACATGGGCACCTACATGTCAGAGCCAGCAATGGGACCGGAACCTCTCTACTGCTCCTTCCTGCAGCATCTCTTTGACTTGATCTTCTGCCCTTCTCTTCTTTTATAGGTCTGTGCGATTATATTGGGCCTACTTGGATCATCCAGGTTAAACACTGCCTTAATGTTAGCAGATTAGTAATCTTAATTATATCTGCAAAATTGCTTCACATCAGTATATTAATTATTGTTTGATGGAATCAAGAGACAAGAATCTGGGAGGGGCAATCATCTTCAGAATTCTGTAGCAGTATGTATGTGTGTTCAGTGCACCCCGAATGCAGTGTATCCAAAGCTGATGTTATTTTTTCCCCAATTCCTATGCAATATTAATCCTCCTCCTGTATCTCCTATCTATTACTAGCACCACCATCCAGTGTCACCTAAAGAGAAAATCTAGGGTCAATATATTCTAGGGCCACATCCAAACAATCAATAATTGAAACCCAAAAAGGAGCAGGAGCTCTAAAAACATCTCAGGCTTTCACTTGGAATGTCAAGGTTATTTCCTACATTTTCCTAAGATCCTGCAGGTCTTCTCTACCTTTACCCTTGTGACCTCACTTTAAATCCCCATGATCTTTATTCTATTCCTTCACAATACAGTGCTATTCTCTTCATTTATGCCGTATTCCCTGTTTTTTACTTCTTCCAAACATACATTCATCAGAGTAAATTATATAAACTAAAAATTGAGTTCCAAATCCAGCAAAGATAGACTGGATTATTTAAGACATATTTTCCTATTGATAACAACTATAAAAGTTGGATAAATCAGTCTTTAAAAAGTCTGAAGACATTTAGAGGTTATCAACAATAAAGTTGGGGGGTAGGAGGGCAAAATGCAGAAGAGGAAAGAAAGCCAAAAAAGATATACTTGGTAATTAGCACTGTTTTCTCTGTTTAGGAATTTACTAATTTTAAAAGTACTAATGGAGATTTAAGACGGTAATCCGTTTTCAGCAGGGTTAGGCTGAAAGAATCAAAACTAGACATCAGGACTCACCAAGCCAAAAAAGACCCTGATATGTATGAAGGCTTTCTAACTGTGACTCCAAAGGGAGAAGGGGTGACTGCCCTGAGAACTAATTCTCAGTTTCAAATTATCTAGGCCTTCATTATATTAAGGCAATCTGGTGTTGCTATTGTCTGTGGCCTAGATGCATGCTAGAAACAAAATTAAATCCTTTCAGAGAAAGAAAACATACGTAGTTTCAAATTATTTTTATACTTGATGTCTGGCACTCAGTAAAAAAATAACCAAACATGGAAAGAAAAAGTATTTAAGAAAAAATAAATAAGCTAAGGGTAGGGGAAAACAAAGATGCCAACCAGAAATATGAACAATTAAATTTCCAAACCTAGTCATTAAATAAACATGATAAATATGCTCATATGATTAAAATACAATGGGAAGTATTTAAGGAAAAGACTAGAAAGATTTATGTAAAAGATCAAACAGAATTCTCAGTACTAACAAATATAATAAAATATAATGACAAAGTAAAAACTTGACTGATGACCTTAAAAGAAAAGATAAAGGAAGAATTAGTAAACTAGAAGGTAGTTCAGAAAGATATATCTAGACTAAAGCATTGAGAGAAAAATGGATTTAAACATTTCCAAAGAGCCCTAGCCAGTTTGGCTTAATGGATAGAGCATTGGCCTGCGAACTGAAAGGTCCCAGGTTTGATTCCATCCCAGGTAGTGGGCTCGATCCCCCGTTGGGATCATGATGAATATTTCTATCTCTCTCTCCCTCTTCCTCTCTGAAATCAATAAAAAATATATTAAAAATAATTTCCAAAAAGTATAAAAGAAACAGGAGCCATGTTAATAAGGGCTAGCAGACAAGTAATTGGAATTCCAGAGGGAAGGAAGATTGGGCCAGACCAATATTCGAACTCAGCCTGCATTCAGTCATATGGATTGATAGTTATCTTAAATACAGAAAGGTTTGAATGCCCAGTCATCTTCTTATCAACTCTCCCTGTTTACCATTCCTTTGTTATTGATCTTAAAACTCTAACATGCATAAAAATTAATGTATAAGGTACACACACACCATGTATACTCTGATTCATGGGCAATAACAAAATTAAAGTAATTTTAATAATACATGATTTTTTGTCTTTTAAAGTTGTCTTTAGAATTTAATTCTCACTTAAATATGATTTCAATGTATATCATTTGTTTTGTTGTTTTACTTTTTTTTTTTTCTTTATTGATTAAGGTATTACATATGTGTCCTTATCCCCCATTACTCCCTCCACCTCCAACCACTCATGCCCTCACCCCCCTGGTGTCTGTGTCCATTGGTTAGGCTTATATGCATGCATACAAGTCCTTTGCTTGATATCTCCCCCTTACCCTCACCCTCCCCTACCTTTCCTCTGAGGTTTGATGGTCTGATCGATGCTTCTCTGTCTCTGGATCTGTTTTTGTTCATCAGTTTATGTTGTTCATTATATTCCACAAATGAGTATGATCATGTGATATTTACCTTTCTCTGTCTGGCTTATTTCACTTATCATAATACTCTAGTTCCATCCATGCTGTTGCAAATTGTAAGAATTCCTTCCTTTCCCCCCACCCCCCCACATTGTAGTATTCCACTGTGTAGTTGTACCAAGTTTTTTAATCACCCAGTTTATTTTTATGCTGAATTAATTTGAGTGTTTGAGAATTGCTGGCCTCAATAGTAAAATCTCAGCTATTTGCCCTGGAAGCACAAAATTAGATATTTCTCTCTAATAAAATAACTCCATTATAAGATGATTCAGGTGGGAAAATAAACTAGCTTCTGATATATATATATATAAATATATATATATATATATATATATATATTTTTTTTTTTTTTTTTTAATGTAGATATTCTTATCTTGATATAGTGTGAATCAATATATTAACACACGCCAAGACCAGTTTGGTTCAGTGGATAGAGCGTCGGTCTGCGGACTGAAAGGTCCCGGGTTCGATTCTGGTCAAGGGCATGTACCTTGGTTGCGGGCACATCCCCGTTAGGGGGTGTGCAAGAGGCAGCTAATCGATTATTCTCTCTCATCGATGTTTCTAACTCTCTATCCCTCTCTCTTCCTCTCTGTAAAATATCAATAAAATATATTTTTAAAAATATATCTATATATATTAACACACAAAAAGCCTCATCCCATGACATGCATGAACATTATTTTCTGGTCAAAATGTTTTCTATCCCTGTGAGAAGTAGTATATAATCTTGAAAATAAAATATTGATATATATAGGCTAGCAAAATTATAAAATATGGTTGTTAAAGGTGAAACTCTAGGACTCATTTCCTGGGTTCATATGCTGGCTCTACCGCTTAACCACTGTGTGACAATGGACAAATTATTTTTCTGTCCTTCTGTGTTAAAATGGGAAGGATAAATTAATTGAATATATATACCTTGGAACAGTACTTACTCAAAGGTATTATTGTTTTGGTGAACTTTGCCTTACTCTGAGAAATATAAAAATATTCTTTTCTTTATAGAAAGCAAATAACCATATAAATATACTAGAGGCCAAGAGCATGATTTTGTACACAGGTGGGGTCGCTTTGGGTGGCCTGCAGGGATTGGGCCGAAACCTGCAGTCCAAAGCCACCTGCAGCATCTACCTGCCATTCCCGCTCATCCCAGACCCATTGTGTCTGCTGATGGCTTGTGCCAAATCAGTCCCAATCAGGAGAGGCTCCCTGAGTCCTGCATCTGGAGTCCTCCCAAGGAGAGTGCCCTACAGGATCATGCTGAAACTGGCTCTCCGACATCCCCTAAGGGGTCCTGGATTGCAAAAGGGCACAGGTCAGGCTACGGGGTCCCACCAATGCATGATTAGGCTGGAGAGGGACCATGGGAAGGCCCCAGGGGATGCCCGGTTCATCTGGTTCAGTGTCAATCAGCTGGACTCGAACAGCAAGCTAACTTACAGGTCAGAGCATCTGTCCCTGGTAGTCAGTGCATGTCATAGATACTGGTCAACCAGTGGATTGTCTGCCCACTGGTGGTCAGTACATATCATAGCAAGCGGTTGAGCCTTAGCATATCATTAGCATATTACTTGATTGGTTCTTCAGTTGTTCTGCTGTTCAGTCTATTTGCATATTACCCTTTTATTATATAGGATTTCAAATCTAACAGGAATTAAACAAATCCCTAAATACAATTAGATACCAAATTTTACTCATATATGATATTATCAAATTTAAAAAATAATACTTAGTTTTAAAAGTGTGTTAGGACATAAACTCTAATATATTGTTGATGTTAGTGCAAAAAGATAAAACTTTTCCAGAAGTCTTAAAAATATTCATACCTTTTGACCTACTTTTCTACTTTTCATAATTTACACTATAGAAGTGAAAAAAAACTGCTGATAAGTATTTCCATCACATAATTATATGTAGTATCAAGAACTGAAACTAACCTATAGTTCCAATAAAAATTTTAAAAATTACAGTCTATTCCTATATATTGATAGTATTAAAAATTACATTTTCAAAAAATCTTAATGTTGTGGGAAACTAAAAATATAGCCTAATTGAAACTGAATGTAAAAGATAATGTTAACTATTTTGATAATTTTGACAAATCACTACATAATCCTATATAATAAAGAAGTAATATGCAAATTGACTATCACAGCCTCACAAAGATGGCCACACCCATGTGGTCACAAGATGGCTGCCACAAGATGGCCGGGGGGAGGGCAGTTGGGAAGAGACCATGCCTGCAGGGGAGGGTAGTTAGGGGTGACTGGGTCAGCAGGAGAGAGCAATTGGGGGCAGCAATGGAGGGCAGTGGGGGCAATCAGGCCATCAGGGGAGCAGTTAGATGTCCATTAGGCTGGCAGAGTGGTTAGGGAGTGATCAGGCTGGTTGGTAGAAGTGGATAGGGGCAATCAGGCAGGCAAGCAGGTGAGTGGTTGGGAGCCAGCAGTCCTGAATTGTGAGAGGGATGTCTGACTGCCCTATGGAATTGTGCCTAAACCGGCAGTTGGACATACCCAAGGGGTCCCAGATTGGAGAGGGTGTAGGCTGGCCTGAGGGACAACCAGCTACTCCAGTGCATGAATTTCATGCACTGGGCCTCTAATCTCTGTTATAAAAGGCCTGGTCCTAATACTGTAAAGGAGGAATGACCAAACAACCTGTCACCAAGAGGTACATGGAGCTCCTCTCACAGGCCGGGACTTGCAGCTTGCGTGGCAAGGTGGAGTTCACGTGGGGCTGGTGGGGCTGGTGGGGTTGGCACAGGGCTTGTGTGGCGCTGGTGTGGCAGAGGCGGGGCCTGTGGCTCACCAGGTGGAGAAGGGCCCTCATCCCACATAGGGTGGGTCTGGGTCTAGTGAGATATCACTCGCTGGGCCTCTTGTTATTATATATTTTCAAAATAAGTTTTATTTGTACTTTTAAAGCTGTTTTGAATTTTCCAAATTTCCCTCACAGAATAGCATTTTTATTTATTTATTTATTTAATCTTTTTTTTTTCTTTACACTTTTGAGTTTGAGTTGAGTTACTACAAATTTGAACTAATCCTACTTGTCAGTTCATTAAACATTATCATAATCAGTATATTTTACTTTTCCCCTACCTTCTTTCCCCATGTGTACATGTATACATGCACACATACATAGCTGTATGTGTATAAAATCTCTTTAGGAATGCATGTATCATATTCTGCCTTTATAATGCAATGAATTACAATTTTAAAAAGAAAACATAGTCTATTTTTATCTCAATCTATAGTAGAAAGATGAAAAGAACATAATTTATTGGAAGAACATAATTTATAATGAAAGGATTAGGGTTTAAGTCATTTCTCTTCCTCTTACCAGCAGTATTACCTTGCACAAATCATTTAATTTCTCTTAACTTAAATTTCCACACTTGTGAAAAAATATATAGAGATGATAACATCAATATCACAGAATGTTTTTAATAATTAAATGAAATACAGCTGTTAAGCATCTAGTACAATGAATGTAACATGATAGGTACTCAGGAGAATTTCTCAGGATGTAATTTAATATTAAATTCACAATAAAGAACCTGATAATATAACCTAGATTTCTTTGATGATACATGTTCTTTCTTTCTATCTTGTAATGTTAGTATTATAAAATGTTCTATAGAGAAGAAATATCCATTATCAGATAAGAAAACAAAAGGTAGAAGCAGGATGTCTCAAACAATAACTAAATTTTATATTTCTTTGAGATCAGAACACTCTTATACACTTGTATGGTTTTTTGTTTGTTTGTTGGTTGGTTGGTTGGTTGGTTTTTTGAGCTGAGTCAAAGAACTACATTCTACGCGGCATCAGGCCTCATTTTAGTGCAAAAATACTGAGGAACAGCACCATTACTCTAATGCACATGTGTCAAACACAAGGCCTGGCGGGACAGATTTGGCCCGCGGGCCTTGTGTTTGACACCCCTACTCTAATGCATATTTTGAGGTAAATTTATTCTACTCCATTCTACTCTTCTGCCTTTATTAGAGATATATTTTGATCCACTGAAGAGTCAGACATTCCTCAAGAAAATGTTATATCTAAATACTGTATTTGAGACACAAACATTTTTGCATAGTTTTAAAAACAATTTTTGAAGAAGGGATATTGATTACTAACATCAATGGGTCAGCTTTATATACATGGGTAGATAGTTTTTAATCACATACAGAGTGGAGTGAAGATAGGTTTACAGTAATTTGTATGGAAAATAATACAATACTGAATAAATAATAATTCAATAAAAATATTTGCTTATCTCTGCCAGCCCAATGTCTTTACTCTTGTTATGACTGACCATATAAATTATGGTATAGTATGTTTATTGAAATGTATCTTCTTTCAATAGAAGTATGGCTTATAGACAAGTATAGACATCATCAATTTTAGTCATACAGTGTGGTTTCAGGATTTCCCATCCAGCAGTTATATTTTTTCCATTTCTCTCAGTGTATTTTAATCTTTTTTATCTATCAAGGAACTAGTTCTGTTCTATTTTGTTTTTAAAGCTTTATCTTGTCTATAACCCATAGGATTCCTCATACTTCAAAAGATTAATTTGGCACTGACCTGTGAGATAATATAAAAGGTCTAATATTCATAATATTATTTTTAAAATATGTTTATATTGATTTTTTAGATAGAGTGGAAGTGAGAGGAACAGAGATATAGAAATATCCAAGACAGAAAAACTTCATGGATAGGCTTCCTCCTGCACATCACCTCCTTGGGGTTGAGCCCCCAACCAGGGCATATGCCCTGACCAGGAATCCAACCAGTGACCTCCTGGTTCCAGGGTCAGTGCTCAACTGCTGAGCCACACAAGCTAGGTTAATATTTGTTGGTGACAGGATATAAGCTGACAAGGTCCTTGCATCTGAGGGGGCTAGCATGGCTGAACCCCTACCAGAACAGTTTTCCCTGACTTGTTTGGATGGTGATTATCAGTAGAATGAGAGCAACCTTTCATGGCTTGCCAAGAAGTCTGTAACTATTTACTGAAATTTACTGTACCAAGAATTTGTCCTTCTGCTCTGTCCCTTAGAGATTAAGAGGAACAAAGAATACATTCCTCTTGACAGACCTCCTATTCAGTGTTTTGTGCATAAAAAGCATTGCTTAGTTAATAAACTTGCTACAGTTCCTTGATGACTTGTAGTCCTCCCGACTCCGATTTCCTGTCTCTCTTTCTTTTCTCAATTCCCACCTCCTTACCTCAGTCCGGTTCAACCTGCCAGGCAGGCCCTGGCAAATATTCATATTATTAAAGCTCCAGAAGAAGAAGTTAGTTTAATGCAGAAAAAGAAAAAGAAAGAGAAAAACGAAATAATGACTGAAATACACTTGCAGATTAAAGGCAATTTAAAAAAGAAAGCCCTTAATGGGTAAACTCAAAGAAGTCTACACTCAGACACATAATTTTCAAAATGGAGAAAATCAAAGACCAAGAAAAAAATCTTGAAATTATTCAAAAAATTTCATATTGTCTTTAGAGAAATAATGATTGAAATGTCATTAGATTTCTCATCTAAAACCATGGAAGCCAGAAGATAGTAAAACATTTATCAGATGTTGAAAGAAAATAACTGCCAACCCAAAATTTTATTTTAAAAATATATATATATTCTTCAGGATTGAATGTGAAATAAAGACATTTCCAGATGAAAAGAAATAAGTATGTCATCAGAAGATCTATATTGAAAGAAATATTAAAGAAAGTTGTTTAGGTAGAAGAACAATTCAGATGGGAAAAATTTCAGAAATGAAGAAAGAACTGAAAAGATAAATTGACCAATTCGCAATTATAGTTTGAGACTTCCACACTCCTCTCTCATGAATCAATAGAGCAACTGGATAAAAAGCAGCATGTATGAAAAATAGAATAAACTTATTGGCACTTATAGAAATTTCCATATAACAATAGAATCCATGTTCCTTTTAAATACACATAGGATAGTTATTAAGATAGGTCATATCCTAGATCATAGGACAAATCTTAATAAAATAAATAAATTAAAATCATAGTCTGTTTTCTGGTCAAAACTGAATTTAAATAGCATTTAATCACAAAAAGATGTGAACAAATTTCTCAAATACTTGGGAATTAAATTAAGGATAAGAGGAGTTTTAAAGAAAAATAAGAATATATTTGAATTAAAGGAAAATTAGGACATAACATAAAATTTATAGATTGCAGCTAATGCAGCTCTTAGAAGAAAATATATAATTTTAAATAATAGAAATATAAAAGAAGAAAGGTCCAAATCAATAGTCTACTTTTTCACCTTAAGAAAGCAGGTAAAAGAAGGAAAACAAAAGAAAAAAGAGCAGAAATCAATGAAGTTGAAATCAGGACAAACTAGAGAAAATTAATGAAATCCACCCCTGATGTCATGGTTAATTTTATGTGTCAATTTGGCTGAGCCATCAGATCCAGATATTTAGTCAAACATTATTCTAGATGTCTCTAGATGAGATTTCTATTTAAGTTTGTGAACTCTAAGGAAAGTAGATTGTCCTCTATAGTGAAGTTGGGTGTCACCCAATAATTTAAGACCTAAATTAAACAAAAGCTGACCTGCACTGGCCAAGAAAAATTCTCCAGGAGCCTGCCTTCGGACATTATCTGCAACACTGGCTTTTCCAGCAGACTGCCTTAGACAAACTGCAACTCCTTCTGAGTTACCTACCATATCAACAGAATAAATATGAATCTTTTCATCAGAACACCACTTATGTAGATAATAACTAAAAGTTTGTTAGTCCAACCACCTCTGATCCGTGAAATTTTTACATAGCGTCTCTCCTAACTAGGCCATCAGATTTCTACTAAGCAACTCCTATAAAGTACACGTTTTATAGAGTGGAAGCAATCTCTGTTTTAGAAACTGGCAGGCCTGTCTTTAATTTAACAGACCATAGCTTTGCCAGTAAGTAGCCATAATCATGGTCAGATCACTTCAGGTCTTGACTTCCTCATTTCTCAAATGGGGATGCTTTATAGAGATCTTTTAAAAAGTTTAGATGTTTATAAAGGACTTGACATATTGTAGACACTCAATAAATGTTATGTGTTAATATGTACTTAATATTGGTAGTACAGAAATAAGGTCAAATGACTTTCAAAATCTTTCTTTACTACATTTAACAATATATATTGATGTTCTGCCTTTTTTCTCAGACACTTGGATACTTAGAACAATTCCTAAACATAAAAAGTGCCTAGTAATTTTGTTATTATCTGTGTTTTCAACTTTCTGTCTCTTTATTTCTTTATACTATAAAAATTATTGAGGCCGAAACCGGTTTGGCTCAGTGGATAGAGCGTCAGTCTGTGGACTGAAGGGTCCCAGGTTTGATTCTGGTCAAGGGCATGTGCATCAGTTGTGGGCACATCCCCAATGGGGGTGTGCAGGAGGCAGCTGGTCAATGTTTCTCTCTCAGCAATGTTTCTAGCTCTCTATCCCTTGGTGAATATAAGTTTGCCAAAATTCTAATTTTTGCTAGAAAGCTCAAAGCTCAGGTTTTATCATTGGCAACAAATACTGACAGTTATTTTCCTTAAAGTGACAGGCATTCATTTTTGAGAAAATGCCTGCCAAATACCTTTGTCTGAATAACCATAATTGGTAGGTCTGTTCATTGTTCTATGAAAAGTAGTTAGCTCATTACTCAATAGGAGGTGTTTTTCCTTGAGGCAACCATTGCACTTTGGTATGCAGAATTGTGCTACGTTTACTTCCCACTTTGTCATTCAAAATGTTAAAAAGGAAGTATTCAAGGGTCAATATTTAATAAAGTTAGCAATTTTTTACGACATGATTAAAGACATTCTTAAGTGAAATTGTATTTTTTTTTTAAGTATGTGTGATAGTAAAAAGCTACCAGGAAATCTTTGTGCCAGTACCACAGGAGCAATTTTGCCTTTCATAAACTCTCTAAGCTAGATATCATCTAATAAATTGTTATTTTAAAATTCTAAAACTTGCCTTTTAATTTAAAAAAATGTTATAACTTGTCCTGGAATTTTAAAATCATAGTTTTCTAGATAAGGTTAGTGAACTGATAAAATATAAGGTGAGTGAACTGATAGTTCTCATGCACATAGCCATGAGAGCAAAGTAAAATCACTGAGGACAAACTGGATTAATCACTGAAAAAATGTATATTTATACCCTAAATCTCTTAGGAAATTAAAAATACATTAAGTATACATGCAATCGGCTATCAAAGTGAGAATGTCATCATACTTTGGGTAGCCCTTAGAAAATTCCACTGTACACTCTTAAGAGAATAAGAGTGAAAGAGCAAATAATCTCTGAGCATTATTATGAAAATCATTTTAACTGCATTTAAACCCTTCCTTAAAGGGGCTTAGAAGCTCCCATTTCTAAGTGTGAGAGTTGCTGGTTGACATTCCGTCTGTGGCATAGAAAATGGTACATTTTGATGTGCTGAAATAGACTTCCAAGTCCTACTTGTTCCCTTTCGTCATGGTTAGAAACCCAGTGCTCTTCAAGTCCACATTTAAACTGAAAAGATCCTTTTTGGTCCACCAAAAAAGAACTCTACATTACAACCTTCTTTCAATGCAAAAGCCAGATGAGATGAAGTCACCAGAGGCCAACAGAGGCCAAAAGTAAAGCACCACATTGCCTGCAGCCACAGTGGTTTTCAAGCCATTTGAGCAGGCCACCTCTAGCGTCCCTTCATCTATCATGTTATGCCTCTGTGTCTCCTTTCTGAGATTTGTGTGTGTGTGTGTGTGTGTGTGTGTGTGTGTGTGTCTGTCTGTGTGTGTATAATGTTGCTGGGCATTCTGTCCCTAATTTCCTTGTCACACAAGTGAAGGAAGTGTTTCATCTGATATGAAGCTTCATGTCAGCCTCTGTTCTCTGGGTTGATTTGTTCATTATTTCCATTTCTCTTTTCAAGCCCTGCAGGGTCTTTTTCTGTCAACAGCACCAACAACACATCTGTACTCTCTGTGCCTGCTATTCTTTTTCATGAATGTCAAAATCCACGGCCTGATGAGTGCCCTTGAGGCTTCAGTCTGTCACTTACCGAGTGCTTCCCTTTGGATGTGCAATTTTTTGGTTAACTGAACTTGTGGCTAGGCCTTGCTGAAATATAAAATTTGACATTGTTTGTGTGGGTGAGTAATCTAATTTGGAAAGGGTGGTAACTTTTTACTGTACTAAAAGGCAATTATGCTCTCTCTATGCAGAAGGACATCTTGTTTTAGGTACAAACAAACATCAATCTAATCCAGCACTATCCAGTTTGACGTAACAACCATATATTAAGATCCTTCTTTTAATAGGCACTGAGTACACATGGACTGGAATCCTTGGGTAACACAGAAGACATAGGTAACACAGAAAGATTGGAGCTCTTAACCTTGCTAGGGTAGGTGATGTTAGAGTTTTCTGCCTATTAGTAAACACAGTCCATCTAGGTAGTTTTTATCATGCCTGCTAGTGGCAATTTATATTGTGTTATGCAGATGATCATTTACAATTATACAGTTGGTTTTTAAACCCAAATGGCCTAAGTGGCTTTAAGCTTCAGGTTTCAGCAGACAGGTAGGATTTTCACCATGGTATATGACTGTAACATTTGGTACATTGTTCAGCTAAGTGTTGTTTTGATAGTGTGGAGGGGGCGGGAAGGATGCAAATGCAGATCTTAGCAAAAGCTGTAGGAACCTTAGTGTACTAGCCAATTAGAGCTGAGTTTGAACTACATAGGAAGTATGGCTTAGCTTGGTAGGATAGGCAAAGCCAGAATAGGATGAGAAAACCTGCATGAGGAGACATCAGACAACCTAAAATGGAAAGACATTCTAAAAAACATTGGTCCTCTACTCATTTAAAATGTCAAAAGAAAGAAAAGACGGCTGAATATACTTACCAGATAGATAAAAGGATATTAGAGATATAACAACTTAGTATGTAGTGCTTGGCCTTGTAATAAATTTTGTACTAGCAAAAAAAGTTCTATAAAGAATAATATTGGTATAATTATAAAAATCTGATAATGGACTGTGTGTTAGATAATTCACATGTGTCAAACACACGGCCCGCGGGCCAAATCCGTCCCGCCAGGCCTTGCAATGTGGCCCGCACTGCGCTGTCATCACTGCACTCCGCTGCGTTTCCATCACAATGACAGTTTATGACTGTTCAGTAAACCATTCGGCCCACGATTTAGGCTGGATTTTAGATTTTGGCCCCTTCTCTGATTGAGTTCGACACCCCTATATTTCCTGAATTTGATAATTATGTAAGAGAATGCCCTTGTTGTTAAGAGATACATTATTTATGCTAAAGATTTTAAAAGTGAAAGGTAGTGAATTTTACAATCTTTTTTCTCTATGGCATTCCTCAAATAAAAAAAAATATTATATATTTACATAGTCTATTAAATCTTACATGCATATATGATATATATAATATAGATTCATATAGATGTATAAATAGATGTTTATGTGTGGACGGAGTGTATGAAGATAAAACTAATGTGGCAAAATATTAACAATGGGTCAACCTAAAGGATCTGTGTATGTGTGTGTGTGTGTGTGTGTGTAGGTGTATATTTTTCTTTGTAATATTATTGTGAGTTATTTTTCTAGGTTTGAAAAAAATGAATAGTGACTAAAAAGCAGTTTTTCCCCTACTGCCCTTTCCTCCATTACCTCAGCCCCCAAAACTCCATCTTAGAAAGGCATACTTCCAGGGAGGATTGTGGAAAGTAATTGCTATTTTTACTCCTTTTCTAAACCTGATATCTGGCCATAAGATCTGGACCTAAAACTATAAAAATCGGCTGAGATCCCCCTATTATACAGCCTTTCTGACATTTTAGCTCTAAATCTTTAGTGTCAACCTTGTAAGGTAGAGCTATAACTTTCCCAAATTCAAGAATCATTCATCATCATGTGATGACAACATATAATGGATTTGGCCCATTACACAAATTATGAACTTGATAACAGACAACCAAAGTGGCATATCCTCAAAAGAGTGAAACATTTTAATCATGAGCAAATAAAAATAAATAGAGCACCTAATTTTAAAAATATATTTATTTGGCTAATATAGAGAAACAAAACAAAAAAAAATATATGGCACATCCAGCATGGCCAGTATGGCTCAATGATTGTGCATTGACCTATAATCCAGGAGATCATGGTTCAGTTCCTGGTCAGGGCACATACAAGCTCAATCCCTAGTAAGTGACACGTAGGAAGCAGTCGATTAATGATTCTCTCTCATCATTGATGTTTCTATCTCTCTCCTTTTCCCTTCTTCTCTCTGAAATCAATTTTTAAAAATTATGGCACATCCAAAGGATCAAACAGTATTTAAATGAACTTTGTTTTTAAGAATCTCAATTGCCTAGGAAATTGGAGCAGAATTGGCATATTTAAAAATACTCTTAGACTTTTAAGGAGAACTAAGGCAAAGGAACATAAATGTGTAAATGAAGGGGAACAAATGAAGACAGAGTAATAAGCTGGAAGGAGAACTTCATTTCTGGAAGAGAAATGATAAAGATGCCAGAGGATAGATTATTCATAGATGAAAAAGTAAATGAGGTCTTAAAGATTAAAAGAGACTAATATGTGAAGGGGAAAAAGACAATCATCCATATCTACTTATTCATAAAGAGAGTGTTAGAAAAAAAAGAGAGAGAGAGAGTTCTATATATATATAATCAGGAAAGAGGAATAGGGTACAAAGTAACTAGCAAAAAAAAAATGCTAAGTCCCCAGAGAGCAGACAAGCTGGCCAGAAAGACCGAGGTTCCAGGAAGCTATTGAGGAATGCCCTCTTCAAGCACTCTTGGAGATTTCACAGTAAGAGCAATAACACTCTCATTCCCTATAACTGAACTAGAGAGTTACAAATTGTATAGGTTTGAGATGAAAAGATCAGAAAGTCCCATAAGAACACACAGACATTAAGAATCACTGGTGAGCTTCAGGGTGACACTCATTGTATGTGACATGCAGCCACTGAGGGTGTCCTGAGAAACATAGCCCCCCCCCCCCAAATTCTGAATTGTTTCTTTGAAGGTAGACACTACTAAAATAAGACAAAGTAATGGGTAGATTAAAATAAGAGGCAATAGCTCTAGCTGGAGCATCAGACTGCAGATAGAAGGATCCCAGGCTGGATTCCAGTCAAGGGCACACATACCTCGGTTGCAGGCTCCTCCCTGGCCCAGGCCCTGGTCAGAGTGCCTGCAGGAGACAACCAATCAATGCATTTCTCTCACATTGATATTTCTCTCTGTCTTTTCCTCTCTTTTTCACTCTCTCTAAAAATCAATGGAAAAATCACTTCTTGGCCATTTTGGCTAAAATCAAGTGTAGTATCTGTTCTTTTCAGTTTAAAAATCAATGGAAAAAATATCCTCGGGTGAGGATTAAAATAAATAAATAAAAATAAAATAAGAGACAATAATAAATTGAGTTCAGGAATGGACAAAATATTGGTTCAATGGGATAGCAATCTTTGGGTAAAATTGTCCAGCTCAGGGAGCTAACCCTGACAGGATTTATTTCTTCACTAGTTGCTTTTGTTATACCCAGAACTACTAGCAGAGAGAACAAAAACATTCCAAAAATGAGGAAGACGTGGCTTGATGAGTATAAGGGAGAGGCAGCACTAGGCCCTTGGGGGAACAGGCTTCAGAAAAATCAACAGTGGCTTTTCCACTGAGGATGATTATCCAGATGGAACAACAGTGAAGACTGCAGTTATCTTTCCAAAGAAGCAGGCTTCTCAAGTGTTAGCAATTCCATAGCAAGACTTTCAATAGCTACCATACCTCAAAGCTGAAAATGCCTGCTCAAATGTAATAAGGAAGCTGTCAGGAAATAGAGCTCAGAGTCATTTCAGTACTGGTGCCAGAAACACTGGGCCAAAGGTAAGAAGTTCTGAATATGCTGGGTAGGAAAGAAAGACACCTCAAAATAAGTGATTGGGACTGTGAGCATTGCAGTTATAAAGCTGCACAGAAGAACCAAGCAATGTCTAAGACATGATTCCTCACCACCAGAGGACAGACTCGTGGGAAGACTTTTCCACCTGTGGTAATTCACATCATTCTATAATTACTCTCCCGATAAAAGATTCCTCCCAGTCGAAATTGTGTTCATGGTTTGTGCTATCAGGACAACTAGCCTGAACTGCCAATCATCCTGAAGTCTCTTAACCTCAGAAAACTTCAAGTCTCTGCTTTAGATTGATTCTAAGAATGTTATTTTGACTCTAGAAGTCAAGATAAACTATTTTTTTTTTTTTTTACCTGTCTGAAAGATTGAGATAGTTGTAGCAAAATTTTATTTTAGAGGTTTCTGCTTCTGGACATAACTGAATACCTACTGGGCTTGCTCTCCCACTGTGAACAACTATGAAACTGGACAAAATAAATGAAATGACACTTACAAGATATTCAATAAGAAGCAGCCTAGGACCACGATACCTGAATAAGGGAAGTGTATGAGGTAAGACCCACAGTCACCCTGGCTTTCTGTCTGCAGGTCCTGGCTTTACTATGGCATGGGTGCAGAGAGACAGAGCCCACACAAAGCATGAGAGCCTCATTGAGCTGCTGAGGCAGAGACCGGAGTGTGGGATGCTGAGCAGATAGAATGTGTGGGTCATGATGCTGGAGCACCACCAACCTTCAGTGATGCTCTCATGTCTTAGGCAAATACTAAGTTAAACATCAGCCAGGAATATCTCCCGACAGGGAACAACTACTGAGGAAATGCAAGGTGAATGGAAGTTCTTGAGATCATACAGTGCAGAAAAAATCAGGAGGTCCAACCAGATTAGAAACCTCACTGAACACCTTAAAAATGCAAATGATTCTGTAGAACACAGTGGGCCACTCTGGACCTCGGGTAAGGGTTACTTGTCATATACCCTTCGAATAATGTGTAAAAGAATCAAACATTCTTTGAAAAATATAACATAATCAAGATTCCTTATCTCAGGATATCACAACATGCAGCAAACAATACAAAGTTACCAGTTCAATTCCTGGTCAGAGCACATGCCTGGGTTGTGGGCGCCATCCCCAGTAGGAGGTGTGTAAGAGGCAGCCAATCGATGTTTCTCTCTCTCTCTCTCCCTTCTGCTCTAAAATCAATACAAACATATTTAAAAAGTAAATAGAATGAGACACAGAAAAAAAAAAAACTGAGAAAAAATTAACAGAAATCTTAAGCAGGTAAACATACATGGTCTTGGAGTTACAGAAAAGACATAGATTGCTACACAAAAAGCTACGTTACCTAGAAACAAGAAAAAAGTAGCAGTTGATAGAAATAGACACAGAGCTAACAGAAATGTTGAAATTAACAAATAATTAAAGAAAGCTATTATAAATACTTTAAGAAATTAAAAGAAATTATAAACAAAATAAGTAAAAAGGTAGGAAATATCAGAAAACAAATTTACACCATAAAAAAAATAAACGAACAGAAATTGTACAATTGAAGAATAAAATATTTGAAATTAAAAAAAAATCAAGATTAGCTTTATGAATGATTGGGCAATGGTGAACAGAAGGTCTGTATAGTTAAAGACAATAAAATACAAATGACCTAAAATGAAGCACAGAGAGCCCTGGCCCATATGGCTCAGTGGGTTGAGCCTCATGCACCAGAAAGTCACCAGTTCAATTCCTGGTCAGAGCACATGCCTGGGTTGTGGGCGCCATCCCCAGTAGGAGGTGTGTAAGAGGCAGCCAATCGATGTTTCTCTCTCTCTCTCTCCCTTCTGCTCTAAAATTAATACAAACATATTTAAAAAGTAAATAAAATAAGACACAGAAAAAAAAACTGAGAAAAAATTAACAGAAATCTTAAGCAGGTAAACATACATGGTCTTGGAGTTACAGAAAAGACATAGATTGCTACACAAAAAAGCATTTGAAGAAAAAATAACCACTAACACATTCTAAGAAAGAATATTAAATGCAAGATGTATGCAGCTCACTGAATTCTAAGCAGGTTAAATAGAAATAATTACCCTATTTTTCAAAAATCTATTTCAAAGTATCCAAGAGAAATGAAGATACATCAACAAAAATACTTGTAAAAATAAAAAATCTCATATTGGGTTTATTCATAATAGCCAAGCATGTAAATAATCCAAATCTATAAAAAGAAAAGCCTAAGTGACTAATACAACAGAACGACTGAACAGTCGCTATGATGTGCACTGACCACCAGGGGGCAGACACTCAACGCAGGAGCTGCCCCTTGGTGGTCAGTGTGCTCCCAGGCCAACCTCCCCCTTGAAGCTGACCAACCTCCTGCAGTAACCTCCCCCTGGCTGGTAACCTCCCCCTGGCCAGCCAGCTCCTTTGGCCCTGGTGCTAAACCATTCATAGATGAACTGCTGCTGTGTTGGGGTTTCATACATAGCAGAGCAACTCCCTCACTGCAATCTATTGAAAGTCAGCCTTCTACACAAGGGTTTGTCTTGCTTCTGCCCTCTCCCTTCCCCAGGGGCCATCTGCCACCATGGCGGCAGTGAGGCAGTGCGGCAAGAAGGGTGGGGGGAAGTGGGGACTGGAGCAGTGGCAGGGAACCAACCGCAGCAGAGGTGTCTGGCATCTGTTCCTTCCACACCTGGCCCAGTGACTGTCCCCTTCTCTCCCGAACCCACTGGGGCCTTCGGGCCGGGCCTCAGGCTGAGTTGGGAAAATAGGGTTGGGTGGTGGCAGATGCAGCCCCTTTCCCAGGGGGTCCGAAGGCCGGCTCCCTCCTCGGGGCCAGGGTCCAACCTCCCTTGATCCTTCCCTGCAGATGGCCAACCTCCTGTAGTCCCACCCCTTATCCCTTCCCCTGGGCCAGCAGGCCCTGAACAACCTGGCCCTGATTGGGACTGGGCAAGATGGCCCAGATTGGCCCTAATTGCTGGCCAAGCCTAAGGACCCCACCCATGTACAACATTTGTGCACCTGGCCTCTAGTGTCTATATAAAGAAGAACTTATTAACAACATTACAATAGTAAAGGCCGGGTGCACAAATTCATGCATGGGTGGGATCCTTAGGCCTAGCCGGAAATTAGGGCCAATCGGGGCTGTCTTACCCAATCCTGATTGTGGCCAGGCCGATTGGGGCCTGCCAGCTGAGGGGAAGGACAGTGGGAAGAATTGCAGGAGGTTGGCTAGCCAGCCAGGGGGAGAGACTGGCTGTGGGGAGGGACAGCAAGAAATTGGCTGCCGTGGGAAGTTGTCTGTGGAACGCACTGACCACCAGGGGGTAGCTCTTGTGTTGAGCATCTGTCACCTGGTGGTCAGTGTGCATCATAGCGACTGGTTGCCCAGTGGGTCATTCTGGTCATTCCAGTCATTCCAGTTGTTCAGTTGTAATGGTCACTTAGGCTTTTATATAGAGAGATACTTATATATTGGTATAGTGGATGCCAATTAAAGGTATCAACTAGTTAAAATATGCTATAGTTTAACTGAATCTCTAAGACATTGTGCTGAGGGAAAAGAGACATACATAAAAGTATACATACTCTGATTTTTTTTTTATATGAAGTACTAGAACAGGCAAAACTAAGTTATGGTGAAATAAATCAGAATATTGATTGCTCTGGAGAGAGAAGAACCTGATTTGACTGGAATGAAGTATAAAGGAATTCCGTAAATGATGACAGTATCTATTTCCTGATTGGTGTGTAGTTACCTGGATGATTGCATTTGTCAAAACCCATGAAACAATAACATCTAAGAACTGTGTATTTCAACATATGTTAATTATATTTCAATAATATATTTTTACATAATTGATTTCAGTAAGATATTTCTGAAATAAACTGATATATGTAAATTGTTTTGCTTCCATCAGGTGGATTTGTAGCTAATTACATATATGAACACTGAGTAATTGACTGGGATCCAGCTGAAGCAAAGATTGTAGTGATTTGCCAATAGTCCTGTTCTAATTGTTTTCCCCATATTTTAACAGTGTTTTGAATTAATGCATAGAAGGCTTCCTCTTATTATCTGAGCTACCCACAGCTGAGAAATTTGGCTGGCATATTGGATGATACAATTAAGGCAGAAAAATTATGTGACTGAAATAAACATAATGAAGTTCTGGAGAGATTAAGTCTTGCATTTACTGGGAGAATAATCAATTATCCAAGAAAAGGTTGGTAAGATCATGACTTCATGCTATTCATTTGATAAGGAATATTAAATTGCCTACATATTACAAGGAAACAAATTCTATACAAGCAATGATTGAATATTTGTTCTGTGAGGAAAAACAAAAACAGAAAGAACCATGCTACCATATAGTAAGGCCCTGTTGCCAAAAGATGTTATAAAATAGTTTTGTGCATTGAGTGAGAGATTGGACAGGACTATATTTGGCTTCCGTCAGTGATTTTTATCCTTCTGTGATTCTGAGACTCGGTTTGATTTTTGTTGAGTACCATTTGTGAGTAACATACTATAAACCAGTAAAACAGACATACCCTTTCTCTTAAAAAATACAATCTGACAACACTGACTTAGAAACATATGTATAAGATATTAAACACAACTAAATTAAATTTTAAAAAATCAATCTATCCATATATTATATTAAATATTTATATTGAATGAAAGTACACTAAAACTTGTATTTGCAAGACATGGAGTGGAGAAAAGTGGCCCATAAATTTTGCATCGAAGGGGAGAGAAGGTAGAAACCGTTGCGAGAAGGTTGCCTTCCATCTTTAAAAGAGCCTAAGAATAAAGCACGCATCTTATCTGCCAATATCATTTGATGATATGTCACACCCATCTTTCAAATTTTCCCTTTTACTACAGTGCCTAAGTGTCTAAAAACTAAATATCTTGCATAATCTTGAAGAATTTATTGATATTTGGAAGGTGGGTAAAAAGGGGAAGCCATTAGTTTTCAGTAGAGCAATAGACACATACATTTTAGAGATGACAAAAGTGGCATTTTGCTAGCAAGTTCAGCTGTCCTTAAAATACCCCACTTAGCAGAAATTGGTTTGGCTCAGTGGATAGAGCATTGGCCTGCAGACTGAAAAGTCCCAGGTTCAATTCCAGTCAAGGGCACGTATCTTGGTTGCAGGCACATCCCCAGTGGTCGATGTATCTCTCTCATCGATGTTTCTAATTATCTCTCTCCTTTCCTTTCTGTAAAAAATCAATAAGAATATATATATTTTTAAAAATACCCCACTTAGACTGTGGAGGTATTTTTTTAAAAAATACACTTTGGTGTATGTATCATGTCTACAAACCATAAATATCTAAAACCTGGTTTGGAAGTTGAGATCATCAACATCTTTTTCACAATTCATTCTCTTCAAAATTTCAAAAAACAAAAAAACAAAAAAGCAGTAATATTTCTAATGCCTTCACTAGAAAGTTGTCTAAGCCTCTAATTGCCCATATTCAATTCCTTCTTACTTAAAATAATGTGATTTCTGTTTTCATAGGTAAACTTTAACTGATTCAACCTAAAATGGGTATTCTGGGTTTCAGAATCCTTGATAATTCAGAAATTTGATCTAATTTTTAATCACTTATTATATGCCAAGTACCAAAGGAAATTTTCTCCTTTGGTGTATGTATCACCTCTACAAACCTCCAATCGAATTTTGGGTTTTGTTTCCTAAATAGGACCTGAATGTGTTCCTTCCTATCTAACCCATTACACCTGAATTATGCTGATAAAAAATTAAAAGATTTAGAACCAGATAAAACCTAATTTTAAATCCTGATTATGCCATTTGCTGGCTGTGAGAAATGAAATACACAATTTCTCTAGGCATAAAAGTATTAGGGCTTTTTCTTTCAGTGTTAAAGAATATTTGCAAAGCACCAAGGGCAGTGTCTGGCTCATTCGTAGGTGCATTCCTCCTCTACACATGTTGCACCCATTTGTTTAATTTATAGTTGTGAGTTATGTGGACTGGATAGGAGTAACATGGTAACTGATCTATCTGCCTATTGTTTTGCCTCATTCAAATCTCTATTTCTTAATGACTCCAAAGTTGCTATTCCAAAATACAAATATAATCATGTCCCTCTCCTGGTTAATGACTTTCAATGTTTTCCTAAAATTTATAGGATGAAATTCCACCTCTTTAAAATCCTAAAAGACTTTAATCAACTGATCCCTAGATGTCTTCCTAGTCTTCTCTGCCTTTCCTTGTACATAGTTGTAATCTTAGCCAAGCCAAAATCTTATTTTTTATGAATGTGAAAATTAAATTGATGGAAGAGTCTTAAGTGACATTAAATTCTAACTTTCTACTTGTATAACCTTGGGGAAAATCACTTGGAGTCTCTGTGTTTTACTTTTCTTATCTGTACAAAGAAAACAGTAATATTCATTTTTTGTTCTCCTGAATTTTAGGATGAGTGATAGTAAAGTTCTCTTTAAGTTGCAAGATTCTATGGAAATGAAAGATAAATATTATTTCCTGTTATGTTGTGATAGCTATTTTTATTTATCAATTGTGGTTACGTGTTGGGCGTCTGAACACTACATGCTGATCCATTTATTTGCTCAATGGCTAAATACAATAATATGAAGAGTAGGAGAGATTTAAAAGGGACATCTGAATATTAGTATATATGGTAAGTTAAGAAATTTTAATGACAAGTTATGTTTGTCTGCTTATTACTTATCAACAAACATGTTTGTCTTAAATACTCAGTAAGTACTGAACACAAACACTAAGACTAAGTGAGTCTGTCTTGGCTGATAATCCTAGGAAATTTCCTCCTTTGGTGTATGTATCACCTCTACAAACCATAAATATCTAAAATCTGGTTTGGAAGCTGTGATTCACCATTGTAAAAGAAGCTCAAGCTTTAGTTTGATGAGTATTCAAAAGATCAGGCTTAATAAAAGTTCATCAGTGATACATATATATCATTTTAGATCTTAATCAGGGGTGTTTGTAAGTTTCTTAGAGCAGCAAGATTCCAGAGATAGACTTGATAAGCTAACAAAACTAAATCTCTGAGGGGATTTACAAAGGGATTTAATGAGACAATACTGTTACTATCATGCTCCACCTGCAGTTGCTAAGATAACAAGAAACTTGGGATACCCAGAAATATATATATTTTAAAACTAGTATTAGGAATAATACAATTAGCCAACTGACTGTGTTCCAATGTGTCCATATCAGTTTCTAGGTGCTCCTCTCAGGGGGAAAAAAAAAATCTATTGGTTTGCTCCCTAGACCTAGACAAGCACAGATGCATATAAATAAATCATCTGCTGCTTTCCTGTTTAACATATCTGTCTCTAAATTATTCCAGGAATTTTCTCTGTGGTTTACTTTATCACTGGCTATTGTTTTTGACAGGTCCTTGGTATAAAATTGATAGCTAGAAAAAAATTCCCAGAAGTTTAAAGATGCCATGCCTTATCTTCCCTCTCACCTAGTTTCTGGTGAGAAGCCTCCTATAATCCATATCTTTTACTCACTGTCTGTAATATCTCTTCTTTTAGGACAACATTTACTGTTTTATCTTATTTAGTTACCAGAAGTTTAAATATGCTCCATTAGGTGTGCTTTATTGTTTACTTTTCTTATGTTTCTCTGTTAATTCTGCAATTTCATAAGATATTAATTTTGAAAAAATGTTGGCCATTTTCTCTTCAAATAGTTCTGCTATGTCTTCTCTCTATAGTTCCTCTGAGATTCCAATTACATGACTACAAAAACATTTAGCGTTATTGGTTATTTGTTCTGTTTTTGTTTCCCCCACTGTTTTTCTCTCATAGTTCAGTTTCAGTATTTCCTCTTTATCTATATTTGGACTCATTGACTTTTACCTCAGATGCATTGAGTTTAATGATGAACCTGGCAAATTTATTCTTCAAATTTGATATCAGGATTTGTATTTCTAGTATTCCCACTTGACCTTTTCATAGTGCCATCTCTCTGCTGAAAATACCCTTCTTGTTACACATATTATCAACCTTGTCCAGGAGATGCTTCAAGATATTAAACATAGTTGTTTTAAAGCCATTTATCAAGTTTCAACATATGAGTCACCTGGAAATATAGTTCTATTGATTATTTTTTCTCTTGACAATAGGTTGAGGAATGTGTGTCTGTGTCCGTGTCTTGAACATTTTTACGTATTATTATTATTGAATACCAGACAAATTGTGTACAGATTGAGGTAAAAGAATTTATGCTTGAAAATGGGCATGGCTCTTTTTTATTAGGCTATGCATATTAGGGGATGAGTCAATCTAGTCAGGGGTGAGGCTGAATTTGGGCTTTGGTTTTGCTATGGCCACACTCCAAGCATCATAAACTTCACAAATTTCTCTTGGGTTTTGGTTCAATGTTTGTGCTCCATTTTCAGTTTTCTGCCATATCAATATACTTTCATTGTTTATGGGATTTCTTCACATTTTGCCTTTTCTCTGTATCGGGCTGCTATTACCTGGTCCAGCTCAAGGTAGGTAGGATCTGTGTGCCTGGGTTTTCCTAATGGGGCTTTCTCGGTGTTTGTGTCCCTCCCTATTTGGCAGCCAAACTCCGACTAGTACTTATGGTAGGTCACATGCAGGTGACAGTGTTTTTGTCCTCTCCCTCTGGTAGGAGATCTCTCATAATTATACAGCATTTGGGGCACAGGGCTCTTGTCTATCACCTTCCTCTGAGTAGAGGGTTTTCTACTATACTGTCTTTAGCAGCTGGGCATTGGTGGTATCAGGGATTGCTGCACTTCTATTTAAGACTTTTTCTCATTTGAGAGAAGAGTCTAAGCAGGAGGTGAGGGCTTTTTGCCTTTCCTATAGTAGAGGAAGACCTCCTCTTACACATGACCACTGGAGAAACTCTCTTTGGATTCCTGAGTGGCTCCTAATTTACAAGAGAATGCAATTTTTAAAAAATCTAGCCCCTTAACCACCACCCCCCCCCCCCAGGTGCTCTTCCTCTAATGAGGGGGACAAAGTCTGAGAAATGCATCCTTAGGCAATTTCATTCATGATTTAGCAGAATATATCTGATATGTCTAGGTTGCTTATTGTACATACCCTAGGATTTCACCAAGAAGTAAACTTACCAAAACCTAAACTGTGCAGCCTACTACATACACACCTAGACCATACAGTATACTATCATTGTTATGGGGAAAATGACTGTACTATACTACCAGCCCACACTTGAATTTTTTTGAGCAGATTTCTTTTTTACTATTTATGAACAGCCACACCTTTATCCTCTTATTTGCCACTGGTGATCCAGACCAAGGGTCAGAAATAATTGGTAGTACTGAAATGTAATTCTATTATTTTACTTTAGATAGTTTTGGTGGTCATTCGTAGTAGCATCAAAACTGTGGATCTGGTTGGTTTTGTTTTTTTTTTTTCTTTTTTCTTTTTCTTTTTTTTCTAAACAGAATTCTTATAAAAACTGTGAAAGTATTTCTTGTTTTATTTGTGGCAATGAAATGAAATGTGGATTTCTGGGAAAGGTGCATGAATTTCTTCGTGTGAAATCTTTGAGAACAATTCTTAACAGTTACATCTTGTTATTCTCATTGTTTACCTGAGAAAGAGGAAAAATAATAATCTGAATAGTGAATGCCTGAAGCCTTAAAACCTTACGATCTTCCAGAATAATCACACTCTGTGAACATGATAATGAAGTAAGGATCTGAACTCTGTGTGGGAAAGAAAGGGTTAGCAGCAAGCCTACAATATCTGTGAAATATTTTATCTCTTTCAGAAACACCTGGGAAAGAACAAGCTGCACTGGTCAAAGTTCTTTGCAAAATCACCAGCAGAAAGATAATAGAGTCCTTAAAGGTAAAATGCTTTTAGCAGAATATATCTGATCTGTCTAGGTTGCTGATTGTACAGACCCTAGGAGTTCATAGACATCTGAGACAGACCTACGAAAACTATCACATAAACTAATATAAATGCAAAAAGGAATCATAACCAAATGGATCCTTCTATAACAAGTGATGTCCTGCATATACTGCTTAGAACATCAAATATTTAATCAAAACCAAAGTAGGTCTTAACAAACCTTCAAAGTTGCTTGATCATCTTGAGCCTCACCAAGAAAGAAGAAATGCCTTGCTTATATCTTTGTAATTACCATTGAGTAAGATACCTGATTCCTGTGGGTCAGCTTTCTTTTAAACTCAATAGATACCTCTGACTTCAAGTATAATATATACATGTTTCCCTCTGTAACAATGCCAGCTTCTGTCTGGTACATGATCAAAATCTAAACAAAAACCACTGAATCAAAATTCAGAATTCATGTTACTTTACCATGCAAATTTTTAAACCAATTTAGGGAGTTTTCATTTGCCATGAGTTTTGAAATAAATACCAGTGCTTAATTGATGGTCTGACATGTGGTAGAATTCCAGAAAACAAAAAATGTCTATGCACGTCCTAACTAATGAAAGAGTAATATGCAAATTGACCATCATTTCAACCCACAAGATGGCTGCCCCCATGTGGTCAAAGATGGCTGCCCCCATATGGAAACAAGATGGCCACCACAAAATGGCTTGCAGGGTAGGGCAGTTGTGGGCAGTCAGGCCAGCAAGGGAGGGTAGTAGGGAAGTTACAGACTGGCAAGGGAGGACAGTTGGGGGGGACCAAGAATGCAGGGGAGGGCAGTTGGGGGCAACCAGGCTGGCATGGGAGGGCAGTTAGGGGTGACCAGGTTAGCAGGAGAGGGCATTTAGAGGTGACCGGGCCAGCAGGGGAGGGAAGTAGGGGGTGACCAGGCCTGCAGGGGAAGGCAGTTAGGGGCAATCAGGCCAGCAGGGGAGCAGTTAGGCACTTAGGTGTTGATCAGGCTGGCAGGGTAGTGGATAGGGGATGATCAGACTGGCAGGCAGAAGCAGTTAAGGGCAATCAAGCAGGTAGGCAGGCAGGCAAGCAGTTAGGAGCCAGCATTGCTGGATTGTGAGAGGGATGTCTGACTCTGGTGGGATCAGGCCTATATGGGCAATCAGATATCCCTCAAAGGGTCCCAGATTGGAGAAGGTGCTGGCTGGGCTAAGTGACACCATGCCCCCATGCATGAATTTCATGCACCAGGCCTCTAGTATGCAAATAAAACCACAAAGAAATATTTCATATTCTTGAAAAATATGTAGAACAAAGAACATCAAATAAACAATAGTGGATTTTCCGTAGGTATAAGTTATGTTTGATTGATGATTGGCCTGCTTTTAATAATAGCATCCACAGAAAATGAATCTATGTAATAGGATTGTGTTAGGCATTTATTCTTTATGATTTTACTAGAGTACACAAATTCATGCACTGGTGGGGTCTTGCCAACCTGCCCCTATGAGGGCATATCAGGCTGATGCAGGAAAGGGGCCACATGAGCCCCTGATTGGGATGAGGCTAGCCAGGGGGAAAGGTCTCTTCCTCCCTCCCCCCACAATTGGGCCGTTTGGCCGGCTGCAGTGCATGTCACAATGATTGATCATTCCAGCTTTCCAGTCGCTTGGCATATCTATCTATCTAGATATAGATATAGATAGATAGATATAGATAGATTAGATAGATAGATATAGATATAGATATAGATGATATAGATAGATATAGATATAGATATAGATATAGATATAGATATAGATATAGATATAGATAATAGAGATAGATATATATAGATTACATTAAAGATAAATAGACACAAGAAAAAAATAATATCCAGGACTGCAGGGGAGGGCAGTTAGGGAGGGACCAACTAGGTCCTATTACCTGGTTCTCTATAATTTTGATATTATGCAGGCCTTCTTCAGGATTGTCTCAGTCTGAATGGGACAGAGTCTGCAGATTAAGGTTATCTATTTTATGTAACAGAGGAAGGGATTACCTAGAGCAAGTACTAATCACCAAAGCAAAGCAAATGAGACTTAATAATATAAAATTAAAATTAAGATTATCTCTAAATATGTTAAATTTTTATGTTTTTAAATAGGATGGCTTGAAGAACAAAGACAGCAGTATAGGTAAACACCTATACTTGCTGCCTCTCACAACCACATCAGAATTACAACTAAAAAGCAGAACAATTACCACACAGAACCATGGAAAAGCTTGCTGAGTGGAAGTTCCACAACTAGAGAGGTAAAGAAAGCACATTGAGACTGGTAAGAGATATGGAGGCACAGAAAGTGCTGGCACCTGGATATGCTGCTGTTTTAATCGGGAGGGAGATACAAGCTCCTGCTTGCTCTCAACTCCAGTTCTGGGTGAGACTCAGTGGGACCCAGACATATACAAGGAGAAACTGGACTGTCTAGCTTTGGGACAGAAATGCAAGTGCAGCCATATCTCAGAGGTGCTCGCAGCAATTATTGTTCCTGCATGAGGGCATGGGACCCCCGGGGACCTCTCAGGTGCAGGGCTGACTGGCAACCATTGCTGTTTGCTCTGCCCAGGTGATTCCCAGAGACTCCACCCCACCCAATTTACGACCCCACCCAACTTGTGCACATCGGCTTTTGCATATGAATGGCCTCTCCTTTCTTTGCCTAAAATCCGTAAAACTGCAGCTGGGTAAGAGAGCCCCAGAGCTTCCAAAAGAAGGCCCAAGGCCTGGCAGTAGCAGCCGGCCTTGCTTCAAAGCTTGGCCTTGTCTGGGCATTTCCAAACCCCATACAAAGAGAAGGAAGATGCAGATGTTTCTGTAGCTCCTGCTGGGCAGCTCCAGGCAGTGGCTGACCTTGTACCTCCTTGGAGTTCCAAGAGCCAATGTGTCCAGTGGTCAGGGTGATACCATACTGGGTTACAACTCTTCACATCTGTAAGAGACACACTCGAGGGCAGACTCAGTGAGCACAAAAGCCCCACTGAAGCAAGTCCTGCCCCATTAGGGTGTCTCCTTCACAACAGATATTCCAGTATAGACACATCTGGTCATCATAACCAATTGGCCTGGAGGTCAATTCCTCCCAGTAATACCAACAGCAATAAAGGCTTAACTACAATAGGACTGCAAATAGCCCACAAAGGGGTGCACCAAGAGTGTCCACCTCAGATGACTGGGGAGACTGAGCCACTGAGCTCTATAGGACACATACCACACAAGGCCACTCAATCAACTAAGGAAACTTAGCATCTACCCAGTACATAGAAACAAACACAGGAAAGCAGCCAAAATGCAGAGACAAAGAAACAAGTCACAAATGAAAGAAAAGGATCAAAGAACAATATTAGATATAGAGTTCAAAACTACAGTTATAAGGTTACTCAAGAATCTTCTAGAAATCTCCAAGAGATTTATTGAGACCCTCAAGGATATGAAAAATAACAAAATTAATAAATAAGTAGGATGGCTTATTTTCATACCAATTGATCTATATTTCTTTGATTG
Source organism: Pipistrellus kuhlii (assembly GCF_014108245.1). Lineage (NCBI taxonomy): Eukaryota > Metazoa > Chordata > Mammalia > Chiroptera > Vespertilionidae > Pipistrellus > Pipistrellus kuhlii. The sequence continues at coordinate 148,868,368 of NW_023425515.1, forward strand.
ATTAATGTACCAGAAATTAAGTATACACTGACTGAAATAAAGAATAATCTATAGAGATTCAACAACAGACTATAAGATACCAAGAATCAAGTCAAAGATTTCAAATTTAAAGAAGCAAAAAACACCCAACCAGAAAAGAAAAAAGAATCCAAAAATACAGTTAGTGTAAGGAGCTTCTGGGACGACAACTTCAAGCTTACCAACATCTGAATTATGGGGGTGCCAGAAGAAGAGAGAGAGCAAGATACTGAAAAGCTATTTGAAGAAATAATGACAGAAAACTTCCCCTACCTGGTAAAAGAAATAGACTTACAAGTCCAGGAAGCACAGAGAACCCTAAACAAGAGGAACCCAAGGAGAACCACATCAGGACACATAAATAAAATGCCAAGACAGAATCTTAAAAGCAGCAAGAGAAAAATAGTTAGTTACCTACAAGGGAGTACACATATGACTTTTAACTGATTTCTCAACAGAAACTATTCAGGCCAGAAGGGAGTGGCAAAAAATACACGAAGTGAAGAATAGCAAGAACCTACAACCAAGATTACTCTACTCAGCAAAGCTATCATTTAGAATTGAAGGTCCTATAAAGAGCTTCACAGATAAGAAAAAGCTAAACGAGTTCATCACCACCAAACCAGTATTATATGAAATGCTGAACTATATTCTCTAAGAAGAGGAAGAAGAAGAAAAAGGTAAAGATAAAAAATTGTGAAAAACAAAGTGACAACAAATACATATATATCAACAAGTGAACCTAAAATTCAAATGAATAAAAAAATCTGATAAACATAACAGACTGGTGAATGTAATAGAATCAGGGGCATGGAAGGGGAGCAGACTGACAATTCTCAGGGGGAATAGGTTGTGGGCAGTGCTGGAGGAAATTATATGAGGTCAGTGAAAGGGGAGGTCTGAAGAGTGGTGGGAAACTAGTGGAGGGGCACTATGGGGGGGAAATAGGAACATCTGTAATAATCTGAAGAATTAAGATTTTATAAAAAGCAAAACAAATGAAAATAATAAAATTAATAAATAAATAGGATGGCTTATTTTCATGCCCATTGATCTATATTTCTTTGATTGATTAATGTATCTAATAATGAGTTTGCCCTTAATTCATTACCTTAAATGTTGGTTTGAGTATTGAATATGTATAGTTCTCATTATTAAATAAATTTTACGTTAAATTTTTAAGTGGTTTTGTTTTTATGCTTTTCAATATAATGTTTTTTAATATATCACAAATAAATTTGTAAGACCCTCTAAATTTAGTGTTTGTTTCTAGGTCATTCATTTCCAAACATACACACACACACACATTTATTTTACAAATCTCTCATACTCTCACTCCACTTTTTAGTCCCTGATTCCATACTTTTTTTTGCACTGATAGAATTTAAGTTCTTCAAGTAGCACAAAAATAAATCATAGAGACAGACCCATTGGTATTGAACCTGTCTAGAACACCCGAGAGAGGTGATAGAGGAGGAATTATCTGTAGAAAATACAGAACTATAGCCAAAAATGGATTATCAATGCAGCCTCGCTTCCAAAATAGCTGTGCTATGTAAGCATACTGACATTCTCTGATTTCTTATTTAGAGATTGGGTTTAATATAGCACCCCTCGATGGTTTCTAAGCAGCTTGTTTATCAGAAAGATCAAAATATTTTGACAATAGGGCTGGAAAACAACCAGTTTTTCTCTCTGAGTCAAAAGACCTTTTCATATGCCTTGAATAAAGTTCATACTAGCATCATACACTGAATGGCCAGATTGTTATGATCTCTGAATGCGTAATAATCTGGCCACTCAGTATGCGTGTGTTTGTGTATATATAGAGGCCCAGTGCATAAATTCGTGCATGGGTTGGGCAGCCAGCCTGGCCAGAGGGAGGGAACATGGGCAGTTGGTTGGCCTACCTGCTGTCAAACTCCTGGTCTAGGGAACAATTTGCATATTAGCCTTTTATTATATAAGATATACACTGAGTGGCGAGATTATTATGCATTCAGAGATCATAATAATCTGGCCACTCAGTATTTTATCCTTGATGTCTTTAATTGGTCTTTTATTGGGGAAAGGGAAGTTTGCCACAGTATATTTTTTAACCTTACAAATTTCCTGCTCATACATCTTATATACTAATAAATTTGGTCATCAGAAAGAAAGAATAGAAAACAAAACAATTTCTAATTATATAGAAAAAAATGATTATCTTATCTAAGGGAATATGCTATTAGACCCTCATGGTGTTGCAAAAGATGACAGTGCCCACATTAAGGAGGGAATATGCTAATTGTCTGTCCCATCCTCAAAGATGGTGGCATCCACAGCCATTAAGGAGGGAATATGTTAATTGACTGCCACATCCTCAAAGATGGCAGTTCCCACAGCCACAAGATGGCAGCATCCAGTCCCCTCATCCCTGCTAGGGCAGCAGGCACAAAGCAAGGCTGCCCCCCAGATGGGCCCTGCTGCTCCATGCACCTGCCTCCAGAGTTCCCCAGACCTCTAAGCTCCCCAGTCACCCTGGGCTGGCTCAAGGTGCAGGAAAGCCTTGGATGGAGGCTGCCCAGCCACCAAGGGTCAGCCTGAGGTGCAGGCAAGCCTGGAATGGCAGCTGCCCATATAGGACCAGCTGAGGCTTGCACAGCCAGCAGTGGCAGCAGCAGAAGTGTGATGGGGTGTTGCCTTCCCCTGATCACTGGGTCACCTCCTCCCCTTGAGGACTCCCAGATTGTAAGAGGGGACAGGCTGGGCTGAGGGACACCCCCTCTGGAGCATGAATTTTCATGCACTGGGCCTCTAGTATAATTATAATAGTAAGTAATTTTAATTATAAAACAATTCTATAGAAAATTAAAATAATTTGGAACCAGAAGACCAATTTTGTTTTGTTTTTTTTTATTCATTAAGTTTCCCATCCCAAGGAAGTCCCCAAACTTCTCTCGGTTTTAATATTTTAATCCATAAAATGGAAAGAAAATTTCTGATTTGCCTATTCTATAAGGATATTATGAATATCAAGTGAAAGAATGTGCATGAAAGTCAGAGGAAATAGAATGTATATAAACATGTTTGATTTATCCAAATGTATACTTACACTATCCCTTGAGTGCATCATTCATTTTTCTGTTGTGTGGTCTAAGTTATAGTTTTGTCTTAGAATAGAGATTGAAGAGATTACATCTCACATATCAATATAGTAAGTGATAGTGGCCACCTCAAATACCATTTTGGGAAGGATTAAGTTTAATAAAAATAAACATTGTTAATACTAATGATATATCCCAGAGGGACCAGCATGGGAATACAAGCAGCCTTGCCATGCCTCACATTTTCAATAGCTTCCTTAAAACTCAAAACAATTATTCCAATAAGCTAGATTTTTCTTGTCAACTCAAGGACCAAGATTAACACAAGAACAACAACAAAGATTTATATTATTTAACATTAGGCTCTTCTACCTGGCTTGGAGAAACCTGACATAGTCATAAACAATTAACAGTACAGTCTCTTTGTATGAAGCTAATAAATTATTGAAGCTATTTAAAATTTTTTAAGATAGGAAAGGAATGTTGGATGCTAGGAGAATCTAGCTGTGAACTCACTGGAAAGCTAGTGGAATCTGGTGCTTTGACTAGTGAAGTATGCATTCTCCAAATTGATCCAGTCAAAAAGGAAGATTCAGAAAGTTCTTCATTAAAGGGCTATTCTTTACTAAAGGTACAAATTGACAAGTGCAGCTACTTGTGAGAACCCCCTTATGTGTTTTCAGGGACCATGAAGGACAAATTAAAATCACTGACCTTTTAATAATTATAGACTGCTGTTGATGTCAGGAAGACAGATCTTGATATGTTTTCCCTAAAGTGGTGGTCTGAACCAGTATGACAATGCATACTTTGGGCAATTTGTTTTTGAAATTAGTTATTAAAAAGTGGCACATTTTAGTATGAGAACAGAGACACTGTGGACTCCATATTATAAATGCTAAATAATCCCAAAAGTTCTGGCTGACACATTTGCCTTGTTAAAATTCATTGACTCATCCATTTATTTATTCAACAAATATCTGAACACTGCTAAGTACCAAGCAGTGTGCTAGATAGTGATGATGCAATGGTGAATAAGACAAATGTGGTACCCTTGTTTTCTGGAACTAACATGGGACTACTAGAGAAACAAGGATTAGCCAAATAATTATACATGCGGGCATTGCTGCAAAGGACACAACAAAGACATACTAAGAAGATCATAATGGGAATTGTTAATTCTGTGAGATTAGGAAGTGTTAAAGTCCAAAAGGTCTGTAATGGTTAAACACATGAAGTTGTAAAAGTGGTAAATATTGTCTAGGTGAAAATATTTTCTGCATAAGAAGAAGGGTCTGAAACAGTCAACTTAGCTAACTAAGCCATTCAGCCTAGATTTAAAGAAAATAAAGACTGATGAGTAGGATAATTGGAAGCTGAATCCCCCAAAGGGATGTATAATTTTGATGCTGGTATCTTCTGCAATTTTTACCCAAGACTAGATTTTTAGTATCTTATCCTTAGATTAACTTCAGAAACACAATCCTTTGGTCTGAACTCTCCTTGCTTTCTGTTGTTGATTTTCCCCCTCAGGAATGAGTCATCAAAACCATTATCTACAGCAAGAATCTGAAAAAAAGCTTTCCACACCCATCGGGCAATGGCAGCTGTGTAGAAATCCAGACACTCATTCTCAAGGAGATCAATAAGGAGAGATTAAGAAAACTCTTGCTGGGGCCAGACCACATCCAATGACTGGTTGACATGGAGATTAAAAGTCCTCAACAACTCTGAAAGGCATTCTCCAGTTTGAGAATTCCTAGAGGGCCAACTCATGCCTTTGGTGAGAGAGGCTGCTTCATGGCCGAATTTTTCCCTCTGTTCAATCCTGTTTCCTTTTCTTTTTTTTCTAGAAGTGTCAAACCCAAGTACTCCCTCATAAACCTCTTGCAGGATAATCTCTGTGTTGTGGGCTGAACTGTGCTCACCTATGCCAAAGCCCTAACCCTCAATGCTATTAAATTAGGAGGTAATTAAGATTAAATGAGAGCATTAGGGTGAAGCCCTGCATCAATAGTATTAGTGGCCTTACAAGAAAGAGAGAGAGAGAGAGAGAGAGAGAGAGAGAGAGAGAGAGAGAGTGAGAGAGAGAGAGAGAGAGAGCTCTTTCCATGTATCGATACATGCACACAGAAGTACTCATGTGAGCACATAAAAAGAAGGTAGATACTTTCATGCCAAGAAGAGAACTCTCACAACAACCTGACCATGATGCACTCTGATCTCAGATTTCCAGCCTTAGAACTGTGAAAAAATAAATTTCTGTTGTTTAAGCCACCTAAACTGCATTATTTTGTTAGGCAATTAGAGCTCACTAATATACTCCACTTCAGCATCCAATTCTCAGCAAACCCCACATGTGACAGTGTCCCTCTGTACAATCACTGATTATGCAGTCACAATTCCTTAGACTCAATAAAAATGATACAACCCAATGAAACAAATAAGTGTATATACATAAAGATTCCAATTATGCTTCAGTGCTTTCTGAGTTGAAACTCAAGCGTTCCATTTTGAAAGCATCTTCTCAGCCTGAATTACTCTATGAAGATAACTGCATAGTGAGCATAAAGCTGTTCATCATATTCATGACTTTGGGAGAGGCTGTCGCTGGTCCCCAAATTTCCGACAGATGGAAATGGAGAGGCTGTCATTGTCTCTCCAGTGGTGTTGAATCACTTAAAATTCCAAACACCTACACTGTCCCCCCCTAAGGCTTCTTACCATCAGGATTCCAGACACTGCAGAGCTGTGACAGGAGATAAGGAGGGCCCCAAACCAAGAAAATAGCAAATATCTTTGTAGAAGCCTCTGAAATTTAGCATATCTGACCAAAACCTTGTCTGTTCAAAGCAGAACTCAAGTTTTTTTTTTACTCCAAATTATTAGTGGTGGGTAAGGTTTTTATAAGAATGCAGGAAAACATGAATCTTACTTTGTGATCACTACTTCCTCTTATCAGTTTTCTGAGGCAAACTTACACAACTATCAGTACCAAGAAGAGATATAAAAGTTCAGCTTCATTTTTAACAATGGGCCAGCACTTGATCCTACAATAAGTACCCTCTGCCGTCGGTAAATTAAAATGACCCTGTTGAGAATAGCCTAGAAGCCAAAGCAGTATGTACATTTCTACCTTGAACCCAAACTCAGATTTTAGGATATTTCCTCTAGAAGCAAACAAAAAGTAAATGAGAGAAGCATGGAGCTCCAGCACAAATACTTCCAATACCTGCTCATGCTACTGTCTCTGTGTGAAAAGCCTTCTTTAAACAAAGCTTCACCCTACATCCTTCAGAAATCTCCACTCTTTAAAGTTCTCCTGAGTGAAGATAGCCCAATTTCCACAGTTACCCCTTACTTTATTCCTTCCAACTTAGATATGTCCTTGTCACATATGTCAGCCTCTTTATAATTACTTATCAGGTTATCTTACTCACTAGTAAATCAGTTTCATGGAGACTGAGACCATGTCTTGATAATCGATCAGGTAAGTCTAAGACACGATAAGCAATGTGCTGTATATCCAGGTACCTGAAATCCCACATCATCTGGTCCCAACCTTTCTTTCCTGCCTCAACTCCCACTGGACCCATCAGTCCCTCACCCACATTCCACTGCTTTATCCATAACACACAACTCACTGACATGCACAAATGCCATGGACAGCTACAGCCTCCTGCTTTCACTCATACTGTTCACTCATGAAATGATTAGGGACATTTCATTTCAAAGAATAAAAATCTTCATCTTTCTTTGAGGTTCAAATAAATAATACTTCCTCTACACAGTCTCCTCTTTGCTATTCCATCATCTCAAGTTGTAAAAGTGGTTGACTCCTTTCTTTCTACATACATCATACATTCTCTACACAGGTCTCCATTCTTTTCTGGGATGTAAACTCTTGAAAGGCAGGAGTCATGTCTTTTCTGCCTAAGGACATTCAGATACATACATGACTCCCAGATTCTATTTCCACTAAATCTACTATATATATCTTTAATTTTCTTACTTGGCAAACCCGAAAAGCATCTTTAATTCCTCATGAGTTACAATTCCCTGTATTTCTTGGAACTACTATTTCTTTTCATTACCGCTACCCTCGCTCAATTCTTTGCCATTTTTTCTTTACCAAAGGGCTGCATTCGCTCTTAATCATCTCCTTGACTGTTATTTCACCCAAGGATCTTTCTTGTACTCTGGACCCTAAGAACCCTGAAGACAGAGGCTCTGTATTATTTGTCTTTCTTTTTACACTTCAAAGGGTCTATCTATTGTGTGCCAGACTCTGTTCAAAGCTTTGAAGACAGAAACACAAGTAAGACTCAGTCCCTGGCAGAGTGTTTGACATATGGTAGGGGTTTTCAGAAATATTTATGAAATGAAATAATAATTAAAAAAACGAATGCATGATGTGCATTGATCATCATCTTTCTATTACTTAAACTCCTCTGAGGCCCACATTTATATGTTCAATTTATTTCCAACAGTTACCAAAGCAATTCAATGAGAAATGTAAAGTTTTTACAACAAATCATCCTGCATCTACTAAATAAAGATATTTTTAAGACTAACATTGATCCTTACTTTATACTGTATGCAAAAATGTAACTCAAAATGAATCATAGTCCTAAACATAAACGCTAAAGCAATACAACTTCTAGAAGAGAACACAGAAGCCCTTGTGACACAGGCAAATGTTTATCAGATATAAATGACCAACTAATATTTGCAACAACATAGATGAACCTCAGAATCATTATGCTGAGCCAAAGAAGCAAAGTACAAATGAATAAATGTCATATGAATCCATTGAGATAAAATTCTAGAAAATGGAAACTAATATATGGTGACAGAAAACAAATCAGTGATTAGCTGGAGCAGGTATGGAGAGAGATGGATTACAAAAGGGAGTGAGAAAATTCTGGAGTAGCAGAAAATGTATGTTTTCTTGATTGTGTTAATGGTTTCATAGGTGGATAAGTATGTAAAAATTATCAAATTACATGCTTGCCAAATGTTCAATTTATTAACTTTAAATATGTCTCAGCAAAGTTGGGCAGAAAACCTTGAATTACTCCCTGTACCAATATGTAAAGTAAAATCTGTGTCACAGGGAGTTTGTATTATTAGGCCCCTGCCTCACACTGGCCTCATCTCCAGCCACTTCTCCCATATATTTTATGTTGTAACAGAACTGAAAAGTATCTCATCACTTCAATACTTCTCTTCTTTATCATTTGTTGGATTCTAGCTTTTTCATATAGTGTCTCCTATCTGGAAAGTTCACCGATACTCCTATTCACCTGGAAAACAACTACTCATCTCTCAGACTCAGATCAGTGCCTAGAACACAGTAGGTGCTCAATAAGTAATTGTCTAGCGTCTACATAAGCTTAGGAGTCAACTCTAAGAAACCTATTCTGATCCTCTGCACACATACCCTGGAGTTAAAGGCTCCTTCAAGAATGCATTAGTACCTCTATATTCCTTGTATCTGTTATCTTCTATTGATTTACCAGGAGTTCCAAGTTTGTTTTGAGACATGTCAACTTCTTGGGAACTGTCATGGGCAGAATTCTAAAATGACTCCCAAAATCCCCACGTGTTTTCAAACCTTCTTCCAATTATTTAATCAAATGCTAATCTAGGTGTTGCTGTGAAGGAAGTTTTGCAAATGTAATTAAGATTCCCAATTCAACTGACTTTAAGATGAGAAAATTATTCAAGTGGTGCTGACCTAATTATGCGAATCCTTTGAAAGCAAATAATTTTCTCAGCTGGTCACAGAAGAGAAATTATAAATTAAAAGTATGAGGAAGACAGTGCACCACTGCTGGCTTGAAGATGAAGGCACCAAGTGGATAGGAATATGAGCCGACTCTAGATTCTGACTGATAGCCAACAAGGAAACTAGGACTTCAGTTCTACAACTTCAAGGAACTGAATTCAGTCAACAACCTGAAGTGGATTTTTTCCCCTAGAAATTCTAGATAAGAACTCAGTCTGAACAACATTTCTATTTCAGCCTTGTTATATCCTGAGCAAGAAACTCATTTATGCTGTGCCAGATTCTTTACTACAGAAATGTTAGCTAATATGAGTGTTGGTTTAAACCTCTACATTTGCATTCATTTGTTACACTGCTGCATTCAAATAATACAGACACAGAAATCACATTTTTATAGCACATGGATTCTCATGTAATATGTCCTCAACCATGTTTTTAGGAAATATAAAATAAGAAGGAGAAGAAGGGAGAAATGAGGAGGGAATAGAGGTAAGAAATACAAACAAACAAAACAAAACAAACAACAACAGCAACAAAAAGAGAGAGCTTCCAGAACAGAGACGCTAGACCTTAACTATACATTATCACCTGGGTCCCCCTCTTAATGATTCTGACTTAAGCAGTATAGCTGTGGCTTGGACATCAGCATTTTTAGAATCTCCCTAGGTAATTCTAATGTGCAGCCAAGGTTGAGAACTACTGCTATGGTTACTCCTACATTGACTTCCAGTAGCCCAGCCAAGACTTCAGAGATCTAGACATCTATGAAGACTGGCTGGGTCCTCAACCTCTAAAAAGTTCTTCCTAGATGTGCCCTGATTCAGGTAGCTCTTCACAGAATGTTAATGTTAATGAGTCTAACTCATTCTCTTTTTTTCATAGGTTCCTGAGTTTAGGTTTAAATAACAATCCCTTGGCATTTAAATAACTTCTCAATTTCTCCCACATCATAGCCTTCTTAGACCCTGATGAACTCATGAATTTTTCCTGTATGATTCCCAACATAGAGAGAACTCTGATAATTCCCTGATTAAAATTGGTGAATTTCATTATCTGGATACTGTCCTTAATCTATTACCAAAACTTAAAAATCTTTCTAATTAAAAAAATTAATTGCTAATCAGAGTTCTTTGTGGGAAGGTTTTATAATGAAAAGAAGAGAATACCAGGAACCCAGGATACAATTCTGGTTCTGTCCCTTATTAATCATATGGAATATCTGGCAAGATAGTTAGCCACTATTAATGATAGTACATCATCATTAAAGTAGAAGAGTCTATATTTATCTCATTGAGTTGATTTTAGTCTCCAGTATGATTATGTGATTATGTAATGGTTTGTTAAAATAGCTTAGGGGTGTGTGTGTGTGTGTGTGTGTGTGTGTGTACATATATTTAGATGTACAATACACTGGAGAAACCAATATACTTGTTGAAGCAAAATATTTCAACAAATGATTTTCTTGGGGAGAGTAACAACACTTAAATAGGGATGCTCTCCCTGGCATAAAGATGTCATATATCTATATAGTATTAATTCTTAAGACCAGCTGATCTTTTAAAAATAAACTAGGGGGAAGGGAAAAGGGCATCCACGTAAGTTTTAAACAAATTTCTTCTGGAACATATTTTATATGTCAGAACCTAGGCAGTTATCTAAATAAATGATCTAAATAAATATGTAGATCAGGCATGTGAGATAGGTATTTTTTACTCCCATCTTTTGCAGATGAAAACATCGAAATTTAAAGATGAATTTGAAATTGATCAAGGGCATGCTGTTAGTAAGCCATGGAGCTGATATTTGAACTCAGAACTTTTTGCCTGCCAGTGAAACCAGCACAGTTGGCTTGGGTTGCCAAGCCTTGCCTTGGGATAACACCAAATTATAAATAATAAAACCAATTCAGCAGTACACTTAGGCTTGGAGGAGAAAATGGCAACATTATGCAATAGGAAACCTTCCATTACACATGTGAAATCTAGCAAAAGAAGGTACTCACCATTGGGAGCCAATGACTGGAAAGAGGCAGAATTGTGTAGGAAAAGGATGGGCCACTTGGGTAACTGAAAGGAGATTGAACAGTAAGGCTATTAGGAGAGATGGCAGATTGTCTTGGAGGGCTGTACCTATATACTACTGCAATGGTTATCAAACTTGAGGATGCATTAGAATCTTCTAGAGCAGTGTTTCCCAAAGTGTGGTACACATACCCCCATGGGTACGGGAAGAGTTAGGTGGGGATATGCACTGCACCGTGTTTAGCTGTGCCTAATTCTATGTTCTCATGAGTATGAGGGGTACTCAGTGTTACGAAAATTAAAGAAGGGGTACACATATGTCAAAAGTTTGGGAAATACTGGTCTAGATGACTTGTTAAAACACTGATTGTGGTTTCCACACCCAGAATTTCTGATTCTGGGTCTAGGTGAGGCCATGAGATTTGCATTTCTAATAAATTTCCAGTGGTGTTAGTGTTACTGATCTGGGGATCACTTTTTGAGAATCACTGTAGTAGAGACAGGATCATTCAATCTCTTGGAGCTCAGGTCACTGCTCTATAGATTATCACAAGGTTTTAAGAGTATGAGCAAGGTAGCTAGACTGTCTTGTTTCTAATGGAACTTACCAGGTAGTTGATCTTGAGCAATTTAACTTATCTGTGCCTTAGTTTCAATAGATAGATGATAGATAGATGATAGATAGATAGATAGATAGATAGATAGATAGATAGATAGATAAATAGATAGATGATTGACATAGGAAACTATAAGCTAGTTATCATCATTCAACAGTATGGCAGAGATATGGTATGGGGGACTCAGTGATGGCCACCCAATCCTTCTTCAAAGAACACTTGCTGCTAAGCTGAAGAGGGTGCTGCCAGCAAGGACTGCCTCAGCTGCAGAGAGCGACCTCACTCAGCATCATGTCCTGCTGGCCAGCCTGTTCAATGACTGTGGAGGCAGAGATGCAAGTACCTGGTCAATTTGGCCCAGTGCAGGACAATCCTAAACACCACTTGAGTCCAGAGCTTGCTATGGGGTCAGCTGATGCTGCTCAGCCTGCACCTCAGCTCAACTCCTCCCTTTGCTCAAAACTGCTTTCTGCCTTCTCTTTCATAGGATTTTGTTCCAAGGACTCTCCCATCTGAACATACTGTGAACTAAATAAACCGCATCTCAGAATCTGTTTCTTAGAGAACTCAACATTGCAAATCCTTTGAGGCCAAGGGAGCAAGATTTGGATGAGGAAGCACAACATAAAGTCAAAATTCTCAGACCTAGTTCTTAGGTTTGGTGTCCAATTACATAATATTTTCCAGTGAATATTAGTATACATTCATTGCTATTTAGTATGTGCCATGGATTATTGCATTTAATCATCAGGCAATCCAGGGTTTTACCCCACTTGTCTGGGGACAGTTTCTGCATATCCTTGAAGAGGGCACATCTTCAAGAGACACCAGATGCCCTCTGGAAATACATCCTTGTGATCAAAATAGAGAGGTAGGGATAGAAGGCATGCAGATGCAGGTTGGCCAGGAATAATTCCGATGAATCTGGAGCTCATGATTGGCCAGTAATAAGGAGCTACCACAAGAAACTGTTGGCTGATATCAGAGATTGTGATTAGAGAGTGGGGCTGCAGGGTAGTCAGAGGCTGAAAGAATAGGAGTCCTGGGTGTGTTTCCTTCAAACATTGTTGAAGCAAGAGAAAATTCATGGGGGCATGTGCTGAAATAACCAGTCTTATTATGATTACTCAGTAAGTAGTTTTAATTACTTTCCCATCGTATTCCATTAGCCATCAGGTTCTTGGTTCTGCATCTGTGATCTTGACGCCTCTGCCAGGCCTCTGGTTATGTCCCATCACTGCTCTCTCTAAGGGGTGAGAAAATACCTAAAGCCAGACTGCCATTTTGAAAAAAAATCTCCCCTAGGAGACAAGCACATTTCAAGTACTATTTTGAGCTAAACTTTTGATTTCAGCAATAAATCTCCTTAAAATTTATGAAGAAATGTGGCTTAGTGAAACCATTGAAAAATTCCATACAATTGATCCTACATGAATAAACAGTTGCAGCTTTTTGTATCCAGTTTAACCCACTGGAAAATGTGAAATCACCATATCAACAACATAATTCAGCATTAATTAGCATGGCAGTTACCATGGAAATGCGCCAAGCACAGGTGGGTTGGCAGTATGTGTGAGGAGTTCCCGAGAGGAGAAAGTATTAGTGCCCCATTTTGGTGTTTAAATTTTTCATACAGTCAACCAATTTAAATAGATGCAGCTGAAACAGACATAGACAACAGTGTGGTGATAGCCAGGGGGAGAGGGATGGGGAAAGGTTGAAGAGGGCATAGGGGAGATAGACAGTGGTGGAAAGAGACTTGACTTTGGCTGGTGAACACATAGCACAATATGCAGGTGTTATGTTTCAGAGTTGTACACTTGAAACCATTATGGTTTTATTACCAATGTCACCCCAATAAATTCAACTAAAAAAGACAAATAGGTAACCATTGATTTCCAGCAGTGAATAATGAAATATCCTCAACCACTTGCATAGGATCACCCAAGAAGCTGCTAAAATTCAGATTCCTGGGCCCAATTTCTGTCCTATAAATCCATAAGAAGGGTTATAGTAAAGATAATCTATTTTTTTTTGAGGATCATCTGGTGATACTTATAAATCTGAGAAATTATATCATAGAGTTAGACTAATTAAGCAACCTGATTTTAAAAGTAAACAGTAGAAATCTAGAGGGGGGAAAAAATCAGGCAGACATGCCCAAAGACACCTGGTTATCTAGTGACAATGCCCAATCCTTCTTGAATTATTTTGAACTCATCTGTGTTCAGAAACATTTGATAAGTATGTAGATGACTAGTTGTCTTTTGCTCTAATAGGAAATAATAAATGAGTGAGATGTGTATCAGCTTCTCAAGTTGCTCAGGAAAGTCAAGCTTAGACAGATAGGCAAGCCATGTTCTCATGAACCAGAGATAAACTTAAGGCAGTCTGAGATGAACTAGATTTGTAATTTTGAAAAGTAGTCCTATGGGAATTCTGAAGAGAGAGACAAAACAGTGAAGGCTGGGCTGTCTTGGAAGTCTTCCTGGAGGAAGTGATATTTGACTAATTTTTTAGATAAAAAGAAAAGTAGGAAGAGTAGTATATCCTACATGTGGGGAATAAAGGAGAATAGTGGTATAGATTTAGAAATCAGGATGAAAATGTGATGAGTTACTTTCAAAATTTACCAATTATTTACCTAAGACGACCAATTTTCTCAAATGTAGAATATAAACATTGAATGAAATCATGTATGAATATGCATAACAAAAACCTTAGGCTCCTAAAGGGATATCAACCAATGCTGGTCCTAACTTCTTCTGTTTTAAGACAGCAAACAGACATAATGTGAAACTACATTTTTTTTTCATGTACCATAAGCCAGAAAGAAGATAGCCTGCCAGTCATCATCATTTTTCCAAATGTCTTTGAAAAGGTCAGAGCAAACAATTTAATTACTTTTAAAATATTTTAATAGTATAACTATGTGTCAGAATTACCATCTCCAAAATGTAGATGAACTTGACTTCTGGAATAATTTATTCAAGACTCAAAATTAAGTGATAAAATGTAACCAACACAATCTAGTACTAAAAATGGTTATTAATGTTTATATATAAATGGCATATATAAAATGACACTAAATAATTTTTACATAGATACATAAAATCTCTTTATCTTTGGCATTTTCTGATTCTTATAGAGTTCCCTTAACTACTTCAAGTGTTTGTTTTCTTTAGATTTACTATCAATTTCTTCACTGATAAGAAGATCCTGGGATCTACAAATTAATAACAGGTCAGCCACTGGGAAAGCCTTAGGGGGCACACCTGTACTGATCAGACCACTCTAATCCTCCACCCCTACCCCAGGTAGCAAGGTGTAAAAAAAACTGAAGTCAAGTAGAACTTGGCTTGAAACCTGGCTCTATTAAACCTCCTGGCCATGTGACTTTGATCATAGTACCCAAACTCCCTAACATTCAGGTGCAATTGTGTAAGAAAAGCAAAATAATGTATGTGTAGCAGGATTGTGTTAGGAGGAACCATTCCTATAGAAAAGTACTATATGAAGTACTCAATAAATATATGCAAAAGAGAAAGAGAAGGTGGGGATATGAAGAGAAAAAGAGAGAGAGAGAGAGAGATAGAAAGAATGTAGTCAAGGCACTTTGGGGACCTTGGGAAATGTAAAAGACAGAAGAGAGGATTTATGTGATTTTAGAAAATTTTCTTAATAACACTGACATTGCATACATCAGATCATGGAAGTTAAACAAGGATCCAACTAACCTAAGCCTTTCAGAGAGACAGGACATTTCACAAAGCATTCTAAGAGCCCCAGTATTGCAATGCTTTATCTAGGCCACCGCCTTCTGACACCATGGCAACGTATATACCAAAAGGATTGGAGGAGAGGATGCTGATGCTTATCCAGAGGCGTTGGAGTGCTTTGTCTCCTTAGCTACTCTGTAATCCACAGCAACAAAAAGAATATCCAGGTTTGAGATTTACAGATATCAAGTTACCTAACTTTTATTTTATTTTGCCTCAGTAGAAAAATATACTTTTCCCAGATGACAATCTTGTTCACTAAGGGCGGTGACTGGCCTCACACACATATGCCTTAGCCAAAATATTCTAAGTGATTAAAGGAAATGAGGTACAAAGGAAAAACAGGGCAGGGTAGAAAAAAACAAATCAATTTAGAGGCATCCATAGCTATTTCAGAAGAAATTGTCACCTAGTGGGGGTGGTGGTCAGGCTCAAATTCAAACACATTCTGCCCCTTCATATTTCTATTCAGTTAGAATATTATGATTAATATTCACTTGGCTAAATGAATGTTATTTAGTATAATTGTTTGGTCTCTGAAAGTTAAACTCATCAAAATTCTTCTAGGTAAATATTACAATGAAATATGTATAATTCCTAGACTATGAGACAAAATCTATATACAGGGATTGGGAAAAGTAGGTTTTCAGTTGTGAGTACACTAAGCAGAGTTCATCCTTGTATTATTATTTATTTAATTGCTAGTGGCCCTGTGCATGAAATTTGTACATGGGGGGTGGAGCAGCCTGTACTCTCTCCAATCAGGGAACCCTTGGGGGATGTCTGACTATCAACCCAGGGATCAGGCCTAAACTGATGGTTGGACATCCTTCTTGCAATCTGGGATCACTGGCTCCTAACCACTCACCTGCCTGCCTGCCTGATCACCCCTAACCCCTCTGCTTGCCTTCCTGATTGACCCTAAACTCTCTGCCTGCCTCCCTGCCTGATTGCTCCTAACTACCTCTGCCTTCCTGATCACCTGTAACTACCATCCCCTGCCGACCTGATCTTGCCCCCAACTGTCCTCCCCTGCCAGCCTGATCACCTCTAACAGCCTCCGCCTTGGCCCCCACCACCATGGCTTTGTCTGGAAGGAAGTTGGACATCTGGGAGATGGGTAGTCTAATTAACATATTACCCTTTTATTGGTGTAGATAGATTATATAGGGTAGGCTAGCTTAAATGGGGGGGAGCCTTTTTCATCAGGAGGAAATGCTCTTGGCAGACAAAAATACATAATCCCCATATGCACCATACTGCCAAAACAGTCATTAAAAAATTGAATCTCTTTCTTACACCTGACACCAAATAGCTATTGCCCTTAAAACCCCTCCTCAGCCCCCACCTTAGGTTCTGCCTTCACAGTTCACCCAGATTAGGTTCCGACTGATCAATTTCTATGCCATTTAGCATCAAAAGCTCCACCTCATACGCAGCCATTGGCTCCTGGCACTTAACCCAGATTAGGTTCTGATTGGTCAGTTGCTATGCCAATCAACATCTCTGGGTCTACCAATGGGCCTTATCAGAGAGGTGGGGCTGATCAGTAGCCCCACGGAAGCCCAAGAGAAAGAGAGGTGCGCCTGCTGGCCAGGCTCTGAGAGAAAGAGAGAAGTAAGGGCTGATCATCAGCTGCTACGGAGGCTATGGATCAGACCCTGGTCTCTCTTCCTGAGCCTCTCTTTGGGCCTGATCCATAGCCTCCTTGGCAGTCAATACTGGGTTGCCACAGCAACCCAGCACTGACTTCCAGTCAGTTGAACCTTTGGTCATTTTGGATGTTATGACCCTGGGTTTTTATATATTAGGATTGTATTATTTTCCATACAAATAACTGTAAACCTGTTGCCCACCCCTTTATTGGTTCTTTTCATTTTCCAAGAACCCATTCTAGAAGCTTGGAACCCAGAAGGCTAAAACCATTCCCTAGATACTTGAATCATAATTAGTAAAATAGTCTTTTGCTATTTCATCCAAGGCATCTATAAAATATTAAAGACTTTTAATTAAAAAAATAAATTCTAATAATTTTTTGGTGATATCTTTATAGAACTCAATTGTATTCAATTAGCTTTTACCTTATTATAAAATTACTAGAGGCCTAATGCATGAAAATTTGTGCAAGAGTAGGCCTTCCTTCCCCAAGTTGCCAGCACCGGCTTCCCTCTGACACCCACGACCCAGGTTGCTTCCCTCCTCTGGTCACACACAGGTATCTGGGATCCGGGCTGGCTTCCCTCAAGCCCTGGCTTTGTTAGGAAGGATGTCCAAAATGACATCTGGAAGACATCTGGTCTAATTAGCATATTACCCTTTTATTATTGTAGAAGATTATTTTCTTTGTTTGATCTTTTCCCTGAAAACAGCCTGGCCTAGACATCTAAAATAGATTAAACAAACATTTCCCCATCAGACACCTTGGGAGGATTTGCCCATGGAACTAAACAACTGACCACTGGGGCATTTCTGAGCTACTCTCTATTGAAAACTGAGATGAAGTTTTCATACCTCTGACCCTCTCCAGGTCTGCATGAGAGCATCACCTTGGAAATTTAGATGTGCTTTTTTAAAATACCTGTTTATAAGGAGCGAATGCTTATCACAGGAAACTCAGCACCCTTGTCTGGTAGGAAGCCTCAGGTATCTGTCCACTGAATGCAGCGTTTAACAGCCACACCCTCCACATCCCCCCACCTCTACCTCCTCATATCCCCAGAGGCATAGGAGTAGATTGCCATTTAGAGCAGCTCCCTCAGAGAATGAATTTGTACACTGAACAATAAGCACTGCCCTGCTCTGTTGCTCAGAGCCATGAGTAATGGATGGTGTGGGCTGCACTGCAGACAAGCCTGCTCAAGTCCCGACAATTGAGCATGGAAATTTATGTATTACCTTGCAGCATGCCAACTTCTTATCTGCCCAAGAGAATTTCCTTTTGAAAGCATACAAATAGAGTTAATAGAGTCAGAGATAGAGTCTGTTCTTTAAGCACTGTGCTCCCTTTTATCCTGATGATACAAAAGTTTCCTCTCCTTAAAAAAAATAAAGCCACATTTAAGTGATGGGGTTTCAGGTAACTCCCTGGATTGAAGTTACTGCAAAAGTCACTTGGATAATCTGTCCTTAATGAGCTTTTTTATTATGAGAGGGGAAAATAAAAGGACAGACCAGTTGAAAAGCATCTTACCTGAGACTGTGGACTAGTGTATACCGTATTTTCCAGTGTATAAGACGACCCCCCTAATTTTACAGTTAAAACATAGGTGTAGGCCTATATTCGCTGTATAAGATTACCCCCCACTTCCGAGGCAACACCAGTTCTTTTTTTAATAGACCGCCTCTCTGACTCTGGCCAATCTGAGCAGGCTTTTTACTAGAACACAGTGTAGCTTCGGGTACAGACATGTACACTTTTGTTTTATCTTTTTAAAATATATTTTATTGATTTTTTTTTACAGAGAGGAAGAGAGAGGGATAGGGAGTTAGAAACATCAATGAGAGAGAAACATCATTCAGTTGCCTCCTGCACACCTCCTACAGGCCAACGCTCTATCCACTGAGCCATCAGGTTAGGACAAGACCTGTACTTTTAGTTCCTAGGCTCTATTACTTCTCTTCCTTCTGAACAGTTAGTGCATGATATCTCTCTCCACGTAATGTCTTCTAATAGTCTGTGCTAATTGTACAAACATGTTTCTGTGGGCTGAGCAAAATGGAACACTACCAAGCATAGGTGTATTATCAACTGTTAGATTAAGCTTTCAAAGAGTCCACCAGAAGGAAAATGATTCCCCAGGTTCTACAAATACAGCAAGAATACCAGAAACTGCCGAAACCGGTTTGGCTCAGTGGTAGAGCATCAGTCTGCGGACTGAAAGGTCCCGGGTTCGATTCCGGTCAAGGGCATGTACCTTGGTTGCGGGCACATCCCCGGTAGCGGGTGTGCAAGAGGCAGCTGGTCGATGTTTCTTTCTCGTCGACGTTTCTAGCTCTCCATCTCTCTCCCTTCCTCTCTGGAAGAAATCAATAAAATATATATATTTAAAAAAAAATACCAGAAACTATATTTATATCTATACCATCTACTATCTATATATATCCATATCTATTTCTATCTTTCTATATTCCTATCTATACTGAGTCTGGAGAGTTCATCATGACAATTGATTTAATAAATATTTTATGTGAGTCTATGTAGAATATTTAGGAAAGATATTGATGTTTGAATTCCCAGAAACAAATCCAGTCATTTAACAAGAAATATTTTGACTATCATAAAAGGTGTCACATTTTTATTAAAGTTAAAGATTCCGGCATGCAAAAAAATTCAGAAAACATTTTAAATATTTATTTATTTTTTAAAATACTTTAATAAACTAAGTAGTCCCCACACACACAAAGTTATGGGAAGATAATAGTCATAACTGATTTAAACTTGTATTAACAATGATAATTACTAGAGGAGAAACAAATAAGAATGAAATTAGGCTCTTAACAGTAATTCAGTAGATGAGTTGCAAAGTCCCAAATCCTGCTAAAATAGACGTATATTATCCCCATTCTTACCCGTTCACTCCCAATGCATAGTACAGCTCAGCACTTTACCAGGTCAGAAGTATAGACTCAGACTTGCAAGAAAGTCAGTGAATTATTTCACAGAAACCCTATATAATAAAACCATAATATGCAAATCAACTTAACTGTGGAACAACTAGTCACTATAACATGCACTGACCACCAGGGAGCAAATGCCCAGTGCAGGTGCTGCCCCATGGTGGTCGGTGCACTCCCACAGAGGGTGCACCACTCAGCCAGAAGCCACACTTAGGGCTGGCAAGCACAGCTGTGGTGCAGAGAGCCTCTCCCACCTCCGCTGTAGGCAGTGGAAAGGAGTGAGGGGTCCCAAACTGTGAGAGGGTGCAGGCTGAGAGACACCCTCCCCCAATGCACAAAATTTTGTGCCCTGGGCATTATTAAATAAACATACTGGATTCCCTTTAATACTTTGTTGTTGTTTTTACTTTCTATTGTAGTTGTAAATTCTACATTATTTATCTTAAAACTGGATATATTACATTGGATTTATCAGTAAGAAGATACTGATTTTAGAAAGTATCTATTTCTAAACAGACCAAAAGAATGAAAATTACCTCCATAACTTTCTAGCTTTTAATAACATGGGAACAATGTGCTAGTCTATAAGCTTTATAATGGCAGGGACCGTTGTCAATTTGGTTGGTTGATGTCTCAGTGTCTAGAGTGGTGCCTGGCACACAGTAGGTACTCAAAAATAATCACTTGAATGTTGAATAAATAAATATTATCAGCAATGTAAGATTACTTCCTTCTGAGTCATTTTGTGCCTAGTAAGCAAGTGGAGATTTGCTATATTTAGAAATATCTTGCTGTATAAAAATAAAGAAGAATCTGCTTGGCATTTTGGGGGACTGCTGTTTCCAAATCTAAATGACCATGTTACCCATGAACTAATTCTTGAAAGTCCCAGGAACAGTAGACAAAATTGTTCCAAAGTTATATTCTCTCTGGCAACTCAAAAAGTAACTGGTAGCTTCTCTCAAGAGAATACTCTATGCAAGCTCATTTAGGTAGAAATAACAGAACCCATTTCTACCAGCTTAAGGAAATGAAGGTTTTTATTGTCCAGTTCCAGAGGCAACTTAGAGCAGCCAGGGTAGGATGTATGTCATTTCCAGGTTCTAGAATCAGAGCCTCTGTCTCTTTGGAAAAGTGGGGTTTGTTCTCTCATCTCTGTGGAAATGTTTTACCGTATTTTTCAGACCATAAGACACACCAGTTTTTAGAGAACGGGAATGAAGAAAAAAAGATTCTGAAACAAATAGTGTCCTAAAATATTTTATGTGCATTAAAACCCAACATCACAGTCATAAACACATGTAATCAACCCTGTAAAGTAAACAGCGGCATTTAGAACCATTTTAAAGCTGGGCAAGCACACAGAGACCACACAGAGCCGGGCAAGTAAAAAAACTTTTTTAAAAAAGTATATGTGTAGGCTATATTTGGACCATAAGACGCAGGGACTTTTCCCCCCCACTTCTGGGGGGAAAAAAGTGCATCTTATGGTCCGAAAAATACGGTAATTGTTTTCTCTCAGTCGGGTGGGCCCAGGGGCTATCACAATACCAACACACAATGGATGTACCATAAATATTTTTGAATGAATGAATGAATGAATGAATAATATATCTCTGCTTCTCTATGACTATGGAGAGAAATGACTGCATGGAAGGGTTTCTGATTCCAGCATTGCTGACTGTCAATTTATATCTGTCCTTCATAGATTAAAATTCTTAGGAAAGAATCTGGTTGACTCAACTTGGCAATAGATTGACTCCTTCTCTGGCAAGGGTCTCTTTTCTAATTAGCTCTTACTAGGGAGCCCTTGCCCACTAACAGGAAGGCAGACTCTTAGAAAAGGATGCACTGCATGAGCAGGTTTTCAAAGAAATCTGTTAAAATAATGGTTGAATGTTAGCAAGCATGGCTATATTATAGTGATTTCCCTCCATGGGGCCCTCTGCAGTGTCATTTTGTTGCTTCTCCCCATAAGGATGCGTATCCATTTCCTGCCTCTTGATTCTGGGCTACTTTTATGACTTGCTTTGAGTAGCAGAGAGTAGTGGTGTGGGAGTTCTTCATTCTAATTCTTGAGAGGCCATGCTGCCACCTCCATGGGAAGATCCTATGAAAAGCAGTAGGTCCTGTTATAAGCAGGCAATGACCATCAAGTAAGAAATCAAGGCCATGTTAGACTTTCCAGCCCCATTTGAGTTACCAGATGGTGCTGTCATGTGAGCAACTTCACAGAGGAGTCCAATGGAGCTACTGTGAAGTTTTAAGGTGCTTTATTATGCAGAAATGGATAATTAATATACATTTTCATAAATTTTAGTAACTTTCTTTGTTCCTGACGGAGAAGACTAAAAGATGAATCCTAAAGTGGTACCAAAGCCTTCATTTATAAATGGATTACTTATCTAGGTCAGCCTGATTGGAGGACAAAACAAACAACAACAAAAAACACACCACAAAATAAAATAAAAATCTGGAGAAAATTTGAAATTATCCTTGGTACTTCAATAGAAAGAGACTTAAGTGTGTACACTGGTTTTAATGTTCACTAGTTATTCTAATTCTTAAACTTCTGAACCTCAGTTTGATTATCTGTTAAATGGGATCAATTAAATGAGAACAATTTCAGGGAGGGCTATGAATGTAATCTACTATACAATATGCACAACCATTGCAGTGAGGGGTGCCTTATGAAAATTAAATGGGATCATTTATATAAAACTTAAATTATTTGTTTTGCTCAGTGCTTAGTATCCTTAGTATCTACAATAATAGTGTGTTTGGCTCAATAAACAGGATCACTGGTCAATAAATGTGTTGAATGAAAAAATAAAATTTATATTAAATGTGTGATTCCAAGTAAGTCTTCAATATGGGCATAAATTCAAAGCACACAGTGAAGCTCAATCTGTCTCTGACAAGATTTTAGGAATTAAGTAAGTGGGGAAGTCCTGAAAACACAACCAGAAAGAAAGCACATTTGTGTGTCCCCTCCCCCACCGGAAGGTAAGTAAGCTCTGCCACTTACTTACCTTGGTGCCAGGTGTTCCCCTGCAAACAGATGTGGCAGTCTAGCTCTCCTTCAGATAAATGATCCCCAGACATGATCTAGGATAACATTCTCCTGGACTAGGTCCTGGGAAACTCTACCGCATAATAAACTCTGAAAATGTGGTTTGGTGATTGATCAAGTTTTGGAAATGCCACTTAGTACATGACTTCTGGGATATTAGTAATTTACATTAGCATATGAAGGTCCTGAGAAATCCTGCAGCAAATAACAAAAAAACTCTAACAACAAACCTGTTATAAACAAACTAGAGGCTCCTAGGTCAGGGCTATGGGAATCGGGCCAAAACCAGCTCTCTGACTTCCCCTGAGGGGTCCCAGATTGTGAGAGGGTGCAGGCTAGGCCAGAGGACCCCACCAGGGCCAGGGAGGGACCACTGGAGGGCTCTAGGGTCCAGATCAACTGGACCCCAGCAGCAAGCTAACCTACATATTGGAGCATCTGCCCCCTGGTGGTCAGTATGCATTATAGTGACTGGTCAAATGGTTAAACAAATGGTTGGACACTTAGCATATTCATTCAAGGTTAGGCCTTCACAGTCCTGGCTGCTTCCTCGCAGCCCTGGCTGCCTTGGCTGTGGTCCCACCCCCCATCCACTGGTTGTTCTGGAAGGTCCTTCCAGAAGGTTGTTCTGGCATCTGGTCTAATTAGCATATTAGCTCTTTTTCACATAGGATGGTTACTTTTTTGTTTTAAATTTGAAGTGATTTTCACCATATAATACTTTCTAACACACAACAGAACTAGTATTCATCAGGTCCCACTGTAGAATGTCCTGCTCTAATGTAATGTACCTCAACCCATTTTTTAGAGAACACTGAGGTCTGGGTGAGGGGGAGGCAGGAGCTTGAACACAGATCTGAAACTAGACTTTACTATTTATATACAGCACTAGTGAGCCCCTTCATCAGCCTTCTCTGATAAAGACTTTCCCAATAAGTCCCATTGGAGGTATCTCTTACCTCTCATTTATCCTCCAACATGGAACTATCCTCTTAAAGCACATACCGTATTTTTTGGACCATAAGACGCACCGGACCATAAGACTGCACCAGTTTTTAGAGAAGGGAAATGAAGAAAAAAAGATTCTGAAACAAATAGTGTCCTAAAATATTTAATGTGCATTAAAACCCAACATCACAGTCATAAACACATGTAATCAACCCTGTAAAGTAAACAGCAGCATTTAGAACCATTTTAGAGCCGGGCAAGCACACAGAGCCGGGCAAGTAAAAAAACTTTTTTTAAAAAGTATATGTGTAGGCTATATTTGGACCATAAGACGCAGGGACTTTTCCCCCCCACTTCTGGGGGGGAAAAAGTGCGTCTTATGGTCCAAAAAATACAGTAATGGCTGTGGAATTCCTTTACCACCTTGCTCCACAAAAAGGAAGCAGCATTTCCATTTTTCCAAGTGCAAAGCAATGACTTGGCTGGCTCCATCTCTAACTCTGTTAATGACTTGAGCATGCAGTCCTGGCTTATTTATTATAAGCAGGGCACAAAGGAAAACAGCAGGCCTCCTCACAGTCTGGGTGTTTACATAAGCCCTGATTCTCCCACCGGATATATTTTCTTTGGCCCAGCTTGGTTTACCTGAATAGTCAAATGTGACAAGTGCATTCAACTAGGAAGAGAGTAGCAGACTAGTTTAGGGAAGATGATGACAATCCTATGGGACATCTGAGAGGCAGGGATGCCTAGTGATTAAGACCATGGGCTCTGCAGTCAGGCACACCTGGGTTTGAAAGCCAGCTCTACCACCTAACATTTTTTTTTTTTTACCTTTGTTTCCTCATCTGTGAAATGAAGATTATAAAAAATTTCTTGCCAAAACCGGTTTGGCTCAGTGGGTAGAGTCGGTCTGTGGACTGAAAGATCCCAGGTTTGATTCTATCAAGGACATGTACGTTGGTTGTGGGCACATTCCCCTTAGTGGGTGTGCAAGAAGCAGCTGGTCGATGTTTCTCTCTCATCAATGTTTCTAGCTCTCTGTCCCTCTCCCTTCCTCTCTGTAAAAAAAATCAATAAAATATATTGAATATATATTTTAAATTTCTGTCTCCTGTAGTGACTGTGGGTATTAAATAAAGACATGTATATAGAACATTTAACACAGTCAGGCTCAGTAAATGATAGCTGTTGTTATTAGTAGGAATTTTATTACATGGACTAATTTCCTTAAAATATCTATTCATTCATAAAACAAATGTCTACATCCTTCCTGCATACCTGGAAAGGTATTATATCCTGAAGACACAGACAAAAAAATAATACGCTACCTTTCTGTTCAAAAAGCTCATATTTTAGTAAAGACAGACAGCAAACTGACAATGAGCACACTGGTCGCAGGTACCCTGGTAATTTAAATTTGAACTGATAATGGAAAGCTAAGAGGAAAAGCTCACAAGATTACAGGCAGGAAGAGGTGTGCTTCAAGGAGGTGTGATAGTGCAGCAGAGTCTTAGAGAATTAAACAAGTTAAGTAGCTTGTCAAGAGCTGGCCAACTTGAAGGTGCTTCATACCTAGCTGCCATATATAAAAAAGTAGGGTTTAGGCAGGCAAGGCCAAGCTGAAGCCGTGTCAGGAAGAGGACCACATTGAGGGGAAGCGGTCAAGGAGAGCTGACTGAACTGTAGGACACTTCTTCATAGCCAATACGAAGTAGAGATGGAGCCGGCCCAGGACATAGGCTCTCTCTCAAACAGATACTTTTATCCCAAGTAGAAGTATTTGCTTATTGCCTTAAAAAGTTATGGGGACCATGAAAACATTTAAGCAAGGGCAGGGATGTATATAGACTTGCATTTTAGAAAATCCTTTCAGCAGGAATATGGAGCTTAAATTGTGGAGTGGGAACAGGGAGATTATACCAAGTTAAGCTTAGCTGGGGTAAACTATTCCTCAAGGAGCCGCCTTGTATCCAAGTTTCCCCGAGCAATGTGCCCCATACTTCCTAATATCACAGTAAAGTATACATTCCTGTGCTTTCTACTGAGCTCCAAGCACTAAAGGAGATCAACTGGCATCCAGACATTTCTCCCATCTTCATGGTGCCCAGAATGAGATAATGGCCCCCCAAATGTGTCTTGAGTACCTGAAAAGACACACAGTTCTCAAACTTGTTCCCACTGTAGATTACCTCCTCAGTAAGAACTCCATCCTCATCAATCTTTCCCACCCCTCCACCCCCCATCAATCTTAACCACTGTCTCTGGGAACTATACTATAGATCAAACTTGAGTAGGGTTGTCAGATAAAATACAGGATGCCCAGTTAAGTTTAAATTTTAGATATATGACATTTTTTTTTTTTTTTTTTTTTTTGGTGAAAGTATATGCCATGCAATTTTTGAAATCTGCTCACATAAAAAATGTACTTCTTTATCTGGAATTTAAATTTACCTTCAATTCTGTATTTTTATTTGCTAAATCTTGTGATACCATACCAGATAAAGAATGTTAATGTTCATTATGTCATTCTGGAAATGGCAGATTACTTTCCTCCCTTCTTTGATACTTATTCTCTCCATTTAACCCCCAAATCCTGAGTTCTCCCTTCCAGTTTAGAGCTTCAGGGATGAATAACCACGTTGCCAAGCAACAAGTCTAGACATATGACATGACACATTAGTTAAAGTAAAGATTTTCCACAACTCTGAAATTTATATACTTTATATGGACTTTCTCTGTATCTCAGTTTTGTCACTTTTAAAATTTGGTTAATGGTACTTCACAGGGTTATGACAAAAATTAAAAATCATAAGTTCAAGTGTTCTAAACAGGAATTTAAATACAGGTGATTCATTAAATTAATATTTCCTAGGCATTTACCCTGTGCTAGGTAGATGCTGGAAATTCTCCCTGCCCTCATGAATTTTAAAGTTTTGGTAGGGATGCTATAAAAACCAGGATTTGAATGGAAAGAAAGATTGAAATAATGGGGCTCTTAAAATATGTAGGCAACATAATTACTCTCTCTCTTTCTCACACACACACACACACACACACACACACACACACACACAGCCATCAATCATCATGGCTGTGACAACAGCTCAGAAAGTTAGGTATAGAGACATTTGCCAAGAATCAACAAAAGCAAGAAAGAAGCGACCAGCCAGGCCTTATCAGTAGGCATCTCAGTAACTGCTTCTGCCTTTGCAGGATGACTCTACTCTGTGCCAAGCTGTTTCCTGAACACCAGTAATCTGCCCTTCTCAGGTCCCCTAGTGTAAGAGCCAAGTACAGTACCATTGCAACCTGTGTTCCTGGCTCCTGGTTGCACCAGCTCCTGGCAGAGGTGAGGTATTGAATTCTCCATTATTTCTCAGGCACCTCATCAACCTGAGAGACTGGTCTATTCTGCAGTGCCCTTGTCTGCTCCTCCATAGGTGCCAAAGGCCCCTGCCCAATTTCTGAACCAGACATAATGGTGGCAGGGAGGACATTAGAAGCTTCTGACCTTTCCTTCTTGCTGGAAAGGTCTCTAATTTGTGTTGTCTGAGTCAATACTAGGGAGCTCAACATTGCCTTGCTCTGGCTCTGGCTCTGGCTCTGGCCCTCTGGGTCCTACCTGTATTCCTGGTCTTCTGACCATGCTTCCTGATTTGCATCTTATTTCTACTGAGATCCTGTACATAAGTCACTATATACATCTGTTCATATCCTCTCATCTTTCTTGGGCTCTCAACCCTCCCATTGAATATGAATGACTGTCTGTTACTGTCAGCCCATGTGTGAGATATTTGATACATATTAATATATTTAAATCCCACCATAGCCTTAAGAGGTAATTACGGTGTTTCCTTTAACAATGTGAGAAAACCATAGCTCACGGAGATTAAGTTGCTGCAAGTCACCTAGCTCATTAGGGATCATCAATAATTAGAAGCCAAGTCCTTTTCATTCCAAAGCCCAAAGTCTGTTTCGTGATGTCTAACTTTGACTAGAGTAGGCTTCTCCAAATTATTAAGACCACTCACATTCACAAAGCTATCACCAATTGGACTTTGCATATGGCAACTAATTAGGCTCTAATCCCCATGCTCTGACTCCTCCAGCAGCTCCTAAGGAAGTGGCATTGGGCTTGATGCCTTCCCTTTCAGGGGTCATCTCTGAAGCTGGGTCAGTCCCTTCCAGCTGAAGCCCTTCCCATTTCCAGTTTTAGCTCTGTCCCAGCCTGCCTGCCACTGGGCTCCTAGCAGAGCAGAGCTTGCTAGAATGGTGTGTTCAGGACTTTGTGCTTGGCTGGCTCTTAGCTCTGGAGCCTAAAGCAGAGGAACAGAAGCCAGCTTCTTAAATAATAGTAGTGAACTGGGGAAATAAAGATTAGTTTGAAGAAAGACCTGGTCCAAAGGGATGGAGCAGAGATAAAAATAAGCTAAAAGTTGAGAAACCAGTGGGAAATGAAGGTTGAGATGGCAAATGTAGCAATACAGACCAGACACAGAGGAAAACCCCTGTGGCACAGGTATGATTTTATGAATCTTTGTAGTCTTGGCTGTTGATCAGAAGGGAGCCCCTTATAATATATGTCTCTAACAGCCTTTTGAAATACCAGGAAATATAAAGTGGCAAAGATATAGATGAAGGTTGCATTTGAGTCTGAAGATAAATTTAACTCAGGTCAGGCCCAGGGCAGGGGTGAAGGAGGGTCCACAACTTCCCCTTTCCTGTGTTTAAGATCTGTGTTCCTAATGCAACGATTGAATCCTGTAAGTGACACCCACACTCCGCCACGCAGCCCACATCTCGGGCCTGCTGCCATCTCTCCGCAAAACAGGTGGGTTCTTTGAAGGGACAGACACAATGTACTATTAGCACTGTTCCAGTGAAACAGAAATTATGCTATGAAAACTTAATTGCCAGTTTTTCAGTAATCAGCATTATCATAGTGAATATTTAAAGCTACAGGAGACTGTGTGGCAGCCAGGAGTTAGGCAGCAGCTACTGTAGACAGCTAGAAAACGAAGACCTACATGGATTTGGGCCTTTTGGTTGGTGTGTGAACAGGTCTCTACTAGTGGGAGTTGCCAACCTCAAGGTTTGTGGAAACCACCAAATCTTTTGACTTCCCTTTCCCAAGGTGCCTCAGGTACAGTTTGATTGAATCAAACTCAATCAATCCAGTTCTGAATAAATATGATATGGCTAACACTGAAGTAAATGACACCAGGAATCTGTGCTATATTATTGGTTCTAGAAAAGCACAATGATGGATATAATCAGGGATCATCCAATCAGAACATAAGATAGGCTGTTTGATTCCTAACTCTAAACTCTAGTGATTTGGCCTTGGACAAGTTACATTTTTGTCTGAGCTTCATTTCCCTAACCTTTAAAATGAAGGTAAGATTATAGATTTAGCAAGGGTATAGGGACTATTAAATATAATCATATATGACCTATAACATTGCTTAGTAATTTGTTAAATGGTTTTAGCCAAAGTCTGAGGCCAAAAAAAATAAAAGTGCAATATGAAACAATACTGAGAAAGATTAGAAGGCATTACTTTGTGAAGTCAAAAAAGACTTACTGGAGAAGGTTATATTTGATGTGAACCTGGAAGGATGGGTAGACATTGTACAGTGAGAGATTTTGAAAAATCTTAGCAGGTGCTCAAAAAGTATTTAATGAATGGATTAAAGAATGAAGGTGGGGGATTATTTTTCAGGCAGGGAAAATTAGGAACAATAGCACAACAGCGTGCAAATGTGAGAACTGTTAAATGAATAGCAGAAGAATTCATCTGTTTGGACAATAATGAATTTTAGAGAAGTGCAGGAAGTCAGAAAAGGCAGATTGGGCACATGCAGTAGTGAAAGGGAATGTCACCCTCCGTTGCTGATTAATCAATTGTACAGGGAGTGGAGGAGCCATCGGAAATTTCCAAGCAAAGAGGAGACACATTTTGAGGTGGCAGTGGTGTGAAGAAGAGATTTCAGTGATGAGAGACAAGAGGCAGGGATTTTGGGGCAGGGAATGGGGGAGGAGAGAGGCTGTTAAACCAGTTCAGGCAAGAGATAATGAGGCCCAAATTAGGATGCTAACAGTGAAGGTAGAAAAAGTAAGACAAATGAGAGAGATACTGTAGACCAGAACCTACAACAACTGGTAATAAGTTAGATGTGGGGAGCAAAATGTGCTCTACTTGTAATTACTATGGGTATCTGAAATGACGAGCAGAAGAAAGTGAAGATAGCTCAATTGCTAAAGTGGCAAGGGAATCACAACATTTGAAAGAGAGCAGATTGTTGCCTAGCTGGTGTGGCTCAGTGGTTGAGTGTTGACCTATGAACCAGGAATTCACTGTTTGATTTCCAGTTAGGGCACATGCCCGGTTGATGGCTTGACCCCCAGCAGGAGGTGTGCAGGAGGCAGCTGATCAATGATTCCCTCTCACCAGTGATGTTGCTATCTTTCTCTTCCTCTCTCTGAGATCAATAAAAAATGTAATACAATGAAGATATTTCTAGCATATCTGAATTTTTTTAAAGAAAAAAAATATAGAGAATAGATTGTTAAGAGGGAAATGGGGACCAAGTCAGAAGGAGTCCCATTGACTTTTAGAATATAGGAACCATGAGGTCAGGTCAGGGCACCCCCTTGTTGGGTTGTTCACAACCAAGTCAACCATACTTTCCTGGGCAATATACACAGAGTCAAACAAAAATGTAGATTTGAAGAACTTGAATTAGATTGTATCTAACCCTCGGCTCCTGGAAGCCAGGTTTCTGACATTGTACACAGCTTTCCTCTGAGGCCTCATGACCAATGAAGACCATTCAGGCAATCCAGATGTATAGATAACTCAGAGAGAGGACAGAGGGACCCACCTACCAAGGCCCATTCACAGCTTCCAAAGTGGAATGCTATAATGAACACCTAAAGAATAAAAAATGCAAAGGAGTACTTCTATTTTTTAATGTGAAAACAGTTGAAGAAAAAAATGCTACTAATATTTAATATTTAGATTTAGATGAGTCTCTTGTCTGGACTCCATATGTCAGTGAATGAAGAACCTGTTGGTAGAGCAGGACATCACTGGTGGAAAGGTTGGCAGTGGCACCTGCACACAGAATTGTTTTTGGAATATTGCCACGTATTATCATTTGCACAAAGTGGCTATACAGAGTAGATTATCTGATATTAAACAAACTAACCAGCACAAAATGCAGTTGTAGCTTATAACAATCCTCTCTAAGGAACTGCATAGTCAAGGCAATACAAATAATTTATATAGTATCTAACTTCCAAAAAAATAAAAATGGTGCAACTAAGACTTCTCCTACTCCTGGCATGAGGACTTCACTAACCACATCAAAAAAGTAAAAAGTGACATTCAAACCCAATTTGACAACAAGTTGGTCAAAAGTATTGAACTTATTAATACTATTTGTATCCACTATGATTATTAATGTTTTCCTAAATGTATACTGTGCATGTATTTTCTGAATATACTTATATTTTGAGTACCTTCTCATTTGTTTATATGCATTTATTTATTTTACTACTAGAGGCCCAGTGAACAAAATTTGTGCACTTTGGGGTGAGGGGTGAGTTCCTCAGCCTGGCTTGCGCCCTCTTATAGTTAAGGAGCCCTCTGGGGATGTCCAATTGATGGCTTAGGCCCATTCACCACACTGACATCCTTAGTGTTGCCATGGAGGCGGGATAGGCTCGCACCACTGCACTGAACTTGCCAGCTGTGAGTACAGCTCAGGGCTTCTGGCTGAGTGGCACCCCCCCCCCCCCCCATGGGAGCACATTGACCACCAGAGGGCAGCTCCTGTGTTGAACGTCTGCCCCTGGTGTTCAGTGCACATCATAGCAACAGGTCATTCTACCACTCGGTCAATTTGCATATTAGCCTTTTATTGTATGGGATAACAGGGATAATCAAAAAGATTTGGAAATCACAGCTGTGAATTATTATTTCAAAATCTGAGATTGAATTTTTTTGAGAGAAGACTTTGCAGGGGAAAAAATGGAAATATGGAAATAATTGGTATGCAGTGGACAAATGGAGGAAGTACAATATATTATTCACAGGTGAGGAAAAAATGCAGAGACATGGTGGGAGCATTGAAACCAACTAAATCTCCTGTATTAATTTTCCCAGGAATACCAGAGTGACAAGGAATGACCTCATCATTTGCTGGAACACAGTGTCCCACTTAGGGGCTCTCTTAACAAAGCTGCCCTTTGGCTGAAGGGTTTCCAGGCCCAAATAAGGTTGCACATGTACAAAGGGCTAAAAAGGAAGCTCCCTAATAGAGGCATTTCACAGAGAATCACATGCTTTGCTTTTCTCCTCCTACCACCCAGAAGATGTTGTGATAGGCACAGTTTTAGAATATTTAAAAATAAATTACAGTTAGTGGTAAAACACATAGGCTAGAGAAATGCTGGTCAAATGAGTGCTTCAAGCTACATAGCCCATGGCTGCTGGGTATAAAAATACCCTCTGTCTCCCCTATGGCTAAGTGAGGCTTTAGCAACTGGTAATTTTTGCATGTCTTAGTAAATGCTAATTGTTGAATTAGAATATCTGTCAAAAGTGGGGATATTTCCCTCAGAACACAGAGCATGGAAAATTAGCTCTTCTCTAAGTACAGGGCATATCAGGACAGTGCCTTCTTCCAAAAGAGAATATTCCCTCTCCCTGCCCATTGTTTACAAATAGGCGGCCTACATAGTGGCTTATGACCACTCAGTAGAAATGTCATGGGTTTTTTGCAGACTCTGGATTACCCAGGCAGTGGCAACTTAAAAATGTCCAAAAAGGGTCAAGAACTGACAGCATATTATTTAACAAGGTGCCTGTCTTCAACCAAGAATATACGAACTGTTGTAGCTCAGCCTCGCCACAGGAAATATGAGTTCTACTTACAACTTTACTCCATTGAGTCAGAAGATATACATGGCTTTGAGCAATTTTCATATCCTCTCCAGGTCCAAGTTCTCCCACTGTTAAAATGAAGGGACTGGACTAACCCAAGAGTTTCCAAACTGAGATCTTCATAACACAAGCGCTTTCTCATGGCTGTCTTAAAAGTTACCTTGAGGTGTTTGGTTGGATATAACCTGTCCCTCAACTCCACTGATTTGGATTCAATGTTCAATAAGGAGGGTGAGTGATTTGACAGAGCAAAGAGGACCATGCAGAGCTGGACCACACAGAATATCCTATATATGGCTACATTAGAGAGAGGGCTTCTCTAGACACAATCTTCAAACACAGCTCTGCTGATACCATCACCCTTTAACTCCTTTCATTTTTCCTGCTTTTAATTCCTTCCCTGTTCCTTTGACCTAAATGTGTTGTTCTTCTCCTTTAAGGCCCCAATAAGGATGTACCTGTAACATGAAGCCAAGCATGCCACCCTATCTTCTCTCCTTCATGTCTTTGGACTTGAACCCCTGATCTTCTGCACACACCATTTGCCCCCAGCATGCCATATATATATATATATATGTATGTATATATATTTATTTTTTACAGAGAGGAAGGGAGAGAGATAGAGAGATAGAAACATCGATGAGAGAGAAACATTGACCAGCTGCCTCCTGCACACCGCCTACGGGGGATATGCCCGCAACCAATGGACATGCCCTTGACCAGAATCGAACCTGGGACTCTTCAGTCCACAGACCAGTGCTCTATCCACTGAGCCAAACCGGTTTCAGCCATGCCTTATATTTTTTATAAGCCTTGTTTTCCTACCAAGAATGTAAATCTCTCAAAGGGGATGGCCACCATTATTATTTAATTCTGCATGCCATTGGAGCCCAGCATAGTGTTTGGTACATGGTAGGATTCATGGAATGTGGGTGTTTGAGTGGCTGAATAATTTGACTGGATAATTAGACTTAAGGAGTAAAATCAAAATCAAATCTCTGATACCTCATGAGGTCCAGAACCAAATCAAATTTTTTCAGGATTTATGTACACAAATGATCTATCCACCTATTCACTCATTCATCCAGAAAAATATTTATGGATTTTGAATTCACCGGTAAAAAAAAGTCTTTTTTTTTTTTTACTTTTTCTTATTCATTGCATATTTAATCAGTAACCAGCTTTTGCCAATGTGAAACTCTTTTCCCATACACATATATTTAGGGAATCCATTCCCTCTTCTCTATCCCAATTGCCATTTCTCCTGTTGAGGCCTTGTTGTCAGACTAGAATTACTGTTTTAGCCTCCTAACTTCACTTTCCTTTTCTAGTTTGGGGCCTCTCAAATCTATCTTTCATGCTGCCACTGATTGATCTTCCTAAAATACAAATACAACCATGTCATCCCTCTGCTTAAAGCAGCTCATTTGTTCTCCATAAATATAGGTCAAACACATTAGTGGGTATGGGCTGCCCTAGATAACCTGGCCTTGTGTAAGTTCTCAAGACTCAAGTCCTGCTTTTCTTCCAGGACCAACTGTTGGATATTCTCTAAGGCCTTTTTAGTTTTGCTCATTCCACTGCATCTATCTGGCAGGCCCAGTACTCCTCTGTCCCACTTCACTTCGGCAATGCTTTCTCATCCTTTAAGAGGCAAATTTCTCCTTCTCTAAGGAGTCTTTACTTAGTTTTAAAGGTTGATGAGCTATATGGCTATCTGTTCAGCTCCCATTATATCCAACCACAGATCCAACTAAATGTTTGTTGAAACAAATAAATATAAATCAAAATATAAAGTATATAAGTGAATATGTGTGTGTATGTATATATATATATATATATCATATAAAACTATATATGTAATCTATAATAATAAAAGCATAATATGCTAATTAGGCCAGACATCCTTCCGGGTGAAGCTGGGGCTGTGTGGAAAGCCCAGGTCCTGGGTGCCAGAGGGAAGCTGGTGCCAGCAGCTGGGGGAAGGAAGGCCTACAGCCTCTAGTACACAGACACACACACACACACACACACACACACACACACACACATATATATATATATATATATATATATATATATATATATGAAAATACAAATATAAACAATAGTTAAATGTCTTACATTTCTCAAGGGCTTCACAAATGACAGAGTATTCACATCCATCACCTCCTTTGAACCTTATTTTATGAGGAAGTTAAATTAGGCATCATTTGTTTTTCTTACTGTATGATAAGAAATCAAATTTTCTGAAAATTATGAAGTAAGTGGCAGATAGAAGTTCAAAGTTTATAAGAAATCATCCAAGTCCAATGCATAGCATAGTGTGTGGTACACAGTAAATGCACAGGGACTGCCAGCTGCTGTTATCATCATTACCCAGATCTCGGTTTTCTATCGTCACTCCACCCCCAAGCCCACACTGACACTAATGGACTTGGCCAACAGCCCACTTGGCTTGTTTCAGACAAGAACAATCATTCAAGTCCTCTACAGAACAGATTCATGCCCAGAACTGACTCAAAATCAAACCTGCTGTTAGGAGAAAGAATGGGAGATGATTGTTGGAGAGCCACATAATCCTATCCTATTGTTCCTGTGAGGCATCTAATCTTTCTCATCATTATTCCATTCTGTTAATCATTAGGCTCATAATTTAGAGCTAGCTTGGCTTTACCCTCTTTATTTTTTTTATTTTTCTTTCTTTCCCTTTCTTCCTTTTTTTTTTTTTTTTTTTTTTTTTTAATATAATTGCCTTTGGGTCATGCCTGGAAATGAGGAATTTAGAGGATATGTTTGTAGGAGAAGGCTTTGCAGTGTGTATGTGTGTGTGTGTGTGTGTGTGTGTGTGTGTGTGTGTGTGTGTGTTTTCCTGAAAAGTAATATGAATCAAATGCTGGTAAATAAAATTCTATTTTAAATGTCTGAAAGAAGCTTCATCTTTAAGGACTCCTCTGGGAAATTACTTTATGAAAATTCACTTCCTCCTCCCCAATCTGTCTATGTACTTGGATTTCCAGATAAATTTCTTAATTTGTGCATTCTAAATATATATGTTCAAAAATTCAGATTTATGGAGTGTTTACAATGTAACAAACATTGTTGATGTTGAGGATATAGCACCTCAAAGGGTTTATAGTCCACTGAGTAAGAGATAGTGAATGATAATTACACAAGTAACCACACACTTATTTATGTGTTGTATGTGTTACAAAGGAAAGTATCAGTTACTCAGATAGTTTATAACTGAGATAGCCTAGCTTGGAGGTGGGCAGGAGAGGGGGCATGATGGAAGTGGACTCCAGAGTTGAGGTACAGGGGAGAGATGATAAGGTGGAGAGTGGTGAAATTTGAAGCTAGAAATGTAAGTAGGAGTCAGATTTTGGCCTATAATAAAATGATGTCCAAACTCTTTAAGTCAAACCTTCCCACATGGGAAGAAGCAGTTTATGACTGTTAGCTATTTCTCCAGCTCTTCTCTCCTCCATTTACCATGCTTGACTAATGCAATTCTGGGAAAAAGTCCAATGCAAATCTTGCGCTACCAGATAGTTCTATTACTCAAGTCTTTAGCCAAGACCAGTATTCTCTGAAAGTGACCCAAAGGTTGCTATTAATCTCCTCCAATATTAAGATTGAGATTCATTCTTTTGAATCCATGTTTTAAAAAAATGATCCAAATTATTAAGCTTATTTCTTGAAAGTCTGGCTCTTTTTGAGAATAAACTCATGAATCCTAATGTATATTTGGGTCTAGAGGTCATATTTTCATGAACTAAATATCAGGCCTTATAACCTGGATACAGATGTTTTATTTACTTATAAGTTTATTCATGTTTATTAGATAAGGGAGATTTAAATTAATCTTGATTGAATGACGACTGTGGCAGAGATTTTCTGTGGCCCACCCAACATCTCCTTTGCCCACCCCAATAGATCTCTATTGTGTCAGGGAACAGGCTGAGATCGCTTTGTCAAATATAAGTCAGACCCTTCCTAGTTCCAGTCCAGGTGATGAATACGTAAAAGCAATTCTATTATCCACGGCCATTGACTGGGCTAAAGGGGAGGATGTAGCTCAGTTCTTTCTGAGGATCTATAAAGGGCACTCTCTGCTTGGGGAGGATTCTATTTCTGATTACAAAGCTCAAGTCTCCTGAAGAGAAAACTTTTTAGTGTTTTTTTTTTTTTTCCCAGTTCTTTCTTTTTGAAACTTTCAAGTCTAAAGTCGTGAATGTCATCTTGTGATCATGAGGTAATAACTTCAGGATAAAAGGAACTGTTCTGAGATTGATAGAAAGAATAGGAAGTTTATATCACCCTTATTATATAGCTCATCTAGTGTCAGCAATTCTCTCTCTTCTCTCTCTCTCTCTTTCTTCCATTTTGTTATGAGAGAGAAAAAAGAAGAAGAAGAATCCTACTTGTTTAACCCATGCATGTGTGTTAGGCTCTGTTATTTCCTCCTGAAAGCATTCTTAATTGTACTTTTACTAACTTTTAGGTATTTTACATGTTATTAGATCCTTTCAACATTTAATCTTCATAATAACCATTTGTGAAGACATTACTATTATCTTCCTTTTACAATTGAGAACTGAGTCTCAGAGAAACTGACCAAGTTCATATGACTAGAGATTGACAGTGTAGACAATTGGGCCCAATCTTGTATGAATTCAAAATTCAAGCCTTCCTATTATAAAAGTCTGTTTCATGAAAGTAAAATTCAAACAATTTTAATTACATAGCTAAAATTGCATCTATCAAGATTCATTAAATTACATGGAAGAAAAATTACACTGAAAAAATGATTTCATGAACATTTTATTAACATAAAGCTCTTTAATAAAAGAAAACCACAATAAGTTCCCTCAATGTACTGGACATGGGTAAGGTGGACCTACATGACCACCTGAGGATGATTAAATACCAACTTGTTTGAGGTATTCAATAATTACTATACCCCAGTCCTGATGTGGAGTACTTTACAGATAATATAGCATGCAATTCTCATAACAACCCTCTGAACAGTAGAGTAACTGTGTCCATTTCACTGATAAGAAAATTTAGACTTCATGATCCTAAGGTTTTTAGAGGTATTAAACTTAAGCCTGAAGTTAGAACACACACTTTTATTCCTTGTGTGCCATAGCTTCCATGAGCACAATAGTCCTCCTTCCCAGGAGTCCTAGCCGAGCAATCCCAGATACATGACTATTTCCTCAGAATGCATCTTGGAATTCATCCATGTTAATGGTATTAGAAAAGATGATAAGCTGCATAGGCATTACATGATATGGTGAAAAACAGAGATTTTAGAACCACAAGATCTGGGTTTGAGCAGTGACATTGTCACTTTGCAGCTGTGTGACAATAAGACAGTTATATATGCTGAGCCCCAGTTCCCCCAGCTACATATGAGGGGTTATAATGCTCCAAGGCAAAACTGTTTTGAGGACCTAAAAAGATAATGTAACAAAATTGTTTCTGCAGACCTAAAAAGATACTGCTATAGAAAGGAAATTTCACCGTGGCAACCAAAAGGAGACCAGGCTGCGACTGGAAGTAGGAAGAAGCCCCATGCCAGCAAAGCCCATTAAGACCCCCAACTCCTTGACTTCCTCCTTTTATACTAGTTTATTGTGGCCAAATTCCATTTGGTTCTATAACTTTTTATGTCTCTCTTCCCATATCCTCTGCAAATGTGGCAGCAACTGCCTTATTTCAGTGGCACCAAAATGCTGAAGCCCATTCTTACATACTTAAGAACTGGGCAACATTTACAGGCCTGGAATTGGTTTACATTTTTCCCTGAGGGTAGTTTTGTAAACTCTATTCTTTCCAGTTTTTCCTGCCTGTTCCTCAGAGGGTCATTAGAGAACATTTATTTTGAACATATTATGTGTGGGAAGTTAAGACTCACAGAGGCAAATAAAAATGGTAGTGGTGATTGAGTGGTGGGTGATAGATTAAACTGCCCATGGGTTGTATATTGCTTCTTACATTGTAGACAGGTCCTGGTCGAGTACATCAAATAAGACCATATATAAGTGGCCTAAAGCTATGGTTTTTTACATACCCAACAATCAGTTGGTGGCATGAGAATCATTTGAGAACTTGTTCAAAATACAGATCCAAGGTGGTCTGCTGGGAATTTTTACTGAGTAGTTTCAAATCTAGGTATCTTATATTTAACAAGTATTTGATGTGATTTGTTATCCATACATATTTTTAAAACACTGACTTACATTATGAATTTTTTTTTATTTTGCCCCCATTTTATCCTTGTCTCATCTTTCCTGAGACACTTTCTCCAGAAACACACCTGGAAGGGTTATATAAGGAGAGCAAATAGCATTACATGAATAAAAACATTTGTAAAATATCAGGAGGTCAATAAGACAAATGCCAAGTGGGCCAGAGAATTTACTAATTACCCTATGTTCCCAATAAAAAGACCCCTAGAAACAGTATCAAGTTAAAAGGGCTACACATTTCTTGCCTTCCCAAGCCCCTGGAGAGGAATTGTGTATAACTTTTCACTAGCAGACATCTGTGTTTATCTCTCACTTGGATTTTCTCCATGAAAACATTATTCCAGAATCACTGCTACAGGAAGGAAATTTCACCTTGGCAACCAAAAGGAGCCCAGGCTATGACTGGAAGTAGGAAGAACCCCCATGTCAGCAAAGCCCATTATGATCCCCAAACCCTTTACTTCCTCCTTTTATATTAGTTTATTGTGGCCAAATTCCATTTGGTTGTATGACTTTCTATGAAAAAAATATTACATAAGGAATCTCTATAGCTACAACATAGAATAAAAGCACAGCTGCACTACTTGAAGCAATGGTGGCAGACAAAACCTGCCTCTTGTCCTCAAGAAACCTTCATAAACATGCTACTTGAAGAATTATTACCATAATTTCACAGTATAATGACAACTGTGGTGGGCCTATCACCCCAACCTGTCTTTATTTCCCTCCTACCCAAGTAACAGCACATGTCCAAAAATATTATCACCAGCATCTGTTATTCTTTCACTCCTAGGTCATCTTATGCAAGATCCATCTATAACCTACTATTTTCCCACTTCTCTTCTCAAAATTTATAATTTTACATCTCACTGGGCTCTTAAAACAACTTGACAACTTTCTTTCTGAGCTTTAATTAATAGCCTTTTTTTTTGGTCTCTTTAATGATAAATCCAATTTTTGCCATACTTTCAAATCCTACATCACCCAGTCTCTAAATCAAAGGTCCTTAAAATGTGATCCCCAGACCCAGCAGAACCAGCACTATATATTGCAAAGAAAATTTGCAGGCTCTATTTCAGACTATTAAATAAGAAGTTCTGGTAGAGGGATCCAGCATCTGGTGATTTTGGTGTCCACTGAAGTTTGGGAACCACTGCTCTGAATCTCTCTCAACACAGGTCTATCATTTCTTATTGAGAAAGCAGATGCTTCTTCTGTACTGTGAGCAGACGTTAACACCACAGATTCTAATCTGTCATTTCCATGTTTCCATGGTGCCTTTCTCCCTGGACTGCTAGATCTTTGAGAATAGGGACAGTATCTTGCTCATCTTTGTCCTCATATTCCCAGGTCTTACTACAGTGCTTTAATACTTATTAATTGCACAGATAGATATTTTTAACTAAGTTGAATGGGGTTGCACTCATTAAGAGCCACTACCCATTCAAGCCCCAGTTTTTTTGCTCTATAACATGGAGGTCAATCAACAATGGATCTTTTTACTTTACATGATTTGAGAAACAATCAAGGCTAGTGAGACTATTGATATTTTAAAACTTATACTAAGCTAAAAGTACAATATAAATGGAAATATTATTTTTCCTGACCATACTCTGAAGGGGGAAAAATATACACACACCATAAAAGCCACCATTCTTTTAAAATGGAAAGGTCAACTTGATAAAATCTGAAGTCCTGTAAAGTCAGACATCTCTCTTTGTTCTTGAAATCCTTTTTCTCTCTACCTGGTAATTCAGGAAAGTATGGGAACTCAAATTTCTGGTGGCTTTATTTCCTACAAAAATGCTATGGTTTTGCAGCTCAAATAAAAACCAGGATGTTGCATTGATCTTTGAGTGTAAAGCACAATATTTTGTCTTCAATGTACACTGCCATAAAAATGTTTGAAGAAAAGAGAATTACAAACTAGTCTTCCTTTGAAACACTAAGAAAATACACCATAAGGCTTCAGGTCGCAATTTGGGCAAGGGTATAGAGAGCAGAGATGATCCTAAGTAGGGACAGAAAGTCTGAAATTTACAGTGGGATTGTGTAGAGAGGGCTCACATAACATGACCTTCTGCTGTCTCCAGAGCAGCCAAATCAAAGCCGTTGCCAGAGTAGCTCTTCACACAGTTCCTTTCTCTAAACAGTTCTGCAGTTGGTAGCACCGCTAGTGAAATGAGAGGATGTGCTGCATTCTCAAATTCAGTTCAATTCTCCAAGTATTGATTGAACTCCTAAGATGTGGTCAGCCAAGGTTAACCTGACTCAAAACAAGAAAAGTGATTGCCTGCATGCTATTGTTCAAGGAGAACAAGGAAAGTCCCTGGCTCCTAAATATCCACCTCTCCATTCCCCCTTTCCTCCATATCGTCTGAAACCCTGCTCCATCTCTGGGTATATGGCAGCATTCCCAAATATATATCTGATAAATACTCATCCCAAAAATGTTCCACAAAAAATCCAGTTCTATAGTACAGTTAGGGGATGAATGCAGTCTATGATCTCCATTGAAGAGTCTTAATCTTTATTAATGGTAAGACTCTAAGAATACCTATAATAATGGTATCTACTTACCCTTAATGTAATGTCTCAGTCTTGTTTGAGACACAGAACTAATTCCTCCTCTCCAGTTAAATTTTTTTCCTTCCCCTTATTTTTTAGAAATGAGTATTGGTACATAGTCCAAAATAGCTGGGCAGAGGAAAGACCAGTTCTACATATAGCAGATCCCAGTTCAGTCATTTATTAATTTGGAACATTGGGCAAGTTATTTAATTTCTGAGCCTCAATAGTCTTATCTATAAATGCAGA
The DNA here is from genome assembly GCF_014108245.1 of Pipistrellus kuhlii. Taxonomy (NCBI): domain Eukaryota; kingdom Metazoa; phylum Chordata; class Mammalia; order Chiroptera; family Vespertilionidae; genus Pipistrellus; species Pipistrellus kuhlii. The sequence continues at coordinate 148,910,345 of NW_023425515.1, forward strand.
TAATAATAGCAAGCCCATAGAGCTCATTCCCTTTTCATACTGGTAGCAGTTTCACCCGTTGAAGGTCCATTTGAGTTGAAAGTCACCCATTTAAAAAAATCAAGTAATCTTGGAGCAGTAAAAGGATTCATTTGTTGGAAAAACCCCTCCTTCCACTTCCCCACCACTCTATCCCCAACATAAACATGTTTGCTTTATAGAACAAGGACCATCTCAAATGCAACGTTCATGTTGCCTTGGTATCCCAAGTCCAAAGTGATTTCTACCTTTTATGAATTGTCCTGTCATACCACAAATTGGATAGTTAATCTGTTCTCCATAATTTTACACTTCTCATTACAAATACTGCATCTCCTACTTTAGTTGATGAAATCATTAAGGTGGAAACTGAGTCTTACTGATGATAGTGCTTGGGAAAAAATAAACATTCAATAAATGATTATGAAATGATTTCAGGCTTGAGTTATCTTAATTGAATTTCTTTTCTCTATGTTCTTGACCAAAATGTGTTGTACTAAAGAGATAAAAATTATTCGGAAGGAAAAAGGAACATATTATAAGATGAGCCCATTGTTATTAGGCTAGATAGGTAACTACCTAGGACAAGTAGTTTGAAGAAGTATTAGTCAATGTGTGCAAGTATGCAGGAATGAAGGAGGCATACAGCAGGTAGCACGATAGGGGTACAGAGTGCAAGTTAGCTATTGAAAGTCTTGCTCAGAGGGGCACCACACACTCAGTGCCTTTGGGTTGGTATAAAATGAGCACAAGGCATTCAACTCTTGAAGAACTTAGTCAGAAAATAATGATCATAGACATAATCATTGATGAAGTGGTGAATGTGTGGGACAAACATAAGCATACACTCTGGGATCAGACCACCTGGGTTCCCATTATAGTTTTGTCACAACTTATCCGTGTGACCCTGGCCAGGTTATATAACTTCCCTGAGTCTCAATTACTCATTTGTAAATTTGGCTGAATAGTACATACATTATATTATTATGAGAATTAAATGAAATAACTCATGTACCAAGTTTACAAAAGTCCCTTTCATGTAGTAAGCATTCATCCAACGTCACTATTATTGCATTTACATTTTATTGCAATGGTGTACTTAATAGTGTAACCTCTAGGTCCTCTTGTCTTACTTGCCAGTCAGTATAACTGTGTGAGAATTATAGCAATACTCCAAATCACAATGATCTAGATTCTAGAACCTCACTCTCTACTACTAAGAAAACTTGCCTTTTCCATAATAGCTCATCTTAATTACCCTCAGCAGGAATCTCTGGGCATTCTGGGACTCTTCCCCCAACAATCAGGGTTGCTGCTAGTGGTTTTGTGGCACTTTTGCTTAATGGCTGCTTCTCCCACGGTCTCTCTCCACTCACTCTAATAAGTTACTAGTGCTTCTCCCATGCAGGACAATCTTTTTAACCTGCTGACCTCTGGGGCTCTTCTCCTGAGCTAGAAAGTAGCAGATCCCCTCCGCTTCTGCAGGCCAGCTCCTTCAGATAACTAGTAACATGATCCTCATCTCACACCACTGCCTTCTCCTTCACACTACCTGGACACAGGAGACGGAAGTCTCAGAAAATCATCAGCCTCACACAGCTGCCTCCGGGCCCTGCTGTTCAGAGGATTTAACAGGAAGAGATAGAGAGGGGACAGGGAAAGCCTTCTTTAACAGGTATTATTTTCCTCAGGTGAGTTTCCCTCACCATTATCTCACTCTCCAAATGCCTAAGCCCCAACAGTGGCCAAATTCATGTGCTGTCTTTCAGATCTGTAGAGTCCTATGTAAACTGAAGGAGGGGGAGGCAACTTCTCAGTGTCTAAAACATTCTCTGAAAATCAGGAAGCTGGTCTGCCCAGAGCACACTGACAACTCCTGTGGGTCTCACAGCTTACTCACATGCTTGCCCAAGAAAAGGCCAATCCGATCCACATGCAGGCTCTTCTCTGAGCCCCTCAATAGAAAGTGTATTTCACAAGGTCAGAGGTCACATCTATCTCAAGTTACAGGCCACTATCTAGCATCTGTCATAATACCCCAAAATCTGTGAGTAAATGCACAATAAATATATGAAAAATAAATTACACAAACAGGAAAGGAATAGAGGAATTGAAAGCGGAAAGGAAATTGGTTTGGGTCTGCTTTGCCAATAAAGTCTCTTTGGGAGAGGCGAAGCTTTCATTAAGTCTGAAAGAATGATTTTTTTAATATAAAGGGCTATTTTGGTGCTTCATATACAACTTTGTATATCCAAAGAATAGAAAGAAATTATGTCCTTGAGTTGAATAAATATTTCAGTGAAATTTGTGCTTGAATGGAATTTGGCTTTGGCATTATCTCCCTTGTGGCTTATAGCATATTAAGCTGCTAAAAGTTATTTATATCAACAATGGCTCTACTGCCTCAGATAAGTGTGGATGCAACACAAAGCAAAAATGGACTAAGAACAAATTTCAGTTAAAAAATGTAAATTTCATTTGAATCCATTCAAATTTCATTTGAATCCATTCATTCATTCAAAAATTATTTATTAATCTATATGTTCAATTAAAATGTAATCCCATTAAAATATCAACTGCATATTTCACAGACCTAGAACAAACTTTCCAAAATCTTATCTGGAATTAAAAAATACCCTTAATAGCTGTGGCAATCCTGAGAAAACAGAACAAAGTAGGAGGGATCTCAATACCAGATATCAAACTGTATTCAAAGTCACTGTTCTCAAAACTGCCAGGTACTGGCACAAGAACTGACATATACACAGACATATAGACCAATGAAATAGAATAGAGAATCCAGATATTGACCCAAGCCACTATGCTCAATTAATATTTGACAAAGGAGGCATGAACATACAATGGAGTCAAGACAGGCTCTTCAAAAAATGGTGTTGGGAAAATTGGGCAGATACATGCAAAAAAAAAAATGAAACTAGACTATCAACTTACACCATACACAAAAATAAACTCAAAATGGATAAAGGATTTAAACATAAGACAAGACGAGAAATCATAAAAATCTTAGAGGAATCCAGAGGCAGCAAAATCTCAGACATATGTGGAAGCAGTTTCTTCACTGATACAACTCCTAGGGCAATGGAAACTAAAGGGAAAATAAACAAATGGGACTACATAAAAAAGAGCTTCTGCAAAGCAAAAGAAACCATAAACAAAACAATAAGAAAGCCCACTGCATGGGAGAACATATTTGCCAATGTTATCACCAATAAGGGTTTAATCTCCAACATTTACAAGGAATTCATACAATTTAACAAAAGGAAGATAACCCAATCAAATAAAAAAAGGACAACTGACATAAACAGATACCTTTCAAAAGAAGACATAAAAAAGGCTAAGAAACATACTAAAACATATAACCAAGAATTTTATTCTCTGTAACTTGTTTTGCTTAAATGAAGTCAGAGATGAGAAATTATGTGAGGCCACACCACAGAACTTTATAGTGATAGGTTCAGAGATTTTGGCAATTTCAAACAGACGACACCTAATACAGACTCCACTGAGTCAGTCATTATTGCATTGCCTCGTAAGTCAAGCATAATATCTAGGGTTGAAAGGAACGATAGTTCAAATCATCCAGAAGTTTATAAACTTTATTTTGAACTTTTAGACACATAGTATTTATTTTAAATAAACTTTTACAAAGATTTCTAATGTCTATACTAATAAAAGGGCAATATGCTAATTAGACCAGACGTCTTCCAGATGACCTTCCAGACGTCCTTCCTGACAAAGCTGGGCCCTGGTGAAGCTGCCCATGATCCTGGGTGCCTGTGGCTGTGGGCAGCCCAGAAGAAGCTACCCCTGGTCCCAAGTGCCTGCAGCCAGCCTGAATGAAGCCAGCCTGGGTCCCAAGTGCCTGAGGCCAGCCAGGTGGAAGGAATCCTGGGTCTAAGGTGTGGGGTGGTTAGGGGTGATCAGGTGGAAGGTAAGCAGTTAAGGGTGATCTGGCCAACACAGGAGAAGTTAGGGGTGATCAGGAAGAGGTGGCTAGAGGCGATCAGGCAGGCAGGGGAGCCAACAGTCCCAGATTGTGAGAGGATGTCTGACTGCTGGTTTAGGCCCGGAGGGAATGGGCCTAAACCGGCAGTTGGACATCCCCCAAAGGGTTCCAGATTGGAAAGGGTGCAGGTGGGGCTGAGGAACCCTCCTCCCCCCTCCCCCACTCCAGTGCATGAATTTCATGCACTGGGCCTCTAGTATAAAATAAAGCTGAAAGCTGATAATATCATATCACATTCTTTGATGACTTCTATTGTCAAACTCTGAAGCAATATCTCACCACAACTTGAAATGGCTTTATTTCCCCAGGGTGTCTCCTATATTCCTGTACATTAGGATGTGATGGTGTGATTTCACTCAGTTGTGAAGCCCAATTTCCCTACTCTAGTCTTAGCAAGAACAACTATTATGTGAATGGGTGTGTAGTTTGCCTTTTTTATTCCCATGGCCAGGGAATTATCCCCTTGCTATTTTGAGTTATAAAGGATTATAACTTGGAAACCATTGGTTTGGTCTCACCCATTTACTTTCTAGATGAAGGGAAATGTCCATAGAGAGAGCTTAGTTTATCCCAGGTTACTGACTGAATACTAATAGAATTAAAATTCAAACTCAGGGCTTTTAATTCTATACCCTTACTTTTCCATGAACTTTACATTGCTTTAATAGGTTTCTTGCAACCAGAGAATGAATATAGAATTTACACCTCTACTTTATCAGCATGCATGTCAAAGGCTGGAGCCAAGATCAGATGTTAGAAAGCGGGAAAGCAAAAAGAAATTGTCAAAGAACTAGAATGAAAGCTACGGAAATGTAACACTCAGTGAACTAAAAAACAAAGCAAATAAACACTCCCTGATGGACAGGGTTTGAAGAAAGAGCTAACAAAGGTTCTCCTCTTTCATAGCTTCAGAGGAAAACATAAGTGGGCTGGTGTTTTCACAATGCATTATAAATGCAAATCTGATGAAGGGGACAACAAAAAGCAAAATTCTCCATGGCCAGACTTGTGTTCTGCTTAATTCTATGGTTATCCTTCTTCACATACCATTTTAAAAGAAATAAAAAGTGTTTCTAAATAAATTATAAACACAGTTGACAGAAGCATGTTGATTTTTATATTCTGAGGACAATGAAAGAAAAAAAACAAAACAAAACACTTATGCTGCTGATAAAAGTTTCACAAAAGGGCAAAATCATTCCCCATATCCAGACAGTAAGCTACCATTCCAGCAAAATAAAGAAATCACTAATGAGCATGCCCTCACGGTAGTAAGTCCACTTGGGTTTGTGAAAAGATTTGAATTTAAGTTTAATAATAAAAGTTGTCAGAGAATATTTTAGTGTGCTAGCTGCATGAATTGATTCTTTCATTTAAACAGTGATTGAGGGAATGAGATGGTAGCTCAAAGGGGTTGAAACTTATGTGTAAGTAAGTGCAATATAAAACAGAACAAGGGCAAGGGATGTTATGGAAAATTAATACTATGAGAATTCCGAGGAAGAAACATCTGTTAAGGCAATTTAAGCTTTCTCTGTCATTCTCAAATTCTACCCAGCATCACCCACTGCCTCATCCCCACATTTCTAAGTATTTGTTATGACAATACTTCATTTCCAGGTACCACAACTTGTATTCACTTTCTATTTCTGTATAATAATTTTAGCACAAATGTAGTGGCTTAAACATATACACATTTATTTTTTCACATGTTCTTCAGATCGGAAAACCGGGGCATGACATAGCAGTGTGCTCTGCAAGGCTACAATCAAGGTGATGGCAAGGACTGGGTTTTCATCTAAAGGTTTGGCCAAGAAAGCATGTCCTTCCAAGCTCACTTGTTTGTTGCAGAATTCAGTTCCTTGCAAGACGCCAAACTGAGAACCTCTGTTTCTCACTGACTATCAGCCAGAAGCTGTTCCTTTCTGTGTGGTCCTCTCTAGTATAGCTCACAATATGGCAGCTCGTGTTTTTAAAGCCAGCAAGGGAAAGAACCTTCTAGCAAGACCAGCATCACAATCTTAGGTAACATAATCATGGAAACTACAACCCAGTGCTCATTGCCATATTCTGTTGCCTAGCAATAACTTCTTAGGTTTCCCCCTCCACCCACTCCCAACACACACATAGAGGCATTAATACAAGGATATGAAGATTATGATAATAACTTAGAATTTCTCACCACAGATATGTTTTACCAAAATGGACAGAGCAAACAAATAAAAAGAGATAAAAATATAGGATCTTGGAAACGGAAGATGAATTAGGGAAATCCTAGAAGGAAGGTGAAAGGACATGTCAGGTGACAGCTGTGCAGCAAACCTAGAGGAAAAGGGTCGGGATTGGAGAGTGAGAAGGGAGTGCTCCTGGGGAGATTATCTCCATGTGTGTGAGAACAATAGATTACACAACTGTTTTGACAGTATTGGGAGGAGTTTCATAGCTGTGCTGGAGAGTTTGCAGATGAATTAGTGCTATATAAACAGAAAATGAATCAAAGAAAAACTAGGACAGATGATAATTAAAAAAAAATTCCAAATTTAAAGAAAGAAATCATAGTATATGCCATAGCTAAGTTATGAACAGTCAACAGTAAAAATAATATAAATACTAATTTTTATCCAATCTAAATGATACCATAGAGTGGATGGGTAGAAAGAAGCTTGCATGGGTGTAGAGAGGGGAGGGGTGTGAGAATGGTAAGCCTCAGCTTTCATACATTTGAAATACAAAGATAATGTCAAAAACTGAAAAAAAAAAACACCTTCAAAATAATAATTTTAATAAATAATAATGTTATTTTAGAAATATGGCATTAAATTCTAGGTGAAACAGATAAAGGCACTTAAAGGTGCTGTGCTTGTGGAATGAAAATCAGATGAAAGGAGAATTAGGTAAGGAGGCATGGTTTTATTTTAATTTTTATTGAATTCATTGAGGTGACAATGTTTGATAAAAATATATAGGTTTTAGGTGAACAGATCCATAATACATCATCTGTATATTGTATTGTGTGTTCACCACCCCAAGTCAAGTCTCCCTTTACCACCATTTATCACCCAGTATACCCTATTCTACCTCCTCCCTTTTCTCTCTGGTAATCATCATACTATTGTCTGTGTGTATGAGCATTTTTTTCTTTGCTGAATCCCTTCATTTTTTACACCCAGTTCCCCAAACCCACTCTCTTCTTACATCTATCAGTCTGCTCTCTGTATCTTTGAGTCTGCTTCTATGTTATTCATTAGATCCCACATCTGTAAATGTTTTTTTTTTTAATTTATTAAACAGTTCATCACTTTTTCTTTTAAAAAAATGAAATGGGTTTTTTCCACTTTTGTATCTTTGAGTCTGTTTCTAGTTTATTAATTTATTTTGCTCATTAGATTCCACATAGAAGTGATTATAAGACTTAGGGAATTAACTGATATTTTAACAATATACATACTTAGATTAAGATTAAATTAAAAGCTTAGAAAACTAGAAAAAAATAAAATTATATTGTGATTTTAATATAGCTCTGCATAAAAATCTTAAACAGCCTAATCAGAATGTTACTAGATCACCTTTTCCCTTTTCTCAAATCTTGTATTGCCAGTAATGGATTGCAATGTGAGAAGGCTTGTGTATGAAGTCTCTTAGAACCTTAGCTCAGCTAGCCAATGGGAAGCAGGGGACTTCAGGGTTAGATGCTGAATCAGTCATTACAGGTTGTTTGATGGGCCTAGAAAACAGGCTGTGAAATGGCCAGGGAAAGCATCTTCACAAACATAAATATTTGGGCTTTTGTAAATGGCAAGAGAGTGTTGAGAGGAGCTAATTTTATGAGAGGATAGATATTGTGGGGAGAACTTCCAAATTACTTGTATAAAGATTCCAGCTACACGCAGAGTAACCCAGGGCAGATACAGATCCTGAATGGAGGGAGTAGACAGGAGCCACACAAAAGTTCCCATGCAAAGACATGAATGTTCAGAAAGTCTTGCAGCTCATGTAGAGTTCTGGATAGATTCCAATTTAAAATTACACTCCTACATCATGACCAAAAAAACAGAAGTGCAAGGAGGATTTTTTTTTAACCCAAGATATTATCCATAGGCCTTACCTACAACTCATCAAATAGTGGGTCAATTAAACACAAACCTTCAATCCAGACACAATCATATTGTGAGACTGATACTTCTAACTCTATTTTCTATGCCCCTGTCTCAATCACCTCACACATCTGGGGAACCTGGGCCCTGGCTTACTAATAAAGCTCACCATTCCATCCTATTCTAGAGTACAGGAGAAGGCACAGGCAGAAAGTAAAAAGTGTGCAATTACATTTTCATCGTGTTCAGTTACAAAAAAGTACTTGGTAAAAGCAACTGTCAGCAAATATAACATGCACATAATGAGGGAGAAATATTTAAACAGCACAACCTTTGGCGTTTACGTGTAGAGTAAAAAAGGAGAATCTTTGAAAATATGACATAGGGAAAATTGACAACTTGTTTCTGTTCAACTGGGGAGTCTTTATGGAGGCAACACCAGCATGGAAAGAGGTACTTTTCAACAGAAATGTCAGCAATGTTTATAAAGCAGCCCCTTCAGGAATAAAGCTCTACACAGGGAGAGATGAATCCCAGTGGCAAATTTAAAATCTCAAAGCCCGGGTGGGCAGATCATGTAAGCAGAATCTCAAAAAAATACAGTTTAAAAGGTGGAGTTCTCCCTCACTTTGTATTACTATTTAAAAACTCAAGACATGTGAAAAGAAGATGTGAGAAGACCATAGATTAACCTTGCAATGGTGTGTTTTGAGATCTATTTCTCACAATGTAGCTAGCCTCCCAGCCCATAACCATCACTACTTGTCAATTTGGGAAATCATGCAAGGCCTTAATCTCTGACACCTCAACTGAGCGTGAACCAAGAGAGATCATAATGGTCTCAAACAAAGACAGATCAAACATATCCAACTAAGCAACAGGGACAGCGGTTCTAATTAAAAGCCATTTGGAGAGAAGAGTTATGGCTGTCTGAGGAGCATGTGAGTATACAGTGACAGGCCCATAGGCTGCAGGGATCAACAGAGATCAGAGGACTGAGTGGGTTCCTGCTTCTGACCCAGATCCCATTGGCAGGCTGTGCACCGCAATAACCTGCTGCCTTTAATAATGCTATTTCTTCTGCTGCTTTCAACTCACTGGGTACAGTGTCATCACAGAGAGGGAGAAAGAACAAGAAGCCGAAAATATCCCCTTGGTACATCAGCACTGATCGGGACAGATATTTTTAGTAAGCGATTGTCTGTCAAATCTGAGTCACGTGGCATGCCACTTTAATGATCTGAGAGTTTGCAAGTCCCTGAAAAGTGACAGCTGCAAATGAGAATTTAGGAGGTTCCACTAGGCAAGCAGAACATTGATCAAATCTATTGGCAGGGGCCCTAATCAAAGCAAAGTGTCAGTGGAGACGCCAAGCTTAAAATCCTCCTCTGGGGATGAAGTACTTGCTGGCCAGGCGTTTGCAGTTTTAACGTTTAAGAGTTATTGCATATGAGACTGGTTAATGCCTTCAAGAGTGGGTCACACTTCTACGGTATACTACCTCTAAAATATTTTTCCTCTTTATAAATATGTGATGGAATAACGTTTCAAAAATAGATAGGAGTTGAATTGCTGCACATTATGTTCTCCATGAAATTTCGAATGAAAGTTCTCGGTGCATCTGTGCTCATCTGTCATTGACAGGTTGCAGTTAAGAGTCAGCATGCCCATTCTCCCTAGTTCCTCTCTCCACAACACAGGCCACCTTGCCCATTTGATTGCTCATCCATACCCTGATGACCAAGAGATCTTTTGCCTTGCCTCCATATTACCCATGAGGATACCTAGAGAAATGTCTACAGAGAACATGCCTGAGGTTGGTTTTATTTGTTGAATCATTTCTTCAAAAAGGCTGCATAAAAGACTAATAGATAAGGGTACAAAGCTCTGTGTTACATCTCAGTTGCTTTCAGAGATATTAGAGTCAAGCTAAAATCATAACAGCACATTTGCAGGAATGCATTGAAGGTCATCATGCCTCTTGTCTTTCTCTACATTGGGCTAACCCCTCTTCAGATTTCTCATTACTGACCCATTACCCTTGAACTCTGCTAAATCTCTTAGGACTGGAATATGAACTTTCTGCAACTATTATTGCATGATTTCCTGCTTATACAAAATGCTTGCCTGCTCACAAACATCAATATGATCTATTTCTCACAATGGAACTAAATTTAGATACCACTTTCTTTCTTTCTTGATTTCAGAGAGGAAGGGAGAGGGAGAGAGACATAGGAACATCAATGATGAGAGAGAATCATTGATCAGCTGTCTTCCACACTCACCTGAAACCCAAGCATGTGCCCTGATCATGACTCCCTGATTCATAGATCAATACTCAACAACTGAGCCACAACATCTGGGTAGATGGCATTTTCAACAACAAAGTTCTTCATGAATTCTTTATGTAAGTATTTTAATGTATAAGTGGGGGTCACATCCTACTGGCCAAAATGCATAGGAATATATATAAATATTTGGTAAGCACTTTTTGTTTTTAATCCTCATCTGAGGATATTTTTCCAGTTATTTTTAGAGATAGTGGAAGAGAGATGGAAAGACTGAAAGAGGGATCAATGTGAGAGAAACACATCAATTGCTTGCCTCCCACAGGAGCCCTGACCAAGGCCCACCCAGGCTGGAGAGAAGCCTGCAGCTGAGCTACATGCCCTTAACTGAAATCAAACCTGGGACCCTTCGTCCACAGGCTGATGCTCTATCTACCAAGCCAAATTTGCAAGAGCTGGTAAGCACTTTTAACATAAATTTATATTAAATATAATTAACAGAAATGCTGCAGAGCACATTCATCAATACTTGGTATATGGACTGCATTCAGATGTTGAGAATTCATAATGATCCCTGGTCTCTAAAACTAATCACCTATATTGAAAATACTTATGCTTTCTTGGATGGAAATTTGAGTATACTTCCTTCAGTTTCTTGTGGCTCCAGCACATATGCTAAATTCTTTCCTTTGCCAGATTTCTGGGGTAAGTGATATATTCTTTCCCCATAGAAAACATATACTGAATTTTTATTCCAGGCTTAAAATCCTCTTTGATTCCAACACTATCCCCTGCTTCAGCACTGGCATTTCTTAGCTCAAAGAAGAACATTTCGATGTAATATTTGAAGGCAGCAATTTTGACATTGATTCATCACAACAGCCACATTGACACCAAGAAAGGAGTCAGATATCCCTGAATATTGTCCCAATTCATCACTCTTATCTCTGAGGACTTAACCAACTACGGCCTTGCCCCAACCTTTATCTCTCCCCGAACTTCAACCTCTTCCTAAGCCTTACCCATTACTTGGCCCTAATCTTCCATTTTCCCTGTCCCTTGTGCCATGAAGGCATGAATTTCTGCTTTAGTCCATGAATCTACTGATGTGTATTCCTCATGTATGTTTCCTATTCTGTCTCTGTAGCTGCAGCTAGAGAATGTCACCATTCCTGTAGGAAGAGAAGGTCTCAGTGTGTTTTTTATATTAGTTCCAGTACTTGTTTTAAGTTGCCTGAAGGCACCTCCATATTTTCCATGAAGACTCATTTCTAGCTTCTTTTGAGTTACTTTCAATACCTACTCTGCCTACCCTGGGCCTTTTTCCACACAATCTGTTACAAATTATGTGTTTTCTTTCCCTAAAAAGCATCGATCATCATCTCATCCACCTTAATAAATCAAGGTTTTTAAAGATCTCCTTGAAAACCAAAGTTAAATATGAGAAGTTCTAAGAATGAAATGATTATATCAATAATTTTTATCCTACCAATAAGTAGGATAAAAAAAAAGAGGAAAGTCTTCAATTAAACAAGAACCAGCATAGTTATTGAAGCCGTGAGGGGAAATTCCACTGTTCTGGTATATATCTATTTCATCATATAGTTATAAGCACCACAAGTTTTTTCAACTGGGCATCCAACCATGCCAAACCAATAATAGCTCTCTGAGGATGTTTTTCACCAGTTTTGCATATCCTACTCTCCTCAGCCTAATTCTCTACTCCCAACTCCATCACATCTTTTCTTTATTATGCTTTTGACCTCTTGATCAACTACCAGTACTCCGTCAAATATTCAGCACAAATGTCATCTGTTAAGTATTCTTTAGGCCAATTATTCCCCAAACTGTATATCCCTCCAATTTAGCACCTGCCTCATCCTATTGAAATTGCCTGTTCACTTGCCCACTATTGCAGAAGCTTCTTGAGGTCAGACTTTTATCTTTGTATCCCAGCTTCTAGTACAGGGCATAGCAAAGAGCATGAGCTCAATAAGTGAACAGTTTCCAGGTAGTATTCTCAGTAGTTATCAGTCTGAAGGAATCCTTCACAGGCTCTACCTCACTCTCCTAATACATTACATTTGAACTGTCCAAACTTGGACATCTGAGAAGGGGGTTTAATCAGGGGAATGCTAGAAGCACTAAGCCAAATGGATTGACTGAGGAGGAGGCAGAAGGAGTAACATGAAGGGGAATTATGCATCCTTTCATATCTTGCAGGAAACTGTTTTTGCCTCTTTTGGATTACTAAGCTCTCCTATCACTTTTACTCCCCCTCTTTTCAACCTTTCTAAGTCTGTCCCTGAATCCTATTTTGCTTTTTTACTTCAATAATGACATGTCAAGCAGAAAAATAAAGATATCAAATTAGTTTCTTTGAAAGGAGTAAAGAATATGGGTAGGCATTCTGGGCCCATTGCTTGACGTAATCAGTAGTCTTGATGTTTTTTGCTTGATGGGTTTATGGAGCATCTTCTGACTCAGCATGTTAATTCTGGAGAGTCTGAGATCTTTCTAGAAAGACGGCATTCAATAAATTGTTCCAATGGCCAAATAAGAATAGAAGAAACATTAGCATAAGTAAAATATCTTCACATCAGGAATAAAAATAAAATAACTCTGCAGCTGGAAGGGAAAAATGACCAATACAAATTCAAATTTCCACTTTCTTCTATGGAATAAGCTAGCACTTAACAAGTACTCATAGCAAAACTACAGCTGGCACCTCCAGCAAAGCCTGGGAGGCTTTGTTATTTGCATTTCAAAGAACAGCCCATGAAAACCCAGCATCAATCTCAAGCAATTGCAATCAACAAGGACCAAAAAAAAAAAAAAAAAAAAAAAAAAAGAGAGAGTGAAATTGGTTTTTCAAATAAGAAGCTTCACATCTCAGGGAAGAGTTCCCTTGTTTGGCAGCAGCACAAGAGGCTTCTGAGAGAGTTGGATGGATGTGATGCGAGTCCAGGGCAGGTCAAATTGGTTACATTGTCTCCAGTGAGGACCTGGCCCTCAGCTGCTCCCATGGTCTTCTCAAACTACCAGTGACAGAATTTAAACGGACTGTACTAGGGATGCTGAACTGTTGGACATTCTGCTCATCATAAAAGGTCACACCGGGTGATTTAAAGGGATGTTTTCATGCCTGCAAACTTTCTTCTTGAAAAATAGGGACATTGTTCTGATTGTTTTTTACCTCAGGAATGAAAAGGAATCTGTGGTGAGGTGTAGAGAGAAAAGCAGCCCCATAAAAAGCTTGTTTCTTTAAAGCAAAAAGAGAAAAATAGATCAAAGTGACTAAGATACCTCTAAGACTTCAAACTAAATGTAAGGGAGTCTAAATCATTTGACACATCATCTTTTTTGAGTGTCACTGTGGTTATGTCTTCCTACAACTTAAATTAGTCCATTTAGAAAATAATAACATAGAATTTTAGAGCAGAGGCATTGGGGACATTTTTTAATCTCAAACTCCTAATTTTACCATCTGAGAAAACTGAAACACCAGGAGGTTTTAACTTTTCCAAGCAAGAGACAAGAACTGGAACACACATTTTCTATGCTAATTACCATGTTTCCTCTACTATGACATATCCAACTGCAGACAATTTACACTATTACATAAAACCAAGTAAGGCAAACTATACTAATAAAAAGGTAATATGCTAATTAGACCAGAAGACCTTCTGGACATCCTTCTTGATAAAGTCATTGGTGGTGGGGCCAAGGCAGACGTGGTTAGAGAGAGGGACATCCCAGATTGGAGAGGGTTCAGGCCGGGCTGAGGGACACCCCCGATCCAGGGCACTAATTTTGTGCACCAGCCACTAGTTTTATATATATATATATATATATATATATATACACACACACACACACACACACACACACACACACACACACATATATATATTACTTTTAGGGTAATAGTGAATCAAAACTCTGGTCATATTAGAAAGAACTGACACATATAACACACTTTTAACTTTGTAAAAAAAAAAAAAAAAAAAGTCCTGCACATAAAAGTTCAACTTTTAGTGAGCTGTGAGTGAAGTATTTAAAAACAAAACAAAAAAAATTTTTTTTTAATTGATTTCAGAGAGAGGAAGGGAGAGGGAGGAGAAATAAGAAACATCAAAGATGAAAGAGAATCATTGATCAGCTGCCTCATGAACGCCCTCTTCTGGGGATCAAGCCTACAACTCCAGCATATGACTTGACCCAGAATCAAACTATGACCTCCTGGTTCAGAGATCAATGCTTAACCATTGAGCAACACGGGCCAGGCAATGAGTGAAACATTTTGATCTCCATGTTTACTCTTTAGAATTTTTGTCAACTTTTTCACAAATAGTTTAGGAAAACAAGATACAGCTTATTGGGAGCATCCATCCGAGAGTTATATATTTAATGGCCAACACAGTATCAGAAATTTTGAAATGTTATCCCCTCGGATCATAGCCATCAATTTTTTTCTGGAAATCAATGAGAGTTTGCTGTGGCTCATTCTCCATTTCTCATCCTGGCTTATTTGTCAATGTGTCTCAGAAGAGTTAGGTTTGGTCAGTGGATATTATCTATTGAGTCATCCATTCCCACGGCTTTTATGTATTACAGCAATTACGAGCATGAAGACAGCTTAACCCCAGATCTCTTGCAAATAAGGATATCTATGCAGTTGGGTTTCTGTCAAGAAAATGTATTTGTTCAAGATTTGGGAGGTAAAAAGGAGGAGGGGCCATTTTTCTCAAATTGTAACAGATGTCAGTGCTTGAGGTGACTGGACTCCTTGTTCCAGGGTCTGGTCACAGCTGCATGAATGTGAAATAATTGTGACTGTGGTCATCACAGCAGTAGCATCTTGACATCTGGTTTGTGACAACAAAAATTGGCTCTTAAAATCAATAGTCTCATAAGAAGATTCTTGACTACTACCCCTCTAAACCCTCACAAGCATTTTTGAGCAGCTAATTTCATACATTAAATCCCTTTCTTCTAGAAAAACATAGAATTATTTATCTTTCTGCCACTAACTCCTGATACAGTCACCATTTGAAAATGCAACATCTCAAATTTAAAATATTTTCTTTCGAATCTCCAGACTTTCTTTTCCAATCCCCAAGACTCCATCCAAGGTTCAGGCTCCTGGGACAATATCTCTATCTCTCTCCCTTCCAACTTCTGGCTTAATTTGTAGAAAGTCTGCGGCCTACAAGTGGGCAAAGCAATGAACCTGGAGCCTGGAGTTGGGAGGCATTTTCTAGTTATTTATTACCTACTAATCTCAGGATGAAGAACCACGTCTTTAATATGGTCCATGAAGAACCACGTCTTTAATATGGTCCATATGAAAGGCTATGATTCAGCCTCATTTTGTACCTTCTTTCCCAGCTCTCTGCTCTGTAGCTACATGGCTTTCTTTCAGGTCCTTGAGCCATCATGTTCCCTCTCGTTCCACTCTACCCTTTCCCGATGGCCCCACTTCCTACATTGGTGTTCTTTGCCTTCCTATTTCTAATTTCAGTTAAAATTTCACTTCCTTAAGGAAACCTTTCTCTCATCCCCCAAACCACACAAGGATCTTATATATTTCATAGCACTTAGCACTACTTGTAATTATATTGTGTATAATCCTTGAATATTCTCTGTAATTTTATCAGAGCATAAATCCAGAAAAGACAAGAAATGAATTTGTGTGGAAGTAAAGTATTAGCATCTGCTGGGGAAAAAAAAAAAAATTGGTAAACTGTGGCTTGCATTTCATTAAAAAAGTTACTTCTCTATTACTAACCTTGTACAGAATTTAAGGAAAGAAAAGCCTCAGCTGAATCTAGGATAAACTAGTGGCTCTAATTCATTACAGTGGAAAACAAAGAATTCCATTTGTGAACTGTCAGAGTCCCTTGTATTAGCTAATTATAATTTAAGACCTCATGCAATAAATAAAACATCTCACAATTTTGAAATTAATATAACTATAAAGATTTTTAAAATGTATGTTCTCAAAGTAGATAATCTGTGAAGCACAACTAAAGAAAAGTTCTTAACCACTAGGCCTTTTTTATTTTTTTCAACTTGTATGAGAGTCCAAGCTAGCCAAATGGAGAACTTTGGGCTCACAGAGAAAGAAAAGAGAGACAGACTGACTGATACTATGAACTCTCTAACTAACTCATTCTTCTAGTCCCCAGCCATTAGAGTGAATTTAGTGAAGCTCCCCTCCCCCCTAAGATTATGTAACAGATTGAGGCTGTTTCCATTGTTTTATTAGAATTCCTAACCCACAGAATCAGGAAATAAATTAGGAAAAAACTGTTTTAGGCTACTAAGTTGTGGGATAGTTTATTGATAATGATTTATATGTGGAGCAATCTATGTCTTAATTGTTTTTATTGAAAAATATACTTGTTAAAAATTATTTATTGAGTAAATGTCTAATAAATACATATTAAAACATGAGTCTTCAGTACTCCCATCTCATTAACAATGACCAGAAAGAATGATATCATGTTAGAGAGACTACAGTACAAAGGTTCCATATATCATTGTTGAGAATATGAACTGTACATTCTTCTTGAAGAATATAGAAAGCTCAATTGAAAATGTAAACACATGTTACCCCCTTACTCATACTAAGCTACTTTTAGCAATGTATTCCACAAATATCCTCATATGTATGCAGAAATACATGCTCAAGTATATTCCCTAACTGCATAATTTTTTGTGATGATAAAATCCTGGAAATAACAGAAGTGCCCCTCAATAACAGATCAGTTAAGTAAATTATTATACATCTATTCAAAGAAATAACTGGCCTCTGTTAACAAGTATAATGTAATTTCTATAGGCGCTAATATCACTCTATCTCTGAAGTCCATTGTTAAATGAGAAAAGCAAGGTACAGAAGCTGCCCATCCTACCTAATAATAGAGTAATATGCAAATTAACCATCATTCCGCTAACCCACAAACCTCGCCCACCAGCCATGCCCACAAGCCAATCAGAGTGAGTATGCAAATTAACCCAATAAAGATGGTGGTTAATTTGCATACACTGAGGGAGAGAGGAGTGAAGACTGAAGACAGCATAGAAGGAAGAGGGAGGGAAAGTGGAAAGCAAAGAGGCTGCAGCTGCTGGAGGGAAAGCACTGGCAGCGCGTGTGCGGAGTGGGGCGAAATGCACAGTAGTGGCACACACAGCTGTGGGGAGGCTGTGATGGCAGGAGGCAGCAGGGGTGGCGGCTGCAGCAGGTTGGGTGGGCTGGATGAGGCGCACAGTGGTGGTGCCAGTGCGCTTGGCCATGGAGACAGTGGCTGCGGTGGCCAGGCTGTGGAGGGGTGGGGCACTTCCCACCTGTCCTGCCCCACCCTGCCCTGCCCACCACAGCAGGAGAGGTGGGGGGCGGGAGAGGTGGCAGTGGCGGGAGGGAAGCCCACCAGAAGTCTTGCAGGAATATTCCTTCAACAGGTTGCTAGTTGTAAAACGAAGTGTAACATAATGAAGATGGGGTTCAAATATAAGCACACTATTAGGAGGCAGATTAAAAATTAGTGATAGTGGTTGCCTCTGGAAAGAGGACTAATGGTCTGGAATGGTAGGGAATGACTTGTTGCTGAACATACTTTTGTACTGATAGTTCCTTTCCCCTACTTTTTTAAACTTCAGGTTAAAAAAAAAAATGTTCTGCACCCAATCAAAGTTTTCAGTTGATATGGAAAACTAAAGAAAAATAAAAGCTGTTATCACAAAAATGTAACACTAGTCATTAAATCCCAAACTCAGAAAAGGTTGTCTCTAACAAAAGATAAATAAATAGCTTAATTTTCAACTGGGAAGAAATATATGTCTTTGTAATTCTAAGGAAAAAACAGTAACCATCACAGTTTAGTGGTGTTCCACCAGATGTTCCACCTCTTAGCCTTTGAGACTCAGCTTTTCTCCTAGAATATAATTCAGAATAATTTTGATATCATTACACATCTTTATATTGTTTTTTAGCAGAAGTTTAAGAGGAACCACTATAAGCAAGAAAAGGTATTCACTTAACATGAAAATGCTTTACTACCTTTAAACCCTCATCTGGAATTACATAAGTTGTGAATGTCATACACAGAAGATGTATATTTTGAGAATAATCAGTAAGTCTTTGAAAAGCTTTTATTTTATTTTATTTTAGTAAAGAGCAAGAGTAAGTTGTTGTAAATTTATTAGCTACTTTGATCTTTTTTACAAATTAATACTAAACTGGAAAATGTGAGCCAGAACCAGCTCAGGAGAAGCATTTCTCTGCTTTTGCCTATTGTGACCCAACACTAAGATGCCCACAAAAACTCACCTCTTGTCTACCTTACTCGCTCTTGTTGTTTGGCAGCACTTCATCTTACCAAGGAAAAGAATACGAGCCTCTGCCTAAACTTTCTAGACTGTAAATGGTTTTTTATACACCAGATTCTCATTGGAAACTATAAGACCCCCATGGCCTCATGCAGGTGATATTGTGAAACTGGACTTACCTGCATTTTTTCTGATTGGCCAAAGTCACAAACAGGCCTCTTCTTAAGAGTTTTAACAATATACTGCAGATTTACTGTAAAATTTTAAATTCTGGTACACATTTCTTCACAACTTGAAAAAAAAAATTAAATGACCAGCAAAGCACTCCTTCACCATTACTTATCATTCACTGTCTTTGTAAAATAATTGACTTTATAAATAATTGAATTCTATTATTTTCATGAATGAATACAAGCTCTCCATGAAACCTATTGGATTATTTACTTTTCAAAAGCTGAAGTGATTGCTTAGATAAGGCTTACAGGGAAGAAAAACTTCCCCATTGAATTCAATTCGTTTAAAGCAAAGACTGAGAACTCAAATAAATGATAAAAGTTGATTTCTATGTGATTATTTTTGTATTTAGGCTGTTCCTTCTCAATAATTTAAAAGAAACAACAACACTAAAATATTTAAAACTGCTACTTCTTTTTACAGGTTACTCCTTCCCTTTTTTCTTTCTTCTCTCACTTTCTTCCCTCCTTTCAATCATAAGACAACTTTCAGCCATAATATGCTTAATATGCATAACATTCTTAATAAGCCCCAATTAAAAACACTCTTACAGTTCTTTCCTCCTACACAAAGTTTTCCCCATATGCCAAACTTGACACTGAATGTATCTTGTTCTGAGTTCTGATATTCTAAAGTCCTTTCCATTGGGATAATAAAATAAAGTCCTTAATCATTTCTTCCAATAAAATTTTAAATCATCTCCGTGCCTAGAGAGATGGTGTATTGGTTTTCTATTGCTGTCATAATAGCAATATTGTTTAGTGGCTTAAAGAGTATAAATTAATTTTCTTATATTATCTACAGGCCAGAAGTCTGAGATGGATTTCATTGGCTAAAATCAAGATGTCCACAGTGCTGTGTTCTTCTCAGGAAGCTACAGAGAGGAATTTGTTTCCTTTGCCTTTTCCAACTTCTTCAGGCTACCTGCATCCTGGGTTTGTGGCCCTTTCCTCCATCTTCAAGCAAAATTGGGAATGTAAGGACAAACATATTAATATAGCTTTCGCCCTCAAAAACACAACTCTAATATATTGCGATGATAGCTCTATTAGCAATAGAAACAAGGTAGTTTGGGGAGCAAAGAAATAACAGCAATTATTTAACATTTAGAGAATGAGGAAAATCCCCCCTCCAGTTCTTCACATCGTCCACACCTTGTTGCTCATAAACTGCTTCTCTTCCTATTGATAGAAGCCTTAAAAGACATCAGTCATAAAAGCCAATCCCTGACATTTATGACTAGCTAAATTTTCTTGTTCAAAATTGCCAAAGAGCTCTTCTTTCCCAATAACTATCATTTAATATTACTGAGTATGAGCCTGACACAAGGCCATGTCACTGCCATGGATTATCTCAATTTATCACCAGAACCAGATATAGGAAACCTGAAGCTAAACTTTTAAAAAATCTCTCATGGTCACATAGTTGGTATGGAATGGAACTAGTGTTTCAGTCAATTGTCTAGATAAGCATAGGGTTACAGCACAGGTAACACTTATGTTATTGCTGGTTTAATTGCCTATCTGTTCTTCTACAATAAAGAACAAAAGTTATGAGGGCAAGAATCTGGTTTATCTTGCTCACTATTGTTTCTATAGTGCCTAAACCTTTGGTAGAGGAAGGATTACAGGGCATTTGCTTGGGGTTGAGGTAGAAAGGGGTTTTGTTATCACCTTGGTATTATAGATTTACAGGTATTCGAGTGACTACCAGCAAGGAAACCATTTGGAAAGGAGTTTACAGTTACCCAGATGAAAGGTTATAAGAGGATGACCTAGATCAGGAACCAGCCAACATTTTCTGTAAAGGTCCAGATAGTAAATAGCTTAAGCTTTGAAAACTACTCAACTCTGCCATTGGATCACCAAAGCAGCTGCAGAGAGTACAAAAAGAAATGAACATAGCTATGTTCCAATAAAACTTTTATTGACTAAAGGAGTTAGCAGTCTGGCTCTAGCCCACGGGCAGTTGTTTGCTGACACCTGAATTAAAACCCCAGCAATGTGATTGGAACAGCCCATGCATCTCGCAGTGGTAGTGGTGGGTATGAACTAGAGAAAGAGTTCAAATGCAAACCTGGCAGGATGTGCTAGTTAACTGACAATAAGGCCTGAGAGAAGGAAGAGTGAAAGATAATCCTCATTTCCCTGCAATCAAGAAACCAAAGGCTAGATAAATTAGTTTAAAGGTGAGGAATAATAATATGAATTCAGAATTCAAATTTCAAAGACAAAGTAAGTTTCAAGTGGAAAAATAGCATCCAATAATATCTAGAGTGCAGAATAAGAGTGAAAAGACCAATGTATAGAATGAGAGTTCCCTTGTATTCTTATAAATCTGTTATAGAATTGCATTATTACCCATAACTTTTTTTGTGCTTGGCTACTTAACTCTGCTTTTTTTTTTTATTACTCATCATTTTCCTCATTCTTATCAAGAGAGACACAAGCTGAACTGTTCGAGCAATGAAGATCACATATTCCAGTTCATAATTTAATTCAGTAGGAAAATACTCAAGGAGCTACCTTCTAAGGTATTTGTGAATTCATGCTCAGAGGAAAATCTTTGTTTGAATTTTCAACTGACATACAAAAAGAAAGAATGTAATTTCTACAGCTGAGATCTGGTCCCTGACTTGAGGTTTGCTATTTGATACAGTGGAAAGAGGCAATCTGTGCATTGAAAAGTATGGCAAAAAATGACTTCCTCTGCTTCATTCGTAGATCTCTTTAGAAATAAAAGAAAAGGTAGGCCTGGGTGAACACTCACTGCTTTCAATTTAATAGTTACATCCCTTTCCATTACATGAAGGTGCTTTAAAAATTATTCTGCCACAAAACCCTCACTTAACAGTAAGAACTTAGGTGCCAGGAAGACTTTAAGGGTAATATTAATGAATATTACTTACTATAAGTTTTCAAGCTAATAGCTTGTATCAATATCTGGGTCTCAGAGAAAACACATTTTCCATTCTAAATTTTCTAAAAGGCATTGAAAGGAAGCAAGCAATCAGGATTTCGGTCAAACAGCTTCCCCTCTTGCAAGATGTAGTGATGGTCTCTGGGCACATAAAACAGTGCTGATTAAAGTGAAAGAAGAACCTTTGCCAATAAGTCCATCACCAGAATTCCTAACCTGGCTTGAGAAGGAGGGAACAGAACATCAGAACGTAACTATTTGTCATCAGTCTTTTCTACCCTTGCAAAACCATGAGTCATCCCTTCACATAACTCATGTAAACTCTAAGTTGCAAAAAATTATAGAATCTTAAATGGGCCAACAGGTGAGCAGTGGGAGGAAATAATGATTGGATTGTAGAGGTGTGTTATCCCTGGGTTGTAGAACTGTGTTATCCCTATGTAGTAGTCCAGTTGATAGTGCTCAAAGAGTAAACACATCTTTTTAGGAGACATCTGCCAAGACACAGAAGGGAGCAGATCTGGCCATCAGAAAAGAAAGTTGGTAATTTCCAAAACAGGTGTTAACTACGGTACAGGTCAGAACATAGACAGGTTGGAGGAGGCTTGGAGAGCAAATCAGACACCAGAGTGAGCAGATACCACACAAAGATGGGCCAGGAAAGCTGAACGTCAATGGTCTAATAAGGGCCCAGAATCCATTCCAGACATACTAGATACTGGATTCAATGATGGAGACAAATTCACAATCCCAAACATTTACCCCTTACACTGACAAAGCTAATGCTGCATCTAATGTTGAGTTTGTTGGGTCCCTGGAAGGATTAGAGAAGACAAAAGCTAACACTCTTTCCCCGCCTCATCTGCATTTGAGCAAATTGTCTGGTCTCTCTATGAATTGAGGCAGTAATGTTTGCTATCAAATATTAGTTCTTACTATGTACCAGACACTGTTCTGGACTCTTTGTAAACACTAGACATAATCCTCATAACTCTGAAAAAATAACTATTATATTCATTTATTTTTCATTTAGAAAAGTGAAATTAAGAGAAGGTTAAGCCCTAACTGGTTTGGCTCACTGGATAGAACAACGGCCTATGGAATGAAGGGTCCCAGGTTCGATTCTGGTCAAGGGCATGTACCTTGTTGCGGGTATTCCCAGTAGGGAATGTGCAGGAGGCAGCTGAATCAATGTTTCTCTCTCATCATTGATGTTTCTAACTCTCTATTCCTCTCCCTTCCTCTCTGTAAAAAATAAATTTATATATATATTCATTTTTTTTAAGAAAAGGTTAAGTAGTTCACTCAAGACTAAGTGGCAAGGCCTAGGACAGGAGTAACTAGAACATTATTTCTACTTTCCAGAGGCTTAGTTTACTTTACGTTTAAAAAATAATAAAATGAAAATATATATATATTTTTAATTCAGTACATAATAGATACCCCAACAAACATCATAATAAAGTGGTGAACTGGCCTGTAGGAGCCAGAAGAGAGCACAGCTATTCTTGGGGAGGTCAGAAAAGGCTTCTCTAAAGAAAGCCACTTATGATCTTAACCTCCAGCCTTTGGTGAGGGAAGGTCCTGAGGCCAGAGGTGCCTGGAGAATGTTACCATGATGGTTCTCCATGAATAAAAGGAATGATAATACAGCTGGGAAGGAAACTGAACCCCATAGTCAGGGGAACCTGAACTGTGTACCAAGCAGAATGATAAAGATGATCTATGAAGTGGCCAAGGGAGTGTCCATGAAGAAAGCAAGGGTCTAGGGTGGAGTGAGGGAATTTGGAGGATCCAGCAAACTAAATAAGAACACTGAACAAAAGTTGGCATGTTTTCTTTTTACAAAGATGTTGTTTGCAGAATAGGCATTTACATCATGCATGTAATGCTCATTTAAAAATGTGTATTAGTCCAGGCTCTACTTTTTGAAGGTGAACATAAATTCACGTGGCAATAAAGGAGTAAGGGTATTCTGGGTGTAACATGTACAGATGTGTCCAGCTAAAGAATAATGAGACATGATGAGGGAACAGTAAGCATTTGACAGAGTCTTGACGTGTAGACATGGGGCTCTGGCCAGGATTGAAAAGATGGGCATTGATCACATCATGTTGAAAGGCTTTCATGACACACTATGTAAGATTCCAATGTATTATATCTAAACTTTCAGACAGGGAATGGCATCCTTTGGTTTATGTTTTGGAAGGCCCACTGTATTGGCATAATGAGGTCAGGGACACAACAGAAGGATGGTTAGGAGGCCACTGCAATACAGAATCTACTTAAATACTATTTATTTTCTTTATAGAGATTTTCTATTTAATCCTAACAACTATTATATATATATTAACAATAGCTAACATTTATTGAGTCATTATCATGCTGTATACCATATCTTAGAGAGGCATTTGAGCACATTGATCAACTGCTTTTACTAATTAGTAGCTGTGTGACCTTGGGAAATGAATCTCCCTACGCCTCAGTTTGTTCATCTGTGAAATTGAATAGTCATGGTTTACTGTAAAGACTCAATGATATTTTTCATATAAAGTACTTAGAATAACTCCTTACACATACTAAGCAAACAATTATTAGTTATCATTAGCATATTCACATTTCACAGTGCTTTTTATTACTCTATTTGTGCCATGGTACAAAAGAGGAAATACAATCTAAAAGAGAAGTTAAGTAACTTGTCGGTGGCACACATGCAGCTTATTCTGGTTCCTGATGGGATGCAGGAGAGAAAGGTGCCTGGCTTCCATCCAGCACCACTTCCAATTCCATCATGTTATATAAGGAGCCATGGATGCAGCGAATGCCATCATCTGGCATATCCATTAATGGCGTCTATGAAAGGGCTTCCTGGGCCTAACAAGAATATTTCTCTTTATCTCATTAATTGCACTGTCTCTTAGAATCCTTTTTTAAAGCATTTCTATTTCCCCTGACATTTAATTTGCAATCCGAGGAAACCAGAAACTTTCACATATGCAGTTGCCTAGGCTTCCAAAGCAGGGAACACTCCCTTAACTAGGCAACGGATATTTCTGGCAGAAACCTCAGCCAGCTAATGTGGCAACGTGCAGTGCAGTGGGGGTTCAAGTAGGCTTGCAATGAGTCAGCCAGATTTCTCTGCCCAGAGCTTCTTGGGGCTGTTAGTGCCATGTAAACAGGAAAATCAAGCTTGATCCTAAATTATGATAAACATATGCCCCATTAAAATTATTGTTAGTCCAGTAATACTGCTATCTGATATTAATCCTAACAATGATGTTACTCTTGACTGGCAGGTTACTTGATGGGTCAATGCAGGTAAGGCTCAGAGAGGTTTAGTAATTTCCCCAAAGTAACATAGCTAGTGTTTCAGTTTTCTATGGCTGCTATAACACATTAACATACACTTAGTAACTGCTACTAGGCCTTTGTTAAAGTGTTATAGCAAATGTGACAAAAACAACTCTACTTTTGGCTTATGTGGCTCAGTGGTCGAGCACCTACCTATAATATGAACCAGGAGGTCAGGATTTGATTTCTGGTCAGTGTACATGCCCAGGTTGCTGGCCGGATCCCCAGTAGGGAGCATGCAGGAGGCAATCAATGATTCTCTCTCATCACTAATGTTTCTATCTTTCTCTCCCTCACCCCTCTGCTCTGAAATAAATAAAAACATATATTTTAAAAAACAACAACACTAATTTATTTCCTTAAAGTTCTGGAGATAAGAACTTCACAAGTTGCATGATTAACATTAAGGAGTCAACAGGGACATTGCATTTTTCTCCAGAAACTCTAGGAATCCATTCCATTGTCATTTCCATCTTTTTGAAGTACCTATGCTTCTTGGCTCATAACATTCTTCCTGTTTTCAAAGCCAGAAACTTCGTCATTCTGACCTCTGCTTTCAAGGTTACATCTTCTCTGACCCTGGCTCTCTGCCTCCTCCTTCCACTTATAAGGACACGTGGTCCTACCTAGATAATCCAGGGTAATCTACCCATTGCAAAGGCAGTGGACCAGCAACCATGACTTATTTCATCCACAACCTTAAATCCTTTTGCCAGAAAACCTAACATATTCCAGGTTCTGCGGGTTAGCATGTGGCTATTCTTGAAAGGCCATTGTTCTGCCTATCACAGTAAGAACTGGAACCCAAATATATCTGATTCTGAAAGCTGTGCTCTTCACTATCACACTATACCAAACTACTGCAAAAACTTAGGTCTTTTACCTTCAAAAGGAAATGACTACATCTATTCCCCTCGAAAACTAAATAATTGATATTTATGTTATTAATCTGATACTATATGATCTTATATGAGCATAGCAAGAGCAAAGTAAAATATATACCAAAAAGGTCATTATTATCCCCATTTCAGGTATTAAGATCAGAAAAAATAACTGTCATGAGCAGAGTTTTACTTTTAATAAATGACCATTACTTCTGAAACCCTGAGGTTTTGACCTGTAATCTCTGAATACCTCCCCCATACCAAGTGAAATAGAAAGAAATCCAGTTTCAAAATGTCATTTATAGCTGGATACAATTTGCAGCTCCTCCACATTCCAGCTGTGTGGCACTTAGTACACCCTCAACCTCTCTGAGTCTTTGTTTCCTTATCTGTAAATGAAAAACAAGAATGCCTACTAGGTGAAAACAGTATTAATGATAGAACTACCCTGCATACAAGGGGTACATAATAGTGTATTCAGTTATTACTACATGGAAAAGCAGCAGGCTTCACAAGCTCTCAAAGCATGGTATCGTGCTCTAAGAGTTTTTAGCCAATGTGCAGTTAGAATCAGCTTCCTCGAGGGTCAAGACAGGCAGAATTATCCATTCAATAAGAATGTGCCCCTGAAATCTCTTTTAATGATTTTCTGGGATCCACTTGGAGGCAGAATTTGACTGGGTTATACATAATCACCGAGAGGCTTCAAAACTCACCTAGAATCTCATCTTGGTGGTGTTTTGTTAATTTTATTTGTGTGTTTATGTTTTATTTGTTTTGACTGCATACTCCCAGGTCCAAAACTACGGACTGGAAATAAAAAGGCTCTATCTTAGAGACCTTTTGCCTTGGGGTCTTGCTCTAGAAAATGAAGAGGAACTCCCCATCAAGATCAACCAGTATAGATATGCTCCTGGAGGCAAAAATGAAAGTGGCAAGACACCGAGTGTATGACCAAGGCTCACTGGAGACTGCACACAACTCCCCAGGCCAATTAATTATCTAGTTATCTTTCAAAATTTTACATGCCCTGGATCACTCAGTTTAGGAAGTTTTCTACTCGCCTTCATAACTAATGCTCCCTCCTCTTTGCCTAACACAACACATTGTTCTTCAATTGAACCTTTATGTATTGCAGTAGAGATGTCATCCACATAACTCTCTCAGTACTTTAGTAGCCCCTATCCACCCCACGCCCAATTTCTAGAAGCTCAGTACAGAATGCTTTATTAAATGTCCTGTGAGATGAATCTACAAATCTATATGTTGAAGATAGTGATGTCAAAGGTCAAATGTGTCTGCTAGGAACATGTTTTCCATTCAGTGTTCAATCAGGATAATCTATTGAGCACTAACTCAGCACCTGGTCCTGTGAAAAGTAAAGGCATTATCTGCATGTGGAGACTACGCACTGGGATGGAGGAGGAGGACACATAGACTGCTATAAGACATTGAGTTAAGAACCAATGGAAGAGGCACATACCCTGGATTGAGGACCTCTTAGGGGAAACTGTTTTCATCCTGCTTTTGATTCCTCACCTATAAAATAAGGGTTTGGAATACATCCAGAGATGCTGACTATTAGGCCATTGTCATAGCTAGCCCATAGACTGACCTGCATGGTGGGTTTATTAAAGTATTGGCAAAGTAGACCCCATTTTTACTCTTGACAGTGATAGACTGAGCTGTGGATACCACTTGGGTCTGTGTGTGCTTGCCAGTCACTCGAGGCTCCTTCACCTGCTATGACCCCTCTTGCATAGAAACCATCAGGAGTAAGTCATCTTGCTCATTCAACTTTAGGATTAGCTGATATCTAACGTACTTCACAATTTGAATAATTTGGCTCTCTATTCACTTCAGTCCATAAAAAAGTTATACCAACCCTAGAAACTGGGGACATGTAAATAAATAAGAAATGCCTCTTGCCTTTGAGGGCACAAGTAAGGAGAGACCAGTTATAGCAAACCATTGAAACAGAATGTGATAAGTGCTGACAGGAAAGGAGGCATAAAGTAGGGGAGAAACCACAAAGTCTTCCGAGGAGCAGAACCTCACCAGGTTAACAGTGAATGAGGAGCTTTTCCAGCACATATTTAGGTGCACGGCAGGTTCAAAGAAGATGGTTGCATAATAGATTGGAGTTAGTTTACTTCTAAGATGAGTAAGTTTCATATACAAAGACAGACAGGCAAGTGATAAAGATTTTCTATTCTAGAAGTCAACATTATTTAAGCAGGATGGTATATGGAATTCACTTTGGGAATAAATAGGCATGAGGCTGGGAAGACAGAAGAAAAATCCAATAATGTGAGATCTTATGTGCCATGCTTAATTTATTTTGAAGATAATAGGCTACCATGGTAGGGGATTAAGTAGGAAGCACATTAATAGGTCTGTGTGAAAGATCCCCCTGTCAGGAGGGTGGGTGGGCAACTGAAGGGGAATATACCAGAGGCAGAAAAATGAGTTGCCTGACCATTGTGATAACTTTAGCAAGATTAGATGTATCAGGACTTCTATGTTGTAAATGAGGGAAACTCCTAGTCAAAACCAGTTAATAAATATGTAAATGCATTGATTCATATAATGAAAGTAATAAGGTAGGGTAAGCTCCAAGTATGGCTTAATGGGCTTTCTCCAGATCCATTTATTTTTTTTTCCTATGGCTATACTTCATCCTCTGGCTGGCTTCCCTTATGGTGGCACATGGATCCAAGCTTTATATCATTACTGCACCACCCCAGAAATCATCCCCTTACGTCTCATTAGCAAAATGGATCATGTGCTCTTGATCCGACCTTTTGTCTACAGAATGTGGAAACCAAGGTTCCTGAACCAATCGCTGGGGTAAGAACTATAGAATTGCCATTGGGTTGATCAGACCTACCCTAGAAGCTTGGGATTGGATCAGCTTTCCCTGAATCACTCAGGCCATAAAGAGGTGGGTCTGAACAAAATTTGGATTGCTATCAGGAAGGGAAAGAGGTATATAGAAGGCAGTCATTAAAACCTACCTTTTTCAGGCCATCCCTTTGTTCAGGGATGGCCTGAATAAAAGAAGTGTCAGGAATAAAGCAAAGGGGAGGACAGAGAAATGTGGAAGAGATGGGAGGATCAAGACCTAAATCATTGATTGAATGTGGGTGGAAGAAAGGAACTGAGGAAGGATTCTCAACTTTCTGACAAGGGCAACTGGGATCCCTGAAGGACAAGCATATTTTGAAGTACAAACAGAAAGTTAATTTTTGAACATGTTTAGTGGTCCTGACTCTTAATTATTCAAGTGTTGCATAGAAGTTAGTTGGCTGAGTCTGGATCATAAGGCATGGGATTGGAAATACAGATTAAAGGCACAAGGGGATCAGATATGTACCAGGTTATGTGAGAAAAGTAAGTTCTGAACATGTTATAATAACATTGTTTTTAAGAGGTGTGATACCTACAAGAGGGCAACTACCACTTCAGAGGTCTTATGAATCTCTGAAAACAGCCTCTTCATCCTCAAAACCAAGGAAGTTCCAGTTGAGTGACTGAGAGAGTTGATGAACAACTTTATCACCTCCTTTCAGTACTCTGTCTAGTGAGCTCACATGCATTATAGCTGCCACTGGTATCTGCCCTCTGGGAGTTAACAACGTGAGACAAGTGTTCAGTCTATTTAGGACATGAACTATGTCTGAAAATATGCCTTCATCATATAAAAGAAGCCATAGATTCCTAGTGTCCAGAAATAGCAGAGGGCTGGCTGAAATTTGACTCATACTTGACAATATGGGGCTTGTCTTGTCAGGATATTAAATATTACAGAGGTAGCTTATCACTGAAGATTAATGAAGTCACCAGAATAATTTAGAAAGCAATCGAGTGATTAATTTCAATTAGAAGTTTGATTGCAACCATTGAAACGAAAACAGAGAAATCCATACTCCTCACCCCCTGAATGTTTTCCACTTTGGAACAATTACTATGTCAATCTTTGGTTTATTACTGGGCCTTTTATAAGAGTACACATTAGATAGTTTCCCAATAATACAGATTTTTTTGCAGTCATGCAGGTTAGAATGATTCTAATCAGGAAAACTCCTGGAATCACAAGACAGGATAGAAATAGTAATTTTCTAAATATAAAGTAATATAATGAAGAAAAAAAGTAGATACCATTAATCCTCCTCCCAGGGAATAATATAATAATTTCCAAGGTTATTTTATTTGACAGGTTGGGGTGTTTTCTTCAGATTGACAAGGAGACAAGTGAATGTCCATAAAAAAGAAAGCAATCCATTTTTAAAGAAACACATATAAATACCTGGAAATGCCTATCATTAAGAAATTTCATAACTAGATAAAAAGCTGATTAGCATGTGTTTACAGAAATGAGAGACCAGAGACTAGAAAGCAACATTTGTCAGAGCTTGTACTCATGGGGAGGGAGAGCTCAGGAACAGAAACAGAGATAAAATATGGAAAATGTGCCTTTTGCTCATCAAATGCATGTACTCTGGAATAATGACCATTCTCAGGGCACCACATGGCCTATGCCTTCCACATCCAACTATTTTATTTTGTTCTACTTCCATATTTGTAAACAATATTACTTTTAATTGACTTCCCAAACATCCCAGTACTTGGTAAAGCAGAAGATGTATTCTCCTAATCAGTTTCTTTTCTCCTATCCCTGCCCTTTCATTCTATCAACAAATAGCACCTAATGTATCATGTTAAGACATAAATTGAATTATATAATTTGTCTTCTCAAACCACTGAAGTGATTTTTCATTTCACTCTGACTGAAAGCTAAACCCCTACTGTGGCCTCCAAGGTCCTAGAGATCTGGTTCCATCCCTTGGTCTTTCCCAGCCAACTTTTACCATCATTTCTCTGAATGATTCCCTACCCTCTCCCTCTCACCCATACACTGGTTTGCTTGTCATTCCATAAACACCCCAGGTACATTCTGGCACCAGGACATTTGTTCTTTCTGCTTCTCTATTGGGATACTCTGTCTCCAAAAAAGCCAACTGCTCATTTTCATAGGGTCTTTACCTGTATTCCATGTTTTCATTGAGGCCTTCCCTGATCATCTGATTTAAAAACTGACCCTTTCTACACACACACACACACACACACACACACACACACACACACACCGATTTATTTCTTCTATAATACTACATTCTCACATACTAACCATTCTATTAATATATTTATTTTCTATTATCTGACTCCTCACTGAATGTAAATCCCTTTATTGCATCCCCAGAGGTACACCATTGTTTGACACATGAAAAAGGTCAGCAATAGTTGTTGAATTTTATGTTACCAAAGGCCAGCCTTATAGATCAGAGTATTTGCATATGGAGGAATAGAATATCACCAGAAAACCAGTAAGAGTTGGAACAAGGACACAGTCCATTTTTGGTCTAAGACATCATATACCACCTAATCATATTGTCATTGGCACTCTTTCCCCATGATTCTCACAAGAAAACTGGACAGGATTACATTACCTGTGGGAACCAAAACATTATTTTCAGTTCAGTAGTTAAATAGATTTACAGAACATCCCTTCCCATATACCCTCTTTTTTCTTTGACAGCCTTGGCTCAAATTTCCTATGGTGGTTACACCAAACATAGTCAGTTGACTCAACTTTGCCATTTCTCAAGTGCCAGGAAGAGTCTTACAAAAGGACAAATCTGGAGTGGAATCTGCCCTGTACTCTTATAAAAGGTCCTGTAATAATGTATATTCTTAGAAGAGGCCCAGTAATAAACTAATTATTCTAATCATAGGAATGAAACCTATCCCTGACCAACTCTTTGAGTTAAGATTTATAAACATTTCCCTTCATTTGGACTCTTTTCTTATCTCTAGTCTGTAAGGAAGATTATTTGACAATAAACATTGGTGGCCTAAAAATTAAATCAGGACATTTCACTACATCTATATTTCAACTTTGATCCTGAAGCCACACTTCACTTTTCTTCTCCTCTTTACCAGCTCCATCACAGACTCCATGTTTACTCAGATGGATCTTTATAAAAAGCCTTAACTACTACCCAATGGAGGTACCCCTCCCCACCACCACCATTACTCTGCTTTATTATATTTGGTAGCACTTTTCACTATTTGAACATACATATGTGTATACACATATACATATACACATGTTTATTTACTTGTTTATCATTTGCTTTATCACAACTATAATGTGTCTTCCATGAATACACTTAAAATAGTGTATATTTGTTATATCTCTCCATATAATATGCAGCTTTATAGACAATAATTATTTGGGCCCTTCCCACCTTCCTCTTTTCCCTGGAATCTATGCAAGGAGATGAGACTGAATTCATTTTTAGCATGTATTATGTTCTAAATATTGCAGTGGGCAACTTCATATTCAAACTCATTTTATATTCCAAGCTACCCTATAATTTATCATTATCCTTTGCATCATAAATAAAAATACTGCTATTTATATTTCATAGATACAAAACTATAAGTGAAAAATAAAATTATTATCCAAGTTGGTGGCAAATCCAAATTTTATATTCAGATCTCAATTCTCAGATGATTCTTATATAGATGATAATTATGATACATTACATTTATTATATTTCTTGAGTATTTTATATGCCATACTCCTTGCAAACTCTATATAAATATCACCAGATTTAATACTAATAATAACAATAATAATTTATGTTGATAAATTGCTAGTTGTGTGCAAGGCACTGTTCTAAACAGTCTAAATTATTAATTAATTTAATCCTCATATAATCCCTATGAAGCTGGGGCGGAAATTATTAACTGATCACCAAAATAATTTTATTTTCCTTTTTTACTCTTACTAAAACTATATACCCCAGTCTTCTAGCTATTACTTGAGTCAGTATAATTGAGTTATTCAGTGGATTGTGAGTGGAGGTGATGTGAACAATATCAGCCCATAAGAATCACCCTTATGGTCCTATCATTTTCTGGAGAGTGTAATGGACATGATCCCCAAAGGCAATATTGGAAGCCACGTATTAAAGATACCAAAGTTGTCATCTGCATAGGGATATGAATAAGTATTAACTAGAGACCTCTCCCCATGTTGCCTAGGTCTGTGTTAGAATGCTCACTTGTGAGGATAAGCTGCTCAATTTGGGTGGTTTGTTTCTTACTGCAGCTAGGTTACTTATTTCCCAGGTAAGTAGTGTTCTTATCCACATTTCACACATGATAAAACTGAGGCACTGAGGGTTTTAGTAACTTGTAAGTAGTTATCATCATCCTTATTCTACAAGCAAGAAAACTGAGGCTCAGTAAAGTTAAGTATTTGGTCCTACTATGTCAATCAGATTCAGTTAACAAAAGAGAAACCATATTAAGATATTCAATAACAGATATTTAACATGCAAAATTATTCACCAAGGGTTTGAAGGAGCTGATAGGGCAAATAGGAGACAATGAAGAAACCCGAGCTTGGGAGTAACATGAAGCTACCACCAGCCCCAGGACTAGCAGGACAAGGAGAACATGTTACCAGAGCCCAAGTACTGGGGTGGCCCAGTGTAAGTTAGAACCACTCTCCTGCAGGAACTGGGAACTATAAAGAAGATGGAACCACTACTAAGGTGCTGCCTACAGTAGAGAACGTTGAAGAGAAAGAACCCAGCTTCCTCTCAGTTCCAGTCTTCTCCCAAGGCTCTCCATTAGCTGATTCTAGTCAGAATCCAATTGGTGAAAGAGCATGTTAAATGCTGTTTGCTGAAGTCAATGCAATGAAATATAGAATATAGCAAGGTAAGGGCAAGGAATAAATCTAAGAGCAAATAGGTGAGTGACAAGAATATCTGTCAAGGGCTCTCAGTTAATAATTAGCAAACCTCTGATTGGAACTCAGGCCGATATACCTCCAAATCACATCTAGAGCTGGTGTTTCTAATTTGCTCTGTGTCTCTCAAATGATCATAGTTCTTTCTTTGTATGTGGTATATCTTAAGTAAGTATTTGCTTTCATTGATTATTCTTTAAAAAAAAAAACAGTTACTACTTAGGATTTAGAGACTGTGTAAAAACAACAACAACAAAAAAAGGAGAAAGTAATTGGGCACCTTTCTACCACATTGTCAGGGAGGTTAAGGTAAACATTAAACAATTGTATGGTTGTCAGAGAATGTCATCATGACAACAGCAAGGAGGCAACATAATGATAGTAAACATGGGCTTTATTGTTGAGCAAATCTGTTTAAAATATGCTCCAATCACTCTTACTGACTGCATAGCACTTGGGATAAAATGATTTAAATTCATTGAGCCTTAGTTCCCTCACTTGTAACATGGAGATACTAATACCAATGGTTATAGTTGCAGCCATAGTAGAATTAATGAGAAGTAAATTAATTTACATATAGCACCTCATTAAGCTCCTGACTTTAACTAGCCCTCAAATTTAGTGGTGGCTATTGTGTAGCCTTTGCTGAGGGTATCAGGTCATTCAGTAAGCACAGACAGTTGGGATTGATAGGGAATGGAATGCAGTCCCAAGCATGATACACTTCCTTCAAGGTATTCAGTGCACTCAGCTAACATGCAAAGGATGCAAAAGTTGGGGGTTTTATGCTAGATAGACTCTCTCAAGTGTCATGCTACAAACTCATGGCATTTTGTCAGATTTGAAAACATATATATTTATTTTAGACACTGATGCTTCAAAAATCGATTTTATAGTTCACTCTAGTGATAGTATGTAAACATAATTTCATTATTTGTAATGAACCATTAGTAGAAAATAAATTTCAAGTGATCATATTCTAATGAAACAGTATAGAGGTGTATATAAGCATATTGAAGAGGTTATCAAGAACTTGGGTCAATAGAAATTGTTTTGTTATTTTTTCTCTTGGGACTGGAATGCAAAATTAGCTACAAATTCTCATCTACATATGCTTCCACTGCTGTGCCATACATCGCAGGGGTTCTCTGAGTCTTGCTTTGTGTAACATGGGAGTTTTAGGTGATAAATTCCATTAGATAGAGTAGATATGGGATAACTTGTAGGAATAAATTGGCAGATACACTTTTCCTTAGCTGGACGCTGATATGAATTCAATTTGAATGTTGATGAGAAGTAGCTGTTGGAATCCCCAGGAACCACTGTATCCAAATCTGATTTTAAGAGCACAGAGGCATCATTATAAACTCCCTTTTCTCGGAGACATTTATAGTATCACCACCACAATAAGTCCTTTTGCCTTTAGGCATTCTGTTGGACATAAAAATAATTTCCTTATTCCCATTCTCCATTGTATCTGCTGGCGAGTTGAATTAAATCCGCATGCCATTTGTGGCATGCTCATATGCTGACCAAACTATAAATCCCCATTTATCCATCCTAAATCTTGACACACTGTATCTATCACTCTGAGGGCAATACTATTCTAATGCAAAGAAGATAAAAGCAAAAGGGAAGGAGAAGCAAGAATAAGAGAGAATTTCACAATAACCAGAGTGTAGCAAGTCTGGGCTCTGTATTCAGGGCTTTCAAAGGCCCAGCCCCCAAGCCAGCAGATATATCCTCCGTACCTATATTCCTTCACCAAATGAAAAAAAAATTAAAATATCCTCAAGGCAAGCATTTTCCCACTTTCAATTTCCCTTTTATTTAGACAAATGGTTTAAGCTAGATATATGGTTAACCAGGAAGGCTATTAACCTCTCTCAAGAGAGGATAGAAAGGAATAGTCAGGAAATAATCATCATCTTCACAAAGTTGACTTCCCCACAGCACCCTACAACGTTTATGAAAGCTCTGGGATTTAATCGAATCAGTCTCATGGTGTGTGCAGTTATTTAAAATGTTAAGTCTCAAAGTACTTTCGGAAAAATGACCCTACCATTTGAGTATTAGAAGTTTGTCAATGATTTATGAACATTGGTAGGACAATGTACTAACTCATTTTATGACAGAACTCTCATTTTATGATGGGCCTTATATTGGAGCATGACTAGAGAGAAAATGTTTTCAGTCAGTGGCCTGGCTACCTCTGGCCAGTCTTTTCTTAATCCTCTGTTACAAAATGATTCTTTTCAGAATGACCTTATCCCTGGTTGGACCTGTCCAATCAGAGACTTGGTGGATCTGATAGGGCTCAGTGTATAATGAGCAGTCCTGTTCTCAGGGTTGCTTAATGACTCGTGGTCAGGAGCTCTGTCTTTATCAGTGCTCAGTAGCATGGCAGGAGCAGTTTATTAGATGTATGTGATTCACTGCTGCAGAAAGCTGGATCTTGACACTGTAGGTTTGTATTGTGGTGTTCTTACTGCATTTTGCCAGAAACTCCACATAGCATCCTTTTTCCCATCGGAAATATCTGTCACACTATAGAAATTGTCTCATAAATGGTCCCAATGCCAGGGCTGCCTACATTTTAACTTGAATTGGATACTTTACTGCTCTAGGCTCATTAATAACTAAGTAGTTTTTCTAATCACTTGGCAGTATGTGTGGAATATGTGCTTCCAGAATGCAAAGTTACCTACCAAGTGCTATGCTTCCCTCTCCGTGGTGGAAAGTCCAAAATAAAATAATTTGTTCTTAATGGAGATGGAGATATTCCAGGATACCCCAGAATAATAGACCTTTAAAATATCTTTGATTTGTCAAGACATTAAAACTTTATAGATTTATCTTCCACCCTCTTCTTACATAGAGGATGCTTCTAATGTACTTGCCATGGCTTTCTTATCATGTCCTACAAATATGATGTCACTGGTTCACCAAAAATTGATATTTCCCTTTGCCTCGGCATATGGATACCTAAGTAAATGATGGTATGTCCTTGTGAGGAAGGGTGGAGGAAATCACTACTGAGCACACTTACTGAGGGTCTTTTCTTCTCGAAGATTCAGAGTCTCTTTCAGTTACTGAGTTCCCAGTGCAGAAAAAGGTTCATGTCCAGAAACCACACAAAAGATTGTGACTCCTACTGGGAAAGTTGCCTATACCTTCCTGATACAAGATCCCTGCTTTCTTTTGTTTGGAAAAACTGAGTAATAGCTTTATTGGCTGCCCATCTATTTGCCTCAGGGATGCCGGTTCTATTAATTATTAGCACAGCTCTTCAAAGGTTGGGTTCCTTTCTATGTTACTCTGACCATCCAATTTTTTGTGACAATTAATGATTTGTCTGATAATTAAGTGGCTCCACCTGGTTTCTATTATTGTGAGGTTATATCATCTCCATTGTTATAGGAAAGCTAATTCTGTAATAACTTCTCCTAGTGTCAATCTTGGCCTACAAAGCCACCATTGAGTTTCTCGGGGATATTGGTCATCCTCTCACCTTCATGATTTTTTTGGCTCTGGTAAATGAAGTAGACTCTGGACATCCCCCACTTACCAGGGTTGGATGATAGTCACTCCAGCATGCATGCTTTTCTAAAACTATGCATATAATTTTCTACCATGGAACCTTTCTTCTCCAATTGCTGCAGGCCACTGCCTTCTCCAGACTTTAAGAGACATCTAGCAGCATGTTAGCCACATCATCCAGGATATTGAGCAGATATTAAATCCTATGTCACATGAGAGTGTCTCTACATTGATATGCTCTCTTTATTCAACTTAAAGGCTTGTAGCACCATTAACTCATGGATCCCAATGTCTCCTTGAGCGATGTGTCCATTTTGAACAACTGGAAGTAGGAAATTCATGGAGAGGCATGTATAGGAGCTTTTTATGTCATGGCCTATGAATGACACTAATCATTTCCACTCACATGCATTAGCTGAGTAATATTACTACAGCTCACTATAAAGAAAGATGGAAAGTATAGTCTAACTTTGTGCCCGAGAAGAACAGGAGAGTACTGGTCTCTGTGAGCAGCTAGCATTCTCTACTACAACATGGTCCAATATTCCCAAGATTCCTGTGAACTATATGGCAAAACAGATATGGCTAAATAAATACATGCTCTATAGAACTTTGAGGCATTTGCTTACAATCAAATGCTGTCCCTTTGTGAGCCAGTGTACACCTCAGAGAGAAATGATTTTTATCAAGTGATATAAAGAAAATAAGGCCAAGTAGCTTTCCTAGCTCCTTTTTCTGTATGCCTAACCTCAAACCTGATCCTCTGTATATTCCAGCAGCAACTGTGAGGAACTGCCTGTGTGAGGAACATTAAGGTAGTCGATGAGAGGAAACATGTACAAGAGAAGATAAAGGGAGAGGGAGAGAGGGAGGAAATATAAGAAGAGAAGAAGAGAGAATATTTGTCCAAGTGCCTAGAGCTGACAGGCCACTCATAAATCTTCTCAAGATAGAATTCCTATCTTCCACCAGCTGTATAAGAGTGATTTAAAGAGGAAAGAATAATGAATATAGACAATTGCTGCCAGGGTCCAGAATCTTAAACTCCTTTGGTCAGTACAGTGAAAACACCGTCTCCTAGAAACAGGATTCAGTAAAATATCTTTCACCTTAATATTGACTTGTTCTTTGAAATGAAGAGAGAAAAGGCAAGAGATCCTCCAAAGGGCAGAGCTCAACTGGAAAAAGCAGACAATAACAAAATGATTAATATCAGTGAATTCCCCTACCACTCTTAGCTTTAAAAAAAAAAAAAAAGTGTTTTTTAAAGGCATAGTAGCCCTACTTGGTTTGGCTCAGTGGATAGAGCATTGGTCTGCAGATGAAGGGCCCAGGTTCAATTCAAGGTTAAGGGCACATCCCTGGGTTGCAGGCTTAACCCCAGTAGGGGGCATGCAGGAGGCAGCCAATCAATGATTCTATCTCAACGTTGATATTTCTTTCTTTTTAAATAAATTTTATTGATTTTCCACAGAGAGGAAGGAAGAAGGATAGAGAGCTGGAAACGTTGATGAGAGAGAAACATCAACCAGCTGCCTCCTGCACACCCCCTGCCGGGGATGTACCCGCAACCAAGGTACATACCCTTGACCAGAATCGAACCTGGGACCTTTTAGTCTGCAGACCAAGGCTCTATCCACTAAGCCAAACCGGTTTTGGCTCATCGTTGATATTTCTATCTCCATCTCCCTTCTTCTCTGAAATCAATCTATAATAATAAAAGTATGACATGCTAATTAGTCTGGACATCCTTCCACACATCCTTCTGGACAAAGCTGGGGCTGTGAGGGTAGCCCAGATCCTGGGAGCCAGAGGAAAGCCTGGGTCCTGAGTGCTAGAGAAAGGCCAGTGCTACAGCCAGGGGAGAGAAGGCCTATTCTTGCACGAATTTCATGCATTGGGCCTCTAGTAAATATCCTATATAATAAAAGGCCAGCAACCATAAGCATAATGACTGAACAACTGCTCAACCAACCGCAAGAAGGGGAACTGGGTGGCTGGAATCAGTGGTAGGGTAGAACCCAGAGCTGGCAAGGGGAACCGGGTGACTGGCAGCAGCAGCAAGGCAGGACAAGGGCCAGTTAGGAGAACTGGGTGGCTGGTGATGGTGGTGGGGTGGGGCCAGGGCTGGCAAGGAGAGCCAGGGGGCTGGCAGAGGTAGTGGGGCAAGATGAGGCCCAGCGAGGGGATCCAGATTGCTGGCAGGGGTGGCAGGGCAGGATCAGGGACTGGCAAGTAGGAGGAAGATGGCTCAATCACAGGCCAGGCCTAGGGGCCCTACTCATGGACGATTTCATGTGCTGGGCCTTTAATATATTTATTTAAAAAAAAAAAAAAAACATAGTAATTCAGTACAATTTTGTGGCCTGTGAAAAATCAGTTTGATTTCATGATTATTTGAAAATCCACTGCCTGCAATATAAGGTCTGTTATTATAGTTTTTATTATAAAAATTTCCTCAAGAAAAAATTCCCAGTAGTGCAAATTGTAATGGTTCACAAATATTTTAAAATGTACTCTTAAAAGTAATCTTTACCAGTGATGATAAAAGTATGGTGAAAACGGTACTTTCATGTTAATGCCATGAGGGTGGTATGTTGACATAGGACAATTTGCAAGATATGTCAAGAGTTGCAAAAATATTCACATTCTTTGAACTAACTTTCCTACTTCTAGTAATTTATTCTAAGGGGGAAAAATAAATGCATTTGAGGATATATGGATTTAATTATTTATCAAAATAGTATTTATATATTATTATTTTTAAAAGTATGGATTTAGAAGTACATGAATTATTCTGATAGGGAAAATATAGGAAATATAGATTTGGGGGGTAAGACCCAGAAATAACCACTGTTAATAAAATTCTTTAATATTTTTTCCAGATTTTCTTCCAAGTAATCAGAAATATAAATATATGCAAAAATAGAAGCCATACATTTTCTTGAGTATTGCTTTTTCCATTTAGTAGATAATAATTATCCTTAGTTCTATAACACTAAAATACATTTACATATATTTTTTGGGACAATGTGACTTTCTACTGTATGGTCATGACAAAATGTTTTAACAACCCATTGCTGTTGACATTTGGGTTGCTTTCAATAATTCATAATTATATAGAACAATTGAATATTTATGCACACATCTCTATGGACACTTATTTAATTATATCCTTAGAACAAATTCCAAGAATTTCTTGAAAGTATTCAATATTTAGAATATTTGATATACATTATCAAAATACCTTCCAGGAAAGTTCTACCAATTTACAACTTATCTCTATGTTATCCCACAATCATGACATGATGTGTCCTAATCATCTTAAACTTTCTAAGTGTGATAGCAGAAATGATGTATCATTATTTTAATTTACATAAATTACTAGTATATATGAATATGTTAAATAAATTTGGCTTTTTTTCTATAGTGATTCACCTATTTATCAAATTTAGACCATTTTTATACCTTAATATTGCCTTATTGTTGATTTCCAATATATTTTTAGGTAATTTTGTTTATTTTTCTTTTAATTCTACCAATTATTTCCCAGTGGTTTATGTTTCTTGTTCTTTAAAATGACTCTTCTACACTGAGAGTATTTAAACATTCACACTTGCATTCTCTTACTCCTTTCATGATAACATTTTAAATATTAAATCATTAATCCATCTGAAATTTATTTAGAAATAGATAAGTAGGCTCTAATTTATGGGAATATGTTGTTGAGAGTAGCCTTCTTATTTACCACTACTATAAAAGGCTACATTTATTATATTCAAAATTTGAAGTAATTGAAAATAACTTAAATATCCCACAGTAAAAGGTAATTAAATAATCTACTCAACAGCATACTAAACTGTAATTAAATATAATATATATAATTAATGTGCAATATCATTAAAATGCTTTTAACTATATAATAAAGCCTAAGTGACCATTATGATGGAATAACTGGAATGACCCACCAGAGGCAGACGCTCAATGCAAGTGCACTGACCACAGGAGGAGTGGCAGCTCAGCCAGAAGCCTGGCTTATGGCTGGCAAGCTCAAGGGCAGTGACAGGAGCCTCTCCAACCTCTGCAGCAGTGCTAAGGAGTAGCGAGCCAGGTGGTAAGGAGTGAGAGATCTCAGATTGCAAGAGGGATGTGCAACTGCTGGCTTAGGCTTAAGCCAGCAATTAGACATCCCCCAGGGGTCCCGGACTGGGAGAGGGTGCAAACCAAGCTGAGGGATCCTCCCCAACCCTCCAATGCATGGGGATCAGGCCTAATGTGGCATTCAGACATCCCCCAAGGGGTCCCAGACTGCAAAAGGGTGCAGGCAATGTTGAGAGATCCCACCAAACCCTCCAGTGCATGAAATTCATGCACGGGGCCTCTAGTATTATGATAAAGGGGGTGGGGGAGGCCAAGAAATTAAATTTTAGAATAAATAGGATTGGAACTCTATATTTCCTAATGTTCAAAAATTTACATTTGGAAACAAAAAGGCCCCCCCAAAAATACATACACATAGCAATAATTACTTCTGTGGTTTAAGAATATGGTGATATCCCTACTGTTTTAGCTCTTTTATAACTTTTTAATGAGTATGTACCCTTCTAATAATGGAAAAAAGAGCTTGCATTTTCTTTAAAAACAAACAAACAAACAAACAAAAAAACTATGAAGAGAAAATATCAAGAACATGTGAATTAAAGGCTCTGGCATTTTCATCAGAAGAAGGAATCTAGACCTTATAGTTATCACTTCTCACTACTGTGAGAGTTTCCGTGCTAACACACAACTGGGGAGCAAGAATTAGTCAGCATTTTCTAACTTGGGTCAGCACCTCTGAACCTTCCCCACCACCCACAACTATTTATCCTAAGGGCTCCCGTGTCACTTTTACAGCACTTAAAATGGCAAGCTCCAATGCTTGCCCAAGGTCTGAGGGGGTCGATTTCCTGTAGAAAACTGATTAGATGCCATCCTTACGGAGTACTTAAGTTTCAAGGGAGCCTTAAGTAAAGCTTGTAAGGAATTGTTCACAAGGTGGTTTTAAAGGGGCATGCGCTTTGAGAAATTGTCAGCCCTGAAACGGGTATTGATCTATGCCGAGCTACAATTCACTGAAATTGCATAAGGTACTTGTACAACTGTGAACGTGGTAAAGAAAAAGAAAAACAGAACTGGAACAGCAAGTACCTCTTAGCAGGGATATAGTATTTTGCTCTACCCAGAGGAG
The DNA here is from genome assembly GCF_014108245.1 of Pipistrellus kuhlii. Classification (NCBI taxonomy): domain Eukaryota; kingdom Metazoa; phylum Chordata; class Mammalia; order Chiroptera; family Vespertilionidae; genus Pipistrellus; species Pipistrellus kuhlii. The sequence goes on from NW_023425515.1 coordinate 148,953,092, forward strand.
ACTGTGAGGCAAAATCTAAAGCTGTAATGTAGAAGATTGTATTGACTGAGATGCTTTTCTTATTTTTCCTTCATGCCATTTCAAAGCTTGGACTGTTTATGAAAGGACAAAGAAGTGGCCACATTTTTGTCTTGGTCAAACTCACCTACTGCTTTACTCTATTTGGAGAATGATCTCCATTTGCCCCAACTAAAGGAGATTTTCACTCTCAAGTCTCTGGCTAGTAAGAAGACTCAGTGATCCCAAAATGTTTTCTTTGCTTTCTACCTGAGTCACCCCAGCCCTAACAAGGTAGCATCATAGGAATATGGCATTTAAAATCACAACCACAATGACAGAGACCAAGTGGAATTAGAATAATTAGAATAAAAAGTATAAATCTATAGGAATTACCAAGAAGGGTCAGTGAAAAGTCATATATCTGCAAGATTCATACAAGTATTGACTGACTCCTAACACTAGGCCACGCATAAAGGGCAAGAAAGAAGAACATCAAATAAATCCCTGAGACCCTACCAGTCTGTAAACAAAGGAAAAGCAAAACATGGAGAACCTCGGTGGTTAGTGTCCACGTTGTAACATTTATTAAGTATCTGGAATATCATCTCTGCTTTTAACATTCCAGGAACTCAGCAACATGATTTCACATCCAAGGAAGATATGCCATAATTTTACAATGCTTAATAGACTCATATTCTTGCTCAACTGTACATAGCTACTAAAGCATAAGTATGGAAAATGAATCCAGTATTTTCAAGTAAGGATGGAAAATTGAGTGTACATATTTATTTTCATCTCCTTCCAAAGATCCATTGAACAGATGATAAAGGGCTTTTTTAGGCATAAACACAAAGCATAGGGAGAAAAGTAGAGAAGACATCAGCAATAAAATGATATAATCTCAAAGCAGATGAATGAGGAGTAGATAATTTAAGAGATTTGAAAATACTGAGTCATGGGTTGGCAGGAATGAAAGTTGAGGACTTAATCAATTAGGAGCTGCAGAATCTCCAAAAGGCTCAGGAATTGGCAATAGCAATGCTTTGAAAGAAGAGATGAGTAGGGGCTAAGTTAGGAGGATTGGATGAAAGTCTGTTAGGAACCAATTATTAAGATCAGATCCGTTACAGCATTCCACGCAGCCAAGTAACTACTCCTCTCTTCCCCTGGCAAAAGATTGAGAGTTTATTTTCTGAAAATGTAAAAACAGAGTCTGTGTAATGGCTAAGAGGAAAGAATTGAATAATAGATACACTGCACTGCAAAATAATAAACAAGCATTTGGATCACCATTACCTGATCGCTGTTACCTGACTTAGCTCCCAACTTGGTAGCCATGCCAGTGCCTTAACCCTTCAGACAGGAAAATGAAAGCAACCTCCTGAGGAATCTGTCCAGCCTAAGAGGAAAGACTTCATGATATTAACATCGAATGTCACCAACTGAATGGCCTACCCAGGCCAATTTTGTGAAACAATGCCCACTTTCACATTAGAGATCTCAATCGGGCTTTTAAATCATAGAGGTCTGATAGTTCACAAAGTAGGGTTAAGTACTATTAAGTGAAATTCTAACCCCAGTTGTATGAATGTGTGTTTGTGTATGAATCCATGTCTCTCTGTGTGATTTGTAGCAGGTACAGATATAAAAAGTACTTTTTATTTGGAGTTACAAAGTCAAATATTTTGGAAATTCAACACTCTAATTTGAATGATAATAACAAAAATTAATTTTAAAACAACCCAGAAGAGTCAGAGTCTATGCAGGTTCTCTGCCTTCCACAGGGACCACCTGCCCCCCATGGTGGTGGCAAGGGAAGGAGGGGGGAGAAGGGGGAGCTGTGCAATGGAAGGGCACTGACAGCATCCGTTCCTCCCACCCCAGCCCGGTGACTGTCACCTCCTCTCCCAAACCTCTGGGGCCTTTGGGCCCAGGCTGGGATGGGAAACTGGGGATGGGTGGCACAGACATGGCCACTTTCCCAGGGCCCCCCTCCTTGGGACTGGTGGCCAACCTCACCCTGTGTCTCCCTCTGGCTAACCAACCTCCCATGGTCCTCCCACACACAAACACACCCTTTTCCTTGTGCACAAATACGTGCACCAGGACTCTAGTTATGAATAAAATATCCTTAATATATTTAGAAAAATTATAATTTTACTAATGAAACAAGTTACCACACACACACACACACACACACACACACACACACACACACGTGCACACAGTAATACTTAAACCAAAAAGAGTCCTTGGAAGTTAAACAATATCATCAAGATACAATAGTAATTTAAAACTCCATGAAGTAGTAGGAATATGGAAGAAATTTCCCAAGAAGCAAAGCAAAATTCTACCATGTTTCCCCGAAAATAAGACATCCTCTGAAAATAAGACCTAGCGAATGGAAAGATAAGATATCCCCTGAAAATAAGACCTAGCACAACTTTGGGAGAAAAAATTAACATAAGACACTGTCTTATTTTCGGGGAAACAGGGTATCTAAGATTTAATGACCAGTTATTAACTTAACATGTATTAAGTCCTATAATCCTCACAATAACACATGAAGTAGAAACTATTATTATCAACATTTATAGATGAGGAGACTAAAGCATAAAAAGGTTAAATAACTTACAAATGGTCACATAACTTAAAACAATTTATTATAATTCTCCTTTGCAGACTAAAATTATATTATCTTTCTATTCTACAATTGATTTTCTATTCTATTAATGCACTTACTAAGTGTTTTGTGAATGCTTCAAATCCTCTTCATATATAGATGGACTATAAATTTATTCAGTAAATAAATATATCAAACTAAGCACTAGCTTCACTATGAAATAACATTTTATTCATCTTTTAAGTTAAGTTTCAGGTTTGACTTACTACATCTAATTTTGTTGAGACATAACTAGCAAATAACATTAAGTTTAATGTGTACAATATACTGATTTAAAGCATGTCTATGTTGCAAAATGTTTACCACAATAAAGTTCATGTAATATATCTGCTATATCACATAATCATAATTTTGTTGTTAAGGTGAGAACATTAAAGTTTTACTCTTACAGCAGCTTTCAACTGTACAATACACATTTGGTATTTATAGTCACTATACTATACCTTAGATCCTCAGAACTAAATGTTTGTACCCTTAGACCAACATCTCCCCATTTCCTCACCCCTCAGCTCTTGGAAAACGCCATTCCACTCTCTTTTCTAAGGGTTCAATGTTTTTAGGGTCCATATATTAGTGAGACCATACAGTATTTGTCTTTCTACACCTTACTATTTCCCTTAGGATAATCCCTTCAATGTCCATCCATGTTGTCACAAATGGCAGAATTTCCTACTTTTAATAGCTGAATAATATTCAATGGTATATGTGTATGCAGGTATGTATGCCTTGGCTTTTGTGAATTATGCTACAATGAACATGGGAAGGCCAATATCTCTTCAAATTAGTGATTTCGGTTCCTTTGGCTATATAATTCTGGAAGGAAGTAACTTATTTTGATATCCACAGAACTTTTTCAACATAGTAGAGATTCAGAAAAATATTGTAAAAATGATTTTAAGTCAGATAAATATTCCACTGGGGTAAAATCTAATACTTTAACTCATAAAAAAGCATTGATTAACTTTTCCTTCTTCTAAAACTAGCAAACACTCTTCCCAATGCCCCTTAGTTGTTTTGACACCCTCCTGGCCCTGGCAGAGCACCCCTACATGGTCTTCAGAAAGCTCTGCAGTGACCTCCTGCTATCGGCACCAGAGATGAATGTATGCTCCTTGAGTCCTGGCTCTGACATGATTCCCAGACATGAATTTCAGTCCCAATGGGATACTGTGCTACATCTCCATGTAGGAGACTTCTGTTTCTTAGCTGCCTTCAAGGAATCCACTCATTTAGCTCCATGTCCCTGACCAGCTACCACTCCTATTTCATCAAATTTGGGAGGCAGCCAGTCAGTCCCTGGAATGAAAAGCTTTATATATTTTCTCATGAGGCTGTCAACCTCCTCTGCCTGGATATGAAGGGGTTGGATAAAACTTATTTTATGGAACAGTAGATGCAAAAATAAAATGAGATGATGATTTGCTCAATATGGAGGCTTTACAAGGCCCCTCCAACAAAATCCTGGAAGTCAAGTCTTGCCACTTTACTGCTAGGACTTAGAGCAAGCTCCTTAATATCACCATCTGACTCAATTTCCCCTTCACTAAAAGGCAATTAGTCTAAAACGGTGATTAGAAACTATCATCCTCAGAGTCCTAGATTCCTGGAGTATTTCAGGGACAAGCTAAATTAAGAGGTTAGGAGACACTGAGAAGTCAGAGTTCAGGGTCTCCCACTCTTACCTCAATCTGAGAAACTTTGTTAACTTTCCTAACAAATAACCTTTATTTGTGTATGATTTTATTTGCATAAGGAAGATTCTGCTGTAAAAGAAAATAAAATGGAAAAATAATATCCAATTATCTCTCAAATCCTTACCTAAACCTTCAATAATTCTAATATATAACTACGGACAGGATATTCTTGTCTTTATTTTGAAAGTATAAATTATTAAGCCTCTCTTTTTCCCTCTCCCTCTCTCCTCTCTCTGTGTTTTGAATTATTCTCTTGTGTGTCAGTGACCCTTCTTAGAAAGAAAACCTGTTCAATTGACATTATCAAGTGAATGTTGCTTACCTGGGTATCAGGATAATTATTTTAAAGTATAGTCATATCTCCTAAGATAGCATTCCTTAATAGTACAGTACACAAATTAATCTTGTATTGTTTGTGTGTGTTTTTAAGCCAAAGAAGGGTTCATCTCAATTGACTGAACTCACAATAGAAATGGAAGGGAGAGAAGAACAGAGCAAGATCAGGATGCAAGTCAGAGATAGGAGAGTTGGTGCTACTGAGCAACTACTCTGTGCAAAGTCCCACAACATGTAACTGGCAGGGCCAGGATTTGAATCCAACTCTACAATACTTAAGTCCATGTTCTTTCTTCTCCTCTTTACACTTAGTTTATATTATTAATATAGATCACACATACCAAACCAAATGCTTACTGCTTCACTATAACTTTGCTGGTTACCTTCTGTGAAGGTATTCAGTAAATTTTTTATTTAGGACACTTATTGGCTCCCATTCTGTCACACAGCAGTCATTTTTTTTTTGTCCTAAGCACTTTCCTCAAATGTTCATGTGCTCTTCCTATATGATCTCTGTCTCTCTCATGGTTTAACCTAGAACCTAAGCTCTTCCCACTCTCAATTATAACTCCCACTCAAAACTCCTTCCTCAGGACATCTCCACTGGGTGTCTTAAGGCATGTCACAGTCAACAGATTTAAAACAAAATTCACTGAATAATTTACTAGTTGTAAAGTGCATTTGTAACAAAATATGTCCATATTGGATAGAGCATAGGAGATAATATGGCAAAAACATAAATCTAGTGGGTTAGGTTTAATTGCTATTTGACATGAAATAGTTATTGAATAGGAAAATGGCTCTACTGTATTGAAAATTTTACATTTTGCCTGTTAAGAATAAGATATAATAAAATTAACAACTATGGCTGTCTCTTTCAAATAAAGTATATGAGTAAAGGTGAAAAAAAAAGGACAACTCATTACTTGCCCCCAAATTGCCTCAAATCAGCTTCTCTGCCATTCCTCACCTTATTTAACAACGGTACCATTCATGAAGACAAAAAGCTCAAAATCAGCTGTAATTCTTGACTCCCTACTCTTCATATCAAGCTACCATCAGTCTTTGCCAAAGTGACTTCAAATGATTATTTTTTTCTCTTTTTATCTCAACTTCTATTGCATGGTAGAAGTTATCTCCATTTTTCTCAGAGCATTAAGTTATCTTCCATCTGGCTTTCCTATCTCAAGTTTTTCTTTCATTTAGTTCAATTGCTAGAAGCAAAAATGATTATATTCTATCCTGGTTTAAAACTTTTCAAGTTGGCCATCCCTTACCTTTTGGATTTTTTTTTTCTTCTTTAGCCTTCAGTTTACACAATTCTTCTGTCCCAAGTCCTGTGACAGCTCCCTTTTATTTTTATTCATTGGCTTTATTTACTTTCCACTTTAATTGCACAAAAATACCCCTTTTACATTATTTACTCTTCTCTTTATATAGTGTCTCCTTTTGCATGGCTAAACCACAACCAATATGTTGACAATACCCACCTCTTCACTTCTAGTCCTGATGTTTTACCCAAGCTCGCTCTATTTCTACCTACCTATTGAATGCATTATATTTCCCATAAAACATATTCTTCTGGATTATCGTAGTCTCCAAACAACATTAAAAGTGTCTCCAAAACTATATAGAAACCTAGATGAAAACCTAAGTCTTTCTGAATTCTTCAATTCCAGAATCAAACTGACAATCTTCTTTCTATCTTCAGATATATTTTAGGATAATCTTTGAAATCCAGACTTCTCCATTCCCTCTGCCATTGTCTCTGCCCAGATCTCCACTATCTTTCTCCTAAAGTGTGGCAACTACACCTCTGCATAGTCACTCTCATTTCTAATCATTTATCCACTCATTCATAAGTTGTTTTCCTCAAACATAAAGCTATGGCATTGAGTTTTATCTTTAGAAACGTACAGTCACTCTCAATTGTAAAAACTATAAAAATCAGGTTTATCATGCAGGACCCTTCCCAATTGCCTCTACTAAAGAAGCACTGTTTTCCTCTGCCCATCTTCCTTCATTTAGTACCACTGGCCAAGGAAAGTGTAGCTGACGATTTAGATTATTCAGAGTTTGAAGCAGTGATGGGTCATATTTACCAGCATGTGAATTCATTAGATGTAAATCATTCTCTTGCCACTCAGCCTTCAGAACCATCCAGGTCTTGTGCTTCACTTTCTCTGCATTGGCAACTGAGTAGGTAGTTAAGGGGACCCTGGTTTATAGGCACTACGATAACAAAGGCAAGGAAGAATAAGCAGGAGGCCTTACCCCTAGCCTATTCAATGTTTCCCAAAACAAATTTTGCAAAAAAGTACTAAAGCAGTGGTTTTCAAGATTTTCAACTTGTGTACTGCAAGAATTTTTAAAACATGTAACACCTTACTATTTAGTCAGGGGCACTGACCTCTCTTCCTTTAGGTTGTCAAATTAAAAAAAAAAATGACAACAGCTAATACAATATGGTAATAGCATTTGGTGTGAACAAATAAAAATTATACCTATTTTTGCCTGATCAGCAAAAATTTTAATATATTATTTGGTGTGTTGAAGAATTTTAATAATTAGTTTATGTATGACATGAAATGAAAAAAACTGAAAATCTCTATACTAAAGTACTACACTAAAAGATATCAGTCTTTGCCCAGTTATTAATAAATTTTAAATTTATGTGATAACATACATACATTTGCTTATCCTTCATATTGCTCTTTTGGTTAGAAATTATGTAGAAAAAAAGGGGAAAATGCAATAAAAAATAGTTCATCTAATTTTTAGCACTATTAATCAACAGAATCTAGTTGTTGTAAAGCCAGATGCTTAAGTAAATGTGGGGATCTTTGTTAAGAAAAAGTAACAAAATATAAATAGAAAATCAAAATAAATTATAAATTTTAGAAAGCTGACAAATATTATATATTGTATATGTACATATAATATTATATACTATATACATATACATCCTATATAATAAAAGGGTAATATGCAAACCGACCAAACGGCAGAACAACTGGAATGCCTGTGACCCCTCACCCTGGTGGCCTGCCCCAGAGCAGGCTCCCTCACCCCTTTGGGAGCGGGGCATACCACAAACACCCCACAGCCCTTTACACTGGCCAGCCCACTCCAGCTGGACCCCACCAGTGCAAGAATTCATGCACTGGGCCTCTAATATATACATATACATACATATATATATATATATATCCAGAAAATTAAGTTATTAACTAGTGTCATAACTTAGTTCTTTAATATCCTTTTTTTTAAAAAAAGTTGGGGGTTGCAAAATCTTTGATCATTTCATGAGCAATGATTTTAAAATATATATATATTTTTATTTATTTTAGAGAGGAAGGGAGAGGAAGAGAGAGATAGAAACATCAACAATGAGAGGGAATCATTGATCAGCTGCCTCCTGCACATTGGACTGAGCCTGCAACCAGGCATGTGCCCTTGGCCGGAATTGAACCTGGGACCCTTCGATCTACAAGCAGATGCTCTATCCACTGAGCCAAAACAGCTAGGACACAAGCAATTATTTTTAATGTTTTCTGTAGAATAGCAAGGTTATTCTAAATTCCTCCTAACAAGACTGATCTAGATTTGTTTTCTTTATTGGTTGTTTAGAAGTGTTACATTTCATTTCATCTGTATTTTCTTTTGTGGTTCTTCTCAGGTGCCATTTCTGGCTCAATAGCAAGTGCAGTAGTAAGAAGTCCAGCAATTTCCTATCCTTAGATCCTTAGATCCAGCATAGCCCAGGCAGCAACTCATTAATCTAAGCCCTCATCCCCCAATCCCATACTGTCCTACCATGAAGCTCTGGAGATTGGGGAGATAAGACAGCTTGCCATCACAGTGGCCCTAAGCAGGATGCAGGGCAGCATTTTATTCAAATCCTTCTGCTTATGATCTAAGATAGGATTGGAATGATCAGTAAGGTACAAAGAGGGCAAGGTGCTGATGGCAAGAGTGAAGGAGTGCTTAAAGCCTGCTGGCCCCTCTCAGTCCCACAACCTCCATCACGGCCAGAGCTCCATGCCTCCAATATCTCATTTTTCTGTGGATTCCTGCCATCTTGGAGAACTCATGGAGAAGCAGAGGGAATACACTCAAGTAAGAGGTCCTGTCCATACATTTGCTTATCCTTCATATTGCTCTTTTGGTTAGAAATTATGTAGAAAACTTAAATTTCATATGCTTCAATACAGATCTAATCATGTATATGTCTTTTCTCCCTAATTTTTTAAGCTATTTTTCTGCCTAAAAGTCTCTGCTCCCTTTTCTGTTTACCATATTCCTGCTCATTGTTCCGTACACAGCTCACATATCATCTCATCTCTGAGATTCCTGCCACAATGTGACATGACATAACACCCTGTAGTATTTTACTCACACGTTTTCAAACCGTCAACCATGGTATATTATCATTTGTATCACTGTATGTCTACATCTCTCTCATTAAACTGAGATGTTTAATGTAAGGACAGGAACTGTATTTATAAATTTGTAAGGACAGGAACTGTATTTATAAATTTTATATCCCTTGACTTTACTACAAGCTCTGTCACATAATAGACTTTTAACAAATAACTGTTGAATGAATGGCTAAATGTTTTATCTCCAATGTTACTACCTCTAAAAGGTTTTCTCAACTCCTTCACAAAGAATTAATCCATTATGTGCAGCATCCTGTACACACTGCTTTCTTAACAAATTGTTCAGCAGGACTTGTGTATTTATTTACCATATCCACTAGCATGTCAGAATATTGAAGAAAAAATCAAGCTCATGCTCTTGTTTTTTTGTTTTTGTTTTTGTTTTGTGTGTGTGTGTGTGTGTGTGTGTGTGTGTGTGTGTGCGCGCGCGCACATGCGTGTGTGTGTTCAGTATTGAGTACAACACTTGGCATGGTAGTGAAATCTGAATTCATATTGCTTAAAGGAATGAGCTACTTTGCTAAGATATAAAAAGGTAGTATTTATTGAGTATGCATTGGATATGAAGCACTGCTCTAGATGCTTTATATGAAATATTTCACTAATTCCTACAGCAGTCCTATAAACTAGTATGTTATCCCTCTTTTAAAAATAAAGGCACTGAGGCTTTGTGAGGTTACATGCACACACCACACAAATGGTCAACAAATAGGAAAAACAGAAATCAGAGACCAGCCAGCTAAATCTATAAACCCTGCTCTTAACCACTTCAGGAGACCATCCTCTAAGCCAGTGTTTCCCAACCTTCTCTCATGATGAGAATCACCTGGTGGAGTTGTTAAAACACAGATTCCTGAATCCCAACTAAGAAGTGCTAAACTAGAATTTTTGGGAACATATAGGTAAAATTGTATACCTAACTAGTGCTCTAAGACAGATTTTATATACAGAGCACTAAGTTAGGTATGCAATTTTACCTATATGTTCTCAAAAATTCTAGTTTAGCACTTCTTAGTTGGGATTCAGGAATCTGTGTTTTAACAACTCCACCAGGTGATTCTCATCATGAGAGAAGGTTGGGAAACACTGCTCTAAGCAATCAATCGACAGTGGTCTGGGTTACTACATGAGTCATTTTCACTGCTGCCCATGATTGTTGAGTGTGCTCTCTAACTTTATTTAAGTCACATAGCATAAAACATCAGTCAACTGGAAAGCTCTGAACATTTAGCTAATTAAATTTTTATTAACATTTTAATGACCATTCTCCTGTCTTAGTAAGTACAGAATACAGAATACAATTTAATCCTTATTTTCAAATTTAGAATCTCCTAGGTTCTCAAGGATATACTTTTAAATTTTAATAGTTGTTGCACATATGGCTGTAGGAAATCTGGATAATGTGTCAGGATATCAGGCAAACTGGAGACAGAATGAAATGGTTCAGAAGAGATAATCGAGGATTCCATGGGTTCTGAAAATTGTGACCCACAGGGAACTGCTTAGAGAGCCCTGTTTACAGAGGAAACAAGAAGACTTTAGGTGCTGACTGAGGCAATGATGAGTTCCTAGCATCAATGATCCCTCAGTGTTGCTGTTTTAGGTCTCACTTGCTCATTCACTGGATGATTCATTTCATTGCCTTTTTTTTCATCCTCCATTCTAATTCCCCTCCCTTCATGGCAGTGTTCTAATGTATGCAATATGTATCTTTGTCCCCTTATGTACTCTTACAAAAAATATATTGGTATTTTGTGCTCATATAAATTCACATAAAATAAGTATTTTATTAAATATTTTTTTAATTCAGCACTATGCCACTAAGATCCATTTAGATTGCTCTGTATATTCATCTACTGTGTCTAGCTGTGCCATAGTTTTTCATAACATTCATCCACCCTATTTTACCTATCCATTTTCCATGTTGGGGTCTTCTGGATTTCCTCTAAATCTCTGTTGTTATAAATAACCTAGAGTGAATATCCTTTTTCTCTGTCTCTTACAACCTGTGTAAGAATTACTCTGAGTTGTAGATGTGTGATTTTCAAAGAGTGTATCTAAAGGCCATCGGGTACTCAGTCTTTCTTTGATACAATCAATGAATCTACAACATCTAGAGCACTATATATATATATATATATATATATATATATATATATATATATATATATATATATATATAAAGTAGTGCTCAATAGTACACTCTATTCTGTATCCAGATTGACCAATATATATATTTGCTGAGTGGATGAATGCATACAAAATGAATGAATATCCTAACTCCTGGAGCTGGCATCCTAGGATTGAGTGATAAGCAGTAAACAAATAAATACCAAGGCAAATAAAAGTGATAATGAAAATATGGCAGAGTATGGAAAGAGTCATGAAGATCCTAGTTTAAATATGAGGTCATAGAAGTAATGTCTGTTGGAATTATTCTTGAGCATAGAGAAAGGGAGGAAGGAGGGGAAACAGAGAGAAACATCAAGAAGAGAGAGACACATCAACCAGTTGCCTCCTGAACATGCCCAGACCAGGGGCAGGAAGCAAATCAGCAACACAGATATGTGCCCTTGACTAGGCATTGAACCTGAGACCCTTAGTGGGTGGGCTAGTGCTCTAAACACTTAGAAACACTGGTAAGGTTTCATTTTTTATTCTGAAATTTTTATTTTATTATTAAGACAATTATGAGGGGGAAAAACTTTAACCCGGTAAAATTTTTGTTGTGTGTCTCTTTGTTAAATAAGAATGGAGACTGTGAGAAAATAAGGTATTCTGTTTGCTCAAATGTTCTGATTGCTTGGATTCTGATTACCATTTTCCAGCCTTATTAAGGTATAATTGACAAATAAAATTGTAAGATAATCTGAACTGGGGCTCTCCAAATTTATGTACTTTTGGTGGTAGAAGTTTGCTAGGGAGAGCATCTATAGATCTAAGCAATATCCTTGGTAGGTGGGTGCTAAGGAGTAAATGTGTGTATGCCCCAAATTCATAAGTTGAAGCCTAAATCCTTAAAGTATGCAATGTGATGAGTCAATTAACATATCCATCACCTCACATATTAACCAATTTTTTTTCTTTTTGTTTCTTTTTGTTGTTGTTGAGAGCATTGAAGTTCTGTTCTCTTAGCAAATCTCAACCATACAATGCATTATTATCAACTATAGTCACCATGTGAAAAATGAGATCCTCAGAGCACATTCATCCTATAACTTATCAACCTCTCCCTATTTTCCCCACTTCACAGCCCCTGGCAACCAAAGAAAGATAAATAATGCATGGTATAACTTATATGTGGAATCTTAAAAAAAAAAAAAAAAAAAGCTGACCTCACTGATTAGTTATTTTATCTGACATAAGAAACAGGAGGAATTTCAAAGGCCTCTTTTGAACCATTGAGGTAACTTCATGCTGGATCATTTTCAGGTTGGATATGATTAATTCATAATTTATGTTCTCCAGGTGCCAAGTGTTCATTCTGTCAATAGAGGAGCTTGCTGATGTATGATTTTTTAAAAACATAAGCTCAGGAGTACAGTCTATGCTTATGTATCAAATAATAATTTAAAGTCAAACTTTCAACTTGTTGGTTCATTTTAATGTTACATTTATTGGTTCCAAATTCCCTAGAAAAATAGGTCTGCGTTCTTCCTCTGGTTTTGCTCCCCAGTGTTAATATGAGATGCCAGGAATGCCTATGGAGACTGTGGAATAATGACACTGTTCACTACGATGATTAACCTCTTTCAGAGGACTGTTTTTTAATCAGTCAGAGAGGAATGCTCTCTTTCTTTCAGTGGGCTCTAACTTTAGTACCATATTACTCTGCTCTTGGCCAAAAATATGATAATGACAATAATAACAACCCCAAAATTTTATATGGCACTTCACATTTGCAGAGCATTTTTACAGATATTATCTAGGGAATGCTTTAAAAAGATAAAAATGAAGATAGTTTGAACCTGTTACTCAGAATAAGGAACTAAATTAGGAGTTATTTTAGACTTGCCTAAGCCTGAATTTTATTCCTTTAAAGCTTGGGAGAGTGCTTTTATAGCTCTCTAATAGGCTCTGTTTCTGTGCCTATAAATAGTGCCATTTGGTGTCATCCCACATTCTCTTTTATGTTGGAACATTTTATAGTCCTTTTATGATTAGGGTATTTCTGTGGCTTGAATGTTTGTGGCCCTCCAATATTCATATGTTGAGACCTCACTCCTGAGGTGATGGTGTTAGGAAGTGGGGCTTTTGAGAGATGATTAGGTGATGAAGTTGAAGGCCTCATGAATCAGAATAGTGTCCTTATAAAAAGTAACCCTAGGAATCTCCCTTTCTCCTTCTGCCATGAGCAGTTACAATGAAAAGATAGTCATCTAGGAAGTGGCCGCTCACCAGACACAAGATGTGCTGGCTCCATGATCTTGGATGTGCTGGCTCCATGATCTTCTGGTTCCAAAATAGTAATAATAATAATAATAATAATAATAAATAAATAAATAAATAAATAATTGTTTATAAGCCTCCCAATTTGTGGTATTTGGGAACAGAAGCCTGAATAGATGGAAGACAGGTATAGTTAGAGAATCTGAGCTGGGGCTCTCCATATTTATATATTTTGGGTGGTAGTAGTTCCCTGAGAACATCTATAGATCTAAGCAATATAAGGTGCTATGAAAAAAATGTTTGTATCCCCCAAAATTCCTATGCCAAAGCCTAAATCCTGAATGTGATAGTATTTGGAGGTGGGGCCTGTGGGAGGTTATGAGGGTAGAGTCCTGATGAATTGGATTAGTAACCTAGACACAAGAGAGATGATATCTCTCACTTCTTATTCTTTCTCCATCATGTGAGGGGACACAGTAAGAAGAGAGCCATCTGCAAACCAGGAAGAAGACCCTTATCCAGAATCCAACCTTACTCACACGCTGATCTTAGACTTTCCAGATTTCGGAACTGTGAGAAATAATGTTTGTTGTTTACATTACCCAGATTATGGCATTTCATTATAGCAGCCAGAACTGACTGAGACAGTGTCAATTGTATCAGTACCATGTGAGAATGTCTGACTTGCTGGTTGGCCCATGAACTAATGCCTACCATGCCATCCAAAGAGACACTGCACCTCTGAACTGGGAATACAAATTCAACATGCAGGGAAGTTCCTCTTTCTTTGCTACTGAACCCTTATCCCAAACTGACCTAAGTGTTTCCTTCTAGAACAGGGATGATTATGACATAGATAAGAAACTGAATTGAGTGTAATGAATATGGTTGTAGTTTGGAGGGTCCCAGAAGATATATAACTTATGTCAATGTTGTCATAATTGACTCTTTGAGGCTGGACTTGAATGATTTATAGCCTCCATAAAGTATTATTAAAAATGTTTAAGCCTGACTGGTCTCTAGAACTTCATGGACTAAAGAATGGACATGTGCCATTAAAACCTTACCTTATTCTGTAGAGAGATTATTGTTCAAAATAAAAACTGTTGTCACTTCCTTTGACAATCCTTCTAGAAGAAACTATCTTTTTCCCTCATAGAGTGGCAAATGTGACACTAAACACAAAGGGTGATAAATCAAAACACTTTGTTCAATGTTGTCTTTTTGGTATGGGTAGAAAGTTGTTCAAATTTCTGAAGTCAGAAATCTGGGTTCCAATCCAAGTCCACTAATTACCAATTGAATAATTCATTCATCTATTTATAAAATATTTATTTGTAACAAGACTGTTTTTCCAGCTACAAAGTGAGGACAAGGGTGACACAAAACATTTGTAGAACATCTAGAATAATAATTACTACAAAACTGATACTCAATGTCAATTTTTCTATTTATTCTTTCTCTATTTAGATAACTTTTTGTGGAAGTCAAATAATCAGAAAATATCTACAGATTCCAGGAGTACTGAAAGGGTCAAAGAAAAATTGGTTATAAAAAAATTCATAAAGTGTGGATAAGGTTATTTCCTACCAAAGAATTTGACTTCCTGAGTACAAAATTTTGCTATAACCATTTCTTTTGCCCATCTCAGTACTACTGGACTCTATAGCTATTCTTCTTCTTAATAGATTTCTACAAAAACTTACCTCAATCTAAACACAACCATGAAAGAAAAGCCAATTTTTCCAAGATTACACATTTGAAATGATGCTCTCAACCAGAGTCAGACCCCAAATCACACAGGAAGAGAATGAAATGGATCTAGCCCAGTGAAAATTAGGTATATACTATTGTAGAACAAGCCTGCTCTACACTCATCCTTCACACTGTTTATCCACTACATGTCTGAAAGAAGATGTTAAAATAATAGCAAAGTAATGTCTTTATAGGCTATATATAACAGTTTATAAAACTCTTTTTACTTGTGTGTATGTGTGTGTTTTCACAAAATACTCTTTTCTTTTTTAAGCTTTAATCTCTGAAGTAATCAAGGCAAATGTAACTACTATTCCCATTTTAGATGAATAAACCCAATCTCAGAGAGTCAAAGTACCTAGGTAGCCAAGGGTGAATGTTGGAATCAGGACCCAAATTCAAGTCTAGATGATATTCAAGCTTAATATATTTTTTTCTTTTTTTCTTTTTGCTGATTTGCAAGAATCAGTTCAATCCCCCAAAGGTTTTTTCTTTTTCTTTTTCTTTCCTCACATGACTTCTCTTAAGTTAGGTTTTTCTCACAATTTTTACACTTGGGCTCAACATTTTTCTCCGAATTTATGTAGAAAAATGTTGATTGAGCCGAAACTGGTTTGGCTCAATGGATAGAGCGTCAGCTTGGGAACTGAAGGACCCGGGTTCGATTCCAGTCAAGGGCATGTACCTTGGTTGCGGGCATATCCCCAGTAGGAGGTGTGCAGGAGGCAGCTGATTGATGACTCTTTCTCATCTATGTTTCTAACTCTCTATCTCTCTCCCTTCCTCTCTGTACAAAATCAATAAAATATATTAAAAAAAAAATGTTGATTGAGCCCAAGTGTAAAATTTAACGTGTATCCCTTCTAAATCATATCTCGGTAATTTTGAATATTATTGCAGTAGAGGAATCCCTTCAACTCCTATGCCCAGAGTATATTTTATCCTTCTCAGTTAACTTTTTGTTAGCTAGATTTGACAAGCTTGTCTACTATGCCTTTACTCATTCATTGAAAATATTATCAAATAATACCAATATGTGGGCAAAATCCTGTAGCACATCATTTTAGAAATGCTTTAAGTTTGACATTATCTATTAATCAACGTAGAGTACAGATAAATAAACAAACAAAATAGAAATATACTCATAGATACAGAGAACAGACTGACAGCTCTCAGAGAAGAAGGGATTTGGGGACCTGTTTGAATAGGTGAAAAATTAAGCAAAATAAAACAAAAAAAAATCACCTCATAGACACAAACAACAGTAAGGTGATTATCAGCTGGAAAGGGAGTGAAGTGGGGAGGTAGAAGGGGGTAAAGGTGACACTAAATGGTGATAGAAGAAGACTTGACTTTGGATGGTAAACACACAATACAATGATGTGCCATAGAATTGTACACCTTAAACCCATATAATTTTATTAGCTAACTAGAGGCCCGGTACATGAAAATCATGCGTAAGGGTGGGTTGGGAGTGGGGGTCCCTTAGCCCAGCCTGCATCTTCTCCAATCTGGAATCCAGGACCCCTGGGGGGATGTCCAACTGCTGGTTTAGGCCTGATCCCACTAAACCAGCAGTCAGATATCCCTCTCACAATCTGGGACTGCTGGCTCCTCACTATTCTCCCCTGTTGGCTTGATTGCTCCTAACTGCTTCTGCCTCTTCCCCAGCCACTGTGGCCTTATCTGGAAGGACGTTCGGAAGATGTCCAGTCTAATTAGCATAGTACCCTTTTATTATGTCACTCCAATAAATTCAATAAAATTTTTTAAAATGTTAAGTATTATTATTATAATAGGCAATATTTTTACATATAGTCTAACCATGCTACCTCACAACAGTTTTTCACTCTATAAAAGAGAAGGTTGGTGAACCAGAAGAGTCCCCTGATCCTCTTCAATCTCTGCCTAGTTAGTTGCAGGGTGAGCAGGCAGTAGACTGTGCACATCTCCTGCTTTATGCCTCAGCTACAGAGACACCTTGCCCTGGGTCACACTCTTTCAGGAGAGCCTACATGACGTGACTGGATGTGAAGGATTAAGACCCGGCCATCTCAGTCCAGTATGGGAAAGCTTGAACAGGCAATACTTTCCCACAGCTCCTGACAAGGGCTTGTATCACACCTTGGCGTCTTCTTTAGCCTGATCCTACTTCCTCTCACTTCCTTTTGCATGTGTTGATCCCTGCACATTGCATCTCAGTCTTTGTTTCAGCATCTGTTTCTGAAGAACTAAGCCTGTGCCAGATGGTATTGTTAAATGTGTAGCTGAAATCAAGTCACAGTGCTTATGGTCTATTGATTCTATACCACCATCAACAAATAAAAAACAAACACATACATGTAATCTGTGTGAGTACATTCGTACATAAACAAAGACAAATCATTTTATTTAACTTGATTTTTACTTAAGAATAATTTTTGTTACCTGGGCACTGTACATCTTAAAGCACATGTGTCAAACACAAGGCCCGCGGGCCAAATCCGTCCCGCCAGGCCTTGCAATGTGGCCCGCACCGTGCTGTCATCACTGCACTCCGCTGAGTTTCTATCACAATGACAGTTTATGACTGTTCAGTAAACCATTCGGCCCACGATTTAGGCTGGATTTTAGATTTTGGCCCCTTCTCTGATTGAGTTCGATACCCCTAATCTTAAAGCATAGGGCTTCTTATAACCTTCCCCTTCTTTTCCATCCCAACCTTCTCTGCTCAGGTTTGAACCTTCGTCCTTATATGAATTGGCTAATGCTGCCAGAACGAAGTACCACAGACTTGGGTGACTTAAGTAACAGAAACTTATTTCCTCACAGTTCTGGAAGCTACAAATCCAAAATTAAGACTCTGTCCTTGTGTAATCAATCCCCTCCTCTTGTATGTGGGCTAGGCTTGGTGACTTGCTTCTAATGAACAAAATATAGCAAAGTTGATAAGATGCCATTGGTAAGGTTACGTTACAAAAAGACTGTGGCTTCCTCTCAGGCTCCCTCTCTTGCTTGTTTACTCTGAAGGAAGTTGGCAGCCATGTGTGAGTTTTCCTGCAGAAGAAAGCTCTTGTGTCAACTAAGGAATGTTTCCAGCTCACAACCACCTGACTGCAACTGGGCCAGCAACCTGCTTTCAGCATCATTAGGGACCTTGAGCTGCAGGCACCAGTGGAGCTATGCTGGGATTCCTGACCCACAGAAACTTTGAGATAATAAATGTTTGCTGCCTTAAAGCATAAATGTGGGGATAATCTGTTATACAGCAACCAGTAGCACTGGGCATGGATCCGTGCCTCAGTAGCTCACCAGTAACTCTCCACCCACTGCCCTGCCCTCCTATAGCTCTCCTATCCCCCATCTCTCCTCCCCATCCCATAGCTTGCTGTCCTGCCCTATCCTGTAGCTCTCTGCCACCACTTGTAACCAGTAGCTCCCTGCTGCCCTCCTGTAGCTCTCTGCCCACTGCCCTGCCCTCCTATAGATCCCTCCACCTCCCTGTTCCGCCCCTCCCCCCCACTCCCCTTTGCTGCCCTGCCCCCTCCTGTAGCTCTCCACAGCCCGCTTGTAGCTAGCTGCCCCACCACCTGCTGATCCGTGATCTGGTCATTATACAGTCAGTCATTATGCTTCACGGCATAACGACCATTTGCATATTACATCTTTATTATATAGTATAGATAACAAATATATTGTCTCTTTGCTACCCATACTACTGAAATAGCCTCCTAACATATCTCTGTGCCCACAGACTCTTCTTAGTAGATCATTCTTACTATGTCAGAACTATTTTGGCACAGGTCAAATCATGCTATTTTCTAACTTAATAACATTTCAATAATTTCCAATTGTCTCTATGAAAGTCCAGACTTTTAACATAGCTCTTCAGAATCAGATCTCAATCCATTTTTTTTAGTGTTATCTTCTATTATATCCTTCAAGATACCGTCTAGGTTCCAGCCAGAACAACTTCTCATATTTTTTATTTCATGCTATATTCTCATTGGGGATGTTAATATCCATCTTCTCCCATCAAATTTATCTTTCAAGGAAAATTTCAAATGCCACCTTCTTGACACATGGACCCCAATAAATCTTGATGAAAATGAATTCTTTTGTCCGCTATTTCTCCTATCCATTAACTATATCTCAACTATAGTATCTATTTTAATTCACTTTGTATTATGAAGACTAGAATATCCTTTAGTGTTTACCTATTTGAAAACACTCCTTAAAGAGACAGACTTTGTATTGATCATCTTTCTTTCCTCACATTATCAGTAAGGTTTTTGGCTCATGATAGGTGCTGAATACTAAGCTAATTCAATTAATTCTAAAATTATCTTGGAAATAAATGTGTCTACCCATGACTTGACTGTTTACTCAATAAAAAATATTATAACATTCCATAACTCACTCAATTTATATCTAAATTTGAGCTCCTATCACCCTACTAATCATAAGGTTTACTATTGTATACTACTCAAATTAGGGGTTAATAAAGGTCAAATGGAAAGTGTGGAGGAATATAGACAGAAAAAATGAAAGGAAAGTCACAGGAAAGAATACATTTTTTATCCAATTCTTTTTCAACATGATGGTAGTGGGAAAAGAGAGATTTAATGTAAAATAAAATTAAAAATGAAATAAAGTAGGTAGACTTAGATGCAAGTTGTAAGGTCAAAACTTTTTAACATAAGGTCCTTTGTCTTCAATTTCTTCAGGTAGAAAAATGAAAGCAAAAAGAATTCCTGTCACGCAAAGTGTGAAGGGGAATGAGATAACCTGGTTAAGACATTCCACAGTGATGGCTTTTCTTTTACTTCACTTCTCTGTGTGGTCCTAGAACTTCATTTCATTTCCACTTGCTTCAAAATTTGTTGAATAATAACCAAAAGCTTTTAAAAATAGTTAAGAAATAAATGAGGAAGAAAGATTGTGAGGAAACAGGGAAGAGAGGAGGCAAGAGTCAGAAAAAAAAGGGGAGGAGAAAAATAATAATATACTCATAGATGTGTAAAGTTACTTATTCATTTTACATTCACCAGCATAACGATGGAGACTTCAGTAATATGGAGAATTACCCCAGATACAATTACATGTAGAGAAGTTTGTGCTGGCAGAATAAATAAACCACAGAAAATTCTTATTGTAGGTTCACAAAACCCACTATCACTATTTGTTTGTAATCTGACAGGAATTCCTTGACCTCATGGAGACTAAATCAGTACAGAACAGCTTCTGTACTGTAATTAAAATATATCCCAAGCTGCATACTTAAGGAGCTCCCAGAGAAATATTACAAATCAATTTAACCTTACAAAGACTGATTGAGCTCAGTACCCTGAGGCTGTGCAGATCTAAGAAAAGTAAGTCCATGGTGCTGGGTTGAGGCACAAGAAGTAAGTCTGGACTAGAGGTATAGTTTGAGGTCCTTCTCAAACTGTCCTATTCCATAGTCTCTGGTACACGTCATGCTTTGAGGTTGAATTGTTGCTTTTTTTTTCTTCACACTAACATCAAAAATTTTCACCATAAAATATATAGACTCTTCTATTTACTTTAATTTTTTTACTTTCTGAAATGGATATTTTTCCTTTTTATTGAATTTATTGGGGTGACACTGGTTAACAAAATTATACAGGTTTCAGGCACACAATTCTATAACACATCATCTGTACACTGTATTTTGTGTTCTCCACCCCAAATTAACTCTCTGTCCATTACTATTTATTTTTCCTTTACTCTTATCCTTCTCCCCAAATCACCCTCTCCAACAGTCACTAGACTATTGTTCATGACCATGAGTTTTTTTCTCTTTATTTCCTTTTTTGCTCAATTCCTCCACCTCCTCCATCCAGCCTCCATACACCTCAACAGCTGTAAGCCTGTTCTCTATCTATGAATCTGTCTCTGTTTTGTGTGTTAGTTCATTTTGTTCATTTGCTTTCACATATTTGTGAAATCATATGGCATTTGTCTTTCTCTGGCTGACTTATTTCACTTAGCATAATGCCCCTCAGGTCTACCCATGCTGTCATAAAGGGTAAGAAATCCTTCTTTTTTATGGCTAGTGATTCCACTTCTGGGAATTTATCCAATGAAAACTGACACCAATTTTAAAGAATGTATGCACCCTATGCTCATTACAGCGATATTTACAATAACTAAGATTTGGAAGCAGCCCAAGTGTCCATCAGCAGATGAGTGGATAAAAAAAAGCCATGGTACATTTACACAATGGAATACTACTTGCAGTAAAATAGATTATTCTCTTTAAGTGGCACATTCTAGTCCATCTAAAAATGGAAACTCGGAGGAATGTGCAATTTGAAGAATTATAAAATTGACAGTAATAAACTAAACAAACCAAAAACAAAAACCCTAATATCTCCTGCCACAGGATCTTCAAGATGATCATGAGAAACAATATTCTATCCCATAAAGGAACCAGCATACTTACTTTACTTTTTTGGATGAAAGATTAAACAAAGTATAAACCAGAAATGAGCATTTCATGTAGACCTACAGAAAGAAGCTATAACTTCCCATGTTAAACCCAATATATTTCATTAACAGACACAGTAAACTGGCGCTATCTTCTCTCTAAAAGATCCAGGGCTGTCAGGCAGTTTCCCAAGCATCTGCATTGCAATGACACCAACTAACCTCCTAATGTAAGAGGAGCTAGGCTGAGATGGACTTGAGATGAATTCTGAGCTCCAAAAAGAAGCTTGTCAAATACAAGGTTGGAAGGGCTGTCTTAAGGCAGGTAACCTGATAGCAATGACATAATAGGACAAATAGCTTTTCCAGAATAGGCAGTTATTCTTTTTGATCTTCTATAATCCAGTCATACTCCCAAGGAACTTGGTCAAGTTTTCTGAATTTAGGTTCTCAATATTTCCTATAACTAATGCCTTCTAGGGTAGAAATACAAAGTTTACAATGGGACTGATATTCAGGAGTATGTACAGTAGGGGCATACTGTTATTAAAATGTTAAAGTACTTCTTTAGTGCTTGATGAAGAGTCCTTACTGTAAGCCCCCAGGATGCTCCCACCACCACCATGGCCAGCCTGGCACCATCCCCAGGAACCCCTGAATCTTCCCACATGCCAGCACCAAGAGGATTACTGTTGAACCTCATAGTGAATGTGCCTGGGACTCTGCTTTCAGCACTCTAGGACTGCTGTCCTTTCTGACTGATTGCTTCTTGGCTTTAGTAGATCAACATATTGAACATTAGCTCTGTTCAAAGAATCCCAGAAGATAATACAATATAAATGAATTAGGTGTGTGGGTGTAATATAATAGGAGGTGATAAAAAATATGAAAAACTGGAGAGCATGTACTCCTTAAAGAAGTTGCTATGTAGCTGTAGAAAATTGCTATCACATAGGAAGCTATTGGGCTGGGGGTGCTAAATATGCTTACTTTTCAAGAGAATCCAGAAATTTTATCTTTATGTAGAAGCTTCCCAATTTCTTAACATCGGCAACGATTACAGATGTTTGCAAAATACTGTGTGTGCCAAACCAAACCATGTTGCCCATGGACTGTAGGATTGTGACTTGTACTTTAGGTGTCATGAAGTTTTTGTGATTTTGTCAGAGTTTCTTCATCTGTCATACTTGAATCAAGCCCAAGGAAAAAATTAACACTCTCAATTATATAAGTATAAGAAATTTCCAACTGGAATTCAAATAACTAAGTGAAACTGATAAATAATATCAAACATTTTTTTTTACATTTTGCCAAGTGTTACCAAGTACATTGCCTCAGATTTTCCTCACAAATATCATTTTTTTTTATAACTGAGGAAAATGGATCCAGAATGACTAAGAAAACTGCTTCATGTTACCCAAATATATGGCAATACTAGGTCTTGACTTGAGCACTAATGGATTTGTTTCTCCAACACCTTTAAATTGTCTACCCTACTCTCAAGTTCACTGGTAATTCTGGCAGCTACCAGAAATTAATCACCTTTTGGACTCTATTTTTCACATTCATTTTAAATTATCTTTTTTTCAATTTTGTTCTACATATTTTTCTTAATAACTTATTGTTCTTATTATTTTTGAAATATCTTGGAAATTCAATTTCACACTGTTTTCCCTTCATTCAGACTGGTAGTCAATAGGAACAGATTGCAAAAACCAAATGTTTAACTCCTTATATTGGCGATACCCATGCATTTGCTTAAAATTCCTAATAGTAAAAGTGGACATGGTGATTAACCAACTAAAAAAATCACATAGTGGTGAAATTAGCTAAAAGTGAGTATTTCAGGCAAAAAGATGGTTTAAAAATGTCTCTTTCTATGCACTTTTTTCTTCATGTACATAATAAGACTCCTTGATGTTTAGACCCTGAATTTCCTCCATAATCTTTCCTGAGGATGGAAGATAGATATATCAATATGTCTTCTTCAGCCATATAGATGAGGATACTACTCTTGGGAATGACAGTGGCCATAAAAAGAAAGTAACCAAGTTATGTTAAACTGGCCTTTGAAAGACCTTGCTGAGGACCACTGTCTATATTGTTCAATCATCAGTTGCCTCACATTTGACCCAGCAGGTCTTATAAGCACAAGGGCAATTTTCAGCCCCAAAGAGTTCCTCTCACCAGACAATGAAGAGCAGGGTGAACAATCAACTTCTCCCACCTCTCCCGGCAGAGTGCAAAGGTCCCCTTTCTGTTTCACGCCACCCAGACCAGCAAAGCTGAGCTGTATTGAACTGGTGGTTGCCTCTCTGCATTGAGTCTGAGAAGGCAGGCCTGCAATACAAAAGTATGTGCACCACAGGGCTGGTTTGGCAGGGAAGACATTTGCTATTTCTGAGGTATATATGTAGCTTTCTGTTTCTAAGATGCCAGAGGCTCTTCTCATTGCCAAAATGTCTCCTTTGTCAAGCTCCATAGGAAACTGATGTAGTCCATGCTCAGAAGACATCCAATACAAAGCTATGAAGCTGCCATTGAATTCATATCTCCACTAAAACCCGTGGTCAGCAAACTGCAGAGCCACATGTGGTTCTTTGGCCCCTTGAGTGTGGCTCTTCCACAAAATACCAGGGCCTGGGCGAGTCTTTAGATGCATGCCTTATTTCCATTGCTTATTGGTTGATGCAGGTGATGAAAAGCTTGACAGAATCTCCAAGACTCTTCAGAGCTGTACTCCACACTGGGAGGGTTCAGAGTGGGTCCCTTTCACCAAAACTGCAACAAATAAATTTGTTCTGGGAGCTCCAACATCCCTGAAGAACTCTGGGATTATTCCTCCCTGCCCAAACTTTACAGTCTAAATTATCTTTTTATATACATCCAAATCATTTCTTAAATGTGTTTGGGATAAATTATTGTTCTCAATTATTTAAAGAAGTTATTTTAAAAAGGGGGGACATCTGTAATACTTTCAACAAAAAGGATAATTAAAAAAAAAAAAAAAGCACTGGAGAAAATAAAAGAAGTTATACATCAAGCTCTTTACAATGTGACTTTGTAAGGCCTCCACTGTTGTCAGAGTATAGTCCCTAACACATTGATAGTGGACCTAGACAAATGAATTTCTTTGTCAAATGCATGAGGGCAGAAGTGACATTGTGATTTCTAGCTGAAGATTTTAAGAGGCATCATATGTTTCCACTTTCTCTCCTGA
Organism: Pipistrellus kuhlii; assembly: GCF_014108245.1. Lineage (NCBI taxonomy): Eukaryota > Metazoa > Chordata > Mammalia > Chiroptera > Vespertilionidae > Pipistrellus > Pipistrellus kuhlii. The sequence continues at coordinate 148,978,040 of NW_023425515.1, forward strand.
CCTCCTTTAAGGAGCATATCCCCGTTCTTGACTTCTCCTTATTTATCCTCAGAAGGAGACATGCAAGGCAAACTAGACTTAACCTGTGGCCTACAGTGAAGCCCAGACCAGCTCAGTTGAGATTTATGGAACTACAAGTGATGACCAGGTCCATGAATAAGAAAAAATAACATTTGCTGGCATAAGTTACTGAGTTTTGAGGAGGTTTCCTGCCGTCTAGTATTATTGTGGCATTTCCTGACTAAGACCCACTGTTATAATCATGTTTGTGCTTAGGCCTTTGAAAATTTATGGAAACAATAGAGAAAATCCCAGAAACAGCTCAATAACAATGTAAGAAGAGTGGTTTGGGAGAATGGTGTTATTATATCTTCCAAGCTAGTACTCCTAAAGACAATTAGATAAGACTCTAAGAAAAGAAAACAAAAAGAGAACAAAAAAAAACACACATGCTCTAGCCAGTTTGGCTAAGTGGATGGAGCATTGGCCTGCAGACAGAAGGATCCAAGGTTCAATTCCAGTCACGGGTACATTCCTGGGTTGCAGGCTCGGTCCAACGTGCAGGAGGTAGTCAATCAATGATTCCCTCATCATTGAAGTTTCTATCTCTCTCTTCCTTTCCCTTCTTCTCTGAAATTATTAAAAATATATTAAAAAAACAAAAAACAAAAAAACATGTCTTATTAGAAATATAATACAACTGAGATATCAGGTGATCAATGTCTTTTATTTATTTTTAAAAAAATATTTTAAATTGATTTTTTACAGAGAGGAAGAGAGAGGGATAGAGAGTTAGAAACATCGATGAGAGCGAAACATCGATCAACTACCTCCTGCACACCCCCTACTGGGGATGTGCCCACAACCAAGGTACATGCCCTTGACCAGAATCGAACCCGGGATTTTTTAGTCCACAGGCGGATGCTCTATCCACTGAGCCAAACCTGTTTCGGCAGATCAATGCCTTTTAAAACCATTGTTGATGATCCATGATCAGGTTGACCACTATTTAAAAAAAAAAAAAAAAAAGAATTTGTGGATTCTCTTATTTGAGAAAGAAAGGAAGGAAGGAAGGAAGGAAGGAAGGAAGGAAGGAAGGAAGGAAGGAAGGAAGGAAGGAAGGAAGGAAGGAAGGAAGGAAGGAAGGAAGGAAGGAAGGAAGGAAGAGGAAGAAAAGAATAACAACAACAAATACAATAATACCAAAAAAAAAAATCTGTACTGGTTGAATTATTTCCACCTCTAGTCGATTGAAACCAATTTTTTTTTCCGCTTTGACTTTTTTATGAGACACTTGAACTAGGGTGAAAATTGCATCTGTGAAAGAAAGGCACCATTGCTGTTTTTAACTTGGGCTATGCTTTAGAATCAGCCAGGAAGCTTTATAAAAAGACATGCCTGGGATTCTCTCCCAGAAATTCTGATCTAATTGGTCTGAGTACGGCTGGGGCATCTCTCTGGGTGACTCTAATATGCAGCCAGGGTTGAAAACCACCATCCTTACAGGAGAAAGAAAATTGCCAATAATAATAATAATAATAACTTAAAAATAATCTTACAATAAAAGATAACATTTAAAAAATGCTTTAAAGTAAAATAACAACAAAAAAGACCCAGGAAAACATCTTGGCTAATAAAAGAAAAGGTTGAGCATATCACCTTTTCAATTAATACCTTTTTTGAGGTACTAGTAAACTACCAACTCAGAGATTAACACATTTCACCTATTCCAGCCAGGAGTAAGCTAATCCTGGCATCTGGAAGGGCAACATCTTTCATATTTCTCATTCTCGATCACCGACTTAAGACATAAAATAAATTTTCTTTATTTGAATGTCTTGATAATTGATTCTCTAATTATCAGTGAACTACATGAACATGATGATGTGGATGGCAGAAATAGAAAAACATATAGTCTCCTTTTACTCCTTTCTACTCATCAATAATCTGAAAATTGAAAATTGTGTAGAATGTACCCATATTAAAATGTGAAATAGAAATAGTTGAGTGAGTTGTGTAGCATTTCCACTGTTATGATTAGAGAAAAATATATATGCATGAATTTCCTATTAAAAAATACAGTTTTATGATTCTGTCTATGAGTTAAACATTCATATTTACATTTAAAACTGGCATTGTACAATATAAAGATAAATGGCAAAATTCTGGCAACAATTAAAATATTTCTATTTCTTTGCTTAGGACAGCATTAAATGACAAATTAGAAACACCAGGACAATTCAGGAGAGAGAGAGTGGAAGAAAACTTCAATAGCATGTTTCCTGCTTTAAAAAAAAAAAAGGTGGGGGAGGGCTTCTCATTTTCATTTTGTCACTAAACCCTGAAAATTATGTAGCCAGCCCTGGATTACTCAACTCCTTGCTCGTCAAAGTGCTAATTCCCTTTCCCCTTCTCAACCTGAGATTCCCAACTCATTCTTCAAAGCCCAATGTAAATGTCACCTTCTCTGTGAAAATTGAATCAAAGCCTCTAGGACAAAGTTGGGTACTGCTTTCCCATTATAAACCATGAGGCCTTTGAAGGCAGTGCCTTGGAGCTATTATAATATCTGCCATATAAGTAGGCATTCAATTTAAAATGTATTGAATGAGATGGTGGTCAGGGAAGCTAAATAGAAAAGGGATTTATATTCTGAGATTTGCCCTAGAATCCTACACTCATCTGGACATGACACTGCTTATGTCTCTTGGACTTGCACTGGCTGTCTAATGAAAGCTCTTGTAATTTAAAAGTTTTCTGCTTACTGAGTCAAGACCCCTTTATCTATTCCTTTCAAGATGAGAGTATGACTGGTACAGCCAAAGGTGATCTTATTTCCAGCCATTAAGCAATATTAATTTCATGGGCTACAGAGAGAAGAAGCTTATGCAAATGAATATGATTTTGCTGGCACACAATTTATTAATATGAATAGGTTAGCAATTCATGATCCCTTTCCTTCTCCAGTCGATATGATTCATAAGGTCAAGGTTATTTTTTTTTCTGAAAAGAAATTTATATTAATATGCAGATAACTTCTCAGAGGTAGGCTCAGGACTACTTGCATTCTAAATAGCTTTTTCTACTACATGAAAAGTCAATGAACTGCAGAGCAAATATGAAAAGGAAATCTGAATGTCTCTGTAATCCCACAGAATTCTGAGTGAGCACAAGGACACTACATGCTGAACTTGATCTAACACGCTAACCCATTCAAGAATGTATCAGACATATCTACTCTAATGCATAACTCTTCTGAGGAGAACTCATTTTTTTCACAGTGAAGAATGCTGATGGCATTTCCTGTGCTCATGAGAAACCTTATGAATTTCCATGCCATCAATAGTACATATTGGTCATAGATCTTTCTTGTTAATATCTGGACAGTATATAATATGAAATATATTCATGAAGAATAAATGAAAGAGCACTTAGCTAAAATAAATATTTGTCGTGTCTGCTATGTACTCATCCTTCCTTGTTTAGAGTCATTTTTTTCTTAGAGAGAATTCGGTTAACCTGGTGTCCTTGACATGGTAGTTTTGTGTTGTTTCTAAAACAGTGGGGAGGAGCAGTATTCCTTGAAATTAAACTGCAAGTGTGTGAAATATTTGTTAAGTTGATGTGAATTTTACAATCACAAAATTGATTTTTTTTTTTTAATTTGAGAAATGCTTGGGTATATGTATATATAGAGATCTAACTTTTGACTTCAGCCTAGCAGGGTGTTATTCTGAAATATCAAGAGTATTAACCTGTAACTCAAAAGAAAAGTAGGAGTTCTTGAAATTAAAAGAATAAAAATTATAGCTTATTTAGTTCATCTTTTCACCATGCTGGAAATGTCTATCTAGTCAGCATAAAGAGTATGAGGGCAAGTAAGAAAATATGAATAAACAAATCAGTTAATGAATACACTTACAGTCAATGATAACCCTGCCAATTCTTCTTTCAAGATCTCTTTTTTAACTATTTAACTTCTTTCCATCTCCATTGCAAAAATATAACAAAGGTCAACATTGAATCACATTTGAATTCCTTAAAAATCCCCCTAACAACCATGACTTCAGAAAACCTCATTCTAGTTTTCCACATTATAACCGAAGTATCATTTTAATGCAATTTTGATCAACTGCCCCCAAAGCTTAGATTTCTGCAGTGATTATTCCATTGCTCTTAATGTCCCAAACCCTAAATGTATCTTAGACAGTCCCCCTAGCTCCTGGGACTGCTTCTGTCTCAAGCCTCAGTTCCTTCTCCTTTTTTGAAGTTTCAGCTTTGTTCTCTAAAATTTAATCATTATGAACTCGTACTCCCAACCATCATTTTCTTCTCTTTGATCTGACTAACGACTATTGAAGGGACAAGTATCCCTTGAAAATGATGACAGGGCATGTAATTTCTGCTTTCCAGATTAGATCCTCAGGATACATATACTCTATTACTTTATATTTTCACTTTCATAATACTTTTCACAGTTACAATTATTTGTTCAATGTCTATATTTTCTACTTTATGATCTGTGAGGGTACAGATATAAGTGGTTTCTACACCTCTCTATAGTTAGTGTCAAACAACATTTTGACAAATAATGGCTGCTTCGTGTTTGCTACGTTAGTTGAAAACAAGGTTCAAGTGCTTCCTAGGGAACTGTGAATGCCAAGCTGCAGATTTTGGACTTGATTCTGAAGGGAATGGAAAGCTAGTGAATGTGATTGAGCAAAGAAATGACAGAATAGCAACCATTGTTTAGAAACACTAATCTAACAGCTTTCTGGTCACAGATAAAAGGCTACTATAATAATCCAGTTATGAGTAAAGTAACTTACAACCTAAACATAGAAGATGGGTAGTGAAAATGAAATCAAAACATGTCACAGCTTTATCTGTGTGACTTAGTGTGGCTTCTTTATTTCCTTAAGCTACTTATTTTTATTTTGTAACAATAACATGGGGATCATATCATTGGTCACCAGAGTTCAATTATTAGTGAATAAATGGTGGCCAAAGCCATGAGTTTGAGTGAGGTTGGCCTAGAAATACACATACCAGAAGCCTTAAAACCAAATATTTCATCATACTCTTTGATTGACCCCCTTCTTATTTTTCCTCTATTATGTCTACATGTAGACATATGTCTCTATATGTATATCTATATTAATATTTACACTTATATCCACATGCTATTCTTATAATCATATTCTTTCTTATGCTCTATATTCCAGTCAGTATTCAGAGCAGCTGTCAAAATACATAGCTTCAACTCCTCATACAGCAAAGATTCTCAAATATTTTCCCATAATCTCATGTCAGATATAAATGTTCAGCTGCTTAGTAAACATCTCTGTTCAGATGTTCCAGAGTCACCTCTATCCAAGTAAGTCCAGAGCTATATTTATAACTTTTATTGGATGTTATAGAGATAGGTAAATATTTATGGTTGTGGTTAATGGTATGTATAAAATAATATGAAATTGCTTTGCTCCATAATACTTAGTTTTAAGTATTATTTTGACTATGTGCTGATGAAAAATAAGATGGCAGAGGACAGGATAACACATTCTTAACGAGTCTCTACCCAGACTCTATCACAGGCACTTTGCTCTAAGGTACAGAAGTTAATACAAAAGTTGAAACATAGTATTTACTCTTAAATACTAATTGAAAACAGTACAACATTATTCCTGAACTAAATTTAGAAAAGACTATAGTTAAAAATCCTAAAAGCATTCCCTAAAATAAATCAATTTTAAATGTAACTTTAAGACCTTTCTTAAATGGTGTGCAAATGAAAGCCTCAATTTCCTTTATTTAATGAATTCAAAATATTTAAAGTAGCTGAGGTGCTAGGTGGCCAGCTGCTGGTCTGTGATAAATAAATAAAGAAATCCTACCTAATAAAAGAGTAATATGCAAACTAACCATCACTCCACTATACCCACAAGCCACATCCAGCAGACAATTAGAGCAAGTATGCAAGTAAGCCCAACCAAGATGGCCATGTCCACAGAGAGCAGGAGGGAGGCTTGGGTTTCCCAGGCAACGGAAGAAGCCAAGCTTTCCTCCTGTTCTTGCGGGCCTTGGCCTCCACTCAAGGCTACAGAGTTTCAATTATAGTAGGTAAACAAATCCAAACAGAAATGGCGGCAGCCACTGAGCTGGAGTGAGTAGGCTAAAGGTGCCCTCCACAATGGAGGAAGCAAAGCTATCTGCACACCCTGGCTAGCCCAGGCCTCTGCTTAAGGCTACAAAGTTTCAATTATAGAAGGTACATAAGTTCCAATAGAAATGCCTGCCAGCCACAGAGTGAGCAGGAGGCTTGGATCCGCTCCAGGCTACAAAGTTTCAGTTGTAAAAGGTAATTAGATCCCAGATACCAGGGCCTCCACTTGGTTCGCCAGGGGTCATGGCTAGCCTGCAAACCATCAAAGGCCTTTCGCCTAGGCTGCCCCATGCCCAAAAGAACACCCACCCTGATCCAGGACACTCTTCAGGGCAAACCAGCTGGCCCCCGACCTGTGCACCATGCCTCTATCCTATCTAATAAAATAGTAATATGCAGATTTACTATTACTCCAACACACAAGATGGCTGCCCCCATGTGGTCAAAGATCCTGCCCCTATGTGGAGACAAGATGGCCACCACAAGATGGCCAGCAGGGGAGGGCAGTTGAGAGGGACCAGGCTTTCAAGGGAGGGCAGTTGAGAGGGACCACGCCTGCAAGGGAGGGTAGTTTGGGGGCAATCAAGCCTTCAGGGGAGGGCAGTTAGAAGTGATCAACCCTGTAGGGGAGGGCAGTTAGGGGTGACCAGGCCAGCAGCGGGGGGAAGTTGGGGGCAAACGGGCTGGCAGGGGAGCAGTTAGGCATCAATCAGGCTGGCATGGGAGTGGTTAGGGGTGATCAGGCTGGCAGGCAGAAGCAGTTAGGGGCAATGAGGAAGGTAGGCAAGTGAGCAGTTAGGAGCCACCCCAAGTAATGCTTGTCAGTCGGACATCTCTTGAGGGGTCCCAGATTGGAGAGGGTACAGCCTTGGCTGAGAGGCAACCCTCCACCACCACCCTGTGCACTAATTTCATGCAATGGGACCCTTGTAAATAAATAAATAAATAAATAAATAAATAAATAAATAAAAAACTGGTAGCTAAAAAAAAAGGTATAATTTTCTGTGAAAGCAACATTGCCTTTCAATCATTCCATCCTCTCAAATAGTTGTATTTCTAAGTTGTTCAATTATTATAGATGGTATACCTATATTTTTGGAGATGTGTTTATCCATTTTATTTCCCTTTTTTAAAAAGTCTAATATATAACATTTGTATCTTTTTTATGCTATGTAACTTGCACAGAGATCATACAATGTAGTTAATATACACCACCAGTGCAATCTGGCTTCTGCATGGCATAAATTAGACCCCAAGTAATGCTTGTCAGATGAGTGAAGCACTCCAATTTAACTGCTACCCCTAAGGGAGCAATTGGCTCCTCACAGAATAATCCATTGATCTCACTTTAGTCCTTGATATTTATCTTTATTTCTATCTGCCATATTCCTAGCTGACTGGCTACGGATATAACAGGAGAGAAATTTCATATATTGTAAACATCTCTGGTGCTTGGAATGCCTACTAAACCACATGCCTGTCACTCCATCTGAAGGAAAACTAACCCATGTGCAAAGCATCACTCCACACACTGTCACTTAACTGAAGTCCACCCTCATCCTTGTGCATGCTCATCTATGGTACTGTCTCCCTGCTCAAACACATATTTTCATTTCCCCTCTGATATGGTGTTTTATCTTTCTACCTGGCATTCTAATTTTTTACAACTTATCATTCTTCCTAGAATAGAAACTTCTTAAAGACAGGATCCATATCTGAGACACTTTTGTTTCATAAACATCTTGTGCAGTGCTTTTTACATATAAATATGTATTTTTTAAAATAATGTTTCTCTCTATAAGAGAATTTCTTGGATTGTCCTATAGGCCTTTCAACTTATAGTTTATATACAATTTAAGAAGTTTGATATGAAAGAATAAGAAATCAGAAAAATACAAAAAACAAACACAAGCCTCCCCTAAACTACAACTCATTGGTACCATTTATATGGGAGCAAATACTTCTTATGTACTTGAGGATTTTAGTATGATACAAGTCAGAGGAATAACTCACATACATGAAATATGTTCTGACTCCTAAACAAATACTTCAATGTGTTACTTATTATTTATTAATAATATTTCTTATCAGTTATAATAATTCAATAAATTTATAGGGAGAGTTAACTTTCAATAAATTATTAACTATCATTAACAATGCATTATTTCAATTATATTAATTTAATAAAATTTCAGAGATTTAACATTTACAAAGCATTTTCACAACTATTATGATAGTTAATCTTCAAACTAAGACTTAAATATAGAGAGATCAATGTTAAATCTACCAGGTTTTACAGAAGAAAAATCTGAAAAGTCAATGGGTCAAGTAAGATGTTCCAAGGTCACACAGCTAAACAGTGGGAAAGTCAGAGTACAATTTTTAGTCCCAAATCCAGTAGGTAAAACAGATTTAGCCCTACTGACTGCCTGATGAGGCACTGAAAAGCTGTAAAAATAAATGAATAAATAAATAAATGAACAAGTAGTGTTTTTTGATGGAGAATAATGGTGAGCAGAGAGCAGAACTTTTTGAGGTAAAGGGTTCATGGAAAAGGTTATTTTTAAGCTAAGGCTTGAAGGATGAGAAAGGGCCAGAAGGTTAGAAGAAACAAACAAAAATAGGGGAAGAGCATTCAGGTATAGAAACATGCTTATTCAAATGCATTAAAGTAAGAAATTTCAGACTTCTTATGCTATAAAATATCCTTCATGAAGTGACTTCTGAGCACTGATTACGTGCCAAGTACTCTTCATCCCTCCCACCCTCCACACTCAAAGAAAACTTACCCAACATTTCCTGAACTTCATGGTCTTTATTCTTCTACATATGTTATTTCCTCTCCCTTAAATACTCTTTCCTGGTATCTCTACTCAGAAGCAAAACATACTTATTCTAAATAGCTTTTCTCCGGTGACATTAATTCTCTCATAGTTTATCTAGCTTCTCCCTCTCCAGTCTAGCTAAATGAGTCTCTCCTATATATTTTGAAATCACTATCATTAGCAGCTTTAATGAGGAATGATTTACATGGCATCACCTGTATTAAGTTTACAATTCAGTGATTTTAGTATATCTACAGAATTATGCAAGCATCATCATGCTCTAAATTTAGAACATTTCCATCACTAAATAAAGAAACTTCATGCCCAATTACAGTCTTTCCCCATTTCCACATTCAGCCCTGGGCAACCACTGGTCTATTTTCTACCTTCCTGAGATTTACCTTTTCTAGACATTTTACATAAATGTTCTTTTGTGTCTGTCTCCTTTCATTGAGTAAAATATCTTCTTTTGAGATTCATCTGCATTGTAGCATCTTTCAATACTTCATTCTTTTTATTAATTACCTGTTTTCCATTGCATTGATACACGAAATTTTCATTACCCATTTACCAATTGATAGACATTTGGCTCAATTCAGCTTTCATCTGTGGTGAATGATGCTGCTGTGAACATTCATGTACAGTTCTTTGCAAGGACATGAGTTTTCATTTCCCCAGGCAGCTATCTAGGAGTGTTATTCTGAGTCAGGTGGTATCCCATCTTTTACTTCTGTCTTCCACTCACCCTATTAATGTCCCCTTTTTTATTGCTGTGATTTGTTTTTCTTTGTTTTTTACATATCTATCTCCCCCTGTTGGGTTATGAGCATCATTACAGCAAGCACTAAGGCTCAACAATTCCCTTTAGCCTCAACAATAGCAGTTGCAGGCATTTGCTAAAAACTGATGAGCTATTTGGGATACAAAAGAGACTCGGCTTTTAAGACTTGCCTCTAAACAAAGAGAGCTATCTCTAGAATTCTAGTGCCAACCATTAAGATAATGCATTATCCATCCTCACTACTTAGGGGCGTATTAATTAACTTTGGGAAAACATAAATACACCTATTATTTAATACAAGGGGCCCAGTGCATGAAATAGTGCACCCCGAAAGGAACTGTGGGCCACGAGGCTGCAGATGGCACAGGGGTGGCTCTCAGTCTATCCTCTGTGCAACCTCCCTAACACACACCCCCACTCCCCGCTCGGCCCTCCCGCCCCATCCTCTGTCTGCCTGTAACCCTGCTCCTGCCACCGCCACTCCCACATGCTGAAGGTACCCGCCCTGTTCGCACCTGTTGATGGTGTGGAGTGATTGGGGCCAGTGTAAGCAGCAAGTGTGAGTGGTGGCTACTGCCCCAATCACCCCTCAGGAGCAGGGGGAAGTGGAGAAGCCCTCAGGGGTGATCAGGGCAGGCAGCCCCTGGTCGAACCCACTGATGGAGCCAGGTAATCAGAACCAACATGAGTGCCAGCTGTGAGTGCGAGCAGGGCTGGCACTGGCAGTGGTATGTGCTGTAGCTCTGACACTGGCAGTGGGTGTGAGCAGGGCCATGGCTGGCAGTGGGTGCAAGAGGTGGCTGCTGGCCCTGATTGCCCCTCAGGAGCAGGGGCTGGGGGTGGAGAAGCCCTGACAGGTGACTGGGTCCAGCAGCTGCTGCTCACACCCACTGCACCCACTGACGGCACTGAGCAATCAGAGCCAGCGCCATGCGATGGCAGTGGGTGCAACTGGCAGCCCCATTGCTGACTGCAGGTGCGAGCTGAGCTGGTGCCAGCTGAGCTGGTGCCAGCAGTGGTATGAGCTATGGTTCCAGCGCTGTCAGCTGGTGCAATTGGGGCTGGCACCAGAGGCAGGTGCAAGAACCAGGTGGGACCGCAATGCGTGGGAAGAATTTTCATAACCACCAGAGGCTCAAACCGATGACAATGACCGGTGCTCTGCCTTAGTCTGGTGTCCTGCTCACCACCATCCTGCCGCTGCCAACACCAGCCATGTTCTGAGTGCGCTCCCTGGTGGTCAGTGCACATCATAGCAACCAGTTGTCCAGTTGTTCTACCATTTGGTCTATTTGCATATTAGCCTTTTATTATATAGGATTTCTGATTATGAAACTATGCAATATTTCTTATTTCTATACCTTTAGTACTATCTAGATTAGGGCAGACTGTCTTAAAAAAGTAAAAAGGTCATGTTACATTCTGGATGAGAGTACTGTGCCAGGAGTCTGTAAGACCACCCTCAGGCTTGAAAATTCACTAGAAGGGGTCACAGGACTCAGAAGATGGTATATGAATGGTTATGGTTTGTTACAGGGAAAGGATACAGATAAATCAGTAAAGAGAAAAGGCACATGGGGCCAAGTCTGGGACAAGCCGGACACAAGCTTCCAAATGTTGTCCCCCAGTAGTCACCAGGATGCACTTAATTCTCCCAGCAATGATTCATGACAACAAACGTGAAGTGTTGCCCAACCAGAACACTCACCCTAACCTTGAGTCCAGTGTTTTTATTGGGAATTAGTCAGTCACTGCATGACTAGCTCAATTCCTCAGACTCCAGATCCCCCAAAAGCAAAAACAGGTATTCACCAAAAATCACATTAACATAAACTCTCTAGTCAGCATACCTCATGGCATCAGAATGTCACAATACTTAACAGAAGACATTCAAGGGTTTAGAGCGCAGCTTCCATAGACTGACCAAGGTCCAACCCTAAAACCAGACATTTCTTGGGAATGAGCAGTATTTGATCAACCCAGATCCCTTGAGTTAACCCTTTCCTGTGCAGGTACTATGATTACTCTAGTGTCCAATTTTAAGTTTTACATTTCTAGAATCCTATCCAATTCAGGCATTATGACAAGACAAGTATCTCAGAAACACATCTAATGCTAGCCATATAATATATGTTCTATCAACCAAAATCCTCCAGTGTAGACACCAAACCCAGAAACTTGCTAGCCTCACATCTATCCACAGCTGGGGATGATCATACATTCTGCAGCTTTCCTGATAAAAATGCAGTACTAGACCTTTTCCTCTTCCTGGGGGAGAGTCTAGATGGGATCCCAGCTGACCCTATGTGTATCTACCAGGGTCTTCTTCAACTGGCCCTGTCCATTGTTTGCCCTTTTGTGCCCATCATGGTTAATACCATCAGCATCAGTGAAAATATTAAAGTTTTAAAAGGTGGGAAAGAGTGAGGACTAAATCACATTCTATTCAGAGAAACTGCCCTTTGTACTGGAACGCTAAGAAATAAGGTCAGCATCCCATTCATCGGCCACAGAATTTGCTAGGACTGTAACTTGGGAGTTTGTCTACATTCACTGCTCTTTTCAAAAAGCAGATTAATAAAACTGAACCCTTGATATATAGGGCAAATAAAAAGACAAGCAGCAAGTACTTCCTGCTGTTTTAACTAATAGACCTACCAATCTGGTGTTCCAGGGCTTCATGTGTTGGAATCTGCCTTTGTCCTACCCCTTCCTTGCTTCCCTCCCTCCTTCTATCTCTTTCCTTCTTCCCTGTGTCCCATTGCTCCCTCTTTCTCTTTTCCTTTCATCCATTCTTTCCATTTTTTAATAAATGTTTACTGAGTTCTAATCTGTTTTATGAATGTACTGTGCATTAAGAATCACTGATAAATGAGTCTGACATGGTCAATGCCTTCATGAAACTTACAGTTTAGTAGAAACAGGCCTTCTAAAGCATTAAGGCTTCAAAGGCCAGCTGCTTTTTATATCCAAACACCCGCTTCACCCTTCAGGCTTATAGGTTATCACCACTTCCTTCTTAGTGCTCAGCACCTCAAGCCACTCTACGAATTCTACATACTTGCAGAGCCATACACATGCACTTTCTGACTCTGAACTTTGCATGTGCTGTATCCTCTGTTGTAATCCCTTTAAACCGAGACCCTCGCCCTTAACCTACTTTTTTTTTTTTATTATTAATCCTTCGGGTTTCCTCTTAGCTCCAACTCAGGGAAGCCTCTGATTGTGTCCTGAGACCAATGCAACTTCTGAAATGCACCTGTGCTGACATGTGGACGCTGCAAGCATTGCAGCTCTCACTTCAGGCTCCATGCTCAAGCTGCACAGACAAACCTTTTCCTCTGACACAGGAAGCCATGCCTTTGAATTATACTAATTGTAGAATACACTTGAGTGGTTCCCTGAAGCAAACAACTGCTGTTCTCTCAGGAAAGAATGAAAATGCAAAAACAACAAAGCAGCAACCATCTCTGACTCTAGAGGAAACAGAGATTTCCCTTTTTATTATTCCCTCCCCCCCATTCTTCCATCACTAAATACTGAACAAGTGTTTAGAGTGTCCCCATATTCACATGATCTCTTTTTGAGGAGCCTTATGCAGTCTTCTGGGTGGCCACTGTATTCATTTTCTGGGTTGCTGCAGTAACAAATTAAAATAGCATAGAGGTTTGAAAGAACACAAATTTATTTTCTTACATTTATGGAGGCCAGAATTCTAAAATGGGCTAAAAACCAACGTATTCCTGCTGGAGGTTCTAGGGGAAATTCATTTGCACCCCTTTTCCAAAATCTCTCCTCTCTCCTGCTTTTATTGTCATATATCCTCCCTCTTATTCAGACCTTTGTGATTACACTGGGCCCACTCAGATAATTCAGGATAATCTCCCTATCTCAAGAAGCTTAACATAATGACATCTGCCAAGTCTTTTTGGCAGATGTCATTATGTTATCCATATATTCTTGGGATTAAGACATGGAATGTGAGTCTGCCTACCGCAGCCATAACTGATTTCTTCTGTAGCCATTAGAGGCATTCTTTCTACTTTGTACCATAAAGGGCTTTAAACCACTCTACTCTGCTCCCTCGCTGAACTGAGCAATAATGTGAATTGGTCTTGGTATGACTTTAGTGTGTTGGTTTGCAGGGGAGGGGGAGGTTGTTTCTTGTTGTTATTGCTTTTCCCTCTCACTGGCCTTGTTACTAATATTATTGCATATAACCAACCTATTTGCTGTCCCCACTAGGAGGCCTGGCACCAGATTACCACATATTGCTTAAGTGTTGAAACTATTATATTAGACTACTAAGCAGAGCTGCCTTATTCTATAAATCTCTTGGCACATTTGTAATCTAGGGAGTCAGGTTTAATTTTTAATCCTGGTCATTCCAAGGATATGCTGTGTGACTTTGGGCAAGTGAATTACCCTTCCTGTGCCTTCATTCTCATTATCTGCAAATAGATTATAATCTTCCTTGTAAATTTCTCATAGAAATAGATTTAAGATATTACTTGGAATGACTCTTGTAGGCTATATAATAAAGATTAAATGAATTCTATCTATTATTATATATTCTATATATCTATATATTATATCATGATAAGCATGATACACACATGAAATAAATATGAGCACTTAAGCTAGGAAAGTGAGGTAAAATTAGGTTATAAAAGGCTTTAAATGACCAAATAAAAAGGTAGTGTGTTACCTATAATCACATTTTAATATTTTCTCAGGCAGCTCTCATCCCTAGATCTTAAGAGCCTTACTCTTAAAGAGTTATTCTTCTTCTTTACCTCAAACTGTTTCTCAGACCTCACTTAAAGCCAGAAGTTTTTCATGAACAGTTAGAAGATGAGCAGCTATCTCAACCCACTCTTTCTGAAACCATAACCCATATATACCTGCTTTTTTTTCAATACAATCTACAGGATGCCCTGATAGTTCCCATCCCTGAATAACTCCAGCCAGTTTGACCTAAACATGTTCTTAGTTTTCAAAATAACTTAAAGCTCCTAGCTCTCTAATAGAATCCTATTCTGAAGAATGCACACTTAGGTACTAGCACTATTTATTTATGCATGTATGCATGTATAATCAACTGTTAAACTAATAAACTAATCTCTATCCCTTCCTAACGCAAACCCCAATTCCAAAGATTTTAAAGCTAGAATAAAGGTAGGGCTTTCACAGGGCATTGGTGTCTTATATCTGTGCTCTCCTCGTGGCTTGAAGCTCAAATACAATCAGTTTGCAAGTGAAAACAAGATTTTAGCAAATGCCAACTCATCTTGGCATCTGAAAAATCAAGCTGTGTTCTGATGTTTGCTCCATAAATTGGAACCAACAATAAAGATTCTGGAATAAGGGCTTAAGTGGCAATTTTGTTGATGATGCATGACACAGAACAGAATGCATTTTATTCGGCCACACAGTGCTGTCTCTGCAAGGCTAACAGCAGTGGGGAATTTTATGTGTAGGATGTTCACTAAGGGTTGCAGAGGCGACCAATTGTAGGCCTTTTGAGCTGCGGAGATGTTTTTCATAGCTATTTATACACTTTAATTCCAAATGGTCAGAATTCCAGTGTCATCAAGGACAATATGATCTTCAACAAAAGTAATAACTCCTCTCCCCCTTTCCAAATTTCACAGATAATTTGTATAGGATCGAATTAGAGGCAATTATCCTGATAAGCTTTGGGGAAAGAGTTTACTTTATCATTGTCAAAAGAGCAATCTTAGCTAGAGAGACACCTTACAAATTGCCTATGGTCTGGTAGGTAACCACAGAACTGAGATTAGGACTTCTGATTCCTGATCCATTTCTTTTTTTACTAGCTACTTGGCCCTTGCCCTCAAATATAATTATTTATTTCTCATGTTTTAAGGATTATAACCTGAACCAGCTCCTCTGCTGGACCCCATGTTCCTTTCTACTGCTATACTTCTCTAAAGATAATCACACTCATGCCACTATTTCTTCATTCCATTGATAAGTCCTACAATCTGATTTCTGCAGTTTCCCACCTTTACTAAAATTCATCTCCAAATAGATTCTTTTTGACATTTCAATGAATATGTACCATTTCTGTAATTTAGAACCGCAAACCAGAAAAACAGAATTTACTAGATATTTTTCCCCATCCAAAAAACATGTAAAGTTCCCTAGAGATGCAAAACCTTTGTTATTATTTTTAGTGACTCCTACCTCTACTCTCCTTTCTAAAATAATAATAATAATAATAATAATAATAATCCTCTCTAATAAATAGAGAAACATGCAAATTGACAGTACCTATGCTACCACACAAGCCATGCCCACCATCCAATCAGGGTGGGTATGCAAATTAACCCAACCAATATGGTGATTAATTTGCATATTCAGGCCAGATTAAAGACTGAAGACAGCCTAGAAAGAAGCCGAGTGCTGCAGAAGGGAGCAGAGCTATGGAGAAGCAACCAAGCAGGGTGGCAGAGAAGGGAGGGAAGCAGGCGGGGCAGTAGAGACCGCAGCAGGAAGCCCTATTGCAGGAATCTTCCTGCAAGGGGCCTCTAGTAATAATAATAATAATAATAATAATAATAATACAAATAATAATAATAATAATAATAATCCCAGTGGAAAGCCATGGACAAACCTAGAACTTAATTTAGAATTAATTAAAAGCAGATATTAAAAGAAATGGGAGTCTTACATTTCACCTCAGCTACCCTGAATAACATCACAACTAAATATACAACTTCCCAGTGGTAGAGAGCAACTTTTAGACACCATCCCAATTTTGCACCTAAATTGAGGAGCTCTGCTGCTATCTTGTGCTATATATTAGTTACATCAAGCATCTTCCCACAGCATACCTCCTGTTCCACCTGCCACTGAAACAGACTCTTTTTTAGGACTTACTTTCCCATCCTATCAAGCTTCTGAGGGCACTACTTATCTATGAATTTGATAAATTCTTTTTTTTTCTTTTTTTTTTATTTATTTTTTTAAAATATATTTTATTGATTTTTTTTTGCCCCCTCCCTCCCACACATCCCCTCCCTCCCCAGAGTTTTGTGTCCATTGGTTGTACTTATATGCATATATAAAAGTCCTTCGGTTGATCTATTATCTTCCCCAGATCTTCCTCCCCTCCCCGCTGTAATTTGACAGTCTACTTGTTGATATACTGTCTCTATATCTATCTTTTGGTTCATCAGTTTATAATGCTCTTTATTATCCACAAATGAGTGAGGTCATGTGGTGTTTCTCTTTCATTGATTGGCTTATTTCACTCAGCATGATGTTCTCCAATTCCATCCAGGTTGCTGCAAATGATGAGAATTCCTTCTTTTTTATGGCAGCATAGTATTCCATTGTGTAGATGTACCATGGTTTTTTGATCCAATCATCTGCTGACGGGCACCTAGGCTGTTTCCAAATTCTGGCTATTGTAGATTGTGCTGCTATGAACATAGGGGTGCATATATCCTTTCTGATTGGTGTTTCTAGTTTCTTGGGATATATTCCTAGAAGTGGGATTACTGGGTCAAATGGGAGTTCCATTTTCAGTTTTTTGAGGAAACTCCACACTGTTCTCCACAGTGGTTGCACCAGTCTGCATTCCCACCAACAGTGCACGAGGGTTCCTTTTTCTCCGCAACCTCGCCAACACTTGTCGTTTGTTGATTTGTTGATGTTGGCCATTCTGACAGGTGTGAGATGGTACTGCATTGTTGTTTTGATTTGCATCTCTTGGACAATTAGTGACTTTGAGCATGTTTTCATGTGCCTTTTGGCCTTCCTTCTGTCTTCTTTTGAAAATGTTCTATTTAGGTCCATTGCCCATTTTTTAATTGGATTATTTATCTTCCTTTTATTTAGTTGTATAAGCTGTTTGTAGATGTTGGAGATTAAACCTTTATCAGTGGTATCATTTGCAAATATGTTCTCCCACACTGTGGACTTTCTTCTTGTTTTGTTGATGGTTTCTTTTGCTGTAAAAAAGCTTTTTATTTTGATGTAGTCCCATTTGTTTATTTTCTCTTTAGCTTCCATTGCCCTAGGGGTAGTATCAGTGAAGAAGTTCTTTTGTCTGCCTGTGGATGCTTCTAGTATTTTTATGGTTTCTTTGTTTTTACAGTAGACCCTTTAGCATTTCTTGCATTGCTGATTTGGTGGAGATAAATTCCTTTAGTCTTTTTTTTGTCTGTGAAGCTCCTGATTTCCCCTTCAATTTTGATTGATAGTCTTGCTGGGTACAGTATTCTTGGATTCAGACCCTTTCTTTGCATGACTTTGTATATTTCATCCCATTCCCTTCTGGCCTGATAAGTTTCTGTTGAGAAATCAGTTGTTAGTCTGATGGGGGTTCCTTTATATGTAACTTTCTGTCTCTCTCTGGCTGCTTTTAAGATTCTAACTTTGTCATTGGTGTTTGCCAATTTAATTATAATATGCCTTGGCATCGGTCTTCTGGGGTCCATTTTGCTTGGGACTCTGTGAGCATCTTGGATTTGTGTGGGTTTTTTCTTTATCTCAGGAAAATTTTCTGTCGTTATTTCTTGAAATACGTTTTCCATGTCTACCTCAGTTTTCTTTCCTTCCGGAACCCCTATTATTCGAATATTGTTTTGTTTTGCATTGTCCCAAAGCTCCCGTAGGCTCTCCTCCTGCTTTTTAATTTTTTTTTTCTAGAAGCTGCTCTAATTGGGTATTTTTTTCCATCTTGTCTTCTAGCTCACTGATGCGATCCTCTGCTTCTTCTAGTCTGCTCTTGATGCTTTATATTGAGTTCTTCATAGTAGCGATGTCATTTTTCATTTCATCTTGAGTCATCTTCATTTCCTCTTGGGTTTTTTTCATTTCCTCTTGGGTCTTACTCATATTGTCAAATTTGTCTTCCATTCTTTTTAGCCATCTTAAGATCATTACTCTGAATTCTTGCTCTGGTAGGTTGCTTGCCTCTAACTCGTTTACTTCCTTTTCTGGTGAAGCCTGCTTTTCTTTCATATGTGGGCTGTTTTTTGGTCTCCCCATGATCTAGGATGTCTGGTTGTGCAGTTCTCTCTCTCCTGCTTTGATTTAAAGGCACAAAATACAACACAACCAGGTACAACACACAAGGCACTGAATAGAAATGTGTTTGCGATATTAATAACCACCAATAAGGGTGACTAGAACCCAGCTAATAAAAACATACAATCAAACAAAAAGCATAGGCAAATCAATCTTATAAAAGAAAAGCATACAACTTCAGTAAGGTTAACATTCAACATACAACTTCAAAGAGTTAGACAGAAAGACTGTTTTGTTTTTTTTGTTTTGTTTTGTTTTGTTTTTAGGACAACTGCGAGGGAGGTGTGAATGGGTTTGGAGCAGGTAGTTGGAAATTAGATATATACAAGTAGGGTGAAATTTTAGGAGGGGGTAGACAGAAGGAATGGGGAAAATCTAGAGCAGGAAAGGGTTAAGATAAACAGGGTATCAAAGAAAAAGATTGGAAAGAGGGTGAAGGCATAAAGGTAGGGTTGAGATAGAATAAAGCGTTGGAGAAAGAAGGATAGATAAAGACTGTAGAACAGTAATCCTGAAATAAAAAAAAAAATATATATATATATATATATATATATATATATATATATTCAAATGAAATAAAAATAATAAAAATAAACAAAAGAAAATAAGATGAAAAAGGTAAATTAGTAGTAGTAATAATGTTGATTACATATACAATGTACAATAATAATTATCAAGATAAAATCAAGTGAGGAAAAAAGAAAAAAAATAGTTTCTTGAGTAAACGTTGCAAATAATGAAAACAAAAATAAAAAACAAAAATTTAAAAATTAAAAAAAATAATAAAATTTAAAAAATTTAATTAAAATTTGCAGTAATGAAGGTCATTCGCTTCCTCTATTGTTATGATCCAGTCCTGATTTTTAGGCAGGTTTTGCTTTGTTTTTATTACACTAGAGTCAATTTGTGAATTAGCCCCTGGGGGCAGTGTTTCTAGGTTGACTTCCAGACTCTAGAGTAGGGGTGTCGAACTCAATCAGAGAAGGGGCCAAAATCTAAAATCCAGCCTAAATCACGGGCCGAATGGTTTACTGAACAGTCATGAACTGTCATTGTGATGGATACGCAGCGGAGTGCAGTGATGACAGCATGGTGCAGGCCACATTGCAAGGCCTGGCGGGACGGATTTGGCCCGCGGGCCTTGTGTTTGACACATGTGCTCTAGAGCCTCTCCAGCCCCCCCACCCCGCCCCCCCTCCTTCCTCTCTGAAGCTGGAACTATGGAGGGGGGGAGGGGGCAGGTCTGAGCAACTGGAATCTCCCGCAACTCTCCGATATCCCTCCCAGCCGGATCCAAATGTGTTGCTCTTTAGATATCTCCCCTGTTAGGAGCCCCGTCCACTTTCAAGGGTGACAACAGCCCAACAGCGGGGGCTTCTACTTGTAATCACCGCCCTTGTCCTCCAGCTTCTGCGAGCGCGCTCTGTGCGTGCAGGCTTTTTGTTTTCGCCGGGAGCGCTCTCCACCCTCTCCCCGCGAAATCTGACCTTTTCGCTGAGCAGTGGGGCAATCCTGTGAGGGCAGGTGTTCGCGCCGCCTGGGATCCGAGTTCTGGGGGTCACAGATGCTTGGTGGTCGCTGCAGCTGTGGATATTCAGGCCTCTGACAGGATCCTATCTTCCTCTCAAGATGGCGAGGTTTCCCCATCCAAGCCTGTAGGTAGCTCCGGGCAGGGACACAGCCCTTGTGGGTGCTTCCCTGTGAGGGGCACCTCTGTCAGCAGCCCCCCAGCAGTTTCTTCTGGTGTTCACTGTCTCCCAGCTTGCCAATAAACACTCACAGCACAAGACCCTCAGTTGTTCTCTCTTTCTGCTTCGGGAGAGGGCTCAGAATCTGCCCATCTATTCTTCCACCATCTTACCTCCTCCGAATTTGATAAATTCTTTAAAAACATAGCATTGTCTCTCACCAAAGGACAATATGTCACAATGAAAGTAAGGAGGCAATGGGATGATACTGTTAAAATAACTGGAATTATTAAGTAGCATATATATATATATATATATATATATATATATATATATATATATATATATAAAACTGCCTGCTTGCTTTACTAGAAAGTGGAAAGACTTATTTTAAAACTTTCCTTCAATAATAGCTATATGACATCAACCTATGAGTTGCTGTGTAATATTAAAGGCACATACCTTGAACCAGAGACCCATAAATGATGTTCATTCTTCCATAGCCAAATGATATGTCTTAAAATCAATCACTTTAAAATTTTATTTCCCATACCAATAGCTCTGAACTCTGCTTGCCTGAAGTTTTTAGTCCCAAAAGAATGATGTTTTCCATTAGGTACACAATCATGCTTAGTCTAAATTGCATTTGAGATCACCATGTGGCCATTTCTAGCTTCTCTAGCTTTTCCCAATGGATGAAACCAGTATTGACCAAATTGTTGACACTAGGTCTAAAGAGGTAACTGGCTTATTCTTATTCTATGCCTGAAAGTATAAGTAAATCCCTGGAACTTAGACACTTCTTGAGAAACTCTTTTATCATCGCGTACAATAAAGCAGGTTAATGGAAAAATGACCTCAGTTTCATATTGGCAAGACTACCAAGGATTCAGATCCCAACAAAAATGAAGATTAGATCTCCTGAAGTAAAATCCCTGTCCAGCTGAAGTGTTGCCTGAAGGTTAAAGGAATGCAGAATGTGTGTGGCATTGAAATACATGGGTTACCTCTCCCTACTTTGTTTTAAACACAAAAAATAATTAAGGAAGATTTACTAATTTAAACTTTTCTTTTCCACTGCTATATTTTGACTGTATTACTGGTATTAGTAGCTTCCATTTAGTTTACACTTTGTGAAATAGTGAGCAATACAGTTAAATTGGAGTATATAATAAGTCTAAAGTAAGAATTTGCATCACCTGGAGTTTACAGGTAATGAGGACAGGACAAAGGTCTCTGAAGGGCCTTCATAATATTACAACCATTGAATGCAGGGGCTTTATGATTTTGAGTTTCTTACTTCGGACAAGAAAACATTAACGTTGTATGCATGATTGTTGGATCATGTGAGATGACAGTATCTACAGAACTATTAGAAAGTAAGGTAGTTTGGAATAATTTTTAACCATTTTAATTTGCACATTATCTATTTCAATCCTCCCTAGGTCCAACCAAATTAAACATCTTTTTGAAAGAAGGTATTAAAATGCTTATTTGTTGGGTATAGTGAGCCAGAAAGGGAAAATTTTTGAAAAGCCACCAGTTGCATTTAATCCCAAACCCTTGATCCTAAGGCAGACTTTCCTGTTCTGGGTATTTTTACTCAGGATGCAGCCCATAACATATTGGTAGCAATGACCCTCTAGAACCAAGACTTGACTATTTCTTGGATTCCATTTCCAATTGTATTTCTTGTTCTTATGAAGAAAATGGAACGGGATCCACTGGATCTTAAAGCACCATCTCAAGATGTGCCATGCAGCAACCACACCTGGCTGAGCCTCAGCCTTTCCTAAATATGCCCCTATCCATCCCTCAGTCCTGACCATTAGAACAAAGCTAACTTCTCTCCCCAGTTGTCCCTTTCCTCCAAAGTGGAAGGTCTCTTCTGAAATTGGCTCAACTACTTTATCTTACCCAAATTTGGCAGCATTAGAAATCAAAACATTTCTCTGACCAGATCATCCTAAGCAGTTCATAATCATCTTTTATCCATTGCATATTTTAAATAAGGACATTAGCATAGGCCATGCATGTCTTCTTCAAGGAGGTATAGGTAAGAAACATAATATCATTCCTTAAATAGACCCCACAATAGAGAGGCTAATACTGCATTTACCATTCCTTCCCATGACCAAGGCTAGATAATCATGAACAAGTTTTAAGAAATGAGAGGAATAAGTGGATGGGAGTCAAAAACTGTAATATACTCACCAGACCCAGCTTCCTTTTCTAGCTGCAACTGCACTGCCCAGGCTTCCTTCTCTGTGAGGAGGGTATGGCCTCTGTAGACCACAAATGGCCAAATGCCCAAGATAGATAATTCATAGGCTGATTAGAGAAATATTTCATAGCTTGTTCCCAAAGATAAGTTAAGGCACCTCGTTGTCCACTCATGGGAAATGGAACTGGAAAAAAGAAGAATTTGCTGGTTTAAAAGAAAGAGAGAGATCAAGAAGCATTTGGAGCACAGCTGAGCCCTATAATGTCTGAGCACTAGGACAGACCCAAGATTCTCAAACTTTTGCTGCTAATGTCCCATAATCTATACACAGAACAACATCTGCTTTAGGTACAAAACAACATAATTAGTTCTTGGACCATTAGAATTCTGGATCTTAATTTGCCAATTTTTCGTGTGCCTAATCTGTGTATACCTCTATTTGAGAAATCTTGAATTTAAATACTATATAGCCTATGCACTAAATAATGTGTTAAAAAATTCAATTCAATTCAATACATTTATTAAGAATTTCCTAGGTTCCAAGCTGTGTCCTAAATACTGTAGATAAAATGATAGTAAGTTCAATGAAAGCCTTGGCTTCTAAATTTCTCCCTGTCCCGTATGTGAGAAAGAAAATGTATATTTTGTATTATCTTTTATGTTCTAGGCACTGTGCTAGGCCTATATTATAGATAGTTAATTTATCTTCACATAAACTCCTGGTGGGGGGAGCTTTATTTTCACTTAACATATTGGCAAAAAGCATCTGAGAAGTTAATTAACTTGCCTAAGAACATAAAACTGGTAACAAACAAAAAGAAAGTATACAAAAAGTTGTTCTCATTTCAACTTCAAGCTATCCCCACTACTCCTTGCTGCCTACTTCATACTAACAATAGTTTAAGATATGTTCTATGTAAATGTTTGACCTAATTTCATCCTCATGGGAAATTTTACAAAGTTAATATTACATTACTCTTCCTATTTTACAAATAAGGAAACCAAATAGTACTACAGAGGCTGTAATATAAATGACAAAGCAATGTATTTGGTGCAGTTATGGCCCAAACTGAAGCCTGCACCTGTTTGAGGGGAATTGGGAAATGAGGTGAGAAGGGGAATTGGGAAATGATGAGGTCTGAGGGGAATTGGGAAATGAGGTGAGAAGGGGGTATCTTGACTTTCTGGTTTCTCTTCTAGAAATGTGTCATCTGTACTTATTTGTACCTAATTTAATAAGAAATCCTTTTAAGTTAGGACCCATGTCTTAAAGTTCTGACATATTCTATAATCTTTAACCTGTCCTTGAATTGAATTGCAGTTCAGAATAGACAGAAACTTTATCCGAGGAAGGACACTCTAGTATACTTAACATAGGCAGAAGCCTAGTATACTTGTATGCAAGTTCCTATTGACTTTATTATAATTGTTTTAGGAGATGGCAATCTAGACATTTTCATATGTTTGTTTAATATCTATTTCTTGCTTCATGTATTTCAAATTGAAGGAGTGAATAAAACTTGTATTTGAAAACATATTTAATTACCTGGATTTGAAACTCCATGTATTCAATTACATTTGCCACTATTCATCCTACAGTTGAGAGAATTTTGTCTATCAAATTATTAAATAACAATATTTGCTTTCCATTATTACAAAAGCAAATATAATTTGCATATATTAAATTAAATATTAAAGGCATACATATAATTCTCAAATGGTACTTCTAATTGAGATGATATACCCGGAGAAATCACACACACACACACACACACACACACACACACACACACACATCTTTTAGTAATTCGATGGTCCTTAGATAATTTCAACTCACAGGTTTCGAGTTACAAGTTTAGCTGAAAGATCACAAAACCTAAAGTAGAGAAACTTGGCTTCTGGAATGACCTTGATCAGGGACTTGTTTTCTGAGTCTCACAGATCTTTCACCTACAAAGGAGATATTGGACTAAAGACCTCTCTGTCAGATTTTGCACTGCACAACCCCAGGAGTGACATTCACATACATTACAATGTAAACATTGCTCCTAGAAGCTATGCAATGCAACAGATCTTAGGAAACTTCAGACGCAATAGGCTCTGTTCTAGATGGACAATAGGAGATTTCAATCATATGTTCCGAAAAGTGTCAGCCATTCTCATTGCTCTCTTAGTCTTTCATAGCCAACTTGGCAACTTGAGAATCATTAGGAAGGCCTCTAGTTCTGCTCTAAGACTGATACCTTTTGTATGAACATCCCAAACATATTACTTATACTTTCCCATTTCTACTTCCACAATATTCTTTATGGGAAAAATGAACAAGTCTGTTGGAGTCTCCTTGGGACCTCCCTAATGTTAATCAAATGTCATTGATTTGGGTTTGTTAAAAGCTCTGAGGCCTTCTTCCAAAGTCAAATGCACACTTTCTCTTTGAACCATATCTGGCCCTGTATCAGTTCCAGAGGCAATGATCATGGAGATGAGAGGTGATAATGGCACATTAGGTAATCTTTTTCCTTCCCTTGGAAATGCTGAGAAACAATGATAATGGAAAGGAACTACTGCCCTTTTAATTCTCCTTGTGGCTCTCACCATAAAAGTATCTGGAATGTATCTCTCATTTCCCTTTAACAACAGTATCTGAAACACAAATTCTGAACATTCACAAAAAACACTCTTGGGGAAAAAAGGAGTATGAGAAGAAGGCAAAGAAGTGGTAAGAAAAACAGGAAGAAATACAATGTTTTGGGCATTTTGATAGACAATTATATTTACATCTTGTTACTTATATAGTGCTATTTTTTTCTTTATTGATTAAGGTATTACATATGTGTCCTTATCCCCCCATTGCCTCCCCACCCATCTCCCACTCATATCCTCACCACCCCCTCTCTGGTGTCTGTGTCCATTGGTTAAGATTATATGCATGCATACAAGTCCTTTGGTTGATCTCTTCCCCTTACTGCTACCCTCCCCATCCTCTCTCTGAGGTTTGATGGTCTGATCCATGCTCTGTCTCTGGATCTGTTTTTGTTCATCAGTTTATGTTGTTCATTGTATTCCACAAATGAGTGAGATCATGTGATATTTATCTTTCTCTGACTGGCTTATTTCGCTTAGCACAATGCTCTCCAGTTCCATCCATGCTATTGCAAATGTTAAGAATTCTTTCTTTTCTACCACAACATAATATTCCATTGTGTAGAAGTACCACAATTTTTTTAATCCACTCATTGCTGATGGTCACTTAGGCTGTTTCCAAATTTTGCTATGGCAAATTGCGCTGTTATGAACATAGGGGTGCATATATCCTTTCTGATTGGTATTTCTGGTTTATTGGGATATATATCTGGAAGTAGGATTACTGGGTAAAATGGGAGTGCTATTTTTAGTTTTTTGAGGAAACTCCATACTGTTCTCCACAGTGGCTGCACCAGTCTGCATTCCCACCAACAGTGCCTGAGGGTACCATTTTCTCCATATCCTCAACAGTACTTGTCATTTGTTGATTTATGATGATAGCTATTCTAACAAGTGTGAGATGGTACTGCATTGTTGTTTTGATTTGCATCTCTTGGATTAGTGACTTTGAACATGTTTTCAAAAAACCCTCAGAAAAATGAGAATAGAGGAATCATACCTTAATACAATGGTCGGCAAACTCATTAGTCAACAGAGCCAAATATCAACAGTATAATGATTGAAATTTCTTTTGAGAGCCAGATTTTTAAACTTAAACTTCTTCTAACATCACTTCTTCAAAATAGATTCCCCCCAGGCCATGGCATTTTGTGGAAGAACCACATTCAACTGGCCAAAGAGCAGCATATGGCTCAGGAGCCACAGTTTGCTGACCATGGCCTTAACATAATAAAAGCCTTATATGATAAATCTACAGCCAACATCACACTCAATGGGCAAAAACTAAAACCATTTCACCTAAGAACAGGAACAAGACAGGGATGCCCCATTTTCACCACTCCTGTTTGACATAGTATTGGAAGTGCTAGCCATAGTAATTAGATAAGAAGAAGAAATAAAAGTTATCCAAATTGGAAAAGAAGATGTAAAATTGTCATTATTCACAGATGACATGATACTGTACATAGAAAACCCTAAAGACTCCATCAAATAATTATTAGACTTAATAAATGAATTTGGCAATGTAGTAGGATACAAAATTAATGCCAAGAAATCTATGGCATTTTTATACACCAATAGTGAACTTACAGAAAGAGAAATTATAGTGCTTTTTTCATTTGAAAATATGATATTCCATTATTGGAAAGGTTAAAATATGTGCAAAGAGTCACACAGTTTTGTTTTTGTTTTGTTTTGTTCTTTAATTTCTTTATTGATTACGGTGTTACATGTGTCCTTATTCCCCCATTATACCCCCTATGCTCTCACCCCCTGATGTCTGTGTCCATTGGTTAGGCTTATATGCATGCATACAAGTCCTTTGGTTGACTCTACCCCCCACCCTATCTTCCCTCTGAGATTTAATGGTCACACAGTTTTGACATCATATTTCACAAGGTATCCATGCCCTATTTTCTAAAAAAAAAAAAAAGCTCTAGTACAGAAAGGAAGGGATATCAAGCATGCTTACTATAAGAATGTTCATATATATTTTTTAAATGTTTGTATAGAGTTAGTCAAAAGTAGGTTTATATTTATATTTTTGTATGAAAATAGACATGCAGGTTATGATAACTACAATAACTTTATTAACTGTTTTATGTACTCACAACTATAAACCAACTTTTGTCACACTTTGTATTTACTTATTTGCATTGCATTGACCAAGCCCCATCTTTTTACAAATGATAAGGAGGTATAACAAGAACTCTGGTCTCTTTAAGTACTAGCAATGTGATTTGTGGTTTTGTAGAGTATGAAATAATAGACTCTCTTGGAGTAAGAGAGTCTTGGACCCAAATTCTAGCTCCAGTATTTACTGCAACTGTTTAATTTTGAGCAAGTTTCTTGGCTTTTCTCTACAGATTAACTAGGAACAATGAGAAAACTCACCATTAACACTCACTGAATTTGGAGGACTTTACAAAGACAAGTACAGTTATATATGTGATGTCTGGCACATAGGCTATGTTTCAGTTAGAAATTTGGGGGCCAGAAACAGAAACTGGCATATATCCATGGATTGTAAAGATGCCAAGGGCATTCTCATAGGCTCTGGAGAACAGGAAAACAAAATATAATGGCCTCATAGACACTGGGACTAAAGAGGCCTCTTCTCTCTATCTATCTCTCGGAGGACTCCTCTCCACTCCTCTCCGTGCAGACCACCCAACTCTTCACTCTTTGTTAAATAGGTTCCTCCACTTGTTGATTTATTCATGTCCTATCATGGCCACCAAGGTCATTATATTACAGCTTTCAGTTCCAGTGCTAACCATTAATCCACCGCAGTACCTATGTCTGTCATTGGTGAAATTCACAAGATAGATAATCTGACCAGTCCATCAATTAGTGGCCTTCAATCACAGTCTTATTCCGAGTCCAACTAAAAGTTGGGAAGACAAGACATGAGAGCCAGGATGCCTCACTGGAAAGCTCAGGTTTTGTGGTCAGACCTACCTGGGTTTGATTCCACATTCCTCTACTTATTTATGCACTGTATGAGTAAACAGCTTAACCTCTATGAAACTCTACCGTTAAAATGGGGACAAATTAGTATTTTCTTCATAAGATGTTATAAGAAATACAGGAAAAACATGTAAATTATGGACTTATTAAGTATTCAAAACTGTTGGCTTATATTAGTGGCACTTCCAGGGTTGTGAGAGGGAAGCTTCTCTCCTTTATCTTTCTTTCTTTACCTACCTGCTCCCTTGTCATCTTTCAGTTCTCAGTTCTGCTCTTTCCTGTTATGTACTATCCAATATGCTTTAGGCTAGTTTAAATTTTTCTCCCTTCACTCATGTTTAACATTATGAAATGCATCTCTCACTGTACTAAAATCACCTTTTTTTCCTAATTGCATTTAATTTTATTTTTCACCTTTATTGAGGTAAAATTGATAAATAAAATTGTAATATATTTAGAATGTACAATGTGATTTTATATACATATAGATTGTGAAAGGATGTCTCTGACTGAATTAACACATCCATCACCTCACAGATTTGCCTATTTTGTGTATGTGTGTATGTGAGAGAGAGAAAGAGAGATGGAGAGGGAGAGAAATAGAGAAAACATTTAGAATACGCTTCTTTGGGAAATTTTAATCATACAATGCAGTCAAATTACTTTTTAGTGTCTATGTTCACAACTAGTATAGGAGATGCCTTAGGGAAGGGAATGAGTCATAGAAACCAGTCTATTACCAGAAGACAGGACAGTGCTACATGTAGTTGTGTCCAATCAGTACTTGTTAGAAAAATAAATTACTGAACAAATATCATGAAACACACCTCACCTCAGAAGTGATGTACGTTTAGAAATGCGGTTTTGTAAGCTCCATCTAAATGTCACTAATTAATACATTCAGGATGACATTAAATGTGCCCTTTTCTATTCAAGAGTGTTTCTGATTAACTATATGACTTCGCCTGCGAGTCACCAAACAAAGAAGCAACAGCTAATAGTAGGTTTGGAAACCATATAAAAACCTACTATAGGCTGCTGTGCCTTTCTTTCCAAGAGCAGCCAAGATTCCCATGGAGGAAAAGAGCTCACAGGTTTATGCCTATGGCTATCAGCAACCTCCAACCCACCCCACTCCTTCGAGGCTCAGTGGTGTCACTGTCATTGCCCTTTCCTTATGCAGACAAGCTGTTTGCCTACCATCGCTTCCACCCTCATAAAGCTCAGAGTTCATCAAGTTCCCACTTATAGGCCCTGTGCTGAGCACTTGAGATATCAGAAAAAGCAACAGACTCAGTCTTTACTAGAGCCTTCTTCCATTTGTAAAAGAAAACAAAAACAAAAAAAACTCTCTTTGAAGACCAGCAAAAGAGACCAGGACTTTGGAATGGTAATCCTCTTATAAATATTCAATACAATGTTTGTTCAATGTGTGGGCTGAATGTGAGAGATTTTCTAGAGATAAGTGAGTAGAATGGATCATTGGCTTTTACTCAAACTTATCACACTTTTCAACAATCATTTTGTCTCCAGCTGTAAAAACTGGCAAAATAAATGGGTAGAGTATTGACCAAACACAATGAACAGTCAATATATTTCCTAACTAGCATGCAGTAGAGTATGATGTACCATGCACATGGGCCATAATGTTGCTTTATTAAATGCACCCACCGTGCACTGATGTGGATTGCAGAGCAAGCCCTGTCTCCACTCCCAGGATTAGTGAGAAACAACAGCCCTGCCACAAGTTCTGACTTTCTTAAACATGTGCAGTGCTCAGTGTGAACTGCTCTGACTGGTATTTTTATCTTTTCTCAAAAGGATTTAATAGACTGGTTATGTAATTGCCTAAACATTAGATGAAAATACATGAAAAGCGCTCTACAGTCTTTTCTATGACAAACATTTATTGTTGGTGTTTCAGAAGTCTTGTCTCTGCAGAATTCAGGTCACACTGCAGGCATTACCTAATTCAACCTGCCAGAGTTCAGGGAGATACCACTTCAGTTCCTTTCTGTTTCACCTCTGGAAAAACCTTGCTTGGGATATATATGAGTCAGTAATGCAACAAAAATGAAATCATAGAAACCCTGGCACCCTAACCAGAGAATTCAACCAGAATGCCTCAAGTAAAATTGCTACCAGTATTCTAGCTGTTGCAACATTACAACACAGAGGCCACACTATCCTCACACCATGCAGATGCAGCACCTTATTTAGGAAACACATAGGAAGAGTTTCAGAAACTCATCTAAGTAAGTTGGGAATTAAGGCATTGTCTTAAGGGAAAGCATTGCAGCAATGGTATAATGCAGAGTTTCCTGGAGTGTGGTCTTAAAAAAAAAAAAAATGCCAAATAA
Organism: Pipistrellus kuhlii; assembly: GCF_014108245.1. NCBI lineage: Eukaryota > Metazoa > Chordata > Mammalia > Chiroptera > Vespertilionidae > Pipistrellus > Pipistrellus kuhlii. Next base: position 149,008,757 of record NW_023425515.1, read on the forward strand.
ACTCCATGAGAAAGGTCAAATAATAACTGCCACCCAAATACATGTATATTGCACCTCTTTTAGAAACTTCACACTAGAAAACAAAGGACTTTGAGAAATCTTGCAGTTCAAAAACATACAAAATGATACCTAGTGAATGTTTTTTGGGTTCTTTTATTGGAAGCAATAGAAATTGGGCTCTGATTAACTTTACCACAGGAATTTGTTGGAAGGAATCCTCTGGAAAGACAGAGGCTCGTCAAGGCAGATTTGGGCATCTTCAGAGGAGCTCATGGCTTTTCCTTAGGTCATGACGATCAGATGCATGGCTCAGGCTTTTTTCTCTTCCCTCCCTCTATTTATCTTCTTTCTACTTGAAGAGGGAGTTTGGCTGGCTAGGCTGGGAATCAAAGGAAAAGGAGTGGCGCTGAATTAGAGTTTGACCTTGAGCAAATTACTAAAGGAAGTGATTACTATGCATGATGAACAAAATTACTTCAGTGATTGTTTGTAGCTGTGAAATTATAATCTAAATGAAAATGTTAGGCCTTTTTATATTTCATGGTGGTCTTAAGAAAGTTCCTGAATGTCTCTTTGGTTATTTTCACAAATCTGTTTCTAAACTGTGCTGCACTGTGAGGCTCAAGACAGTTTAGTGTTATTTTCCTCTGTAATGTTCTTTGTGAAGCCTGCAGTGTGGCCAAAACAAAGCAAAGAGCGACTTGACTTCTGAAACGGAAAATGTCCTGGAAGATTCGTCTGGCTGTAAAAGCCAATAATAAAAAGCAAGTAGGAAAACAAGATGGACTCCTATGTTAAGTTTGGATTCCAGCTCCCAAACGAAATATTAATAGTTCTATCAGCAGGCCATGCCCCAGGGTCTGTTTTCTGTCACACACAGTGAAAGGATTAGCTGCTCTTTGGGCCACTTTAGGCTTAGTTTTTCCTATAATGGTTAAAGGGAAAAGTATAGCAGGAAGGAAACAGGAAGAACCCCCCACACACACCCTCTTTCCTCTTCTACCCAAAAGTAAGGGATACTAATCAGGTTGCTAGTTACCAGTTGGGAGGCATTTACAAATGACCAGACACTGTGCATTAAACTATGACATAAATGAGTGGTTCTCTTCTTCTTTCATCCATACAATATAGCAACAAACAGACTTATTACATCTTCTCACCTGAAAAGAAGTTCAGTCACACTTGTTTTTCTCTTCTCTCTTCCACACCCTTTCTTTAAATTGGGAGCTTTTTCAGGATGACATACGTGTTTTTATCTCCTTCTCCTTTCCATGTAGCCAGAGAGAAAAGAAGACCATGGCTTCCTTCACTTAGGACAGGACCAGAGTGGGATCAGATGCTCATATTAGGACAGATGGTAAAGTTAGGTAGGCCCCAGGTCAGAGTTCCTACTCTAACAGACCTTCTGGGATTTCTACTGGGAGTATTAGTTCCAACCCATTAATAGTGAAGTATGAGTTTACTTCCCCCTGCTAAGATTTGCATTTATTTATTTATTTATTCAATAATATCTATTAGAGTTTTAATATGGGCTCGATAATACAATAGTACATGAAACCTGACTCTAAACCCTAGAGAATTTATAGATCTATAGAAGATACAAAAAAATAATAATAATAATCACATAGAAGAGAGATAATATTTTGAAAAATAAAAAGTGTTTCTCAAAATTATCCCTGATGCCCTGGAAAAGTATGAATCATTTTAGAAAAAAGAAAGTCAATTGAGTTTCTGAATAGATTTTAAAATTTTCATTGTAGGGACAAATTTCTGAAAAGACAATGAGGAAAAAAATTAAATAAAAGCTTGATTCTGAATATCAAGAGAAGGCAAAGTCCTAAGGAAGTGGCTACAAAGTTTATTCATAACTTTATATTAGAAAGGTAATTAAGGAACAGCTAGTTTTCATTCAGGATTGGAACTTTAAAACAATGAGAAAGCAAGAGAGTAAGCCTGTGATTGGTGTCGATTTCTGAGAAAGGACCCTTGGCTCTGCCTCCTCCTGAGAAAACCATAGATGAGTTTGGATAGAACAGGGACTCATCTCCCCTGTTGCATTTTGGAAGGAGGCAAGATGCATAGAAAAGTCAAATTCGGCTGTAGCATTACAGTCCTGCCATAGCTATGGTTCGGAGACATATCCTAGGCACAAGAGCTTCAGGGCAGCCTCACAAAGGGCAGCAAGCCCAGCAGGGTATAGAAAACCAAGTGAGGTTGGAAGTAACCAAGAGAAAATAAAGTCCTAAAAACAGATCAGCCATCAGGCCTCTGGGGTGGAGATTAGAATTAGGCAGAGGGCACTGACATGGCAATCAGAAGTCATTGCAGGGTTAGGAAGTGTAGCAGGAAATGGCAGCACAGGAAGGAACAAAGGAAAATAGGTAGATCTCAGCACAGATTATAGAGAATAGAAAACCATTCTTCACAAGGTACCCCAGTTCCCTCACAGGTCCAGAGACTCATATCCTCCTGAGACAAGGAAAGGAGATGAGAGAAGGAAAGCTCTTGAACTAAAAAACAAACAAACAAACAAACAAATAGCATTCTTATCTGAAAGAGATTGGAAAAAATCTGGAGTGACTTGCAAGATTTAGCTACACCATACATGGTAAAAGAATTCCAGGAGCTAAAATCCTACTGGACAGAATTAAAGGCAATTGCATCTTTGTACATATTTGCACTTTGTAACTATAAAAGTTCATAATAGCACAATTTATAATTACAACCTATGAAAGGTACTATAAAGAAAAACTACAGGGTAAACCCAAGTCTATTGTATAATAGGTCTAGTATAGGGTATATGGGAAGTTTTCCCCATGGAACTCATATTTGAGATGAGGCTTGAAAGATGTGTAGGAATGAACCTGGTAAGATGAAAAAGATGACTACTTTAGATACATGTGCAAAGACCCCAAGATAGGTGGGAGCATGATATAGCCAGAGAAAAAAAAGTCATCCATGCAGCTGCATGAGAAAGAATGTGGAGATATATGAGATGAGACTGGTATGAGTGTTTGGGGATGAGAGGAAGGTGAGCAGAAGCCAGATCCTGTAGGAAGGTGTAAATGTTATTTATCTTGCGTTACATGTTGAGCATAAGACCATTTTGAAGTATTCTAAATGGGAGAGTGAGACAATTAGATTTGTCTTATAAGTAGTATTCTGCCAAAACGAAGGGAATGGATTAAAGCTGGGCAAGAGAAAAAACATGGTGACTATTAGGGGCTAGTGCAGTGGAAAGAGATGAGGTGATAGAAAAGGTGAGACATGGAAGTAGAAAAATGAAGATAAATTTGAAGAAAAAATGTTAAAAATCAGAAGCACTTGGAGAAATAGATTGCAAATGGAAGTGAGGAAAAGGCAGAAGGACTAACTAAAAAGACTGTTGACAACACAACCATGTGTGGATATTCCTTAGTATTAATATTATCAAAAACACTCATCACAAGAAAAAAATGTACTGTTATGTTGATGGATGTTAACTTGATTTGTTGTGATGATCATTTCACAATGTGTCATACACAGAATCATTATGTTGTACACCTGACACTAATACAATGTTAGGTCAATTATCCTATACTAGTGGTCCGAAGCACGAAATTCGAGCATGGGAGTTGGGAGTGCCCCTCAGTCTGGCCCATACCTTCTCCAATCTGGAACCCTTCGGGGGATGTCCAACTGCTGGTTTAGACCCGATCCCTGTGGGCCAAACCAGCAGTCCAACATCCCTCTCGCATTCCAGGACTGCTGGCTCCCAACTGCTTACCTGCCTGCCTGCCTGCCTAATTGCCCCTAACCACTATGCCTGCCAGCCTACTTTTCCCCAACTGCTCTCCCCTGCCAGCCTGCCCACTGCCAACTGCCGCCCCTGCTGGCATGCTCACCCCCAACTGGCCCCCCTGCCAGCTTGATTGCCCCCAACTGGCCCCCCTGCCAGCTTGACTGCCCCCCACCACTGGTCTGATCATGCCCAACCTCCCTCCTTCCTGGCCTGATCACCCCTAACTGCCGCTGCCTCAGCCCCGCCACCATGACTTTGTCTGGAGGGACATCCAGAAGGTCTCCTGGAAGGTCTCCCATCTAATTAGCATATTAACCTTTTATTAGTATAGATAACAAGGAGGTAATATTTAAATGGGTGCCCCACATCATCACAAGATGGCCACCCCCACGTCATTATAAGATGGTGCCCCCACATTGTTACAAGAAGGCTGGAAGGGGAGGTCAGTTGGGGGCAACCAGGCCTGCAGGGAAGGGAAGTTGGGAGTGACTGGGTCAGCAGGGGAGTGGTTAGGTGTCAATCAGACCAGCAGAGAAGCAGTTAGGGGGCTATCAGACTGGCAGACAGAATGGATAGGGGCAATCAGGCAGGCAGGCAGGTGAGCAGTTGGGAGCCAGCTGTCCCAGATTGTGAGAGGGATGTCCAACTGCCAGTTTAGGCCCGATCCCACAGGCAGTCAGACATCCCCCAAGGGGTTCCAGATTGGAGAGGGCGCAGGCTGGGCTGAGGGACAACCCCTAAGTGCTCAAATTTCATGCACCGGGGCTCTAGTATTTCAATAAAAATAAAGTCTAGCTCTGGCCAGTGTGGCACAGATGGCTGGGCATGGTCCAGGTGCACTGAAGGTTGCTGGTTTGATTCATGTTCAGTGCACATACCTGGATCCCACTAAGGGGCATGCAGGAGGTAGCTGATCAATGCTATGCTCTCACATCCATGATATTTCCTCTTCTCCCTTCATCCCTCTCTAAAAAACCAATAAACTATTATTTTTTAAAAGTCTACTAAGAAGTCAGAACCAGTTTGGCTCAGTGGATAGAGCGTTGGCCTGTGGACTGAAAAGTCCCAGGTTCGATTCCGGTCAAGGGCATGAACCTTGGTTGTGAACACATCCCCAGTAGGGGGTGTGCAGGAGGCAGCTGATCAATGTTTCTAACTCTCTATCCCTCTCCCTTCCTCTCTATAAAAAAAATCAATAAAATATATATTAAAAATAAATAAATAAAAGTCTACTAAGAAAATAAAAAAATCACATTATTCTCTCTCATATACATGGAATTAATCCTGAAAAGATCAGAAAATATGTTTCACATGACTTCCTAAATATAACAGCTTTGGTTTCAAAGCAGGAAGGACATCCAGAAGGTCTCCTGGAAGGTCTAAAAAATACTCTAAAATTACTGAAGTTAAAGTTGATTAATTATTAAGCAAGCCATTTAAAGGCTAGTTTTAAGTTTCCATGTAGTTTTTAAATTTTAATATGATAATTTACATTTTGTTTCATTTTTTTATCCTGTTATATAAACCAAGAGTAGCCCACACATAGATGCATGTAGAAAGACCCAAATATGTAGATTAATCACATTCAGAGGTAATTTCATGGTTGTTGCTTTTTGTGTGCCTTCTTTCTGGTTTTACTTAACCCTCTTATTTGTTTACCCAAATTTTAAGAATATAAATATGCTTGAATGGAGTATAATGCTCTGCTTCTTGTCAGTGTACAGGAAATGGACTGTATGCTTTCAAAGTGGGAAAATAGACACATCTGTGGAGTAACAAAGACACACACATTAAAAATTCTATGCCTGTCTAGACATAATCAAATCCATTTCATAGTAGATATTAAATGCTTCCAATTAAAGTAATTTAAGAAGGTTGTTTTGTTTTTTTTAATTCAAGAATGGTAGCAAAATGTTAACATTCAAAAATCAAAATTCTTATTTTCCTCTGGCTCTACTTTGGTATCCATAGTAACCAGACTACTTACAGTCTGCTAATTGAAATATATATATATATATATATATATATATATATATATATATATATAATCCTATATAATAAAAGGCTAATATGCAAATAGACCAAATGGCGACTGGACAACTGAACAACCAGTCGCTATGACGTGTGCTGACTATGAGGGGGCGTGTATGGAACATGGCGGGTGTTGGCCGAGGCAGGATGGTGGAGCAGGAGAGCAGGAGTGACAGACCAAGGCAGGGTACCAGTCACTGTCACCAGGGCGAGCCTCTGGTGGTTACTGAAAATTATTTGCTTGTACACATTGCAGTCCCACCTGGTGCTCACTGTTCAGCAGGTGCAAGCAGTGGCAGCTGGCCCTCATCGCACCTGAGGGTTTCTCCACCTCCCCCTGTACCTGAGGGGCAATCAGGGCAGCAGCTGCCACTTACACCCATTGCTTGCTCCAGCCCCAATTACTCTGCACCATCAGCGGGTATGTGAGGAGCCAGTGCCATCAGCATGTGGGAGCGAAGGTGGCAGAAGTGGAGCTGCTGGCAGACAGAGGACTAGGAGCTGCAGCAGGAGGGGCTGGGCAGGGGCACGGAGGATGGGCTGAGACCCACTCCTGGGCCTACAACTATCTCGTGGCCCACAAGTCCTTTCAAGGTGTACAAATTCATGCACTGGGCCCCTAATATACTTATATGAGAATATATATTATGCCCGGCCAGTATAGTACAGTGGTTTGGCATAAGCTCATGAACCAGGAGGTGACCATTTGATTTTCTATCAGTGCACAAGCCCAGGTTTTGAGTCTGAAGGGGGTGTGCAGGAGGCAACCAATCAATATTTCTCTCTCACTGATGTTTCTCTCTCTCTATCCTTCTCCCTTCCTCTCTCTAAAATCAATAAAATATATATTTTCTTTAAAAAGTTTACTACATATAAGAGAAATATTAACAGAGAGAACAGATCTTTCTTTAAGTAATATGCTATCTAACCTATTCTTTCTTCTCTATCTTCCCCTTTCTGTCTCGTCTTCCTCATAGTCTCCTAACCAAAAAAGATTGATCTTTTTCAGGTGGCTTTGACATTTCCAAGGAACGCTTCAGTAGGCATGATGGACTGGAAAGAGGACGTAAACTGCTTCTCACAAAAGGGCACAGGCCACAGAATTTGACGTATTATTATGTCACTTGCCAAAAGTAGATAAATTGCATGACTTCCCTCCCATTAAACAGGGTATCCACCCTCCCTTTTATCTCAGCTAAAGTAATACTACCTGAAAGCATTTATCAGAAGATAGGACACACAGAAAGGCAAAGATGACTCCACAGAATAGATCTCTGTCTGCCTCCATTCACAGAGGCTAGAGATTAGAAATTAATCTTACTACAGGAGTTTTTTCTGGCTTGGCCCTTCAATTTTTTCTCATTGCTTCAACTCTGTCTCACTGCAACTCCTTTTCATAGTTATACAAACGCACATCCTTATAGGCCCTCCTTAACTTTATATTTTCTTAATCTCAACCCATTAAAAAAAATCAAGCAATAATTTTTTCACTGATCTACTTAGACAGAAACCAATGTAGAAAAATAAAGAAAAAAAAAGAAAAAAAGGAAGGCTGGAAGGAAGGAAGGAAGGAAGGAAGGAAGGAAGGAAGGAAGGAGGAAGGAAGGAAGGAAGGAGGGAAAGGAAGGAAGGAGGAAGGAGAAGGAGGAAGGAAGAAGGAAGGAAGGAAGGAAAGGAAGGAAGGAAAGGAAGGAAGGAAGGAAAGGAGAGGAGGAAGGAGAGGAGGAAGGAAGGGAGGAGGGGGGGAGGGGGGGAGTGGGGGAAGGGCGGAGGGAGGGAGGGGAAGGGAGTGAGGAGAAAGAAAGAAAGAAAGAAAGAAGAAAGAAAGAAAGAAGAAAAAGAAAGAAAGAAAGAAAGAAAGAAAGAAAAGAAAGAAAGAAAGAAAAGAAGAAAGACATAAGAAAAGAAAGAAAGAAAAGAAAGAAAGAAAGAAAGAAAGAAAAGAAAGAAAGAAAGAAAGAAAGAAAGAAAGAAAGAAAGAAAGAAAGAAAGAAAGAAAGAAAGAAAGAAAGAAAGATTCAAGAGTATTGAGAGAAGAAATGAAAAGCAAATTTGGGCAAATGGTGTAGAATTGTAATTCACCTGGATGATTATCATTTCAAAGCTCCGGTTCATTTTCTAAGACTGTTTCATAGTTTCCTTCTACTACAATATTAGAGTTAGATGTGGCTCCATCATAGAAGCTGATGAGTCAGATTAGTTTATTTACAGTGTGATCAGAGAAATCTTTTACAGAGGCACATCTTTGTTTTCATCTGAACTCATTATTATTTCATCAGTCCCAGTTGGCATCACAAAACCTTCTGATAGCAATTCACTGGGTGTAAAAAAAATTGGCAGCTCACTGCACAATTTTGCACAAATTTGTGCGAGTACTTTGGTTTTTCCTGTTTAGTTATTTTAATTCCCCAAATCCATTAATGGTTTAACATTTTACTTTGTCTCTTAAGTTAAGCTAGATTATGGTGTTATAGTAAACAATTCCAAAATGTCAGTGGCCTAAAATAAATATAGGTTTATTTCTTGCTCATGGAACATGTTTAGAGCTCTGTTCATGATACATTTTCAGGGACTCAAGTTGATGGAGGTTTATCATGGTAAGGTGCTACCACTGCAACAAGAAGTTTGGGGGTTTGGTCTAGCAGAGAACTGAGCACCCACATTAAATGGTTATCTTCAAAGTGATCATTGTACTTTTGCTCATGTCTCAAAAATTTTAAATAAAGATAGAGAAGTGTAATCCTCCACGTTCTTGGAATTAAAGGAGATGCGAAGATGGCTTCTGTGATTCCGATCCCCTGGCGTTCATGCCCTGTGTGCACCCCACGCCTGCTCCTTTAGTTTGTGTGGGATCTGTATAGTAGTTTGGTAGTGCTGTCATAACAAAATACATAGAGTGCGTAGCTTTAAAAATTAATTTTTAATAATAATGGAGGTTAAAGTCTGAGATTAAAGTGTTAATCAAAGGTTGATTTCTTCTGAGGCCTCTCTCCTTTTGTTGTAGATGGCTGTCTTCTGTCTGTCTTTACATAGTCTTTCCTCTGTGTGCGTCTAATCTTCTCTTCTTATAAGAACTCAGTCATATTGGGTTAGGGTCCAACCCAATGACATCATTTAATTACCTTTTTTTAAAATGTCTTTATTGATTAAGGTGTCACATATTTGTCCTCATCTGCCCCATTCCCATCCCAAACCCCTGGCCACACATGCCCCCAGCCCCCTTTTGTCTGTGACCACTGCTTAGGTTCATAACTTTTAAAGGTCCTGTCTCCAAACACAGTCACATTCTGAGTTACTGGGGGTTCAAAATTCAACACATGAATTTGGTGGGGGTGGTGGGAGGAGAAAGGATACAATTCTTCCCACAACAACCTGTCACCTGCTTCTAACCGACAGAATATGGCAATGGTGAAGGGATGTAATTAAGGTCTCAAATTAGTTGATTTTGAGCTGATCAAAAGAAAAGTTTCCCTGAATGGATCTGAAATAACCAGATCTAAGACCTTTAAAGGGAGACTGGGCTCTTTCTTGGAAAAGAACCTCTCCTTATGGGCTTTGTGAAGTGGCCACACTGGAGAAGTGCTTTTGGTAAGAATATATGTAGTTGGCCTTTAGACCAGGGCACATCCTCCACATAATAGCAAAACACTAGGGCCCAGAGCCATACAACTACAAGGACACAAATTCTGCCAACAATGTAATTAAGTTTGGAAATAGATTCTACCCCCTGCCCCTCCATAGCCTCCAGATGAGAATACAGTCCAGTGAGCACCTCTAATATGGCCTTGTAATATCCTGAACAGAGGACCCTACAATCAGAATCCTAACCCATGGAAACTGTTAGATAATAAAGGTGTATTGTTAAATAAATATGTGTTATCACTAAACGTGTGATAAATTGTATTCAACAATAGAAATTAATGCACAGCTCTATTGACTTCATTACCATTTGGGGTGTAGCAATCTGGAAACTTGGAAATGTAACCTCAGACACTTAAAGACTGTTAAGAAAAATGTGTGCGTGTGTGTGTGTGTGTGTGTGTGTGTGTGTGTGTGTTTAATAAACTCATTCCTATTTCCTGTGATGTCTCTACCATTGTTTTCTCTTTGCTTCATTTTCTTCTCCTTATGTTCATTAGCTTTTTGAGTGTGTATGTTCATCCCTGTGTTTTAAACAAAGCAGAGAATTTCTTCTTAAATAAACTCCTTCACTAGATTGTCATGTAGCACTCAATAAGTGACTTAATCACAACTCTTGCCCTCCCTGTTTTTCCATACAGCTAATGGAAGCTGCCAAACAAAGCAAGTTGGGTTTTTGTAAAGGATTAGCTTTCAGAAATTACATCCTGCTACCTAACTGCCATTTTCAAAAAATAACAAAATCCACTATAGAGTGGGTCTGATAAAGACTCCAAGGAACTAACTCCTGGCAAAGGGTTTAGACAAATAATAAAATCATACCACAATTGATGCTTTGGGGAAATACAAACCTGGACAGTTTAATCTATTGTTTCTAGTTTTTATCAAAATCATTTTAGATTCTTTTAAACCTCTGCCTGGCATAATACATGACCAAATATATTTGTTAAATAAATGAATGGGCTTTAAAAAGCAGCCATTCACTTATATAACAAAAATTTAAAATGCCTACTATGTGTGATGTGTGTGATGAGAAAATTGGGGGGGCAAGAAGTATGATGAAAGAAAATACAAAACAATAAGGCTAGAAAGGAAATTAGAAAAGGTTAAAAAGGAGAACAAAAATTTATCTTTAAAATAGAATCATATCAAGCATCTTCTCAGATCATAATGGCATAAAACTGGAAATTAACTACAATAAAAATAATCCAAAGAAATCAAACACATGGAGACTAAACAACATGCTATTAAATAAGGACTGGGTTACCAGAGAAATCAAGGAAGAAATTAAAAACATCCTGGCAACAAATGACAATGAAAACACAACAATCCAAAATCTATGGGACACAGCAAAAGCAGTTTTGAGAGGGAAGTTCATATCCTTACAAGCCTATTGCAAAAAACTTGAAAAAATGGTAACAGATGATCTAACTCTACAACTCAAAGAGTTAGAAAAAGAGCAACAAGAAAAGACCAGTGTAAGCAGAAGGAAGGAAATAACAAAAATCAGAGCACAGATAAACGACATAGAGACCAAAGAAACAATACATAAGATTAACAAAACCAAGAGCTGGTTCCTTGAAAGGATAAACAAGATAGATGGACCTCTAGCCAGGCTAACCAAGAAACAAAGAGAGAGGACCCAAATAAACAAAATCAGAAATGAAAGAGGTGAAATAACAACAGACCCCACCGAAATACAATGGATTGTTACAAAATACTATGAACAACTCTATTCCAACAAACTGAACAACCTGGAGGAAATGGACATATTCCTAGAAAAATACAAACTGCCAAAACTCAATCAGGAAGAATCTAAAAATCTCAATAGACCAGTGGCGTGGGAAGAAATTGAAACAGTCATCCAAAAGCTTCCAGCAAACAAAAGCCCAGGGCCAGATGGCTTCACAGGAGAGTTTTACCAAACATTCAAGGAAGAACTAAAACCTATCCTCCTCAGACTATTCCAAAAAATCCAAGAGGAAGGAACACTTCCAAACTCCTTCTATGAAGCCAGCATCACCCTAATACCAAAACCAGATAAAGACAACTCAATGAAAGAGAATTACAGGCCAATATCCCTCATGAACATAGATGCCAAAATCCTCAACAAAATTCTAGCAAATCAACTCCAGAAAAACATCACAAAGATCATACACCATGACCAAGTAGGATTTATTCCAGGAATGCAAGGATGGTACAATATCCGCAAATCAATAAACGTGATACATCACATTAACAAATTGAAAGACAAAAATCATATAGTCATATCAATTGATGCAGAAAAAGCATTTGATAAAATCCAACACCTTTTCCTGATAAAAACTCTTAACAAGGTGGGAGTACAAGGATCATACCTCAACATAATAAAAGCTATAAATGATAAACCCACAGCCAACATTATACTCAATGGGCAAAAACTAAAACCATTCCCTCTAAGAACAGGAACAAGGCAGGGATGCCCATTCTCACCACTCCTGTTTGACATAGTACTGGAAGTACTAGCCATTGCAATTAGACAAGAGGAGGAAATAAAAGGCATCCAAATTGGAAAAAAAGAAGTAAAGTTATCCTTATTTGCAGATGACATGATATTGTACATAAAAAACCCAAAAGACTCCATTAAAAAACTAATTGACTTAATAAATGAATTTGGCAACGTAGCAGGATACAAAATTAATGCCAAGAAATCCATGGCATTTCTATACACCAATAGTGAAACTACAGAAACAGAGGCTGAAAAAGCAATTCCATTTACCATCGCACCAAAAAAATTAAGATACCTAGGAATAAATTTAACAAAGGAAGTAAAGGATCTATTTGCGGAAAACTACAAGACACTAAAAAAAGAGATAGAGGAAGATGTAAGGAGATGGAAGAACATACCATGTTCATGGATTGGTAGAATCAACATCATCAAAATGTCCATACTTCCTAAAGCAATCAATAGGTTCAATGCACTCCCCATTAAAATACCAACGACATATTTCACTGACCTAGAAAGAACTCTCCAAAAGTTCATTTGGAACAATAAAAGACCCCGAATAGCCACAACAATCCTGAGAAAGAAGAGTAAAGTAGGAGGGATCTCAATAACAGACTTCAAACTATATTACAAAGCCACTGTTCTCAAAACAGCCTGGTACTGGCACAAGAACAGACATATAGATCAATGGAATAGAATCGAGAACCCAGATATCAACCCAAATCACTATGCTCAATTAATATTCGACAAAGGAGGCACGAATATACAATGGAGTCAAGACAGTTTCTTCAATAAATGGTGTTGGGAAAATTGGACAGACACATGCAAAAGAATGAAACTAGATCACCAACTTACACCATTCACAAAAATAAACTCAAAATGGATACAGGACTTAAACATCAGACGGGAAACCATAAAAATACTAGAAGCATCCACAGGCAGCAAAATCTCAGACATATGCCAAAAGAACTTCTTCACCGATACTGCCCCTAGGGCAATGAAAGCTAAAGAGAAAATAAACAAATGGGACTTCATCAAAATAAAAAGCTTTTTTACAGCAAAAGAAACCATCAACAAAACAACAAGAAAGCCCACGGTGTGAGAGAACATATTTGCAAATAATACCACTGATAAAGGTTTAATCTCCAACATTTACAGACAGCTTATACAAATAAATAAAAGGAAGATGAATGATCCAATTAAAAATGGGCAATGGACCTAAATAGAATATTTTCAAAAGAAGACAGAAGGAAGGCCAAAAGGCACATGAAAACATGCTTAAAGTCACTAATTGTCCGAGAGGTGCAAATCAAAACAACAATGCAATACCATCTCACACCTGTCAGAATGGCCAACATCAACAAATCAACAAACGACAAGTGGTGAGGTTGTGGAGAAAAAGGAACCCTTGTGCACTGCTGGTGGGAATGCAGACTGGTATAACCACTGTGGAGAACAGTGTGGAGTTTCCTCAAAAAACAGAAAATGGAACTCCCATTTGACCCAGTAATCCCACTTCTAGGAATATATCCCAAGAAACTAGAAACACCAATCAGAAAGGATATTTGCACCCCTATGTTCATAGCAGCACAATCTACAATAGCCAGAATTTGGAAACAGCCTAGGTGCCCGTCAGCAGATGATTGGATCCAAAAACTATGGTACATTTACACAATGGAATACTATGCTGCCATAAAAAAGAAGGAATTCTCATCATTTGCAGCAACCTGGATGGAATTGGAGAACATCATGCTGAGTGAAATAAGCCAATCAATGAAGGAGAAAAACCACATGACCTCACTCATTGGTGGATGATAAAGATCATTATAAACTGATTAACCAAGAGACAGATATAGAGAAAGTAAAGCAACAGGCAGACTGTCAAATAACAGTGGGGAGGGGAGGAAGATCTGGAGGAGATAATAGATCAACTGAAGGACTTGTATACATGCATATAAGTACAACCAATGGACACAAAACTCTGGGGAGGGAGGGGATGTGTGGGAGGGAGGGGGGGGGGCAAAAAAATTAATAAAATATGTAAAAATAAATAAAAAATAAAAAATAAAAAAATAATGACAACAGTTAGAGCAACCAATTAATTACATGTGGGCAAATGCCGATGCAATGGAAATTTATACTGATATAAACAAATTCTATTTAAAATAGGAAAAATAAATAAAAGAATAAAAAAAAATAGAAAATTGGCAGTTGAAACTTAAGTGGGAAAAGGGGGTGGGAAAGAAGGAAAAGTAATTTAACGCAGAGAACACCACATGAGCAAAATATCCAATGTGTATAAATGACTCATTTGACCTGAGATTGGGAATAGTTTGATATGTTGGAAGAATTGTCTGGAATAAGCCAGTTCAAAACTTCTGAAAGAAGATTGGTTCATATCTATTTAATTGCATGCTCTGCCTTTAAATATATTCACGTTATAATGCTTTCTAATGAATTCTTCACAACTCAGGGCAATGGATAGTCAATTAAATTGAACATATATTGAAGTCTTGGTTTATAATGAAATGGTGCTAGGTACGAAAGGGAACACTGTGAATAAAACATTGTTTCTATCCTTGAAAAGATAATTTTTGAACAAGAAAGTTGAAATTTGTAACCAAATCAATCCAATCAATTATCATTTTAGAGTTGTTTAATAGACATTGATCATAAAAAGCACAACATCCTGTATCTCTACTCTTTAAGGAAAGACGTGATTTCTGAACATCCAGTCATTCAGGGTTATGACCTCTAACAAGGCATCCATACCCATCCTCATCTGCAGCTGTATCCCAATAGAATGGTTGGTGGGATTTGTGTCAGTAAGTTCTTGGTAGCTAAATTATAAGACTCACAATTATAAAATGCCCTCTTATATTTAAATATTTCATATGTAATTTCAAATAAAAGGAAAAGGGAAGTTAGATTTCTCTTTGTAATATACATGCTATTTATGGACTGTATTATACATAAAAATACAACATCCTCAGTAATTTCCTGAGTCCTACTGAGAAGTGCATGCTTTGAGAACTTGACAAAAAAAGAAGAACAGAGTTTGGCAAGAAAAGTTAACAGAAGTCCCACCTCATCAGTGGGAGTCAAAATAATACAATTTACATGACTCTAGGAAACAGGGGGTTTATAAGCAGCCACCAATAACACTGCGTATATTAGCCAGCCTGCCAGCCCCCTAGTGAACTATAAGTTTGTAGGTGAAAGAAAACACTGCCTCAAAATAACTTAAAATTGCTGTGCGGGCAGGATGATGAATGATCACCACAGATTGCTACCCCCACGCCTCACAATGGGACTGTATAAAATGCAGCTCCGAGTACATATATGCCTTATTTAAAAAAAAAAAAAATTCTCAGCCATGGAGAGGTTTTAGTACTCGTGGAATACAGATCCTATGTGCCTGCTCACACATCTATCTGTTGGACAGAGTTTGAGGCAAAATTGATCAGCTCACCCAAAAGTACGTGTAAGGGAAGAGGAAAGTAGTACGCAAGGAACTGATAATCTTATTTTGTGACATTCAGTTGAAGGAACTGGGCATTATCTGGGAAGTGGAGTTTGAAGGTCCATTGGATCAGTTCTTTATGGCTAAGCTTATTTCTATTTAAGGGTGCTATCCTGATTGTTCTTCATCCAACCCATATTATTCAAATATCTAATATGTTGCAGGCTCCTAGGATTCCTAGGATAGAACAGTGAATGAGATGCAAGTAGTCTCATACCTTGCAGCTCATTAAGTCTTATTGAAAGACAAAGAATGAAAATATGGTACACTAAATTCTCCCATAACAAGGAATATAGATTTTATAAGACCTCACAGGAGCTGCTAACCTAGAAGGATCAGAGAAAACTCCTGAAAGAAGAACATTGAACCTGGAACCAGCAAGATCAGTAAGCATTACTATAATGGAAAGATGGTGGATGGAAGAACAAAGAAGGACAGGTTATGTCAGGGATTAAAACTGCATATGCAAAGGCCAATAAGTGGGAAAGCATGGTGCATTCCAAGACTGTAAGAATTTTAGTGTAGTTGGAGCAGGGATTGTCTGTGTTTCCAGGGAAGGGCAGAGGAGGAAGAAGGTAGTGTCCAGAGATTAAGCAGTCAAGATAAGCAAGGTCCACATATGAAGAACCTTGCACAGCATATAATAAATTAGGATATTCTCAGTGGCAGACATTAAAGTATTTTAGCAGGAGCGTGGAGTAATTCCTTGGAAAGTAGTATGTGGTACAATGGTTATACCGGAAACAAACTAACAAACAAAAAAAAACCTTATCATCTGACCTCTAGGGTTCAACTCCCACCTCTGGCACTTATTAACTGTGCGTCCTATGACTAGTTATTTAACCTCTGGCACCATAAATTCACTAAAAACCTTCATTGAAAGGCATAGCTCTTTTTATTATCTGAATGAAAACCAACAGACTTAACTCCTTTCTTCTTAAATTCTAACCACTGATAATTCCAAGAACCTAATGAGACAGGTGGCATGCTTCCATTATTTTGCATCCAGGATAGTTCTGTGCCTTAACTCACACCACTTTTTTAATAAGTCCATAGATAAGACCTTACAAGCATTTCTCAGTATTGTTCTCTGAATCAGGTATCTCTGACAAGGTGCCATCTTGACATTAGGAAAAACCAGGATTTCCAAATGCATGAGAAGGAGGAGGTGGTGTCCAGAGATGAAACTGTCACAAAAGCTGTTCTTATTTGTTGCCAAAGAAATAAAACTTGAAAGTGATCAAGCCTCTAGATCTATCTATAGTAGGGCATTAGGACAATCCAACCATCAAAATCTAGACTGTAGGAAAGTAAATGAATTAATGACCCCATTTCATCACCAAATAAATTTGTAAAAAAAAAAAAAAAAAAAAAGAAGAGAAATCTATAGATTAATCTTAAAATATATCTCAACCAATTCAATGTGCTTCATTGTTTGGATTGTGATTTACAAACACAAACAAACTGCTAAAAAATTGTTTTTGAACACTGAAACCTTTCTTGATAATATTAAAGAATTATCAATGAAAGGGTTATAAAAATGAGATTACTGTGTTATATTTTAAGAATTCTTTTATAGTTTAGAGATACTGAACTTACTGAATTGCTTAAGAATCAAATGATACATGGATTGTCTTCAAAATATCTAGTGGTGATGGAATTATAGATTCACAAGGTAGGCTATAAATTAATAATTGTCAAATTAGTGTGATGAGTATGTGGGAGTTTATTATTCTCTGCACTTTTGTTTACATTTGAATTTTTCTGTAATAAAAAGCTAAAACATTTCCCAAAATATAAAACTGCCATAAAAATAATTAGAAACTCATTCAAAAGTAATGTCTTTCTCCAAGAACTTTGCAAACCCACGGGTTTATTAAGCCTTTTGCAATAATCCTATATAATAAAACCCTAATATGCAAGTTGACTGAATGGAGGAACAACCGGTCACTATGATGCTCACTGACCACCAGGGGGCAGACACTCAATGCAATAGCTGCCCCTGGTGGTGAGTGTGCTCCCACAGGGGGAGCACCACTCAGCCAGAAGCCAGGCTCATGGCTGGTGAGCACAGTGGTGGTGGTGGGAGCCTCCCTCATCTCTGTGGCAGCACTAAGGATCCCTTGGGGGATGTCCAACTACTGGCTTAGTCCCACTCCCCGTGGACATCCCCCAAAGGGTCCTGGACTGAGAGAGAACAAAAGCTGGGCTGAGAGCTCCTCTCCCCCCACCCCCCACCCCCGCCCGTGCCCAAATGTCATGAACTGGGCCTCTAGTAAGTAATAATGGAGGAATTTCAGGAGTCTGAACAGGTGGAAATTAATTGGGCACAGGCAAGAGCAGCACTGCCATCACCTTGGAATTTGTCAGAAATGCCCACCCCCAAAACTTTTGCATCGGAATCAGTATTTTAACAACCTCCCCTGTATCTGATATGCACATTAAACTGTGGGGCTTAGTTGGCTACAGGTAGGGAGAACTCCATGTCATTGCTATAAGTTAAAGACAGTGGATGTGTAGAAAAGGAGAAAAGCTATTACATATAGAACTGTGCAATTTCCATTATATGCTATTTCATTTATTTATTCAATATATATTTATTGAATCACATCATGTGTAGAAAACTGTTTTATGGGCTAAGGATACTATAGAAAATAAACAAAAGTCTCTTACCTCATGGAATTTTACTCTAACAGTAACTAGCTATGTCATACTGAGTGATTGATAGGTACTAAAAATTTGTCTAAGCCCTTTATATGTATAGTTCACAAGAAAAAAAAGTTAGTAGTGGAATAAAATGTTAATAAATTATCTAATTAAAACATAATACTAAACATTGAACATGTCAACTTAACCTTCCAAGGAGAGTTATTATTTCTAATCAATCATAAATTGTTCCTCTTCCCATAAACTTATTAATTGCTCAGGACACCTTGACTTCCACATGTTACACTCAGGATGCTCTATGCATTCCTATTCCCTTAACTTCTGGAGTCCTCATATGACCCAGCTTCACCTAGAAATGGATGGAAGAGAGCAGACATGGTTTGAGAATCTACTCTGTGCTAGGTATTGATAAAAAGCACTCATTCAAACTCTCAAAAACAACACCACAAGTAAACATCTCTTTAAGTTTACTGGAAAAAAAGTACAATTCAGGTTAATTAATTTATCTAAAGTCACAAAGCTTCCATGAGTTTAGCATATCCAAAGTCAAAGTCCCATGGTTTTCCAACTTGATGTGTATCAGAAGCACCTGAAGGGCTGGTAATACACAGACCCACAGACCATAGGCCATCCCCAGGGTTGCTGATTCTGTAGGGCTGGGGCCTGAGGATTTGCACTTTTAATAAGACTTGCTGGGATGGTGAGGCCGCCACTCAAACTTTGAGGACAACTGCCTTAATATGACCTACTTTGCAGAGTAAGTCTGCTCCCTCAGCCATGGTCCATCAAATATTTTAAAGTGGCTAATTTATTAGTTAGCCTAACACAAGAGTTATAACAAACATGCTGCAAAATTCAGAATGGCTCAAACAACAAAGAGGTTTATTTCTAACTCAAATGCTGGTCCAAAGCTGGTATTCCTGTCAGAAAGACAGGTACAGCCCTTTTCCAAGTAGACATTTAGGGATCCAGACCAAAGAAGCCTTTGAAATATTCAAAGCTGTGGCCTCCGAGATCACTATATCCATCTCTTTCCAGCCATCAACAATAGAGAGAAAATGTGAAGAACCATGAATAGGAATTCTGTATGGATCAGGTCTGAAACGATTATATGTATAGCAGCAAAGATAGTCTTGTCCCCATTTTACACGTTAAGGGACAAAACAAAGGCTTTTATATTATGTGACAAATTCATGGCAGAGCAGAGATTTTATCAAGCTGTCTGACTCTAGATCCTATGGACTTTCCATTAGACCAGACCTGTAAAAGTTCTATGAAAGAGAAAATAACAAGATACAGGTCCTGCTCTACAGAGCTTTCTGAATCATAATACTAATATAGATGAAGCAAACAAATAAGAGGCCTAAAATTATTTTTCAGTTCTTTTGTGATTAGACTGAAATAGTCAAGGATGGCTGTTGGGAGAAGTTAAAACTTTTACTGTCCCTCAGCAGACCCAGAAAGAATGAGAAGATCAATGAATGCATTCTGGGAGCACGAATTCCAGTGTGGATATTTAGATGCAATTCTTCAACCATTAAATGCTACTTTTATTCAGCTAGCATTTCTCCATCCGGTCCATCGGGTTATCAAGGGGATCTGCCAAATGCCCTGCTGAAGTGCAGATAAATGTCAGCACAGATTTCACATTTTCCTTTATGAGAACCTGCGTGTCTAGACTTCCAGTGCTATGGGAACCCCACTGAGAACAAGAAAAGTCAAGGTTAAGCTACTGAACAAACAAAGATGTGTTCCTCCAACTGACTGCTTGTCAAAGGGAAGGTGAAAATGCTGCCTTGTCACAGCTAGACAAGTGTGGTCTAGCACAGAAGATACATAGAGTTGAATTCAGTGGCACCTTGGATTCCCATACAAACTCTATCACTGCCAGCCCAGTCACTCAGTTGACTCAATGTTACTCAACACAGAGATAGGCTGAGGAGATCAGTCAGTATATTTCATTCATTCAATCAGCCAACATTTACCAATTAGCTCTTCACAAGCAGCTGCAGGTACTGAAGCTTCAGAGCAGAATAAGTAAGTCAATAGTCTTTTTCTTGAGGATCTCATCTCACAAGAGCAGACACAAAACAGACATTTATGATACAATGTGGGAAATGCTAAATCTAAGCACTGAGGAGAACATCATTAATCCTGCCTTGAAGATTCAGAAAAGCTTTCACTTGGGGGATAACATTTGAGCAGGTCTTTATCAAAGAGTGTGAGTTCAACAATGGTTGGAGGGTGCATAGAGAGCTGTAAGGGCATTCCAGGCAGAGTAAGCAATAAACAAGGAAGGAATTCTGCGAGGGACTAGTCATATTCAAGGAAAGGTGAAAAGATTGTGTATCTAAAGTTGGTTGGAGAAGGAGATGAGGTGGGAAGAATGTCAGGAAATGTGGTTAGAGAGGAAGACTGTGCTGATACCATGTCAAATTAACATCAAAGTGTTTATGTTATATCCTAAAAGCAATGGAGAAACAATCGATATTTTTAAGGCTGAAATTATATATTAAGGTCATATTAACTTTGAAAATAAGATTCTCATAAGTTTGAGATAATCCAATATAGCCAATAACTCATCAAGCTGGTATAGAATAACAAGCAGTTGTCTGTTCTACCACTTATCTATGTCACCTTGTGCAATTAATACCTTCTGTAAGGCCTTTCATGTATAAATTGGATATAACTTCATCTATGCCTTGATTTGAATATGAATTCAGTAAATATTAGTTCTGGTAATGGTTTTGTAAGCCTAAATCTACTATGCTAATGATTCCTGGACAATTACTTATTTTTATTACTGATAACAATAACAATAACAATAATAATAATAATAAAGGTTATATTTAATGAGTGCTTACCATGTGATTAATAACATTTACTTCATAAATATTTCAATTTTTGTGGTATCTCTAAGGGATATATATTGTCACTGTCATTCTATAAATGAGAAAATAAGGTTCAGAAATCCTAAAAACTGTGTCTCAAGCAACAGAGCAAGTAGCTAGTGAATGAATCCTGGACTAAAAACAAGCTCCTGTTCTATTCCCTGATATTGTTTCTTGGCTTAAATGGCATGCTACCAACCTCTTGCAATTATCTGAGCCAAATATATTTTTGAAGCCATGGTTTAATTAGACAACAGGAACACTGGGGCATGCCTGCTAAAGCAAATGCTGCCCTTTTTTTGTTGACTTGCTGTCACATGAACCAATAAAGATGCAAATATTCTTTACTGTAGAAGTCTGTTCACACCTTACCTTTTCCTCTGATCCTTCTTATCAGCCAGTTACTGGGGCATTTATCTACCTCCTCTTGGATGTTTTCCTCTTTCATGCAGAAAACACACAGTAAAATCTGGCACTTGGACGATGCTGTCATTTGGGTGATTTCTCTCACTTCTTTTGAAACTTGACATTCATACATGCATGAGAAAGTCTGTCTTTGCTCAGGGTGAGAGTAAGGAAGGAGATTATGCTAGGACCCCATCACTGGGGCTTATGACTATACACCCTACTTGTCTTCCAGGTGATGTTTATTTGTAAAGTGTTGCCAAGTGGTGAGGGGCGCACTGGCTCTGTGTATGGTGATTAAGGTTACTGGTCTGGAATCAGATGGAGTTCACATTGGCCTCTTGCTTATTTATTTATTAGCTGCATAATCTGAGAGTGGTTATTTAACTTTTAAGTTCTAGCTTCCACAACAGAAGAAATAATATTTAATTTTCAGGGTTGTAAAAATTAAATGAAATAAGTTATGTGAAGTGCCTAGAATAGTGCCTGATAGGCACTATCCAATAAATGGAGGCATCCTAAACTAAGCTATAATAATAATAAAAGCGTATTATGCTAATTAGACCAGACGTCCTTCTAGATGTCCTTTTGATGAAGTGGGGGCTGCAAGTGTAGGATGGATAAAATCACCGTGGCTACGAGAGATCCAGACAGCCGCATCAGCTGCAAGGGAGCTGTGAAGGCCTACTCTTGCACAAATTTCATACATCTGCCTCTAGTTATAAAATAATTATGTATCTCCTCTGACTGCACTGGTCAGATTTAACCAAAGACTGGGCAAGTCTCCATTTCACAAGCTGCTATGAAGATACAACTTAATGGTTTGAAAGCATTATTTTATGAAAGAAAAATATAACATGAGTTATCCATTGTTTCCCTTTTGAATTATTTATCAAGGTCTTAGTAATAGGAATTCACATCAGTCAGAATAAAAGCTGTTCTGTGGTTTAAAGAATTAAATAGCTTGAGAAAACAATTTCACAAATTGTGTTCTCACTTAATGATTTAATCACTAAAAATACATGTTAACAATCACCCTAAATAAGCGCTTGAAAGAAAAATACATATACTGCTTCTCACCACCCACCCAACAATCTGTAACTTGGCTTTTTGAAATTAAATGGTCCTTTTATTTTAAATCAAAAAAACACATATTGTAGCAAAGGCCTATGGAAGATTGGGGGAAGGGTCATTTGTCTTTTAACGAACTAAAAGTAGGCATCATAATACAGATAGGATAATCCTTCCAAAATGCCCAGGAATACCTCCTCAGGAGAAAAAAAAAAATCAGGGAACCAGTGAACAGATTTATTTCAAATCTAGCTTTCAGCCATCCACCATTACTCCTATTATACAGGAGATAATTAAGCCCAGAAATATTAAATCCTTTGCATAAGGTCATGCAACTGAAATGTTGCAGAGGAAACTCTAAATAAAGCTTCACCTATACTCTTGAATGCTGCTGCTTTTATCAGCCCAACAAGGGGGCTGCATCTAGGAGCATTTCTCACCTAATTGGTGAAGGAGATTTAAACAGGAATGACTTAGCTATCCATTTACAATTCCCATAAATCCCACAATCATACACTTAGAGAACTGTATAGAATCCACAAGTCCTTAAGAAAGGAATTGTGATATTAATGATTAACTGACCATTTCATGAACCTCACCTTGAAAGCACTGAGTTTGTTCAGGGGGCGGTGGCAAGTACTCAATGGCAGGTGGGCATACAGTGAAGCTCCTTTGCATGGCTGTTTCTAAGGCCTTACGAAGGGCCCCAGCAAGTTGGTATTTGGAATTTTCAATTCCTTCACTTATGGAATCTTTTGGCTTTATGAAAGCTGTATCCATCCCTGTACTAAGGGACTGTGGACCTTTGCCCTACATTCTAGAAATGAGTAATGATTGGTAAAAGCCAGCCAGAAAAAAAGTTTTCTTCACTGGTATTTGGTCTGAAGAAAGTCTTCTGGAAGGTTCTAGAAATAATATTTGTCTAGGATAAGATAAGGACGCACATTATGAAAAGCATATTCAGCACAGTTCACCTCAGCACCTCTCCTTTTTTTGTTTTAGATCATAGATGTGACTACAATTTGTGTGTTGTCCATTCACCAGCTGATGGATCTTTGGGTGTTCTCTAGTTTATGGCTATTATGAGTAAAGCTGCTATAAAAAAGTCTGTGTGTGTCCACATGTCTTCATTTCTCTTGGGTAAATACTTTGTAGTAGAATTAATGGTTCCTATGGCAAATTTATGTTTAACCATGTAAGAAAACAACCAAACTTTTTTCTGAAGTAGTTGTACAAGCTTGCATCACTAACAGCAATGTATGAGAGTTGTAATTGCTCCATATTTTTGTCAATACTTGCTTTTGTCCATGTTTTAAACATTCTATAGTGGTGGTAACTCATCATGGTGTTAATTAGCATTCACCTAATAATTAATTATGTTGAGCATTTTTCACATATTTATTTGACACTCCCATATCTTCCTTTGTAAAATGTCTAAATTTTCAGGTGTTACTGTTTGTATTGAGTTGTAAAAGTTGTTTATATAATGTGATTACAAATCCTTTATCATATATTTGTTATGTAAATATTTTCTCTCAGTATGTGGTTTGCCTTTTCAGACTCTTTAACAGTAACTTTTGAAAGTCAAAGTTTTAATTTTTAAGAAATCCAATGCAACATTTTTAAAAAATGTTCTATGCTTTTAGTATCTTATCTAAGAAATACTTTCTTAATCCAAAGATATAACCTTTTCTCCTGTGATTTCTTCTAAAAATATTATAATTTTAGGTCTTTATTTATAATTAAAATCCATTTCAAGTTAATTCATATATATATATATAAAATTTAATCTACAGTAAATAATATTTTTATTTTTATTTCCAAGTGTTTGCTGTTAGTATATAAACATACAATTGATCTTTATATATTGATCACACATCGTGAATGTGCTAAATCTATTTATTAATTTTAGTAGCATTTTTGTAGATTCCTTCAGATTTTCAACAATCACCATTATCATCTATGAATAAAGACCATCCTTATTTTACTTCTTGTATTGCCTTAATGCACTGGCTAAAATCACTATCAAAGTTAGATACAAGTGGTGAAAGAGGATATCCTGGTTTCATAGGAGAAAGAACTGGGTCTTTCATCAGGATATTGTCTAAGTTTTTCATAGATTCCTATTTTGGGGTAAAAGAAAAAATCTTTCTTTACATAGCTTTCTGGGAGTGTTTTTGTTTTGTTTTGTTTGTTTAGTTAATGGCTTTTCAATGTTGTCAATTTTTTTTTTACATTTTTTTGAGATGATCCAATGGATTTTACTTTTTTTTGCCTTTCAATATACTTTCAATTTGCCTTGCAATACAGTCACTGCAAGTACATTTTGAATGCTAAATGATCCATGAATTTTGGAAGAAATATCACTTGGTCAGGAAGTATTATCCTTTGTATACATTGGTGAATTAATTATATTCACTGAAATTATATTGAAGAGTTTGGTATCTACTCTCATTAGGGTTACTGTTTTAATAACATCTTTGGTTTTAGTATCAATTACAATGCTGGCCTCATAGAATGAGATGAGATTTATTCCTCTTTTTTTATTTTTTGCAAGTTTGTATAAAATTTGTATTTTCCTAAATGTTTTAAAGAATTTACCAGCAAAGCAATCTGCACTTGAGGTTTTCTTTTTAGAAATAAAATTTAAACTAAAAATTTAATTTCTTTAATAAGTTTTAAACTATTATTCATTGAAGAATTTTTATAGAATGTACCTTTCAAAGAATCTGTCCATTTCATCCAACTTGGTGAACATATTAGCATAAAGCTTTTCATAACATTCCCTTATTTCCATATTAAATTCTCTAGAGTTTATAGTGCTATTACCTCACTCATAATACTGATTTTTGTCTTCTCCAGTCTTTTCTTCATAAATCTTGCTAAAGAGTTATCAATTTTATTGATCTCCAAAACACTAATTTTGGTTTCATTAATATCAATTTTTTCTACAATATTTCACTAATTTCTGCTCTAATATTTACATGTTATGACAAAACTAGGTTTACAATAAAAATTTCAAATGTGGGCTGCAATAAAAATTTTTTTAAAGAAACTAAAAATGTTTGCCAATAATACATCTGATAAGGGTTAATATCCAAAACTTATGAAGAACTCATACCACTCAACATCAAGAAATGGGCAAAGGACTTAAATAGACATTTTCCAAAGAGGATATTCAGATGGCCAATAAATATATGAAAAGATGCTCAATGTCACTAATCATCAGAGAAATGGAAATAAGAACCACAATGAGGTATCACCTCACAACAGTCAGAATTGCTATCATCAATAAATCAACGAACAGTAAGTGTTGCAAGAATTGCAGAGAAAAGAGAACCCTCCTGCATTGTTGGTAGAAATACAGATTGGTGCAGCCACTATGGAAAACAGCATAGAGAATCCTCAAAAAATAAAAAATGGGCCCAGCGTGTGTAGCTCAATTGTTGAGTATCAATTTATGAACCAGGAGGTCATAGTTCAATTCTTAGGGAATATTCCGGGTTGAAAGCTCAATCCCCAGAAAGGGGTATGCTGGATGCAGCCAATCAAAGATTCTCATCACTGGTGTTTTTCTTTCCCTCTTTCCTTCCTCTCTGAAATTAATAATATATTTTTAACTAAAAATGAACTATCAATAAGATACAGATAAAATTTTATGAACTTTCAAAGAGATGGAGCAAAGTTTTGGACAGAAGGACAAAGAATGAGAAGTTTAGGTTTCTCAGAGAAGAAAGGAAAGCTGTTTTAGGAGGAAGAAATGAAAAGCAATTAGGAGAAAGGGGGCAGCAAGTAATAGAACAGCTCAAGTGGATGGTAAGTGGATGTCACTAGCAGGAAATTGTTTTGATGGTGTGAAGCCTGTCACTAAAACTCTTAATGCCAACAACATAATGACCAAGATGCCTCCATCTCTTGAAAATCTAGCATTGCTAAAAAATTAACAGAAGAAAATTTTTAACTAACACTCTTTTCAAGGACCTTTAAGTAGAGAAAAAGACAATAAAGCAGCTATGATTTAAGTTGGGATGTTAAAAAAGAACACACCTTAATGTTATAGGACTGCAACTATATGAAATATATAGCCTAGTGGTGAGTAAGGTTATAAAGAAAGAGCTATACACATAAAAAGGAAAATGAAAGAAAGATGATAAGTGGGAGGTCTGAACTAGATGGCACACACCACCTCCAGCATATTTGCCAGAAATATCTCTAAAAGAGAATTACTGTCCACTCATGTCTGAGTGCAAAGGAGCTGGGAAGCCTATGATAGGTTTGTGTAACATATGCCTTATATCAGGAGTGAATATGGGAGAGAGGAGAAAACAATAGGAGAAAAAAATATTCCAGTATCAAGGAATAAATTATTCTCCAGGGAGGAAAAAAATAAAATAATTATGGGTAAGAAAATCTATCTTAGGAGGATCACAGGAATATGTGTAGCTTAAGTCAAGTAAAAAGTCTAAATAATGGACACTTCAGATTTCCAGGTGCTTTCTGGTTATTGCCACAGAGCTGATTCCTGAACTGAAAGCACTATTACATTGTGTGTGTGTGTGTGTGTGTGTGTGTGTGTGTGTGTGTGTGTGTGTTTTAGGTATTGACTTCATGGTCTCTTTCTTTTCTACTTTGATTACATTGGGAAGGGTTTTCTTCTATAAGGCAACTTGGGCAATTTTGTTTTTATTCATATACCTCTCACACAAGCACACAGACACACACAGCATATTTTGCTGGGGGTGCTGCTACTACTGAACAGGGGAATGATGACAAGCAGAGCATACAATGACTCATAAACACTGTCTAATGGGATCACCTCTCGGGAAATTGAAAACAATCTAATGAAGGTGCCTGTTAAACACAGTCCAGGCACCTCCAGGTGGCATGATGCCCAGAGTCTCCATTACCAGAAAACATCAATTCTCAGGGAGCAGGGGAAGTGGAGGGTCTGGTTAGCAGGTCAGCTGGTTTCTCTTCTCATGTCAAATGCCTTCTCTTAAACATGGGTGTTTCTGAACCTGCAGGGGAGCCATTAGAGGATAACAAGTATAAATCAGCAAGGGAAGCTGTTATTGCCCTTTTCTGAAGACTAAATCAAACTGGAATAAACAAACACACACAGACACACACAAAAGAATTCCAGGCACACGGGCATGTAGTCTGTGCATCTATCAGTTACTCAAGCATATCCATCCAGAGAAAGCCACGTGATGGGTCTTAGTTCTCCCCTGCCATTTAGTTCTAACATAAGACTGTCTATGTTTTGTATTGAATTTTGTAAATACCTTCTTAGCTTGCAAGACTTAACTCAAGTTCCACCTCCACTGTTAAGCTATTTCAAACCTCCGTGCTAGAGGCAGAATGAATTGTCTTTCCCATTTTGTACCCTCTATATATTGTACTCCTATTGACAGACTTTCTTAATGTCAATTACCTACTTGTCTCCTTGAATAGCTGAATGTTATTCACACTTTGAGAGCCTAAAAATAAGAAATACTATAGAAAACCATAGATATTATAGTACAAAATAGAACACTATATGAATCCCTTTACTTGCTTTGTTTATCTATCAGTACAAATTCAACATTCATTCACCAGACACTTACTGAGTGCAAACAGGGAAGACAGAGTCCCAGGCACAGTTTTGTTTTGTTTTTTTTAATATACTTTATTGATTTTTTACAGTGAGGAAGGGAGAGAGATAGAGAGCTAGAAACGTCGATGAGAGAGAAACATCGACCAGCTACCTCCCGCACACCCCCTACCAGGGATGTGCCTACAACCAACATACATGCCCCTGACCGGAATCGAACCTGGGACCCTTCAGTCCGCAGGCCGACACTCTACCACTGAGCCAAACCGGTTTCGGCCCCAGGCACAGTTTTAGTGATAGAGGATTGTCCAATGACTAAAACAGAATTTCTACCCTAAATAAGCTTAACAGCTAATGGAGAGGGGCAGGGGAGAAAGAGAATGAGTTAGCATTATTAAGGTCACAGATCTTTTTATTTTTTTTTTATTTTTACTGTTTCATTTATTGATATATTCTCAGCACCTACAATAATATCTGGCACATTACTAGGTGTGAATAAATTAGTGAATGAATGAATGAATGAATGAGGAAAGTTCAGGATGTTCTGGCAGTGCATTGGAGAGGCAGTACTGAACTGTTCTCTACTGCTATTAGTATACCTTCAGAGTGGCACTCTGACTGCTGGCCTGGCCTTGCTATGTCTACCTGAAGCCAGCCTTTCCTTATCTTGTGCCATATCGGGCCTAAACTGGCATTCGGACAACCCTCTTGCAATCTGGGACCGTTGGCTCCTAAACTCTGACCTGCCTGCTGGCCTGGTCATCTCTCACTGCCCCCTCTGTAATCCTGGTTGCCCCCAACTACCCCCCTACAGCCTGGTTGCACCCTCCGCTAGCCTGGTCACCCACAACTGCCCCCTGCCAGCCTGGTCACACCCAATTGCCCCCCTGGCAGCCTGATCACCCCCAACTGTCCCCCACCTCCGGCCTGATTGCCCCCAACTGCCATGAATACCCTCAACAGTTGCTGGCCTGGTCCCCACACAGCCTGTTTAGTTGTTTGGTAGTCCCTCACTAACCCCCCTGTAGGCCTGCTCACCCCATGCAGCCTCTATTCAGTCATCCTTGTGGTTATTTCAGTTGTGATGGCCTTTTTATATATTAGGATATTCTCAAACTAGAGGCCTGGTTCATGAATTTTTATATGGGTGGGGGCTAGCTGCCCGGGGGGAGGGGCTGCAGGAGGTTGGCCAGCTGGCTCCACCTGCGATCAGGGTCAACTGGGGCCTGGCCTGGTGGGAGGGCTGGGGGCCCTCGGGAGGTTAGCCAGCCCTGCCCCTGTTGGAAGGGGACACTGGTGGTTGGTAGGCCGGCTCCACCCACAACTGGGATAAGTGGGCCATCAGGGGTTGGGCCAGTTGGGGAAAGGGTAGTGGGAGGTTGGCCAGCTGGCCCCACCCCCATTGGGTTGGTTGGCCAGCCACAGTGCATATCATAGCAACCCACTGTTTTGGTTGTTCCAGTCCTTCTGGTCTCTTGGCTTTTATGTATATAGATGGTTATCCTCTCACACCCTGAAAATGAATTCAATCTCTACTTCATAGGAAGAAAATAAGTTAGCAGCCATGAATACCATCAAATTCTATTTTTTGCTCTCCCCACTACCTAAACCCAACAATCTCTATTTGTATCCATGTTCAAATCTTTCCCTCTACTTCTCTGGATCCTTGGGGTTGCTTTAGGCCCCATCTCATCCCATCTCATCAACATTCATTCATGCAATCATTCATCTAACTATTGCTACTTCTTCAAGAATCAATTCAGAACCCATTCACTCAAGAAGCCTTCCCTGAAGACACCAAGAAGACTTCAACTCAAGTTATTTGGTGCCCCTCTTCTATGCCCTCATTATCTATATATATAAAAGGCTAATATGCTAAGAGTCCCTCCTACTGTCCAAACAGTTGCTGTGATGGGGACTGACCACCAGGGAGCAGATGCTCAACTAAGGAGCTGCTGAGCTTCAGTGACTTGGCAGTGGCAGTTCTTGGGTGAAGCACCAGATTGGGGTGGGTGGGGCAATCAGAGAGGAGGGAGCCCAATTCCTCACTTTTGCCATGGGTTGTGCTGTTGCTTGGGCACTGTTGATCCCGAATCTGGTTTACTACACATTTGTGTTTGCTCTTTCACACCCTGAACGTCAGCAACTTTGCAGAGTGCCTTCTTTGCAAACCAGGACCCCTCAGGGGATGTCAGAGAGCCAGTTTTGGCCCAATCCTCACAGGCCAGTCCGAGGGACCCCACCTGCCAAATGGACCCCACTCACTCTGCAGACACTGGGAAAGAACTGCAAAAGGTTGATTTGAGGGTGTGTCCACTACATCTCACCCAATCCCAGACCGCCAACAACCTTTTAGTTAATTTCCTTTCAATGTGCAGGAATCCATGCACTGGGTCACTAGTAAAATTATAAATAACAATTACATTTATTTAAAAGGCTTTATAAAATATTTCATGTATTTGGGGACATAGTATTTTTATTCTGTTTTAGATTCCCAGCCACTATGCTAAATTAGAAGAATCTGCTTACAGGGTGATAAAAGTGAGATAATCTGAAAAAGCTTAAGCACTTTGCACATATGCAGCTATAAAAATACAGTAAATCTTGAATATTGCTGGCAGAAATCTTCCCAACCATTATCATTATAAGTACAAATAAACAATAGTAATCAGATAGGGAGTAACCTACTAGATAACTGCACTTTAGCTAAGAACATTTTGAAAGGAGTTTATTAGAGAATAAGATTACAAAATCAGGGAAAAACCAAGATGGCAGCATAAGGTATACACCTGTAGGTGCTGCCTTTCACAACCACATCAAAACTGCAATAAAAAGACAAAATGTCTATCACCCAGCCCCATGGGAAAGCTGACTGAGTAGAAGTTCTACAACTAGAAGGAAAGAGTAAAAGACATTGAGACTGGGTAGGACATGCAAAGGCACAGAAAAGCAGAGGTATGGAGGTGCACAAATCTGGCTGGCAACTGGGCATGCTATTTTTTTTCAATCCGAAGGGAGATACAAGCTCCTGACTACTCTGAACTCCAGTTTCTGGTGAGACTCTGGGGACCCAGACTCCTGTGGGGAGAAGTTGGATTATCTGCCATTGGGTTGGAAAGTGAGTGTGGCTTTCTCACAGAAGTGTTTGCAAGGATCATTGTTTACCACACTGGGGCACTGGATGCGGGAACATGGAGACAGCGAGACAGTGAACTGGCAGCCATTGCTGTTTGCTACACCCCAGTGATTCCCTAAGAATCTGCCCCACCCAATTTATAAATACACCCAAATTGTGCACAGTAGCTTTTGCATATGAATGGCCTGCCCTTTCACAGCTTAATCTAACAACCTGCAG
This sequence comes from Pipistrellus kuhlii, assembly GCF_014108245.1. Classification (NCBI taxonomy): domain Eukaryota; kingdom Metazoa; phylum Chordata; class Mammalia; order Chiroptera; family Vespertilionidae; genus Pipistrellus; species Pipistrellus kuhlii. Next base: position 149,040,198 of record NW_023425515.1, read on the forward strand.
CTGGGTCAGACAGTTCCAAAACTTCCCAACCCCAAGCAAAGAAGAGAAATCTGCAGATCTCGCTGTAGCTTCTGCTGGGTGGCCTCAGACAGTAGCTGACCTGCATCTCCTTGGAGATCCTGGAACCATTGTAACTAGTGGTCAGTGTGAGAGGACACCAGATTTCAACTCCTCACATCCATAAGTGACACACTCAAGAGGCAGACTCAGTGAACACCAAAGCTCCACTGAAGCAAGTCCTTCCCTATAAGGGTGTTTCTAGCACAGCAATTCTTAAATTATAGACACAGCAGGTCCTCACAGCCAATTGGCCTGGAGGTCAATTCCTCCCAGTGACACCAACAGCAATCAAGGCTTAACTATAATTAGACTGTGCACTCAGCCCACAAAAAGGTGCACCAAGAGTATACACTTCAGGTGATTGGGGAGGCTGAACAACTGGGCCCTATAGCTTACCTACCACATAAAGCCACTCCATCAACACAGGAAAGCAGCCAAAATGCAAAGACAAAGAAACTGTCACGAATGAAAGAAACGGAGAAAAGCAAACTACTAGAGTTCAAAACCACAGTTATAAGGTTACTCAAGAATCTTCTAGAAACCTCCGAGGAACTTAGTGAGACCTTTAAGGATCTTAATGAGAATGCCAAAAAAAAGAAAAAAAGGAAAAAAAGAAAAAAGAAAAAGACTAGTCAGAAATTAAGCATACACTGTCTGAAATAAAGAATAATATACAAAAAAATTCAATAGTAGACCAAAGGACCCCAAGAATCAAACTAAAGATTTGAAATATGAAGAAGCAAAAAAATACCCAACCAGAAAAAAAACAAAAAGAAAAAAGAATCCAAAAATATGAAGATAGTGTAAGGAGCCTCTGGGGCAACTTCAAGGTTACCAATATCATAATTATGGGGGTGCCAGAAGAAGAGAGAAAGATATTGAAAAGCTATTTGAAGAAATAATGACTGAAAACTTCCCCTACCTGGTGAAAGAAATAGACCTGTAAGTCCAGGAAGTGCACAGAACCCCAAACAAAAGGAATCCAAAGAGGATCACACCAAGACACATCATAATCAAAATACCAAGGGCAAAAGACAAAGAGAGAATATTAAAAGCAGCAAGAGAAAAACAGTTAGCACCTACAAGGGAGTACCCATATGACTGTCAGCTGATTTCTCAACAGAAACTATGCAGGCCAGAAGGGAGTGGCAAGAAATATTCAAAGTGATGAACAGCAAGAACCTATAACCAAGATTATTCTACCCAGCAAAGCTATCATTCAGAATTGAAGGTCAGATAAGAGCTACACAGACAAGAAAAAGCTAAAGGAGTTCATCACCACCAAACCAGGATTATATGAAATGCTAAAGAGTATTCTTTAAGAAGAAAAAGGTAGAGATAAAAATTATGAACAACAAACTGACAACAAATACATATCTATCAACAAGTGTATCTAAAAATCAAGTGAATAAAAAATCTGATGCACAGAATAAACTGGTGAATATAATAGAATCAGGGCATAGAAAGAGAGTGGTCAGACAATTCTCAATGGGAAGGGAGTTTAAGGTGTGCAGGAAGAGAGTGGACAAAAATCTTATACCTATGGATGAGGACAGTAGCGGGGTTAAGGGAATGGGGTGGGGGGAGATCAAGTGGAAGGGAGCTATGGGAGGGAAAAAAGAAGAACATCTGTAATAATCTGAACAATAAAAATTTATTTTTTTAAAAAGATTACAAGACCAATATATCTTGAAATAGCAAGAGTTCTACACACCTACACAGTTGAGAATTTCCTCAGTACTTTATACATGCTGATAATCTCACTTGTTTGGGTGAGGTCACTATAAGTAAGTTTGCTGTTTTGCATAATCAAATCTTTCTTCGCTTCTCCAACTGGCTGGCCTAAGCATGTGCAAAGTATTTTTCCATTGAAGAATTGCAGAGCTCATTCAGCACAAGACCTGAGGAAGTTATTTGAAAATTGTGGTCATTTTTAGCAGCCTTAGGTTTATACTTCATTCCCTATTCCTCTCTTTCCAAGAATGGTAAAGCTCACCCCAAGTGACTAAAAGTTAAATAGAAAATCTTTAAAATTCATCTGTACATACTTTTCTTTATCAAAAAAAAATTATGCCAAGACCGGTTTGGCTCAATGGATAGAGCGTCGGCTTGGGGACTGAAAGGTCCCGGGTTCGATTCCGGTCAAGGGCATGTACCTTGGTTGCGGGCATATCCCCAGTAGGGGGTGTGCAAGAGGCAGCTGATCGATGACTCTCTCTCATCGATGTTTCTAACTCTCTATCTCTCTCCCTTCCTCTCTGTACAAAATCAATAAAAAATATATTTTAAAAAAATTATATTTGATAAAAAATATTTAAAATTTTACTTTTCCTAAAAATTACTAAAACATTCTATTACACAGCTTATAAGAGTACAAAATGTTTACCATCTAATTTTCTAAAATAAAAATATTATATCATGGCATTTATGTTACCTCTTTACCCTACTCATCTCCTGCAAGAATTCAGTGAATACTGTATTATAATAATCATAATACATTAAATAATTTCCAGGCTAGGACATCAAATGTAAATTTTGTTTTCCATAAAACTCTACCATTCAGTAACATTTAATTTAGTAGTCTCAAATGTATTATCACTGCTCAAATAACATCTAATTATATCAAAGGGTAATTTTTATGTCTTAACCTATGTCAGAATTAGTAGAATCAAATGACACATCAAAATAGTCAGGCAGTGGTTTAATCAAACACTATCACAGAATATAATATTTATATACATTTATAAATGAATTAACAGTAAAGTGAATATATTAACTATTTTTGTGAAAATACTTCATAACAAAATGTCAAAAGCCAACTGTCAGGGGCTGAAAACAAGTGTTTATTACTGCTCAAATATTTGTGGATTTACTGGAGATGAGCTGGTAAGATCTAGACTTTATGGAGTGGCTGTGCTGATCCTAGCTGGCTCACTCACTTGTCTGCAAGTTGTCTGGACAGCTAATAGAAGCTAGATTCATGGGGTAGCTCTGCTCCACACTGCAAGCATGCAGTTCTTGTCTGCTCCATGCACCTGTCATCTTCCTTGGAGCACCCAACTAGCCAGGGCAAAGAAAAAAATGGGCAAGAAGGAAACATACAAGGCTCTTTGAAATCTAAAGTCAAAACATGGCTCCTTGTTTTTTTATTTCTCATTTTTTTGATCAAAACAAGTCATGTGGCTGAACTGAAAGTGATGAGGGAAGGGGATATAATCTCTTCTTCTTTAGTGGGAAGAACTGTAAGGTGACATGATAAAAGATGTAAATATAGGGAGGTATGGAGCCCATGATACAGTCATTCATCTGTACCAGATATTTATTAAAATTCAAAAGTTTTCACCATTTGACATTAAATCTCCAGACAAGAGGAGTTATTCATTCATTCAATAAATTTATTAATGTATTTAGCACCTACTATGTGTACACATAGCTCTAGGCCATGAAGTACAATAACGAATAAAACAGACAACCCCCCCCAAAAAAAAAAAATCTCATACAACTTACATTCTAACTGAAGAGAGAGAAGGAGAACGCTCAAAGAGAGAGGGAGCGAGAAAAAAGAAGAGAGATAGCTTGCAGGGGTCCTCAAACTTTTTAAAGTGGGGGCCAGATCACCGTCCCTCAGAGAGCTGGAGGGCCGGACTATATGAACTTCTAATTCCTACTGTAACACCTCGGCTGCGCTCACTGCCCAAAAAACCTGGCGGGCCGGATCAGACTCCTCTGCGGGTCGCGTGTGGCCAGCGGGCCGTAGTTTGAAGACGCCTGGTTAGAGAATGAGCAATAGAACAAAAGAAACTCAAATAACCCAGAATATAAAGCACAAAATCCTGTGGCTATGTTAGAGTATTGTCACACTGCCCTCTTTGGACCAACAGTTCTAAATTAGATTATTACCTCTCTAGTGATACAGTGTTAAGTGATAGAGGTCAAATTATTACCCACCCTATGGCTAAGTTTTAGTAAATAAATAATTAAAAGTATGACCATCTCATTGGCAATTAGCTGGTGCAAAGCAGATCATGACAGTGGTATCAAGGATAGTGGTAAAGTAATCCACCACTGCTGGCAGCTTTGGACTTACAACCTTGCTTTTGTAACCAACTCAACAGATACTATGGAGAAATTTACCCTCAGCGCTACCATTTGCCACACTGTAAAATGGGATAAAGATGGCTCTTAGGGCGAAATGTAAATATCAACGCTGGATAATAGAAGTTAATAGTCATACACAATCTCAGTAGCATGGTATTGCTAATACTTTAGAGTTGTTATGGTTAAATTTCAGTGAACTGGTGAGTCACAATAAAGCTGAGTGCTTCCTGTCATGGAAGTTGGAACAAAAAAAGTGATGAGCTCAATAAAAAAAACAAGGAAAGAAAAACCGGTGTTAGTGGATCAGTTTAATAACTGGCTTAGTAATTGTTTCTGTTAGCCAAGCCAACAGAATGGGCTTTAATAAAGATGAACACATCTCCACAGAATGGGAACTGGAAGATCTCCCTTGTGGTTTTCAGTCAGTGACTGGGACTTAGTGGCTCCCTGGATCTGGGTCTGATTCTCAGCTACACTACTTACCAGCTGCATGACCTTGGACACATTTTTATATATGCCGGGACTTATAGCAATAATAAGAGCAACGTAAGTTTATCGTGAGAATTAAATGTAGATAAAAAATATGTAATGCGTAGCACAGTGCTTGGCAGTGTTCAATTAGCATTCGTGTTTATTTATGATCTGCCTAAATCCTATGAAGAAAAACTGGCATAAGTCCAGTGAGAAACCAATAACAGCTAACATCAATTGAAGTATTTTAGATGCCAGATGCTATGCTCAGCACTTTATAAGGGTTATCTCAGTAAATCTTCAGGATAAGCTCAAGGGACCATTATGAATTGGATTGTACAGATGTGTTTTAGAGAGCTTTACTAATTTGCCAACAGGCTTGCAGTTGGTTAAGTAGCAGAGCAAGGCATCAAACCCACATCTCTTTGCCTCCTGAGCTTTTGTTCCTAGCCACCATCACATGTGGCCACCTTTTTCCCCGCCATAAATGAAATGATGAGGGCCAATAAGAGGAAGTAATTAAGATGATTAGTAACTATTCTCAGAAAGTGTATTTGTTTATTCACTCAAAAAGCTGTTTTATTTTTAATATATCAATTATTATTATTATAGATGTCAAAATACAAAGATTATGAAATGCTATAGGGTATTCTTGAGGTGCTGATAGTGTAGGGAATTTCAACAACTGCAGGCTAGTTGGCATAAATTTAGGAGAAAACATCATAAATTAAATGATATATAACACAAAAATTGGATTTTCTACCTATAGGCAAGTCAATAATTTTGATCAAATTATATCTGAAATCATCATCTCCAGGCCCAAGAGAAGACAGGGCAACAAGTTGTCTATTGAATCTGGTCAGTTGCAGGGTTGTAAGCAGAAAACGTGTACCCTATTTACAGGTCCTAGGGTTAATATAAGTGGTAAATATAATTAATGTAAATATAAATAATGTTCAATATCCTCTGGACACTAAGACTGCATTTCTGAGGCTTGAAGAAGGTCACTCATTATAGCCAATGAGAAGCAGTGTGAGAGACTCCGCTCTCACTTCTAGGCTGAGAAGTGAAAAAGCCCAAGAATTCTCTAGACCAGTGGTTGGCAAACTGCGGCTCACGAGCCACATGCAGCTATTTGGCCCCTTGAGTTTTTAGCAAAGGCCAGCTTAGGAATACCTTAATTAAGTTAATAATAAAGTACCTACCTATATAGTTTAAGTTTAAAATATTTGGCTCTCAAAAGAATTTTCAATCGTTGTACTGTTGATATTTGACTCTGTTGACTAATGAGTTTGCCGACCACTGTCACTAGGCTTTCTCCTCCTGTATTTGGATGGCCCACAATGCCACTTATTTCTAATATTACAGTCACAAGTTGATAGAGCTTCTGTCAGTTCAGGTCACTGAGAGAACGAGAAATAAAACTTTGTTACACTAAGCCTCTAGAACCGGGAAATCATTTGTTCCTTCAGCATAACCTGACCAACTCAGGATAATACAATACAAATCCCTCAAGGCACACATTATTGACAGTAATAGGTATTACTGGGACAGAAAGGAGTGTAGTGGTGCACTTTCTGTGGGAGGACAAAAGGAAAAGAAGTCATCAGGAATTTCCTGATTTCATTGAAGCCTGGAGAGATCAAATCCATTCAGACAAGCTTTCCTTATAGTGGGGTTTTCAGTACCTTTTTCAGCAGAATACAATTTACCTAGCTAAGTAATTTTCATTCAATAAAAATCCATTATTTATTATGTATATATAATATATGATTAATAAATATTTACTCTTTGTTATAATAGTGCATTATTTTGAGTTCTTACCATGTGCCACCTGGAGACCTAGTTCTCAGGATTGGACAATTAAGCAGACACAGTCTTCATTCTCAAGTTGCTTAAACTCTAGATTGCAATGCATCCAAACAAGAAATTGCAGTTCTTTGTCTATTCCCAGCTCTGCAGTCATTTAATCTTGCCCAGTGCAGTTACCTCATAACTTAGTTATAGGGAATAATGACATTTGAGAACATAAAACAATAGTGCATACTTAAGCTGTAAAAGGTATTCATACTTGATAATTTTCTCCTTCACCTTTATATAGCCTTACAACAAGCATGTCAAACTCAAAGGCTACTATGAACCAAATAAACAAGGTTTAAGTTTATGTGGGCCAACAAAAAAAACCAAAAGCTTCCATTTCCAAACATAGGTTTATTTCAATAGAGACATGCTGAATACAAAGGGCTGAAATAAATGAGTAATCATTAACATAAAATAATAGAACATTTTAATAAAAGTATTTTTTCTTGAACATTAACTTACCAGGCACTGATTGATTGCACAAATTAGTAAGTGTAATGCAAATAAACCTATTTTTCTTATTCTCTGAAAGCGAAATATTCCTGTTGTGCACACCAAACAAGTCAGTACAAGACTAATGATGTGGCAATCGGCTGCTAAAATATTCGCTGCTAGTATTAGTGGAGAGAAATGGTGTGCCTACGTGTAAGGTGCGTAAGGGAAATGAATGCAACACAATTATAGTAATCAGTCATTAGCAAACATTGTTGTTATTAATAATTATGTATAATAGGATATTGTAAATATTAAGTAACGAAATTTTTATTAAAACGTTTCTTACATACCTTTATATTGGCTGGGCCACAAAAATATTCCTTGTAGGCCGAATGTGGCCCGTAGGCTGCAAGCTTGACATGCTTGCCCTATAGCAGCTCTCTAAGGAAGGTGTTATTATCTCTTTCAGCTGAGAACACTTTGGCAATCAACAAGAGAATCCGTTGGCTAGGCCTCATTTCTTATCACCAGGAGGAGCCTGGAGACCAGAATAGTTAAGTTCTAATAGACCCAGCAATTTCCAGCCTGGCAACTTTGTTTGATGGTTTTTTAAAGTTGTGCTTTGAAGGATGCAGGCAATAAGAGAATAAATATATAATTATCAAGGTTGCTTTGCGAGCTTTAATCCACACCCTATCATCATAATCTCCAGGCAGAATATAATTGCAAATACTCAAATGTGTCAATAAATAGCAACAAGGGCCAGAGATTTTCCTCAGAGTCCCACCTCTTCCCTCCTCCCCATCCCCCACACACAACCCATTACTATGTGCCGGGCTCTCAGGTCCACCTGGAAGTACAAAAACACGTGAATTTATTTGCTGGTAAATCATGTGGATGTTGAAGCTTTCTGACATTCAGGCAGTTAACCCTCCTGTTAAAAGCCCTTGCCACTACAACAGCCTGAGGCGCAGTCAAAGAAAATGTCAAAGATATTCAGAATGCTCAAGCGAATAAATGGGCTGCTCTCCAAAGCCCCGGGAAAGAGCAAGCTGAGCTTAGGAAAAACACAGTGGGGATCTTGCAGTATTTTCCACAGTCATTGCAGGGACATTCATATCACCATGTTTAAGGGAGGGACCTCTTCCAGGAGTCATCACCCTGCTCTCCTAAATATTAACAAAGAGAACCGCAAAAGGGATCAGGAGCAAGAAAAATGCAAAGGTGAACTTTTGCTTTCAATGTTAACAGTTGATTATTAAGACCTCTAGTTCATTGTTCTCTGTCTCTCTCTCATACACACACACACACACACACACACACACACACACAAAGATGACAGCGAAACCTTCTTTAAATAATCACTCAATGATGCAGATAAAGCTGCTGCTGGGTAGAAACAGTGACAAAGCCAAACTAAAGATCAAACCCAATTTTAATGAACCTATATATAAAGACGTTTTCAAAAGCTTGTCTTTCACTGCAGAGTCAGCTGGCTAGAGCTCCTTGGTGGAGATTCTAACATCTCCTAATGAGGTGCAAAGCTGGGTGTCATGCTGGCCTGTTTTGCTAGGCATGCCTTTAGAAATCAGATGAATCTGATTTTAAAAGGCCCCCACTTTGGGGGGGGGGGGGATTTGAAGTTTTGTGTGTGTGTGTGTGTGTGTGTGTGTGTGTGTGTGTATGTGTGTTTTCCTTAAAGCAGTTAGTGAGAAGCACAAATATATATATCTGATGCTATAATTCAGCAAACGTGTGTTTCTTTAAAAATTTGATAAGCAGGTTCACCATAAAAATATCTATTGAATATTTCCGCTGAAACCGGTTTGGCTCAGTGGATAGAGCGTCGGCTTGCGGACTGAAAGGTCCTGGGTTCGATTCCGGTCAAGGGCATGTACCTTGGTTGCGGGCACATCCCCAGTAGGGGGTGTGCAAGAGGCAGCTGATTGATGATTCTCTTTCATTGATGTTTCTAACTCTCTATCCCTCTCTCTTCCTCTCTGTAAAAAATCAATAAAATATATTTTTAAAAAAATATCTATTTCCAACTACGCATATATGAAACTGCTTCACTCAGTAGATGTATTGCTCTTCTGGGAATAGGAAAAATCTAAGAAGGTATTTAAAAAACATCAAGCCGAAACCGGTTTGGCTCAACGGTAGAGCATCGGTCTGTGGACTGAAAGCTGAAAGGTCCCGGGTTCGATTCCGGTCAAGGGCATGTACATTGGTTGCGGGCACATCCCCAGTAGGGGGTGTGCAAGAGGCAGCTGGTCGATGTTTCTCTCTCATGGACGTTTCTAGCTCTCTATCTCTCTCCCTTCATCTCTGTAAAAAAATCAATAAAATATATTTTAAAAAAACATCAAAATATAACATGAAAATACAGAAGTGGATAAAATAAAAGCACATGTCAATTGTGACTTATATGTGATAACAACGGGTACTCTCATTTTTAAAAAGATTTTTTTATTGATTTTTAGGGAGAGAGAAAGGGAGATGGAAAAAGAGAGAAACACTGATCGTCTGCAGGCATGTGCCCCAACCAGAACTCTAACTTGCAATCTTTCTGTGCTTGGGATGATGCCCAACCAACCAAGCCACACTGGCCAGAATGATAATGGGTATTCTTTAGCAATTTCCCTTATCCTACATTAGTGCCAGCTCAATTCAAAATAGATATAGATCCATATTTCAAAAGGAATATTGAATGAGTTAAACTTCCTTTTTAAGAATATTAGAAAAATTGTAAGTGTAACTGGACCTTTAAGACAATTTAGTTTCTGGAGAGTCTGAACTGTTTTGGACTGTGATGAGCAGCTGGCATAACAATGCAAAGACTGTTTTGTTTCATTTTTTTCTGATGCTTCTTCCTTTTCAAAGATAAGCTGCCAGGAACAATTCAAGGTACTTGAATAGAAAGCCTTTTGCTATCACCCTATCTATGGGTCATTTGCGTACCTGGAGCAGCTTAGGCAAAGCCATTGTCAGTCCCTAGACATGCACTCAAGAAGAATACAAGCATAACACTCTTAGAACAAGGAATTGAACCCTGAAATTTATTTTGCCATTTCAATTGAAAAATGACTTTTTTCATCAATACTTACTAAAATATGATTGGAAGAAATAGGAAGAATCATCTTTCTCCCTGTTCTTACTGTGGGTATTTTAGCTCATGAGCCAGGCTATCTGGGTCTGAAATTGCCTCTGCCACTTAAAAGTTGTGTGAACTTGGACAGATCCCTAAGCTCTTTTTGGCTCAGTTTTTTCATATGTTCATAGGACTCTAATAGTATCATCATAGCATGGAGTTTTTGTAAGAATTAAATACTTTGACATTTGTAAGGCACTTAAAACAATGCATAGTATATGGTAAATGTTTAATATGTGTTACTTTATATTATAACTACAGGCCCGGTGCACAAAATTTGTCCAAGGGGGGGTGGTGGTACCTCAGCCCAGCCTGCACCCTCTCCAATCTGGGACCCCTCGAGTGATAGACACATCAGTTGGATATCCCTCTCACAATTCAGGTCTGATGGCTCCCAACTGCTCGCCTGCCTGCCTTCCTGATTGCCCCTTACCACTTCTGCCTGCCAGCCTGATCACCCCCTAACCACTCCCATACCAGCCTGATTGATATCTAACTGCACCCCTATCAGCCTGTTTGCCCCCAACTTCCTTCCTCTGCCAGCCTGGTCATCCCTAACTGCCCTCCCCTGCAAGGTGGATCACTCCCAACTTCCCTCCCTTGTAGGCCTGGTTCCTTCCAACTGCCCTCCCCTGCTGGCCATCTTGTGTTGGCCATCTTGTGTCCAAATGGGGGCAGGATCTTTGACCATATGGGGGCAGCCATCTTGTATGTTGGAGTGATGTCAATCTGCATATTACTCTTTTATTAAATAGGATAGAGGCCTGGTGCATGGGTGGAGCCAGCTGGTTTGCCCGGGGGCAACCATAGCCTCCTGCTCTTCCAGCTCCATGGCTGCTGCAATTTCTGTTGGAATTTACCTTCTATAATTGAAACTTTGTTCACTTGTGTTGGAGGCCTCAGTCAGCCAGGGTATGTGGAAAACTTGGCTTCCTCTATTGCCAGGGAAACCCTAGCCTCCCTCCTGCTCTCTGTCACAGCAGCCATCTTGGTTGGGGTTAATTTGAATACTCACTCTTATTGGCTGATGGGAGTGGATGGTGGGTGTGGTTTGTGGTTGTAGGGGAGTGATGTGATTTTGCATATTACTCTTTTATTAGATAGGATATATATTTGTGTGTGTGCGTGTGTGTGTGTGTGTGTGTGTATACATACACATTGTATTATATATGTATTTGACAGAAAGAGATACTTTTTAGCACAAACACTGGCAAATTCAAATCTGAATTTTGAACCCACAGGCCTGAGATGCAGGAGACGTGCAGATGAAGTCTGAAGGCAGTGAACTGGAGATTCCCTCTCACTAGGGCAAGAGCCATCCTTTTAGTTCTACACAGACTTTCCGCAATTTGTATGAGTCCTGTTTAATTTATGAAAATCAATCTGCTATTTTCTACTAGTTAAAATGTTAATTTCAGTTTATATCATCCAACAATACTCTCCTAGAAATATCCAAAATAATATTTAACCAAATATCTGGGTATCTTTGAACCAATCAAGTTGACACATAAAATTAACTACCATAAGTTACAAAAAAGAGATATAATATGCACTATTTCCCAGATTGTTTGATCAAAGCAATCTTTTATATAGATGTACATCATGATATATCTGTTTACAAAAATCAGATATTTTTATGGTAGATTTTATTTTTTACTAGAGGCTTGGTGCTTGAAATTCATGTAGGGCAGGGAGGGAGAAGGCTCAGGCTGGCCTAAACCCTCTCCAATCTGGGATCCTTGGGGGATGTCTGACTGCCAATTTCGCAGGGGTCGGGCCAAAACCAGCAGTTGGACATCCCTTTCACAATCCAGGACTGCTGGCTCCTAACTACTTACCTGCCTGCCTGCCTGCCTGATCGCCCCTACCTGCTCCCCCTGCCAACCTGATCACTCCTAACAACCTCTGCCTGCCAGCCTGATTGCCCCTAACTGCCCCACCCTGCCAGGCTGGTTGCCCCTCACTGCCCCCTCTGCTGGCTCGGTCACCCCTCAATGCTCCCCTGTGCCAGCCTGCTCACCCCTCATTGTCCCCCTCTGCAGACCTGGTCACCCCACACAACCTGCTGGTCAGTCATTTGGTAGTCCCTTGCTAACCCCCTGTTGGCCTGGTCACCCCACATAGACTGCTGTTCAGTTGTTATTGTGAAGGCATGACCAATTTGCATATTACCCTTTTATTAGTATAGATTATGTACTATAATCTTCTAAAAATAAAAGGCTAAAAATCTTCTCCCTATATACTCCCATAGTTTCCAAAAGCTTTAAATCTCAGCAATTTCCCATGACAGTAAACCTCCATAATTCCATGCCAGCACATTTCTCAGACTCTAGATATGAATTGTGATTTGACTGCCTCTGTGCTTTATCTTCCCTTGTCCAATAGGCATGTCCTTCTGTTTCTCATCCTTGCTAATAGTGTCATCATCTCCTGACTCTCTAAGCCAAACTCTTCAAAATCAGTCAGTATTTATTAAGTGCTTTCTAGGTGCTTAAGTATAAGAGCTAGTTAATCAGTAGTAGCAAGATAGATTTGATCTCTGACTTTATGGAATGTACAGTGATCTAGGAAAAACAGATATTGAACCAATATCTAATAACATGTATGATTTGGTAACTACTCTCTGAGACCCAGTTACAACAAATTCTAAAAGCAGAATCCAGGAAAGAACAAGGATTTTTACCATATTACTCTTTTCCCTGCGTTGTGAACTGATAAAATTTCTTCTGTGCCACCTCATTAGGAGAGTAGACCAGGGTGATTCAGGGAGGCAGGTGACTTGAGACATTCATAGGAGACTGAGATGTTTGAAGGATATCACAGTGCTGCTGTCACACTATGTCTGACTATGTTTTGGTCTGTCCCTTTGTCCCCAAAGTACACTGAAAGTTCTAAAACCACCTGCTTATAGGGCTAAATATTTTTAACTTCTTGAGAAGAAACCAAGTGCTCCTCTCCAACACCTGTTTCCAATTAGAAGTTACTCCCTAAGAAAGTCACATTAGTGGCAATTATCTGTACTTGAATTCAGGTGCTCCATTCCCCAGGCTTTTAGGTTTTGTGTAAACAGTAATTCCTTCAATAGAACATTCAAACATTCAACAAGTATGTATGAACACTGGCTATTTGTCATCAGTGGACAAGTTTCAGAAATACAGTTGTAAGTGGAACACAATCTCTGCCCTCAAAGAGTTTTCAGTCCATTGCAGGAAGCAAACAGTAAGTAAGCATTCCCTAAGTGGTGCAATGAGCAACACAAAAGAAAGCCACCTAGGCTAGACAAGGTAAAAAGGCTTTCGGAAGGAAATGACATACGGGTTAAGATATCCTATCTAATAAAAGAGTAATATGCAAATTAACCTTCACTCCACTCCACAAGCCATGCCCACAAGCCAATGAGAGTGTGTATGCAAATTAACCCCAACGAAGATGGCTGCAGCCACAAAGGCTTGGATTTCTCTGACAATGGAAGAAGCCAAGCTTTCTGCCTGCCCTAGCAGGTCTAAGCCTCCACTCAAGGCTACAAAGTTTCAATTATAGAAGGTAAACAAGAAACGAGCTGCCACCATGGAGCTAGCAGGAGGTTTGACTCCGCTGCAGGCTACAAAGTTTCAACTGTAGAAAGTAAATATATCCCAGATACCAAGGCCTCCATTTGGGTCACTGGTGGGTGTGGCCAGCCTGCAAACCACCACAGACCCTTCTCTCAAGATGCCCTACGCTCCAAGGGAACCCCTACTCTGATCCTGGACACCCTTCAAGGCAAACCAGCTGGGCCCCACTCTTGCACTAGGCCTCTATTCTATCTAATAAAATAGTAATATGCAGATGGACCATCATTCCAACACACAATAGCTGCCCCCATGTGGTCAAAGATCCTGCCCCTATGTGGACACAAGATGGCCACCACAAGATGGCCAGTAGGGGAGGGCAGTTGGGAGGATCAGGCCTACAAGGGAGGGCAGTTATGGGTGATCAGGCAAAGGGCAGTTGGGAGGGACTAGGCCTGCAAGGGAGGGCAGTTGAAGGTGATCAACCCTGCAGGAGAGGGCAGTTATGGGTGACCAGGCCAACAGAGGAGGGAAGTTGGGGGCAAACAGGCTGGCAGGGGAACAGTTAGACATCAATCAGGATAGCATGGGAGTGGTTAAGGGGTGATCAGGCTGGCAGGCAGAAGTGGTTAGGGGCAATCAGGAAGGTGGGCAGGTGAGCAGTTGTGAGCCAGCAATCCTGAATTGTGAGAGGGATGTCGGACTGCCGTTTAGGCCCGATCCTGGATTGGGCCTAAATGGGCAATTGGACATCCTTCGAGGAGTATCAGATTGGAGAGGGTGCAGGCTGGACTGAGGGACACCCGCCCTCTCGCCCATGAATTTTGTGCACCAGGCCTCTAGTAAGAAATAATAAAAAGTTAATTGGGGAGAGTGAGCAAAAACTAAGGAAAATAAAAAGAGAGTTTCAGATAGAGGTATAGTTTTGCAAAGGCTCACACATGAGACATGATATGGAATGCTGGAAAAGCTAGAAGAAAAGAAAAAAATCCAATGTGGCTCCAGAACAGAGTGTGAAGAACTCAAGTCAGGTAGAAGGCAGAGATGGGCCTTTACAATGATGTGCTAGATCATAAGTATCTTTGTCAGCCATCCTAAGGAGATGATGTTTTCTTCTTGGGGTTAATGCAAGCCATGGGTGATTTTAAGCAGGGAATGACATTACAAGATTTTTATTTTATAACAAACATTCTGGCTAATATAAATAAGGACTAGAACCAGAAAATAAGACTAGAGAATAAGATATTATTATGAACAGTGAATTAACATTTCCAGTTTGTTAACAGATATGTCCAGTGTGATGAAAGATAAGAAGGAAGGGATTAAAATAGTGGATATTGGAATGGGAAGAAATTGGTTGTATTGGAAAGACAGTAGAGATAAATATAGTAGGATGTGGTATCTAATTAAATGTTATGGCAATACAGAGGGAGCCTTGGGTTCCAAGACATCTGGCTTGGACAAATTAAGCCAAAAATGGTGCCATTTACAAAGATGGAGAACATAAGATAAAGGATGGTTAAGGGGTTCAGGCCCCCAATAGATCTGACTTTCTGAACTTCTCAGCTTCTTTTTAATGACAGTTGCATGTAAGTGTGATGGTTTTTAGCTGGATATTAATGAGGAAGAGAAAGTGTAAGAAGAGTCAGAGATTGTTGAGAATATTCACTGGGGAAGCAGAGGCCTGTTTGCTTCACCAGGAAATTATAGCTTCACATTCCTCCCAGGAAACCACCAGTCCATTCCCCACAGATAACTGGGGGAAGGGATAGAACAAAGGGGCAGGTAAACACATTCACAATCAAGTCAAAATGGTATGGGTGAGGTGCTGGACTATAAAGGCCTGTCAGTCTAACCTGAAGATAAGATCATTGGCTAGGGGGTGGAACCCAATGTAAGCCTGGGAAAGTTTGGGAAGCTGATCAGTTATTCTGAATAAAATTCTGGTTCCTGCAAATCTGAGAATACATAATTCCAACTGAACAAAGAATCTCTCTCTCTCTCTCTCTCTCTCTCTCTCTCTCTCTCTCTCTCTCTCTCTCTCTCCCTTTCTCTCTCTGTCTCTCTCACTGTTCCACCTATCCCCCGCCCCCCTCACTCCCACCACTTGCCCCATGACTATGCAGGTCTAGTCCTGGGGCCTATAGGCCATGCAGGCTCCCAAGGACTATGAAGCAGGAACTCTGGGCACTGGTTTTTATTTTGTCCCTGCTGAAGATACAGTTGGGACTTCTTCCATGGTGGAATGTAGAGAAATGGGACATTGGAAGCCCACAGGCAGGGGTGGCCCATCACCAATAAACCACCTTGCCACATCACAATCTCCTGTGAGTAGATCCTTAAAATGCTTTTCTCATGATCCTGCGGAAGAGCCTGTTTTCCAACAACAACATAACCAGGGCTATTAATGATCCTGATTACTCACTAAACTGTGTTCCCCCTCAAATTCTTATATTGAAGCTCTTATACCCAGTGCCTCAGACTGTAGCTATATTTTGAGACAGAGCCTTTAAAGAGGTGATTAAGTTCAAATGTAGTTGTTAGGGTGGGCCCTAATCCAATATGACTGTCATTTTTATAAGAAGAGGAAACTGACATCTACAAAGAGACACCAGAGATGTGCACACTCAGAGGAAAGACAATGTGAACAAACAATGAGAAGGTAGCCATCTGAATGGCAAGGAGAGAAGCTCCAGAATAAACCACACCTACTGATACCTTGATTCTAGACTTCCAGACTCCAGAACAGTGAGGAAATAAATTTCTGTTGCTTAAGCCACCCAGTCTATGGTATTTTTATGGCATGATGCAACAAAATAGTAAACCAATGTACTCTTTAAATGAGTGTCTCTCAGACTAATGTATGCAGGAATCACCTAGGAATCTTGTTCAAATGTAGTCTATGATTTAGAAGATTGAGAGTGAGATCTGGTATTCTGTATTTGTATCAGCTCACTGGCAATGCCCATGCTGATGGTTAGGACCACACTTTTGTTATCATAATTATTAGCTAGTTTATTAATATTAATAATAGAGAACAAAGGGAAGGTCATATATTATAAGCATGGTCAGATGGGCAGCTTCACCAGAAAGATATTGCTTCACACACCCCAGGGAGTCACTGGTTCATTCCCTGCAGATCACTGGAAGAAGGGATCGAACTAAGGGGGAGATGGACACATGCAGAGTGAAGTCAGAGTGACAGAGGAAAAGTGCTTGTATGTCAGTCTAGCCTGGAGAAAAGGTCATTGGCTAGAAGGATAGAGCCACTGCAAGTGTGTAAAACTCCCCAAAAAGTTCCTTCTCTCTGTCTTTTGGTTCCCTCTTACTCTCTCTTGCTCTATGACCCACACTTGTCCATCATGTGGCCTTAAGCAGTCACATGGCCCATGGCCATGCAGACTCCACATGCAATTAACTACAGCTGGGAACACAAGCTAAGCTAGCCAGATGCTGGACTGAGCAGGAATTTAATATGGAGCAGAAATTATGGGTAGTGGCCTGAATTCTGGCCCTGCTGAACACAAGATTGGGCTTCTTCCATGGTAATACAGATAGAGATGGTGAGAAGGCTAAAAGGCTAATTCCAATGTAACCTTGATATTTGGGGGGAGGGGGCTAGCAATCTGAATCTGTGCCAGCAAGCCCAGCAGTGTACATTCTTGATAACCTATAATTATAATTAAGTCATTGCCCCTTTCTCCACGAACTAGTCTTGCAAGACCTGTTACCTAAATACTAACATTTTTCAGAGGCCATAAACCATGACACAGCCCCTGTAGGGGCGTTATCAGTGTTGGCGCCAGGCCAGGCCCTTAGATATGGTCTCAAGACCCCCCAACACCTTGGGGCTTTTTGCAAAGCCTGTGAAAGGTCCAGAAGTATAATCCATATGTAGGGGACAAAGACATCAAAAGGGAATAAAAGAGGGGCTTCCACCATATTGGTTTGCTCAGCATTTGAGAGGCAACCTCATCTGAGTCCACTGGCATAATAAAGCTGTGTAACTCCATTTCTCTAAGCATTGCTTGGTTTTTCTCTGGTCTTCTACAACATCAGAACCTTGTAGTTCGTCCCCAGCTTTCAAGGGATGAACTACAAGGTGGAAGATGAACAAGTTATTGAATTTTTACTTGTGTTACTTGAATGGGATCTTTGGGAATAATTTTCAAATTTTGGTATGAATATAATTGTATCGTAAGCTTGTTAAAAGCATGTATCCTGAGACTCATCTCTTGGCCTAGAGTTCTTTATTCAAAAAGCTTTGACAGAAATATCCCTGCTTAGCAAGGCTCTGAGTGATTTGGCTGTAAGGAGTTTCTGGATTCACTTTGAGAACCTTTCATTTAGAGTGTTGCTATTCAAAGTGTTATTGGTGGAAGTGGAGTTCTTGGAATGCCATGGGAAAAATAATTTTCTGAGACCCTCACAGGAGGAGGTGATTTTGTGGAAAGTTTTATTGCCTGTCAGTCTAACCTGGGGAACCATGGATTGGCTAGGAGGGTAAAGTCACCGCAAGCATGTGAAATCCTGAAGGATTCATTGGTTAAACTCCTGGCTAAAAATCCCCAAACAAAGAATTCTCACTCTCCTGTTCTTCTTGCTTCACTCCTGTTCCCTTGCACTGCCTTGCTTCATGACCGGTGCTAGTATACCATGTGACCCTAGAAGCTGCATGGACCACAGCCATGTGGACCTCACACCCAATGAACTACAGCTGGGAAGGAACATAAGCTAACCTAACCAGATGCTGTGCCTGACTGGAATATAATATGTAGAAAAGACTCCGGGCAGTGGCTTTGATCTTTGCCCTGCTGAAGACCAAAGGAGACTTTTTCCATGATGGAATGGAGGAAGGTGGACTTTGGAGGGAGATGCCCTTAATATTATAGCATCAATTACAAATCTTTCCCTAATACCTTATCCTCTGTGGGGTCCTGAAGAAATTCTTATCCCCACAGCACTCCAAGAATCCTACTTCTACCAGGGACACAAAGAATACCCCACTGATAACAGTAGGACTCCTCAAGTGAGTCTGTGATCTCTCTGGCCCTCCTTTTCTTCATGTGTGGGGAAAAAAATCAGCTAGATTACCTCTCAGATCCCATCAGCCAAAAAAATAATTTGATTTTTGCAAATGAGTAAAAAGCAGCTTTGGATCTATTGCTGAATTAATTTTTCACAAATATCCTTTGCAAACCTTAAAATTTCAACTCACTTCTCCTCAATTTCTTATCAATAAGATTGAACTAACAATATATTGGCAGACCTTTAGTACTCTACCAAGTTCTAACCCTTACCTGCTTCCAAGGTTAACATTAGTCCATCCAAGCCTCAAGACTTGACTTGCTCACCATCCACCTTTCCTTGTGTGGGTGGGATGATGGGGATCCACAAACTCATTTATCTTACAATGTCATAGGACCTCATAAATTCAAATGAAGGAGGCACAGCTGTGGTCACATTTGTGGGGTACACATTTCTGGCACCAGAACTGAGATGAGGGAGTGAATTTTGCTGACTACAACATGCTCAAACACTCCCATCAGCTGAGGCAGCAGTTATTCCTTGTTTCTTGGAGGATAATTGGGTTGCAATCAAGGGCGTCTACACCACTGAGTCTATACTGCATATTCTAACTCAA
Source organism: Pipistrellus kuhlii (assembly GCF_014108245.1). Lineage (NCBI taxonomy): Eukaryota > Metazoa > Chordata > Mammalia > Chiroptera > Vespertilionidae > Pipistrellus > Pipistrellus kuhlii. The sequence continues at coordinate 149,059,468 of NW_023425515.1, forward strand.
TAATAAAGTCCAAGAATTTGAGTTAGAACTCAGTTCAAATCCAGGCTCTTTTTACCTACTTGGGTACTTTACCCAACTGCTTCATTTCCTCCTTTGTAAAAGGGAGTAATCCTATCTTATCATCATCTTTTATACTGCTATCACTAGCAGAATACAAAGAAAATATTAAGTGTTAAATAAATAAATGGCAAGTAAATTATTATTTTACTCATCATATCCATAAAGAAGACCAAGCCAATTGCATTATGCCAAAATGTCATAGCCTTAGCCCTGAGCTGACCTAAGCATAACTATTCATCAAGGAGGCATGGTCACACTTCAAAGAACAAGCCCCATCTGAAAGTGCAAGCTCTGCCAAACAAACGGTATGCCTAAAACCTTGGTATGGACATTTTGTGGTTAGCTTGAGTGCCTTTAACAGGGAGAACAGTACTTTTCCCTTAATGAGCTCTTCCACAGTCTGGGGGCACTGGGGAACCATTAGTATTTTCCTCTGCAAAGTGAACAAGGCTCGCAGTTCCATAGTAACAATAGCTGAATAATTCAAACTGAGGAGCTTACAAAACAGCAATTTACCTAGGAATGTTTTTATAGTCTCTTAGGCTATAATCCTAATGAAAGGGCTTCTCATCAAGGTCATTATTATTATAGAAAAGAAAAACACATGCTCATATACACACACACAAGCACATGAACACACATTGTTTTTCAGTATTTTCTCTGTAGAGTACTACCAAAAAAGAGAAAGAATATTTATAAGTGAGCAAGGATTCCCTTCGTGAGCAACATTAACTTCCCTCCCAATACTTGGAATAAGCTCCATTTTGAATTACGACACATCTGGGGCATAACTAGGAAGAGAGGAATAACTGCAATCAGCAGAAGCACTGATTACACCTGTAATGACTGTCAGAAATGTGCCTGTGGGCAAAAAGGGATTCACGTTAGCATAAAACACACATAGCCTCTTTGCACTTGCTCTGTTAGTCCTCAGAGGCACATCTACAAACCTCAAGCACCTGGAGAGATTTTTTTTTTTTAATTATAGATTTTGAGGCTCCACCCTAGAATTTTCTGTTCTGTGTATCTGAGTTTAGGCCCAGGAAGCAGTATTGAAAAACACTGTTTTCTGCATGATGTGCAACAAGACTTGCAGGCATTGCTTCCCCAATTAGGTAATGTATTATATTACCTGAACTAGGTTAGGAAAAATTCACTCTGAATCTACGATGTATGCCATTAAAATATGTGGCTGAAGAATGAATGAGGGAAATGTTTATATCTTTACATAAACAATTTCCACTTTAAATGCTAAGATCTTCAAAAATTCAATTCCTAAAATTTTAAATAACCAGAAATACATTTTTCAGATCATGTGATGAAATAAAATTTATTCCTTTAAAAAAAAAAGTAAACATTAAAAATAAGGCCATATAAAAATTCTATTGTAAATAAATTAATTTCTGAGGTGTGATCCAAAGTTTGTGACTCATTCACTTTCAGCTCCCAGCATGATGGATCATCAATTCATTAGCTTGGTAACCCTAGGGCATTGTAGGACTCTGAATCTTCAAAGCACTATTCAGTTATGTTCACCCCACTGTGCAAATTGTTAGCCTGAAATGTTAACACTCTTCTTTATGCCAGACAGCTTGAATGCCCAGCACCAAGAGTAAACCTTCTACACACAAACCCCTGAAAGATGTTGAAAACATGAAATCCATAGGCCAACACATGAACAATAGTGCAAAAATAAAAAGCTAAGTTTCTTTCTACCTCTTTAAAAAAAAAAAAAATAAGGTAATTCTTTTGAGGAAAATGGCGGCATAGGTAAACACCTGTATGCAGAACCTCTCATATACACATAAAAATTACAATTAAAATAGAGAATCACCATCATCCAGAACCGCTGGAAAGCTGGCTGAATGGAAATCCTACAACTAGAGAAGTAAAGAAGAAAGCACAGTGAGGCAAGACACTGGCTTGTCTAGCACCCATGTGTGCCACTTTTTAATTGAGGGGGAGATCATTTCTGTGGAGGCTGCTCAGATGAGCAAGGGATCCCAGCTCCACACCAGACCCCCAGCACAATGCCCCAAAGCTGGGAAAAGAAGGACATCTGTAATAATCTCAACATTAAAGATTTTAAAAATAAGATAATGATTGTTTTCTGGTAATAGAAGGAGACTGTATACATTTTTATATAAAAGTTGTATCTATGGCTAATTAGATAAAATAGAATAGGATCCTCCTTGAGAGCACAGGGAATATAATGAATTTGACCTTGAAGATCAGTTTTCAGTAATCTATATTGCTCTCAGTCTGGTCAAGTTCTTTGCCATTTACTTAGGGAAAAGAAGAAAACTTTGTTAGATCATTCCCCACAGTCAAAACACAAGTAACTTTCAAAAATGGAAGTAGAATACTTCTTTAGTTACTCAAACACCTTAATCTCTTTCTCTCACACTACCTTTTTCTTTTCTATCTGTTAGAAAAATGCAATGCTAGATTCATTGTGTGACTGTTTATTTAATTATTTTTCTCCCTTACTAATCTATTGGTGGCATGGAGGCAGGAATCTTCTTCTTTTTTTTTTTTTTTTTTTTTTTTTTTTTTTTCCTCTACTATTTACTCAGAAGCCAGGAAAATGCCTGCTTTATAGAAGACTCCCAATAAATTCATGGTGGGTCAAAGTAGGTTTACAGTCCTTCATATGGAAAATAATACAATAATTAATACATAATAATATACAAATATACAAATGAACTCTGTGTTTCACATACTCACAACTGCAAACCTGTATTTACCTGAATGAATGAAGGCTTGACTCCAAAACCCATATTTTTTTCCTTCTAATTTCATTCTCTTCCATAACCTATTCCTGCCATCTTGAATTCCAAATAATACATCCTCTTATATCCTTATGAAATGGAATTTTTGGACTAGAACCTGGATTCTTTGTCCACTGGAATCAAAGAATGAATCCATGGACAGAATGTAGTATAGCAAAAGTGAAAATTTAATGAAGAACTAGAGGCCCAGTGCATGAATATTCATGCAAGAATAGGCCTTCCTTCCCCTGGCACCACCTTTGGTCTGGCCCAGAGCCACCTTTCTGTCTTCACTCTGGCCAGAGCTGTCTTCTGCCTCTTGCACTGTCATATCAATTTGCATATTCCCTCCTTATTGGCTGTAGGCACCTCCATTTTTGTTGTGGAGTTATATCAATTTGCATATTCTGTCTTTTTTGGAAAGGATAAGTACAGTCTCCCACATGGGTAGAGAGGAAGAGTCCTATGGAATGGACTCCCAAGTAGAGAAGGGGAAAGGGTCCCACTGAGTTCTTTTTTTCCTATGGCTTATAAAAGCTGCAGATCCTGGTGCCTTGATATCCCCTCTGATTGGTCACTATGCCTTTAGACTGGTTACTATAGTAACTCCTGGGCTCCTGGGCTCACCCCGCCTTCCTTATTGTTTTCCTATTCCCTCTGGGCTTTCTACTTCTCCTTCTGGATGAAGGGCTTCCTTCTCTTTGTTTTGTAAATATAGACCTTTTGCTGTTCTCAGCTCCCTCATTTTATGGAAATGTATCTGTTGCAGTTTTTCAGCTCCCATATTCTATAAAAATATACCTTCTGCTGCTCTGCAGCCCTGTGCTTCTTCCATGGTCCCCTTAATTTCCAAAATTTCTAAAATTTCCTTAATCTGTCCTATTTTACCCCTAAAATTTCCTGTTTCACTTAGTGCACTGGTTGACAAACTCATTAGTCAACAGAGCCAAATATCAATAGTATAACGATTGAAATTTCTTTTGAGAGCCAAATTTTTTAAACTTAAATTTCTTCTAATGTTAATTCTTCAAAATAGTCTCCCCCAGACTGTGATATTTTGTGGAAGAGTCACACTCAAGGGACCAAAGAGCCACATGTGGCTCATGAGCTGCAGTTTGCTGACCACAGACTTAGTGTATCTTTATCATCAGCAAGATATAGATAATTATTCAGGTTTACTTTTAAATTTTCATCAATTTTTTTCTAAGTCATGTAAACAAAACTCCAAGGAGAAAGAACATATGCTATATCATAGCAGCACAATTTACAAAGCTAAGATCTGGAAACAACGCAAGTGCCCATCAGTAGATGAGTGGATAAAAAAGCGGTGGTACATTTATACCATGGACTACTATGCAACAAAAAAAAGAAGAATCTCTTACCCTTTAAGCAGAATGGAAGGGCCTGGAGAGTATCATGCTAACTGAAATAAGACAGTCAGAGAAAGACAAGCATCAGATGACCTCACTCATGTTCGGAATCTACCTAATTAACAAAATAAACTGATGAACAGAGTGAACTTAAAGACATGGGAGTGTGAAAGTGTAGAGGCTGAAAGAAATAATGTGGAAAAGTTCCCCTGCTAGCCCAGACTTCCCGTGAGAATGTGACCTTTAGAACTGCCCCAGGAAAGACAGGGTATGAGCCACACAGCACCAGACCACCAGACTCAGCCCCTAGAGGTAGTAAACTTGATGTATTATCAATGTCCTGAGGCGGTTCCACCCTGTTCCTTGTGATAATGTCTATCCTCCCCTCAAGGAATTCCTGTCCCTCTTTCTGGAAGACCCCCTCCCCTTGTCCTTTGTTCTAACTTTGCGGTTTTTGCCTTTATAAGCCTGTAAGAAGTTCTGCTCGGGACTTGACTTGGCTGCTCCTGCGTGAGTAACAGGTCAGGTCCCAGCTCGCTGGAATAAATCCTCTTGCTATTTGCATCAAGTACCGTCTCTTGCGTTTGACTGGGCCATCGCTGATCCTGGGTCAGGGCAGGGGTCTCCTTCGGGGGGTCCAACATTTGGGGGCTCGTCCGGGCTCGGCGGCCACCCCTCAACCGCGGAGCCGACCTTGGAGGTAAGAAGGGGTACCCCATGTTTGTCTGTCTGGTTCTGTGCTGTGTTGTGTTCATTGTCTGTCGGTCTGGTTCTGTGCTGTGTCGTGTTCATTGTCTGTGAAAGTTTCTGTTCAGGTTCTGGGCGCGCACTTTTGGTTTGGCAGCCGTTCGGTGACTCATAAGAGTGGCCGGACAGTGGTCGGCTGCAACCCTGGGGGACGCCCCAAGGGTGCAGCAATCAGGTGTCGGGTTCAAGTCCCGGCAATCAGGTGTCGGGTTAGAGCCCCGGCAATCAGGTGTCGGGTTAGAGCCCCGGCAATCAGGTATCGGGTTCCGAGCCCCGGCAATCAGGTGTCCGGTTCGAGCCCCGGCAATCAGGTGTCGAGTTCGAGTCCCGGCAATCAGGTGTTGTTCTGGTCTGAATGAGTGTTGTTGTGTTGAGAGAGTGCGGCCGCAATTGAGTGTGTGGGAATTGGTAAAAGTGTTTTTGTTTTTACTCTTGGATTTGTTTTGGAATTATTTGTTGCGTAACTCTTTATAAATTGGGAAGAAAGAGAAAAATGGGACAAGGAAACTCAAAGGAGAGTCACCTAAGTCCCCTTGAATGCATGGTTAAAAATTTTCCGGACTTAAAAACAAGGTGAAGGCTATGGTGTTTCTGTAGATGCCTTCACTCTCCGGAGACTGTGAATTGGAGTGGCCGACATTTGGGGTTGATTGGCCTTCAACAGGGACCCTAGACATGGGGCCCTGCACGGGAGTCCAGCGGATAGTCTATAGGAGCCCTGGGCATCCGGACCAAATTCCATACATTGATATCTGGATTGATGTTCTTTTTGATAACGCCAAATGGCTGAAGGAGTGTGGTTGTCTCTTTGACAAAGGAAAATTGGGAAAGAGACCTCCTAGGTCCATCTTACTCGCCAGGCCACAGGCGAGCAGAGAGAAAGAAAGAAACCTTTAATTTGTTTAAAGCTGAGTGCTCTGATGGCTAGCAAACCGCCCCGAGTGGCCACTGGGATTCCTTTTTCCAGGGGTGCTTTGGTTTCTGTCAGAGGGGTATCAGCCCACCTAACAATATTTATGTCTATGTTTATTGATTTGAAGGTATAAAATTGTAACAATTATGGTACAAAAAAATTAAAAGCAGAAACCAAATTCTAAAGTTAACTATTTACAAGAAGGAAGCTTGAACTGGCAAAGTCGCCAAGTCTGCCCAGCGAGCTCAAAAACTAAATGAATCTTATTTCAGACACCTACCTCCACCCAGTTTTCATCAGTGCTGGAGGAACGGTCTCAGAACTATTTGTTTCAATTAGCCATTTAAGTTTAATGTAATTAATAATTACAGTACATTGTAAAATCTTTAAAGGAAAAGGAAAATATTTTGTGGGCCATTTGGTCCTTGTGTGTGTGTGTCAACTCAAGTTATATTTTAAAATCAGTAAGAGCTTGTCAGAAAGTTCAGGGAGTGTGATTGCAGTGGAGGGGTCACCGGTTCCCCCATTGCACCTTTGCTAGCAAGAGGCAAGCGAGGGACAGTCTGATGAAAACGCCCTGGTGGCAGCACCGCCTTCGCCACCTGGGACCCGCTTGCTCCCTGCCTCCATTCACCTCCAAGAGTTGTTTGAGTAGCTGGAGGCAGCAGATAAATTAAAACTGGTTTCCCAAGTCATTGTAAGCAGCTTTTAAAATTCCCCACCATGAGGCGGAAACTATGATCTGCAGGGAGTGGCAGGTGGTTCCATGGCCTTGCTTACAATGTTTAGTTTTTGTCATTGATATCAGCTAAGCAGAGTCATAGCTACTTAAGTATAAATTAAAAAAAAAAAAAAAGTTAATTGCAGTAACTAAATGCCTAGAATATGGCAGGCTAAACTGTATTACATGTGTTAAGAATAAGCAGTAATGATCAAAGATTTCAAGGATTGATTTATTTTCATTTATCAGATGAGGAATCTATATGATGCTTGAGCCCTATCCAGATTGTTTCATACAGACCTAAGTAAATTTGTTGGGAATTTATAGTGTGCCTCTTGTGAAGAAGTAAGCCAAGTCATATATTTTTCTCTTAATGTAGAAAAAGTGATAGCCATATTAATTTGTTTTGTTTTGCTTTTCTCATATGCCATTGTTGTTATCATTTCTTAAATTGGGCTTGTACCTGCATCTTGTATTTTGTTTAAACTTTGGGAATCATTTTTGGTTTCAGTCATGTGTATCTACTTTATAGATTTAAATAGACTTCATCACAAAGGTTTATAATTTATTTAGAATTGTGTTAAAACAATGTGAAAACATGGTTTAACCCCCCCTTGACTGCTTGGACACTTTTCACCATGTTCTATTAGGGGACTTAAAGGCACAGTTAGAAATTCTCCCATTCCCCTTTCCAGGCTTATCAGAATCTGAGATCTTTATCTGTAGGAAGAATGTGGCAGTTTAAAATTCAAGCGGCTACTGGGAACAGAGTGCTAGACCTGCTCTCTCTTCCCTCTGCCTTTTCTAAATATTCTAAAATAATAGAAAATTTGAGGTATGGTTATAGATTTTTGAAGGACATAGAAAGAAGGTTTAAAAGCTAATGTAAAATAGTGAAAGTTTTTATGAAAGTTATGTATGTGATGAGAAGGAGAAACTGGGAGAGAGGGAAAGAACAAAACAGAGACTTAAGAAAGAGACTCTGGGAGTCTGAGAGGGAAGGATTTAGACAGAAGCAGAAAGAAAGATTGGAAGAGAAAGTGATATGGGTATATAAGTGTAAATGTGTATGTGAGAAAGGGAGAAAGACATGAGCAAGAGACAGGAAAGGACAGAGATTAGAGAGGGAGAGAGATAGAAGGTGAGGCCAGAAGAGATAGAGACAATCTGAAAGAAAGGGAGACTTAGATTCCAAGGGTTTTTTTTTAACCTCTAGCCCTGACGGGACCAGGGCTCCTTTCAACTAAGCTCCCAAGGGTAACCTTACAAGTGAGAGGCAAAGCTATTAATTTCCTGGTGAGCACTGGGCAGTTTATTCAGTCTTGACAGAGCCGATGGGACCTCTAGGAAGATATCAGTCCAGGGAGCCACCAGACAAACTGACTGTTTTCCTTGGACATCAAGAAGGACTATAGACCTAAGAAGGAACACATACTGGAGGAACACAGCTGCTAAACTGGACTGAAGTAGAACAACAGGCCTTTGAGGAGCTAAAAAAGGCTCTCATCTCAGCACCTGCCCTAGCCTTGCCAGATGTTACGAAGCCCTTCCACCTTTATATGAGTGAGGTAAGGGGCATTGCCAAAGGGATTCTCACTCAGTCTCTAGGTTCCTGGAAGAGACCTATTGCCTATCTGTCTAAGAGACTATGAAGGGGGCAGATAAGCAGACTCTGGACCAGGAGCTAGCCCTGACAACACCCCATGCTCTTGAGGCCCTCCTTTGAGGTGCTCCAGAGAGATGGATGTCAAATATCACCCAGTGCCACGCTCTTCTCCTGGACCAGCCTTGCGTCCAATTCCATAAGACACTGGCCATCAACCCTGCCAGCCTGCTTCCAGATGATCCAGAGGAACCCATTCATGATGGCATAGAGGTAACAGACGCAGTACTGACAGATGTCCTGCCATCATCACCAGACAAGGTACTGTTCACAGATGGGAGCAGTTACGTTCGGGATGGGATCTGATATACAGGGGCAGCAGTAGTCACCCTGGACCACACCATTTGGGCACAGTTCCTGAACTTTTGGCCTTAATCCAGGCCCTTCTATGGGGACACAGTGCCGTCCCCCAGGAAAGAGGATTACCAACTTCAACCAGAAAGAACATTTATTTGAGTCCATCTGACTCCTGAAAGCAGTTGCAATAGTGCACTGCAAAGGACATCAGAAAGGGGAGACAATTGAAACCAGAGGAAATAGAGCCACAGACCAAACTGCTAAGGAAGATGCCCAAAGACCAGTAGGGCCTTTACAAGTCTGCAGGACCCCAACCTACAACAAACAAGAGGAAGAATTGGCTGAACAGAAGCAAGTCATTAAAGGACCAGATGGTTGGTGGCCCCTACCAGATGGCAGACTGTTGGTCCCAGAGGCTCTAGGTCGGACATTAGTTGCCCTGCTATCCCAGGTTACCCACTTAGGCATCAGCAAGACTTCTAAACTTCTGTGAGGCAGATACAGGTAAATGCTAAACAAGAACAGAGGGACCCCCTGGGAATTCGGGCCCCAGGGAAATTCCCTAGGAGAGCATTAGAAGGTGGGTTTCACAGAGATTAAGCCACCAGCATTAAGGTACAAGTACATGCTAGTTTTTATAGACACCTTCTCAGATTAGGTTGAAGCATAGGATAGAAAGTGCCTCTGTAGTAGTCAAAGAATTACTCCAGGAGATTATACCTAGATTCGAGCTGCCAGTAGTTATAGGATCAGATAACAGCCTAGCCTTTGTAACAAGGTATCTCAAAGTATAGCTCAAACCTTAGGACAGGCCTGAGCGGAACTCTATAAAGTTTAATTAAATTTGTCCTGGAAACCGGTGAAAATTGGACCAACCCCTGCCCTTCACCTTCTTATGGGCCAGGTGTACGCTCTAACGGGAGAGGTTTCCCCCCTTTTGTTGAGATCGTGTATGGTAGACCTCCCTCCATTCATCCTGGGGTCAGGGAGAAACTGAAAGCTAGAATTCATAACCATTCCCTTGCTCAAGTCCTTATAGGCTCTGCAGTTAACCCAGAGAGCCACCCGTAAGCTTGTTCCAGATACACTGCCAGTGCCCACCGTGGACCCTGTACACCCCTTCCAGCCCGGAGACTCAGTGTGGGTAAAGAAGTTCACTGTCCAAGGACTCACCCCAGCCTAATCCCAAATGACTGTTGGGATTGCTATTAACATCTTTCTTGGAGATACCCCACAGGAAGAAACATCTCCATGGACAATGCGGAGGGTCACTGCCAGTGGAGTTGTAACCCGAAACTTACTCTCTGGGATCTACAAGGACAAGGGATGTGCTTGATGCCTGCAAATTACCCTCTGAAGGACTCTTTTTACGCCTCGTCCTGCGCCTCCACCATCCTGCTACCGGAGGAGCCATCTCGAGGAGAAGCAGCCCTGCTTCTGAAGGGACTTGGTGGGCTTATACCAACGGAATAACTCCTTGTGCCTTTCCCCGTTTCTCTTAGACAAGGAATCACCTAATCACCTTTATCAGGGAGAGAATAAGTGCTGTACAGGTATTAATGCTCAGGCAGCACTACCAGTCCCTCAGTCAGGGAGATAGCCTCAGAGAAGGATATGTAGAGACAGAAGTTCCATGATTAGAACTTACCAAAAAGAAAAAGAGGGGAATGTAGAGGCTGAAAGAAATAATATAGAAAAGTTCCCCTGCTAGCCCAGACTTCCTGTGAGAATGTGACCTTTAGAACTGCCCCAGGAAAGACAGGGTATGAGCCACACAGCACCAGACCACCAGACTCAGCCCCTAGAGGTAGTAAACTTGATGTATTATCAATGTCCTGAGGCGGTTCCACCCTGTTCCTTGTGATAATGTCTATCCTCCCCTCAAGGAATTCCTGTCCCTCTTTCTGGAAGACCCCCTCCCCTTGTCCTTTGTTCTAACTTTGCGGTTTTTGCCTTTATAAGCCTGTAAGAAGTTCTGCTCGGGACTTGACTTGGCTGCTCCTGCGTGAGTAACAGGTCAGGTCCCAGCTCGCTGGAATAAATCCTCTTGCTATTTGCATCAAGTACCGTCTCTTGCGTTTGACTGGGTCGTCGCTGATCCTGGGTCAGGGCAGGGGTCTCCTTCGGGGGGTCCAACAAAAGAAAAGAGCCACAAGCTAACCTGACAAGCTCAGGGAAGGCCTGTGTGGCGGTCTTGCAAACCCAGAGACCTAAGATAACCACAAGAGATGGTTTGAAAATTAAATATCTAACAGGTTATAGTAGGTAGTCATGTCCCAGAGATTTCACCTGACAAAGATCAACTTTGATCTTTTACTGAGCCCCTCTGCCTTCCTGCATCTAAGATAACATATCTGCGAGATGTCTGGGTAACTTGTAACTTCCTTTTACTCCGGACCCCTCAGGGCACAACAAATGGCCTCGAGACATTCCTCATTGTTATTGTTATCAAGTTAATTGTCAACTGTTAATTACGTTAGAGTATCCTGTATCCATGTCTTTGAAAGAAGCTCATGTCCATCATTTAACCTTTTACCCTATCCCAGAGGTTTCCCTGCTTCGCTCTGTCCCACCTCCCTAATCTATCACCAATGAATTTCATGTAACTCACCCACGTCCCTTTCCTTTGATTGCAATGTATAAATATAGAAATGTAACCTGCCATTCTCCGGAGCATTATCTCAATCCGTTGAGGTTCTGCTTCTCGGCACGTGTCTACAATTTTGGCTCAAATAAACTCACAAAAAAATTCTTTACAGGTTTCAATGTTTTTTTGTTAACAGAAGCATGGAACAGAGTGTGGAATCTCAGAGGGAAGGAAGGGCAAGGGGGCAGGAAGTAATCAACTAAAACCTTTTATGCATATATGCATAGCCCATGGACACAGACAATAGGGTGGTGAAGGCCTGGCTCAAGGGGTGGGGGACAGGACACTTATAATATTTTCAACAATAAAGAATTATTTTTTAAAAAAATTTAAACACTATCTATCCCCCCTTGCGGGGGATAGCTCTAAGGGACTATGAGGGGTTAGATGGTATCTAACTTTTCCTGTAAGATGTAAATCCATGGAACCCACTCAGAGAGAACTAATTCAACTGGTATGTATAAAGAAGCTGACAAGATAACCCATCTCGACAAAAGAATACCCTATAAATCTATAGATATTTCAGTCTTCCCCCAAAACAAACAAACAAACAAAAAAAACCTTCATCCAGAATTCATTTTCCCCAATCCCTCTCCTTTCCCTTAGTAATATAAGCTTGGAAACATTCATGCCAATCTATAAATGAGCTTCAAATTTTTCTCCTTTTTTTCTTTTTTCATCATATTCATACAAGAAGATGCTTTTTTCTTCCTTTTTAGGGCTTTTGAAGATCTCTTCCAGGCAGCAGCTGAGAGTTTCCATGGCACAGCAACTCTGCTAGCTCATTTCCATTTGAATCCACCCCCTCAGGCTGCAGCATTTATATCTTCTTCATGAAAATAGTATAGGGGTTTCTTATTCAGGATTTTCACTTCTCGGTTTCAAGGATAGTACCTTTATATTTTTGCTGGATATGCAGCACTTTGCACATTTTTAATCTCCTACTTTAGCCCCAGACGACTCAAGGACAAAAACACATTTGGGCATTTTATTTCCTTTCATGGTTGATTATAATCAGAATAGCTAGTCAATCCACCTGTACCAGTTTAGCAGGTGTTGGCTTTTGATAAATAATAGAAATCTGGGTGAGGACTGTGTAGCATAGAAACATTTGACTTAACAGTTAAACACCTGGGTGAAAGATTGACTCTTCTTAACATTTTATATGCTATAGTACAAACACAGCTCATCTCTTAAATCCTTTATGCCTCCTTAGAACTTGTATTTGGAGATGCTAATTTTCACCTTTCTGTTTTTAAAATCACATATGTTCATATTTTCAAAAGTATTCTCTCAGGTTGGTTGCATAATTCAATGTTCTAATATGTGTTTGTGCAAAACACATTCACAACTTAAAAGGGCATTTGGATGTACAGAACAGTGGTTTAAATTCTGGCACTCCAGTGCAAATCAACATAAAAGCATTTGAATCTGAATTGTATGAATTTTATATAATACTCCCTGGGAATATTAAAACTCTGGTACTCCTAGGAGATAACAGTAATAAAAGATACATTCAAGAATATTTATGTAGAGTCTGAGATATGCCAGGCATTCTGCTAGGGCTAGGGACATAAAATGAGTAAGAGGAAAACTTAAATTACACGCTATTTAACAAGAAGGATAGACATTGACACTAATCATTGACATACAGTCTGAGATGAGCTGTGCTTGAGGTATGAAAAATATAGAAAATTTCACATTTGCTTGAAATTCTGTGTACTCAACATTAATAACATCCTAGATATAAGCTATTTCTCCAGGAGTATTTTTTTCTCCTCTGTTAACCAAATATTTTTCTAGGAATAAAATATTGAGGGTCATAAGGGTTGCCCAAAAGGAAGAATGATTTAATCAGCATCCTCACTCAATTTTACAGTTGCATCAAACCATCAGTCAACACCCATTCAAAGCATTCAAGGTAGGGGACTAGGAATAAATGAAATCACAGTGAGAAAGAAAATCTTATCAATTCCAAAATCTTAAACAGGGAAATCATTTAAGTCTCAAGCTAGAATTTCAAGCAATTCACCTCCTCACAATAGAGAGAGGCATCCACACAGATACTGCAGTTGTGTTGTACCTGGGACTGTGACAAGATAGAAAAACTGCTTAAAAATCAAAGATGGACACATACCCCTAATGGAAGACTGCTGAGGGGGCAGTCCTAAGAGGATAAGGTTTGCATTAGACAAATGCAAGTCAACAAGAATAGAACTAAGAGAAAACAATATTTAGTCTGTCATTAGAGTACTGAAAAAAACTAGGCATGGAAAAAGTAAAAAACAAGAAAATCTGAGACAGTGCTGGGCTCAGAAGGGAATGAGCCAGAGTAAGGATTATTGTTCCTCCCTCTGGTGTAACATTTATTAGAGTATACATTTCTTGAGCTCACAAGGAATGTTAAATTCCATACTACCAATTGTATAAGAGGAAGCGAAAATGTACAGCATTCCAAAGGAGAGGGTCTCCTTGCTGACTGCACTGTGATTGAAGTGACTGACATTGGCCACCTTTGGAGACTGTATAAAGGTTAGAGCCCTCCACTTGTAATTCACTCTTCCAGCACTTCCAGCAACCATGTACTTCACTCTCAACTACTCTGATTTGACCTTGAGTTCAGGAATAAATGCAAATATGAGTGTTGTTTAACTAGCTGCTTCCTTCTTCCCACCCTCCCTGGTCCAGAGAAGCCTTTCTGTTCAAAACCCAATCAGGCTATTAAGAAAATAAGCATTACCCATGCAGTAGCTGATGATGTCAGTTTAAAACAAAAAAAGAAAAGGGAAGCAAATGACAGTGCAGAATCCCAGAAAAGTTCAGCAGTCTTTCAACTGTCAGTCTTCTTTACAGAAAATCAAAAATGACAATTTCTGAGAAAGGGTATAATTTCCCAAACCAGATAAAAAGACAATGAATATCAAACTTCAAACCACAGTGAAATCTTAGCAGGCTGTTGTGTTCGCTCTGTCTCTTAGACTATCTACCTCTCATTTATCTACATATTTCCATCCCTCCCTCTCTATCCCCTTCCCTCCCTCTCCCCTCTCTTTTTCCTTCTCCCAACCTTCTTTCTCCTCTCCCCTTTCCATTCTCCTTTCTCTTCCCCCCTCTCTCACTACTCTGCCAAAGATTTCTCACATCAAGCTGCTACCATAGGTTGCAAATAAATAAGTTTAAAAACAGCTTTTGATGGAAATGAGGTAAAAAAAAAAAAAAAAAAAAAAAAAAGGTCTTATATTTGCTTTGCTTTTCTCCCACCTTCTCTCTTCTCTTGGTTCAGTGCCTACACACTGGAGCTGTGCAGATTCTATAGTAGCTACATATTCAAAGTTTTGTGGGTGTTTTTTTTATTGTTTGAATCCTCTAAAGACCCTAAGCCAGTGGGGATCAGGGACAATCATTTTACCTTTATGTTTTCAGCTCCTAGTGAAATGTTTGATGCAAAGTAAACTGGCAATAAGTATTTATTGAATAAGTGAATATTATATTCTTTATTTGGACTCTCTTAGAGGTAACTGAGAATTGTTATGTTTTAACAATGGTCTGAGCTCTTCAAAAAGACATATGCCCAGAATTCTCATTTATGCATTCATTCCTATATCAAAAGGTATTAAAAACTATCTGGGCAATAATGGAAAGAAGATGGGCTTTTCAACCAATCAAACTTGAGCTCTTAAGTTAGTCTGGATTCAGCATTTATGAACTGGTTAACTCTGGGCAAGTTACTTAATCTCTCAGAATCTGGGTTTCCTCACCTGAAAAAATGAGGAGATAATATCTAATCATATGGTTATTGTGAGGATTAAATGCATAATGTATAGAAAGCATCTGAGACACAATACCTAGCTCACAGTAAACACTATGTAAATGTTAACTATTGTCAAAGTGCCCAGAACTGTGCCGGGCACATAAGAGGAACAGGATAAATAATAGTTCCCTCCCCCAATAGCTTCAGTTATATGCAAAGCATTAAAGGCCAACTATATTGTCTTTAAAGAATGTACATTATAGTGGCAGAAATAAGATATTTCATCCATGAATCAAATATAAGTTAGTGATGTATGTTGTGTTAAATGCATCATCCTAAGGTCCTGGTTCATCGCTGGCTTCCCAGTAAGGTTAAATTTAACTTGATACAAGGAAAGGGATTTTTCATAACTTGCTTTGGGGTATTTTAGGCAAAGATTTAGTACAAACCTTAATTCTGCTTGTGCCTGCAGAGATTTATATTCTGCTTCTAAGTCAAATAATTTGGAATCAACTCCAATGCATATATTAGGAAATAAATATCCATATTTATACTCATATCTATTCTGCTCCTGGAAGCTGGAAATAGCCATGAATTGTTGTTGCACTTTTCATTTTTCAGGAATGGCACATATAATAAATAAATAAACACTTGAAAGACAAATCAATACTATATAACCTTGTTATGAAAGACTCATGCCCATTTTAAACAGGCTGCCACGAATACAGAATTGCCCTCTCCTTCTGCATACCAATGTAAACTGCCATGTGATCTATCCTGGGGATTTAAATTTTGAACACAAAGATTAGCAAGAAGCTTGATGATACATCCTATTTACTTTTCAAATGATCTCCTTAAATAACAAATTTCAATTCCAACTGAGTGGCTTCATAAAAGGTATAAAAGACTTCTAAGCACTTGTTCTCCATACTGACAACCTAGAAAAGGTTTACCCAGTGCACAAAAGAAAGATTTTATTATTATTATTGCTGATTCCACTTGATAATACCCATGGTAGGTGCTCCTTAATGAATACCACTAAGATTTCAGTATGTGGCTATAGACTTAATCCTTACAGCAACCTCAAGGGATAGATACTATCACTCCCATTTCACAGATAAGATAACTAAGACTCTCATATGAACTTTCCCTTTGCTTATTGTTTCTGTGTGGTCAGCAGGCAAGTTTTATATCGAATAATACAAATTTAGATTCTAGTTCTTCTGTTCACAGTGCTCAAACCTAACTTCTTCTTTGCCCATATATATCCTTTCCATGTGCTCTCTCCAGCATGAGTGCTTTAGGGTAGCCAGACATTATATGTCTATTCAGGACTCCTGAATGTCACAGAATAGCCAGGTAGAAGCTTTAACAGCTTTTATGACTCAGCCCTGGAAGATGTGTTTCACTTCTGTCAAGATACAGAGCCTCCCAGATTCAAGGGAAAAGGACATAGACACACTTTTTATGAAGGAGTGTTAATGTTAGATAGTAAAAGGAGCATGTAGGATAAAAGGATGAATTGTATTATTTAAGCTATCTTTAAAAAATCTTTAACAAGAAAATTACAAAACTACCCTATAATATCTATGGAAGGCCAAAAGCCCATGGTTTTCCAAAGTACTCTTGAAGAAGAAGAAGAAAATACCAAGACTTTAAAATACAATGATGCAAAAATATAGGCAATGAATATAATCTTTTTGAAAGAAGACAGAAGGAAGGCCAAGATACATATGACAACATGCTCAAAGTCACTAATTATCCGAGAGATACAAATCAAAACGATAATGCAGTACCATCTCACCCCTGTCAGAATGGCAATAATCAACAAATCAACAAAGGACAAGTGCTGGCAAGAATACAGAGAAAAAGGAATGCTTGTGTACTGCTGGTGGGAATGCAGACTGGTGCAGCCACTGTGGAGAACAGTATGGAGTTTCCTCAAAAAAACTAGAAATGGAACTCCCATTTGACCTAGTAATCCCACTTCTAGGAATATAACTAGAAACACCAATCAGAAAGGATATATGCACCCCTATGTTCATAGCAATACAATCCACCATAGCTAAGATTTGGAAACAGCCTAATTGCAGATGAGTAGATTAGAAAACTATGATACATCTACACCACATGTGTCAAACACAAGGCCCGCGGGCCAAATCCGTCCCGCCAGGCCTTGCAATGTGGCCCGCACCGCGCTGTCATCACTGCACTCTGCTGCGTTTCCATCACAATGACAGTTTATGACTGTTCAGTAAACCATTCGGCCCGCGATTTAGGCTGGATTTTAGATTTTGGCCCCTTCTCTGATTGAGTTCGACACCCCTAATCTACACAATGGAATACTATGTTGCTATAAAAAAAAGAATTTTTACCATTTGCAGCAGCATGGATGGACCTGGAGAGCATTATGTTAAGTGAAATAAGCCAGGCAATGAAAGAAAAATTCCACATGATCTCATTCATTTATGAAAATTAAAAAACATTATAACCTATGAACAAAAAGATAGGTACAGAGGCAGTAAAGCACCAAGCAGACTGTCAAATTACAGTGGGAAGGCTGGGGAGTGTTGGGGGGGGGTGGGGAAAGATCAACCAAAGGACTTGTATGCATGCATATAAGCACACCAATGGGCACAAGACACTGGGGGGGGGGGGAATGAGGGCATGCAATGGGGGGGAGGGGAGGAGGGGGAGGTCAACCGGGGGGGGGGGGAGGAAGGATATATATATATATATATATATATATATATATATATATAGTATATTTAAAAAAAACAAAAAACTTGAGTTCACTCCTAACCAGTTTGGCTCATTGGATAGAGCATTGGCCTGCAGACTGAAGGGTCCCAGGTTCAATTCCTGTCAAGGGCATGTACCTGGTTGCAGGCACATCCCCAGTAAGGAGTGTGCAGGAAGCAGCTGATTGATGTTTCTCTCTGACCAGTGTTTCTAACTTTCCATCCCTCTTCCTTCCTCTCTGTAAAAAATCAATAAAATATATTTAACAAAAACAAACAAACAAAAAAACACTCAAGTTCAGCCCTAGCCAGTTTGGCTTAGTAGATAGGCCATTGGCCTGGGGATTGAAGGGTCCAGTGTTCAATTCTAGTCAAGGGCACATGCTCAGATTCTGGGCTTGATCCCCAGTTGGGGGGACGGTGGGGAAGGGTTGTGCAGGAGGCAGCAAATCAATGATTCTCTCTCATTGATGTTTCTATCACTCTCCCTCTCCTTTCCTCTCTGAAGTCAATAAAAAAAATACATTAAAAAACAATAGCAAAAATCCTGAGTTCAAAGATTATTTAGAAAAATATTACAAAGGTGCATGCAAAGTTTAAACCCCATTTACCCAAAGTAAAAATTAAATTAAATTAAATTAAATAATAAATAAAATAAAACAAAATAAAATAATGCAGTGTGATAAAGTTATAAGGATAGATGAACTGACCAGTGTGCTGGGAACCAAGATCACAGTAATTAATATAAATGTGAGACGGCTGAATGGGGCTCTTTGATATTCACAGGGTGAATATCTGCGTTTTATTATCTACTGCTGAGGACTCAATGGTCTAAAACTAACTTCCCCAACCTGATAATTGTACTGTTTACTAAACAATCATCTTTGATATGTCTGTTTGCATTCCTAAAAGGCAATTGTGTATTCTAGTAAATAAAAGTAGATGGGACCTGAGACTTAGTGGAACTTGGTCCCTTGTATCAAGATCACAACTGGCTTCCCCCATAATTTCCAAATTTATATTTCTTGTCTTGTGCATTAATTTGAATGTCAGCCCTTTCTCCAAGTCTCTGAACCTGAGGCCCGTTGGGCCATAGCTTCACACCAGTGGAATATTTTTTTTTATATAATAAATCTTTATTGTTCAGTTTATTACAGGTGTTCCTCTTTCCTCCTTCTTCCCCCATAGTTCCCCTCCACCTGATTCCCAACTCCACCCCATGCCCTTACCCCCACCCCTGTCTTCATCCATAGGTGTAAGATTTTTGTCCAATCTCTTCCCTCACCTCTCAGACTCCCTTCCCCCTGAGAATTGTTAGTCCAATCCCTTTCTATGTCCCTGATTCTATTATGTTTACCAGTCCATTTTGTCCTTCAGATTTTTTATTCACTTGATTTTTAGATTCACTTGTTGGTAGGGTATATATTTTATGTCTTTTTGTTGTTCATAATTTTTACCTTTACTTTTCTTCTTCTTCTTCCTCTCCTTAAAGAATACCCTTCAGTATTTCATGTAATCCTGGTTTGGTGTTGATGAACTCCTTTAATTTTTTCTTGTCTGTGAAGCTCTTTATCTGACCTTCAATTCTGAATGATAGCTTTGCTGGGTAGAGTAATCTTGGTTGTAGGTTCTTGTTGTTCATCATCATTTTGAATATTTCTTACCACTCCCTTCTGGCCTGCATAGTTTCTGTTGAGAAATCAGCTGACAGTCGTATGGGTACTCCTTGTAGGTAACTAGCTGTTTTTCTCTTGCTGCTTATAAGATTCTCTCTTTGTCTTTTGCCTTTGGCATTTTAATTATGATGTTTCTTGGTGTTTTCCTCCTTTGATTCCTCTTGTTTGGGATTCTGTATGCTTCCTGAACTTGTAAGTCTATTTTTTTTTACCAGGTAGGGAAAGTTTTCTGTCATTATTTCTTCCATTAAGCCTTCAATATCCTGCTCGCTCTCCTCTGGCACCCCAAAAATCCAGATGTTGGTATGCTGGAGGCTCCTTACACTATCCTCACACTTTTGGATTCTTCTTTCTTTCTGCTTCTCTGGTTGGGTGATTTTTTCTTCCTTATATTCCAGATCTTTAGTTTGATTCTTGGGGTATGTTGATCTATAGTTGAGTTTCTGTATATGCTTTATTTCAGACAATGTATGCTTAATTTCTAACTGGTCCTTTTCCATCTTTTTTAGTATTCTCTTTAAGGTCCTTGAAGGTCTCACCAAGCTTCTTGGAGGTCTCATCAAGTTTCTCAGCAGTTTTTAGAAGATTCTTGAGTAATCTTATAAATGTGATTCTGAACTCTGTGTCGTCCAGTAGTTTACTTTCCTCCATCTCTCCCATTCGTGACATGTTTCTGTGTCTCCTCCCTGTGTTGATGGAGTGGCTTTGTGTGGTAGGTGACCTATCAGCTTCCCCAATCACCTGGGGTGGTCGCTTTTGGTATATCCCTTTGTGTGCTGAGTGCAAAGTCTTGGTATAATTAATCCTTGTTTGCTGTTGGTACTCTGGGAGGAATTGATCTCCAGGCCAATTGTCTGTGAGGACCCGCTCTGTCTATAAAGGAAGAACTGCTGCACTTGAGACACCGTTTGTTTCAGTGGGGCTTTGGTGCTCACTGAATCCATCTGCCGAATGTGTCACTTATGGGTGTGAGTGGTTGAAATTGACCACTAGGAACACTGGCTTCTGGATCTCCAATGGGATTCAGTTCAGGAGCTACAGCAAGAAGTATAGTTTTCTTCTGTTTGCTTAGGTCTTGGTGTCTTTTTTTTGTTTTGTTTTTTGTTTTGTTTTTTTGTTTGTTTTGTTTTTGTTGGAGCTGCAGTTTATATCTGGTTAAGCTGCCTCAATACAGGCCATTCATATGTAAAAGTAGCTTTGTGGTGCCTGGGCAGGTCTGTAGAATCTGCAGGCAAGGCCTCAGGGCAAGGTCTCAGGGCAGGGCGGGGCCTCAGGGTGGGGCAGGGTCTCAATACATCACTAGGTTGGGGCATGGCTAACAGCAATGGCTGTCCCAGCCCCATGAGTTTCCAAGTTCCCGCTTCCCTGCAATCCAGCGCAGTATACAATGATTGCTGCGCACACCTCTGCAAGAGTCACCCTCACTTGGGCCCAGATGGCCCAGCTTCTCCCGGTAGGCGTCTGGGTCCCCCATGTGACCCCAGAAACTGGATTTCAAAGTGATAGGGAGCTTGTTTCCTTTCGGGTTGAAAAGAAAAGCAATGCTGTGCGCCCAGTCACCCGCCACCAGCCCGATTCCTGTGCCTCCTTACCTAGGCTCCTCAGCTTTTCAGCGCTTGCACTCCCTTCTCTTTCAGCCAGCCTTCCCAAGTTTTGGATGATAGATGTCCTTTGTATTAGTTTTAATTTTTTTTAAATTGTTGTGCGAGCGGCAGAGCAGCTGTTCACCTATGCCGCCATCTTGGTCTTCAACCCACACCAGTGGAATATAAAAGGATACACTAAAGGATACACTCCCCCTACACACACATTATGTTAAAGAACAGAAAAATATATAAATAAATATGTATATATGCACACATATACATATGTGCATTTGTATAATAAATATAGCAGGTCCTCAAATAACATCATTTTGTTAAACATTCTTTCATTATATCATTGATTATACACCACCGGAAATTAACTTTTTTTATAACAATTAGCCTACAGTAAATTGATTTCATTCTATGTTGTTTCAAGTAAAGTCACAGAACCTATGGATGGCATTAAGTGAGGACTTAATGTACACATAAAAGATATGGGTTAATCACATGAGCAGGAAATAACATTGGATCCTACCTCATACCATACACAAACATCAATTCCATATAGGTTAAACTTGTAGAAAGGATGTTTTGATTTTCTCGTATTCATAAACATTCCGTTTGCTTTTCACAAACATTTAAAAACACAAAACAAAGCCCTAGTGAGAGTACAATCAATTAAGTCTCCTATTACTATTAACTTTCTTGCTCTCTCTGACTGTCAACTAGTGGGTGGCTGCACTGTGTCTTCACCTGAGGTCTCTTGAACTCAAACCCACGCCTTATAATTGCCCTGAATCATTGCATAAAAATAAAGTTTTTGAGCTATGCCCTGTGCTTATTTTCTCATTTCTTGGGAAGAAACATGAAAAGATCAAGTCTGTGTATAAAAATACTGCCAATTTCACAATCCATCACCACTTAATTCAATTGGGATTTTTGTTTTGGCTTTTTTTTTGTTTGTTTCCTCAATTGGTAATCACAAGTAGGAAAAAAATAAATGTTTTGTTTATATTTTATTTCTTCACAAAGATTCTAAATTTATGAGAACTTATTTATATTTGGCAAGCAGTATTGTCAACAGCTGTAAGTACAAAGCTTCTCAAAGGCTGTATTAACTGTCAGCGTTTTTCTAAGAAAGTAGCACATATAACCTGTAAACTTTTATTTACTCTTGACATTGCTTGTATTTTTATTAACTTATTTACTCATTTATTCTTAATTCACTTTATATATGTCTAGCTCTGGCTCTATCTCTTATTTCTCAATCATCACCAAATATGTACCAGACCCTCTTATTGATCTTGTGCTTTCATTAGTAAACAAAATGTCTAAAATGTCAAACATTTCAGAAGGATAAGCATGATAATATATGCTTTCCCCTTGGCCTAGGCAATGAATTGTGTTGTAGTGGAAAAAGTAAAAGTAAAGACATGCATTCTTTTATCAACTCCAAAATTTACTAGTCGCATATTCCTAGACAAGCTTCTCAATTCTCTTCACTTTAATTTACTCATTTGTGAAAAATTTGTGTAATAAAACCATTCTCCTAAAATTGGGGGTTTAAACAAATGCGGTATTAAACAAATGTATAATGCATATAGTTTTATATTCCCTTATATTCTCAGGATTAAAAATAATAATCATAGTAACTAAAATAAAGTAACAAGTAAAAAAGTAAATGAAATTATATCACAGACTACCTAATTAAAATAATAAGGATTGCCCAATTATATAATGCATTATTTACATTATTGAATGCCTTCTATTTGTCAGATATTGTCTGAAATTATGGAAATTCAAAGATGAATCAAAATTTCTCCTTTCTTATGTTATTTATATTTTTGGGAAAAGAACTACAGTTAATTATACATAATGTGATAAATACTGTAATGGAGTTAATATTAACTAGTTCTACAATATAGATGGAATGAACTGCCTAAATTTGCCTGAGAGAGTTTGAGAATTGTTTCAAAAAGGAAGTAATATTTGGAGAAAATTTGAATGAAAACATAACATTTTAACACACACACACACACACACACACACACACACACCAGAGAGTTTCCATGATACTTCAATGACCAGGATCATAGAGGAGAGAAGGGCAAAGATGTAAGACCTATATTTGATACTATTTTTCTCAAGCATTTTCCAATTAACAAGCTAAAACAATATTGAGTTTCCTCAAAAAATTAAAAATGGAACTCCCTTTTAACCCAGTAATCCCACTTCTAGGATTACATCCCAAGAAATCAGAAACACAAATCAGAAAGGACAAATGCACCTCTATGTTCAGAGCAGCACAATTTACAATAGCTAAGATTTGGAAACAGTCTAAATGCCCATCAGCAGATAAGTGGACCAAAGAACTGTGGTACATCTACTCTATGCTGCTGTAAAAAAGAAGGAACAGCATGGATGGATCCAGAAAGCATTATGTTAAACAAAATAAGCCATCAGAGAAAGAGAAATATCACATGATCTCACTCATTTGTGGAAGTTAATGAACATAAACTGATGAACAAAAATATATCCAGAGACATAGAAGCATCCAACAACCGACCAACCTCAGAGGGAAGGCAGGGGAGGGGGTGAAGTAAAAGATCATCCAAAGGACTTTTATGCATGCATATAAGTATAACTCAGGGACACAGACAGTAGGGGGTGGGGAGTGAGGGCTTGTGCTGGGAGGAAGGAGGGGAGGGGAGTGGGGACAGCTGAGGAGAGGTCAATGGGGGAAAAAGGAGACACATGTAATATAATTTTTTAAAAAAAAAGGTTGAAAAATTGAAGTAAACTTTCAGAAGTCTTATCCAACAAAGAAGACAAAGACTGGAAATTGATACTTAAGAGAAATTATAGTGATGTTACTGGAAAGACAGAGAATAAAGTTTAAATTATGCAAGATGAAAAAACCTAGTAAAGATCACAGGCTTTCAGTTTGATACCCCTGAATAGCTAGGTATACTTTAAAATAAGTGCAAAATGAAAAATATCAGAAATTTAAGAGACTAATCAATTTCTGCTCTAGCATAAAACATTTAGAAATTGTTATTCTCATCACTTGATCTAATTGATATTTATAAAAGATTCCATTCACAACAGCAGATTATACATTCTTTTTAAACACCACAAAACTTATACCAACAAATTTAAAAGAATTGAATTGAGTGTGTTCTCTGTCACAATGGAATAAAATAATAAACTAATAACACAAAAATACAGAAAATCTCCAAACTCCTGCTAACTCTAAATAATACATGAATCAAATTGATTGAAAATTAGATATATCATAACGAACTTGTGAGACAGGATTAAAACACTAAAGTTATATAATTATAATGGAATTTGATAAATGCTGTAATGGAGTGGGAAATACAATATATATCCTTAGATGCTTACATTAGAAAGAGAAAATGTATCAATTCAATAATCTAAGCTCCTATCTCAAAAATCTAGAAAATGAAAAGCAAAACAAACTCAGAGCAAGCAGCAGGGAAGAAATAATAAGCAGAAATCAATAAAATCATTAGAACAAAAAGCTGGTTCTTTAAAAAGATCATAAAATTGACAAGTCTCTCAAGATTGACAAAATAAATAAGAAAGACATAAATCACCAATATCAGAAATGTAACAGGAAAGATCACTTACTGATCCTGCAGATATCAAAAGGACAATAGTGTAATACTACAAACAACTAAAAGTTGATAACTTAGATTAATTGAATGGATCAAGTTCTCCAAAAACAAAAACTCCACAACTCATGCAACATGAAATAGATCATTCAAATAGTGCCATAACTATTAAGGAAAAAAATAAATTCATATTTTTAAAATTCCAAAAATAAAATCCCCAGGCCCAAATGGTTTTATTAGAGAATTCTACCAACACTTTTTTAATAAATTAACCCTATTTTATGCAATATATTAAATATGTAACAATATTAACCAGCAATTGTATTCTTAGACATCTATCCAAAAAAAATGAAAACTTATGCCCACAAAAATACCTGTACACAAACCTTTATAACAGCCTTACTTATAATTACCCCAAATAAAAATATCCCAGATGTCCTGTAGATGAATAGTTAAACAAATAAGGGTACATCCATGTCATAAAATATTACACAGAAATAAAAAGAGCCAAACTATTGTTATACACAACATCTAGATGAATCTCCAGAGAATTACGCTGAATGAAAAATGACATTCTCAAAATGTTACATACTGCATGATCCCATTTATGTAGCCACTGTGAAATGACAAAATTATAGATATGGAGAACAGACTGGTGGTTGACAGGAGCTAAGGGGGGAATAGGGACAGAAGGACAGTGGATGTGACTATACAAGGGCAAGATGAGGGATCACTGTAGTGATGGAAATGTTCACTATTTTTCCTCTATCAGTGTCAAGATACACATTGTGATACTGCAGCATGGTTTTGTAAAATGCTATCAATGGGGGAAACTGAGTTATAATTTATGGGATATATCAGTATTATTTTTTCATTATTGCATGTAAATCTATAATTATCTCAAAATAGAAAATTATTTTAAAATATATAAATTATTGTTCAGGTAATAGGGGTTAGGTGAGCCATCACCCCCACGTCACATGGGCTAAAAGGAAAGGAAAATTGATACTCCAGAGAAATTATAGTGATGTAACTGGAAGAACAGAGAATAAGTGACATGTGCAAACACAACTATCTAACTCATGGCTCTATCTCTTATTTCTAAATCATCACCTAATATGTACCAGACCCTCTTATTGATCCTGTGTTTTCATTAGTAAATAAAATGTCTAAAATGTCAAACATTTCAGAAGGATAAGCATGATGTTATATGCTTTCCCCTTGGCCTACACAATGAATTGTGTTGTAGTGGAAGGGCAGCACTAAGTCCTATTTACTCCTGTTATTTGAGGTTGTTGCTTCATATTTATGTTGTTTATCAATAAGATTTGGAAAAACATATATGATTTGTCTTTCCTCTATATGGCAATCCTGGAACTGCTCAATTTCTGAAATGTATATAGTCCTTAATTATACTTTGGGAAAATATACAAATATCCTTCTCTACATTAAACATGATAACATTTCTTGGAGATGGGGGAATAAAAGGAATTATATTTACAAAGAACATCTTCTACTTGACCTAAAATATTTTATAATATAAATTAGAGAGTTGCACAAAATATAAAGCCATCCTGGCTAGTGTGCCTCAGTGGTTGTATCGACCCATGAACCAGGATGTCATGGTTGGATTCCTGGTCAGGGCACATGCCTGGACTGTGGGCTCAATACCTAGGAGGGGACATGCAAGAGGCAGCTGATTGGTGATCCTCTCTAATCATTGATGTTTCTATTTCTCTCTTCCTCTTCCTTCCTCTCTCTGAAATCAATAATAATTTATTTTTAAAAGAATATAAAACCAAAACATTGTTATAGAGAAACTATCGTCCTGAGCTCTTAGTAACTCTCATTACAGTATATAAGATTCATTTTAAAAGATGCCATATTTCCTTGTATTCAAACTACAGAAGTCTGTCTCAGCACAAGAATGGAAACACAAAGAATGGGAAGGTGGCCAGGTTACCAATACCTACATCAGCTGACATTCTCTGTATAGTTTCAGAGAGCCAGCACTGGACTACTGAGGAAGCAGAGCCCAAAGAATCAGATCTTTTTTGGATTCACCAAAGACTTTTTAACTGCCTCTAAAAGTGAGCAGTCACACAGAACACTGGGGTGGGGAGGGTGGGGGGGAGTATAGGTGTTTTAAATAGTCTACATTTTTAATTGGATATTCCACTTCACACTACAGTGGCACTGTGTTCAAGTATTTATTGCAAAGACTAAGTATTACCAATCAAAAAGCAGTATGCAAATCTTGCTAGTGAGGCAAATACAGTAGTAGGTAACCAGCAAAGTTGCCTACAAGGTGCCTTCCTAATATAAGATTCCACAGTTTCATAAATGGCATTAAATGATGATGATAATGAGAGCTCTTGTGTATGATGCTTTATGGTTGAAAAAGCACTTTCACTTCCATAATTTCATTTTATTCATAAAATCAGCTCTCTAAGGTAATCATTATTTCTACATATGAGAAACAGACGTGAAGAAGTGAGGTGACCTTAGATTGAATTTGAACCCAGGTCTCACTATGTGCAAATCTCTGGCTCTGATTAGATCACATCCTAGTAACAATATGTCTGGTACCAGAGAAGCAATAAAAATCAAATAATTATTTCAAAGAAATACAATCGGCTCTAAGTTCTCTTACCTATAATCAAATAGCACTGGTTATGAATCTGAGAACCAAAGGAATCTGGGGATGGTAGTTAAAAGAGCCCATTCAATCACCAGCAATGACATTTCTTCTCTTTATTTTTTATTGATATGCAGCATACTATATTCAGATACATTTACCCAGCATATTAAAAAAAAAAAAAAAAAAAAAAGAGTGCCGAATCAAGGATTACGGAAGTAGCATGTAAAACAAAAGCAAACAGAGTATATAGATAGTCATAGACACACACACACACACACACACACACACACACACACACATACACACACACACTGTTGACATCTGAATGAAAAGAAGCTAACTCTGACATTCAAAGTAATTGTTAGTAGATAAACTTCCATTTTCCTAAGAATCATCTTCTGGTTAAAATTAACAGCTTTTCTAAGATCGTCAGGAGACCATTTTTGAAGGTTTAAGATCACTTACAATATAAGGTTCTATTATTGAAAACAAAAAACCCCAAGACTTATTATTAACAGCTTTTTATTTTTTCTATGTTTTGTTTCTGGCACTGGAGTAGAAGAACTATATATATATATATATATATATATATATATATATATATATATAGCAGGATGTGAAATATTATAGGATATATATTTGTATCCATATTTAACAGAAGTATAGACTGTTTCAGAAAGGTCACAATTATATGCTCAAGATGTTATTGCTACTAATTGGGACTCCAGTCTAAGTATTTTGGACTAAACAGTCTATTTCCTTTCCACTCTACCATCATATCCTAATTTGACTTTATTTATGTGATCACTCATCTTATCACAGGTATTTGGGTGGCATTAGAGTTAGGAAAGCAGAGATACTGTTATGCCTCTTTTTCTGCCATTTGATTGCAGGAAGAAGGGAAAGACTCTCTTATTTTGGAGAGGTACTCAATGCACCAAAAGTAAATGAAGTATCATTTGCACACTGTAGTACAGGCACAGGTGTAGACTTACAGACCAATGGAATTGTTACGCCCAGACTTCGTGATCCCCAAGGACCACCAGGGAGCCAAGTCCGATGCAATAAACAAAAGAGCCTTCACCATGCTAGCACGTGCTCCTCCCACCCACGCCGGCAGCATGGCGGAAGAGCGCGAATTTCTCCCAGTCCAGGGGTTTTGAGGGCTAGGGATAATTCCGCCCGGAGTTGGGAGCTCATCCTCGCCCCTCCCTGCCCTCTCAGAATACAATTGAGAGTCTAGAAGTAAACCCATATCTTTATAACCCATCAATTTTGACAAGGCACCAAGAAAACAGAAAAAGAACAGTCCTTTCAACAAATTATGCCGGTACAACTGGATAACCACATGCAAAATAATGAATCTGGACCCCAACTTCATGCCACATACAAAAATTAACTGAAAATAGATCAAAGAGTTAAACATAAGATTTAAAACTAAAAAAACTACTGTAAGAAAATATAGAGATAAAACTTCATAACTTTGGATTTGTCAGTTAATTATGAAATTTGACACCAAAAGCACAAATAACAAAATAGATAAATTGGACTTTTTAAAAATTAAAAACTTAGGTAATGAAAAGATAATCAAGAAAGTGAAAAGACAACCTACATAATAGGAGAAAATATTTATAAATCATGTATCTATAAGAGTTTACTATCCAGAATGCATAAAGAACACTTAAACTGAACAACAACAACAACAAAAATGCAGACAACCCAGTGAAGCAATAAGCAGACTACTTGAGTAAACATTTCTCTAAAGAAGATATACAAATAGCTAACAAGCATATGAAAAATGTTCAATATAATTGGCCATTAAGGAAATTTGAATCAAAACCACAATGACAAACCACTTCATACTCACTAGCATGGCTATAATAAAAAATGTTAAAATCCCAGAAATAATAAGTGTTAATAGATGAAGAGAAATAGGAAACTTCATACATTTCTAATGAGAATGTAAAATGGAGCAGCCACTTTGAAAAGTTTTGTATTTCCCCAAAAAGTTAAACATACAATTTAACTTACAACCCAGCAATTTCACTCCTAGATATATACCCTGCAAAAAAAATTGAAACAGGTACTCAAACAAATACTTGTACCTGAATGTTCAGAGCAGCACTATTTTAGCACTATTTACAATAGGTAAAAGGTAGAAACAACTTAAGTGTTCATCAACAGATGGATGATAAGCAAATTGTGGTACATGCAGACATTATTTGTATATTTACCTATGTGTATATGTGTATGTGTATGAACACAAATAATGTGTGTGTGTGTGTGTGTGTGTGTGTGTGTATATATATATATATATATATATATATATATATATATATATATATATATATAAAATGTATTATTACACAGTTATAAAAAGGAATAAAATACTGGATACATACTAAAACTTGAATGAACCTCAAAAACATTATACTAACAAAAAAAAAAGAAAGACAAAAGATCACATCTATGATTCCTATTAAGTGAACAATCAAGAACAGGAAAATCCTTAGAGACAGGAAGCAATTCGGGGTATAGAAGATGGGAGTAAGGGGAAATAGAGTGATTACTTATGGAGGAAGAGGTAGAGATATTCTAATGTGATGAAAAAGTTTTTTGTTTTGTTTTTTTCCCATTATTTTAAATTTTATTGAGGTGACATTAGTCTACATGAACATATAGTTACATGTGTGGATTACTAATTTACAAAATCTGTATATATTGTAGAACCATGTGCGCACCGCTCAAGTCAAATCTTCTCCTGTCATCTCATATTAGGACTCCTTTCCTTCTCCACCCCCCTCCCTCTGACAACCACTACACTACTATTTGTGTACTAAGTTTCAGTTTTATATTCCACATATGAATTAAATCAGATAGTTCTTAGCTTTCTCTGTTTGACTAATTTCACTTCGCATAATGAATGTTCTCAAGGTCCATCCATGTTGCAAATGACACTATTTCATCCTTTCTTATGGCCGTGTAGTACTCCATTGTGTATACATACCACCTCTTCTTTATCCAGTCCTCTATCATAGGGCCCTTTGGCTGTTTCCAACTCGTGGCCACCGTGAATAATGCTGTAGTGAACATAGGGGTGCAATTATCTTTGTGTATAAATGATTTTGAGTTTTTGGGTATATACCCAGGAGTGTGATTGTTGGGTCATATGGTAGCTCTATTTTTAATTTCTTGAGGAATTGCCAAACTGTTTTCCATAGTGGTAGTACAAGTCTACATTCCCACTAGCAGTGAATGAGGGTTCCCTTTTTTCCACAACCTCTCCAACTCTTGTTGTTGCTTGTCTTGTTGATAATGGCCCCCCTAACTGGTGCAAGGTGGTATCTCATTGTAGTTTTAATTTGCATGTCCCTGATTGCCAGTGAGGTTGAACATCTTTTTATATATATCTATTGGCTGTTTGTATGGCTTCTTAGGAGAAGTGTATTTTTTAGGTCCTCTGCCTACTTTATGATTGGATTTATTTGTTTGCTGTTGAGTTTTATGAGTTCTTTATATACTTTGGAAATTAAACCTGTGTTGGAGCTGCTATTGCAAATATCACCTCCCACCTGGTTGGCTGCCTGTTTGTTTTTGTTCTCTATTTCTTTTGCTATATAGAAGCTCTTCAGTTTGATATAGTACCATTCATTTATTTTTGCCTTTACCTCCATTGCCTTTGGGGTCAAGTCCATAAAATGTTCTCTACCACCCAGAACCATATTTGGTACCTATATTTTTTTCTATGTGACTTTTAGTTTCAGGTCTTATGTCTTTGATCCATTTTGAATTAATTTTTGTTTATGGGGACAAACTGAAATCTGTTTCATTCTTTTGCATGTGGCTTTGCACTTTTCCCAGCACCATTTATTAAACAGATTATCTTTACTCCAATGTGCACTTCTGGCTCCTTTGTCAAAAATTACCTGTCCATATATGCGTGGTTTATAGCCAGGCTCTTACTCTGTTCCATTGATCTGTATATCTGTTTCTTTGCCAATACCATGATGTTTTGATTATCATAGCTCTGTAGTATATTTTGAAGTCGGGTAGCAGGATACTTCCAGCCTTGCTCTTTTTTTTTTTTTTTTTTTTTTTTTTGCATGATTGCTTTGGCTATTCTGGGTCTTTTGTGGTTCCATACAAATCTGATGATTTCTCGTTCTATTTATTTAAAAAAATGACATTGGGATTTTTATGGGGATTGCATTAAATCTGTATATTGCTTTGTGTAAAATGGCCATTTTTAACTATGTTGATTCTTCCAATCCATGAACATGGGATATTTTTCCATTTCATTGTGTCTTTTTCAATATATTTTAATAATGTTTTATAATTTTCAGTATCTAGGTCTTTCACATTCTTTGTTAAGTTTATTCCTAGGTATTTTATTATTTTGGTTGTAATTGCAAAAGGAATTGTTTTCTCCATTTCTTTTTCTGAAGTTTTGTTGTTGGTATACAGGAAGGCAATGAATTTTTGTACATTGATTTTGTAACCTGTAACTTGACTGTATTTGTTTATTGTTTCCAATAGTTTTTTTGGTAGTCTTTGTGGTTTTCTATAAATAGCATCATGTCATCCACAAAAAGTGACAGTTTGACTTCTTCCTTCCCTATTTGGATGCCTTTTATTTCTTTATCTTGCATTATTGCTCTGGGTAGGATTTCAGTACTATGTTGAATAAGAGTGGTGAGAGGGGACATCCTTGTCTTGTTCCTGATCTTAAGGAAAAAGCTTTGTTTTTCATCACTGAGTCTGATATTGGCTGAGGGTTTGTCATATATGGCCTATATTAAGTTGAGGAACTTTCCTTCTATTCCTATTTTATTGAGTGTTTTAATCATAAATAGATGTATCTTATCAAATTCTTTTTCTCCATCTATTGACAAGATCATATTACTATTATCCTTTCCTTTATCAATATGGTGTATTATGTTGATTGATTTGTGAATGTTGAATCATCCTTGTACCCTGTAATGAATCCTACTTGATCATGATGTATTATTGTTTGGATGTACTGTTACATTCAATTAGCTAGTATTTTGGTTAGAATTTTTGCATCTATATTCATCAGGGATATTGGCCTGTAGTTTTCTTTTTTTGTGTTATCTTTGCCAGGTTTTGGTATTAGGGTTATATTGTTATCCTAGAATGTGTTAGGAAGTATTTCCTCTTCTTCAATTTTTTGGAAAAGTTTGTAAAGAATAGGTTTTAATTCTTCCTTGAATTTTTGGTAGAATTCACAGGTGAAGCCATTTGGTCCTTGACTTTTGTTTTTTGGGAGGTTTTGATGGTTGTTTCAATTTCCTCACTGTTGATCAATCTATTTAGATTTTCCAGTTCTTTGTGATTTAGTCTAGGAAGGTTATATATTTCTAGGAACTTATCCATTTCTTCTAGATTAATGAATTTGATGGCATAAAGGCTTTCATAATATTCTAGTATGATCCTTTGTATATCTGTGATGTCTGTGGTGATTTCTCCTCTCTCATTTCTGATTTTATTTATATGGGCCTTTCCCCTTTTTTTCCTTAGTGAGCCTAGCCAGAGGTTTGTCAATTTTATTAATCTTTTCAAAGAACCAGCTCTTTGTTTTATTAATTTTTTCTACAGTCTTTGTTCTCTATTTCATTTAATTCTGTTCTAATTTTTATTGTTTCCTTTCTTCTGCTAACTTTGAGTTGCTTTAGTTCTTCTTTTTCTAGTTTTTTTAGGTGTAATGTTAGGTTGTTTACTTGGAATTTCTCTTTTTTCTTGAGATAGTCCTCTAGTGATATAAACTTCCCTCTTATTATAGCTTTCATTGTATCCCACAAGTTTTGATATGTGGCATTATAATTCTTATTTGTCTCTATATATCTTTTGATCTCATCTTTTATTTCTTCTATGACCCAGTCACTTTTTAGTAGTATGTTGTTCAATCTCCACATATTTGTAGGTTGTTTTTTATCTGCTTTTTGCAGTTGATTTCTAATTTCATGGCATCATGGTCAGAAAATATACTTTTTGAATTTGTTGATGCTTGTTCTGTGACGCAACATATGGTCTATCCTTGAGAATGTTCCATGTGCACTGGAGAAGAATATATGGTCATATATTATGGGATGAACTGTTCTGAAAATGTTAATTATATCCATTTGTTCTAGTGTTTCATTTGAACTGATATTTCTTTATTGATTTTTTTGTTTGGTTGGTCTGTCTAGAGCTGTCAGTGGAGTATTAAGATCTCCAACTAAAATTGTGTTTTGATCTGTTTCTCCCTGTAGATCTGTGAGTAGCTGTTCAATATATTTTGGTGATCCCTGCTTGGGTACATATATATTAAGAAGTGTTATGTTCTCTTTGATGTAGTGTTCCCTTTATCATTATAAAGTGTCCATCTTTGTCTCTTGTTATCTTGAGATTTATTTTATCAGATATAAGCATGGCTACATCTATTTGTTGTTGTTGTTTGTATGTGTTTGTTTGGTTTGGTTTTTTTTTGTTTTGTTTTGTTGTTGTTTTTGCATGTGTGTGTGTGTGTGTGTGCATGTTATTTGCTTGGAGAATCATTTTCCATACTTTTACTTTGAATCTACCTTTGTCTCTGCTGTTTAGATATGTCTCTTATATGCAGCATATGGTTGCGTTTTGTTTTTTGATTGACTCTGCTACTCTGTGCCTCTTTTCTGGTGAATTTAGACCATTTACAGTTAGGGCAATTACTGATGTATGAGGATTTCCTATAGCCATTTTATCTTTTGTTTTCTGGTAACTCCGTACCTCCATTGGTTCTTTTCCTATATGCTTCTATTGTTTTTGTTTTGTGGTATTCCATATATCTTCCCTCTGTTTCCTCTTTTTTTAGACTATATGTCTTATTTGGGGAATCTCTGTGTGTGGTTTCCATTAGTGTGAAGTTGCATTTTTTTTCCCCTTTTGAGTATATCCGATCATCGTCCTTTGCCTGTCCATACTTGTCCCTCTTCCCCTTGTATCTTTTTATTGTCACAAATTATCCCTGTTTATGCTGCAAGTTTTGGCAATCCTACTGATAGTGTTATGACCTTATGTTCTTTGTTTCAGGTAGAATAACTCCCTTGAGTATTTCCTGCAATGGAGGTATTTTCTAGTAATAAAATTCCTCAGTTTCTGTATGTCTGGGAATATTCTTATTTCTCCTTCATATTTAAAGGATATGTTTGCTGGCTATATGTGTGGTGAGTAATTTCTTTCAGGCATTTGAATATTTGGTTTCACTCTCTTCTTGCTTATAGAAGTTGGGTGAAATTCTGATGGGTTTTCCTTTGTAGATCACTTTGTTTTTTTCCCCTGGATGCTTTGAGGATTTTCTCCTTGTCACTAATTTTTGAAAGCTTCATTACCGAGTGCCTTGGAGATGGCCACTTTGGATTGAGGTAACTAGGTGTTCTGTTTGCTTCTTGGATTCAAGGATCTAGTTCTTTCCATAGATTTGGGAAGTTCTCATGCACTGTTTTGTTAAATAGACTTTCCATTCCATACACTCTCTCTTCCTCCTCCATTATGCCTATGATTATGTTATTATTTTTTAATGGAATCAGAGAGGTCTCATAGGACTATTTCATATTTCTTTATTTTCAGGTTTTTCTCTTCATCCTTCTGCATCATTTCTTGACTACTATCTTCAACATTACTAGTTCTTTCCTCTAACTGGTTGACTCTGTTGTCTGTGCTTATCACTTCACTCTTAATTTCTTTAATTGCCTGCTTCATTTCCAGGATTTCTGCTATATTCTTTTTTAACAATTTGATTTCTTTGGAGAAATATTCATTTTATTCATTTATTTGTTTTCTGAGTGAGCTGAATTGCCTGTATTTTCTCACATCTCATTGAGTATTTTCAGAACTGCAATCTTGAAATTTGTCATTCAACTCACATAATTTCATGTGTTCTAAAATGTTTTCTGGAGATTTTTCATTTTATTCCTGGCCATCATTGTTGTGATTGTTCATGGCATTTGTCGTTTTCCTTTGTTTTCCCGTTTATCTCTGAGGAGGTCTTTCTACTCTGTTCTAGTATATGGCGCTGGATTGCAAGATTTTTTTTCATCTGTGGCCTCACAGTTTTGAGCCTCTGCGGCTTCCATAGGGCTGTACTACATCTGCTGCTCCTCACAGTAATGGCAGTTCTTGACTTTCAAGGGTCTCCAGTGGTCAGCAAACTCATTAGTCAACAGAGACAAATATCAACAGTACAATGATTAAAATTTCTTGTGAGAATCAAATTTTTTAAACTTAAACTTCTTCTAATGCCACTTCTTCAAAATAGACTTGCCCAGGCCATGGTATTTTGTGTAAGAGCCACACTCAAGGGGCCAAAGAGCCGCATGTGGCTCGTGAGCCGCAGTTTGCAGACCACTAGTCTAGCCCAAGCTCCCCTTCTGGGTTCAGTCACAGAGGAAAACTGTGTTTCTACTGCAACAGCTCTTGGCCTAGAAACAATACACTCCTAGAAACAATCCAAGGTTAATGGGAGGTGAGACCTGAGAGTCTAGTTGGTGGCAGGCTTCTACTATCTACTTTCTTTGCCTGAACCCAGCAGCCAGGTCCAGCCTCAGGTAGTGACTTTGTAGGGAAGATATCTGCAACTCAGATCCCATTCACAATGTGCCCCCATTGTTCGGACATTCTCTCACTTGTTTGTGTGAGCTACCACACAATGCCACCACTCCCAGTGGTTATTCCAACAGCCAGCCACTTGCTGGGTTTTATTGGTCCAGACCAGCTGAGGAAAATGCCTGGGACTGCTGCCCTCAGTTCCCAGCTGTGCTGCAGATACGCTTACGTGCTGCTGTGCTGGCCATGTTGGGCTTCCCTCTCTTCCCTTGTCTCCCTGCTTTTTCCTAGGAGCCCACCTTAGTCATTCCAGTGTGAAGGTCTCTCAGGCGAGCATCTGTGTTGAGCAGGAACTTCTTTGTTGAATTATAGGTGGTTATGTTGTTTAAGGTGACCAGATTTTAACATTGGTAAAGCAGGACACCATTGACAGGGGGGTGAGGGTGTTCTTGATTAAAAATTTGGTCTATATGGAGCAACAAAAATTTTCATAGAACGCAAAAATAGTATTGTAATATATTTTTTAAATTTTCAACATAAGTACAATTTACAAATATAATAAATAAAAATAAATTATGTATAGTCGTGTCACATTCAAGGCCGGTGCTAGACTTTTTGCTTCCACTATAAAATATAAATAATTCGACTACTGTCTGCTAAATTCAAGAAAGTTTATGTATTTATGAAATAAATAAATAACTTACCTAAATTATCTGAATAGCTGATTTGTAATGACATCACTTGTTTAACTAGCTTACTAGCACACAGTATGATGTGTATCGTCTGAGAGACAGTTACAAAATGTTTTTGTCGTTGCCAATCCCAAAAAATGTCATTGTTTATTAAGTCCAAACAATGGTGGTCAAATTCTAACAACTGATCAACAATGCGAACTTTGATAAGCAGTTCTCAATAATCAATTCTCAACAATTATTTGTTATTATTAAAGTTTAACATTATAGCTGAGACTGGTTTGGCTCAATGGATAGAGCATCGGCTTGGGGACTGAAGGTCCCGGGTTCGATTCCAGTCAAGGGCATGTACCTTGGTTGAGGGCATATCCCCAGTAGGGGGTGTGCAAGAGGCAGCTGGTCAATGACTCTCTCTCATCGATGTTTCTAACTCTCTATCTCTCTCCCTTCCTCTCTGTACAAAATCAATAAAATATATTTTTTTTAAAAATAAAAAATAAAGTTTAACATTATAAAATTAACAAAAATAATATAAAACTCATAAACTGGCTAAATAGCCACATGGGCACCGAAAACCGTATATTCCCTTCCCATTCTCCCGCTGTTCCCTAGCTTGTCATGCATTCTTTCCAAAAATCGGGACTTTTTTAAAACGCCGCGGGACTCCAGACAAATTGGTAAAATCCAGGACTGTCCCGCCAAAAGTGGGATGTCTGGTCCCCTTAATGTTGAAATGTTAGAGGGGGAGGACGAGTGCGCCCTTAAACCACCATTCCTCTGACGTCACTTTAAAAAAGTTTTGAAACTAGAGCAAGGCCATGGTTTCACAACACTGTGAATGCACTAAATGACACTTAATTGTAGACTTTAAGAGGGTTAAGTATATGTAATATAAATTTCAGCTCAATAAAACAAAAAAAAAGGAGTAAGCCGCTCAGTCATGAGCTCAAACATCTCTGCTACTTTATTTCTGAGATAAACCTGGGTAGACTATGATATCTAGGAATTTATCATTCTAATCCCTGTTTTAATTCCTAGCTTTCATGTATCTCCTTTTTCACCACTGTAGCAAAATCTCAAGGAGATCAAACACCCCCACTTAATTTAGCTCCTTCAAGGGTAAGTAATGACTAAAATACATCTTTACCTAATAAAATGTTTTTATAGCTTTATACTTTTAATCTAGGAAATTTTTTGAACTTTGAAATTTTCTCCATAAGTATCATGAAAAAAGCTTTGATAATCAAATATCTTTGTACTGAGATTTCCTCAAAGTACTGAGAAAATGACCATCATACAAGACGAAAATAACAGTACCAAATTTATTTGTTAGCATTAAAAAATGTACCACAAAAAAGTCAAGAACTAATTTTTATTAGACTAAGAGTTTTTGAAACTGTAAAATATGATTAAAAATACAATGAGAATTGAAGCAATGTTGAAATATTAATTAGGTCAGAAAACAGCAGCATCATACCATTATTACCATCATACCATTTAGGTGAATGTCATTGACCTATGAACCACAGGGTCACGGTAAAATTCCCAGTGAGGGCACATGCCCAGGTTGTGGGCTCGATTCCCAGTGAGGGTCATGCAGGAGGCAGCTGAGAGACAGGGCTAAAATTGCCCTTGGAATGTCAAAAACCCTCTCTAAAACCCAAGCTGTATTATACTTTTTTATAATCTTTGAAGAAGTTACTTAATTTTCAGAGGGTTTCTTCAAACAAAAAAATGGGGTCATGCATTGGAGTGTTGTGTGTGAAAATACACACACACAAAGAGAAAACACAAAGCAACATTCTTTACATGCTCTCTGTAAAAACTAGTGATGAAAAAGTATGCCAATTAATGCTGCTAGATCATGTAATGAGAATTTTAGATTCATTCAATCACATTTACTGGGCATGTTATGTGGAAGGTAACAATAGGCACTAGGGATGATGAGGTAAATCAGAAAGTCCTTGACTCCAATTTTCCACAGTATGGTAAGTACTATTATGTAGATAAAGATAAAATATAGTCAGAGAGCAGAAGGAATATGAAGAATGTAAGAGCAGGTCAAAGAATGCTTCCTTTGATATAGCATCACCGCAGTCCTAAGAGATGGGTTAAACAGCAGAACAAAAACTAAAACTTAATCTCTCACTGAGAGTTAAATGGGCAAAGGCACAGAATCAAGATAAATTAAGTTGTATGAGGATGCAATTATTATAAAGAACAAAGGACAGTAAGGAAGGGTTATATGTAAGTTCAAGCTAATATGCTATGCAGGGATCAAATCATGAAGGAAATCAAATCAGGTGCCTTCATAAGGAATGTGTCTTTCCTCTTGAAGACATTTAGGAAGAATCTAATGTTATTGTTTTTTGTTGTTGTTGTTGTTGTTTAATATATTTTTATTGATTTCAGAGAGGAAGGCAGAGGGAGAGAGAGATAAAAACATCAATGCTAAGAGAGAATCATTGATCAGCTGCCTCCTGCATGACCTCCACTGGGGATCGAGCCCATAATCTGGGCATGTGCCCTCACTGGGAATTGAACTGTGATCCCCCTGGTTCATAGGTCAATGCTCAGCCACTGAGCCACACCAGCCAGGCAAAAATAAAATGTTTTGAACATGTGAAAGAGCTAATAACATTTGCAGTTGAGTATATAACCTGGATGACAGTATGACATTAGGTTGGAGATCCTTTGTTCTTAGCAATATTGAAGACTAGATGGTTCAATGAAAATGCATTACAAACTCTTCTCCTATACTTGGTAACAACAACCCAGGCCTCCAGAGTGTCAATTTGCTGCTATATAGTTCTTAAAGTTATTTACTAGACATTTTTAGTGATGAAATTAAAATTGCATTTTTAACAATGAGTGACTTGGAAGTAAAGGGAAATCATCTGAGACCCAAAAGGTCAAAAGAAAATCATTTCCTAAATACAGGTGAGCTCTTTGGTCTTTATTTTTTCATTGGGTTGGGGCTTCCTCCAATCCTAAGTACTCAGGGGCTTGTGTATTAAAAAGATTTGGTGCCTGATCATTGTGGGATATTATATTAAAAACCCTCAATCAAGCAAAAACCCTCAAGAGAAATTGATTTATTTTCATTCTTTTATTTTTGTTTTTAAGACTGTAATACTTTTCTCAGCTCACTTCTTTTCACTTAACACATAGATTCTGATATGTAGTGTTTTCATCACAGAATTTTAAAAATTTTATAATCTGCATTTCCCTTTTTACAAAGAAGAGTTACTTGACTGAAGTATTTTTTAATATTTAGACGAAAATACATTTTATTTTATTATTGAATTTTAGTTTATTTTATATAACCACAGAGTGTTATTTTCTGAACTTCCTGATACTCACTTTGTGACCTAATCCATAGATAATTTTTTTAAAGGTCAATGTACACTTGAGAAGTTGTATTCTAGGGTATTAGTATTAAAACATGTATTTTAATAACAATTAATTTATTTCTTTGTTAGGTTTTCTGAGTCTGATTTTTTATTATTTGACCTGTCTTGTACTGTCATTAATGTCTTTAAGTTTTCTCCTAGTGTGTTTTTATGTCTAATTGCTCTCCTTCCATAACTGCTATGTTTTTATTATGATTCATGATCTTAAGAATTGATAGCTATTCTTTTTTCATGTTCAACACTTTTCTCCTCTTGAATGTTACTATGTTACCCTTTACTTGATATCAGGGTTGAAATCTGTGTTTTATTGCTTCCATTTACCAGGAAATTTTTGTCCCTTCCTATATCCCACTCTTTATTTTAGATTTGTCTCTTGTGTAAGGAACATAGTTGGATCTATTTTGTGAGTCAAGTTTAAATCACTTCCTTTTTAACTTGTTATGCCATCCACATTTGTTGATATAATTGAAACATTTAATAAATATTACATGTACTATGTTTCTTTTCATAATTCCTTACCTATGTTGTGTTTTTATTTTTTTAATATTTTTATTGATTTTTTTACAGAGAGGAAGGGAGAGAAACAGAGAGCTAGAAACATTGATGAGAGAGAAACATTGACCAGCTGCCTCCTGCACACTCTCATATCAGGGATTGCCCGCAACCAATGTACATGCCCTTGACAGGAATCGAACCTGGGACCCTTCAGTCCGCAGACCGACGCTCTATCCATTGAGCCTAACCAATTTCGGTGTGATTTTACTTTTATTTCTTTTGGTATTTAGAAATATTTATGTTTTGTACTTAAGAAATTTTCAAATGCCCTTAGGCTCCTGTTTTCTTATTTAATTTGTCAGTCTTTAATAGTACCCTTTTAACTCAGATATATTTTATATATAATGAGATTATTCTACTTTCTCATTATTCATCTCTTATCCTCTTTTAGCTGCATTTTTCTTACTATCTAAGAGCATATAATCTATAATAATAAAAGTGGAATATGCTAATTAGACTGGACATCCTTCCAAATGACCTTCCAGATGAAGCCAGGCTTCAAGGGAAGCCTGGGTTCTGGGTGCCAGAGGGAAGCCAGGGCAGGCAGTCAGGAGAAAAAAGGCCTACTCTTGCACAAATTTTGTTCATTGGGTCTCGACTGTTTACATATTAACCTTATACCCATCCTTATCTTTATTAATCTCATATTTAAAATTATATAACTCATTTTGTTAAAATTTGCCTAGTCACCTTTTGATTGAAGTGCACTCTTTAATAGTTTGGTCCAAGAAGGTTCAAAGATACCTTGAGTTATTGCATCATACAACTATTTTATGTGGCCATTTAAAAGACAACTTGAGTTCCCATTATAAACTCCTTGGTTCACATTTTCTTTCTTTGAGTTTCTTTAAAATGCTATTCCTTGATGATTTGACTTACATGTTGCTTTTATAGAGGTCTTGAATATTTTTAGCTAGTAATTTTACTGGAATACATTTCAGAGTTGACAATTCTGGGATAATTTTCCCAGTTACCTGATAGGTCCTTTCAGTTTGTTTTTTAAACTGTTCTTTTATTAGAATTGTAAATAGAAATCCTGTTTCACTGTTTAATTTTTCATATACAGGAATTCTAATCCTAAATATGTTGAATGAATTTTTTTCAAACTCTCACTCCCACTTTTTACTTCACTAATTTCTCTAAATTTATTTAGAGTACATTATTTCATTTTTATTCAAATCTATTCCTTGTAGGTATCTTGTAACTTATTTCTGATATGATTTTGATCATTTATTATTTTTTCCTAAATTCAATCCATTTTTATTTTTCCTTGTTTTATGTTCATTTTTGCACTAAGTTTTAAAAGATCTAATATAAACCATTTTTTCATGTGCTTGCTTGATGACAGATGCTTCAGTGTAGGGTATGCATTATAGTTCTCTTAGGCTTCCTGATAGATTAGGGCTGGAACAGTGAGATTTTCTTCATGTAAAAAATTGTATTCATGTGTACTGTTTTATAGAACTTTTATGTATACAAAACTGCATTTCTGTGAATAAGCTGCTAGTGTGGAGTAATCTAAAAGTTTTTATTTCATACCACTTTTCCATACATGTTACAACAAATAGCTTTGTTCACAGACGACTCTTTTTTGAGGAGGGGTGGTGAAGGGTTATGTCCTTTAATTATTTTAGATTTTATCTCACAGGATCACAAATTTCCATACCCCTTGCTCTTTTTGTCTTTGCCATGCACTCTCCAAAATGTGCTTCTTCTTTCCTCTCCTCTTCCTAAATGCTGCCTTTCAAAGGCTGCTCTTACCTTTAAGTACCTTTTGTTAAATCAGTGCTCAAAATTACCAGAACTTTATTCAGCATTTCCTTACAAAAATTGACTTTCTCATTTGCTGTTGACAGTGGTTCTATTTTAGGCCCTTCACTTCCCTCTTCCCTCTTTCATGGTTTTTGCACCCATCTTGCTTTCTGCAAAGGCCTATGGTAGAGACCTGAGAAATAGCTCCACTAAAAAATGATGTTTATTTTTCTACTATGGACCTTTTGAAGTATGTAATTTCTCTGACTTATAATTATACTAAAGTATAGGATTTGTGGAGTTATATTTGTTGTGCTACTTCAGGAGCTGGTAAAATATGGCTCCGAGGCCAACTCTGGCACATCACCTATTTTTGAAATAAAGTTGTGCTTATTGGCTTATTTATTTTTATTTGGCTGCTTTCATATTATAACAGCTGATTAAATTAGTTGTGACAGAGATTCTGTGCAAACAATGCTTAAAATATTTACTATCTGCCCGTTTATAGAATACATTTGCTGACTCCGATCAGCAAATATGATCAAGTAGATCATACTTTATTTATATATATTTTAAGGATGTTAAAATATTTATATTTATGTGTATGCCATTAACTTGATTATTCAGACTTCTTCCTAGAGAATATAATTTTTAAAATCTCAATTCCTTAAAATTACATACCTTTAAGAGCCTTAAAACTGAAATGCTAAAACGAAGCAATACCACATATAACCCTGTTTTCTTCTGGCTCTAGGTGACATGTAATATTTCTAAATGCCTACTGTGAAATAGACACCTAAAATTTTGCATGTATTATAATGTTCCACACAAAAACTCAAGAAAGTATTCATTAGTATTTTTCTTTCTATAGATGAGGGTGGCGGTGCTCAGAAAGCCTGTTTACCTTGTTCTAGGTCCTTTTACTGATAAATACAAGAACTGATATTCCAGCCGAGGCTTCTCTGCTTCCAAATCCTATATTTTAGAACATCTATTATTAATTCTTAAATGTCATCAGGAAAATTATGCAGCTGGTTCAGGTAAGTCTCAAGAATGTTAGATGCCTTTCAAGGATATTGCACTTTCCCATTTCAGCTTGCTCCTATCCCTGATTAATTTTAGCCATTTAATTCAACACCACACACTCCCAATGCCTTTATTCTTGTGTCTAATTTTCATGAAAAGTAACTTTGCTTACATGAAGGCACACTGTCAAGCGTTCTCATAGTTTACTGTCAACAACCATATCAGAAAAATTGCCCTGTGAGGGCCAACCCATCTTTCTCAGCAGAGAACTACCAAATTTAGCTTCTGCTTTGGTCTAAGTGTAAGACCCTGAAAGCCAGAATGATTATGTGTTTGAGTCTTCTTATGTCACATATTGTCAATTGCAAACTATGGCTTTAAGGCCAAATCTGTCACATCATCACTACTTAAAACCATGCTTATTTTTTAATGCATTTTTATGGCTGCTTTCACACAATAATAGCAGAAGAAATTACTTGTCTGTACATAGTATATGTGCCTTTTTGTGTTTGTGTGTCTTCTTAATTGTTTTTATTTGTGATTATAAGTATTTTAGGCACTGGAGACTCTTCTACAGTGCCTAAAATACTTACGGTCACAAATAAAAACAAGTAAGAAGACACACAAACACAAAAAGGCACATATACTATTGTATACACAGACATGCCAGAGCAAAATGTGATGGCCCTCTGATCAGAGGCTCTTGGAACTGTGACATTACACAACTTAGACTAAACCCCACCATAAAGTAACCTGAAGTAAAATGTGCATCTATGGTGTCCTAATGATTTGTTTGGTGTTATTTGTAATATATGCACTCCCTTTTAAAACAATTAGTCTTTCTATCCTTCATCCCATCTTTTTTTTTTTAGGCTTTGCCTCATTATAACCAAAAACTACAGAGTCCATTCTTACCACACATAACTTCATTTGGAAGAAAGTCTGCTATTAAAAACACCCTACTTTGAACACCAGTTGACTACAGCACATTCAAAGATTTTCTGTGAGCACACAGGATTCTTCTGTCTAGAAACTGCTATTTTTAAAAGTTGTTTTGGAAGTTCAATAAGTTTCCATAAAGTCGTGTTTCCTTGATTCCCTCAAAATTAGTTTCCCTTTAGTGGTGATTCGGTAGATATTGGTTTTGGCATTTTTTTTACTCAATACATTT
The DNA here is from genome assembly GCF_014108245.1 of Pipistrellus kuhlii. NCBI lineage: Eukaryota > Metazoa > Chordata > Mammalia > Chiroptera > Vespertilionidae > Pipistrellus > Pipistrellus kuhlii. The sequence continues at coordinate 149,103,879 of NW_023425515.1, forward strand.
TGCTAAAGGTGAGAAGCAAAAAGGTCTAACAGGCCTGCTATTTGGGGATAGCATTTTACTTCAATAACTGGAGTGATAGTAAACTGAATAATTGTTGTGTTTAAAATTGTTGTATGATTCTGGAGGTCTCACAAATGATTCACACTCCCCAAAGAGCATGAAGGGAAACTCTTCACACATATACATAGGGAGGGAGATTGAGTATTTGAGTATGTATTGTTTTTATAAATTCTTATAACAAAGAGAGCTACAGGCCCAGTGAGCCCATCATATTTTGTAAATTTATAATTATATTTGTAGTAATTCAGGGAGTCATATTCCTTTTTTCAAGAGACAACTCTGATAAGCTCAGAGAAATACATTTGAGATTTACTGTGTGGCATCTCTATTCTTTTTATGCCCAGGAGGCACAAGCTTGAAACCATACTTGGCAGATAACTCTATATAAGCAGTAAATAAAACAAAGACCATTGTTTAAACTTGGCACAGAAGTGGCAGGTGGGAATTGTGGTATATTTGAATAGCATATCAAAGCTGATAGTCCCTGGTGCCTTTATATAAGAAAGTCCCTGATTGAAAGGTAAGTACTTTGAAAGCTGTTGAAGAACTCTCAGGAATCTGCTATTGAGTGCAGAAAAAAAAAAAAGAAAAAAAAACTTGAAATATTAAGCTGTCAAGGTTAACAGAAGTGTTATAATTCTCATGAGGGTATAACCCTTAATTAAAGAGTGGTTTACGGACTCTGAAACTATTCTCCAATAAGAATGTTAAGTGGGAAGTGTTGATCATGGGAGTAATCTAAGGGAGAAGATGATTGGAAGGCATCAAATTAGCTGGTAGAATTAGAAGGAGCTATACTTAAGAAGAAATAGTTTGGGGGAGAAAAGGTTAAAGAAAAGATGTTGAAAGTCACTGATCATCAGAGAAATTCAAATGAAAACTCCAATGAGGTATCACCTCATACCTGTCAGAATGGCTACCATCAACAAATCAACAAATGCAAGTGCTGGTGAGGATGCAGAGAAAAGGGAGCCTTAGGACACTGCTGGTAGGAATGCAGATGGGGCAGCCACTGTGGGAAACAGTATGGCGTTTCCTTAAAAAATTAAATATGGAACTGCCATTTGACCCAGTGATCCCACTTCTAGGAATATATCCTAAGAAACCCAAAACACCAATCAGAAAAAAAAATGTATACACCCCTATGTTCATATCAGCACAAATTATAATAACTAAGATCTGGAAACATCCCAAGTGTCCATCAGTAGATGAGTGGATAAAAAAGATGCATTACATATACACCATGGAATACGATGCAGCAGTAAAAAAGATGGATCTCTTAACCTTTAAGACAGCATGGAGGGACCTGGGGAGTATTATGCTAAGCAAAATAAGCCAGTCAGAGAAAGACAAGTATCACATAACTCATATGTGTAATCTAATGAACAAAATAATCTGTTAAACAAAATAAAGGCTGAGACATGGAAGTGTGGACACACTGTGGAATCTCAGAGGAAAGGCAGGAGTGGTTGGGGCGAAGAGATCAAAGAACTTATATGTATGTATGTAGGTATAACCCATGGACACAGAAAATAGGGTGTGAATGCCTGGGGCAGGGATGGAGAGGTAAAGGTGAGCTATAAGGGGTCAATGAAAGAAAAAAAGGGGACATATGTAATACTATCAACAATAAAGATTTATTTTTAAAAAGAGAGAGAAAAAAACAGGTGCACTGTGAAATGGCTTGCGTTCCCCCTCCCCCCCCCGCTCTCCCCCCAGGAGTGAGCTTTGCCAAGAATTTAATAGAATTCTAACATAAAGATATTTGTGAAAGCTGCATTAAGCATGTTCCCTTTCAAATATCTGTGAAGGGGGAACCTCACTTTATGATAATATAAATAAAATAAAATAAAATAAAATAAAATAAGGGGAGAAAAAACATGCAATTGAAATAAGAAGTAAAAAACGGGAAGACTTCCATGGCCATGTAGGTTCCAATCATGGGGAACTCTGTGAAAGAGTTTATACACCTGGCAAATAATGCCATAAAAAAAAAGAATATGGCATGTTAGCTAAAAGTTTCCATTACTGCTAATATTTTGTTTCTCCTGCTACTAGTCAGAGGCACAGTTAACAATGGCACACGCATTTTCTGAGCAGCACTTCAAAATATAGGAAGAAGTGGAAAATGGTTTGCCTCAAAACAAGAAAAGTTCTATTGGGACGGTATCAACAAATTACCTGAAAGATGGGGGAAATGTGTAGCTAGCAATAGACATTACTTTTGACAAAGCACTTTTGATGTTTCTCTTGAAATTACTGTGTTTTCTTGGATTACAAAATCCGCATTATTAATCGGTACACCTAGTAAATGAAATTGGAACTAGGAGAATTATAAAGAAAGTCAAGGAACTCTAAAGCTGTGTTGTTTTTTTAATATAAAAAATAAAATGATAACCAGACTAACAAGAGATAGAGACAGAGAGGCCATTAGTTACCAATATCAGAAAGGAGTCATTACTATTGATCCAATGGAAATTAAAAAGTTAACAGCGAATTCTATAAAGACTTTGGGTGTCCCGTCCTTGCTTTCGTTGAGGCAACAGTTGAATTTTCTCCATAGGCTTTAAACTGGATTTTTTTGCAAAGCTAGAGCAAAATTTAAATAATTGTTTCACTTTTTCATTTATAAACTACATTCTTGAACCACAGTATAGAATCAATAGTCTTAAAAGTGAAGGCTTTAGATTGAAAGAAATAAACTTTTTTATTAAAAAAAAAACATATTTGAGGTTTTTTTTAAATGCTAAAAAACATGAAATTCATAAGACATAAATTTTGACCACAAACAGAAAACTGCATGGTGTTGTAAGAATCATAGAAAAAGTTTAACTAGAAGAAGCAAAAATATATTTTCCTTTTCTTTTCTTTTCTTTTTTTTAATCCTCACTTAAGAATATTTTTCCATTGATTTTTAGAGAGAGTGGAAGAGAGAGAAAAAAACAGAGAGAAACACATTGATTGGTTGCCTCCTGCATGCACACTGGCCAGGGCCCAGGCCAGGGAGGAACCTGCAAACAAGGTACATGCCCTTGACCAGAATTGAACCTAGGACTCTTTGGTCTGCAGGTTGATGCTCTATTCACTGAGCAAAGCCAGATAGTGCCAGGAAGGTATTTTATTTTTATAAGTGAAGAGTATATGGAAATTTGGCTAGCATTGTGAGGAGGTAAAAGAGCTGAGATCCTGTCTCTTTCCAGATGATTGCCATTGTGAGGGATCTTAGAATCCTCAGAAGAGTTCAGAAGAATCTAGGAATTCTGAGAGCTCACATGCTTCAGAGAGAAGTCTTGGGCCAGTATATTGCCAGGTATATTAGTTTTCTATCACTATTGTAATAAATTACCACAGATTTAGTGGCTTACAAGAACACACACTTATTGTCTTGTAGTTCTGTAGAAGTCCAACACGGGTCTCAATGGGATAAAATCAATGTGTTGGCAAGGCTGTACAGTATTCTTTTCTGAAAGCTCTAGGCTGCAAATAAGTTTATAAAAAAATAAATAAGAAACAACGATGTTTGTTCACCTAAATGAAGGGACTTTGAAACCTGTTTTCAGTTTGCAAAAATTAATTCTAACCTCAGATAAACTAGGACACAATCTCAGCTTCAACATTTTCTAGCTGCAGGACCTTGAACATACAATGCAATGCCCTTAAACCTCAGTGTGTTCTTGTCTAGTAAAATAACTTTGTAAGCTACATAACAGAAAATTGAAAATCTGGGGGCCTGGGTTGTTGTAACTAAGTGTAGTAACTAAATTGCTCTGCTGAAGAAAAAAATTAAGAGATAAGAACAAAAGAATATATACAGAAAAATATTAGCAAAATGCATCATGGTCAGAGGTTAAGGTCTAACTTTAACATTTTCTGAATCAGAAATAGCTAATCTTGAATTTTAAATTGTGCTACCATGAGGAACAATTCCATATTCTCAATAGCGTAAAACCCTATGTACATACAAATGCCTTTGTGGGAATGGTTTGTGTGATACTAATTTAATTAAGTTAGTTAATACAAAGTAGAACAAAGACAAACAAAATTACAAAAATAACCCTTAAACTCAACTAATTCAGTGGAAGCAGTGGGAAGCCATAGAGAAGCCTAAGAACATAAGCTCCTACCAATAGGCAAAGATGCCAGAAAGGGTTTATATTTCTGCAAAGTATAGAATGCAGGGTTTATGAAATAATTTCATAGCAATAACCACCCTCATTTCCAACCTCTAACCTCCCCTTCATTTTCTTTATAGTCATATTATAAATTTTCCTACATGTTTTTATTTGTGTATTGTCTATGTACACCCCGAAACACATCCAAATGTAAGTATGAGAACAGCTCTTCTTATTCACTACAGTCTTTGTACAATAGATGATAACAGTGTCTGGAACACATCAAGAGTTCAAAGAAAGTTTCAGATAATTGCATGAATGATTATATGTTCAGATCTCAAGTTCTAAGAAGACAATGGCTAACCTCTGAGTTGTGCATGTAAATAATTATAAAACAAAAAGCAGACCAACACTGGCTGATAACACAGAAAGGTATGGATTAGGTGATTATAAAAGGCAAGAAAAAAATAAAAGAGGAGGTGAAACATGGTAAAGAACCACAGGAAGGAAGAACTGTGGACTGGTAATGGGATAGAGATTTATCCACAGGAAATAAAGTCCTATTAGGATAGTTCCTCTATTAGTCAGCTATTATCACAATAATGTTGTACAAAAATCCATGGCAAAAAACAGCTGCATACAACAATAAGCATTTATTAATTGCTCATATATATATGCAGGTTGGCTAATGTTTAATTGATCCAGCCAGTCTCAGCTGAGTTTAACTGCTGACCACAAGTTTAGTTCATGACTGCTCAATATGTTTCTCATTCTTTGGGGGCCAGTGGGTCATCTGGTTCTTTTTCTTTTTTTAATTAATAGAGGGAAAAGTTCAAAGAATGTTAATTAAAATCACATAAAAAGTCTTAAGACCTAGACATATAACCAGTACTCTTTTTTATAACTATCAACATTCCATTGTCCAAAGAAAATCACATGACCAAGCCTAACATTAATGAAGCAGGAAAGTGTGCTCCTCTCATGGAGTTTCAAGAGAAAAGAAAGGGAAAGATAGTATTTGCTGCTCAGTTATCTAATCTTCCACAGTACACAAGCTGATAATAAACACAGACATTTCTATACTTTAACAACGGTTTATTTCTTACTCACATCACAGTTCACTGTAGATCAGTTGTGTGCAACATTTCTCCACAGTCATTCAGTGACCCAGGGTTTTCCATCTAATAGCTATGCCATTTTCTCCATGTCATCTTCCAGAAATGTCCTATCCAATCCAATAGCTATTGAACACTTGAAATGGGGATTCAGTCTGGACTGAGATTAGCTATAAGCATAAATACTAGATTTTGAAGATGTGGTATTAAAAATAAAATACCAGTTTTTTTTAATAACTTTTATACTCATTATATTTTGAAATAATAATATATTGGATACATTGTGTTAAACAAATATATTAGGGAATTAATTTCACCTGTTTCTTTTTACTGCTTTTAATGTGTCTCCTGGAAATTATAAATTATATATGTACTCACTTTATATTTCAATTGGACAATCTTGCTGGGGGACCAGCCACCATGTCAGACCAGGGAAGTTAAAATTACAGTGGAGGAACTTCAGCAGAAATTTCAGGGACCAACCTACAGGTAACACTCAGCACTCTGCATTCCATTGGCCAGAAGGATCACTTACTAGATGTGAGAGGACTAGGAAAGCAGGGGTCCAGGAAGAAAAGGAGAATACAAATATTCATGAGCACTTTAATTGCTCATTCGCCATCCTGCCTCTAGCATCTAGTATTAATAAATAACTTCCTATAAATCAAAGAAAAGAAAAAAAGAAACCTTTGGATAAGGGCCAAGGTGCAAAATGTTGCATTAAAAAAAAAAAAGAAAGAAAGAAAAAGAAAAGAAATGGAATAGAGATCATCATAGAAGATCCACTATAATTGGGGAGAAAATTAATCATTAAAGAAAACATAATGAAAAAGTGATAATGAAAAAGGAATATAGGAAACCAAGACATTAAGACTCAGATCTCTGGCTTTGAAATTGTTGTTCTCTCTCTTAGATTTTCCTTCCACCTGAAATTGGTTAATTTGGAGATACTTAATGAGAACAAAGATTTTTGTGAAAGGTTTGGTACTTATATTTTATTATATAATGTGCAAATTATGCCATATATTTCTTTCATAGTGGTTAAATTTTCTTTTAAAAATCATGTACTAAGAATGCTGGTAACTAAAGAAAAAAAAGAATATGGCGAGAGGATTGTGCTGTGATTTATGCCACTTCTCTATAGCATTTGTGTCAGATAGTAAGTGAGTAAATGCAATAATCTTGAGTTTGTGACTTGGTGGATTTGTGGGAGGAAAATGCCTGACCCTGGTGTTTACATAACCACTCAGAGATATGGTGTCAGAAACTTTTTCTTCTTAATAGTTCTATGAAGATTACTGATCTTCAAAGAAATAATTGCACAATGTTTATTTCAGCAGAGCATATTCAGCAAAGAAACCCTGTGCTTGATGAGTCTGCACATTTGCCTCTCCCTGTTCTCTTGCTGAGTTTCGGTGAAGTTATTTTCAAGCCACTTTTTTATGGACTAAAGATGTCCATTAGCAGATTAATGCTTAATCCTCATTCTTTTTTCACTTATTTGAGAAAGGGACAGCAGCTTGTTTCTGTTTTTACAGCTATCTTTATACAAAAGTAAAACTGACTGTAAAATATAATTTTAAATGGTTCTTTATCTATATGACTGTTTCATTTGGGAAAAGTTTTCTTTAGCATGGAAAAGTAGTCTACTCCAAAACTCTACTCTCTGGGCCTTTTCTTTATGTCCTATGGAACATGTTTCAGGAATGTCTCCCTTGCCTCAAATTCCTATTCTTGCTTTCTCTTTCTCTTTCTCTTTCTCTTTCTCTTTCACTTTCTCTTTCGCTTTCGCTTTCTCTTTCTCTATCTCTCTTTCTCTTTCTCTCTCTTCCTCTCTCTCTCTCATATATATACAATAAAAGTTCTACCATCAGAAGATTATTAAAAATAAATAATGCAAATAAAATATTTGTCATAATGTCTGATACAACGTAAGTCATTAATATCGCTCATTAAATATTTATTGGAAATTTAATAGGCACAAGACATCCAAATTATGTCAAGAAAACAAAGGTGAGTCAAAGATCATTTGACTGCAAATTCACCTGCAAGTAATTCTACCAGGGTAATGTTTAAAGCAGATATAACTTCTATGTTCAGGTTTCTATGACTTGTAACTAATCAGGAATTCTGCCAAATCCTTCAAGTGTTGAAAATAAGAATGATTTAATGTTGAGAGGACAAGTGAAAGAATAGGCTTAAATTAGACCTTTTCAAAAAAACGAATTAGACTCATTGTTTTTAATAAGAATATAAAGCACTCTCTCATACCAATAATAAAGAAATCTCTCAAAACTGGTAGCTCCTACATCTAGAAAATTATCGGTTTAGAGTTTAGATTGTTCAATAATACTAGTCCATCTGAAGATATATTTGAGCATAAAATAGGAAACCATCTTGAATAAAAATCTCAGTTACCTTAAGTGTTTACATGGCACACAGTTTTTCCCTGGAGAAAAAAAATTATAATATGAAAAACTAAAAGATACTCCCTTAGTGAAAAAATAAACCCTGAGTATAATATGTTCTAAACCTATATTTATATGTCTTTGTCTATATGTCCTTTGCTATTTGTTTACATTTACATTGACTCATTGCAAAAGCACATATAAGACAAAAAACTAAAAGATACTCCCTTAGTGAAAAAATAAACAAAAAACTAACATAACCCATAATAGGTCTAAGTGTACATATAAGGAATTTAAACCAATAAGTCAGATAGGAAAACTGAGCTGAGAATTTTCTGATAAAGATTTTTCAAATCCACCCTCTCATACCTATCCTAAAATTGCCAATCAAAATCTTTAGTTGAAGGGTCAGTAGTTTAAACAATAACTTCACGTAGCATTGTAAATAAGCACAGATTATTGCTGGATTATAAATACTTAGTGGATGACTATAAAAATAATAGCTCACAGAGGGATAAATTGTGACAGAAAATAAATAAAAATAATAGCTAATTCTGCCCTAACCAGTTTGGCTCAGTGGATAGAGCATTGGCCTGTGGACTCAAAGGTCCCAGGTTCAATTCTGGTCAAAGGCACATACTTTGGTTGCAGGCACATCCCCAGTAGGAAGTGTGAAGGAGGCAGCTGATTAATGTTTCTCTCTCATTGATGTTTCTAACTCTCTATTCCTCTCTCTCTTCCTCTCTGTAAAAAATCAATAAAAATATTTAAAAAATAATAGCTAACTCATAATACCATATAATATCTAGAGGCACTTTGCTGTATTTTTTATATATTAATTCATTAAGTCCTTGCAATCATCATATGAGTTGGGTTCTATTGTTATTCATACTTCACAGGTGTGAAACAAGCACTGAAAGAATAAGTACCTTACCCAATACCATAGTGTGAACTTCAGCTTCCTCATTTGTGAGTAATAATAATAACAAACATGTTAACAACAGTATTTTTCATTTATAATGTGATCATAGATATATTTTTCTATCTAATCCTCAAAACACCCTTACATCAATAATGACATTTTTTTTTATCATGTCTACTTCATAAATGAAGTCACTTCAGTAGTGTTACAACTAGAGCTCAAAGCCAGTTCTGCTGACCATTTTCTTTCCACTCTGGTAAAAAGTTCCTCTCAGTCCCAATGTTCTAGAATCCTACGAAACTGAACCATTTTCATATATAAACACAGCTTATATAACACTTATTTCAAAGTCAAGCCCTTTTCTGAGTACACTAGATATTTTCAGTCATTTAATCCTCACAATTCTATGGATTGGTACTATTATGATTTCTACTTTATAAATTAGGAAACTGAGAAGCTGAAGAAATAATTCATTTGTTGAGCAAAGTATTTGCACAGCTAGCAAATGATAGGGCTAGGATTCAAACCAAAGTAATTGACTCTAAAAACTGTGCTCTTAACCCTTTCATAGTCCCATGTACCATTATATGGCGTGGCTTCATGGACACAAAGTTCATCTTAGATGTTTCTTTTTACAAAGAAATAAACATAATGTTTAAGATAGCATTTCTGACTTGAAATAGCATTTAGAAGGTGAGGTGAATAAATCAACCAACACATTTGTTGAATGTTTGCTTTGAACAGGCATCATATTGAGCGCTGCTGAGAATGTAAACAAATATAAGTAGTATCTCTGTTCTCAAAAGGAGTCTACAGTCTAGTTGGAGAAAACAGGTCTACATACATAAAGTAAACCTTAAAAAAATCAGGACAATCAATGTATATTGATTCAAGTACTATAAATATCAAATGTGTAATACAGATAATATATGCCACAGAAAACTGCTAAGACATGGAATATAAAACCTAAAAAGAAAATGAACAGGAAAGTCCTACTGCAGCTTAAACTGAAACAAAAATGAAGGTGAATTTTTATAAAAACAGGATCCTTTTCATAGAGGAAAAAGATAAAGCATGATTTAGCAATATACCCTAAGCCTCACCAGTCCCTTTAAAATTACATTACTTTGTATTTAGATCAATATTTAGAGCAACAGAGAAAGAAAAAGAGGTTAAAATGACATATTTTACATAGAACTAAATCTTTTTAAACACCTGATTACTGAAGAGTTGTCTCCAGCATTTAATGAAATACTTAGTTGTCAGATAACACAATATACAGAATTATTTCTTTTTTTAAAAATCAGTACTTTATGTCTGCAATACTGATGATAATATAATGCTCTATGCAATGTCCAAAACACATGCAACCTTAGCCTATTCCTTCTTTTCTGGATCAGAGTATGGGTGTACCTGCCTCCCCCTCCAGTGTCCTCCTCTTATGGGGTTTACAGTATTTACATGATACCAAAACAAAGGAGGAGTGACAATTGGATCTTAAACATCATTAGTAAATGTCACCCCAATTACTCATTTTGATATTAATGTTAATTGTGCCAACAATGAACATAGAGAAAAACTGTAACCATATGGAGAATGAAACTGAAATGAATCACACTTGGGCATGGAGATCCAATGTAAAAGGTAAAAGCTTATCGCAAAATGTTTGCATTAGGAGACAAATAATCTGACCAGAATGTATGAGATTTTCCTCTTAAGAAAAATTTTTCATGGAAGACTGATTCTGGCTAATCTGCTAAACAGCTCTGCAGCTGGCAAAATCATAAACCTATTTGTCAAGTATCTTCAGATAAGTAAAAAATCTAGTGCATTAAAAAATAGAAAGAATGCTCTCTTCCTGGTCACCACTGCCACCAGCACCTCTACCAAAAAAAAATGCTCTGTAGGTAAAATTCACAGACTGATGAAGAGAAAATTTAAGATTTAAAAGTACTGAATTTTTGCTAGAAAATATCTGCAGCAAGTATATTGATGCAAGTCACAACCCCATATTATGTTTGAACTGGTCAGAATATCTTTTTAAAAAAATAAATTATAGAACCAACAATTCTCAAAGACAATTATAGTTTTCCTAACATGGGAATTAAGAGGTCTCTCTGAAACAGAGAGCTGCATACTTAATCAAAATGGCTCACACTCTGCAAAAGGAAAGAAGGCTGGCAAGCAGGGCAAGGTCCTCTTTGGCAGTGACCATAGGGGAAGTCAATATTGAAGAATAGGACAAAAGTGTAGTTCCCTGAGGAAATTACACCTCAACTCCATAACCTGCAAATTCCCTATGAGCATCATGAAGTCCTGGGCATCCCGCGATCAAATGTATATTAATGAGTTTTGGAAAGGTGCTGAAATTCTGAGCACTAGTCCCTTGGGCAAATCTGGATAGACGGTTGGTATCACCTAGAATATTTATTGAACCCATTTCTAACTGACCAGATGGTTTGGATGTTGCCAAAAACATATGACCCAGTGATTTAATCCTATTAATAAAAGCATAATATGCAAATCAACCGAATGGCTGAACAATGGAATGATCATCTGGATCCAGATGACCATCCAGGACAAGGCTATGACATCCTCTGGCGCCAGGCAAGCCAAGGGGTGTGCGATATGATTGGTCAGGGGCCCAGCCATCACCCCATGATCACCCTGCAGCAGGTGGGCGGGTCCTCCTTCTGTGAGAAAAGCCCAGGTCTGGCAGCTGGAAGGAATGGGGGCAGAGAGTGTGTGGGGGGGGGTAGGGGGAGCCTGGATCCTGGATGTCAGAGAGAAGCCGGTGCCAGCAGCTGGGGGAAGGCCTACTTTTGCACTAATTTTGTGCATCGGGCCTCTAGTAGAATATAAGGTAGATGAATTCTTTTGTTTTCCCCCCAACTGCCCCTGGGTTCCTGTTTTTGAGAATCATATAAACAAGGGCAAACAATTTAATCAGTACTTTCTGTGGTGTCAGAAACTACTTAAGAAGAGTATTTTAAGAAACAGATGGCAAGGTGACAGACAATCCACTATTTAAAAATGAAGAAAAATTCCCAGGAAAATTACATTTTAAGTTTAAAGCTTTGCCAATAGCAAATACCCTTCAGGAGTAATTTAGTTGAAGAATATGGATTGCTTGGTGAATTTCATCATTTTTATTTTATTACAAGGCAAATAAGAGATAAACCAAAGAACTTATAATACTTATATGCATAGCCTATGGACACAGGCAACAGGGTAGTGAAGATCTGAGTGGTGGGGGAAAAGGGTAGGGGCTGGGAGGAGGGAGGATGGGGGGATATATTTTTAAAAATCATAACTCTTCTTAATTTAGGGGTAGTGTTGCATTAAAAACAGTCAAGAATTTATTTTCTTAATATAGAATAGGCTAGGTCTCTTCTGAACATGTTCCACCTATCCCTATTACCAAACCAAATCTTAAATAACATAAAAATCATCTGGTCTTGCCCTGGCTGGTGTAGCTCAATTGGCTGTAATATAGAAAGGTTGCTGGCTCTGCTGGTTCAATTCCTGGTCAGGAATCTCTCTTAAATTAATAAACATATCCTCCTTGGGTGAGGAGGTGAGAGAGAGGGAGAGAGAGGGAGAGAGAGAGAGAGAGAGAGAGAGAGAGAGAGAGAGAGGGAGAGAGAGAGAGATATCATCAGGTCTTTAATTTGAGCTTTGAACTTTATATTTTTGAGACATGGGGGAGGAGGTGGAAATGAAATTTTTAAAGAAGTAAATAGTTTTTCTCATTCTTTAGATACCAGGATTTGATTCACTTCTAAGAAAAGACTGGATCTTTGTTTTAGGATAAGACAATTTAACACATAATTTGGCTAAGAAAAATAAGCCAAGAACCCATAAAGACATGGAAAAGTGTAAAATATTGAGGTGCTTATGTGCTCCTCACGGAATCTCAATGGCTATGTACTCATTGCTGGTAATCTATATATATAAAAGCCAAGCAACTAGAATGACCAGAATGACTGGAACAACTGGTTGCTATGACTTGTACTGTGGTGGCCAACTGGCCTGATCAGGACCCTATCAGCCCCCTCAAATATCCACAGCCCTCTCCCCAGCAATTTCTGCTCCCAGTCAGCCCCCCTTACCTGGCCAGCTCTGCCCCAATTGGCCCCTCCACCCTGATCAGGAGCTGGGCCAGCTGGCCAACCTCCTGAAGCCCCTCCCCCTGGCCAGCTCCAGCTCCCATTGGCCCCACACCCTGATCAGGGCCAGTCAGACCCCCACTGTGTATGAATTCATGCACAGTTCTCTAGTAATATTATAAATATTCAGAATGCATATCTTCTTTAGGATAATGATTTTCCTTATTGAAAGCCTGAGAAGTTAGGTTCGAACTTCAGGTAGGAAGTGGCAGGACCTCTTCAAATCATTCTAATTGAAAGGATAAAGACTATCTCTACAGGATGGTAGAAAGCCAGAAATTAAGGCAACAATGTCAAATAGAAGTCTTCATGAGGAGAGTCTTTATATATGTTTGGGAACCATTATATACAGTAGATATACATGAGTTTGGGAACCATTATAAAAAGTAGCTTGTTTGAAATTTCCTTTTTTCATTGTTGTTCCAATTATTATGACCACATAATTAATTACCACAAAACTTAGTGGCAAGGAGCAACCATTTATTTTGTTCATAGTTTTATAGGTCAAGAATTCAAATAGGGCACAATAGAGATAATTTATCTATGCTAATGTCTTGGGCATTAAATGGGAAGAAAAAAAAAAGACAGGAACTGAAATCATCTAATGGTTGGCACGCTTATACATCACATTGCATGACTCCAAAGGCACATGTTTTGAGAGAGAGAGTGAGGGGTAAGGAGAGACACAGAGAGAAAGGCCACATAGTCCTCTATGACTTAATTTCAGAATCTTACATCATAGTCCTTCTACCCCATTCTATTGATAGTCTGATTGAAGCAAGTCACAAAAAGGACATAAGGGGAAGAAAGAAAATGGACCTCACCTCTTAATGAAAGAGTGTGTCACCATCACTATAGTGGACACACTCTAAGGTAGTAACTCCAATGTGCTTAAATGATTCCCTCCCCTGGAGTGGGAACCTTACAATTTGCTTCTAACCAGTAGAATATATAAAACATGGTAAAATGTCACTCCTTTGATTAAATTATAAGGCAGCAAATTTCAACTGATGTGCAGCAATAATTTTTAAAACATGTAATACCTGACTATTTAGGCAGGGGCACTGACCTCTTTTCGCTTAGATTGTAAAATAAAAAAGTGAGAACAGCCAAATCAACAGTAACAGTCTGGTGTAATTAAATCAAAATTATACCATTATTTTGCTGGATCAGCAAAAAAATTAATTTTTTTTTTTGGTGTGCCACAGAATCTTAGTAATTAGTTTCTATGTGTCATAAGAGAGAAAAATGTTATAAATGGCTGTTATAAGACAAAAGTGGTGTTATGTTGGTCCACAAAAAATAATGTTTAAATATGTTATAAACAGGATCTTTGTACTTCTCCCAAAATTCATATGTTGAAACCCTTATCCACAATGTGACAGGCATTTGGGAGGTAATTAGACATTAGGGTGGGGCCTTAATGATGGGATTAGTACCCTTATCAGAAGAGCCACCAAATAGCTTATTCTCTATCTTTGCCCTGTGAGGACACAGCAAGAAAATTGCCATCTGTAAACCAGGAAAAAAGTGCTTACCAGATACAACCACGTTGTCATCCTGATCTTGGACTTCCAACCTCCAGAATTGTGAGAAATGTTTGTTTCTTTTAGAAAACTTACTCTAAAGTATGATTTTCCCTCTGCAATCAGTCTCATCCATCTCATATTTGATCTTCACTTCATAACTATCACTTTTATTCCAATCCTGACTTCTCACGGGATCTACATATACATATGAAAGCCTACAAGACATCTTTGTGAAGATATTGTTGATGTTGAATTTATTGTTGCTGGTGATAATAATAATTATTTAACACTTTGTGCCAGGGACTATATTTAGTGATTGACATATATCACCATATTTATTGGTCACAAGGCAGCCCATAACAATCCTTGGACAGCTTGGATAGAAAATTCATCCTAAGTTGCATATGGGGGAATGAAGGGAGGTCATTCTAGGACAACATATGCCAATGGCATGGAGTATAAAAGCACAGTGATGTGTGTTGTTGCCATAACTAGTACTAAGATTTATTGGCATTAGAACTTAAGATGTGGAAATGGGAAATGAAAAAGGTGAGTCCAGGAAGATAGTTCTAGGCCAGATAGGCAGATAATCGGAGAACTAAATGCCCCATCAAGGACTTGTGATGCTGTTTTAAGATATATACCACTAACTGTATTTTAGAAGAAAAGGGAATGGTCATCTTTTGTAGAAAGCCCATTCTGGCTACATAAAGAGAGTAACCCTAGCTCGTATTTCTTTTGTACTGCCACTTCTTCAAGAACAGGAATCTTGCTTTATTTATCTTTATATTGTGAGTGCCTAAAATAATAAACTCTTATGAAACTAAAATAAGTAAATTGATCATATGAGAGAGAAATAATTACAACTCAGATGAGACATGTGAAGAGTCTAAATGAAGAGTCAGCAAACCATAACCCACCACCTCTTTTGGTAAATAAAGTTCTACTGAAACACAGCCACAAAAATCAATTTACATATTTCTTAATCACATATTCACACTATTACAGCAGAGTTAAGTAATTTCAACAGAGACCTATAGCCCACAAAACCTAAAAATGTTTATATATTCAGTGCCTGACCCTTTTCAGAAAAGGTTTGTTGACTCCTGCACTAACCTGAAGCAAGTCATATAAATGAATAGGTGAGATGGATGCAAATGAAATTTAGAGGCAAAAGCAATTGGAGTAGCCATTACGAATTGCTCCTAGTTCTGTTTCTTAATGCTGTGTACATATTAGAGGCCCACTTTTCCTTTTGTATAAAAAGCTTTCAAGTGTCCCAATATATCTATTTACAATTCCTACTTACTCTTTCAAGTTTAAATTGAACTATAATTTTTATAAAGACCCTCATACACTGAAGAACACACAGTGGAGTCCATTCACCACACAGGCCTATAGATCCAAAGCAGGAGGAGTATCGCATCTGGTCCCCTTAGACCAGTGGTTGGCAAACCGTGACTCGTGAGCCACATGCAGCTCTTTGGCCCCTTGAGTGTTCTAAGGCCACTTCTCCAAATTAGACTCACCCAGGCCAAAACCCGACTTCTGTGCATGGGCCACGAAGTTTCAATCACACTGAAGGTACATGCCTGTACATGGTATTTTGTGGAAAAGCCACACTCAAGGGGCCAAAGAGCCGCATGTGGCTCACAAGCCATGGTTTGCCAACCACCGCCTTAGACTAAGCTAGTTCTACAGTAATGGGACAATATCAGCCCTGGGGTCCCTTCTATAAGTCTAAAAGGCTCCCAACCTATAAATATGATTACCATGTTCTTGTTTTCACTGCAGGTCTTCAGAAATGGCCTAAATCTTTTTCACCCCATTAAGCTGCTCTGCACAGCATCCTCTAAAAACTTTTCAACTGAAAAGTCCCCAAAAGGCCTGAAATTTCTTTTCCTTTCTCTATGTGGTCAGAACATGAAGGTTGTAATTCAAAGAAAAACTGAAGAACTGTCATAGTTCTTTTTGCTGGTGTTGATCTCTGATTTAGGGTACCTATTTTTTTTTTCCTTTCAGTTCTTGGTTCTCTACTTTTTGTTTGAAAATACACTACAAAGTGTTGGTGAAATGTATTTATAGGCTACAGTGAGCCAGTTCCTGGGTTTTTTGTATCAGGACTTGAAAGATAATTGCAAGCTCCCTTCTTTAAAAAAAAAAAAATAATTTGCAATCATAGAAATATCTAATCTTACTCATAGCACCAACATGCCCAGATGGGCAAAAAGAAACAACAACAACAACAACAAAAAAGGACATTTTAAATTCAAGTTACCTATATTAAAAATGGATTTTTAAGCATCACACCCGAATAACAAACCAATGAGGAAAATTTTTCCACTTCTCATGAAATACATTTAAGAAAATAAAATAACAAATGATATACTGGTATTTTTTATATTTGAAAGTTATTTTCCTCAAGTACTTAATTGCTGTCATTATTTGCAAAAAAGTTAAGTTTAGCCCTACTATCCACGGTACACCAACATATTTTTCAAATTAATGAAGCATTTAAGTGTGAATACCAGCACAAAAATATAGAACTAAAGGAGAATGTAAGCAAATAATTACCTGATTTTAGACTGGAGAATGGTTATTTGAAAACATGAGTAAAAACGGAATCTAAAAAGGAAAGTGACATATTTCTTTTACCTGATTTTTAAAAATATTTTATTCAAGTACAATTGATATTAAATAATAGTTTAAGGTGCACTAAATAGTGGTTAGATATTTATATAACTTAAACAGTGACACCCCCCAAAAAAAGTTTTGTACTGACCTGGCACTGTTTTATTTGTTCATTTATTTTGTTTTATAGATACCCCAAAGAAGGTACTTGTGTTAATATAGCTCCCCGGAATGTGTAAAACTCTAGACTTTCTTCACCATAGCATTTCCCAGCAATGATAGTTAATGACATGGCTAATGCCAAAATGAGTCACCCTAAAGATACAACTGGGATCATCTATGACAAGTCATACTTGTTAGGGTCAGAGTTAAAGAAAGCCTTATATTGCATTAAAATATTTTAACAACAAAGATAATTTTGTGGGGGAAATGAACTTGGTAAATGGATTCTCTCATTCACAAGTTATGAATATTCCTATCCTAACATAAGAATAGTTTAATTTACAAAAACCATATAGGAAGCCATTCCTCCAACTGGGGAGAGAAATTACATTTTTAGTTTGTTCAATGGCCAGTGTGATTCCTGACTGAGTGGTGTTCTTTTTGGCACCCTGATGAGCCACTGTTAGCATTGGCCAAAATGGATTCAGGCTCCCTTCTTCACTTTTGGATGTATTCTTGGATTTATTCTTCCTCTGAAATTGGTTAAAAGAAAGAACCTTTCCCTTTTATCTCAAAATTCAGCATTTCTCTGGTTCCTGACAGATGAATTTTAAGGAAACCAACTTATTTCAATTGTGTCCCCTCAAAACTCCCTTCCTGTCCCTTACATGCAACATGCCATAGCTGCATTACCCAATGGGTTTTGTTCAACTTTCACTAAGTTCTTTTCATACACTGTTTACAGTGATTGTAGAGAGCTCTCTATCATGCAAATGGTTCTTATTATCTTAAGATAAAAATGCATTTTAAGGAGGTGGGAAGGCATGCCCTATTCTGCAATATTTCGCAGTGTTCATTTTAACTGAATCACTTGTTAGGGTAAAATTACTGTAACCTGTAATAAATGTTAAATTTGTCGGATGCATACTTGTACTGAATTAATATTTTATAGCTTCTCGGTCCTGTGTGGGCTGACTGTTCTACTGGAATGCTCTAGCACCATGGAAACGCTAGGAGATATTTTTTCTTAATTGTAAGACTGTTTGACAGATAACAGTACAGCACCATGGAATTAAATCCCATTGCTAACAAATTCTGATCAGCTTATAACCTCTTTTATTCTATTATTTGAGGGGCTTTTTTGTTTTATTTTTAAGCATTGCAACTATTGTCTTTGTCAATAATCACTTCTTAAATGCATTAGTGTAAGTAAGTATTGTCTACATAATTGTTTTTATAATTATCAATATAATTATCACCAAATAGAGGAAGATACTTTAATTAAAAATATCTAATCTGTGAAGTGATTAAAATATTTTTTGTAAAAACATACCTTAAAAAAGTCTTCTAACATCTTCCTATTGCTGAACTGTAATTTTAGTCACCATTATATTAACCTGAAATTCTAATGCAAAAAAAATAAAAATGCATTTAGCTAGAAAAAAATATTGGCAACCTTCAAAACAAAATATAAGCAATATGTATTGTACATTTTATGTCTAAGAGAAACATACTATACTTCCATATTACTAGTCCAAAAAGATGCAATAGAAAATATTTATTATTAAATCTTCTGAACCAGTTGACTCAAGTTTTATACTACAACTCCCACTGCCCTCATGAATCAAGTTCATAATGGAAGCCAGGCTTCCAAATCTCTAGGCAGAGTTTCCAAGAAAAACAGAAACAGAACGGTGGTCACATTCTTTCTTGCAGGTTTCTTTTCTCAAAATATTTAAGAAGATTCAAGTAGCTGTTCATAGCCAATTCATTAAATACCTTCTTTTCTCCTGTTATAGCACTCTGATAACACTGGGAGGCTCTGGCTCTCCTATTCCAGAAGATTCAAGTCTTTCACTTCAGCATTTGGCCTCCAGTAGGTCGCCCCTCACTCATGTCCCTCCTCAGCACTTGTCCTCACTCAGAGTATTTTGACACATCACTGTCAGGCCTAACTACCAGCAGAACCCTGGGAAGTACAGCTCAGCATCTGACTCTGCTGTCTTCTCTTGGGAACCCACCCATATAGCTTCTACCCCTTCTCTCTTCACCAGATTGAGGAGTGAGTAGTAGCTAAGAAGTCAAATCTCAAAGTATTTGGTTGACGATTGATGGAGAAAATCTGTGAACACATTAAAAATATTTCTTCCAAAACAGAGAGTTTACTAAGGAGGAGGTTATTTTTTATTAGAAGTCATTGGGAAAGGTTTTACGGCAGAAAGGACAATTAAACATAGTGTGTACATGTGTTAGTCAGGGTGGGTAGCAACCCAAGATGGAAAGAGAGGCAGTCAAGTGTGGTAGGCAGAACATGGGCCCCAAGGGTGTCCACATCTTCATCCCCAGAATCTATAACTACATTACCTTAAAGTGGCAAAGGATATTTTGCAGAGCAAATTAAGTTGAGTTTTAAAATGGGGAATTATCCTGGATTATTC
Organism: Pipistrellus kuhlii; assembly: GCF_014108245.1. Classification (NCBI taxonomy): domain Eukaryota; kingdom Metazoa; phylum Chordata; class Mammalia; order Chiroptera; family Vespertilionidae; genus Pipistrellus; species Pipistrellus kuhlii. Next base: position 149,123,425 of record NW_023425515.1, read on the forward strand.
AAGTTGACCCTAAATGTCACCATGTTCTTATAAGAGGGAGGCAGGAATGTGAGTCAGAAAAGGAGATCTGAGCCCACAGTGGAGGTCAGAGTAAGGCACTCTGGAAGGTGGAAAAGGCAAGGAAGCAGACTCTCCCCTGTCCCCCGCCCCAGTGCCTCCAAAACAAATACGGCTCTGCAGCCGCTTCATTCTAGCCTGCTAAGACCTATTTCAGTCTCTGACTTCTAGAATCATAAAATAGTAAATCTATATGGTTTTAAGACACTCGTTCGTGATTACTTGTTCCAGGGGCAATAAGAAATTCACACGCAGAGGCAAATGGAGAAATGTGTGCTATTTGTTAAGAATATTAAACACTTCAGAGTGTACAGCACATAGGGATATTCAATGAAGGAAAAGAATAACAAACAAAAATAACATTTGCTTCCTGCTTAAAGTGCTTTCATAGTCACTATTTTAAAATTATGATTCTCATAGCAACATTTTAATCCAGGCATTCCAGTCCTCTTCAATTTTAAGGCAAAATAGCTATGGCTTTTTTGCCTAGGTTTGTGTCAGAGGTGGGCCTGAGCCTAGGTCCACCAGCTCCTCGCATCTTTCTACTGCACCACATCCTTTGTTCACACCAGGCCACCCAATTTCAGAGGGGCTCGAACATCAGGCCAAAGGATGTGCAATTTATTCTGCATCAATAAATTAAATATTTTTAAGCAAAGAAGGGCATAAAAATTAATATAACAATATGATACCACATAGATTAGAGAGAGAAGAAAAAGATTAGAGAGGAAAGGAGAGGGAGAGAATCATCAATGATGAGAGTCATTGATCAGCCACTTCCTGCAGCTCAGGCTACAGAATATTCCAGGAAATAAAAAATAAAGGTCTGAATTGAAGCCAGCAGTGGGAATAGAGACACTTTATACAAGGTGGGGAGCAGGTAAAGGCAGAAGGAAATAAGAGCAGAAAAGTCATCTTATTTTATGGTCTTCTAATAAGTACTGTATATATCTCTTGGGCAATACATTAGTATACATTTAATAAATATATATCACAGCTTCCAAATAAACATTTAAGCTTTAAACTTATCAGAATACTTAACTTTCTAAATTCCCATTTCCAAAGACAAAGAAACACTGTGTAAAAAATAAATAAATCCCATTACTATATTTGTTACAATGATAGCTGATATATATATATTTTTTATCATTGAGGTCAACACTCTGACCACCAGTGAAAATTAAGAATAGAAAAGTGCAGCTCTGCTCATCTCACAGTAATGGCAATCCATTCTCTCCTGGTCACCTTTCTGACAGGTTTTTCGTGACCCCATCCATGTCTCACTATTATCTGTCTACTATTCCCTTTGTATTGCTGTTGGTAATCCACAAAAATATCTTTGGGTGGTCATCCTTGTTATATACATGAAAAATACGCTGCTGCCTTACAACATGTTATTTATTGCTATTATCTACTTGTCGGTTCTCATTATGCCCATTTTCCAAATGCCTTGTTACCTTGATTCTTACAAACTTTCACCAACTTTTTTTTATCTTTTCCCGCAATGTGTTCAGAATTCTAATAATAGTCCTGGTGGTTGAATAATGGTCCACCCAAGATGTCTAAGATGTCCTAATCCCCAGAACATATGTTTCTCTACATGGTAAACTGGACTTGGCAAATTTGATAAGGATCCTGAGATGGGAAGATTATCCAAGTGGACCTGATATAACTACAAGGGTCCTTATAAGGGAAAGAGAGAGGCAGAAAAGAAAGAGGTGGAAATAACAGAGAAGAGAGATGATGCTATGCTGCTGGGTTTTAAGATGGGGGATATAGTCAGGCTCTAAAAGCTGAAAATGCAAGAGAGAAAATTCTCCCTTGAGCCTCAAGAACCAACACAGCCTTGTGGACCCATTTGAGACTTCTGACCTCCAGAACTATGAGATAATAAATCTATGTTGTGTTAAGCCACTATGTTTATGATCATTTGTTATAATAGCAATAGGTAGTAAACACCTGGTTCCAACTGAAAAATAAATCCCAAAGTTTCATCAGTTTTATATTTTTTAAATTGAGATAAGAAATTAGAGTATCTCAATTAAAGAGGTCTCTCAGATACTTAATTACAATGATTGCTGCCTTTCCAGCTAATTGTTTCACTTTGCAATGTCACTGGAAAAAACAGACTGTGATCCATCCCATAATCATTTGAGAAGTCACTTAAGAAGCATTCGGGCCCTAGCTGATTTGGCTCAGTGGATAAAGCATCAGCCTTCGGACTGAAGGGTCCCGAGTTCAATTCCAGTCAAGGGCACATGCCTGGGTTACAGGCTTGATCCCCAGTAAGGGTGTGCAGGAGGTGGCTGATCAATGACTCTCTCTCCTCATTGATGTTTCTCTCCCTCTCCTTTCCTCTCTGAAATCAATAAATAAATATTAAAAGAAAAAAGAGATTACTTTCCCATATGGTTCTGCTTACTATTCTCTTAGAAAAATAAGGGGGGGAAATCATTCAGTACATAGAGCCACTTGTCTTCTATGACTGAAATCCATTCATGTTTCATAATCCATAAGAGCCATACTAAAAAACTTTCTTAGTAAAAAGAAAAAGCATGGTGAAACTAAATGTTTGTCTTTTTCAGTCAAATAAGGTTAACTTGAAAAATCAGCAAAAAATTTAATTAGGCAAACCACACTTAGTTGACCATTACTAAAAGTGGAATCTTGTACTCCCTCAATCCTAACGTAATACTACAACCTAATATTTACTCAGAAACTTCTCTCATTCTATTCCTAAGAGAAGAAAAGAAAAAGGGAGAGAAATTAGAAAGCAAGAGGGAGGATTAGAGATGAGTGGGGAAGATAATGAGGAGAGGCATTCATGATCACACTCAGATGCTCAGAAACAATCTGATCGTTCTCCTATACCCACTATGGGAGAGGTGAGATGGGTGGCATAACTGTCCTCATACAGACCAGTGTTATTATAGGAAAGATGAGTCAGATCTGACACCCAGCCCAACAGAAATCATGTCTTGATTTATTACTTTGGAAATTGTATGTGGGAGGTTTACTTAACAGTTTTTCAAAAATGGAGGGGAGGGTAACTTAACAGTTTTCAAAAACTAAAGAATAAATTTTAGTAAACATCCTTCCTATCACTTGTATCTCCACATACATTCTGCCAACCTTACCCCTAGCTCTCCCACTGTAAGGGCAAAAAGAAAAACGGAACAGAAACAGAATTAATGTTTTGAACACCTATTAATGTCAGACATAAAACAAAGTGTTTTTAATTCATTACATTTCATCTTCATAATAGAATTAAAATCTCTGAGTCTTTACTGTGGGTCAACCACGTGCATTTTACATTCTTACCTAATTTATCTCATTTCATGCAAACAATGACTCTCTAAGGTAGAGAATATCGGTATCCTCACTTAAATGAGGAAATAAGTCCTACAAAGGTTAAGTAATTGCCCCAAATCAAGCAGCTGGCAAATGACAAGGCTGGAATTCAAACAGGTCTGTTTGTTTCATGCTAGATCCTAAATTCTTAACCACGGCTCTAAGAGGTAAATACTATTTTTCTTTCTTTATAGGTGAAAGACATTTGCATCAAAGGAATATCAAGTAATTTATATTACTATCTCTAAATAAAAATTACCTACTTCTAACTTCAGAATATTAGTTATACACATGGCAATGAGCTTTTGATTTGGAAGTCAAATAGATCCGTTTTTCAGTAGCTTTATAAATTGTAATTTTGTAAAAACCACTCCTCACTACCTTACTGGACAACCATTCCCTTAGTCCTTACTCATGCTCACAGGTATCCACAAATTGATATTAAAGTAAATCCAAGCATTCAGAGCTACCAAGCAGGACCTGTTGCCTCATCTGAAGGCAGAATCAGGGTTTGAAACAATGGTATCAAAGTTTGAATTTTGAATAATTAAGTATCCCTAGCATATCTTGACTTTTAATTTTCAAACATGCTCATAAGGAAAATTTCATGTTACATAATTGCAAGAATTTATTCCTCTTAGATCCAACTGATCAACTGATTGAGGAGATTTGGGGCGGGGGGGAGAAGAGGGTAGGGGAAGGGCAAGTAATAGGAACAGAACCACCTTTTCAACTATACATAAAAGGCTTTTTTACAGACCTGGAAAACTGGAGGATAAGTTGCAAGAAGAAAAACAGGGCTGTAAATGGTAAGATGCCTCAGAGCACGGATGGGTCCATTACTTAGAAAAGAAAATACATTTTAAGAACACACACAGGATGGGACAGGCTTTGATTTGGTTGCTGAGCCTGGACCCTAACCCACTCCAGGAGTTTGCCTCGGAACACTGACCATTCTCCAGGCCCATGAACAGGCTGAGCTGTTTTTAGCATTATAAAAATTAACTACCTTGTTATCAGACTTCAGGGTCCTGGAAGGGGACACATGGACCACAGACCCTGCAGCCCTTATTCTGCCCTCTCTCCCCCTTGCATGTAGCTCATCTTTTTTTATCCCTAATCAGCTGACCAGTAGAAGATGTTAGAACAGAATTTTCAGGATGATTTGCTGCTATCCATACTGTCAGCATTATTGGAATAAACACTCATATCTGATTCAACCCTTTCTCTGCTTAATTTGGCTCAAGTAGTGACAGGTGGCCTTGGACCCATTTAATATCTGGTATCAAAGACACCAACAGAAGCTCATAAGGACCTTCTGTAACCAGAGTCTCACCATGATGAAACATTAGGTGCCCCTCCCACCACCATGGACGCATATAATACAGATGAAATCACAAACAAAACATGGCACTTAACAGCTTCCTCCTGGATCAACTTGCTTTATACAATCAAGCCCAAATAACAGAATCAAGGGTGCTTTTGTACCTCTTTCTTTTGGTTCAGACATATGTTCATGTGCAAAATGCGCACAAGCCTATTGTGTTTTTGATTAAAGTTTCTAACTTGGGTATGCCTAGAGCTAAATGTGGATACTGCAGAACTCATGCATTTTGTTCTTACCACTCTTTTAAAATGTGTGTTAATTTACCCAAAGTTTGTGACAACGGTCAAAATAACTTCACATGTACCTATAATGTCTCACAGCTTGAGGACTACGAAAACAAAAAAAAAAAAAAGGTCATGAGAATCTGTGTTCTGTTGAGAATACAAGAGAAGCTACTAATTAGGAAAAAAACAAAACCCCCATGGAAGGAGCAGCTGCAGTAATTTTCTGTGCTTTCTGGCATTGTGGGAAACTGTGTGCATTATCACAGTCACTTGTCACAGCATAGAGAGACTTCATCAGCTTATTTCCCCCCAGTAACTCATCCACTTTAGGCTACAGACAAGCAGTTCACATACCTAAGTTTGAAATACTGAAGTTCAGAAAATAATGTTAAAAAGTAGCCTAGTCTTTAACAGATTTGGGGAACAACATTTTTGAATAAATTCCAATTAGTTTCAAAGAGTTTAGTTGCAATATTCCCTTTCTTTTTATGAGAAGTCAGGGAAATTACTATTTTACTTGCTGAAAATGTGATGGGAATAGAGTTTTGGCTGGCAATAAATAAAACAAGAAGATGAGGAGCTGGATGGGGAAAAAGGAAGAGAAGTAAAGTTGCTAGCCAAGCAGTACTAATGCATTTATAATACAGGTCTGAGAGAAGTAAAGAAACCTTGTCAGAATTCAGCAGGACTTAGAACCACATTCCCTTGAGGGGTGGGGTAGAGGGGGGAGCTAAGAGCTCCAGACTCCAGCCATGCTCTGGGATGAAGGACAGCATGTCCTCAGTTAAAAATGGACAACTCTGTATTCAGAGTGTAACTGTACAACCAAGGGGTCCGGGCTGTCTGTCACTACTTGAGCCAATTAAGCAAAGACAGGGTTGAATCACATATGAGCGTTTATTCCAATAATGCCATGTCATGCCCACAGTATGGGAGAGCAGCAGGTCATCCACAAAAATCTGCTCTGCACCCCGCCATATGCCAGCTGCTTTTATTGGGTAGCAGGACAAAGATTACATGGGGAAGCAGGCAAAAGGGTATGCCAAATGGGCAGTTTACAGGTAATAGAGGCTGGAGATTAGCAAAGGCCTGCGAATATACAAAGGATGGGGTGGGGGGTCTTCAAGGAGCTAGTGACTTTGGTTTCTGCAACAAGGTTGTTAATCTTTCCATGAAAATGGGAAGCTCCAGGATGGGGAGGATGGACTGCATTTCCAGGTGAGCTCCCAGATCCCACATGAAACTCCCAGCCAGGTTAGGATGTGTCTTCTTTTATCAGAACAAAACAATCACTGTTAACAGAGCATGATTAATATTTCTCACAATTATAGCTGGTCCCCAATATTCTATTTCTGCTCCTATCAAGAGGACAAATTTGGATAACCCCCACCCAAATCTGGACATATAGAGGTTCCATGTTCAAACACATCAAACTCAGAGTGCTTATAAGCATGGGAGATATTCTGGTTTTAAAAGTCTCCTCTATATCAAGAAAAAGAAGTCATTACTATACCCTCTATGTAAAATAAGAACTTTGCTAAATTATAGGGTGTTGCATACATAATTGTAAATAGCAATATATTATTTAAGAATAAATAAGAGTTCAGGATTAAGTTCAGCCATGCGTGAGATCATGTAGGAGGCAGGCCAGTCCATCTTGCACAGAAGGCAGGTACAAAGAAAGGCAGACCTTTCAACAACTGCTTTCAACAAATAGTAACTGAGCCTCCGCTGTGGCCCCACCCAAATATAATGAGCCTTGAGGCTGTATATGGAATATGGTGTGTGAAGCTGATTTCCAAGGCTGACCCAAATAAGTATATCAAAAATAGAGTCCAACCAGAGCAGTCTAAGGAGATTACTTGGAACTGAGATGCAAGGGAAGCAGCAGATAAAAGCCCATGAACAAAAGCTGATCTAAAGAAATTTGGCAGACAGTTGTTAATGCCGACTCAAGAATTTTTACCTGCTCTTGGCACATTCACATGAGCGTATGAAGGAGTTGGAATGTGAAAATAAATCACACTATTTTTAAAAGGAAATGGGCTCAAATAAGCAGCTTATGGTATAGGGTAATCATTTTCGCCTATGTAGTTAACACCAGCCTTCCCGCATTCTTTTAGAAAGGGATAGAAGAAACATAATAATCAGGAAAACATTTTTACTAATATGGGAATAAGGAGCAGTGCCAAGAAATAAATCTTGTAAGCCACTGGATTGTGTGTTCTAGCAGCATATCCAATATGCCAAATTTCCAATTATAAAATGAAAACATTAAAAAAAATATATAAAGGTATAGAAATGGATTGGCCATATATATATATATTTTTTTTTAATTAATCACAGTGGAAAAATAGAATGATGCTGAAGATGGTGTATAAAAAGGATAATTTCTTACATTTAAAAAGACTTAGCCCTGGCCAGTTTTGCCCAGTGTTTGGAGCATTGGCCAACAGACTAAAGGATTGTGGGTTCAATTCCTAGTCGAGGGCAAATACTTTGTTTGCAGGCTTGATACCCAGCCCTGATGTGTGTGGGAGGGGCAGGGGGGGTGCAGGAGGCAACCAATCAATGTGTCTCTCTCACATTGATGTTTCTCTGCCTCTCTCCCCACCTTCCACTCTCTTTAAAATTCAGTGGGAAAATATCCTATTTGTTTTTCTTCATATTGTTTTCTAACAATTCTTTTTTATTCATTGATGACTTTTGTCTTCCACATACAGATATAGCAAATATTTTCTATTTTGTGTTTGCTTTATATTTTGCTAATTTTTTTTAACATTCAGAGGCATCTTATTCTTAAATTTTCAATGCAGTCTTATGTTACTGCTTCTTCCTGAGTTGTTACACCTAAACCTTTCCTACTCCAAAATCTCATATATATATATATATATATATATATATATATATATATATATATTGACCTATATTCTCTTCTATTCCTATCAATGGGCACTTTTTTCATTTTTATACATCTAGAATGCAGTTTTTTAAAAGTATATGTACTACTGCCGAAACCGGTTTGGCTCAGTGGTAGAGCGTCGGCCTGCGGACTGAAAGGTTCTGGGTTCGATTCCAGTCAAGGGCATGTACATTGGTTGCAGGCACATCCCCGGTTGGGGATGTGCAAGAGGCAGCTGGTCGATGTTTCTCTCTCATCGACATTTCTAGCTCTCTATCTCTCTCCTTTCCTCTCTGTAAAAAATTAAAAAAATATATTTTTTTAAAAAAAGTATATGTACTATTTTTATGTACCTAGTAATTATTGGGGAGTTTAATATGTTGTAAGTAATGGAGTCCCACCTTCATTTCACATTAATTGGCCCATATCCTCAAGTTTAATCAAGTCTGTGATGACTTATTTTGTGTGTCAACTTAACAGGTTAAAGAGATAGCTAAATAGCTGATAAAATATTGTTTCTGGGTATGTCTGTGAGGGTGTTTCTGGAAGAGATAAGCATTTGTATCAGTGGACTGAGTAAAAACGACTGCCTTCACCAAGGTGGTGGGCTTCCTCAAATCTGCTGAGAGACTCAATAGAGCATAAAGATGGAGGAATAGCAAATGGGGTCTCTGCTCAGGCTGGACATCCATCTTCTGCCCTTGGACACTGGCAATCTTAGTTCTCAGGCCTTCAGATTTGGACCTGGTTCCCTCAGCTTGGTATACCATTATCCCTTGGTTCTTGGGCCTTCAGTCTCAGAATGAATTAGACCACCAACTTTCCTGGGTCTCCAGCTTGCAGAAAGAAGATTGTGAGGCCTCTCAGCCTCCATAATAGCATGAACCAATTCCCATAATAAATTTTCTCATACATAAATATAGTGTGTCCCAAAAAATATACACACACACTTTGAAGAATTATAAAGATAATGCTTATTAAAATACATTTCATTTTCAAAATTTAGCTATTAGCTGTTAAAGTGATGATACATTTTTGTGGGACACACACACACACACACACACAAACACAAACACACACACACACACACACACACATATATATATATATATATATATATATATATATATATATATATTCTATTTCTCTGAAGAACACTGATGAGCACAAAGCCTTTGAGATTGTGCCTGGTTTTTGGTTCAAATTGCTGAAAACAAAGGCAAAGAAATATCTTTCTCTGCTAGTTAAAGATATATATTTATATATTTATTGGTTGTTTAATTTAAGAAAATTTAAACAGAGATATTATGTACAGAAAAACAAGGCTATTATACAAACTTTCTCATCAGAAGCTGAACAAGCTAGAATACATACCCCAAAAGTGACATTTTTAAAGCTCTGAAAGGAAAAAAAAAAAAGACAAAAACAACCTATCAATCCAGAATTATATTCCTTTTAAAAATGAAAGGAAAAAATCTTCCTTTAATAAACCCAAACTTGGGAAATTCATCCCCAGAAGACTACAAGAAATATTAAAAGAAGTTCTCCAGGCAGAATGATTATGATGGCAGAGTAAATATGGGATCTATACAAAGAAACAAAGAATAGATCTGGTATCAAAATAAAGATAAAATATTTTTCTTACTTTTTTTTTAAGGTTCTCAATAGTATTTTAATTTAGATTGTTGTCAAAAAAGGACCATGAAGTAATGGATTACAAAGAGCTTTTATCTCAGTCCTCTTAACTTTATCTATCCCTATATTGTATATTGTAAAAGGAGCTATCACATATTTCAAAACATTATGAGAATAAAACAACTAAAAACAGGTAGTTTTCTGCAAGTTACTAGACTTGCATTACTGTTTGGTCAGAGATTAATATAAACAAAAATATTTCATTGATTTTTAAATATTTTTTAATTTATCGTTATTGTTGAAAGTATTACAAATGTCCCCCTTTTTTAAAAAAAATATATTTTATTGATTTTGTACAGAGAGGAAGGAACTGAGATAGAGAGTTAGAAACATCGATGAGAAATGAGAGCCATTGATCTGCTGCCTCTTGCTCACCCCCCACTGGGGATATGCCTGCAACCAAGGTACATGCCCTTGACCAAAATCGAACCCAGGTCCCTTCAGTCCACAGGCCGGCGCTCTATCCACTGAGCCAAACCGGTTTTGGCAAATGTCCCCTTTTTTCATCTTGCTCCAGCTCCCTCCCCAGACCTTCACCACACTATTATCTGTGTTCATGTGCTATGCATATATATAATAAAAGCCTAATATGCCAAGTGTCTGACCATTCGTTTGACCATTCAACCAGTCGCTATGACACACACTGACCAGCAAGGGGCAGACACTCTGACTGGTAGGTTAGCTTGCTGCTGGGGTTTGGCTGATCCAGACTTGGCATGATGGGCCAGACACGCCATAGAGCCTTACTAAGCTCCCTCCCTCACTGGCCAGCCTCCTCCCCAGCTGGCTGGCCCCAGTAGGCCCCAATCAAGACTGGGTGAGAGGGTCCTGATTCACCCAATCAGGTTTGGGCGAGATGGACCAGACAGCCCTTGGAATCCTCCCACAGTTTCTTCCCACCCCCAACAAGCACCAGTAGGGTCCCTTGGCCTGGCCTGTGCCCTCTTGCAATCTGAGACTCCTCGGGGGATATCAGAAAGCCAGTTTCAGCCTGATCCCCATACGCCAGGCCAAGGGACCTCACTGGTGCATGAATCCATGCACTGGGCCTCTAGTATGCATATAAATTACTTGGCTAATCTCTTCCAGCCCCCACTACTTCCCTCTGGAATACATAAGCTTCCATGTCTCTGGTTCTATTTTGTTCATCAGTTTGTTTTGTTCATTATATTCTACATATAAATGAGATCATATGATACTTGTCTTTGTCTGGCATATTTCGCTTAGCATAATACTTCCTAGGCCCATCCATGCTGTCTCAAAGAGTAAGAGATCCTTCTTTTTTACAGTTTCATAGTATTCTATTTTATAAATGTTCCACAGTTTTTTTAGCCATTCATCTACTGATGGGCACTTGAGCCGTTTTCAAATCTTAGCTATTCTAAATAATGCTATTAACATAGGGGTGCGTATTTTTTTTCTGAGGTGTTTCAGGCTTCTCAAGATATATTTCTAGAAGTGGGATCACTGTCTAAAATGGCAGTTCCATTTTTAATTTTTTGAGAAAACTTCACAATGTTTTCCATAGTGGTTGTACCAGTATGCATTACCACCAGCAATATACTATAATTCCCTTTTCTTCATTTTTCTACCAGCACTTGTTGTTTGATGATTTATTCATAGTAGCAATTCTGGCAGATGTGAAGTGGAACCTCATTGTCATTTTAATATAAATCTTTTTGATAATTAGTGTTGTTGAATATTTTTTCATGTCTCTTGGTCTTTGTATGTCCTCTTTGTATAAGTGTCTATTCAGGTCCTCTGCCCATTTTTAATTGGGTTGCTTGTCTTTCTTTTGTTGTGTTGTATAAGTACTTTATATATTTTAGAAATTAACCACTTATCAAATGTATCACTGGAAATATGTTCTTCCATATAGGTTCCTTTCTCATTTTGATGGTGGTTTATATTGCTGTGCATAAGCTGTATCTATGAGAAATCTGCTACATGAGATGTCTGACATTTTGCTGCCTATGTTTTCTTCTAGGATTTTTATAGTTTCACAACTTACATTTAAGATATCCATATCATAAGAGTACCAGAGGGAGAAGAAAGTGAGCAAGGAATAGATAAACTATTGGAAGAAATAATGACAGAAAACTTCTCTAAGCTGGTGAAGAAGAAGGCCACCCAAGCTCAAGAAGCACAGAGGGTGTCAATCAAGATGAATCCAAAGATAACCACTCCAAGATGTATCATAATTAAATGGCAAATGTTAAGGACAAAGAGAAAATCTTAAGGGCCATAAGAGAGATATAGTCAGTGACCTACAAGGGAGCTCTCATAAGGCTGTCAGCTGATTGTTCAAGAGAAACATTACAGGCCAGAAGGGAATGGCATTAAGTATTCAAGTTAATGAAAGGCAAGTATCTAAAACCAAGATAACTATATCCAGGAAAGTTATCATTCAAAATAAATGGCAAAATAAAGAACTTTCCACCCCACAAAAAGGTTAACAGATTTTATAACCACCAAACCTGCATTGCAAGAAATGTTAAAGGGATTGCTATAATAATAAGAAGAAATAAAGGGAGTGCCCTACCTGGTTTGGCTCAGTGATAATGTGTCAGCCTGTGGACTGAAGAGTTCAGGTTCGATTCCGGTAAAGGGCACATGCCTGAGCTGATCCCTCATAGGGGGTAAGCAGGAGGCAGCTGATCAATGATTCCCTCTCATCATTGATATTTCTATTCCTCTCTTCCTCTCCCTTTCTCTCTGAAATTAAAAAAAAAACAACCCATATACTAAGAGAGAGAGAAAAAAAAGATAGAAACATAGGCATAAAGAATAAAATGGCAATAAATAATAATAACCTATTAATAATAACCTTAAATGTAAATGAATTAAATGCTCCAAAAGACATAGGGTAGCTGAATGGATAAGAAAACATGACCTACACATATGCTATCTACAAGAGACCCACTTCAGAATAAAAGACCCACATGGAATGAAAGTGAAGGGATGGAAAAACTTTTTCTATGCAAATGAAAATGAAAAAAAAACCAGCTTGGTTAGCAATACTTTTATCTGACAAAATAGACTTCAAAGCAAATGCCATAAAAAGAGACAAAAGTGCTACTACATGATACTAAAGCGATCTATCAAATAAGAGGATAAAACCCTGGTAAATGTATACAGTATGAAAAAAAAACATATACAGTATGCACCCTATATAGGAGTACCAAAATATTTTCTTTTAATTTGCTTTAAAAATATGTGATAGTCCAAAGCAAAAATAGTTGCAATGTATTTTGTGTTTGTGCCATATGTAAAAAAAAAGTATGAAAATAAAGCACAAAAAATGAAAGGGATACCGTATTTTTCGGCGTATAAGATGACCAGAGTTAATTTTACAGTTAAAACATAGGTTTAGGCCTATATTCGCTGTATAAGACTACCCCCCACTTCTGAGGCAACACCAGTTCTTTTTTTAATAGACCGCCTCTCTGACTCTGGCCAATCTGAGCAGGCTTTTTACTAGTTTCAAAAGTCGTCTTATACGCCGGAAAATACGATATATCAAGTGATCTGTTATTTGAAAGCAGCATGTCAAGAAAAAGATGGAATGTAGACTGTGACAAATGAATCTAATTTTACTACAGATGAATCATAACTACAAAAATACTAGGAAAGAAAGAGTCAGACTAAATAATTTGGAAAACATCTTTTTAACAAGATACCATAAATCTAAAGGCAAAAGAAACTAACACCATCCTAAAATTATTTTTCACAAGGGTATATGTTACCAATTCTCAAAGTTCTTTATTTGCATACTATTATTTGCATAATATATTAGATAAAATGAGTACCATGTTGAACTAAAGACATTAAAAATAAGAAATAACAGAAGGCTAAATGAACACTGTGATGACTCAAGTCAGAAGTATTCATATGGAGTGGCATTTTTTAAAAAGTACTCACACATACTGAAAGATGCATATATGCAGAAATAAATGTAGATGTGTGTCATGTATTAACTAGTATAAAGGAACTAACCTGAAAGAGCACTCAATGGCCAAATTTGGGACAATTTGAACAATAAAATACATAATGATTTACTAGATTATAAACCAATATTTTTAAATATATAAGACAATAATTAAATACTGAATAAATTGAAGATTTAAAAAATCTTCCTTATAGAATAATTCCAAATAAGAAATGTGAAAAGAATGAAGAAATAAAAAATCACCATTATAACACTACAATACATACTTTTCAGGAAAAATCCACTAGTAGCTGAATTAGTGGGCAAAGTTTAAGAGAAAAAGGATATATGCATAGTTTCAAATTATCTCCCTCACAATATTTAGAAATTGCAAAGGGAAAAGTAATATTGTTTGCAGAAGCCTGGCAGAAATCAGTTAACATCACTGTTAATACATTTCAACATTGTGAGATCCCTCACAACGATGCACTGAGAAAGATATATTACCTCTGAGGTAATTTTTCCAACAATGCATAATGAAAGCTAGTAATGAGAAAATATAGACAAACTCAAATTTAAAGATATTCTGCAATGTGATCGGCCAGTACTCTTCAAAAGTGCCAAGGTCGTGAAATATAAAGATTTAAAACTCTCAATATTGAAGGAATAAGAAAACATGAAAAGTAATCTTGGACTGGATCCTCAAAGAGAAAAGCGATGTCAGATAAATAATTGATAAAATTCAAGTGAATTATACTAATTCATAATATTTTACCAAGATTAATTTCTTAGTTTTAGTAAATGTTTTTGGTTATGTAAGATGTTAATATAAGGGGAATCTGGGTGAAGTTGTAACTTCTGTAAATCTATCACAAAATTTAAAAGGTGAAAAAAATGGATTAATGATTAGTCCTGATCTCAATGAACTCCTATTCTATTAGGAAAGAAAACACACAAAACAGTATTATAATGTGGTAAGTGTAAACAGAGATATAGGGTTTTAGGATAGCTAAGAAGTACTGAGCTGATCAAAGACTATATCATGAGAAAGCATATAATATTTAAGATAAGCCTAATAAAATGCTTCTTATGGGAGAAGAAACTTTAAACCTTCAGGAAAAAATTTTTAAAAACATGTATAAAATGCTATAGATTGCCCAGAAACTTTGGGCTTATATGATTGGGGGAGGGAAAGGCAAAGTGGTAAAACTAGAAATACAAGTAAACTTAGATTCTAGGAAATGTTTTCTTCTATTCTAGGTAGTTATGAGTACCAGGGACATATTAGAGGCAGTTTTATCTTTGAGAAACATTTTCATAGTACTTTGGTGAATAAAATAAAAGGGTACCACAGTTTTACTTACTAGTTTAATGTATATTCTTCCAATTTAACTTTCATTTAAAGTGATATATTAATGTAACCTATAATACAAATTTTATAGAATCTTAGTGATGAAAATGTTTGAAGTCTTCTAATACCAGTACATTGATCCTCATTCCTTAAATGAACAACTCAGAAATGTCTATCTCTCACTATAGAAAATGCATTTAAAACTCAAATACTGTACCTAATTAATATTCTTTTTACTTCTCTGGAAAAGATAAGATTATAGCTAATACTATCATTTGTATAGACAATAAATGTTTATTTAGTATCCACTGTGTGCCAAGCACTATAACAGGTGTTGAAGATTTAAGATTAAAAAAAAATACAGACCAAATAAAAACCTTCTTCATAGAGTTCATATTCCAGGGAAGAGTCATAAGATTAAAAAAATAATTAACTAAAGTATATATTTATTGTATTTTAAGGTGATTAAGAGCCATGGAGAAAAATAAAGCAGGATAAAGGTGATAGGAAAATGCTGGAAAGGAAAATATATTTTTATTCATTTCAGAGAGAAGAAGGGAGAGTGAGAGAGACAGAGAGACATCAATGATAAGAGAGAATCACTGATGAGCTGCACATCCCCCACTCAACCTGGGCATGTGCCTTGACCAGGAATTGAACCGGCAACCTTCTGGTTCATAGGTCAATGCTCAACCACCGAGCTATGCCAGCCAGGCAAGGATGTGAAATTTTAAAAAGGCTGTTTGGTTAGTTCTTATTTAAGAAACTAGAGGCCCGATGCACAAAATTTGTGCAAAAGGTTTGGCCCTCACAGCCACAGCTTTGTCTGGAAACGTCATTCAGCTGTCCAGTCTAATTAGTATATTATGCCTTTTTATTACAGATGATTTTGATCAATAATCTTTGCAAATTCCTGAGGGAAGAGCTTTCCTAACAGCATAAGGGAAAACTAGGACAAAAGCTATGAAAATGAGGGTGTGCATGGAATATTTAAGTAAAAACAGCTCAGTATGGCTAAAGTTGAGCAAAAAAGAGTGAAGTAGTATGTAATTTTAAAGAGGTAGCATGGGAGCAAGATTTTTATAGAACTTGGATGTATATTGTAAGAAGTTTGACTTTTCTTTTGGATAAGAAGAGGACTGCTGGAGGATTGTGATCAGGGAATAACATTATTTGCATTATTTTTCTTTTTAAAGAATACCCTTACTTCCACATTGCAAAGAGCCCAAATAAGGAGTGAAAGAAAAGATAAAATCAGAAAAATCAAATATAGGTAATTACACTAATTTAGGAAAGAGATTATAATGACTTGTACAAGACTGGGATAAGTGGTCAGATACTAAATCAATTTTGAAGGTAGAGCCATGAGGATTTCCAAACAAATTGAACATGGAATATGAGATAAAGGCAAAGATAACTCAAAAATTTTGATCTAAGCAACTGGAAAGTTAACTGAGATGAAGATAACTTTAGATGGAACAGATTTAGAGAAGAAGCTAAGAGGTTTCATTCTGTACATGTTAAATTCAAGCATGTTTACTATTTTTATTACTAGACATCCAAGTATACATGTCTCAATAGCAATTGGATTGATAAGCCTGGGGTTCTGAAGTGATGCCTGATCTGAAAATACAAATTGAAGAAATATTAGTACACAGGACCTAAACCATGATTCTGATGCAGTTATGGAAGTGGAAGGAGTAAGTGTGTATCAGATATGAATACGCTTTTCCTCTAAAGGGTCAAATAGGAAACAGTTTAGGCTTTGAGGGCCATTTGGTTTATGTCACAATAACTTAGCTCATCTAATGCAGCTCAAAAGCAGTCACTGATAACATAAGTAAATGGGCATAGTTATGTTTAATAAAAACTTTATTAAAACAGCTGCAGGTTGAATTTGGGGCATGTGCCTCAATTTGCTGGTATAGATAAACAAGGATCAAAGACTGAGCCCAGAAACACAACTTTCAAGGTCAAGGAGGAAGAGAATAAGGATCTGGCACAGGAAATTGAAAAGTAGAAGCCAGGGAAGTGATAGAAAAATAATAATAAATAAATAAATAAATAAATAAATAAATAAATAAAAACAGTAAACTGTGGTTTTGTTAACAAAAAGCAAAAGTGAAGTATTTGATGTTAGAAAAATAATTTGAGACTATCAAATGCAGCTGATGATTCAAGTAAAATGAAAACTGAGAATTATCAGCCATTGGAGCATCACTGAGATCTTGACAAGAACAATTCAGTAAAATGATTAGGGGCAAAAGCCTGATGAAGTGCCTTTAAGATAGACTAGGAATAATGGATATAAAGATATTAAATTCTTGCTTGGAATTTTGTTATAAAGGAAAAAAAGGTGAGGTTAAGAGCTTCTTGTTAAAATAGAACAAAAAACAGCATATTTTTATGTTAATCTCAATGACCCAGTAAAGAGGAGAAAAGAGTTAGCACAGGAGAAAGTGGAGAGAATTGCTGGGACCATGTCCATGAGGAAGAAGAAATAAAAGAATCTGGCCCACAAATAGAGATGTTGCGCTTAGATACAGGTAGAACAGGTCACCTATAATAACAGGTGCAAAGCAAAGTATATGAGTAAAGAAATGATGGCAGATAATTAGATCTCATCATGGGAGATTGTAAAAGCCATTTTTTGTTTTGTTTTATTTTGTCTTAAAATATTTGTTGATTTTTAGAAGGGAGAGGGAGAGAAAGGAGCATCAATGTGAGAGCATAACATCAATCAGCTGCCTCCTGCACTCCCCTACAGGGGACCGAGCCAGCAACCTGGGCATGTGCCCTTGACAAGGAATCAAACTTGGGACACTTTGATACACAGGACAGCACTCAACCAATTAAGTCACATTGGCCACGATGTGAAAGCCATTTTCTGAAAGTCAACAGCTAAGAATAAAGATGTTGAAGGTCTGGAGATTTGAGGAAAAAGAAGATAAGAGATAATTAACTAAGGAAGTGGGAAAGTGACTGGATAGGAAAGTACAGTGATTGACAAGCAGCATTGAAGGTCCCCACCATGAATTTAGTGAAAGCAGTCAGCCATTTTTATTTTTTTTTCCTTCCCTGTTCATCTTTATAGGAACAAACAGCTCTATCTTAGATTTACCAGTATTAGAGTTTCACAAAAGTATGTGTCCGAGTAAGAAAAAGAAAAAAAGTTTACTGAATGCACAGGGGAATGGCCATAATGAATGAAAATAGCAATTACGCTGAATAAAAAGAAAGAAAAAAAGCGACATCATGAAAGGGAGAGGGACAGTGGAAAAGGTGTGAAGATCCCACCTTTTAGTTATATAGATCCCAGTGGATCTGAAAGATTGTTGAATTGGAGGACTTGAAGAAGGAAACCAAAAGAAGAAGAGGTACTGAAAGAGAGCGGGACACATGGAATTGAGGTTCAGGGGTCTATAATTACCATCAATGACAAGGTCATTGCCTGTCTCCCAAGTCCAAGATGTTCCTCCAGGTACTTAATATGTATTCACCCATATGATGTGATGAGAAAATATCACAATACTGAGTCAAGTCAGAATTATTGACTTTTCCCTCTGTGGCAATCCAGAGCTTTCTTCAGAGGCAGATCATCACAGTTTCTCCTCACTTAACCTTGGGTAAAAAAGACACCTTTCTGAGGGATTTTTGTACATCTCGATAAGATATTAATCACTTCACAACTTGTATAGAACTATCTGTTGCTCTTTAAGGCTTCATCTGATGTTATTAAGGATTATATTTGTATCATTTATAAACAATAAATATAAAGCCTATAGCAACAGTACATTAGTTATAAGATGATTTCATGAATCATCTTGCCTAAGGAAGAAAGCAATATATTTTACAACTTAGAGGAAAACACAAAATGCAATAAAATAATCAAAAGGGTTAATTATGTATATATTAAATGTAATTAATGAATTAACCCTCTTAGAATGCACTAAAGTTTTTCTCTCAACCTACCAAACTTCAGAATAATGTTTACTCTCAGGAAAGTGTCTGGTATTTAGTTTGAGCTCAATAAAGATTCGCTGAATGAGTGAACATAAAGTGAGACTGTCCTCTTTTGGAAATCCATGACCTCAATCCAACATTTAGTTTTTTTCATTTTCCTTATAATAAAGAATCTGTGAGTTAAGGCTTGTTTTTTTTTCTTTTTCCCAGGACTATACTTGCACAAGTTATTTTCCAACTCACATTAGGTAATAGCCTTGCTTCATAAATACAATGTTGACAGAATTGTACTATTTATAGTCCCTTGGCTTCAAAAGACATTCCACCCCTCATTAATTCATTTCCTTTTGGTCCCAATCCTCACCCTTTATGGACAATGTGTAACAGGGACAAATCTTCCCCTGATTTGCTGATGCTCAGGAGGAAGCCGAGAGCCTGGAAAGCTATACTTCATACACCAAGATGATGCCAGCTAGGCCCTGGCAAGAGAATGATTGAACATTCTCAGATTAATTTCATGGCTATTTGTTCCATCCCAGAATCACATCAAGCACAGGCCTGCAAGCTGAAATTGCACCAGTGTGTCCTTGCTACCCAGGTAAGGGCAGTGAAAAATGAGCATATTCGCCATCGTCTAATGATAAATAATGACTTTTCCCTTCACAACTGAGATGTATTTTACAGCATCATCAGAGAAGTCTAATTACCAAACAAAATGATAAGATATATCAGGACACAAGGAGCTTAGATTAAACTCACAAGAAATAGGCATTTGCATCCCCGCCATCATTCAGTGTCACTGCAGTAATAGAAAAGTGGCAAATGGAAGGTGCATAATGAATATTCCATTAAATATTCATTTGGATTGTAAATAACTTAAAATTTTAAACTACAAAGTAAAAGATTAAAAGAGAAGGGGGCAAATAGTCTGGCTGCAAAAAAAAAAACAAAAAACAAAACAAAAAAAAAACACACACAAAAAAAAAACTGACAAGCAAAGTTTGAGATAAAAATAATAGAGAGAGCATTTAACATTAACTGGGGGGAAAATAAATGTTGTGGGCCCTCCATGACAGGAAGGGGAGCATTTTCTTTTAGGGATTTGACAGGGCAATTTTGGCTTTCACAAATTTTGATCTGTAATTATCCAGGTGAACTAATATTATGCTTTCTGCAATAAGGTCATTCTTGTAATCCCATTTTTTTTAAACACTAATAGTCCCTTAACCATAAGTGGTATTTTTTTTTTTAACATTTAGAGGTCTTCCTGGTTGTGAACTTATTTCTTGTTTTAGATTTGCATGACTCATTGAGCTGAGTGTTGAATCGAAACTTTGAGTACTCAAGATTCTTATCTATTGAGCTTCATCTAGTCATTCCAGAATCCTAAAAAAGAAATAACTTGTTGGGGGGCAGTTAAAAAAAATTTTTTTTAATTAAAAAGGAAGGGGGAAAAGGAGGTTGAGAGCATGGAGTAAAGAATGGGAATTAACATTCACTGAGTCTCTGAGTACCTACTAAGACCCCAGAGCCCTCTAAGTACTAAGCAGTGACATACATAATCTTAATTTACCCAACTATCTTGACTGGCTGAAATGAGCACAATCTGGTATAATAGGCAGTTAGACAGGCAGGTGCAAAGTAGGGACAATAAGCCAGGTACTGAAAATCACCATCGTAAAAAGTCCCAGGTGCCTAGCAGTGGACAATTGTAAGGTAGGACCTCGCCCCCAGAGTAACCTTTCCTTCCCCAGCATCTAGCTGTCCATGCGATTTAGACCCCTTGACCTCCTTTCATATCACTGATCACGTGTCTTTCCCCCTCCCCACCCTCCACTTGTGTGTCACTAGTCATTTGGAGGAACAAGAGGGCCAGAGAATAGCCTCACATGACTCTTAGACAAGCCCTGGAATGACCATCCCTTAAGCATTAAGCCTTCAGGACAATGAGGTTCTTGCCTACATCAAATAACCTTAAGAATGAAGCCTCAGATCTGTTGACCACAGAGACAGAGTTTTGATCAAACTAGAGATAGCATTTAGGCCTCAGTTGTGTTTCAGCTCCAGGTCCAGAAAAACAGCAAGACCAGACAAAGTGATAAAGTGACACCATGACTGACATCAGGACCAGCTGTAGGACTAATGACTCCTTCCATAGGGCAGTTCAATCAGTAGAGACAAGGACCCTGAAAGAATACACCTGCAAAGCTGATGAATATTCTATTGAGATTCTCCCAAGACCTCCCCTAAAACCCCAGCCTTTAAAAACCCTTAAGACCAAGGACCTAATGCACACTCTCTCTTTCTCTGGAGCACATCCTCACCTTTCCCCTCTCCTTCCTCCAGGTGTGTTTTTTGTGGGGTTTTGTTTTGTTTTGTTTGCCTTTCTTTCTCCTTAATTCCAAGGGCCCTTCTTTCACCTTTGTAACTTGTTTTCTTAGTCTATGCAGCCCAGCTATTTCTACTGCTATTTCTACCTCTGTGACTTTCTAAATAAATTTTTTGCTTGTATTTTGCTCTCTAAATAAAGTCTTGCCTCTTAATTCTGCTTAGCCAAAACTCAATGCCATTCACCGTTAATAAATCCATTTTAAAATGAAGGAAATAAAGTTCAGAAAAGTTAAGAAACTTGCCAAAAGTTAAATAATACAAAAGAGGTAGAATCCAAATTTAAATCCAAGTCTATGTAAACTTATAGGCATTACTATTTTTTTTATCTCATATAGTCTTATTTGTCCCTGTGAAAGCCATTATAGGTCATAATTAAAAAATATAAAAGTCACAGGCAGATTTAGGTTGTATTTTGTATATCCAGTGCCTTGTAAAATGCCTGGCACAGCCAAAACCAGTTTGCTCAGTGGATAGAGAGTTGGCCTGCGTAATGAAAGGTTCTGGGTTCGATTCCAGTCAGGGGCATGTGCCTTGGTTGCGGGCGTGTCCCTGGTGGGATGTGTGCAGGAGGCAGCTGATTGATGTTTCTAGCTCTCTATCCCTCTCCCTTCCTCTCTGTAAAAATCAATAAAATATATTTTAAAAAATAAATAAAAAATAAAATAAAATGCCTGGCACACAGTATGCACCTAATTAATACTTGTTAAAGGAAAGAAGAAAGGAATGGACAGGGAAGGGAGAGAAAGAAAAGAAGGAACAGAGGAGAACCACCATGCCATTCTATATTAAACTATTTTTAGTAAAATCATAAGTACAAAAGCAAAATACATATAAATACAAAGTGTACACATGTGCCAAAGATTCTATTTAACTCATTAAATGAAGGAACCAATAAGACATTACAAATGGTACAAAAGAGAACTGAAAGAACCACACATATGTAGAATATAAGGAATGCTGAAATGAATTTGCTTAGTAGATGCAAAACTGGTTAGTGCCCACAGAACAATAATCAGCTGCATTTGGAGAAAATGCAATTTGCATTTCTATGGACAAGAATAATTTGTATTACTATTTGTATTGTGCAACTTTATAGAGTTGTAAAATAGTTCAGACAGATGAAAAGACAGAGATAACCCAGATGTATACACAAAAGAGAAGATCCAATAATCTTTCTTTGCCCATTTCAGTCATTCACAATTTTTGTAGCATTATTTTAAAGCCTAAAGTGTAGAATCACTTAATTCTTAAAGTTCATTGCCACTACCTTACCAGTTGTTTTGCACTTTGAGGAAGGTTCATTAATCTCCCAATTCATAGGTATTTCCTTTCCAATAGTGAACATTATACACTATATATAGTGCATCATATCATTCAAAACTATTTAGCAATGTAAGATCTGAGAATGATTATGAACATCATAAAATGCCTCCCCTGAGTTCAGGACTTATCTGATAGACATAGAACCTGGTTAAGTATGGAATGGCATTCACCACTACCTGCTATAGTGGGTCTAATCCTGCCTCCTACTTGAGATGCTGGAATTGTGTAAGTAGAAGAGAATTCCAGAACGATGGAAGAAACTTTTATTCATTTGCAGCTTCTCATACAGTCTGGAAAGGGGCAAACCATAGCTAGCACATGTCAGCACAACATTGAGTTATGCATGAGTAGCAATTTAGGTGCTTTTATAGCAGCTGGTAGGGTGTTGCCCATGTAGAATTTTGCTAAGCTCATTTTGAAAAGACACTGCCAAACTTTATGCCAGCAATCACATTAGTCTATTCGAAACATAAGGATTATTTTGTTGTCCTAGAAAATAACAGAAACACAATAAAAAGAGTCTCCTCCCCCATTTCACCTCCTCAGCACAACAGAAGACATCAGCTTTATTTGTTGAAGTGTGTCCAGAGCTTTGGGAGAAAGATACCTCAAGAGTGTTTTGATTATGCATGGAAACAATGGGACTTTGAATAATTGAAGACCTGGATGATAATAAATAACAGCTACTGTAACATTATTTTTATCACCATATAATTTATATCCAGAATATGTCCAAAAGGATTTAAGATTATTCAAAATTTATTCAACCAAGATTGTGCTGAATATAATTATGATATGGTCTTCCTTTGAAGAATCTATTTGGAAGACAGAGCCATAAATAAACTAGATAAAGTATCAGGGTAAGGCAGAGAAGGGAGAGATTAAATGATCTCAGAGGATTTCACAAAATTGATCTGACTCCTGAAGGATGAATACAAAGAGAAAGAAAAAGAAAGGCTTTGCCAGATATCTGCAAGTATAGGGTATGTTGAGGAAATATGAGTAGTTTCATCAATTAAAAATATTTAGGGTAGCCGAAACTGGTTTGGCTCAGTGGTAGAGCATTGGTCTGCGGACTGAAAGGTCCCAGGTTCGATTCCGGTGAAGGGCATGTACCTTGGTTGCGGGCACATCCCCAGTAGGGGTTGTGCAAGAGGCAGCTGGTCGATGTTTCTCTCTCATCGATGTTTCTAGCTCTCTCTCTCTCTCTCCCTTCTTCTCTGTAAAAAATCAATAAAATATATTAAAAAAAATATTTAGGGTAGCCCTAACCGATTTGGCTCAGTGGATAGAGTTTCGACCTATGGACTCAAGGGTCCCAGGTTTAATTCTGGTCAAGGGTATGTACCTTGGTTGCAGACACATCCCCAGTAGGGGGAGTGCAGGAGGCAGCTGATTGATGTTTCTCTCTCATCGATGCTTCTAACTCTCTCTCCCTCTCCCTTCCTTTCTGTAAAAAAAAAAAATTAATAAAATATATTTTTAAAAATAAAAGTAATTAGGATAGCTTACGCAGAATGGGGAGCTGAAATAATAAGGGGAATATAATGCCCAAAATCCAACAGGCATTTTTTATGAAGGGCATTGAATGCCAAGTTCAAGATTTTATATCTACCCAATTGGTAATAGGGAGACACCAAGATTTTAAAAAAGAAGAGAGATTTCTAGACATCAGATAAAGAAAATATTTTAAAAAGGGAGTAGACAATGGTACCAAAGGCCACAGAGTGATCATGGGGGTAACTTTGTATTTTGCTGCTCAACATCTAAGGCACTTATTTTTATTTGGGGGGAAATTCTGCTTTAAGTGAAGAGCCAAGGGCCAGGTCTCCACTAGAGAAAGTAGAGTAGCCAACATTTATTGAGATAAGTAACCCAGATTCAGGCAATTGGATATCACCCAGGGTTTTTCAGTCTCAAATGAGGATTCAAATGTATAGTGACAAGTTATAATTCATACACAGTGGCTGTGAAAGTGTCCAGTATTACCCAGAATTTAACTGAAATACGATTTGGCCATGAGATCTGTTGCTCAGTTTCCTTTGCTTCTTGCCCATTGTCTAGCCCCAGTTCTTTAGCATTCCTGTTGGTTCTTTGAGCTACCCAAGATTCTTCTTATAATTTTTTTGTTTGTTTATGTCAACAAGAGATAGTATCTAATGCTTATATCTATGAACCCATACCAATACCCAAGATAGAAAGATTTTGGTTGTGATAACTGGAAGAGCATTAGTTTCCTTACTGATAGCAGTTTCAATAGAGTGACTGGGCAGCAGACAGGTTCAATTGGAGTAAGGGATTAATATTAAACAAGGAAAATGAAAGCACTAATATAAACCACTTTTCCAAGTACTTTGGCAGTGAATGGAGAAAGGTAAATAGAAAAATCCAAAATTGAAGAACATCCTTTTTATCTAATCTTCAATTCTAAATGATAGCTTTGCTGGGTAGAATAATCTTGGTTGTAGGTCCCTGCTATTCATCACTAGGAATATTTCTAAAATTATAACCAACAATAATGAATACAAAATGGAAATAATTAACCATCTGCAGAAGTACCATATCCCATGGGGTTCTGATTCATCTGTATACCTGGCATAATGCCTCTCAGGGAGTTGACATTAATATACCCACTAAAATGGTGTGACATGGGCAATGAACACTAGAGACTATCTGCCAGGTAAACTTCTCATGGGAAATGTAACGATTCAGGTTTGTGTTGAATTCTCTTCTGAGATAAGTTAGCATTGTGGGATTCCCCCAGAGTATATCAGCCCCTTGCTGAACTGATGAGGATGTTTTTAAATCTACAAAGCTGAGGAATGCATCGTGGATGCATGATGGTTCCACCATCATTCAGACTCTGTAAGCTCTGTCTAAATCTTTCCACAAGCCTCTCTCTCTTCTCATCTTATCTTCAATAGAGCAAAGAGTCACTGGGTTATTGGGCAAGGAGAAAAGCATCCTCTGAGAAAATAGCAACAACCCTGCAGAAGCAGGATTGTCTTCTCAACACACCATTACCCCATTTGACAAGGTGGCAAAGGAATTTATTTCCTCCACTAAACCTGTTTATTATAAAATTTACTATTAATAGAAACTGTACTTCTGGGAACAGGGCAACCAAAAATCCTAGATACCAGAATATTTCAGTAAATCCACAATGGTCATGAGGAAAATAAGTAATTTTCTGACATGTTAAATCCAAATCTCTCAGAGTACAAAATGTAGCTTGTTATATTGCTTCGGTGTTGTGTGTTTTTTTTATCTGTGGGACAGATTGTGACTGACTATAGTATGCATCAAACAACATTTCATAATTTTATCCTATGACTCATTCGCTCAACAAGATGGTTGCCTTCAGACAAATGAAATGGCTTTGAATTTGAGCGAACAGAAGCTTCCCAGCTTCCAAAAAACCACACACTATCTTCTGCATAATAGCAAACCAGTTCTTTTTCTAGGGGTCCTGCAATGAATAGAGGCTGCCTTGAAGGACATCCTTAGAGACACTTGAAAAACTGCATGGCCATCTGTTCTGGATGATGCAGAAGAAATTACTGCATGCAAATAGAAGGTCACTCTAGACAATTTCCAAGTTGACTTCTAATTCTAAATGTGCTACAAAAGATTATGTAGAATACAATCAGTATGAGTAACATTTAAAATTTCTCTTATTCAAGATTATATATATATATATATATATATATATATATATATATATATATATGTATACACACACACACACACACACACACACACAAAATAACAAATTATGTTGGTCAACCCAATTAAAAGGGGCAGTAAGCAGTAATTTGAAATACAATGCCTCAAACAAGATTCCCTTATGAAGAGAGATGATGAGAATGTTCCTGATATGCAAAATAAAATTGTTTCCTAAAAAAAGAAATGGCAATTCTCCTCAGGAAACGCTGGCATTGATGTTTCCTGCTCTTTAAAAATAACGTAAGTGTGTAAGAGTCTTTTTTTTTCTTTCTTTATGAAACTAATGTTTGTTAGGTTTCCTTAGAGAAATATAATTTTTTATGATTTTAACTGGCATCTGAAATCTATTTTTGTAGCTTAACAAGAGAAGCAATACTACCATCATGTGGCAAAGAGATTAAATTTATTTTTTTAAAGAAAAAGTTCTAGTCAGAAATGAAATTTAAATACACAAATAAAAATTCTATCCAAATGCATCTTCATTCTTACATCATTTACATAAAACATCTGTCTCTCACTAAATAAGTTGCAACTTATAATAAAGGTAAAATTTATATGAGTTAGGAAACTATAATTAGCTTTTCTCACTTAAGTTAGACTGTTAGTAGTGCCTTCCTGTTTCCTTGTGCATTATCAGTAAAACAAAGAAAAAATGGACAGCCCAGAAAAGTATTGCTGATTTTACTGCATTATACAATAGATGCTGAAACAAACAAAGAAGCAAAGAACTCTACAAAGATAATCAATCAAGCCAAGCTAGATTTTTTATGAGGTACGTTCACATGTGTTATCTTAATTGTTCTTGACGACAACCCTAATATAATTATTAATACCCCGTTTTACTTACTTAGGGAAACTAAGATAATAGTTTCCTCATTCTGGAACAACACCTATAACAGGGTAATGGCGTTGCAACAAAGGCCTCAACACATTTTACGAGGAACTCTGAGCCCTTCAGTGCTGAGATCAGAGACTTTGGATTCCCACATCAACCGCTGAATGCAAGCTGTCCCCAATGAGGAGTATAACCTTAGGCAAGACAATTCCCTTCTTTAAGGGTAATTTCTAGAGAAGGACTGACCTGTGATCCATCAACAACTGGAGGAAGGAGACTTTTGGTCCAGTAGGGGCCGATGTTTGGGATTGCTTTTAATGCCTGAAAACTAAGGGGGGGAAATGGAGAATTAGAGAAAAATAAACAAAAATTTAGCATTGGAATGTTGGTGCTATTTACTCTGCTATGTTTTTTAAATTTGTCTTCATGTTTAGTTACCTCTTTTAAATCATAATCACCACAGACATAAGAGGTTCACATAGGACATAAGGAATCGTGTCTCTAACTAGCAATCCTCACTAATTTGTCATTTTGAAATATCATACTGAGTTTTCTTTATAATATTAAGTTTTCAATCCATAAATTTGATATGTCTTTTTATATATTTAGGTAGAATCCTATATAATAAAAGACTAATATGTAAATTGTTCCCTTGGGAGTTCTACAGACTGGGAGTTTGACTATTTGTTATGTCACCTACCAGAGGGTGGCACAGAATGAAGGAAGCCCCTGGCCTGGCAGCCATAAGGCCCCAATCAGCCCTAATCACCAGCTAGGCCTAGGGACCCTACCTGTGCATGATTTTCATGCACTGGAGCCTCTAATTTAATAATATCTTTCAATAAGATGTCTTAAACTTTTTTTGTTATATTCAAAAAAACAGCCCAGCCGGCATGGCTCAGTGATTGAGAGTCAACTATGAACCAGGAGGTCATGGTTCCATTCCAGTCAGGGCATATGCCCAGGTTGCAGCATATCCCCAGGGTGGAATTTGGGGGAGGCAGTCAGTCAATGATTCTCTCTCTTCATTGATGTTCCTCTCTCTCTAGCCTTTTCCCTTCCTCTCTGAAATCAATAAAAATATATTTAAAAAAAAATTGTGTGGCTTTTGCAAATGATATCTTCTTCAATTACATTTTCTAATTAGTTGTGATAGAATATAAAAATAAAATTGATTTAATTATCAATATTATATACTAACAATAATTTCTCTATAAATTCCTCTGAAATTCCTAAATTTCAAGTAGGCAATTATAGTAGCTGAAAATAATTTAATTTTTCCTATGTATTTCAAAGGTTATTCTAATTGATTTATTTAAAAAAAAAAAAAAGGCTGATAGAAAAATGTTGAACTAAAGTGGTAATATCAGGCACCTGAGTTTCCTTTCAAATTTAAAGAATTTCTCTAGGGAGTGATGTTTGGTGTGAATTTTTGTGGGTATCTTTGTCAGGCTAAGAAAATTCTCTTCCATAATTTGTTTTCTAAGAATTTTTTATTTTAATATTGAATTAGTATTACATTTTTTTCAGTTATATTTTATATCTTGAGATGACTATATTATTCTTGTCTTTGAAGTTTTTATTAGAGTGAAAAACATTGAATTTCTAATTCTAAACCAACATTCCTAGAATAAATGTAATTTCATAATGATGCATTAGCTTCCAATGAATTCTGTTCTCTAATATTTATTTTTGTTTTATGTTTCTGTGTGAAATGTATTATATATGTTCTTATTTTTTCTCATTTGGTTTTGTATTAAAAGATTAGGTACATGCAAGTTTACAATTTTATATTTTTATATTGAATAGAAATTTTTATCAAGGTATACTGTTTTTCACTAGTAATACCTTGTATTACATTTACTAGTAAGTAGCAGGCAATTTATACAAAAGTCTTTTGGTGTGGTTTTAACATATAATAGATATGAAATTCCAAAGTAAAGGGCATACCAAAACTAAGTTTTTCAATGACATATCTGAGAACTGGTTTCACATATTTAAAAATCATTTGCTCATAAGGAAGATCAAGCATATCAAAAGTGATAAGTAGGTAGGATTTAATTAAGATAATTCTGACTAAGAGGCAACCCTTCTTAGGCAGAAAAACAATGTTAGAAATAATTCTCTCCATGTATATCTTCAGTTCTGTTCTTCAGTCAAAATAATTATGAGTAATTAGATCTCTTTTGTATCTCTTCCATGCCTATACATGTCTCTCCAGCCTTTCACTATTTTCCTATGGCTACTGCTATAAATTACCACAAACCTGATTTAAAACCGAGGTATAGGTGGGGCTGTGCTCCCTCTGGAAGTTCTAAAAGACAATTTGTTTTCTCATTTTTCCAGTCCCTTCTTCCATCTTCACAGTCATCAACATATCTTTAAATCTACCTCTCCTTTGTCATTACACTATCTTCTCCTTTTATGTCTTTGTAGTAAAATCTCCTGCTATCTTCTTTTTATAAGGACACTTGTGACAATCACAAGGATAACCTCCCCACTACAAGATGCTTAATCACATCTGCAAAGTCACCTTTGCCACATGGGTAACATGCGTAGGCTTCAAGGATTAGAATCTGGATCACTTTGGGGCCATTATTCAATACTACAAATCCTCTTTAATTACTTATTCATTTCCCATTCATTTTGGTAGCTTCTCCAACTCTTACTGTATTTTCTTTTTTTTTTTTAATATTTTTATTGTTTAAAGTATTACATGTAGTAGTACATATGTCTCCTTTTTCCCCCCATTGACCTTCCCCCAGCCTCCTCTACCCCCTGACACATGCCCTCATTCCACCTCCCCACCAGTGCCCTGTGTCCATTTGTTGTGCTTATATGCATGCATACAAGTCCTTTGGTTGATCTCTTTACCCCCTCCCCAAAACTCCCCAGCCTTCCCTCTGTAATTTGACAGTCTATCCAGTGCCTTACTGCCTCTGTATTTATCTTTTTGTTTATCAGGTTATAATGTACTTTATTTTTTCATAAATGAGTGAGGCCATGTGGTATTTTTCTTTTCTTGTGTGGCTTATTTCACTTAACATAGCCATTTGAGTAGGCTACCTTCAGATGACTGTAGCTCTGACTGATAATTTAACTGCAACTTCTTGATAGATCTCAAGAGACCTAAATTGTTCCTGTATTCCTGACTTAGCAACTCTAAGGACAATGTTTTTTAAGTCACTCAGTTTTGGAATAATTTGTTATGGAGCAATAAAATACTAATACATACATGTAACATACTGTAAGTTAGGAAATATAACAATAAAATGAAGAGCCAGCATCTGAAATCCAGACCATTGCCAATACCATTGCACCAGAGTTGTTGACAATACTGTCTCTCCCTTTGCTTCATCTACTTACTGTTTCCTTAAAACATTTGTATGATCCCTCTTTCAGCTCATGTGATTCTTCTCTGTGCTAACCTGAACCCAGGAAAGTTTCTTTAATTAGCCCAACAGTCCCACTCCTCGTTTAAAGGGAATTATTGGTATATTTACTTGCATTTTCATGGCACCAATTTTGGAAAATGGTACTCTGTTTATTTTCTCTTCTTTTCTTTTTTATTTCCCTGCTCTTAAAAAGCCAAAATGTCAGAGATGTGATATAAGAGATATACTTTAAGGACTACATTAGTTTCTAATTTTTTATAAGATTCCTAAAATTTTATCCATATATTAGTCAAAGCTTTATTAAACATAGCATTACTGAATCACTACATTCTCTTGTTTCATTTTACCCCACCCATTCACCAGTTAATAACCACTTCTGCATATACCTGTGCTTTCTCATTATTTCACTGACTTTCATTGAAGGCCACTATAAAAAAAAAAAATTAGAGAAACACCATTGAATTTGCTTTAAACTTGATCTCAATTTCACTTCCTATTATGATATTTTTAATAATAAATTTATCTTAGGATTTAAGGCCAAGGAGGGAAAATGGTTTTATGATGAACTAATATATAATTTCTTACTAGTAAATGAGAATTACATAGTTCAGAGTTTATAACAATGGAATTCATTTGCATATACTTAGTGTTAGCATTTCATTAATACCAAGTAGAAAGGAAGATTTAATGGTCAGTGTAATAAAAGATGGGGGGGAAATGATGGAAGAATTGTCTTACAGGAGAGAAATTAGTAAAAGATTCCTCTGTTTAACCTAACACCAGAAAAACAAACAACCCGATTAAAAAGTGGGCCAAAGACCTGAATTGACACTTCTGCAAGGAAGACATACAAATAGCTAATAGATATATGAAAAGTTTCTCCACATCACTAATCATCAGAGAAATGCAAATCAAAACAACAATGAGATAGCACCTCATATCTGCAAGAATGACTATCATCAATAAATCAACAAACAACAAGTGTTGGTGATGAGGTAGAGAAAAGGGAATTCTTGTGCACTGTTGGTGGGGTTGCAGATTTGTACAGTCCACTGTGGAACACAGGAGCTACCTAAAAAAATTAAAATTTCTTATAACCCAGTGATTCCACCTCTCAGATGTATGCAAAAAAATAAATAAATAAAAACACTAATTTGAAAGAATATATAAACACCTATGTCCATTATTTGCAATAGCCAAGGTTTGGAAGCAACTCAAGTGCCCATCAGTAGATGAGTGGATAAAAAAAGCTGTGGGTATGAACCAGGAGGTCACAATTCAAATCCAGGTCAGGGTACATGAGCAGGCTGTGAGCTCAATCCCCAGTAGGAGGACATGCAGGAGGAAGCTAATCAATGATTCTCTCATCATTGATGTTTCTATCTCTCTCCCTTTCCCTTCCTCTCGCTGAAATCAATAAAAAATATTTTTAAAAAACAGTTGAAATCATGGGTAGGAAAACTCTCCCTTGAAGCTTATTTATGAATGGCCCATGAGATAAGAATAGGTTACAAAAAAGAAGAAAGAGAACAAGTAGCAAAAGAAGCAGGAGAAGGAAGAGAAAGAGAGAGAGAGAGAGAGAGAGAGAGAGAGAGAGAGAGAGAGAGAGAGAGAGAGAGAAGTGAGAAGGATGAGGAAGAGGAGATGTGACAGATTATGAGGCCTCTATGCCTAAAATATTTACTGTTGGCCCTTAAATGAAAATGTTTGCCAATTTCTAGACTATATCCTAAAGTCTTTATGATTGAAGATCTCTTTTTATTTTATGGCACTGGGAATTCAGCATAATTAGCTGTACAGAAATAATAAATAAAAACCTGGACTTGGAAATAACTATGTTTATTAACAATAAAAAACAAAAGAAGATTGAAGGTATAAAAATCTGTGATTATTTTTAGATATTAGAAAAAATAATTCTTAGTTACCTAGAGTCAAAATTAAATTCATTTGAATTGTTGCTTAAATTATTGTAGAGCTTCCAGTTTTGCAACCAAAGAGGCTGATTGTATCATACAGTATTTAAATATTATGGTACTGAAAGTTAAAGATGCTTGATCAAAATGCCTGAACAGCAATATTATTAGTTATTTATTGAGCTATTTTAGAGCTTTGGAGGAAATACAATTTATATCTTAAGCAGTCAATTAAAACCCCAGCATGAAAGTCAAACTTCCAATGACCTCTAAATCCAACAGAAATTTAACTTTCTTGCCAAACCCAATTTATTTTCACATATCCAGGCATATAGAAATAAGCTTATAATTTATTCAAATATGAAAGAATCAAACTGTGGGCAAGAAATTTAATAAAAATTAGAAAGTTAACCCACTATATTACCGACCTTTGGTGTATGAGTCCTGATATTCATTGTGTAGACAGATATATGAGCCCCTTTTTTGGAAAATAGCAACACAAAAGTCTGAGCCTCCTATAGCCCTGCTTGTCCCAAATGATCCTGTCAGCCTGGCCACCCAAAGTTAAACAAACCAATTTTTCTCCTAAAATTAGGTTCCACAGTCATTAGCATTTGTGAAGCTGAGACAAGGTCACTTGACTATTATAGGGAAGCAGAAAGAAACATATTTTAACAAGGAAAAATTCAGAAGATTCAGAGCAAGGCCAGGACAGACCAGGCCATTTACATTCAAAGTGATTATTGATAGATACACATTTATTGCCATTTTATTCTTTTTACCTATGTTCTCTGTTTTTTCTTCTTCTGCTTCTCCTTCTTGTTCAAGCAGGTCCTTTAACATTTTTTGTAATACTAGTTGGTGGTAATGAACTCCTTTAGCTTTTTCTTGTTGGGGAAGCTCTATTTCTTCCTCTATGTTAAGTGATATCTTTGATGGGTAAAGTAGTCTTGATTACAGGACCTTGCTTTTCATCACTTTGAATATTTCATGTCAATCCCTTCTGGTCTGAAACGTTTGTTGAGACATCAGCTGACAGTCCCATGGGAGCTCCATTGTAGGTAACTTTTTCTTTTATGGCTTTTAAGATTATCTCTGACTTTAACCTTTGTCATTTTAGTTACAGTGTGTCTTGGTGTGGGCCTCTTTGGCTGTAATTCCAACAGCGCATAAGTTCTGTAGGGGGTCAACAGGGAGCCCAGAGGGTGGGGCTCTTGCTTTCTCCCAGGCTGATGCCACATGGAGGAGAGTGCTCCACCCAAGAAAGATGGCATCTGTAGTATGACAGAGTGACTTAGCGCAGGGATCCTGGCAGCTGACCCTTTAGGTCTTTCCCCAGAGTCACAAACTACAGATTTCTCAGGAAACTCTAGTACACTCTACCCTCCCTCTGCTGGAGTCCAGGATGAGTGTCTGTGAGCAAAATGCTGTGTTGGCCCTTGAGGGTGCCTGTGTCTCTACTGGACTATGTCTCTCCCTGGTGGACAGAAACCCTGCTACTTTTCACAGCCAAAAGTTATGCGGGCACCTCTTCCTGGCTCTGGTGATCTGGACTAGGGAGCTCAGCTACTTTGAGACCCGCTGCTTCTCAGAGGAAACCCCCACAGTTGAGATAGCCCTCTAGAACCTCAGCTGCCAGCCTGTGGGAGTGGAGCCAGCTCTTTTTTGCATCTCTGCCCTTCCTATTTGTCTCAATGTGGCTTTTTCTGTGAATTCTTGGTTATAAGACTTCTTTCTCTTCAGCTAGTCTTCTGTTTGTTATTCTGGGTGATTATTCTATAATTTAATTGTAATTTCAATTTGATCCAGGGAGGATGTGAATGTATCTTCCACATACTCTGCCACCATCTTGGATCTCCCCTCCTGATAGCTTTTCTGTTCTGTTTCCTATCCCTCATGAGGCCCAAATGACCATCCTATTCCCAACTTATGTGAAATATGATCAATCCATATATAGTACATATAAATTTGTTCTGCAACACTACTCCCTAGAGTTTCTGATTTGTAGACCTGATAATTTGTATTTATAAAATGTTTACAGGTGATTCTGATATGTGAAAAGGGGACCACACTTTAAGAATTACTATCCTAGGATCATATATACACTGGGTTGGAGTCATGGAATGGGGCGATTATATAGTTCAACAAATTAGAGAGTCTTCAATTCTAGATGTGATATGAATTATCCCTGTGATATCAATTATCCAATCATCCAAGCACCCCTTTGTATGGTGGTGTTTCTATCCACTCTGTGATAACTTAGGACTACAGAACTATTAATGTGTCTCAACCAATGACTTCTAGTGCCACAATCAACTCAGTATTACAGAAAAACTTCCAAGAATTATAGGTATGATGAGAACAAGATGCTCTCATCATACAACCTTCCACCATCAGTAACATCCACACTCAAAGGCTCTAACATTGTCTCTTCTGGGATGGACCACTTCCTTGGAATCCTTCCCAGCCCCAAATAATCAATTTCCATTACCCTAATGGGCCTAGATTTAAAAAAAAAAAAAAAGTCAACTTGATATCCTGTGAAGTCAGGAGGCTAAGTCACTGAAGGAGAAGGAGAAGTTAAAATCTCTGAATGCAGATAGTTAATTTTTGGCAAGTACTGAAGTAGATAGCAAATAAATCCGTGCTAAGCACAAGCTTCATAAAGTACAGGGTATATGTCCCAGTCTTGAAGAAAAAAATACCAACAAGTTCTTAAGGTCAGAATTTCAGAGTATCAAAATCAATTCCTGAAGATATTATTCATCCAACAAATATTCATTGGGCATTCATATCTCAGTGGTGAATCTGGCTTTATGATATCTTACTCTCATACAATTTGGGAGAAAAAGGGTCTTCTTTTACCAGAATCACCTAGGAAAATATTTATTTAGAATAAGAAAATAAATCACCACAAATTACAAATTTTATAAAATACCTAAAATATAAAGTCTAAAGATGGAATATTTCTATTAATTAGCTTCCATTACTAAATTTACTTTCAATTTTACAATTAGTTACTGGTAGAACCTTGCAAAAATTTAGGGCTGTTGTCATATTTGTGAAAACTTCAGTCTGGAAAAGAGTATTTTTGATTAAGTCTTTGTAGAATCCATTTTTCTACTTTCATTTTACTAAAATTAGCTTCTGCTTCTGAACATTTCCAACTTTGTTCTCTTTCTACATATTTTTTGTACTGAGGCTATAGAATGAATTCATAGCATAAACTACCTATGATGCACTTTTATGTCTTGACCCAGATAATGTCAACAGAGCAAATTACAGTAACATTCTTAGAAAAGATTTTTGCAATAACATGACTAGCAGTAATTTAATTGTGTAGAGGAGTGCATCCAACCACATAAATAAATTTCATTGCATCAAATATATTGCCAAATCATTTCCTCTAAGCCAGATCCCAAAACTGACCACAACTACATGAATGACAACTTAATACAAGGGAAAGTAAGAAAGTAAGAGGTAAAGAAAGATGCAGTAGAAATACTGATTATAGATTGAAAAAAAAATTGCTTTTAAAAATATTTCCAAAATTTACAAATATATATGAACATTGTTAGGGCCTCTCCCAAGAATTTGGAGCGAGCCCATGCAAAGTTAGAGATCCTGAAACTATGTTTTCCTTAATTCATGCTAAATCTACCTCTGCATCATCTCATAAGAAAGACCAAGAATTATGATTATTTTAGAAAAAATGGTGATGTATAAAATGTAAATGCTCTAGAATCAAGGAAGCTGGGAACAACTTACAAGTTCCTACTTAAACCCTAATGGCCACAGGCCATGTACTTCACTTTAGTTTCCTTATTTCCAATATGAGAGACATGACAATAAATGTCTCCCAAAAGACATAGTTTTAAGTGAGTGCAGTTTTTACACTATAGAATATTTTATAAATGATTATAATTATTTTTCTCAATCATATCAGTGCTACTGTTAGCAATATTGTTAGTATGAATAATAAACTTAAGGTTATAAAATTGCTTTTGCCCTTCTGTATTTCTAGCATCCAGTTTCTATGATGTTTGCTCCTCTGTGGCTAGCCTAGATGAAATGAAAGCATAGCCAGATTACAGCCTTGCTATGCATGGACACACAGCACACAATTATTCTTTTCCAGGGAGAAAAAGGTTTCCCTGGTAACTTGCCTTACTAAGCCCACTTCTTATAGGTACCTGAAATAGACAAGCAAACTGGTTGAGAATACAAGTTATTTTTTTTTTTTAGCAATTTCTATAAATTCCTAGCCATTTTTTTTTAACAGACTTCTTCAAAAGATTTTATGTTTTTCTCTTTTTAAATATTATTTAAATGCACTGGAACAGAACCTTATGATTCTTATTTATATATATATATATATATATTTTATTGATTTTTTACAGCGAGGAAGAGAGAGGGATAGAAAGTTAGAAACATCGATGAGAGAGAATCATCGATCAGCCACCTCTTCTTGCACACCCCCTACTGGAGATGTGCCCACAGCCAAGGTACATGCCCTTGACCCCGGAATTGAACCTGGGACCTCTCAGTCCGCAGGCCTATGCTCTATCCACTGAGCCAAACCAGTTTTGGCTTATTTGTGTTTTTAATAAAGAAATGTAGGAATTTGCTCTTACCAAGTGATCAAACTAATAGATTTCAAGATGACTCATGGCTTATCTCTAAGGAAAATGTACTTGGGAACCCAGTAATATTCTCAAAATTTCTAAGGAATAATACATGTCATTCAGTAATTTTAATCAAATGTACCTAGCACACTAAATTTGGATTTAAATTTTCTCTTAAATTCTTTGCTTAGAATGCAAATTTTCAGAAAAGAAAATTTTAAATCTAGGAAAATAATCAGCCATTTTTAACTAAGTATAGAACCCTTACAAAAGCACTTAAGTGCAAAAGGGACTATTTTACTGTGATTTTTTAAAAATGAACAAAAAATAAAAATATTTCTTGGACTGTACCTTTTCATAATCCTGAGTAAACCTGAGATCATTTCATGTCATTTTCTTATAGCAGAACTCTCTGCACAAACACAATAAAGATTTAAATTTTTAGTTCTCATAAAGTAATTACTTAACTAATTTGTAGAAAGTGAAACCAAAACATATGAAAATCTAAACAATGAATACAATGGTATCAAAGGGACCAATTTAAGAACATTAAGTGTTATAAAGTATTAAGGTGATGATAGCAATCTCTGTGTACCTATTTCCAGGATTGTGTCTTCTCTGTCTATTGTGTGTTATAAAGCTTAGGGTTGGTTTTTCCATGTATTTTAATTTTATAATAATACTAGAGGACCAGTGCACGAAATTTGTGCACAGGAGGGGGGGAGGGGGGAAGAGGGGGGAATGTCCCTCAACCCAGCCTGCACCCTCTTCAATCTGGGACCCCTCAAGGAATGTCTGACTGCCCTACTGGGATCAGGCCTAAACAGGCAGTCAGACATCCCTCTCACAATCCAGGACTGCTGACTCCCAACTGCTCACCAGTCTGCCTTCCTGATTGCCCCTAACCGCTTCTGCCTGCCAGCCTGATCACCCCCTAACCACTCCCCTGGCAGCCTTTTTGATGCCTAACTGCTCCTCTGCCAGCCTGATTGCCACTAATGGCCCTCCTTTGCCAGACTGGTCCCCCCACAACTGCCCTTCCCTGCAGGCTCAGTTGCCCCCAATTTCCCTCCTCTGCTGACCTGGTCATCCCCAACTGCCCTCCTCTGAAGGCTTGATCACCCCCAACTTCCCCCCCTTGCAGGCCTGGTCCCTCCCAATTGCCTTTCCCTGCTGGCCATCTTGTGTCCACATGGGGGCAGCCATCTTGTGTGTTGGAGTAATGGTCAATTTGCATATTGCTCTTTTATTAGATAGGATAGAAGCCTGATGCACGGTGGGGGCCAGCTGGTTTGCCCTGGAAGGTGTCCCAGATCAGGGTAGTGGTTCCCTTGTGGCATAGGGCAGCCTGGGAGAGGGGCTTGTGGTGATTTGCAGGCCAGCCATGTCCCAGGTGATCCAAGTGGAGGTCCTGGTATCTGGGAGTTATTTATCTTCTATAATTGAAACTTTGTAGCCTTGAGCGGAGGCCAGGTCAAGTCAGTGCTGGCAGAAAACTGTGTTCCTCCATCACTGGGGACAACCCAAGCCTCCTGCTCTCTCTAGCTATGTGGCCGACAATATATTTGTTGGGTTAATTTGCATACTCACTCCTTATTGGCTAGTGGGCATGGCTTATGGGGGTAGCAGAGGTTTGGTCAATTTGCATGTTTCTTTTTTATTAGATAGGATATTCAACACTGGGATATAAAATGAGAACAAAGACTAATGGCCCCATTTCGGTGGTATTGGCAATTTTTAGTGAAGTGTAACAGTTTCATATGAGATTTTTGTCCTGTTTTCTAGAAATTACTGCAGAGGCTCAAAATTATACACAATACATGCAAAGTTTTGCATTCTAAACTCAGATTTACCAGTAGTTCTGGCAAGACACTTTTATTTTCAAGGTCTAATGAGAGGCAAGAATCCAAGAATCCTCTCCACCATACCCACTGCCCATCATCTCTGACAATTAAAATATATACAAGACTAGAAGTAAGAGAGTAAATTGCCTTTTCAGATACATGGTATCAAGGAGAAAGACTATTTTCTTTCTTTCCCAACACAAGTCTACAGGAATGCTTCTCTTTCCACAATCAACTATTGATAGAAATGGGGAGCTTCATGAAAATCACTTATACAGTAGTGGAATTTCTACAGGAAAAGGAGAAAAGCATTTTGTTCCCTAGTTATACACTTGTGTAACCAGCAGAGTCACTAACCTGCTCTCATGGGTCACCATGAGCTGGAAGAGAGAAGGAAGTGGAGCTAAGAGAGGAAAGCAGTGAAACCACACCCACACTGTGAGGGCTGGAGCAGTGAACACCTCCGTAGTAGCTGGATTTAAGCTATCTCGCAGGAGCTTCTTGCAAAAGGAACCACAGCAGCATCTAGCAGAAGGAAAAATCTGCTCTAACTGCTGAAGATAGATCATCCTAGCTGTGCTTTGAAGAGAAAGGAGAGCTTTGAATAGAGTTTGAGACAGCAGTCTCAAAATATATGAGGGTGGATGTTAAATGATGAAATAGTACTCTTCTAACAACTGAAAGTGCCTAGAATATTAAGCAGACTGTTCACAATTCCATTAGGCAATGTGAATGGCTTGCTCTCCCCAGTATTTGGCCCAAGTCATGAGCAAGGCTATCAGCAACAGAAATGGAGTTAAGTAGATGTGTTGAAAGCTGGATGTGAGGTTTAATTTAAGCAGGCTGAATCCAAGAAATGATATCTTAACTGAAGATACAAATTTGGAAGCCCTCAGTACTTTAAAATGATAGCACCGCCCAGCTGGTATGGCTCAGTGGTCAAGCATCGACCTATGAACCAGAAGATCCCAATTCAATTCCCAGTCAGGGTATATGCCTAGGGATGTGAGCTTGACCCCCAGTGCAGGAACCAGCTGATCAATGACTCTCTCATCATTGATGTTTCTATCACTCTCTCTCCCTCTCCCTTCTCCTCTGAAATCAATAACAACATATATAAAAATAAATAAAATGATAGAACTACACATAGTATTAACAAAAATATAATATCAATAATAATATTAGCAATAAAAATTAAGAACATTTATTGAACTCTTAACTATTTTCCAGACACAATACTAAGGTTTTTATATGGGTTATATAATTTGATAATTAGGACATCTTAATGAAAAAGGATACCACTTTTTTGTCCATTTTATATAGAAGGATAAAAGAGAATTTAACAAATTTGTCCCAGTTTCCCAGCTACTAAACAATAAAATAGGTATCCAAACTAAAATAGTTCTGACTCCAGTGATCACTTGCTTAACTGAATTCATTAAATTGCCCTCTAAACATTTCAACAGTATAAAAGTCGATGTTATCCTTTAGAGATACATAATGAAGGAGAATTCTGAAAAACACTTAAATCAGACAAACCAGAAAAATATATTTAAAAAATAAGTGATTAATTTAGATATTTTGTAAGATGAAGACAGTGAGATGATTACAGAAATACAAGGGTTTCTTTCTGTGTGTGTGTGTGTGTGTGTGTGTGTGTGTGTGTTTATACCACAACCAGTCTTGAAAGCCAATTTAGGATGGAAAACATGCATTTATAATAGCATACTTTGCTATTATAAGATATATCTTCACAAGTAAAAATGCTTATTTCCTTTAAGAAATAATACTTCATCTCTCAGTTCGTCTCTATTCATTAATAGCAGCAAAAAAATAAAATACCTAATTAATAACTTTGTAAACACATACCCCTTTATGGAAAAGATGTGACAACTGAAGGGCATATATAGTTTTTCAAAAATAAAAGTTTACTGTACAGATCACATTCTTTTAGCCTGGTTAGTTTCATGGGTTACAGCATAATCTATATTTACAGTACCATGCAGGCAACTGAACAAAGACTGTAGTCCAAAACTATTGCATTCAATATCCCTTTTATTTTAAATTGTCATACCCAACTTAACTGACACTGCTCAGGAATGAGGTATGCAACATAAATCAATTTTCAGGTAGCTGAAGCTTACCCAGTGTTATATCAAACTGATTCTATTTTACTGAATTTAATAGGAACCTAAAATATATTACATATTTCCAGTCCTTCTTACAGATTGTATAAAATGTATTCATTTCTTTATGATCTAGAATTATCATTATAAATATCAGTATTTGTACTATGCTATAACCTGTCAATGCCCGGAGGATATTCAGGTAGTTTTCCTTTGGACTAAGACCACTTCAGAGCTGATATAATATTTTGAATAAAACAAAGCACAACAAATAACACCATGTGCCTTGTATCCGGCCATTTATAGATTAAAACCTTGGCTGTCCCATTTAAGAGTTGGGTTCGTTAGGCAAGCTTTTAACCACTTATGAGCCTTTCTTTTCCTATTAGCAAAATGGAGGTAAAATACGAGCTAACATTGAGTATGTAAGAAGTGCTGGCCGCAGTGCTATTGTTTTTGACTCCAGAATGAGATGTAGTATATCTTGTACAGCTATTAAATGCACGGATTCTGGAGCAAAACCATTTCTAGCTCTGCTTTAGATAGTAGGCAAGCTACTTAACCCCTCCATGCCTTAGTTTCCTTATAAGTAAAAATAAGGTCATAAAAATAGTTTTTATAGTGTTACTGTAGAAGTTAATATATTCAGAATACTTAGAGTATCTGGATCCTAGGAAACACTGAATACTAGTAAGTGATGGTGATGAGAACTCATTTAATCCTCGTAGAAATCCTGAGAGGTACTTAATATGATGATTCCTAATTTTGAAAATGATGAATCTAAGGCCGAGAGATCTGCACAGCTCTGTAAAGCAGTCCTGCCACTAAGGCTGCCTCCTCTCTCATGCAACAGTTTTTGAAGGTTACATGAAAGTTTAGAGACAACCTTTCACTAAATGGTAATGGTTTGTCACCTCTCTATGCTTCAGTTTATTTAGCCCTTTTTGGTTGCATTTAATATGGTACACCATGAGCCTAATGAGGAATGAAATACCTTGTCAATTCAATAATTAATGCTAAGCCACTTTCTGGTCTAAATAATATGTGTTTACCTCTTACTGGGAAAGGTTCATGACTTGTTGACAGATACTTTAACATTGGGTGTGGCAGGCAGTTTCTAACATGATCCCCAATGATCCATCACCACCTCCTGATATTTAGGCAGTTGTATAATCTATTTCCCTTGAGAAGGGCTAATTAGTGACTTGCTTCTAACAAATAGGACAGGGCAAATGTGATGGCTACCACTTCTGATATTACATTATAATTTAATGACTCCTATCTTGCTTGCACCCCCCTCTCACCCTCTCACATGCTCAATTTAACAAAGCCAGTGGACATACTGTGGGCTGCCCTATGGGGAGGTACACCCGGTGAGAAACTGAAGGTGGCCTCCAGGCAAATAGCAACAGAGAACTGAGGCCTTCAATGCAATAACTCACAAGGAACTGAATCCTGCCAACAACCACAGCAGGGTGCCTAGAAGCTGATTGACCAGGACAAATCTGGTCATAATTAGAGCTCAACCTTGATTGGTCCTGAGTCAGAGAACCCACGAGGCCAGCCCCAGGCTACTGACCCACAGAAACTTCCACATAACAAGTGTTGTGTTAAGCCATTAAGTTCTGGGATAATTTGTTACACAGCAATAGAAAGGTGATATACTGGGGCTTTTCCCATTGTGTCTCAAATCTCTGCTTATGTTTCACGTGTTGGACCAAGACACACTACTAAAAATAAACAATCTCTGACTCAACTTTTGCCACATAATACTCTCATTACCCAGGTCCTTTTTTGCCTATCATACTAGACTATGAGCACCTTGAGAAATAAAACTGTATCTTTTGCCCTTACATTTCCAAAAGCAGAGGCTTCGTTATTTAATAACTAGAGGCCCACTGCACAAAGATTCGTGCAATAGGCCTTCCTTCCCCTGGATGCTGGCACTGGTTTTCCTCTGGCACCCGGGACCCAGGCCTTCACTCCAGCCACAGTGGAGAAGCCTACCCTCAAGGCTAGGCTTCACTGCTCTGGCCACAGCGGAGAAGCCAAGCCTCTTCAGTCTTCAGTCTTTGCTTGGGCCGGAGCCTTCAGTCTTTGCTCCAAGCCTATGTATGCAAATTAACCCACCATATTTGTTTTGTTAATTTGCATACTCACTTCTGATTGGCTGGTGGGTGTGGCAGAGGTATGGTCAATTTGCATAGTCCTCTTTTATTAGTGTAGATTAAAACATATGGACAAGGTTAAAAGCCAAATATGAAGTGCAAGTTCAGAAGAAGCAATGATGTTAGAGGGAAGAGGAGGCTATGATTAAAGAGAGATTTCAAAATTTTAAATCCTACCAAAAAATTTTGGGGGATGATGATAATGTGTGAAATGGTAGTAGTACTCTGCTGGGCACACAATCCATTAATTAGCCCATGAGTAGTATCTTATCAAAGGCAATAGCCACATAATAAAGACTTAGTGGTGAGCCAAGCTCCCTTGATTTTGAGAAACTAATCTAGAGTTTACAAATGTATAAAAAGGTTTTTAAGGTAAATATCAAAGTCAAGTTTATTATCCCATTAGCTCAAACAAAACTAAATGTCTGCTCCCATGTAATTTGTTAATCTCTTCAATAATTTGTTATACATCTAGAATATTCCACCATATCATCTCTCACCACCAGCAACAATTGGTCAACTTTTCAGAATATTATTTTCCAGGATGTACAATAGCATTATTTCCAGTAAATTGGAGTTTGTTTATGGCAAAATAAAACCTCCCAGTTTCAGGAAAATCCCTACAAAAGACAAAATTTCAAAATGAAGAAATGAAAGGAATGTCTCCATCTGGCCTTAAGAAGACTGGGTTTCTCCATCCAACTTTACCTAATACCTGACTGGAGCTGGGCCATGGTACAAGCTTCCAACACACAAGTCCACCCTTCCTAGGATACATCATAATCATATTGTACACTTTCGAGTGCATCCCCAAACATTTCAGTGAGATCAACTTTGCAGGTTAAAGAGCCCAACATCAGCCTGTTTACTTCCTCGGCTACTGTGACTGCAGCTCCTCTAGCTACTATTTTCTACTAAACTCTTCTCCCTTCTATCTAGGGAGTTAATCAGAGGGTATTCTTACTTGTTGCTTTATATTAATAAAATAAATTCTTATAGTAATAAAAAATAACATAAATTCAGCCCTATGTAGTGATTCCTGGTGATCCCCGAATTCGGATAGACAAACCTTTTTAGATTATATTAAGTAAAACTGGCCATGTTCAGAGGGACCAAATGTTAACCAAGTGTATTTCTCCCTCCAACCTTGCTTCAAACTACCCACTCAACCACAAACACACATAGACAACCTCCAGAGGTACTAATATCATTTCATTTCACATGAGAGTGCAACCTAGCTCTCTCTAAAGAGACAAACAAGATTGCCTTTTGGGCAACTATAGCAGTTTATGCTA
Organism: Pipistrellus kuhlii; assembly: GCF_014108245.1. Taxonomy (NCBI): domain Eukaryota; kingdom Metazoa; phylum Chordata; class Mammalia; order Chiroptera; family Vespertilionidae; genus Pipistrellus; species Pipistrellus kuhlii. The sequence goes on from NW_023425515.1 coordinate 149,167,924, forward strand.
TGTTGCTTAAATCAGAACATAGCATGTTTTGAATACCCACAGCATGTCAGCCAATTCTTTCAGAAAACCCAGTCCAATAAGCACAGCCCAACATTTGAGCTCAATGCAGCCTTCAGACTTTGGCCAGTCAAGTACAACCTAAACAACTTCAGTTATTCTCTAAACCAGGGGTCCTCAAACTTTTTAAAGTGGGGGCCAGATCACAGTCCCTCAGAGAGCTGGAGGGCCGGACTATATGAACTACTAATTCCTACTGTAACACCTCGGCTGCGCTCACTGCCCAAAAAACCTGGCGGGCCGGATCAGACTCCTCTACGGGCCACATGTGGCCCGCGGGCTGTAGTTTGAAGACCCCTGCTCTAAACTAAGGTGACCAGATCGTTCAGGTGTTGGCGGGACAGTCCTGATTTCTAACCATTTTTCCCCATGTCCCACAGCATTTTTTTAAAAAGACCCGATTTTTGGAAAGATTGGAAATATTGGAAAGATTCTTTCCAAAAATCGGGAATTTTTTAAAATGCCATAGGACGCAGGAAAAATTGTTAGAAATCAGGACTGTCCTGCCAACACCTGGACGATCTGGTCACTTTACTCTAAACCCATCTACTTATACATTTTGTAATACCCAGGTTCTCCATCCATTCCCTAGGTCTCCATGTGCTGTCACTCTTCTGGAGGTCTGAAGTTCATCTAGGAATAAATTCTCTTGACCTCCAAAAGCTCTCTTGTCCATGATGATAGAAATACTCATTCCTAACATAACCTTTCAGTCACTCTCTCTCCTGAAGGCTTTGGCCTCTATGGATTATTTTCCTCTCCTTTTATTCATGTTGTCCAGACAAACAAGATTATTTATTTTTGTCTATTATGTAGGAATGTATTGAAACAAACTTGAAGGAATAAACTCAGAAATAAAACTCCCAAGGACAAGATAATAAAAGGAATCAAAAGATGCTTGAGAACAAGCCAGTAAAGACATTAAGTTATTACACCCTATTTTTGAAAGTCATGGTGATTTGTCTGGAAAACTTAAGATAAAACTGGTGATGAATCTAACAAAAGTGGGATTGACATTTCACAAGGACATTTTACAATTGATATTTCTTATCCTCTATTTGCAAAGGATAAGATAAATGGAAGTGCTCTGGAAATAACACTGCAAGACAAGCAAATATGGATCTGCTACCGGATTAGAAAACAGTAAAGGAAAGCTGCCAGCAGATGACATCAGGAATCATTATAATAAACTTGGTTTATTAGGATGTATACACATAAAGTGGTTAGTAATTGGTAATGATTCATTACCTGCAGGGAAACATTTATTATAATGACTACATTGGTCTCCTGGAGGCCAGAACAAAATGGAACATTTATAAAATGCTGAAAGAAAAATAATTATTAACCCAGAGTTCCATATCCAGAGAAAGTATCTTTTAGAAATCAAAATATAAATATTCTCAGATGAAGATAAGTAAACGAAGAGAATTTTCTGCCAGTAGGTTTGTTCCCAAAGAATTATGGAAGGAACTTCTTCAGACAGAGGGTAAATAATACCCAAAAGAAGCCTGCAATATTGACAACAGAAATGGTAAATATCTAGATAAATATAATTACCATTCATATCCTGTATTGTTTTAAAAATGTTTAATATTTGAAAGCAATTATAACATATCTTATGGGATTCTCAATGTACGTAGACATAAAACATGAGATAATTATAATATTAGGGGATCTAACAAAGGAAATTTGTGGAAAGATGGCTGGGTACTTATGGAGGATAAACTATAGGGAGACAATAGGATATGTAACTATCCAATTACAATATAACTGTCTTCAGGACAATGAATTTATTGGGGTGATAAAAGTATATATGTTTCAAAAATACAATTGTATAATATGAATCAATCTTGCTTCTGATTCTAAAAGTTATTGAAGCAAGCAGGAATAGATTGAGGAGTGGTGTAATGTGAAATCCTTTCACAGCATACAAGCATCCTCATGATCTAATCCACGTTTACCTCTCCAGCTTCATCTCACCCTTCTTTTCCTTGTACCACATATATACACTAATCATATAAAAATTATTTGCAGTTCCCCAAATATTCCATACTCAATACCTCCATGGCTCTGTATAAGCTAATCCTGCTTAGGAGTGTTTCTTCTTTCTGGCATACATGGTAGGAGCCAAAATCTATATATGTAAAAGCCTAATATGCTAATAGTCCCTCCAACTGTTCAATGAATAGCTATGACGCACACTGACCATCAGGGGGGCAGACGTTCAATGTAGGAACTGCCCCATGGTGGTCAGTACGCTCCCACAACAGGGGTACTGCTTAGCTGACCCATGAGCACCAGACACTGAGCTCATGGCTAGGGAGCACTGCTGTGGCAGCAAGCTTCTCCCGTGAACACTCCCCCTGCACACTCCTCCCCCATCTGGACGAGAATGGGGACTAGCATCCAGACTGACTTGGCACGAGCCCTTAGCCACTTCTTGGTCATGAGTGCATAAGTATTGCCCTAGGATGGGCACACAGATACCGCAGCAGAGCAGCAGCAGGCACAGAGGGCCTGCAGGGATGACCGGGAGCCGTGCAGCATACAGCCTGGGCTCCGGCTCCTCCCCGGTTGCCTGCTGCTTCACGCACTACTACATCCCAAGAGGGATGTCAGACCGCCAGTTTTGTACCAATCCCCCTAGGCCAACCCGAGGGACCCCACTGGTGCACGTGCACCGGACCTCTAGTAATGACATAAAGGGGCAGAGTCTAGCCTGGAAAACTTGGAAAAGGGAATGAGATGAGGGACACAGAACCCTGGAAGGTCCAGGTCTAGGGGGAAGACCCAGCATAAGCACTGGAAGGATTAGGAAAGAGACAGGCTAGTTTGAATAAAAGCTTGTTCTTGCCCAAGCCCAAGGTAATATAATAAAAGGCCAGTCTGGCTAACACACATTTGTTCCTTCTTCGCCCTTTCCTTTGTGCCCTCTTTCTCTGTAGCAGCTGCCCAGGCCCAAGCACAGCACTGGTCATGGCCCAAGCACAACTGTGCAGATGGGGAAATGAGACACAAAGAAGTTCTGCATCTCTGGGACCTGACCCTCCTGGGCTTGGTGAGGACAAGTGCAGGCTAACAGCCCCAGAGACTGGACTTATTCCACAGCAGGACAGAGCTGCGGCATGTGGTTGTGAATGAGACACAAGACATCTATGGATAGTCTCTTCTTTTTGCTTCAATAAATCTTACCAGTATACCTTATTCTCCCATGTATGGGTCCCCGAAATGCTTTTTTCAGGACTCCGTGGAAGAACCCTATTTCCACTGGAAACATTTCTCAGAGCAGTGCTCTTTCTAACATACTACCAAGCCTCTCATAGATAAATTCTAAATTAATGAATAGATTTTGTTTTTAAAATATATTTATGAATTACTTGTGGTTAGAAATGGGAAATAATTTTTTCCCTAGAAATAATTTTAAAATTGGGTTGAATTATTAAATATAGATATTCTGAAGAATGTATAGCCCTTCAATTTAACAGTCTTCAAAATGGGAAGAATAAAAGTTAAAGGAAAAAATATTTTCATGGGTAGGTCCTTAAATCTTATAGGTTAAGCTCCTGGAACATACCACTAATAATTCTTATTATATTTTGGAATTATTGTCCCTCATTAATGGTATCTGCCAGATGTTTTGTAGTTGTTAGCTATCTCAGCCATGCTAATTCCAAAACCTTCCTATAGGAGCTGTGAGGAGTTTTATAAAATATGGAAGATTCAACATTTTCCTTGGTTTAAATCCAACCACACTAACTGCATTTAGGGCCACTTCATTACCTTAAGGCAATCAGGTCTATCACCAGAATGGGCAGTAGTGTATTTCCCTAAATTTATAGATTATGCATGAATGAGGTGAAATGCCAAAGAAAATTCTGAATGATATATGGAAAGTGGATAAGGGAAACAATCAATAAATGTCCATTATAATAGGAGATAATGTTCCTATGATGTATGAATTTTTTTCAAGGCAGAGTCATTTATAGACTTCATGCAGGCTTTCTCACCGAAAATTTCACAAATTGACCCCTCTTCTATCAATCCCCTTCTACTAATGCCATTGTCACACACTGAATTTACCAGATAGTTACAGAGCAGTTAACCAAATGATTTTTTTTTTCTGATTTGGGTATACATACATACATATATGTTTACAGTTGTGAGTACAAAAAATAGAATGCTTTCATGTATAATATTTATTAATTATTGTATTGTTTCCATATGAACAACTGTAAGCCTATTTTGCCCCACTCTGTATATACATACAAACATTCATGTCTTAGACATGTATAATTAAATAGCTAAAAACAAACTGATTTTTACTGAACTATCTTTAATCGGAAAAAAAACACATAAAAATCACATTAAAAAGGACAAACTCAGACATCCAATGGAACATATTACATTAGCATTTTCTACGTACACTGACAGACATTGTACGTAGAATTGATAAACTACGTACATTGATAAACTTCACTCCCTGAAGGGTAGTATAACCCTGACAAAGCAGAGGATAATGAATTGGCATTAAAGTTTAAAGAAAAATAGAAATCTATAAAATGGCATATGATATGATAACTAGAATTTCCTACAGCCTCCTCCCTTTCTGCCACCTCTCTATCAGAAGAGACAAAAGATAAAGGGGAAAAAGTAAAAACAGTGAAGAAAGACATAAGAGAAAACTACTTCTTGAATGGCTATAAGGAAAAAAAAAATAAAGTTATACATTAATGCCAGAATATAACTTATAAAACTGTATTAGTTTTATTATTATGCACTAAACACACACATATACACTAGGGTTTTCAGGAGGCCAAACTCACCACTAAACATAAAAAGTTATACGTGACAAAAATAGTTTAGTTGGCAAACATCTAAGAAGCTCATTAGAAAGGCCAGCACGTGATTCTGAGTAATCCTGATAACCTCACCAACGTAGTTATATGGCTCTTTATTATTGATACTAGAGGCCCAGTGCACAAAATTGGGGGAAGGGGAAGGTCCCTCAGCCCAGCCTGCACCCTCTTCAATCTGGGATCCTTTGAGGGATGTTCCTTGGGATCGGGTCTAAATAGGCAGTCAGACATCCCTCTCATAATCCAGGTCTGCTGGCTCCCAACTGCTCACCTGCCTGACTTCCAGATTGCCCCTAACTAAGGTGACCAGATCATTCCGCTTTTGGTGAGACAGTCCTGATTTTTAACAATTTTTCCCGTATCCCATGGTGTTTTTCAAAACTCCCAATTTTTGGAAAGAATCTTTCCAATATTTCTAATCTTTCAAAAAATTGGGACTTTACTAAAATGCTGCAGGATGCGGAAAAAATTGTTTAAAATTGAGACTGTCCCACCAAAAGCGGGATGATCTGGTCACCTTACCCTAACCGCTTCTGCCTGCCAGCCTGATCACACCCTAACCACTCTGCTGCCAGCTTGATTGATGCCTAAATCCTCCCCTGCCAGCCTGTTTGCCCCTAATTGCCCTCCCCTTCAGGCCTCGCCACCCCTACGTGCCCTCCCCTGCTTGCCTGCCCTCCTTTGCAGGCCTGGTCCCATTCAACTGCCCTCCCCTGTTGGCAATCTTGTGGTGGCCACTTTGTGCCCACATGGGGGCAGGATCTTTGACCACTGGGGGCAGCCATCTTGTGTGTTGGAGTGATGGTCAATCTGCATATTATTCTTTTATTAGATAGAATAGAGGCCTAGTGTATAGGTGTGGGCTGGCTGTTTTGCCCTGAAGGGTGTCCCAGATCAGGGTGAGGTTTCCCTTGGAGCATGGGTTGGCCTGGGTGAGGGGCCTGTGGTGGTTTGCAGGCCAGCCACACCCCCTGGTGACCCAAACAGAGGCCCTGTTATCTGGGATTAATATATCTCCTACAACTGAAACTTTGTAGCCTGGAGCAGAGTCAAGCCTTCTGCTTGCTCTGTGATTGCCGCCATTTCTGTTTGGATTTGTTTACCTTCCAAAATTAAAATTTTGTATCCTTGAGTGGAGGCTTAGGCTGGCAGGGGCAGGCAGAATGCTTGGCTTCCTCCATTGCCGGGAAACCTAAGCCTCCCTCCTGTTCTCTGTGGCTGTAGTCATCTTGGTTGGATTTATTTGCATACTCGCTCTGATTGGCTGGTGGGCATGGCTAGTGGGTATGGCGGAGGTATGGTCAATTTGCATATTACTCTTTTGTTAGATAGGATGGGACTCCATTACAATGATAAAACCTTACCAAGAAGTTAATAGCATCTTCCCTGAGATATATCATTGTCATTTATATTAAAAATTCTCTTTTCCTGGAGATCTTTGGATGGTAAGTGACAAAAATCTAAACAAACAAACAAAAATTATACATATAAATATATATTAAATTCTAGGGATCCTTAGAAAGACTAAAATTAATCCTTTCTCTTATTTCTTTCTGTTAGGCATCAATGCATTTTATCAGACTAGAAGTCTCCATTCAGCTGTAACTATAGACACCACTGGCTGTGGCTCATATCTTCTCACTTTAATCACCAGAAAGAGAAGGCTTGTTCCTCTTGACCCAGTTTTTTGTGGTGTTGTTTTGTTTTGTTTTGTTGTTGTTGTGTGTTTTTTTTTGGGGGGGGGGGGCGTAAAAGAAAGAGAGAGAGAGATCTCAAAGGACTCTGTTTGACTCATCTTGGCCATGGGACTACCTCAATGAGTCAGGGGAGCAGAATGCTGTAATTCAGCAATTGAATACTGTGTTCATTCCTGGGAACAAGGAAGATGGAAGAGTCTATTCAGAGTGCACGCTATAGGAGAAGCAGTTATCCAAATGAGGAGGTCTGTATTCCCTAAAGAAATGAGTCAATTATCATATAAAACAATGACTGTACTACACTTCTAACTCTAAACTATAGCAGCTGTCTACATAATTAAGAATTCAGGATCTGCGAAAAGTAAAAAGTAGTTATTTTAAGAATATATGCATGGACTTACCCAGTCTTTACTGGAATTCAGTTCAGTTACTCATGGTAAAAATTTTAAGTTTCTTATAAGGATACATAAATTAAAGACAATCAGTGCACACAATGAAAAAAAAAATCAGGAGTTCAAAAAGAGGGTCCTTTTTGAGCACTTTGTAGTGAGTTTCTATAAAACATAAAGTGAGTAACGGAAATTAAACCAATGAGTTTAAAGGTAAGTTGCAAGAATACTCCCAGAAATTTGAAAGAAAGAAAACAGAGAAATGAAAATTATAGAAGGACATTAAAAAATAAGATAGATCCAGGAGGTCAAATAATCAATAAAGCTTCTAAAGAAGGGAGGAAAACAGCAGCCTGGAGAATTTAAAAGGAGTAATTTTCTCAGACCAAATAGTAGTCAAGATTCATGAAATAAGACTAATAACTAGGCACAGCATGGTAGAATGACTGAACTTCAAGGATAAGTAAGTCTTATATATATGCAGAAAGGCCATAAAATGTTTCTGAGGAAGAAAAATAATTAGATTGTTTCACCCACATATAAGCTTTCTTTTTAGTGATTAGAAAAAAAAAACTTAACAATTCACCAACTATTTATTAGATTCCTACCACATGCTGTTAAGGAGCTAGAGATAGGGGACCAACTTATAGATACAGCCTCTGCCATGAAACTTGCATTCTAGTGGGAATAAGTGAAACTGCATGGGCAGAGAGGAGAAAGCTTCCTGAGATAGACAATCTCTATCTAGGTAGAAAAAAAAATTGTTTCATCGTATTTAAGAGATGAACCATGCATTGCATTGCGTTTTCTGACATTCATTCTGTTGATTAGGATTAGACTCAACTGTAAGAGTAAATTAACAGGCTCATATTTTTCTCTTATAAAAGTCCATGGCAAGCAGTCCATGGCATTTTAGAAGCTCTACTCCACAAAGTCTTCAGAGACCCAGCCTTTTCCACTAATAATATACTGTGTACACATGCTGCCATGCCCCTCCATACACACACACACACACACTCTCTTTCTCTCTCTCTCTCCCCCCAAATTGTTTGGGGAACCCAAAGAATCAGCATTTTTAACAAGTATATCAGGTGACTCTAATGCAGGTGGTCTATAACCCATCTGAGAAATCCTGATGTAGAACAAATGCTCCAAGAATGTGAAAAAAAGAGGATAAAGTGACTCCTAAAAATTTGCCTAGAGAAATAAAATTACTTCTAAGAATCTGCCAACCCAAGACTTTGGACAAGACCTTTAACGCTTGCATCTTAGTTTTTGTCATTTGAGAAATGAGATTTACTGCTGATTTCTAAAATCCCATAAATGTATAACCATAATCTAAACATATCTAGAATTCTTTTTTATAGTTCTAAGTATTACAGAGGCGCCCCCCCCCCTTTTTTTTATCACCCATTGACCTACTCCTGCCCCCTCCCAGACCTTCATCACATTATTGTCTTTATCCAGAGGTTACCCATATATATATATATATGAATATTAGTTCTTTTGTTATCTCTTCTGGTCCTCTACCCCTTCTCTCTGAGAATCTTCTGTCTGTTGCATGCTTCCAAGTCCTGGATCTATTTTTTTTGTCAGTTTATTTTGTTCACTAGATCCCACATATGAGTGAGATCATGTGATACTTGTCTTTCTCTGACTGGCTTATTTCACTTAGCATAATGCTCAACAGATCCCAACACATTATTTCAAAGGGTAAGAGATCCTACCTTTTACAGTTACATAGTATTCCACTGTATAAATGTACCACTCTCAGCAAAGTGAGAATACAGGATCATACAACATAATAAAGAACATATCTGTCAAACCTATAGCCCACATCATACTCAACGGTCAGAAACTATAATCCTTTCCCATAAGAACAGGAACAAGACAGGATGGTCCACTTTCCCCACTTTTGTTCAACAAAGTACTAGAAGTTCTAGCCACAGCCATCAGACATAAAGAAAACATAAAAGGCATCCAAATTCAAAAGGAAGAAGTAAAACTGTCATTATTCACAGATGACATGATATTGTACATAGAAAACCTCCACCAAAAAGCCAGATTTAATAAATGAATTCAGCAATGTAGCAGGATACAAATTTAACTTCCAGAAATTGGTGGCATTTCTATATACCAATAATGAACTCTCAGAAAGAGAACCTTAAAAAGCAATTCCATTTACCACTACAACAAAAAAATTAAGATTCCTGGCAATAAACTTAACCAAGGAGGTAAAAGATCTGTACCCAGAAAACTATAGAACACTAAAAAAAGAAATAGAGGAAGACACAAAAATGTAGAAACATATACTGTGGTCATAGATTGGAAGAATTAACATAATTAAAATGTCCATACTATCCAAAACAATCTACAGCTTGAGTGTAATCCCTACTAAAATACCAACAGCATATTTCACAGATCTAGAACAAATACTCCAAAAATGTATATGGAAAAAGACCCTGAATAGCCGCAGCAATCTTGAGAAACAAGAACAAACTTGGAGGGATCACAATACCGGATATTAAGCTATACTATAAAGTCACTGTAATTAAAACAGCTTGGTCCTGGCTCAAGAATAGACATATAGATCAATGAAACAGAACACAGACCCCAGATATTGACCCAAAACATTACCTAAATTAATATTTGACAAATGAGTCAAGACCATATAGTGAAGTAAAGACAGTCTCTTCAATAAATGGTTTTGGGATAATTGCACAAGTACATGCAAAGAAAATGAAACAAGATAACCAAATTACACCATACAGAAGAATAAGCTCAAAATGGATAAAAGCCTTAAATGTAAGTTGTGAAATCATAAAATTTCTAAAAGAAAATGTAGGCAGCAAAATCTCAAGACATCTCTCGTAGCAATATGTTTGCTGATACATCTCTTAGGGCAAGGAAAACAAAGGAAAAAATAAACAAATGGGGCTATATCAAAATAGAAAGCTGCTGCACAGTAAAAGAAACCAACATCAGAAAGAAAAAGGAAACCCATTGTTTGGGAGAACATATTTGCCAGTGATAAATATATAAATTACTCGAAATATATAAGCAAAATATATAAAGTACTCATACAACTCAAGAAAGGGAAGACAAAAAATCAAATTAAAAAATGGGCAGACAGGAATAGACACTTCTCCAAAGAGGACATTTCTCCATACAAATGGCCAAGAGACATATGAAAAAAAATGCTCAACATCACTAATCATCAAAGAGATGCAAATTAAAATGACAACGAAGTATCACCTCACCCCTGTCAAAATGGCTACCATCAACAAATGACAAATGCTGGCAAGGATGTGGAGAAAAGGGAACCCTAATGCAGACTGGTGCAGTCAATATGGAAAACATTGTGGAGTTCCCTCAAAATATTAAAAATGGAACTGCCATTTGACCCAGTGATCCCATTTCTAGAAATATATCCTAAGAAACCTGTAATACCAATCAGAAAGAATATATGCACCCCTATGTTCATAGCAACATTATTTACAATAGCCTAGATTTGGAAACAGCTCAATTACCCATCAGTAGATGAGTGGATTCTTATAAAGATACTAGTGACCTGGTGCACAAATTCCTACACATTGAAAAGAAATGAATTAGAAGGAATGTTTTAATATCTCTATTCGCCCTTTCTCTATAATAGAAGTGTCAACCAAATTCATTATTGACAATGACAGATCAAAACATATGCATGAGATTGGCACCAGCAAGAGCTTTATATGTATCATGCATCGGCAAGTCAACTTAGCCTTTTATATAGAGAGAATAAACTTGCTTAATTAGACTTTTTTCTGATTTAACTAAACTTTTTCCAGCCCAGTGAAGTGCCCCAACTTCTCTTTCAGATAATTGTCAGAAACACAGCAGTAAATATCAACACAAAACACATTATGATTGTAGCTCACACAGGAAGAACAAAAGGAAAATATATTCTGCACAGTGAGAAAGCCTGAAGTCACTTTCAAGGTCCACCATTTCTTCTTTTTAGTCAGATCAAGTTTCTAAGCTTTCTGACTCTCAATATTCCGGCTAATGAAAAGAAAATAGGATTCTACCAAGTCTCCTACCTACCTACTCCAGGACTTCTGTGAGGATCAAATGAGAAGAAGCTGGGGAAAATGATTCACAGACATTTGGTTATAGTATGAAGTGTTTCTACCTAGCTATAAAGCAAGTCGTGTTCCTGGGCTGAAGAAACTGCAAGGAGGCTAGTTGTGGCTGGGGAGAGGAAGCCAGGCATTGCTATGTGATATCATTACCTGGAAGAAGGGAGGGACACTTAGTACATTAGCCTTTTATATAGATAGAAAAAGACTAGAGGCCTGATGCACGAAATTTATGCAAGAGTAGGCCTTCCTACCCTCCCTCCCCCTTCCTCCCTGCAGGCACCAGCTTCCCTCTGACACTTGGGACCTGGGCTTCCCTGGCAGACCAGGCTTCCTCCCAAAGGATGTCCAGTTTAATTAGCATAGTATGCTTTTATTATTATAGATTATTATAGGTGGTAAGTAGATTTTCTTAGGGGAAGCAATTTGGTAAGTTTCACATAACTTTCCCAAAGTCCTGTGTGTACTTATGAAAGTTGCCTCATGCACCAAATAATGGGAGCAAAGGTGTAAACCTACATTTTACCCCTGGGGAGAATGGAATTACTGGCACTTGCTTACGTACCAGGGTGAAGGTATTTCAACAAATACCGCAGGAGCTTTTTTTTAGAAGCAAAACCAAGAGGTTTTATCGGGTGAAAACTATGCCTCTGGGATGCGGCGGTTGTTTTTGCATGTTAACCACGACTCAAGATCCTTGAATAGCCAGGGTTTGCTTTTTCTTTTCAATTTTCAAATTCCCTTACACCAAAGGTTGGGCTTCAAACAATCTGGTCTGGGAGGAAACCCGCCTCACCCTTCCTGAGTGTGGGCACTTGCCTCCGCCTCGCCCAGGACCTGGAGCGGGAGAAGGGAAAGGCTCCAAGGAAGGCGGGTGAGGCGGGGAAGCCGTCCCCCCCCCGCACAGCCGGCCCGCCGCAGAGCGGTCGGTACCAGGCACCAGGCACCCGCGCCGCTCCACGTCCCAAAGCCTCCGCCGCTCACGCCCGCGGCGCCCGGTCCGCGGCGCGTCACGTGACCGGCGGCGCAGCCAATCGGCGCAGCGCCTGCGTTATTCAAATCGGCGGCGCGGCCCGCGGGTGTCCTGGCCACACAGCCGCCTGGTCCGCCGTGGAACCTTCCTCCGCCATGCGCCGCGCCCCGCGCTGACAGACCCCCGGGCCGGAGGGCGGGAGGCATGGAGCATCCGAGGGTGCCTCCGGGGCCTTACCGGGCCACCAAGCTGGTAAGCACTGCCCGCCCGGGTGACGGCCGCCACCATTTTTACGGGAGAGTGCTCCTGCTTTTTACCTTGGCGGAGGGATGGCGCCCAGAGCGGCTGGGTGTGCTGGCAGGAGATTGAAGGGAAAAAAAAGAAAAAAAGAAAGAAAAAAAAGGCATTAAGGGGGATCGCAGAACCGCTGCGGGGCGAGTCTGCCCCCCTCCGGTGCTACGAGCACCCCGCGAAGGCGCAGCCGACTCCCGCCTCGGTAGGGGCTCCGGCCCCGGCGCTGAGGGCGGCCCTGGGTCCGAGCGCCGCCGCTCCCCGCGCCTGGTTTCCCAGGTCCGCGGGCTCCGCGGAGAATTCTCTGCGGGTCCGTCTGGGCGCCGGTCCGGACCCCGCAGTGCCTGTGGCTGGCTCTTGGGGACTGAATGCTGGACGGACCAGCCGGATGGATGCCAGTGGGTCACAGCTGGCCCCGTCCACACTGGCAAACCGGGGATGTGTGAGGTGCCAGAGAGCACAGCGGGTGCGTCGCTGGGTCTGCGCCCGCCCCTGGGGGTGTGACAGTAGGAGAGTCCCCTGACTTCTGCAGCCTCCGTTTCCCGGTGAAGTGAGGCTGATAATACAGGTCCACCCTGGGATATTTCTGGAGAGGACAGGTCTGTGGAGGTGTGTGATGATGTATGTAGGATAAGAAACAGCTTACTGAGAGGGTCGGTTGCAGCTCGTGGCTGTGTGTTGGATACATAAGTGACGTGTGGGGGTGTGGGAAGAAGAGAAGGATGCGGGCCCTGTGTTTTCAGCGGTGAGACTTTGCGATGTGATGCTGGGGCCGCATAGGTTAGAGACAGGGTCACACAGGGAGCAGGGGCTAGGCTGGGCTTACGGATCAGATTTCTTGACCTCTCTAAGATTGTTTACTAAATAAAAAGTGTGTCGCCCTAACGAGTTTTGCTAGAGTGTCAGCCTGCGGACTGAAGGGTCCCAGGTTTGAATCCCGTCAAGGGCATGTACCTTGGTTGTGGACACATCCCCAGTAGTGAGTGTGCAAGAGGCAGCTGATCAATGTTTCTCTCGTCTATGTTTCTAGCTCTCTTTCCCTCTCCCTTCCTCTCTGTAAAAAAAAAAATAAATAAATAAAAAAAATAAAAAAAAATCAATAAAATATTTTTAAGTGTGTGTCTACACTAGGGGTGTCGAACTCAATCAGAGAAGGGGCCAAAATCTAAAATCCAGCCTAAATTGCGGGCCAAATGGTTTACTGAACAGTCATAAACTGTCATTGTGATGGAAACGCAGCGGAGTGCAGTGATGACAGCGCGGTGCGGGCCACATTGCAAGGCCTGGCGCGACGGATTTGGCCCGCGGGCCTTGTGTTTGACACATGTGGTCTACACCATCACCTCGTTCATGCCCCACCTTAGCCATGTCACAAATTTAAAAGTTTGAGTGATTTGAGGACAATTTGGAAAATGTGTCTTTTAAAAATGTAGATATGTCACAGTGTCATTAAATACACAATGGACTTAAAATTTACTTAATTCAACCCCATCTGTTTCATGTTCAATATTGGAATCTTCACATAAGAGATAATATAGTAAATATACTGTATAAGCTATTTTAATATTAAAGGTGTTTTACTATTAAACTACTGCCTGCCATGAGTTCTGTTTGTGGCCAACATAGTAGTAGTTACAAGCTCAGGTGCTAGAGTCAATCAAACCTGGGTTAGAATATCTGGGTTCATCACTGAGCTGTGTGACATTGGTCAAATTATTAAATCTCTCTGTGCTTCTCATCTAAAATTGGGGAAAATAATCTTCATAGATTTGCAAGAATTAAAGTGAAATGATTAATGTAAAGCATAGTGTCCAACACAAATACTACCACCATACTATTAATATTAATTGAAGATTTTTTAAAAATATATTTTATTGATTTTTTTACAGAGAGGAAGGGAGAGGGATAGAGAGTTAGAAACATCAATGAGAGAGAAACATTGATCAGCTGCCTCCTGCACCCCCTCCATTGGGGATGTGCCAGCAACCAACGTACATGCCCTTGACCGTAATTGAACCCCGGACCCTTCAGACCAGAGGCCAATGCTCTATCCACTGAGCCAAACCGGTTTCGGCTAACTGAAGATTTAAAAACAAAAAACAAACAAAAAAAAAAACCCCACAGGAATAAATCCTCTATTGAGGACTAAAGGATAGGTTCATTGCAGCTCTTCATTATTCCTAGGTTTCCTAAATAAGCCAATCAGCCAATGAAGTGCTTTTATTAAAAAAAAATCTGAAAATATTATCACAACATTAGGATTAAGATAAATCTGTATGCAGTATCAAATTTTCTATAGCACCAATAAGGTGAATAATTTCTTCATGAAATTTTATGATGTAATTAGATGTTAATGAAAGAATTAACTTTGTCTAATTTATTTTAAATCAGTAAGAGATTTCCTTTTTGTTAATTTTTAAAAATATTTTACTTCTTTTGCAGTGGAATGAAGTTACCACATCTTTTCGAGCAGGAATGCCTCTAAGAAAACACAGGCAACACTTTAAAAAATATGGCAATTGTTTCACAGCAGCAGAAGCAGTGGATTGGCTTTATGACCTATTAAGAAATAATAATAATTTTGGTCCTGAAGTAACAAGGCAACAGACTATCCAACTATTGAGAAAATTTCTTAAGAATCACGTAATTGAAGATATCAAAGGGAAATGGGGATCAGAAAATCTTTATGACAACAATCAGCTATTCAGGTACTGAATAAAGAAATAACTGGAAAATTGAATTACTTAAAGTTTAACTCCACTTTTAGCATACATTTATTAAAACAGCGGCTTCTTTAGAAGTAATTATATTTTCTGTAGAGAACTGTGCGTAATCTACTAGTGATTAAGACCATTTAGAAGTTAAAGTTAATTGCTGCACAATTCAAACTTTTAAAATGCTAGATAGCATATATAATAAAATAGGGAATTGGGAGGAAAGTGAAATATTAGCACTTCTGAAAGCTCTATACCATTTTAATGACAGATCATTATTAACCTTTAACTCCATAGATTTAAGAATTACAAGACAAATTGTCACAGGTCCTTGCCTTCAAGTGCCGTGATCTTATATAACTTAAGAATGCATGTGATAAGATAAATATTAGCAAACTTTAATAAATAACAGAAGAAATATACCACTGGTTAAAGAGAATAATTAAGTATTGTGTATCAGAGACCCTGCTTTATGATTTACATGTTTTCTTACTTAATCACTGTAATAGTTAAGAATGGTAGGTGTTAGCTCCTTTTTACAGATGCGAAAGCTGAGGCCGTGCTGTAACAAATCATGTTCCTCTGTCTGAATATGTTCCTCCACCTTGAAACACTGCACCCATCTATCAAACTACTTAAATACATTTCTCATGTCAGCTCTATTGTAGCCTGTTTCTGTGGAGCCTTGCCTAGTCTCTCGGGCCACATAATTGCTTTTTCTCTCATGTACCCAGGATTCTTTGTTATATTTCCCTTAAATTAGGTCCTTGGATTCTAATATCCACGTGTTTTGGTTTTGTTTGTTTTTTTTTTTTCTCTGCAGAATTGGTACTTTTCAAATGAAATATCTTAGAAATGGCTTCTTGCCTATGTGATCAAAGATGACTTACGCCGTACAAATAAACTGCAATAAGGGGCATATGAACAGTTCATTTTGTATAACTCTAGCAATCTTTCTTCTCAAGTACACCTTAGTCACCTTGGTGGGCTCCTTTGCTGCTGCTGCTCATCCTTTAGTTCAGGCCTCTTCAAACTATGGCCCGCGGGCCACATGCAGCCTGCAGAGGAGTCTGATCCTGCCCGCCAGGTTTTTTGGGCAGTGAGCGCAGCCGAGGTGTTACAGTAGGAATTAGTAGTTCATATAGTCCGGCCCTCCAGCTCTCTGAGGGACCGTGATCTGGCCCCCACTTTAAAAAATTTGAGGACCCCTGCGGGTTGTTACTGGTTTGAAGGTCCTCGACTTTTCTTCACTTCTCTTCCTGAGTAATCTTATGCTATGCCTTCACCTACTTTACTTGCAAAACTCCAACCAAAATATCTCTCCTGAGTTTTAGCCATTTTTTTCCCCTATTAGTCACTTCAAATATAGCAAATAGGAAATCACTATCACCTCAAAATATTAAATTTTTTATATATATATCTGAAAGGATGGCACTATCTTCCCTATAGATACCCGACTCCCATTTTTCTCCCCTTTAAATATGATTTAATTATAAAATGATTTCTACTGTGCTGCTTCAGTAGTTCTCTTTTCTGTCCACTTTTCTCTCCACTAAGAATGTTCTTTTTGTTAGACCATTATTCTCTCTTAACTGGAATTCTACATAACTCTTCAACTAGACCCTCTGCCTTAGTATTTTACAATAGCAACTACAAAGTATATAATAAAGTTTTCCAAAAATGTATAAGACCTTCCTGGGAGAAATTATAAAATTGAAGATAATAAATGGAGAAGGATGTCCTCTTCATGAATGAGAAGACCTGCTTTTTCATAAATTGATAAATTCAGGGCATTTTTATTCAAGACCTCTATGTAATTGTTTTTGTTGAATTTGACAAGCAGATTCTAAAGTTTATTTAATAATGTAAGGTCCAAGGCAATTTTGAAAAACAAGGAAGGAAGAATTGTCTTAACCTGGTATCTGGGCTTAAATTAAAACAATTAAGAACTGAGAATACAAACCCATACATTTATGAGAACTGGAATAACATATATGAATTAAATAACTACGTGAAAATACAACTCTAGTGAGATAATATAAGAAAACATTTTAGGATGGAGGAATAAGAAAGAACTTTTAAGGTGACTTAAAACTTATACATAAATTAAATGTATAACAAAAGATACCACTGAATGAAAAAATACCAAACCATATACTGTTTTTGTATGTTTATTAAAAGTATAAAAACATAAACAAGAAAGAAATATACTAACTATAGGTTAATGATTTCCCTTAGGAAGAGAAATATAGAATAAAATAATTTCTTTAATTTAAAAAAAAAACATGTCCTGGCTGGTGTTGCTAAATGGTTAGAGCATGGGCCCATGCACCTAAAGGTTGTGCATTTGATTCCCGTCAAGGGCAAGTACCTAGACTTCAGGTTCACTCCCTGCCCCTGTTAAGGAGACAACCAGTCACGTCTCTCTCAAGTCATATTTATCCTTTTCCCTCTCCCTCCATCCGTTCTACCTTCTACTCTCTGAAAAGCAATAGAAAAAATATCCTCAAGTGAGGATTAAAAAAACACTTAATGAAGTATTTGGTTAAATGTTAATTGCATTGGTTGATGGTTACATACATAGATGTTTTATATTATATATATATATATATATATATATATATATATATATATACACACACACACACACACACACACACACACACACACACACAGTTCTTTGAAGTATTTATATTAACATGAAAGGAAAAAGCTATATAATAAATTTTTTTTAAAAAAGTGGCCTGGCTGGTGTGGTTGAGTGTCAACCCATGAGCCAAAAGGTCCCCAGTTCATTTCCCAGTGGGGTCACATGCCCAGGTTTTGGGTACAATCCCCAGTAGGAGGTGTGCAGGAGGAAGGCAATGTTTCTTTCTCACTGATGTTTCTATCTCTCCCTTCATCTCTCTATGAAATCAATAAAAACATTTTTTAAAAAGTAACAGAGACCAACTTCTGGAAATTAGACCAATCACAAAGGGCAGAAAATATATACAAATTAGATAACTTGGGGAAAATATTAGAAAATGTAACATTTTAAATTGTTTTATATGTAAATGATACCTCCTCAACATAATTGATTTAAAAATAACCTTGAATTATCCAGAAATAAAATAGCCAGTGTACTAAAGAAGCAGGAAAATATTAAAGTAACTTTGAAGATTTAATGGGAAAATCTATGTAGACTTTTTATTCCTTGATAACGTAAATCAGTTTTTATGTGATTTTTAAGATAAATAAGCAGTAAGTTGTTTCTGATGTACATTATTTAATTTGTTTATTATTCTTGAATCAGATTTCCTGCAAATTCTCCACTTAAAACTCTTCCACGAAGGCATCCAGAATTGAGAAAAAACAGCATAGAGAACTTTTCCAAAGATAAAGACAGTATTTTCAAATTACGAAACTTATCTCGTAGAACTCCTAAAAAGCATGGATTACAGTTCTCTCAGGTAAACCATTCTTTTTACTAATCACTAGTTTTAATATAACTACTATGTGCTTAATAATAGAATCATTAAAAGTAAATGATTTTTTAATATTTGTAGCCAGTATTTGACACTTTTAACTTTCATTATACTTTAAAAATGTATGGAACTCATAGAAACAGTAATAAAAACTGGTATTGAGATATACTTGAAATAGTAGTTGTATGATTTAAGCATGTTTTATTTTAAATTTATTTGAGGGTGATTTGCTCAGCTGCAAAACCAAAAGCTTTATGTTATATTATTTCATCAGGTAATACCTATAAGTCCTCATGGAGTGGTATTAGTTCAAGATATCCATAATTTGAGCATAATATATTAACCCAAAGTAATTCTCTTTTCAGGAAAATACTGAAAACATGAACTGTGACATAATCAAGGAAGATCAAGAAAACTCAGTTGATAGTAGAGAAATTAGCCAGAAAGATGTTGAAGAAGTTTGGAGATACATTATTCTGAACTAGTAAGCTAATATAAACCAAGTTCCACAGATGTTTAGAATTTTAATTTTCGATTTTTCATCAATGTATGCTAATGCAAAAGAGCAGTTTAGTTCTCAAAGCTTAGAACTTAACCTGTATATGTGTTTAGTTTTTGTTTATTTGTTTGTTGTGTTTTTTTGCTGTAATTCTAGTATAGTAGAAATAGAATGTTTTCAGTATGATTTGGTGTGTTGTTTTTTTAATTGTACGTAGCTGTATACTGGAGTCTATATTGGAATCCTTAAAAAGTTATAAAAATAAATGTTTTTAAAATTGGATACTAAATATAAGCCTTCAAAGTTTGGTTTCAGGAAAAATAAAAACAGTATACTCTGAGGGCTTTATTTGTTTACCAAACCCTTTCATATTTATATTCTATTGTACTTATTTTATGGAGGGGAAAAAAATGTTTATGTTCTTTCTTCTATTTAGCCTGCAAACCATTTTAGGGGTGTCATCCCTAGAAGAAGTCATAAACCCAAAACAAGTAATTCCTCAATATATAATGTACAACATGACCAATACAAGTAAACATGGAGTAGTTGTACTACAAGACAAGTCAGGTTCGTATCAATAAAAGAAGTTGGATTCTTTTTAAACTTGCAAACAAAGGTGATAGCTATTGTGGGGGTGCACAGAGACCACAATATAGGAAGCAGAATAGTTTAATTGAAAGAGCATCAGGGACACTATTGCTTTATCATGGGTGCTTTAGCAATCACAATGGAATATTTTTTAAGTGAATATCATATAATATTATTTTAGCTTAGGGTAGATTAATGATTTTTTTTTAATGGCACAGTTAAACATCAAAAAAATGGTGTTAGTTCAAGATATCCATAATTTGAGCATAATATATTAACCCAAAGTAATTCTCTTTTCAGGAAAATACTGAAAACATGAACTGTGTTTTCAGTATTTTCCTGAAAAGAGAATTCCAGGAAAATATAAAAAAAAATTATATTTTAGAATTTTAAAATTTAAAAATTTTAAAAAATAAAATTTTAAAATTTTATATAAAAGCCTAAATGACCGAACAACCCGTCAGGCAGTCACTGTGATGAGTACTGACCACCAGGGGACAATGCTCAACACACACAATTGGGCTCCCTCCTGTCTAGATTGGGCCTATGGGGATGGGGCCAAAACCAGCTCTCTGACATCCTCTAGGGGTCCTGGATTGCAAGAGGGTGCAGACTAGTACACAAATCTATGCGTCAGACCTCTAGTACAAATATAATTAAAACCATTTATTAGTCATATTTTGTTGAAGACATAATGTGCCAGGCATTGTCCCCAAGATTTAATGATGAACAAGAGGGAAATGGCCATGCCTTCCTGGAGCTTACATGAGCATATAAATTTAAAAGGGTCAAGACATACAAAACTGAAGTAACACAATAAAATAAGCCCAATCTCTCAACACCAGTACTCTAAAGAAGCTCTGGCTTTGTATTATGTATATTTTTATGGTATTATATATATTTATATATTGATTTAAGATATAGGAAAATCAGGGAGATAATTCAAGGCAGAGACATTAGAAAACAAAAAATATATCAATAAATGTACACAAAATGTCTTTTTTTTTTTCATCCTAAGTGGAATATACGTTTATTGATTTTAGAGAGAGAGGAAAGGAAAAGGAGAGAGAAACATCAATCAGTTGCCTCCCATATGCACCCTCATGTGGAATCAACCCAAACTTAGGTATGTGCCATTATCGGAGAACCAAACCTATGATCTTGTGGTGCACAGGATGGTGTTCCAATCAACTGAGCCATCCAGCCAGGGCTTGAGTAATTTTTTAATAATCAGGTGCTATCTATGGAATTAATTGAAATGCCATTACTTTGAGGGTTTTTTTTGTATGCAAGAACTTTGAGGTTTTAATTGTAGGAGCAAATAGTAAATGTCAAAACTTAAGAGTTATGCATTTGGCTTTGGACCATTACAATGGTTTATTCTGTAAAGTAACAGTATATGTTCTCATCCAAGCTTTCTATTCTTTATAACTATAAACTTTTCAAGTCAAGTATTTGTATGGTTTTTATGTTTGTATAAAAAAACTGCTAGATTTTATGCAGCATATTTCAATTAGTGACATTGAAAACATTTGAAGCACGCATCACTGTGAAAGCACACTAATATTCAAATATACCTTGTTTCAATTATAGGTCTCTCCAATCAGTATTATTAATACAGTATAGCTATAGTCAGATCAGAAATGAGGATAAAGAAAAAATGGTGGTAATGGGTAGAGATTAATGTTAATTTATTTTCTAACCACCTCCTATAAAATAATTAATCCTTGATTTGAGGATAAGTATTAAGTTTTAAATATACTATCAAAAATGTTGTGAATTAACTAAACAATGTTTATATTTTTTTATGTGTAGATGATCTTCCTCATTGGGTATTATCTGCCATGAAGTGCCTAGCAAATTGTAAGTTAAACAAATGTATATGTATATTGTATATTGATAGTATTTAATAAGAACAGAAAAATATTTTTAAATAATGTATTAAATTTCTGATAAAATTAAAGCATATAATTTATTTTGATGTTTAAATGAAGACCTAGTAGAACTGGTTACATTTCTTTCAGTATGGAGTATGTTATAGAGCCCTTAATTTTTTCTTTGCACGTGGTGTTTTATAATTAAAGCTCATAATTTATGGCTCAATTTTCATAAATTATAAAATCATAGGCTAGAAGATCTCAAATGATTTTTTGGTATAATCTACATCAGTTGTCTCAGTAATAACCAGAGTTCAAATAGCAACTTGTAAGTAAAGCAGCTTATAAATGGAAAGTTTCCATCAGAAATGAAGTCTTATTAAATCCACTTCAAACCCCTTGCCATTGTACACAGCTTTAACATTCAGGTGTTCCATGAACAAGCTTCTACTCTACAGGATATACCAGGGATAGTCAACAGGTATGCTGCAAGAATTTTTAAAACATGCAATACCTGACTATTTTGTCAGGGGCACTGACCTCTTTGCCCTTAAATTGTCAAATAAAAAAATGATAACAGTCAACAGAGGAATAGCCATTTGGTGTGAATGCTCTCTCTTGGACCATAAATGTAGTAGTGTTGAATCTTATTGGACACATCTCAAAATAAGGTTGTGTCTGATTGATTAATTCTTGGTATCAGAAATATTTATATACTTAATTTTTTAAAAAGTTACTTTGAGAAAAAGAAAAAAAGTTACTTTGGAACAAAAAGGATTGGTAATTATTATTATTTTTCTTTGTAAATCAATCAAAAGTATACCTATATTTTTTGTGAGTTCAGCAAAAAGTTTATGGTATACTACAGAATTTTAATGATTAGTTTATGTGTAGATGAAACAGGTTGAAAATTGCCAGGATATACTATTGGGACTTTTGTGAAAAAAAGACCTGTTACTAATCAGCAAATCATTTTTTGAAAATATATTTCTATTGATTTTTTACAGAGAGGAAGGGAGAGAGATATAGAGAATTAGAAACATCGATGAGAGTCATCAATCAGCTGCCTCTTGCATGCCCCCTACTGGGGATGTGCCCGCTACCAAGGTACATGCCCTTGGCTGAAATCGAACCCGGGACCTTTCAGTCCGCAGGCCGACGCTCTATCCACTGAGCCAAACTGGTTTAGGCAGCAAATCATTTTTAACACATCATCAAGCTTTTTCACAGTGATCAGTGATAACTGATTTTTATAATTTAAGATTCCAATCAGGTACGAAACCCTAATTGCTTTCAAGAGCAATTTTAAAAATTTACAGAGGTGTGTGAGTCTAAATCATCAAAAGTTAAGTTATATTTTAATTTCTTGTTACAAAGGTATTTTTCTAGTCTTTATAAAATTATTATTTTATTAAGCTTCAATATAAGTATATATTCCCTTATTGTCCACTGGGTGTCAATATGACAAAATAACAGAACGATGAAGTAAATAATATATGTTATAGAAATGTTTTATTTATTAAATCAAGGTAAAGATCTTGGTAATAATCCTAAGATTTTTGAGTTTTCCTTTCTACCTTCCCCCTACCTCACTGCCCTCCACTCTCATAACTTGGCTCATGGTTTGCAGGTCAGATAAGCATACTATTCTCTAATGCTCCATCTTGAGAGTTTTGTGTCTTCCCTTTCTTCCCAGTCCATTTATACCTAAATGATACCAAAAATATAATTTACTGAATTCCACTTTAATGACAGTATATGTAGCCAGGTATTAAGACTTTTACTTGTTATTTAATCCCCCTCAGTTATTCTGTCACATATAAGAATTAGTGGTCAGTATACTATTACATTTTTTTTCTAGAAAGAAAACTAAAGCTTATAAAAGTTTTCTAATGCATAGATTCTCTAACTATAAATTGTATAGTTTTAATTCCAGTAAAATATTTCATCTTAGAAAATTTTCTATTGCTTATTAACTTTTTATTCTACATATTAGGAATATTTTTATATCCTCCTTAGAAAAAGATTTTGTTCTACATAAAACCCGTATTAGCCTTTATGCTATTAAATGTGTGTGCAATATATGAGTTGTTTTCTTTAATCTCTCTTTAGTTTGTATACTCACACATGTGGAGCCATACAAAAGTTTAGGATCAGAATAAGAAATAATTTGGATTTGGGAAGAGAAGGATTTTAACTTGAAAGATAGCATGCTGACTCTTAAACTTGAATGTATATCACATTCACTAGGGAAAATTTGCCAAAGATTCTGATTCAATTGATTCAACCTGTTTGGAATCTTTTTTTTTTTTTTTTTTAACTATGCCTCCAAATCCTTAGGGGAAGCCCAGATCAGTGTTTAGAAACTACTACCGGTAGATTAGTAACGCAGAAGCAAACATTTCTAGATCAGTAATTCTAAGCTCTACCTCCATAGATACTCATCTGTATAGAGGAGTTTATATTTTTAATGGGCACATTGGATGATTCTCATTATATAGTTCATGGACCACACTTGGAATGTTGGATCTCAAGGTCCTGGATGCTGCTTTCATTTTACATTGCTCGAAGGCAAGCATGTCAAACTCAAAGGCTAACATGGGCCAAATAAACAAGGTTTAAGTTTATGTGGGCCACAAAAAAACAAAAGTTTCAATTTTCATAGAAATGTAGGTTTATTTCTATAGAGACATGCTGAATACAATCGGCTGGAAAAAATGAGCAATCATTAACATAAAATAATAGGAAATTTTAATAAAAATTGATATTTTTTTCTTGAGCATTAACTTACCAGACACTGAATAATAAGGGTAATGCAAATAAACCTACTTTTCTTGTTCTCCGAAAGTGAAATATTTCCTGTTGCATACACTAAGTCAGTCAGTCCAACACTAATGACGTGGCAATCGGCTGCTAAAATATTCGCTGCTGGTATTACTGGAGAGAAATGGTGCACGTGCGCATGAATGAAATGAATGCAACACTATTGTAGTAATTAGCAAACATTGTAGTTCGTGACTATTAATTATGTACAACAGAATATTGTAAAAATTAAGTTACAAAATATATAGTGAAAAGTTTCTTACATAACATTGTATTGGCTAGGCCACAGAAATATTCGTTGTGGGCCACAGGCAGCCTGTGGGCAAGTTTGACATGCTTGCTCTAAGGTCTAATTCTAACTTGGCCACCAATGGCTCTTTCATCTGGATCAAGTTACTCTGAGGTTCATTCTCCTCATCTATTACATGAGATAAAATCTTATTTCTGAGGAAAACACTCTGAGTAGGCATGCTTATTTAAATAACGTTTAACTAATGAAACGAATGTAAATATATTGTTTAAACTTGTTAAAGTTATGTTTCATGTCAGGCAAAATTTATTCATGAAAATATAAATTTGCAAAGACAATTTATAGAAATTATTTGCAGTATCCAAATATTCTTTGCTTTTTAAAATGAATTGTAGTAAAATTTTATTAAAATAAACTTCCCTAATGCTTTTAAAATATATTTCCAATTTTGTTTTATATGCAGTTTTCCAGGCTTATAGATATTTTTTAAAATGGTAATAATTGCAGTAACTTCTGCTGAAAAGACAATGAGAGGGAAGGAGATGTGCACAAACCTTAAAATGTTTGAACTGTGACATAATTTGTTATTAAACATAGTTTCTTCATGAAATACAGGTTTCATATTTTTATAAGTATATTTAAAAATATTTTTATAAATATTACTCTCTTTTTTTTTTTGCCTTTTCTTAGGGCCAAGAAGTAATGATATGACTAATCCAACTTATGTTGGATTTGAACGAGATGTATTTAGAACAATTGCAGATTATTTTCTAGATCTCCCCGAACCTCTACTTACCTTTGAATATTATGAATTATTTGTGAACATTTTGGGTATGTATGGAATTTACTTATTGTTTAAATTTATTTCATTAAAGTTTTCAAGTCTCCCATAATTTAAAATATCAAAAAAGTATAGTATAGGTAAATATGAAGGCAGCAAGCTATAACTTATTTTTAAATTCAGGAATACCTATTTCTGTTGTGTTGTTTTCTAATAATTCAGATATATCAATCCAACACCAATTCTCTATATCATTCGGGTATCCTACAGTTCAGTTTATTTTTGACACTAGCCAAGACCCCACAAGTTAAAGAAAAAGTCTGATACAGACTACCCATTGTTAGTATAGACTCCACAGATTAAGGGCTGAGTTCCACAAGGCTGCTCTAACTTCAGGCACTATCTGCACATGAGGTCCTCAGGCTTACTCACTCTCCACCCTCCCCCCCCTCCGGCTAACTACCAATTCAGGGGTTAGCATGAAACCCCTCAGGTTGAATAATTCACTACAGGAACTCAGAACTCTGGAAAGTGCTTTACTTAATGATTATCGTGTGTTATAAAGGATGCAAGTCTGAAAGAGCCAAATGGGAGGAGAGAGGGCAAGTTATGGGGTGTGCAGAGCTCCATGCCCTCTCCAGGAGTGCCACCCTACTAAGCACATCCATGTGCTCACCAACCCGTAAGCTTCCTTAATCTTATTGTTTCAGAGTTTTAACTGAGGTTTCATTACATAGTCATGATTGATTAATTCATTCATTGGTCATTGGTGGATATATTACTTCTCCAACCCCCTCAAGGAGGTCTTAGGGCTGAGGATTCCAAACTTCTAAACAAGGCCAGCCCTAAGTCCCCTCATTAGCATAAATTCAGATTGCTCTAATAGGCTTATATGAATAACAGGAGATTCCTTTCACTCCAGAAATTCCAAGGATTTTAGGAGCTCTCTGCCAAGAACCAGAAACAAAGATCAAATATTTATTTTATTATACTATATGTTAGTTATAATTAAGAGCATTCTAATACTTGTAGACTGTGAGCAGATATTTTAATGTACTGTATTTGACTCAATCCATTTAATTTAATTGTTGAAATAAATTTTAGTTATTGGTATCACAAATTGAAAACCTCTGGTCAGTCTTGCACTTTGTAGCTGAATGTTGCATGTGTCTGTTTAAGTGGCTTGTGAATTCAGCAACTGCTATTTGTATTATACTAACAATATGTACTATAGTGATGCCTTGTTTTTTTTTTAACTTTACTGTTGTTTTTATTTTATTTTTGTCCACTGTCATACAGTTGCATCTTAATTTTTGTTTCATTTCCTGGTAGTTGTTTGTGGCTACATCACATTTTCAGATAGACCCAGTGGGATACATAAAATCCAAGATGATCTACAGTCTTCAAAAATCCTTCACTTAAACAGTTTGAATTCCTTCAAATCAACTGAGTGTCTTCTTCTCAGTCTGCTTCGTAAAGACAAAAACGAAGAAGAATCAAATACTACTGAGAGACTGCAGATAAGCGATCACGGATTTCAAGAAAAATGTGTTAAGAAAATGCAGTTAGTTGATTTAAAAAACAGAAGTGCCAGTGCTAATGACATAATAGGAGGAAGCTGTCATAACTTAATAGGCTTAAGTAGTATGCATGCTCTATCCTCTAACATCAAACCAAGGTGCTATTCTTTAGAAGGAATGATAGATTTGCCAGGGAGTTCACATAAAGAGGTCTCCAATATCATCCATCAACCTATTCTGAACAGAGAAGGACAAAATAGACAATTTTTAGAGTCTGAGATCACACAGGAATCCACAATGAATCTTCATTCAGAGGAAAGTATTCAAAAGCCACTCTGTGTTGGTTTTAAGAGAACTTCTACTATGACTGTTCAAGACCAAGAGGAGTCATATAATGGGAAAAGCAAGTCAAAACAGCTTTGTAGATCTCAGAGTTTACTTTTAAGAGGTAGTACGAGGAAGAATAGTTCTATCAATATGCCAGTGGCTGAAATTATCATGAAACCAAATCTTGGACAAGGCAGCACAAGTGTGCAAACAGCTATGGAAGGTGAACATGGAGAGTCTAGCGCCACAATCAATAAAAGACTCTGCAAAAGTACAATAGAACTTTCAGGAAATTCTTTACCTTCAGCTTCTTCTATGTTGACTGGCACACAAAGTAAGGCTGATGCTTTCATTGCACATAATATTAACTTTTAGTGTTTACTAACTATTTTTGCTTACCTGGCTTTTCTTCTCTGAAATTGCTTTTTTCTCCCTCCAAAAGTAAAGTTTCTTACTGTAAAAGACTTTATACTACTTACCTAAAGCACCTTCTTTTTTTCAATTTCACTTATTCTGACTCACTTTAGTTGTAATAACTGTAGGATAAGTTCTGACGAAATTAAGTTCTGAAGAAATTAATGGGAATCTTAATCATGCTTTTGAGTAATGTGGAAATTTCTAGGAATAGTTAAAAAATGAAATATTGAAATATTATTTGATTTTCTTTAAATAACTCCATATGCTAATAGTCTGAAAGCAACTAATGTTATTGATTATTTTTTTCTGGGTTGGGACTTTGCTTTCTAGGTTTGCTACAACCTCATTTAGAGAGGGTTGCCATCAATGCACTACAGTTATGTTGCTTATTACTTCCTCCACCAAATCGTAGAAAGCTTCAACTTCTAATGTGCATGATTTCTCGAATGAGTCAAAATGTTGATATGCCCCAACTTCATGATGCAATGGGTACAAGATCACTGGTAAGTAGATTCCTTAAGGAAAGAATAGCCGAAACCGGTTTGGCTCAGTGGATAGAGTGTCAGCCTGCGGACTGAAAGGTTCCAGGTTTGATTCCGGTCAAGGGCAACATACCTCGTTGCGGGCACATCCCAAGTGGGGGATGTGCAAGAGGCAGCTGATCGATGATTCTCTCTCATCGATGTTTCTAACTCTCTATCCCTCTCTCTTCCTCTCTGTAAAAAATCAATAAAATATATATATATTTTTTAAAGGAAAGAATAAGTCCTGGTTCATAAACAAAAAAAAAAAACAAAAAAAAAAAAGGAAACCAGACCATTTAAAAGTACTACTTGAGTGATGTCATGGTCTTGACATCCTAGTTTCTTAAGTTAGAAATGCTCTTAAAAGTCTAACATTTCCTAGAAATAAAATGTTGACATATTAACCCTTTGTGCCCTATCTGTTACACTTTCACATCTTGATCTTTGGTCCTCACTCATCCTGTATCACTTCATAGTCGAAACTACTGTGTAGCCGTCTCAGGTTCTACTAGTATATGAGATGAGGGCAGAGGTATATATGTGCAGACATTGTTGTAGTATAAACTCCTGAATGTAGTCCTCCCCTCCTCCCTCCGTTCTTCTCCCCTTCCCTTTCCTCCCCTCCCCTCCCCTCCCCAACTCTTCCTCACAATGGAGCTTCAATTTATAAGATGTTTTTGTATCAAGAATTTGGACCTAAGCTCTATTTTTCCACTCATTAGGGACAGTTCTTTTACAATAATAGACCTAATATAAGGAGGAAGAATTATTCTTGAGAAATTGTAGCACCACCTTTTGAAAGAAGATGTTTTATGAAAATAATTTGAGAAACATGAGAAGGAAACAGAATGTTGGAAATGTGAGTCTGGTTAAGAAAGTTCTGGGCAAAAGGCAGAGTTTTTGAAAAGGTAGTAGTTGAAGCTATGAGAGTAAATGAGCTCTACAAAGCTGAGAAAGAAGAATAAAACACTGAGGGCTAAGCTTTGTAAGGAAAAAGGAAACCTGCCTCACATGCAGGAATAAAAACAAAAATGTTTCAATTCAGTATGCTCATCATATATTATGTGAAAAATACTTAAAACAGAATTCTGATATTCTAATTATTTTAGAATGAAGTGTGTGTGTGCGTGTGTGACTTATATAAGCTAGTGAGTTACTTGCTGTACCAGTTAATAATGCAGATTTTTAATTATTTTTAATTTTTTAATTAAATTATTATATGTGTACATATCTTACCATTGCCCTCCCCCTCTCTCATATATGCCGCCCTCCCTCCCCAGAGTTTTGTGTCCATTGGTTATACTTATATGCAAGCATAAAAATCCTTCGGTTGATCTCTTATCTACTCCATATCTCCCTCCCCTCTGTATTTTGACAGTCTGCTTGTTGTTTTACTGTCTCTACATCTATCTTTTGGTTCATCAGTTTATAATGTTTATTATCCATAAATGAGTGAGGTCATGTTGTGTTTCTTTCTCATTGACTGGCTTATTTCACTCAGCATGATGTTCTCCAATGCGGATTTTTATAATTTAAAAAAAAAATAATAATTTCAAGAGAAACATTAAAAGTGCTTTATTCAAAGTTACATCCATTGCTAGCTACACATTTCCTCCATCTTTTAGGTAATTTGTGGATATTGTCCCAACAGAACTTTTCTTGTTTTGAGGCAAAGCATTCAGAGACAAAATTTTCCACTTCTTTATACGTTTTGAAGTGCTGCTTAGAAAGTGTGTGTGCCATAGATCTGAACAAGTGGTAATCTGAAGGAGCAAGGTCTGGTGAATATGGCAGGTGGGTTAAAACTTCCCAGGCAAGATCTTTTTTTTTTTTTTTTTTTTTTTTAATATATTTTTATTGATTTTAGAGAGGAAGGGAGAGGGAAAGAGAGAGAAATATCAATGATGAGAGAGAATCATTGATCAGCTGCTTTCTGCACATCCCCTACTGGACACTGAGCCTGCCACTCGGGCATATGCCCTTTACTGGAACCAAACCCGGGACCCTTCAGCCCACAGACCAATGCTCTATCCACTGACCCAGGCAAGATCTTTTAACGTGTCTTTAACTGGTTTTGAAGTGTGTGATGGTTCATCATCATGAAACAGAATTACTTTGCTGTGTCTTCTGGCACATTCTGGTCATTTCACCATCAAAGCATGGTTCAGATTAGCTATCAGTATTAATGGTTTCACCAGGTTTTAGAAGTTCATAATACACCACAATTTCCTGATCCCAACAAAATCAGAGCATTGTCTTCTTTCTGAAGCGATTTGGCCTTGCAGTTAATGTTGATGATTGACCTGGATCAACACGTGATTTTATGCATTTGGGATTTTCAAAAAAATCCACTTTTCATCGCCAGTCACAATTTGATGCAAGAAAAACTTTCTTTCATGCCGTTGTAACAACATTTTACTGATGACTTTTCAGTTTTCCATTTGTCTTTCGTTCAGTTGATGTGGCACCCATTTTTCTTCCTTTGAAATCTTTCCCATTGCTTGTAAACAATTGGAAATTGTTTGCTGAGCAACATTTAATATTTCTGCAGGTTGCTTTTGAGTTTAACACTCATCTTCATCCAATAATGCTTGTAATTATTGGTTTTCAAACTTTTTCAGTTGACCTGGACATCCTTTGTCTTTCACATCAAAATCATCATTTTTAAAGTGTTTAAACCAGCGTTCACAAGTATCTTGAGCTGGAGCATGTTCAATATAAGCTTTCTGAAGTATATGATAACTTTTAGCAGCACTTTTCTTCAAAATAGAGAATTATACTTCCCGCAAATGCTCTTCTATTGGCACAAAATTCAACATTTTTAAGCATAAAAAGAACTATAATGTTAACATCTTAAGCAAATTTGACATACAAAGTTTTGAAATTTGCTGTCAAAACAACAAAATAACATACATATCAAATGGCATATATATCAACATAAGTCTAACTCCATCTATTGATAAAAATCCGCATTATTAACCAGTACACCTAGTATAGGAATATGCATGAGAGCAAATGAGCCCTGAAATATAAAATGTATTCCAGAATTTGAAGACCCTTTGTAACCATTAACATTTAAGTGTTATACTAGAGGCCCGATGCACAAAATTTGTGCAAAAATAGGCCTTCCTTCCCCTGCTGCCAGCAGCAGCTTCCTTCTGGCACCTGGGACTCAGGCTTCCCTCATAGCCCTGGCTTCATCTGGAAGGTTGTCTGGTCTAATTTGCATATTACACTTTTATTATTATAGATAGTCTCCTGGTTTGTGTTTTTGTGAGATTAATGTAATAAGTCATTGCTCTCTAATAGTCTTTAAGCAAAAAAAAAAAAAAAAATATATATATATATATATATATATATATATATATATATATATATATATATATATATGGTATTAATGAGACCTATGGTGTTTGCTGACAAAATTATGACAGTTAAAAGTTAAGCCTTTCATAATGGAATTATATTAAGGAAACACATAACAAATACTTTAAAAGAAAAGTAGACATGCTTACCTTTCTAATAAAATTATTTTTCTCATTTTTAATCTGAAGCCTGCTTATGTGCTACCCAGAAATTACTGATATTCTAACTTATATAAAAACCTTAGGTTTTTAAATTCACATCTCTTAATATGTTTTTAGATGATACACACTTTTTCTCGGTGTGTGCTGTGCTGTGCTGAAGAAGTGGATCTTGATGAGCTCCTTGCTGCAAGATTAGTTTCATTCTTAATGGATCATCATCAGGAAATTCTTCAAGTACCCTCTTACTTACAGACTGCAGTGGAGAAACATCTTGACTACTTAAAAAGGGGCCTTGTATGTATTATAAGTCAAAATTATCTGCATTAGATGCTCTGCTTCCCGGATGCGCACCCCACGCCATTCCCTTCCTCCAACCCCTTCCCTCCCTGCTAGGTGCCTCACCTTGACCTTCCAGACTTCTAAGCTCCAAGGGCTCCTCCTTTGCCTCTATAACTTGTTTCCTAAGCCCACTTCATATACAGATTACTTCTTCTGCCTCTGGTTTTTCAAATAAATATTCTATTATCGTTTGAAACAAACAAAATATCCTCTGCGTTAAGTCAGTTGCAAGTGGCAAACTCATCTTAAACTAACCTAGTCAGAATGGAACACTTTATCAACTCACGTTATTAACCTCTAAAAGTCAGGACTATAGACAGAATCTGGGGACTCAAATAGCAATAGGACTCTCTTTTCATCCTTCCATCTCTTATTTCCATTTTGGTCCTGCATTTGACAAATGGCCCTTTAACATGATGAGAGTATGGCTGATTAAAGCCATACTTGAGTTACAAACTTACGTTTGCAATCCAAAGGAAAAAAGAACAAACCTCTATCTCCAATTTGAAAAGTTTTTAGTATGGACTCTGGCCCAGTCTAGATTAAATGCATATCCTTTGGGTGACTGAGAGTGAGTAGCTTGGAGAGAGGATCTTGTTCTTCAAAAAAGGTCAGGATTCTGAGGGTTCAATGGCAGGAATTGTTTATAAGAAGGAGAGAAGGAGTACTGAGAAGCCAAAGACAACAGATGACTACTACATTCCGTCATTGGCTACCCAACACATATATTCATATTTCTTACGTACCATTCTAATATTGCCCTGGCTTACAGTTACAACTATCCCCTATACTTTTCTTTTTTCCCCCAAACAGGATATTATGGGTTCAGCCCATGTCATTGAACCTCGAAAACAGAAGAGTACTTTTAACTGTTACTATGTCGAACATTCATGTTTTAAGATGCATTAAAATACCACTTCAGTTGTTATTTTTGTCGTTAAGATAATAAAATCCATGATTAATAGTTACAATGATGATAGCTACTTTTATTTTTAATACTTTTTGTGTGCTAGCCATTTTTGACATATTATTTCATGTAATCAGGGGACATTTTACAGACTAAGAAAAGTTAAATACTTACTGAATCAAAGCTGGAGGGTTATGGAGCTGAAATTTAAACCTTAAAGTATTGAATGTTTGGTGGCAAAATAATAGGTACTAAAAGCCATCAAAAGAACACTTTACCAAATAGGGACATTATCAGAATTAATAGACTTTGTTCACTACAGATTAAAAATCCTGGAGATGGACTGATTGCTCCTTTGCCAACATATTCATACTGTAAGCAGATTAGTGCTCAGGAGTTTGATGAACAAAAAGTTTCTACCTCTCAAGATGCAATTACAGAACTTTTGGAGAATATTATTAAAAGCAAGAGTTTGCCTTTAAAGGAGAAAAGGAAAAAACTAAAACAGGTAAGAGGATGAACAAGTTCTCAATCATGTAAGTAATTTTTAAAATGCCATTGCTAATTATTAATAACACTTAACATTTAATTTCTCATTTTAATATTTTAATTGGATATATAAGCTGCAAATGACTCCCTGCCTGATATTACTCTTTGCTCTTAAATTTTAATAATAATAACATGTATGCTCCTTTACTTCTAGTGTTCTGTATGATTATAATTTGGATTAGTTCAATTTCAAGTCTCTGAAATATAGTAGACCCCTGTATCATTGTTAGGCTTTATTGGTGGGGAGGAAGAAGATCTGGAGATTAGGGGGATATTTAGCTGAGGAGAATCCTAGAAAGTTAATACTGAAAT
The DNA here is from genome assembly GCF_014108245.1 of Pipistrellus kuhlii. Taxonomy (NCBI): domain Eukaryota; kingdom Metazoa; phylum Chordata; class Mammalia; order Chiroptera; family Vespertilionidae; genus Pipistrellus; species Pipistrellus kuhlii. The sequence goes on from NW_023425515.1 coordinate 149,201,726, forward strand.
CTAAGAAATCTTACAGTGTACCTTTTATATATGAGAAAGCAGAGGGAGAACAAGGATAACTTGAAAGGTATTCATCATATCTATTAAAAGAGTGATATGCAAATTAACCATCATTCCGCTCCACAAGCCAATCAGAACACATATGCAAATTAACCCCAACCAAGATGGCTGCGGCCACAGAGGCTTGGGTTTCTCTGGCAACAGAAGAAGCCAAGCTCTCCGACTGTCCTAGCAGGCCTAAGCCTCCACTCAAGGCTACAGAGTTTCAAGTATAGAAGGTAAACAAGAAACTGCTGCTGCTATGGAGTGAGCAGGAGGCTTGACTCAGCTCCAGGCTACAAAGTTCCAATTGTAGAAGGTAAATATATCCCAGATACCAGGGCCTCAGCTTGAGTTGCTTGGGGGCATGGCTGGCCTGTAATCCACCACAGGCCCCCCACTCAGGCCTCCTCATGCCCCAAGGGAACTCCCACCCTGATCCTGGACACCCTTCAAGGCAAACCAGCTGGCCTCCACCTGTGCACCATGCCTCTATCCTATCTAATAAAAAAGTAATATGCAGATTGACCATCATTCCAACATACAATAGCTGCCCCCTGTGGTCAACAATCCTGCCCCCATGTGGACACAAGATGGCCACCACAAGATGGCCAGCAGGGGAGGGCAGTTGGGAAGTACCAGGCCTGCAAGGGAGGGCAGTTGAGAGGGACCAGGCCTGCAAAGGAGGGCAGTTGGAGGCGATCAGTCCTGTAGGGAAGGGCAGTTAGGGGTGACCAGGCCAGCAGAAGGAGGGATGTTGGGGGCAAACGGGATGTCAGGGGAGCATCTAGACATCAATCAGGCTGGCATGGAAGTGGTTAGGGGGTGATCATGCTGGCAGCAGGCAGAAGTGGTTAGGGGCAGGCAGGCAAGCAGTTGGGAGCCAGCAGTCCTGGATTGTGAGAGGGATGTCCGACTGTCCATTTAGGCCCCCTCCCTCAAGGAGTCCCAGATTGGAGAGGGTGCAGTCTGGGCTGAGGGACAACCCTTGCCCCGCCCCCGTGCACGAATTTTGTGCACCGGGCCTCTAGTCTCTGTAATGCAATCAAACCTTGTTTCTTGAATGTCTCCCATCTCCAGCAGTTCTGTTCTGGACCAAGTTGTGCATAGGAAAACTGTTTTGTTGTCAACCAAAACTTCAGTTTTTGACCTGGCAGCGCTTTTATGCTGATACCTCAGCATGATAAAAAGTGTCTCTCAGCAAACAAAGGAGAGAATGCTTTTGTTGCAAAGATTAGCACAATTTTAAAAATAAAGTGGCCATCAAGACTGCTAATGTTGCTAAGGGTGTGAAAGTGCTCACAAAACAACCACAAGCAAATAAGAACTGTTGTTGTGGGAAAAGGAAACGCAGTTAGCAGGTGGTAGCATTTTAGAGGCTGTGGTATATGACAAATTCTTTTAAGGCTAGTAGGTGTGGTTTCATAAGTTTAAGAAAATAAGTGTTTATTTATAGATTAACAGTATTTTAGATTTAGACCTGTACTCTATATAAGAAAGGTTAAAACGGAATCATTTGGGAGTCTGGAATGGATTAATTCAATTCACATTATTTCTAATGGGACAAAATGATTCAGTTTTCAAACAAATTGCTTCTCAAATAGCCTCTGGAACCTGACTGAATTAAGTTAGAAAAATGAGGTTCCACTGTACATCTTTGAAAAAGGCACAGAATTAATTTAAAATATATACTGGCTTCAGCTAGGATAATAATTGTTGAATACTCTCTAAATCCTTATGTCATTTTAAGTTTCAGAAGGAATATCCACTGATATATCAGAAAAGATTTCCAACCACGGAAAGTGAAGCAGCACTTTTTGGTGACAAACCTACAATCAAGCAACCAATGCTAATTTTAAGAAAACCCAAGTTTCGTAGTATGAGATACTAACTGAATTACAAATTATTTAATACTTGTGGAACTTAAGTAAATAAAGCCATATCTCAGAATCCAGCTACTATTTAAAAAGGAAGTCTATTTATTAATTAATTTTTTTCTAAACCTCATTGTACATGGAAGTGCCAAAATAGTTTTTATCAATGTGAGACTGCTAAGAAACTAGTGGATCCCAACTGAGAGAAAATAATAATAGGTGATTCCAGATATTTTAACATAAATCAATCTTTGTTTTTTTATACAGTTATCAGGAAAAACTATCATGTGTACTAAAATTGTGTTTACTTGAATTTTGAAACTGACATGTTCAGCAAGATGAAGCTCTAATTCTGTTTTTAAAAGAAAACTCAGCATGTGTACATATGTATATTAGCTTAAAGAATTAGTTGTGTAGTGTCACTTTTGTTTTTAAGTTAAGAATATGAAGAATATTTGAAAACAATGAATTCTCAACTGCTAAATATTGCACTCATTATTTCTATTCTTTTTTTAAAATATATTTTATTGATTTTTTTTTTTTTTTTACAGAGAGGAAGGGAGAGAGATAGTTAGAAATATTGATGAGAGAGAAACATTGATCAGCTGCCTCCTGCACAATCCCTACTGGGGATATGCCCACAACCAAGGTACATGCCCTTGACCGGAATCGAACCTGGGACTTTTCAGTCCGAAGGCTGACGCCCTATCCACTGAGCCAAACCGGTTTCAGCTCATTATTTCTACTCTTGACCTATTTATATATGTATGTGTTTTTAAAATGTGTATATATAAGACTGGTTTGCCTTAAAAATGTATCCTAGTTGCTTCAGTCTTTCATTTTTTTCAGTAAATATATAAGACAATCATGTGTTCATTCATAAGATATTTATTTGGCAACTACTATGAGCCTTTCATTATTTTAGCTATGGAGAGACAATGATGAATAATATAAATCCTCTTCCCTTAAAGTATCTATTTCTAATTAAGGGAGATACGCCTAACAGGTACTTAAAAATAACAATACACCCACCCTCCAAAATCAAGTCATGGGGAGTCCTTCAGCTGAAAGACTGACCCCTTTGATTATGAGACAGTTTTCTAAGCTAGTATTTTGCATTTTTCAAACTGTTATATATTAGAATCACCTGAAGATCTTTTAATAATATATCCTTAGGCCCTACCTTATAACAATTAAATCCAAATTTTGAGGGATGGTATACAGCAGCAATTTTAAACCTTTTTCATCTCATGGCACACATTAACTATAATATTTCTGTGGCACACTAAAATATCTTATATTTTTGCCAGTCTAACAAAAATCACACTGATTCAGTCACTCTAGACAGCTATTGCTGTGTTGGCTTTTTTTTTTTTTTTTTTTTTTTTTTTTTTTTTCTGACAACCTAAGGGAAGAGAGGTCAGTGCCCCTGGCTAAATAGTCAGGTATTGCATGTTTTAAAAATTCTTGTGGCATACCAGTTGAAAATCGGTGGTATATAGTATAGGTATCAGTATTTTTCAAACTTTCTATGTGATTCCAGTATTCAGCCAATTTTGAGAATCCGAGCCCAAAACACTTTGTAAAATAAATGTCAGGCTGGGGGCACACTGGCTTTTTATTAGAAGAAAATCTATAATAATAAAAGCATAGTATGCTAATTAGATCAGATGTCTGTCCAAAGGACCTTCCAGACGAAGCTGCAGCGGGTGGAGGCCGAAGCTGTGGCAGCCGCATGGCAGCAGCAGGGGCCAAGCCCCTTGTACGAATTTCATGCATCAGGCCTCTAGTAGCAGTATAAATACCTCTCATCTTAACACATAATTCTCCAAATGTAGGTTTGACTTGGCTCAAAATCAAAGTTTTCCTACCCTATTTTATTCCAAGATTGTTTAATATCCATATCTTAAATATAAAGATATACATAATGCCTGGGATGTAGTAAACACTTATTGTTCAATGACTGTTCTGATTTCTCATTGTAATGTTGTACTATAAAATGATAATGTTCCATTTGAAATTGCTATCTTTTTATTAAAAATTTGTACAGAAAATAATATTTTTTGCCCAGAAACATTAGCTATAAAAAATATTGGATCACATTATAATTCTTTCCAAGATGTTTGTGTGCTAAAAGTTTTTCTGTTTAAAAGTGTGTAATAATGTGAATAATGTTGCATATTGAGGTAAAAATTATGGGTTTTGTAACAATTTTTGTCTTCGTATTTATTGATTGATATTAAATATTCTAAAGACACAGTAAATTTTCATCTGTATTAGTGTTGAGATTACAAAATAAATATGGTGTAATACTTTAATATTGTGAGCTCTAAAGTCAGGTTGGAATCCTTTTGTGCAATTACTGTGTAACCTCAGACAAGTTACTTTCTAAGTCCCAGTTTTTTCTTATCTGTAAGATATTGTACCTTTCTTTTAGGATTGTTGTGAGGATGTGAGGATTAAATAGAATAATGCATGGGAAGTGTTTAGAGTTTAGCACAGTATCTAGTGTAGAATAAGCACCCTATAAATATTAGCAGTTTATTACTAGTATTAAAACCACCTAGAATCAAAGCACTAGATGAGGTCTTACTAAAACATAATGCTCTCAATTACTTTGGGCAGAAATGAATCAAAATATAATTGTGAACAATTGGTTCACAATCGTCTTATTAAACTACTAGAGGCCCAGTGCACAAAATTTGTGCACTGGAGGTAGGGGTATGGAAGTCCAGTTAAGTACTAATCAGCAAGGCCAAGGAAAGAATGACTGGAAAGTAGAAAACAAAACAATTGCTGGACCTCACAGAGCTAGAAATAGTTCATGTTTCCACTGACCAGAACTGAGAGAGCTAATGCTGAGGCATTGAGGCACAAATCTTCAGAAGAGTTGTGTTGTACTCTTGTAGTGGGGCCAAATTAGCCCCACTACAAGAGTACAAACTGTATACCTTAATCTATAAAGAAAGAAAGAAGGGAGAAAAAAGAGTACAAGCTCTTATAGATTCAGCCTACTAGATATTAAAAAACAAGCCTGAAAATGTTCATATTATAACTTCCTGTGTTCCAGAACAAAGTCTAATACTTGAAAGAAATAGAAGATCCAGTATTCAACAATGTAAGAAGCACAGTGTTAAACATCCAACCAAAAATTACCAGACATGCAAAGAAAAAATATGACCCAGGATTTTTAACATCTATAATAATAAAAACATAATATCCTAATTAGACCAGACATTAAATTGGATGTCCTTCCAGATGAAGCTGGGGCTGTGAGAAGCCTGGGTCCCAGGTGCCTGCTGGCTGCTGGAGGAAAGCCCAGGTCCCAGTTGCCAGAGGGAAGCCAGTGCCAGCAGCCAGAGGAAGGAAGGCCTATTCTTGCATAAATTTCATGCATCGGGCCTCTATTATAAAATACTAAAGGACTGGTGCACGAAATTTGTGATGGGAGGTAGGGGTATGTCCCTTCACCCAGCCTGCACCCTCTGCAATATGGGACATCCTCACAATCCAGGACTGCTGGCTCCCAACCACTTGCCTGCCTGCCTCCCTGATTGCTCCTAACCACTTCTGCCTGCCAGCCTGGTCACCCCCTAACCATACCCCTGCCAGCCTTATTGATGCCTAACTGCTCACCTGCCAGCCCAATTGCCCCTATCTGCCCTCCCCTGCTGGCCCAATTGCCCCCAAATGTCCTCCCCTGCATGCCTGGTCACCCCCAACTTCCCTCCTCTGCTGACCCAGTTGCCCCCAACTGTTTTCCCCTATAGGCCTGATTGCCCCCAACTGTTCTCCCTTTCAGGCCTGGTCCCTCTAAACTGCCCTCCCCTGCTGGCCATCTTGTACATTGGAGTGATGGTCAATTTGCATATTACCTCTTTATTAGATAGGATTCTAGGATATAAAGAAAATCATTACTATAGTAATAGAAATGGAAGATATAAAAAAAAGATGTAGCCAAAACCGGTTTGGCTCAATGGATAGAGCGTCGGCTTGGGGACTGAAAGGTCCCGGGTTCGATTCCGGTCAAGGGCATGTACCTTGGTTGCGGGCATATCCCCAGTAGGGGGTGTGCAAGAGGCAGCTGATCGATGACTCTCTCTCATCGATGTTTCTAACTCTCTATCTCTCTCCCTTCCTCTCTGTACAAAATCAATAAAATATATTTTTTTAAAAAAAGATGTAAATAGAAGTTCTAGAGATTAAAAATATATGAAATGAAATTTGGAGAATATTAGCCAACAGCAGAAGAAAGTATCTATGAACTTTAAAACAGCAAAAGGAACTACCAAAAATAAAGTATAGAAGAAACAAAAGGGGGGAGAAAACACATACACAAAAAAACTAGACCTTCAGTTAACTGTGTGGTAATATGAAACTGAGTACTGTGGGCAATAGGAGCCTAGCTATGAGAAAAGAAAAAGGAAAGACAAAAATTATTGGCCAAAAATAATGGCTGGTTTTATTTTTTTTCTAAATGTGATAAAGAACATAAACCCCATAGAAGCTCAAGTAATCATCCAGCAAAAATGCCATACAACCTCACCAAGGCAAATATAATCAAGTTGCTAAAAACAAGTGAAAAAGAAAAAAAGAAAAAAAAAATTTAAATGCATCCAGAGAAAAAACATTTTATATAGAGGAACAAAAGTAAGAATTATGTGTGTATGAGGTTAGTGGGAAATACACTTTGGAACAATACTTATAAGAAAGGGGTGAAGTTGGGATGGGGCAAAACAAAAGGCTGACTAGTAATGCAATGGCAGCAAAGGCCACAGCTGATCCCAAGGAAACTCGGGCTAGATAGCCCCTCAGGATTGTCTCAAATTGAGGGAAGGGCTGGGTCTCAATACTTCCCATAGACTATCATTGGTCATGGGTTAATTCTAGGGAAGAGGTGTAACCTTGGAGGGAGTTAACTCTCTTTGGCCAAGCACATTTCCTAAAGAAGAATGCAGCCAATATTAGTGATGGCTGGGACAATGTATTACTCAGCACTGAGTCAGGATCTATGCAGAACATCTCCAAAGAGATCAAACAAAAAGAGGGTTTGTGTTAATATGAGAGAGAAGCCTTATGAGCATGAATGTTTTGTATTATTTTTTACTTTAGTATTTATTGATTTACCTTCATTAAAAATAAAGTCTACTAATTATAGATGACTTGGAATTGAACATTTAAATCACCTATAATCTTATCAATCACATACAATCGTATGAAAATCTTGGACTATTCTGTCTTCAGAACTGTATGCCTCTCAAAGACCAAAGAAAAAGTAGCTCTTGTTTTGTCTTCCAAAACATGTATGATTAGCTAGGATTAGAGATTAGCACCAATTTTTCTTAAAAATGTATAATGATGCTAAAAATACAGTGAAAAGACCTGCATTTTTGTTTATTATGTAGAATGTGTCAGACTTCGATATTTGTGGGTTTTCATTAGCTTTCAAATTTACAACTTGGAAATTCTAAAGACTACTTGGATTTTAGCATCCCCAACCTATTTCCTGACCTAAGTGATCTGATTTGTCAGGCAATACCTTATGCTCGAGCAAAGAGTCCACATCTCTTTCTCTTCCCCAGCTTGATTGTCATGTGCCCTCTCCATCCAGATTTGTACTCCACCTGTGGCTAGGCTGGAATGCTATTAAGCATTACAGACTCATTGTTAATTAAATTGAAAATTAAATTTTAACATCACACCATAAATTGGAAGGAATTATTACACAATTAAAAAATAACTCAAATGCTAGTTGAAAATTAACTTTTGGAGTTCAGTGTTGTGTAAGTCCTAAAGTGACGCTGTCTGTGTATTTTGTAAGAAAGCTGAAGTTGGATCTGGGTGACTCCTGGGCAGCACTGCCATCTGCAGGCCTCGTGTGATGCAGCTCCTTTTAGTGTTCAGGTTTTCTTCTTAAAGGGGATTGAAATAGAGGAGACTTGACTTTGGGTATGAATACAGCATATAATATGCAGATGACATATTATAAAATTGTACACAGGAAACCCATCTAATTGTATTTGCCAATGTCACTCCAATAAATTCAATTTTAAAAAAGGGATTTGAATCTACTGAATATTTATGTCTTTATAATGTCAGGTATGCAATACTAGTAAACACAATTTTAAGGGTGGATTCACCAGTACAGATCCCCATAAGGAATTTTAAACCACTGAGCTAATATCTACTGTCATATCTACATTTGTAATCAAAATATTAAACATAATGTATAGGATGCACAATATATATGGAATGAACATGGATACCGGAATCATGCAGAACTGGGTTCTAATTTGTCACTTATTAGCTCTTTGACATTAAACAAAAATTGCTTAACCTCTCTGAGATGCAGTGTTCTTATTTAGAAAATGGGATAATACTCAATTCATGGCATCTTTGAGAGCTCAAATTTGATAACATGTATAACGTGCCTAAGCACAGAGTCTGCATGTAATGAGCCCCAACTAATAATAGTTCACTTTCCCTCATATATATAGTCTGCGGTGGTTAATAGGATCTGACTATTGCTCACACTTAGGAAATTCCTAAAACAGAAGCTCTGTTTCAAAAAGCAGTTTTGGGAAAGAGCTGAGTCCACATTTCAAGTCACTTTAGTAAAGATGATTTAACTTGGACATATCCGTGAGAGAACTTATGCCTCTAAAAATAAATGACACCAATGGGAGTTCCTCTTGGCTTTCCATCCAGGGAGGGGTGGCAGTGTGTTTCTGTGTCTCTTTTCCCCAGTCATGATCTATCAACAGTGTTGTCCTTTTCCTAGTGCGAGGATGCTTGACATGCCACTACCTATGTTCCCATGTGTGGTCCAAGAGGCTGACAAAACCCCTCCATGCATGGCCCAGTGTCTCATTGCTGCTACTCCCAATACAACTCCGCTGACCTCACCCATGGCTGCTGCCTTGCTGCACTTTTCAATTTCTCTTGTCTCTGCTTTCACTTTGCATTCTGCTTTTCTCTCCCGCACACTGCAGTGTCTTTCTTTCTCTGCATCCTCTGTCCTCCTGCCTCCACTCTCTGACATGCTGGAGGCGCTTATTACACTTGGGGAAAAGTTCTTCTCTGACACACCCAGAATCTTGGGAACAGGAAGCAGTAAGTAGTTTTTCTTCATTCCAGAACATCCTGGGCCATAACGACGCAGCAGGGATCAAAGCAGGCACACATCAAAAGCACCCCAACCAGGAGGAGCAGCCCTGAAGCTCTCTGTGCCTTCGGCTCTTCTTATCATCACTGCCTGTGCATCCTGTACATCTCATCGCATCTCTGCCCTGTCTGCTGTTCCTCCTCCAGGCTCAGCAGAGAAATCTGCTCTTTACCAAACTTTCTTAACAACTCAAGATAAAAGCTCCTTCAAATTCACTTGCCTCCTTTCTCCCACTTATAATTAGCTAATCGACAAATAATTGCAGTGATACTCATTCATTTGACATTTTTTAAGCCCTTCCTGTGTGTTTGGTACTATGCAGGAACAAATGAATGGCACACACTCCCTACTCTCAAGGACCTTGAAAGACAGCAAACACATAAACACATTGTTCTAATATGCTGGTAGTATACTAGAGGCCCAGTGCAAGAAGTTCGTGCATGGGTAGTGTCCCTAGCAGCTAGGACCTCCCTTCCACCCAGCTGCCTGCCACCTTCCAGGGCCTCCCTTCCCTCGGTTGGCAAGCTGGCCCTGCCCCCTGTTTGAACTCCTGGTCAAACTCCCAGTCAAGGGGACAATTTGTGTATTATGCTTTTATTATATAGGATTATATAGGATAGTTGGTGGTACAGGTAGGCACAGGGTCTTTGGGGAGTAAAAAAGAAGGGGACCATTTCTCAGGTCAGGTAATGCCCCAGCTGAATATTTTGCTAGACAGAGTACAGAGATGTAGGAAAGGAAATGTGGTAAAGTAATTCCCTTGTAGATAGGGGCAAATCACAGGGGTAAGAAACAGCATATGTGTTTTTGAGGGATGGATCATCGTAGCAGATCAAGATTTCTGAACTGTGTATTTGAGGCAAGGAATTACTGAAGCTCTGGCTGAGGAAAAAATAGATACTGTTTGGCAGCCCCCAGAATGTTAGGAGCAAGATGATAGTCCAGGTACAGAAATTCACCAGGGCAGAAAGCCCTGGATGTCTAGCAAGGAGCAAAACTGGGAAAACAATAACCTTGCCCCCAGGGTAATATTTCCTCTCCCCGAATATTGCTGGCCAGGCAGGTTAGACTCCCTGACCTTTTTCTCCCTGAAGATAACATCTAGGCCTCAATTGTATTTTAGTTCCAGGCCCAGAAAAGCAGCAAAACCAGAAAAGTGATTTGTGGCTGTCTCAGGACCAGCTATATTGAACAATGACCCCCTACCCCAGCAGTGACCAATCAGTGGAGACCACAACCCTGAAAGAGCACACCTGGAAAGCTGATGAATATTCTATGAAAACCCTCACCTCAGACCTCCCCCAAGATTTCTAACTGTAAGAGAGTGATACATACACTCAGGACAAAGTACCCAGTATTTTGGACTCCAAGAAGCACACCCCTGCCAATCCCTCACTGGCATGTATACCCCAACCTCTAAGGGACCCCATGAGACTTGCAACCAAGAAATCAATGGGCATGGCAGCTTGTTCAGGGCTAACCCTTGAACCTGTCTTCAAGGCCCTCTTTTCTCTGACTTCTCAGGAGCTAGAGCAGCCCAGTCTAGGCTTTCCAGTTTTTTTTTCTATGTCCTTTCTAACTTCACTGTCCCAGGTATATTTTGGCTGCTATCATTGACCCAGTGTCCCCGTGGTTTAGTGCTGTGCAGCCCTTCCTTTTGGATATCCCACCCCCTATCCTCTTTCCTTAAATAAATTCAATTTTTCTTTATCCACCATCTGAGATAGCTCTTTTGCCTGCCCATGTAGCCCCATGTTCACTTTTCATTTACCTGAATCACATTCAAGAACTTGGACTTTACCTAATTCATATAAGATAGATCTTTTGACTGTGACAATTAAAATGTAATTTCAGTCCAGTTAGAACCTTTCTAAATATGGTTGTTAAAATAAACTACTATAATTAAATTAAACATCTCTAATTAAGGAAGGCAAAAAAATAATATGTTAGGCACTCAAAAAATTGTCCTCAGGCAAAAAATAAAACAGGAATTTGCCTCAATAATAGATGATTCAGACAAAGAAATTAAAAGTGTTCCATTAAAAGTATGAACATTAGACAGGGAGTTCCAATCGAAATGGCGGTGCAGGTAAACAACATGGTACTGGAATCCTCCCACAAACAAATCAAAATTACAACTAAAACTACAGCACAACCATCATTCAAAACTGCTTGAAATCAAGCTTGACAAAAGCCCTACAACTAAGGATAAAAAGAAGATCCACATTGGAACTGGGAGGAGGCACAGAAAGGGCTGGTCCCACACCCACATGTGGTGGATAACAATCAGGAGGGATATTTTGGCTGCAGAAGTCCTCCCTAAGAAACAAGGAGTCCCAGCCTCACACCAGGCCCCCCAATCCAGGGGTTCAGTGTCAGGAAGAGAAGTCACCGTAACTTCTGGCTGTAAAAAACAGGGGGAATTATAGCTGAGTAAGACGGAGGGCTGCATTTATCTTAAATAGCCTGTGTAAGGACTAACTTGGAATCACTCACTGTGAGTTCCAGCCCTGGGGCACCAGGGACATATGGGGAGGAACTGAGTTGTCTGGCATTGTGGTGAGAGCTAGAGTGGCAGCTTTCTCCCAGACAGAAGTGCTGGCAGAAGCCATTATTTTTTTTCTGAGCATCCCCCCAACAGAGTCAGCTACCAAATATGAGTGTCTATCAACCTAGCTAACACTGTTCACCCCACTCTGTTGATTCTGAACTCTGCCTCATCTCAGCTACAGGCCCAACCCAAGCCATTTCCAGTGGCTTTTCGATACAAACAGCTTGTCTTGGGCCACGCTTCAGACTTTCCTAAAATCTCTCAACAAGCAGCATCTGGCCTTAGTATGTTTCATATCCCTTGCTAAGTGGTCTGAGGAATTCACCTTTGTTCTCAGCTTGGCATCTCCTGGGTACCTCCAAGCCCAGCACAAGAAGCAACCATCTACAGATCACTTTGTAGCTAATGCCAGGTGGCTTCTGGCAGAGCACAGGTGTTAGCTGACTTTGGCCTATACCTTCCTGGAGGCCACAGAGATAGTGCACTCAGTAAACAGCTTCAGACCACATTGAAACACCACCCAACCTCTCCAAAAGAGACACATTCAAGGGGTGAAGTCAATGGTGCCAGAGCCCCATTGAAGTAAGTCCTGCTCCATAGGGTGGACTCCTGCACAACTGATCCTCCACAGTGGTCACAGCCATCCTCACAGCCCATTGGCCTGGATGGAAACCCTTCCCATGGACATACCAACAACTATCAAGGCTAAACTACATCAGACTATGAACTGGTTTCTCAACAGAAATTCTGCAGGATAGAAAGGATTGAAATATTCCAAGTGAAGAAAAGCAAGGAGCTGCAACTAAGATTACTCTACCTATCAAAGCTATCTTCAGACTCAAAAGGCATATAAAGAGCATTTCTTTTTAGAGAAGAAAAAAAAAGCTAAAAAAGTTTATAAAAATGTTAAAGGGACTTCTATAAGAAGAAGGGAAAAAAGGAACTAAAATATGAATAACAAAATGGCAATAAATACATATTTATCAACAATTCAAATGCAAATGGGTTAAATGCTCCAATCAAAAGACATATGCAGGCTTGGTAGATAACAAAACAAGACCCTAACATATGCTGGCTACAAGAGACTCATTTCAGACCAAAGGACACACACAGACTGAAAGTAAAGGAACAGAAAAAGATATTTCATGAAAATGTAAACAAACAAACAAAAAACAGCAGAACAGCAATACTTATACCAGACCAAACAGCAATACTTATACTAGACAAAATAGACTTTAAAACAAAGGCTACATAGCAAGAGACAAAGAAGGACTCAGCAAGTCCACTTACGGGTATTTATCCGAAGATACCCAAAACAGTACATTGAAAAAGACATATACATTTATATGTACATTGTAGCAAGATATGGAAGCAACCTAAGTGTTCATTGATAGATGAATGGATAATGAATTGGTGCATGAATAAAAGGGAATATCTATCAGCCTTAAAAAAGAATGAAATCTTACCATCTACAACATGAACAGACAGAGAGAAAATTGTGCTGAGTGAAATAAGTCAAACAGAGAATGACAAATGCCAAATGACTTCATTTATATGTGAAATCCAAAAATCAAAACAAGCAAATAAAAGAACTGAAAAAGACTCTTAAATACGGAAAACAATTTGATGTTTTTCAGATGGGAGAGGGTTTGAGAGGATGGGTAAAAAGGTAAAGAGATCAAGAAGTACAAATTGGTAGTTATAGAATAGTCACAGGGATGTAAAATAAAGCACAAGAAATTTCTTATCTAATAAAAGAGTAATATGCAAATTGACCACACCTTCACTACACCCACAAGCCACGCCCATCGGCCAATCAGAGCATATGTGCAAATTAACCCCAACCAAGATAGCTGCGGCCAGAGAGAGCAAGAGGGAGGCTTGGGTTTCCCAAGCAATGGAAGAAGCCAAGCTTTTTTGCCTTCCCTAGCCAACCTAAGCCTCCACTCAAGGCTACAAAGTTTCAATTATAAAAGGTAAACAAATCCAAACAGAAATGACGGCAACTAGGGAGCAAGCAGAAGGCTTGGCACCACTCTAGGCTACAAAGTTTAAAATTGTAGAAGGTAAATAAATTTCAGATACCAGGGCCTCCGCTTGGGTCACCAGGGGGTGTGGTTGGCCTGCAAACCACCAACAGGTTCCTCACCCAGGCCTCCCCATGCCCCAAGGGAACCCCCACCCTGATCTGGGACATCTTTCAGGACATACTAGCTGGCCCTCACCCATGCACCAGGCCTCTATCCTATCTAATAAAAAAGTAATATGCAGATTGACCATCACTTCAACACACAAGATGGCTGCTCCATGTGGTCAAAGATCCTGCCCCCATGTGAACACAAGATGGCCACCACAAGATGGCCATCAGGGGAGGGCAGTTCAGGGTGATCAAGCCTGCAGGGGAGAGCAATTAGGGGTGACCAAGCTGGCAGAGGAGGAAAGTTAGGGGCAACCAGGCCTGCAGGGAAGGGCAGTTGGCAGGGACCAGGTCTGCAGTGGAGAGCAGTTTGGGGGACCAGGCCTGCAGGGGAGGGCAGTTAGGGGCAAATAGGCTGGCAGGGGAACAGTTAGGCATCAATCAGGCTGGAAGGGGAGTGGTTAGGGGGTGATCAAGCTGGCAGGCAGAAGCAGTTAGGGGCAATCAGGAAGGCAGGCAGGCGAGCAGTTGGGAGCCAGCAGTCCTGGATTGTGAGAGGGATGTCTGTCTATTTAGGCCTGAACTGTGTTGGACATTCCTCGAGGGATCCCAGATTGGAGAGGGAACAGGCTGGACTGAGGGACACCCTTCCCACCCCCTCCACCTTGCACGAATTTCGTGCTCTGGGCCTCTTGTGGAAAGATAAAAAAGTAAATAAAAATAAAATTATAAACATTAGAGAGTAAAGTTTTTAGACCAAGATTCTCCAGGTAATTGTTTCAACAACACACAACTGTGGCAGATATGGCTCACTTAGCTAAAGAAAGATTAGGAGAGATTTATAGTGGGGGGGAAATCACTAGCAAATCTGACTGTGGATTTCTGCATTTATGATTGATGGCAAGAAAAGACATCATGGCAGCTTCATGGAATATCTCACAACTCTAATGCATATTTTGTGCCATTATCAGCAGTTGCAAACAAATTGACAAGGTTTGCAAGAAAAGCTATTATAATCTAATCATCTGCATTTTGACTCCCTCAGCTTTTTAGTTTTCCCTATATGCAAGATAAGCAGAGACTGGAAATCAGTAATTCAACAAGTCTTATTTAGGCATTTTTAATGGTTTCTTTTTTAATGTATCTTCTTTTCATAATTATATTTGCTGTCTTATCAAATGTTTGGCCAAATATTTAATTATAAAATATCATTAAAGCATTATAACTTATGCATAACTGTACCACGTTTTCTTTTGTGAGAGGTTTTTCTCCTTCTCTTGCCCTTTGTGCCCTTGTCGTATTCTGCTGATTACATAGCAGGACCTTCTGAGAAGCAATTTAACTCTAACAGAGATTTTCAATCTGACCTCATTTTACAAACTTGAATGGAATTCAGGGTATTGAATCGTGGCTTGAATAGCTTGGCCTAAGCTAAAGCATTAGATTCCACAGATATTCTATGATAAAAAAAACAATCTGCTTTCCCATTTGTGCAGAGGCCCAAGTATATTTGGTTATAAAATATCTACTTTATTGAATAGACAGTTTTAGAATAAATCCTTTGGAAAATAGGAATTCTCTTCATAAGCCATAATAGTATCTTCATAGATATAGATATTATTTTGGGAAATGGGTTTATCTTTTCATTTTTTTAGCTATTACCTCAGAATAATTTTGCTGATAGTGAATTAAATTTGAGAGGATGAGTTGTTCATCTATTTATTCATTCACTTCTAGGAATTATTCCAGATACTACAATAGAAACACATACAAGGATTCTTCTTCCATGGACATGGTCCAGAATTTACTACTGCTCTTTTCCCCCCCCTTTACATTGGAAAATCACAAAGCTACTTTTCCCATATTGTGAAGTACTGAGTAATGCTCAAGTGGACACATAATTAACATCTCAGTACTCTAAATTTAGAAAAGTACTACTGCTCTTTTTTTTTTTTAACTTGAAAGCAAAAAACTTGAAGTTCTCAATAGATTAGGACTTAAACTTTACAAAACATATACTGAGCACTTAACCTATTATTATTATATACAACTTTCAGTTGGGCTTGAGAATAAATATGTTGATCATTTTAATTGATATGTGTCAGGGCAGTGATCTAAAGGTAACTAAAAAACCAATTTATCCAAAATAACTCCTTTAACAACTCAACCCTAGTACAAAAATTTTATATCACGCATTCATTCATACATCCATTTATTTATTTACTCAGTAATATTTGCTATGTGCTCTGCATTGTGCTAGACAATGAGGATAAAAGTCTAAATAAGACACTCTATTCCTGATGTAGAGAAGCTCACATTAGAGAAAGATGGGTAAATTGCCAATTATAATGTAATAAATGCTATGATAGAATTATAAAACTATGAAGTAACATGCATATGTTGTGTATTTTCATGGGTTAATATTGCCTATCTCTCCACTGGATGAAATTTGCTGAAGAAAGAAACCCTTTTTATTTACTTCCATTTACATAGTGTATGACACTATTCATTTCTTCGTCAGTAGTTTTTCTTAAGTTTCCTTCTCCTTGCTTTACCCAACCACCATATCACACCTAATGCTTTCAGTCATGAAATTCCATAATTCCATGTTTCAACTTCCAAAGACACACAATGTAAGTGCCCTGGACTGTTCTGTATGATGCTCAGGAAGTTTTTCTGAAATCTACTTCACAACATATCAACTAGTGAACTTCAGCCCTCAACCTAAATTAAACACACAGGATCATATTTACCCTCTTGTCTGAGATAATTAAATAATAATAATAATAATAATAATAATAATAAAAAATAATTTAAAAAAGTGTTTAAGATATTGGACATCAGCCATTAAAGAATAATGATCCCTAAATAAGGTAAGCCATCTGATTGCACCAGCTTAATCTTATGAAAAGCTTATAAGTGTGATGCCTAGGAAATGAACCTGGATAGAATTGGAAAGATTCCCTGAGTTGAGGATATAGAGCTGAGAATGAAGTGACTAGCATTCACAGTGAGTCTTATAGAGGGAGAAGTCTACAGAGAGATAAGTCTAAAGCTTTGCAGAGTGTTCTCCTTAGTTATTCAGTTGAGATACTTAACAGTTCTTCTGTATGAGGAAATTACCCAAGGCCAAGAGAACAACTAAATGGATTAGAAGTAACAGTGTTAGGTATCCCCAGAGCTGAGACTAGTGCCTATCCCCACTGCCCAAAACATTCTACTAATAGAAAACTTCATGGTTCATGAAAAATTTTGTAGAACACACTGAAGAATCTTAACTCAGTATTGAATAGTAATCCTCTCTAATAAAAGAGAAACATGCAAATTGATTGCACCTTCACTAAGCCTGCCATCCAATCAGAGTGTGTATGCAAATTAACCCAACCAAGATGGTGGTTAATTTGCATATCCAGACCAGAGTGAAGACTGAAGACAGAGTAGTAAGAAGCCAACTGCTGCAGAAGGGAGAGAAGCTGCAGAGAAGCAAGCAGGACAGTGGAGAAGAAAGGGAAGCAGATGGGTGGGGGAGAAGGGAGAGAAGCTGGCAGGGCAGCAGAGACCACAGCAGGAAGCCCTATTGCAAGAATCTTTCTGCAAGGGCCATCTAGTCCTTGCATAATACAATGATGGGGAAAATTGGCCTTACATTGAACCCTGCTTCAATCCCACCTAACAAATCTTAAAAGCAAATTCCAAAAGGATCAAATTATTTCTGGCAATGCTGAGTTCCAGAACAAAGCTCAAGAATGCAAATAACCCCAGCAACCAATGAGATAAAATTTAAAATTTCTGGCATCCAATCAAAAATTACAAGGCATGTAAAGCAGTAGAAAAATATAATTAAGACCAATCAATGGACACTAACCCAGAACTAACACATATATTATAATTATCAGACAGGTACATTAAAACATTTAAGAAGTAGAGAGATATGGGCAATATTTTAAAATGCAAATAGAAATTCTAGGTATAAAAACCAGAAAGTCTGATCTGAAAAATGTATTAGATAGGATCAACAATAACAAATCCAAAGAAGACAGAAAAAAAAGAGGAAAAGGAAGTAAAGAACAGAAGAAATGTACAGAAAACAAATAAGATGATAAACTCAAGTTTAATCCATCAATAATCACATAAAATGTAAATGTCTCTATATTTCAATAAAAAACACATATTATGGTACTTGCCTCCTCCCACAACCACATCAAAATTACAACTAAACTACAAAACAACCATCATTTAAAAACACTTAAAACCAAGCTGAATAGAAGTTCTATAACTAGGGAATTAAAGAAGCCACATTGAAACTGGTGGGAGGAGCAAGGATGCTGAATGGGCTAGGTCTCACACTCATGTGTGGTGGATATCTTGGCTTGGAGGTCCCCTCTGAGGAGTGAGGGGTCCCAGGCTCACACAAGGCCCCAGGTTCAGGGTTTCTGTGCCTGCAAGTGAAGTCTTCATACCTTCAGGTTGTAAAAGCCAGCAGGGATCATGGCTGAGTAAAACAGAGGCCGCTGGAATACCAGGTTAACATCATGGTGAAAAACTCACTACTAACATAATAGTGAAAAACTCAATACTCTCTACTTATATCTCACAAAGTCTTCTTTCATTCAACATTACACTGAAGGTTCTAGCTAGTGCAATAGGAAAGAAAATAAAAGATTGGAAAGGAAGAAGTAAACTCTTTATCACAGACAATAGATCGTCTGTGTAAACAGAATATATGATGGAACCTATAAAAAGACTACTAGAATAAAATGAGTTTAGAAAGATTGCAGGATAAAAGATCAATATACAACTATCAAATTTATTTATATACACTAGCACCCAGCAAGCAGAGGTTCAAATCTTTAGAAAAGCAATGCAATACACAATAGCCTAGAATATTTAATAACTACTTAATAGGTGTTGGGCTCTAAGTTATAGTGATAAACAGAGCCACTGCTTTCATGAAACAAACATAACAACATAATGCACTCTGATAACTATAGGAACAGAGATAAATGTGGATATTTAGTCAATTATTAGCTTTATCCTGTTTGGAAACCTGTTCTCCCCTTGTCTGAGAATGACTCATAAATCTAAAAATTCTGTAAACTAGAACAGCACAAGCAGGATTCCTAATGCTATCAGAATAGCACTTTTCCTGATGTTCATGTGCCTTGTTAAGAGGATAAGTCATTCCTAATTTGTATTTGTCTGTTCTCTGGCCCAAAGAGGGGGTAAAATGTCTGTTCTAGAAGATTTCAGCTGCCCAATCCTCTCTGCATTTGTACCAACTGGCAGAAGCTGAGAACTTAAAAGTACACTGAGTCCCTCAATAGCTGAGGCATTATTAATCCAATAGTGCTGGCCCAGAATCCTCTTTTGTGCCTTTTTGTTTGTTTGGTTGGTTTTCTCTTTGAATCAAGAGCTGATTGATTAAAATAAGAGTGTAATCAAGATTTTAAGAAAAATATTTCAAATTCTTTGGGGGGAAAAAACAAACCCAAATCCTTAAACACTCATTTATAAGCGCAAATTTGGAATTTTTCTTGTGCTCAGTTAAGGCAGTTTTTCTAGAGTTTTCTACTAACTTGGCTTAACAAATAAGTTTTACTGAGATTTTACTGAAACCCTGAGCATAATGATGCATAAGTATTACAGTAAGGTTGCTGCCAGGCTCTGGCTTTTAAAGATATCAGATGTCAAAATACATCACACCCAAATCTGAGACCCCAAGTAATTTAAATGTTTGTTACACACCAGTGTTTACAAAGCAAAGGGGATTCCCAGAGTGAAAGGTAGGACCCACTAGCAGATGTCACTGGACAAGGGAAAGACATCTTGCTAGTGGGTCCTACCAGGAGAAGAGAGAGAGGATACCTGGGCATATATTTCTTCTTTCCCATGGTATTTGAATGATGCCCAGCAAACTAAGTTCTGGAGGTAATGGGAAGACAGAGGGACAGAGGGGCTGGAGATGTTACCTCACATGTAATTATGGACCAAAAGTGAATGAAGAGCTTTTGCTAGTCTGATTTCCACCTTGGGGGAGCTGCTGGGGTGGTTGCCAGTTTCCATCTTAACAGGTGTTCAAAGATTTAGCCAAACGCCATTGTGCTAGGGTGATTAATTTTATGTCACTACAATAAGTAAAGAGAGACATGATAACCAATCAGACAAGATGATATGATACAGACAAAAATAGATATATATGTTTCAAAAAATTACAAAGGAGAGCATCTTGTTTGGAGCATAATAGAAAAGTGATGTTTTCACAGATTTGTGATGGAAACTGGGCATTTCCCAGATGGACAAGGGAAAGAAGAAAGCAAAGGACCTAGACTGTAAGGAAAGGGCAGCATGAAATGCTATGAAATCAATGGGAAGTGGTGAACAGGTTGGGACTGCTGGCATCCAAATGAAAGGACAGAGTGGCAGATGATGACACTGAGAAGTAAGCATCTTACAGCTGTGCCAAAGTGCACTTTATCCAGTATGGAATGCAGACCTCTTGAAAGACCCTAAGTATTGAAGGGACGTGGTCTGATTTGCCTTGAAGAGGAATGACACTGTGGTTGAAGGCACAGAGAAGAGGTAAGTGTGCTTGAAAGCTTTCAGGAGCATATGTCTACAAGGAGCACTAATAGGGTGAAGTACAGAGGTGGTAGAGGAAGCTGGGTACCAAAGAATGGTGCCAGGTTCCACTGGGGTGACCTGGATCAGCTCTGGCCTGATGCTAGCCACTCCCACTCCCACCCAGTTCCTTTCTTTCTAATCCACTTCTCATTCTCTTGGGAAGGATTGAGGTCTCTGGAAAACAGCCCAAAAAACTGTTATGGGAACAGCAGCCCAAATAATGCTCAAGCATTAGGAGGATCTGAGTGCTGAAAGCCGCCTCTGTTCCCCTTCCTATGTGGGTGGGGGAAGGAAGGGCTCTCAAAGCCACAACTCCCTTTAGGAGGATTGAGAAGGCATATAAAAGGCCCTGGCTGAGGACTTGCTTCTTCATTCCACAGTTGGTGCCAGAACTCTCAATCCTCCACTGAGAGAAAATGTCCATCCAGTGAGTGTCTCTGGGAGATTTCTTTTAAATGCCTTGGTGGGTTGATGGTAAATAGGCTATTTCAGGAACTCCTAAAGAGGACTGATGTCCTGTTTAGGAAAAGCCTGGGTCTTGTTGAGGGAGTTTCTTCCTAATTATATATTGAAGCCAATATCTGGAATTCAAGTGGAATCTATGCGACTTAGAATGGACCTTGGAAGCAGCTGTGAGCATGAGGATTTCAATAAGGCAGACCTGGGCTCCACGTCTCACTCAACCACTTCCTAGCTGGGTGATTTAGGGCAAATTAACATTTTAAAGTCAAGGTTTCTCCATATATAAAATGCATATAACAATAGTACTTGCCCCGTTGCATTGTTGTGAGATTTAAATGTGCTGATAATATACAAAGTTGTTTTTAATGGTGCATGGCATATAGTAAGTGCTTAATAAAAGATAACTATCATTAGTTATTAGGGAGCTGGTCAGAACTCCTACTATAAGAAGTTATACAGTAAAGCCAAAGTGAGGAGGCAGAAAATAAGCAAAAATATAAAACTTGACTATTTATTTAAAGTACTTGGAGAATTTTTTTAAAGCTCTTGGAGATTTGTGAAGACCTGAGATGACAGTAAAAGATGTTGGTATAATATGGGGTAGAGAACAAAGGATGAGGTACTGACCCAAACAGCTGTCTTCTCTAAATACATAGGAGGGAGAGAGATGAGACTGTGAGGCAGGAGAATCAAGATGGAGAAAGCTGAGAGCATCGATAGGGCAGCATAATTGCATGGGAAGGACTCTGTTAGGAAGAGAAGTGACAGCAGCATGTTTGGTTTGTTTACCTTCAGAGCGATGGGAAAACTACAGAGGGCAGGACTAAGTCCACTGTGACATTAAAAAGGAGGTCATTTCTCCTAACATTAAAGAAGGAGCGCTGACTTGGGCCCCTCTTGCAAACCTGGGCATGTTTTTACCCCCCAAGCTCCGTGTGCTCCCCTTGGCAGAAGCTGGACTGGTAGGGTGAGTTGGCCTTGAGCCAGAGAGCACCGTTTGTCCCTGAACCCTGCTCCTGCCTCCATAGACTTCCTTTGAGCATTCACATGGGCTTCTTCCTTGTGATTCCACATTTCAGAGTTGAGCATCCTGCTGCTGGTTACAAGAAACTGTATGAAACTGTGGAGGAACTCTCCTCGCCAGTCGCAGCTCATGTTACAGGTGGGTCTCACTGATCTTAACGTGGTCCTCTCTTTTTCTTCAAGATCTCTCTACTCTCCTTTCTTATTCGTTGACACCTCTCCTTACTGGCTTTCCTATGGGCTATAGAAGGGAACCTGGAGGTTCAAGAATTCTATACCCAGAATCCATGTCTTCTCACTTGCTTTTTATTTATTTCTCTAATGTAGAAAAAAAATACTATCTAACTGGAATTCCTTGGGGATTAGGACTACATCTTTGTCATTTTTCAATCATCAGTGCCTAGCTTAGTGCCTGACAGATAGTAAAGGCCCTGTCAGTGTCTTGGTGAATGAGGACCCTCTGGCAAACATCTGGAAATACATTAACAGGTGGTAGGTTTTATATCCATTATATTGGAAAAGAGTCATGGTTCTGGAGTCAGGCAAATGTAGGCACTAATGGCAGCTCTATCATTTTAGTAGCTGTGGATCCTACAGATTACTTAAACTTTCTGAGCCTCGATTCTTTCACTGACCAAAGACCAAATTTTACTTCATGGGGATGTTTAAAGAAGAAATGAGCTAGTGTAAATAGAAAGATTCACCCAGTCTCCGAAACAGAGTGATCAACAGGTGGTAGTTAGTACTGTTGTTATCATTACCTAAGATATTATATAACCCATACAGCATACTTGCTTGGACATGGTGTCATGGGAAGGACCAAAGCTTGGGCAAGTCTCTTTTCTCCCAGTTTCCTCTTCTGTAAATTAGAAGAAATGAGCCAAATACTCTAAACTAGATGCTGATGCTAACAATTTAGGTGCTAGAAATTATATCAATGCTGTGCCTTTTAGTTGAGCCACACCTTCTTAAAAATTTTACCAGAAATATAAATCTTTGTCAAATAGGTCGCTAAGATTGAGCTGCAGAAAATAATTAGTTTGTTCCAAAAATAAAAAATAAAAATAAAAAAACATTGGTAAGGATTAAGCAAACACTGCCAAACACTGCACTTTTCAAGGGATAAAAGGGCACAAGTGTAATTGGTTAAACTGAAAGACCTTAACGTCTTTCTTGTGTGGCCCTGGTGTGCAGAGAGAGACACTGAGGCCCAGAGATGTCACCTGGCAAGTCCCGAACCCGAATCCAGGTCCCTAACCCCCAGCCCTGTGCAGTTTTTGCTACAGCAGGTTGGCCTTCACCTGGACAATAGCTTATACCCTCGAAAGAATATAGCTCTAGATTTTAAAAGGCCAATATTCTTGTTGTAGCCATTTCAATTATTTTTTTCTATAGGCCCATCTTTTTTAGTGTTTTGATCTCTGCTCTTAATCCATCCCTACCCCTACTGTATCAAATTATATCAATAAATGTGAAATTCTTAAAAGTGAAATGTTGGGAAAAGGTACATGTATTGGTATCTGGGGAAACGTGTTAGGTAGAGATTCCCATTTCCCTCAAGATGCTTTTCCCTGTCTCCTTCCAACCAGTTACCCAAACTCTGAGGCATTGCCACATTCTCTCCTACTTGGTCTCCTAGAGAAAAGAGAATTGGCCCACAGGCATCTCCTAAATGCTGCCCAGCCTGAGAGCTGGGAATGGAAATCGCTGCCAGCTTTATAAAGAACCACTGACCAATGAGGCTGCTAATATAATCCCTGCGCCTGACCTGGGACGATCCAGCCAAGGGCAGGAGAAAGAAGCAATGTTCTGTGTCTCCCATTCATCCCTCACAGGCAGGATTCCCTTCTGGCTCACAGGCAGCCTCCTCCGATGCGGGCCAGGACTCTTTGAAGTTGGATCTGAGCCATTTTACCACCTGTTTGATGGACAAGCCCTCCTGCACAAGTTTGACTTTAAAGAAGGACACGTCACATACCACAGAAGGTAAAGAAATGCTAGGCCCCACTCCCTGTACTAAGGGTGGGGCCTAGTACTCACCTCCTCCTCCCTTGGGCTTTTCAAACCCAAAAGGGGACTTACATACTCACTTTCTCTCAGAATCCACTTGGGCCAATGCATCTGCATGGACACCTGGGAGCTGTGCTATGGGATAAAGAAGAAACTAAGAACTAGTAGGCCTTTGGGGTTCAATATGTCTGGCTTCAAATCCTGTATCTACCTCTTACAACCATTGGCAAGATGTTAATATCTAACTCTTAGTTTTGTCATCTCTAAAATGGGAGAGCATAGAATCTACTTCAGGGTTCAATTACAAGGAATAAATAAGAACACTGTGCCTAGCACATAGGAGTATTCAGTAATAGTATTATTATAGTTATTATTATTAGAATATTGGCTCTCTTTACTCCCCCTCCCCCCTTTTTATTTATCATCAAAGAGGCCACAGGGAAAGAGAGAAGTTTCACAAAGAAGGTAGGGATCAAATATCTGGTGATGATACAAAAAAAATAAAAGTTTTCTATAAATAGGAGATTGTTGTTAAAAGGCTTGCCAGCCTAAGCCAGGGGTGGGGAGCCTTTTTTCTGCCAAGGGCCATTTAGATATCTATAACATCATTTGCAGGCTATACATAAGTATCAATTTAAAAATTAGCCTGATTAATAATTCATTCTCATTGAGGTTTCTATCTCTCTCTCCCTCTCCTTTCCTCTCTGAAATCAATTTAAAAAACTATATTTAAAAAAATTAACCTGCTATATTTGGTCAAACATTTAATTAAGTCATCCCTAATGCCTTGGCAGGGCCAGACCAAATGATCTTGTGTGGCTTATATAGCCCATGGGCCAGATGTTCCCCACCCATTGCCTAAGCCTGTGGTCGGCAAACCGCAGCTCACTAGCCACATGCGGCTCTTTGGCCCTTTGAGTGTGGCTCTTCCACAAAATACCGTGGCCTGGGCGAGTTTATTTTGAAGAAGTGGTGTTAGAAAAAGTTCAAGTTTAAAACATTTAGCTCTCAAAAGAAATTTCAATCATTGTACTGTTGATATTTGGCTCTGCTGACTGAGTTTGCTGACCACTGGCTAAGCCATCACTCCAGGAAGCACCCATTAACACCACAATAAATAATTTGTCTTATGCTTTAATATTCTCACCTGTTAGTGACTTTATTGGTAATCACAGATACCAGGCGTTCTAAAGAGACATCAAAAGGGAGAGTAAGTCATAGCCGGTTTGGCTCAGTGGATAGAGTATCGGCCTGCGGACTCAAGGGTCCCAGGTTCCATTCTAGTCAGAGACATGTACCTTGGTTGTGGGCACATCCCCAGTGGGGGTGTGCAGGAGGCATCTGATTGATGTTTCTCTCTCATCAATGTTTCTAATTATCTCTCCCTCTCCCTTTCTCTCTGTGAAAAATCAATAAAATATATATTTTTTTTAAAAAAAGGAGAGTAAATGGAGGTTTTAAATAGTCAGGATGACTTGGACTATAATAAAAGAGAAACTGATCAGGTTAAGCAAAATTTATCTATTTAGCATGCTTTGGAGGTCAAAGCTTTCATGTGCCTTCTAAAAACTTTGGTCTTTTTTCCCTTTTCATGACTTTATTTCTTCATCTATGAAATTTTAAATACTTACTAAATGGATTAGAGAAAGGGTAAAATTAGATTTTAATTGGCTCTCCAAAAGAGAAATCCTAGGCACTGTATGCCATCCTGTCTGGGATATGGTTCAGGAGGTCTGCCTGTGCAAGACACTGGATTGAAGAGATCCCAAATGTTAAAAGTAGCAAAATAAAATTTAAAATTGAAGAAAAACTCAAGAGGGACAAGAAATAGTTATAAAGGAATATAATTCAGCATACTATTCCCTGTATTTCCCACTAAGTGTAGGTTGATGGGTTATAGGCTACAGGACATCATAGATCTTATGTTAGCTACCACAGGGGCTGCATGGTGTGATAAGGAAAATGCATGTTTTCCAGACCTGGCCAACTTGAATTGTAACCCAGCTCTGCCACAAATGCCAATCACTTAACTTCTCTGAGCTGTGAGTTCTGCATCTGTCACTATGAGATTTGTAAGACATAAATGTAAGCACGTGGCACATACTGTCTCTTTCTCCTTTGGTCCCTAGGAGAAAGTGACCTGACAATACTCTCCATTCCTTATGCTGTGGACTTATAATTCTGACTCTGTAAGGACAGAATGACCCTTCTAAGATCCACCTGGACCACGCTAATTGCCCCTGTCTATGACCCTTTCCCATGTTTTAATGTCCTTCAGGTTCATCCGCACAGATGCTTACGTCCGGGCAATGACTGAGAAAAGGATCGTCATAACAGAATTTGGCACCTGTGCTTTCCCTGATCCCTGCAAGAACATATTTTCCAGGTTACTGAAACCTAACTGCATGTTATTAAAGGCATTTTCACTGGCCCCTTTTCTCTCATGGTTTAGAAGTTACTAGACTAAAAAAACCCATTTGCTTCTGCAGGTTTTTTTCTTACTTTCGAGGAGTAGAGATTACTGACAATGCCCTTGTTAATATCTATCCCGTGGGGGAAGATTACTATGCCTGCACAGAGACCAACTTCATCACAAAGATTAATCCTGAGACCTTGGAGACAATTAAGCAGGTAGGATACAGTGCTCAGGTGACACTGCTTGAGAATTTAGAACTGCAGCTTAGAGTTAAAATTAAATCAACTGTGCAATTTGGTAGAAAGAACATGAGCGCATGCCTGGCTGATGTGGCTCAGTGGTTAAGTGTTGACCTGTGAACCAGGAGGTCATGGTTCAGTTCCTAGTTAGAGCATATGCCCAGGCTTCAGGCTCGATCCCCAGTAGGGGATGTGCAGAATGCAGCCAATCAATGATTCTCTTTCATCATTGATGTTTCTATCTCTCTCTCCTTCTCTCTTCCTTTCTAAAATTTATTTTTTTTAAATAATTTTTAAAGAAAGAAAGCCAGACAAATTTTCAAATTCTTGCTTTGTCATCAACTACTAGCTATGTGACATAGAGCAAAGGTTTATTCCTTCATCTATGTCATTTGAAAAACTTATTATATGAGTTGAAATAAAACTATAAAATGCCTAACATTCATTCATTTATTCATAGGACACTATTTTTCAGTCCCTGATATGTACCAAAACATGTGCTAGGTGCAGATACTTCAATGTGTGAAACAGCATGGTCCCTGCCCTTACTGGCTTTTATAGGCTATCATGGACCTGGCATATACTGGGTGTTCAAAAAATTATACCTATTAATATTGAAAACTCTGCTATTCATGATTATAGACAATTATGTTGTATCTATTTGTCCCTTATAGATTCTTCTTATTAGAAATGAAGCTATATATTTTTTTTAAATATATTTTTATTGATTTTGTACAGAGAGGAAGGGAGAGAGATAGAGAGCTAGAAACATCGATGAGAGAGAGTCATCGATCAGCTGCCTCTTGCACACCCCCTACCGGGGATATGCCCGCAACCAAGGTACATGCCCTTGACCGGAATCGAACCCGGGACCTCTCAGTCCCCAAGCCGACGCTCTATCCATTGAGCCAAACCGGTTTCGGCATGAAGCTATATTTTGAATGAAATAGCATAGAGGAAAAAAATGAGCAATAGTAGAGACAAATTTTGCTGACAACTAAGACAATCTCAATGCAGCATTCAATAAAATAGATCCACATTTTCAACCAATATTTATTAAGATGTAATGAGTTGAAGACATTGTTCTTGTCTTTAGAAAGTTTAACATCTTGTTGGAGAAATCAAACAAATATGCTATTTAACTCTAATAGGACACATAATGTGATGAGTCCTTTAGGAGAAGGAAAACCTTCCATGAAAACAGGGAGAAGAAAGAGATTACTTCCAGCAGTAGTTGGAGGATATAAGGTGGTGCAGATCAGGGAAGATTAATTAACCTGTTAACCGGGGAGTTCCCTTTTTAATTATGCAACATATAATGGGCGCATAATCTTTCACTAAGACGTGTCAGTTCGTCATGCCCGGTGGACGTAATTTCATATTATTATTTTTTAAATTTATACTTAATTAAAATAAATGAAATATATATTTTTTGTTTATTTATATATAAAGCACAAAGGAAAATACAAAATTACAAACAAACAGAAAAGAATACCAACAAAAAAAAATGGAAACATTGAATTAAAAAATTATAAATTTTACAAACAATTATAAAGATTACAAAAAATATATACTGTCCCTCTCGGGGTGCAACATATATTTCCAGAACGTATTCATACGTCCTACTTGTTCCCGATATTGTTTACTTTTGACGTATTTATACGTCCTGTTCAGTTAACAGGTTTAAGAACTAGTGAAGAGCATGCAATGTCAAGGGTAGGGTAAAACTAAACATTTGAATAATGAACAAAAATATGTAGTAAGTTATGAAGCTGCTGAAAGTTTTTGCACAGAGAAGTAATATAAGCAGACCTGTGTTTTGTGATATTTAATCTGCTATGTATAAGCTATATGGGAGGGCAAGAGAGATAAGGGAGTAGGAGACCAAATTTAGTATAGTAAAAATAGGAAGAAAAAAATAATAGTTCCAACCCTGTATCTCAATGTCACAAGATGATTAATAACTCCCAACTGACTATTTACTAAGGCTTAACAGACTCTCAATGGCTCTTTCTTGTTTTTGATGTATGTTTATAACAACCTGAGTGTAGATCACTTAGATAAGAATTGGAGGGGACTATGATAGTGAATCAGTATGTATTCTAACTGTCATGGTCATTTAACTGGAAATATAAAGTTCATGTTATGGCTTCAGAATAGACTTTATTAGAGGTCAGGTTCCATTGTGAATAGTGTTGTATCCTGACTTCACATAAAAATTTAAGTTTTAGAAGTTGAAGTTTTGTTTACTAATGACTGAAATAGCTTCCTAATCAGTGCCTTTTCTTCCTGCTTGATTTCTTAAATGCAACATCCTTACTTCAGTAGACGCAATTTTTTTTTTTCTAAAATGCAAGCATGAATGTGTTACTCCATCTAGGGCACCCATAGTTTCCAAGATGAAATCCAAACAAGGGCCTTTGTGGCTGGCCCATGCTGATTCCCCTCCTCCATGCATGCCCTTCCTGGCTGCATGTTGAGCGATTAGTAGTCCCCAAATGGCACATGCTGTTTCACACTCTGGGCCTGCCCGTCTGGGTTCTTGCTTCCTGGAACACACTGTCATGCTTGTCCACCTGAATCACTTTTATTCATTTTTTAAACATTATTGAAAGATGAATAAAAAGTGATTTGGTTTGGCTAGGCCAGACGGCCTTTCCCTACAGATACCATTTTACATGTACAGCACTGTCTGTATGCCAGCTTATTATCCCAACACAGTGCTATCAAATAGAACTTTCTACAGTGAAAGCAAATTCTGTGTCTGCATTGTCCAAGTGCTATTGCACACATAAAATGTGGCTAATGTGACTGAGGAACTGAATTTGAAGTTTTATCTAATTGTAATTAATTTATATTTAAATTATTACATGTGGCTACAATATTGAACGGCAAAAGTCTAGACTGAAGTCCTTGAAAGCATGGACCATCTCTGTTTTTCTAGATCCTGGCACAGTGCCTGATATACAATAGAAACTCAAAGAGTATTTAACGAATGGTGAAAGAATGAATGAATGTCTCGGCTATTATTGAAGTAATTATGCTAAAAGCTCCCTATATTTTAAAACATATTCTCCTAATCAAATAGAAAAAAAAATGTTAGATAAATATATACTCCATCAATTATTCATTCAATAAATCTTTACTGAGCAGGTCCCTGGTAGAAATTCTAGTGCTGATTTTGCCAACATGTGGCTCTGTGTCCTTGAACAAGTCACTTGACCTCCCTGGACCTCAGTCTCTCCTATAAATTGAGAGTTTTGTGCTGGATTTGTGGCTCCTGAATTCTTATAAGACTCCAAATTGAATTAAAGTGTAAATCTTCTCTCTAAAACTATTTGCATTTAATTCCAAGAGGTTCGTGGTTCCCCTAAAATCTATTTAGGTTAAGACTTTCTATACTAGATGAATCCTGGGATTCCTTCCAATTCCAGTTCCGTACTCTGTGCAATACCCTGGATTTGAGATTTAAATTGTACCATACAAAATTGCTATTTTTATAAAATTAAAATTATTAAGAATCAGCAATTTCATACAATTCATCTAATACAATGTAGGGGGCTATAAAGAAATCCCAGGATTCACATTTATCATTGTTTGAGGACAACCTGCATGTGCAAAAGGAAAAGAACTAACTGGAGCCATGTATGATATACGTCAATTAAAGAGCACAGTCAGGGAGAACTCCAATATTCCAGAGGTTTGTGGGAGGTGGGGGATCAGCATGGGGATCAGAGCTCTCCACAAAGATGGGAATTCAAGCAGACTTTAGAGAGAGTAGGACCCAGAGAGATAGGAGGATAGAGGAAGTGCACTTAGGGTGAGGGTGCAAGCAGTAATGATGAGATAAGAACTAGGGACCAAAGGTATAACATAATCTTTCTCTTAACATGGATGACATTTGCTCTCTCTCCATAGGTTGATCTTTGCAACTATGTCTCCGTCAATGGAGCCACAGCTCACCCCCACATTGAAAGTGACGGCACTGTTTACAACATTGGTAACTGCTTCGGGAAAAATTTTTCAATTGCCTACAATATTGTGAAGATCCCTCCACTACAAGCAGGTCAGTTTACCAATTTGATTCTTCTTAAAACAAGTATCTGTATTGTATGAAAGTTACCAGAAATACGGGATGCCAGATCAAAATGTCAGAATAGCACAATATGCAGTTAAATTACTCTCTGATTTCAGGACAACTGTCCTCACCCCTACCTTACCAATGGCAAAGGGCACATTAGCAGGAAATGACAACTTGAAAATACAGAAAGCAAATGGCCAAGTTCTATTTCTGCAATGTGTGTCAAAGATGTAGTGTATATGCAGATTTGGTTACATAAGATTTGGAGTCAAGTGTAGCAAACATTTATTAGGCATTTATTCATGTGCCAACTGAAATTAAAATTTTATTCAGACATATGCATCTGCATAGTATGATAACTTACACCACATATGAGAATGTACTATTTTGTGTATGTTTAACGTACAAGACTACAAACAAACCTATTAACTCATCCTATATAATAAAGATGTAACATGCAAATGATTGTTACTCCATGAAGTGTGACAACTGACTGTATAATGATTGGATCACAGATCAGCAGGAGGGTGGGACAGCGAGCTACAAGTGGGCAGCAGAAAGCTCCAGGAGGAGGCAGGGCAGCAAGATATGAGGGGGAGGAAGGGGAGCTACAGGAGGGTGGGGCAGCAGGCAGAGAGCTACTGAAGGGCAGCAGTGAGCTACTGGTGAGCTACGGGTGCACTGATTCGTGTGCAGGGCTACTAGTGTTAATATAACAGCTAAAACAATATTAAAAGAGATGAGAGAGTACTCTTTAGAATTTTCCATTCATCTTTCATTCATGGTCAGAAATTTGATAACCATCTTGATGCCAGAATTATTTGAAAATATATGGATTTTTGTTTGGTATTGCTTAGATCAGTGGTTGGCAAACCCATTAGTCAACAGAGCCAAATATCAACAGTACAATGATTGAAATTTATTTTGAGAGCCAAATTTTTTAAACTTAAACCTCTTCTAATGCCACTTCTTCAAAATAGACTCTCCCAGGCCATGGTATTTTATGGAAGAGCCACACTCAAGGTGCCAGAGAGCCACAGTTTGCCGACCATGGGCTAGTAGTTCTAAAAGTATAGTCCCACCTTGGGACCTGTTAGAAATATGAGTCTTGAGTCCCACTCAAACCAACTGAATAATTCTAGGAGTGGGGCCCCCATAACTCTTCTAAGAAGCCCTTTCTAGAATACAGTAAGGGTTTGAAGACTACTGACTTAGTAGTAAGTGAACTTTAATGGGCATAAGAATTACTGCGCTAGGGAATTGACACAATCCGAGATATTGTGCACTCTGTAGGCAGTACTGTGAAAGGCTGTGGCCATGCTAACGTTGTGCCTTAGTCCCCTGACTTAGAACCCACCTCCAGGTGTAAGATGTGACTCCACTGTGCTCTGCCTGCCACAACACTGTGGAAGTGCACTTTCCCAAATCCACTGCTATTTGGGTTTTCCTGAGCAATTACAGCTTCACATGAAATTTTGCTAAGAAATGCCAATGACTAAGAAAATGCACATAAGCTCTGAAAAATCAAGGTCTGAAAATGTATTTCTTTGCTTGCATAAGATGTTCTACCTGCTTTGTATTTGTTGAAAGAAAGAAAGAAAGAAAGAAAGAAAGAAAGAAAGAAAGAAAGAAAGAAAGAAAGAAAGAAAAGAAAAGAAAGGCTGGCTGTTCCAAAGCCTTTTAAAACCACTTTATTTCAGACAAGGAAGATCCAATGAGCAAGTCAGAGGTCGTTGTACAATTCCCCTGCAGTGAACGGTTCAAGCCATCTTACGTCCATAGGTAACTTGAAGGGCTGCTCTGAATCTTCAGGAAAACTTAATTTTAAATATCTGTCTTGCCTATCTTTCATACCAACCCTGATTACATTATCTTGAAGAAACCTAAATTTAAACATAATTTCACATAGGCACTGTCTATTCCAGTAACTGAGCATACTCATGTATACACATTTCTTTGTGGTTTGAGGATATGCCTGTCCCACTCACAGGTCCATTTGTGTTTCTTAACAGTTTTGGCTTGACTCCCAACTACATTGTTTTTGTGGAGACACCAGTCAAAATTAACCTGTTCAAGTTCCTCTCTTCATGGAGTCTTTGGGGAGCCAACTACATGGATTGTTTTGAGTCCAATGAAACCATGGGTGTAAGTCTTACATTTATTTGTTAGGTTTATGATGCTGAAAAAGGTGTGCTTCATAATGCACACTTTTTTTTTCCTTTTTAAGTGCATCAAAATATTTTTCTAATTTTCAAGGTTTGGCTTCATGTCGCTGACAAAAAAAGAAGAAAGTACCTCAATAACAAGTACAGGACCTCCCCTTTTAACCTTTTCCACCACATCAATACCTATGAAGACAATGAGTTTCTGATTGTGGATCTCTGTTGCTGGAAAGGGTAAGAAAGGGCAGTGGATAAATGGTGCATCTCTAGTTGCTCCTGGAAATTAGAGGCCTTCCCCACCCCCTGCCCCCAGAGACGCTCCTTTCAATCATTAACCTTAACCATTAAGTTTCAAGACATCATTGAAAAAAGCTGTAGATAGTTTAGGTAGCCAGAAACACAAAGTGAACATCAAAACCATGGTTAATGATTTAAAACGAATCAAGTCCATGAACCAGACCTGAAAAGATAAGGTTCTGTAGACTGATAAGTGAACTTAAACTCAACTTCACTTAAACATGACAAGATTCCTTAGGGGACCTTGAACTCCACCTATCCAAGGTTTGGGAGAAAGAGGCATGCTTCTTCAAATTAGCCAGATCACTAAGGACAATAGTCCCTAAAGTCACAGGCAGATGGTAATTGAGAAGCAGAACAGAAAGCATCAAAGGCTGCTGTTATTTAAAAATATCCATGAAGCAAGTTTCTTTCCCACCCCCCATCCTGTGTGGGCAGAAAGAAATGGCTTTAATATACCTGGGTCACTAGCAGTATCCAGGTTGGGAAATAAAGAACAGGCTGACTTTTAAATAGATTGAGTGTCTCTCAGAAATTATTTGTAATTATGTGTGCTCATGTTTGACTTCTTATTTTTGCAGGTTTGAATTTGTTTATAATTACTTATATTTAGCCAATCTACGTGAGAACTGGGAAGAGGTGAAGAAAAATGCCAGCAAGGCTCCCCAGCCTGAAGTTAGAAGATATGTACTTCCTTTGAATATTGACAAGGTAACTATCCTCTATGTAGATTTCAGATATAACCAGAATATTACAAAAAAATCCATTCCCTATTTGCTCCTCATCTCCCATCCCCTTCCCTATCCTGAAAATCCTCCACTATTTCCTCTTAATTCATAATATATCACAATCCTTTTCTAAATGTTCCCTCCACTTACTATCTTTGCAAAGATCTGATTCCCAAGGACGCTGTTCTCCTCAGCATCAATTTCCAAGGGAGGTGGTTTCTCCTTCAACCCTTGCTCCATGGGGTCTGAAATTGGGGTGTGGGTCCTCTTTGTTCCACTTTGCTGCTTTCGGACCATTGTTTCCTCTATCTAACCTTAAAATCTCCCTATTTAAAAAATATATATGTTTTTATTGATTTCAGAGAGGAAGAGATAGGGGGAGAGATACAGAAACTATCAATAATGAGAGGGAATCTGCCTCCTGCATGCCCCCTACCAGGGATGAGCCGGGCATGTGCCCTGCTCCTGACTGGGAATCAAACTATCAAACTGTTACCTTCTGGTTCATAGGTCCACACTCAACCACTGAGCAACATTGGCCAGGCTAAAATCTCTCCATTTTTAATTTCATTTTAGCTCATTATATAACTATGTGGTATATATATATATATATATATATATATATATATATATATATATATGCGCTTCTCATTATTGCTGTCATCTACTAACCCACCGCTCTCTCTTCCTTCTGATTGAATGTCACACTTCACAGATCTACTCCTTACTCTCAGGGATTTCAAGATACACATCAGAAGTGAGTCCTCCAACAATCTGGCCTTTCAGTTCCTTGACCTCTTCCACTGATCCTGTCTTCCATTATGTCTCAGTCACTCATTCTTATGGCTTTGACATTGCCATTACCTACGACTTCTGCGTGTTTCATCCATAATTTTAAATTCATGCATCACACCTTCTGACTACCACCTCCTTCAAGATCACTTGCTCTACTGCAATTCTCACCAGGAACTTTCAATCTCCTACCTTCTTATAATACTTCACTCCCTTGAGGACTTATCCTTATGCTAAGTGAAGTAAGCAGTCAGAGAAAGACAAGTGTTCTCATTCAATTAAAATTCCATGGTCAATAATTATAAGCATCCTCTTGTGTAGATCATTATTTCTTGTGTTTCTTATTTTATCAAACTCATTTGTCAGAACCACAACTCTAGTTAAATTAAGCATCCCACCCACTCCATGCTTATGCCTCTGAGGCTGAAATTAAGGGTTGAAAACACACAATCGTGTTTATTGGTTCGTTTTTAAATACATGACCACAAGTCTTACCACTAAATTTCCCAACTTCATTTACTCTCCCACTTTCCTGGTTAAATGTTTCATACCGTACTCCCCTCAAATTTCTAACACCTCCCACCTCCACACTCATATTCAGCTGGTGGCTCTGCTTCCTATTTCACTGAAATGAGTGAAATAAATCAGAAAAGAACGTAGACTTCTGCCACCACGTCTACCCACCCACCAGCATCTGTATTCATACTGAAGTTATCCATCATCTTATCACAAACTAATTGCTCCCATCCTCCCTCACCAACTCAAGGACATCACTCTCCCTCTTTCCTATAGCATCACTCTTCTCCCCTCTTCATTGGATCCCTCATATATCATGCTATGATTTTGCCCTCTTACAAAAATTTCTCTTGATTCCTCTTGTCCCCACCAGCTAGCTCCTCATTTCTCTTTTTTAAACCTTTTAATGTTGCAGGGCACCAGAACTCAGCCTTTTGTTCTACCTTTTATTTGTACATTCACTCCCTTTTTAGCAGCTCAAAATTACTTTTTTAACTTTCCTTTCAACTCAACTTTCCTTTCAACTTATATATGCTACTGCCAATTCCATGTTTCCATTTGGATGTCCAACAGATATAGCAAACATAATAAGATAAAACCTAAATTTCTCCTCTTCCCCACCAAAATATTCACCCCACTTTCAGAAGCCCGTCCTTTTGTGACAACCTTTCATTGTTCAGGCCAAATATGTTGGAGGCATGCTTGACTCCTCTGTTAATTTCATGCCTCTTCCACCCCATCTCCCATATATTAGGAAATCCTCTAGGCTTAACCTTCCATTTCTCACTGACTCCGGTGTTACTAGTCTAGCTTGAATCATTATTTCCTTTTTGACCAGACTACCACAAAACAAACTGGTTTCCGAGTCTACTCTTGCATTCCCCTTCCTTCCAAGCCTCAACAGAACAGCCAATTTTGTCTCAAATGTCACCTTTTCAATGAGGCCCATCCTGACTACCTATTAAAATTACAACTCACCTGCCTTTCACACTTCTGATTCCCCCCTTACTCTGCTCTATTTTTTTCTCCCCATATTTATGACATATTATCCACTTTGTCTATTAATTATATTTATTATCTAGATCCCCAAACTGGAATGTAAGCTTCATGAGGACAGGGACTTAATTTTCTGAAATATCCCGAATGCCTAGAATAGAACCTAGCACAATACATGTACTCAAGTATTTGATACAGGTATTACTAAATGAATATATTCTTAGAAAAGGCTTGTGATATCCATTCTTTTCATAAATATCACATATATTGAGGATTGGGGAGTGAAAAGAAATTGTAGAAAACATCTAGTCTAGTAATTTTCCTATTTTCTTCTTTTTAACAACATAAATGCACAATATTTTTCAAACAAAATAAAAATATGCCCTAACTATAAATGAGATGAACATTATAAATGGTTCCCTAAGAAGTGAAGTCTTTGTTGTTCTGCAGAGAAATACTTGCTTTCCTCCCCCCCCCCCGCCCCAGAAGCCCTTCCTCAGAGGCCCTTTTCTTTGAGAACAGTCTCATTTCACAGTTGAGAAGATCAAAGACCTAAGAGGTCATGTGACTTTCCAATTTACACAGGCCCAAACAGCTTTCTCAGTCATGTTCCTGGGCTCCCCTTATAGAATTTCTGCACCTCCCTACATGTTAACTTAAGAGCTCAGGAGACAAAACTCAGGACGACTCCTTCCATGATTTATGGCTCATTGGTTTTTCTTTCTTGCTTGCTGAGGTTTCTGTTATCCTCTTTCTTAGGCTGACACAGGCAAGAATTTAGTCACACTCCCCAACACCACTGCCTCGGCAATTCTGTGCAGTGACGAGACCATCTGGCTGGAACCTGAGGTTCTCTTTGCAGGGCCTCGCCAAGGTGAGATAATGTAGAAGAACACCTCACATGAGAGAGAACAAATGTTCCATTCAGAGATTAACTGGGTTTTCTTAAGCATGTGCTTTATTTTGTAGCGTTTGAGTTTCCTCAAATCAATTACCAGAAGTATGGTGGGAAACCTTATACTTACACATATGGACTTGGCTTGAACCACTTTGTTCCAGATAGGGTAATGAATCCATCTTACTGGTATTAGAGCAGTACTTTAAGTCACATGCTAGTCAAGTAAAGAATACTGACTGACTGATTGATTTTTTTTTCTTTCTTAATGAACAGCTTTGTAAGTTGAATGTCAAAACTAAAGAAACTTGGGTATGGCAAGAGCCTGATTCCTACCCATCAGAACCCATCTTTGTTTCTCACCCAGATGCCTTGGAGGAAGATGATGGTAATGAAAGCAATGGATGTGTCTGAACATTCTCTTCTTACTGGAGTTCATGTAGTTAGTTCACTAGGAGGGGAATCATAGTAATTTTTTTCTAATGTTCAGAAATGATCCTTAATACTACTGGTAAACTTCTTTGAAAATAAGAGTAATCATGTGGTCAGTTTGCCTTGATTACTAGTGGAAAAAATGCTAAAGTACCATCTGGTGTCCTGATGGGGACACCAATGCTGCTCTAGATGAGGGAGGGGAGGAGGAGGAAAGAACAGCATGGATTCTAGGCCTACATACATTTATAAAAAAGAAAAGAAGTGCTGAGAAGGGAAATTGAGTATTCTAACAGATCAAAGAGAATGAGACTGTGGCTTTATGGCTCTAGTTTTGTTTATTTCTTTTAGTAAGCTGGGGCTAGAAAGAGACCAGATATACAGCCTATAAAATAGCAACTCAACTATAAAGCATCAGTCTTAGTTAACTATTAGTTAGCTAGAATTAAATTATGGAAAACCACAGAGAAATGAAAAAATAAAGAACTGTGGAGCCATTCCATGTGAACTGCAAAAGGTTTGCTCTGTTTTGTTTGAAGGACATAAGTTCCCGGTTATGTCTTGGAAATTATAGAAATAATATATGTTACTGTTGTCAAAGTCTTTCAGTACACATCTTTTGACACAACACTGTTTTTTGCAGTAGGTAGAACAGATGGTACATCTTATATTACAAATAAGCATACAGATCAATTCATTCAATAAAAATTTAATGAACACTTTCTATATTCTAATCATTGTAAAAGGCTATCAGGATATGACAGTAGGCAAGACAAACATGGTCACTCCCTTTCTAAAGTTTATAATCTAGAAATCATGAAGACTTTACGAGTAAAAGACCCATTCAGGGTGAACACATAGTGAGGTGGTGGAAGAATCAAAACAAAATATTATCATTTTCTTTCTTTATTAAAAAATATATTTTTATGGATTTCAGAGAGAGAGAAAGGGAGAGGGAGAAAGGGATAGAAACATCAATGATGAGAGAGAATCATTGATTGGCTGCCTCCTCCGCACCCCCTACCAAGTATTGAGCCTGCAACCAGGGCATGTGCCGTGACTGGGGAATTGAACCAGGATCTCCTGGTTCATAGGTTGATGCTCAACAACTGACCCATACCAGCCAGGCTATCATTTTCTTTTTATATGTCAATTAATACCTCCTATATTACTTCAGTTACATCTAATCTATATCCCTGGGCATTTTTTACAAATTCAACATTATTTTATTTACTTCTGATTAACAGGTGTAGTTCTGAGTGTGGTGGTGAGCCCTGGAATAGGACAAAAGCCCGCTTATCTCCTGATTCTGAATGCCAAGGACTTGAGTGAAGTTGCCAGGGCTGAAGTGGAGATTAACATCCCTGTCACTTTTCATGGACTGTTCAAAAAATCCTAACTACGTTCTAGCAAGATATGTTTCTGATGACAAAACCAAGAAAAATATAGTCAGGTCTGCAATCAAATTCTGTTCAGTTTTAGCCTGCTATATAATTTGGTGTATATATATATATATATATATATATATATATATATATATATATATATTATATACAACATTTGCAGACACACACTATTTGCACTGTTTTCCAGAAAGAACAGAGATGAGCAAGCAATTACTTCTAAAATCAAGTCTATATTTAGAAAATAAGACTTTCTATGTGAGACAGACCATAACTAAAAATCTCTTTTTTATAGTTAGCAATCAAATATAAAATGAACGTGGATTTATTAACCTGTTTTTTATTCCTATTATAAAAATATATTTTAGGCATCTATCTGCTCTAATATACTTTAATATTTAAAAGCCAAAGTGTTCTACATCTGATTGCAGTTCTGCTGAGTCAAGGCAGTATTGTGCAAAAAGGCTTTGTTATTAAATGTCAAACCAAACTCTTTTTCAAACCAGGGACAATGATGTAAGAGTAATCATTGTAATTGCATATATGTTATTGCTAAAAGATTTTCAAGCTTTATGAACTTTAGCATTTCCACTTAGCACAAGCAATTACAACTACTTCTGGTTTTACAATGAGGATACCTATCTTTACTCAACTGAGGGTATGCCACCCAATAATATGTTAGAGATTATCTATTAAAAGCTTATATAACAATAAAGCAATCATATATAGTATTGATTGTAATTTTTTGAAAAACAAAGCACAAAATACAATTTCTGCTTAAAATCAAAGTGTGGATACTGTTTGTCGTCTCTTCTTCTTAATTATATTTAAATACTTTGCAATCACCTGACTGAAGAGAAAATATTAAATGACTAGCATTCACATAGTAATACATTTTAAGCACTTTTGTTATTGTTGCTTTTATTATTATCTTCTGTGCTGCATATTGGGAAAAAATGAGATTAACAAAATATTTTATTCTATATCTTTATTAAGGTATCTATTTTGTGCTCAGGAGTATTACATATCATTGTATTAAGATGATCAGCATTGTGTTTGACTAAATAAAAATAGTTTGAAGAAACAGACTAACCATAGTACTTGATGCATCCATTTGATTTCTTTATTTATGTAAAATGCAAACTCATGTTTTGAATTGCAAATACTCATTTGCTTTTCAAAGAAAATCTAAAACTACAGAAGAGTGGAAATTTTAAAGTAAAAGTCATACAGAAGTCATCTAAGTTCAACTACTATTAAGATATGTATATTTGTCTTTTCTATCATTCCTTCCCCACTTACCCTGTGGATTTTAATGAAATCATTATTTATTTGTGGATAATCCCTAATTAGAAGTAGAAATATCAAGATAGAGAGACAAAAATGCTGAGAATAACATGGAATATGTGACTGCAGATAAACATTAGTCCATTGTTTTTTATCTTTAGGCATGGGACATGAACATGATTCCACAAAGAAAGCTAGTTATCTATTTCTTTTAAAAATGCAGAAAATAAATTACTGAACAAGTACTAAGTTTTAGACTTATTTTAAGAGTCCCAATTTAAGAGAATTCCTAAAATACTTGTTTCCTATCTTTGCCAACCTCTCCTTGCCTACTTTCCATTTATTTTCCATTAGTAGTCTTGTCATTTGGTGTGCCCACCTCACTTCCTGTTGCAGAGTCCCATTCTGAGCACTGTACTCAGAGAACAATACAGTATTAAGAAGAGAGAGAGGCAG
This sequence comes from Pipistrellus kuhlii, assembly GCF_014108245.1. Classification (NCBI taxonomy): domain Eukaryota; kingdom Metazoa; phylum Chordata; class Mammalia; order Chiroptera; family Vespertilionidae; genus Pipistrellus; species Pipistrellus kuhlii. The sequence continues at coordinate 149,242,308 of NW_023425515.1, forward strand.
ATCTGATGAAAACAACATTCCACCAATACCATTATACCAAGATTGACACACTTTATACAGTCATTGCTAAGATTATACCAAGAAGGCTTAAGAGCTGCTTTTCAAGTCCAAGGATGGAATGTGAGATTTAAAAACTTAAAACAAAGGAGATCTGAGTCTGGCAAGAGGAAGTAATTCATATTGAAAAAAAATTCTTATTGAAAAAATTAAGGAACCTATTTTCTAAGAACCAGAGCTACCCATTCGGGGAATCAACAAAGCTGTGTACCATCTATAGACAAATAAATCTGTTTCAAGAAAAGAATTTAATTGTATTAAAACAAATAAAACTGTTAATAAGTACTTATTTTTAAAATAAGTTGATTGGCCCAGCGAGTGTGGCTCAATGGTTTAGTATCTCATAAAATTCAATCTCATTGGGAAAACAATCTCTGACACACAGGAAAAAGGAAAACTTGCATTTATTGAGTGTCCTTTACTTTAACAGAAAAGTGGAAATTACATCTAATATTACACCTATCATGATAATATTTGCACCATTTTGAAAATGAGGAAAAGAAGGCCAAGTTACTTTTCTAGTGAGTAGTAAAACTTAAACTGAAATCTACACCTAATAGTTCCTTCACTTAGATTATGGTTTCTGATAACTTCTGAAATATTCTGACTAAACTTTTATTTCAAATACAACCACGGTCATGCTACTTAGTCATCGAGGATGAGTGCAAACAAAATATTTAACTACTCAGTAACTCTTACTATTAATTAGTAGGCCAAAATGTTTACTGAATAATACTGACCATGGATCAAATTTTTATTATGCAAGTGATTCCATTAATTAGTCCCTACAATATTCTATGAGTAGAGATGATTATCCTCTTTTGTAGGTGAGGAAAATGATAATGTTAAATAATGCCAAGTTTACATGAGAATGGGGATCAGATTCCAAATGACATTTGTATCTGTTGGACATTGTGAATACTACTTTGAGGTAGTTCACAACTTCAGCCTTAGCTTACTACATTTCTTTCCATGACATCTTAAAAAGCTAAGTTTTATTAGTAGTTGTTAAAATGCAAGTATCCTGCAAAAATTAATGTAGAACACAAAATTATATTGGCTGTGTCCAATCTGACTACAAAGTTTAAAAAGTTCTGTAATGTCCAAGGACACTAGACTGTTAGAACAAATATATGTATTATGTCATTTGTATTTAATTATGTAATGAACAGAATGCTAGGTATTTATTTTGGAGTGCCATAAAAAAAAAAGTTACTGAGACACTAAGAGTTTTGTGAAGCAAGAACATTTGAAAATCTCTATGCAAAACTGGGTTTTAACTTAGTAAGTAAAGCTCTAACCTCATAGGACCTAGTCTAGAGTTTTGTGATTTAAGTAACTTCATAAATGTACCTTTTGAGAGCAAATAATTATATTTCAATTATTACATTAAAGTTACATGAAAGAGCTTTACTTAAGAAAAAGAAAAAAATAAGATAAAGGAATCATATCTAATATATTGGTGATTAGTCTGTGAGTATTTCTTATTTGAATACATTCATAATATTATACTAGTTGAATGATAAAATATATTTAAGAGGATAGCAACACAAATATCAAAATTCACTGTTTCTCACGTTCCTTTAACATGGATTTATCCATAGACATATCTCCTTCCAGAAAGTAAGCAAATGGGTACTTTTCGTTTATAAGAGCAACCTTTGCATTGGGCCATAGGAATAAAAATACAATTTCTGATTGATGGGCACAACTGAAAAATTCAGCAATGGTAGGCTGACTCAGTGATCAGCAAGTAGGGCTGTGATACAAGAACAATGGGTGACCTACGACTAGGCATTTATGAAAGCCCTAGTTCCAGTCTAGGCTTATAGAACAATAGCTTTGGGTTACTTATCAATAGAAATCAAACAGCACAGAGAAAATGTTCATTCCCCAGGCAGTTTCTAAGTCTTAGGAGCAGAGCCATGTTCTGTAAGCTGCAAAAAGTATATATTAGATCACAGATCATGATATTAATGTTCTTATAAGTCTTCATGACCTAGTTGTTAAGGCTATTGGGGAAACTGGCTTTTATTGATGTTTATATCTGCTACTACCTATTGATCTTATCTCCCTTCAAAGAAAATTAGGCAGCAGTGTAAAGGAGTCATTCAGAAGCCCTGTGTTCTAGCACTACTTTCCTACTTATAAGCTATGTAACTGGAAGTGAGCCACTCACACAAAATACTCTTCTCTGAAGTTTTCCCATGAAGTCAGCAGAATAATATCTGTCCTATCAGCCCTCTGAGAATGTTGTAAGGCATGTGAGATGACACAAATAAACATCTATAAACACTGTTGGTAACCTGAGAAGGATTCCAATGTAAGGCATTGATTTAAATAATGTGATTATTAGTTTAGAGACCAATAAATGAATCAATTATCAGTGAAGTTTAAAAATAAAAAACACAATATACAAACTAAAGGCAAATACAAAAAAAAAAAAAAAAGGAAGAAAAGTGATTTTTACTCCTATTATTAAAAGCAGCTTTTTGTCATCCACACAGGTTGCTTGGGGGGAAACCATTGTAAATGGACTACAAATCTCTTGATTGCCAAATCTGTTCATAACCAACACACATACACACCCCTCACATTGTTTCCCTAACACAAACTCATTTCACAAAATGTTCATAGGTGTGGTCCCAAAGGGGTTTTGGATAGGAAATTAAAAGTTGAGGGGCCTGGCCGACACCGGTTTGGCTCAGTGGTAGAGCGTTGGTTTGCGGACTGAAAGGTCCTGGGTTCAATTCCGGTCAAGGGCATGTACAGTTGCGGCACATCCCCGGTGGGGGGTGTGCAGGAGGCAGCTGGTAGGGGGTGTGCAGGAGGCAGCTGGTGGTGGGTGTGCAGGAGGCAGCTGGTCGATGTTTCTCTCTCATCGACGTTTCTGGTTCTCTATCTCTCTCCCTTCTTCTCTGTAAAAAATCAATAAAATATACTTTTTAAAAAAAATATTAAAAGTTGAGGTGCCTGTTGGAAAAAGAAAGAAGAACAAACAGGTCCATAGAGTTATATAAAGTTCACACTATTTGCTGTGGTCAAAAATAAAAATTTACTTAATTGCAGGAACAGTGGCCACTAGGAAACACAAATTCCTATAACATGACCAACAATAAAAATGCATTGTGCACCCTTAGAACAAATGGTCCTCCACAGAAGTATTTGTTTAGAAGCCATCATGAAAATGGAAGCTCTCCAATAAACCCAGATCACTCACCAACTGAGAAGAGCTTTTGTTCCATCAACTCTTCCAGTCAGCTAATATTTATTGAGCAACCACTGTATTCCAAGTACTGTCTGGACTAGTAGAACCTTCTGTGAAGATGGAATGTTCTACACTGTATTGTCCAATACTGTAATTACTACCCACATGTGCCTATTGAACGCTTTAAGTGGGGTTAGTGTAACTGAGGAACTGAGTTTTTCATTGGCTTTTTTTATAAGCAAGGCAACCCAATCTCAACAAGCATATTACCTGCTTTCACCAGTATCTCTTCTCTCGACCCCCACCCTTTTTTCTCAAGGATCAACGCACAACCCCAACGCCACTCTCTTTGCTGGAGACTTAATCCTGTTCTTCTGAGTTGTCCACGAAACATGAAAAACAAACAAAGGATAATATAGAGGATGTTAAAGATGGGTGAAGAGAAAAATTAAAAGGGACTCCTCATGCAGGTCTTTCCTAATCTCCTTAAGGGTGCGGAACAGATAGCAATAATATAAATATTAACAGCTAACACTTATTGAGCACTTATCATGTACCAGGATCTATTCTGAGTACATGTATTATATCATCTAATTCTTCCCCAATACCTATTTCATAAATGAGAAACCTGAGGCCCAAAGAGATTATGTGACTTGCCCAAGGTCTCACTTATTATTAGAATTGGAGCTAGGATTTGAACCAAGGCAGTAAGGCTCCGGATCTTTACACTCAACCATCAGCCACACTCTTCTCAGTATTAAGATGCTGCTACTACATTACTAATTCTACTGCTAATTTATTCTGCTAGTACTATTACATCATACTGGTCAAGAGGACAGTTTCTGAGGGCAGATTGTCCATGTGTATAGTCCAGTATCACCACTTACTAGTACTGATCAGCAGGGTTTCTTAACTATTCTGTAAAATTAGGGTGGTTATGGTATCTACTTCATAGGATTATTCTGATTGTTATATAAAGTAATATATGTAAATCATTTAAAACAGGTCCTGGCACAATATAAGAGCTCAAAATATGGTATTTTGTTACTATCTCAGCTTTATTGGGGCAATTCATATAGTCACCTAAAGTTTGTAGTTTATTTTAATAGCTTCTGTTTCAACTGTTTCTGAAAACACTTGATTAAGGAGAACCATTGGTTCCTGATCCAACAGGCTCAGGTGTTACTCCAAAATGATAAAACCAATGAAAGATTTTTTTTTCATTTACTTTTTAATATATTTTATTGATTTTTTTGCCCCCCTCCCTCCCACACATCCCCTCCCTCCCCAGAGTTTTGTGTCAATTGGTTGTACTTACATGCATGTATAAAAGTCCTTCGGTTGATCTATTATCTCCCCCAGATCATACTCCCCTCCCTGCTGTAATTTGACAGTCTACTTGTTGATATACTGTCTCTATATCTATCTTTTGGTTCATCAGTTTATAATGTTCTTTATCATCCACAAATGAGTGAGGTCATGTGGTGTTTCTCTTTCATTGATTGGCTTATTTCACTCAGCATGATGTTCTCCAATTCCATCCAGGTTGCTGCAAATGATGAGAATTCCTTCTTTTTTATGGCAGCATAGTATTCCATTGTGTAGATGTACCATGGTTTTTTGATCCAATCATCTGCTGACGGGCACCTAGGCTGTTTCCAAATTCTGGCTATTGTAGATTGTGCTGCTATGAACATAGGGGTGCATATATCCTTTCTGATTGGTGTTTCTAGTGGGATTACTGGGTCAAATGGGAGTTCCATTTTCAGTTTTTTGAGGAAACTCCACACTGTTCTCCACAGTGGTTGCACTAGTCTGCATTCCCACCAGCAGTGCACAAGGGTTCCTTTTTCTCCGCAACCTCGCCAGCACTTGTCGTTTGTTGACTTGTTGATGTTGGCCATTCTGACAGGTGTGAGATGGTACCGAATTGTTGTTTTGATTTGCTCTCTCGGACAATTAGTGACTTCAAGCATGTTTTCATGTGCCTTTTGGCCTTCCTTCTGTCTTCTTTTGAAAATATTCTATTTAGGTCCATTGCCCATTTTTTAATTGGATTATTCATCTTCCTTTTATTTAGTTGTATAAGCTGTCTGTAGATGTTGGAGATTAAACCTTTATCAGTGGTATCATTTGCAAATATGTTCTCCCACACAGTGGGCTTTCTTGTTGTTTTATTGATGGTTTCTTTTGCTGTAAAAAAGCTTTTTATTTTGAAGTAGTCCCATTTGTTTATTTTCTCTTTAGCTTCCATTGCCCTAGGGGTAGTATCAGTGAAAAAGTTCTTTTGGCATACGTCTGAGATTTTGCTGCCTGTGGATGCTTCTAGTATTTTTATGGTTTCCCGTCTGATGTTTAAGTCCTGTATCCATTTTGAGTTTATTTTTGTGAATGGTGTAAGTTGGTGATCTAGTTTCATTCTTTTGCATGTGTCTGTCCAATTTTCCCAACACCATTTATTGAAGAAACTGTCTTGACTCCATTGTATATTCGTGCCTCCTTTGTCGAATATTAATTGAGCATAGTGATTTGGGTTGATATCTGGGTTCTCGATTCTATTCCATTGATCTATATGTCTGTTCTTGTGCCAGTACCAGGCTGTTTTGAGAACAGTGGCTTTGTAATATAGTTTGAAGTCTGGTATTGAGATCCCTCCTACTTTACTCTTCTTTCTCAGGATTGCTGTGGCTATTCGTGTTCTTTTATTGTTCCAAATGAACTTTTGGAGAGTTCTTTCTAGGACGGTGAAATATGTCATTGGTATATTAATGCGGAGTGCATTGAACATATAGATTGCTTTAGGAAGTATGGACATTTTGATGATGTTGATTCTACCAATCCATGAACATGGTATGTTCTTCCATCTCCTTACATCTTCCTCTATCTCTTTTTTCAGTGTCGTGTAGTTTTCTCCATATAGGTCCTTTACTTGCTTAGTTAAATTTATTCCTAGGTATCTTAATTTTTTTGGTGCAATGGTAAATGGAATTGCTTTTGTAGTCTCTGTTTCTGCAGTTTCACTGTTGGTGTATAGAAATGCCATGGATTTCTTGGCATTAATTTTGTATCCTGCTACATTGCCAAATTTATTTATTAAGTCAATTAGTTTTTTAATGGAGTCTTTTGGGTTTTTTATGTACAATATCATGTCATCTGCAAATAAGGATAACTTTACTTCTTCTTTTCCAATTTGGATGCCTTTTATTTTCTCCTCTTTTCTAATTGCAATGGCTAGTACTTCCAGTACTATGTCAAACAGGAGTGGTGAGAGTGGGCATCCCTGTCTTGTTCCTGTTCTTAGAGGGAATGGTTTTAGTTTTTGCCCATTGAGTATAATGTTGGCTGAGGGTTTATCATATATAGCTTTTATTATGTTGAGGTATGATCCTTGTACTCCCACCTTGTTAAGAGTTTTTATCAGAAAAGGGTGTTGGATTTTATCGAATGCTTTTTCTGCATCAATTGATATGACTATATGATTTTTATCTTTCAATTTGTTAATGTGATGTATCACGTTTATTGATTTGTGGATATTGTACCATCCTTGAATTCCTGGAATAAATCTTACTTGATCGTGGTGTATGATCTTTGTGATGTTCTTCTGGATTCTATTTGCTAGAATTTTGTTGAGGATTTTGGCATCTATCAATATGTTCATGAGGGATATTGGCCTGTAATTCTCTTTCATTGAGTTGTCTTTATCTGGCTTTGGTATTAGGGTGATGCTGGCTTCAAAGAAGGAGTTTGGAAGTGTTCCTTCCTCTTGGATTTTTTGGAATAGTCTGAGGAGGATAGGTGTTAGTTCTTCCTTGAATGTTTGGTAAAACTCTCCTGTGAAGCCATCTGGCCCTGGGCTTTTGTTTGCTGGAAGCTTTTTGATAACTGTTTCAATTTCTTCCCTAGTCACTGGTTTATTGAGATTTTTAGATTCTTCCTGATTGAGTTTTGGAAGTTTGTATTTTTCTAGGAATATGTCCATTTCCTCCAGGTTGTTCAGTTTGCTGGAATAGAGTTGTTCGTAGTATTTTGTAACAATCCGTTGTATTTCGGTGGGGTCTGTTGTTATTTCACCTCTTTCATTTCTGATTTTGTTTATTTGGGTCCTCTCTCTTTGTTTCTTGGTTAGCCTAGCTAGAGGTCCATCTATCTTGTTTATCCTTTCAAAGAACCAGCTCTTGGTTTTGTTGATCTTATGTATTGTTTCTTTGGTCTCTATGTCGTTTATCTGTGCTCTGATTTTTGTTATTTCCTTCCTTCTGTTTACACTGGGCTTTTCTTGATGCTCTTTTTCTAACTCTTTGAGTTGTAGAGTTAGATCATTTGTTACCCTTTTTTTCTAGTTTTTTGCAATAGGCTTGTAAGGATATGAACTTCCCTCTCAAAACTGCTTTTGCTGTGTCCCATAGATTTTGGATTGTTGTGTTTTCATTGTCATTTGTTTCCAGGATGTTTTTAATTTCTTCCTTGATTTCTCTGGTAACCCAGTCCTTGTTTAATAGCATGCTGTTTAGTCTCCATGTGTATGATTTCTTTGGATTATTTTTATTGTAGTTAATTTCCAGTTTTATGCCATTATGGTCTGAGAAAATGCTTGATATGATTTCTATCTTCTTGAATTTGAAGAGACTTTGCCTATGTCCCAAAATGTGGTCTATCTTTGAGAATGTCCCATGTGCATTTGAGAAGAATGTATATTCTGTGGCTTTGGGGTGGAATGTTCTGAAGATGTCAGTTAATTCCATCTGGTCTAGTGAGTCATTTAGGATTGATATTTCTTTGCTGATTTTTTGTTTAGATGATTTGTCGAAGGGTGACAGTGGGGTATTAAAATCTCCTACTATGATTGTATTGCTATTAATCTCTCCCTTAATGTCCTCCAGTAGTTTTTTTATGTATTTGGGTGCTCCCGTATTGGGTGCATATATATTTACCAGGGTTATTTCTTCTTGTTTGATTGCTCCCTTTAGTATTATGAAGTGGCCTTCATTATCTCTTGTTATGTCCTTCACTCTGAGATCTAATTTGTCAGATATGAGTATTGCTACCCCAGCTTTCTTTTCATTTCCATTTGCCTGGAAAACCTTTTTCCATCCCTTCACCCTCAGTCTGTGTGCATCTCTTTTTCTGAGGTGGGTTTCTTGTAGACAACAGATGTATGTGTCTTGTTTTCTTACCCAATCTGTTACCCTATGTATTTTGATTGGAGCATTTAAACCATTTACATTTAATGTTATTAATGATAGGTACTCATTTGATGCCATTTTTATTCTATACCCCTGTGTTTTTTCTTCGCTTCCTATTTCTTTATTTTTACAGTAGACCCTTTAGCATTTCTTGCATTGCTGGTTTCGTGGAGATAAATTCCTTCAGTCTTTTTTTGTCTGTGAAGCTCCTGATTTCCCCTTCAATTTTGATTGATAGTCTTGCTGGGTACAGTATTCTTGGATTCAGACCCTTTCTTTGCATGACTTTGTATATTTCATCCCATTCCCTTCTGGCCTGATAAGTTTCTGCTGAGAAATCAGTTGTTAGTCTGATGGGGGTTCCTTTATATGTAACTTTCTGTCTTTCTCTGGCTGCTTTTAAGATTCTTACTTTGTCATTGGTGTTTGCCAATTTAATTATAATATGTCTTGGTGTCAGTCTTCTGGGATCCATTTTGCTTGGGACTCTGCGAGCATCTTGGATTTGTGTGGGTTTTTTCTTCTCTATCTCAGGAAAGTTTTCTGTCATTATTTCTTGAAATACGTTTTCCATGTCTACCTCGGTTTTCTTTCCTTCCAGAACCCCTATTATTCGAATATTGTTTTGTTTTGCATTGTCCCAAAGCTCCCGTAGGCTCTCCTCCTGCTTTTTAATTTTTTTTTTTTCTAGAAGCTGCTCTAATTGGGTATTTTTTTTTCCATCTTGTCTTCTAGCTCACTGATGCGATCCTCTGCTTCTTCTAGTCTGCTCTTGATGCTTTCTATTGAGTTCTTCATAGTAGCGATGTCATTTTTCATTTCATCTTGAGTCATCTTCATTTCCTCTTGTTTTTTTTTTTTTTTTTTCATTTCCTCTTGGGTCTTACTCATATTGTCAAATTTGTCTTCCATTCTTTTTAGCAGGGGTCTTCAAACTACGGCCCGCGGGCCACATGCGGCCCGCAGAGGAGTCTGATCTGGCCCGCCAGGTTTTTTGGGCAGTGAGCGCAGCCGAGGTGTTACAGTAGGAATTAGTAGTTCATATAGTCTGGCCCTCCAGCTCTCTGAGGGACCGTGATCTGGCCCCCGCTTTAAAAAGTTTGAGGACCCCTGCTTTTTAGCCATCTTAAGATCGTTACTCTGAATTCTTGCTCAGATAGGTTGCTTGCCTCTAACTCGTTTACTTCCTTTTCTGGTGATGCCTGCTTTTCTTTCATTTGTGGGCTGTTTCTTTGTCTCCCCATGGTCTCTCTTCAGGATGTCTCTCTCCTGTGTTGATTTATCTCTCCTGCGTTGATTTAAAGGCACAAAATACAACACAACCAGGTACAATACACAAGGCACAAAACAGAAATGTGTTTGCAATATTAATAACTTCCAATAAAGGTAACCACTAGGGAAAGGCAAATTAGGGAATAGGGGAGAAAGAGGAAGAGTAAAAAGAGAGGAGGGAGGGAGCAAAAGAAAAAGATAGGAAAAAGAGTGTCAAAATGAATTTGGGAAACAGGGAGGAGAGAGAGAGAGAGAGAGAGAGAGAGAGAGAGAGAGAGAGAGAGAGAGAGAGAGAGGGAGAAGGGGAACAAACTATATATAGGGGGAGAGAATTTCAATTGAACAACCACTAACCCCAACAAATGGTGTCAGCAGTACCTGGAGAATAATACAATCTACAACATCCCCTAATTTCCAACACAGTAAGGGAAAACAGAAGTAATAAAATAACAACTAACAAAAACCAATCAAATAAGAAAATACTGAGCACCAGCAACAACAAAAGATTAAGCAAAATATTCTCACTTAAAAAGCATAAAAATATAATATAATCATCATTCCCCCAAGCAGCATTGAAAGAACCGTGAGGAAAACAATTTTTTTTTTTTTTTTTTTTTTTTTTTTTTTTTGCTAGTTAATATAGCTCAGAGAGGGGTCTGTATGCACTTGGCACTAGGAATGGGAGATAAGATATATAAGTAGGGTAAAAATTTTAGCAGGGGGGATACAGAGAGAGTAAAGAAATCTAAAGCAGGAAAGGGTTAAGATAAACAGGATAACAAAAAAGGGGGAGGGGTAGAAAGAGAATGATGGTGTAAAGGTTGTGTTGAGTTAGGGTTAAACAATGTTAAAGGAGAAATGAAAATAAAATGAAGAACGCTAATTCCAATTGTAAAATAAAGAGAAAATAAAATGGCACTTAAAAAAATTAAAATAGCAGTGTTAAAAATGCTTATTGAGCCTAAAAATGTAATAATTAAAAAGTTAAAATCTAGTGAGGAAAAAAGGAAAAAAAATTGTTTCTTAAGTAAAAGATGCAAAAAATGAAGAAAAAAAATTAGAAAAAAAAAAATGTCCAGTTGTGAAGGCCATTCACTTCTGTTATTCTATTTGACATGCCTGTTTCTTAGTCCAGCCCGTATTGCAGTTCCCTGTGTTCTACTGCACCTCAGTGGCGATTCCTTAGTTTCTTGGTTTTTGATCAAATAAAACTAATAATAAACACAGTCAGATTGTACTCCAGACCCTAGGTGGCAGTGTATGTGGATTGATGTCCCTTCTTTTTGGTTGCTTTAGCTTTCTTTTTCTGTGGCCCTCAATACCAGTTTTTTTTATTTTATTTGTTTATTTTTATTTATTTATTTATTTATTTATTTATTTATTTTTTGCCTCGGAGCTGAATCCTGGGTGATTTCTCCCTGCTCTGCTTCTCAGTTTCCAGAAAAGCAGATTCCACCTGCTGTCTCTTAGGGTCAGCCAATCTGGGTGATCTCTCCTTTGTAATCAGAAGCAAAGTGTTGCAGGGGAACCAGCCCAGGTGCGTGATGGGCGAGTCTGTGCGCACTTACAAACAGACTGCTTTCCAACTCCTATGTTCTCCCTCCGTGTGGGATCAGAATGGGTTGCTCCCTAGAGAACCCCACTAGTAGCAACCTTGGGGACCCCCATCCACTCTCTCGAATCACGCCAGCCCCAACAGTGGGGGGCTTCTGTGGACGCAGATTTCCGGGGTCCCAGCACGCGCTTTTTTTTTTCTCTGCCGCCCCAGTGGCTGCCTCTGTTGTGGGTGCTGCAGCTGCTGCTGCTTTCACTTTCGTTTTCGCGACACAGACACCCCGCGCTGTCCCTGCAAAATCCAATCTTTCTGTGGAATCCGCCTGTCCACTCAGGTCGGACTGCCCTGATTCTTAACAATCTGTTCCGCGTCCCTTGGCGTTTTAAAAGAGTCCCGCTTCTGGGGAAGATTACACCAGACCCAGACCCGGCACTGGGTCTCCCCAGGCAGGATATTCGCTGCAGCCAAGCCTTCTTTCGGCGCCGCTGGGCGGGGGGCGCAGTGGCTGCAGTTGCTGCCGGCGGAGCAGGGCCCGGATCCCTCACGCTATCCCCGCAAACTCTGACCTTTCCATGGATGATTGAAGATCTCCCTTGAATCCACACGTTTGCGCCAATTGGGGTGTCTCAGCTGCTCGATGGTCTCCTCTGCGGTGGTTTTTCCAGGCCTCCTGTTCCAGTCTTACCAGCATAAGGAGATCAGGCTCACAAGCTGGGAACTGTGGCGAAACAGGGACAAGCCGCCATCTTTTTTGTATCCCTCCCAATAAAAGATTTAATAAGAACACTGGATTTAGTAAGCTAGTTGTTGTCACACATCTCTAGAAACTCAAAATTCGCTGAAACCAGTTTGGCTCAGCGGACAGAGCATCGGCCTGCAGACTAAAAGGTCCTGGGTTCGATTCTGTACCTTGATTGAGGGCACATCCCCAGTAGGGGGTATGCAAGAGGCAGCTGATCTATGATTCTTTCTCATCTATGTTTCTAACTCTCTATCCCTCTCTCTTTCTCTCTGTAAAAAAAAAAAAACATCAATTATATATATATATATATATATATATATATATATATATATACACTCAAAATTCATGACGTGCCCAACACATGTAATCATACCCAGCAGATATTCATTAAATATCTGTGATGATACATGATACAGTATAATTTTCTTTTTAATTACCATGAAAAATTTTAACTCATGCACTAAACAATGAGCCTTCCCCAGAGAAATTAATTTGCCTGGCATAGGCAAAGTATTTTAAAGCAAATAGCAGAGCATTCAGTTCAGTCTACACTTCACTTTGAGCTGCTGAAGATTTGGATACTGAAACAAATTTATCTCTGCAGCACCCTCTCAGCCACTGGGAATGGGATTAATATTCATATTACATCCTTCTCTATAGTTGGTACTCAATGATTATTTGCTGAATAAATTAGTAAATGAATGAGGAGCTTAAAAACAGATTGTATCTAGATATTTATTCATTTATTCATTCAATAAATATGTGCTAGTCAATCTAAAAGATACAAATCTTGGTAAAACATTAACCTAATGGCCAGTCCATTTGCTTTCTTGTTTTATCAAACAATAGCAATTCTTTGCCTGCCAAAAGTTTTGGCACCTACATAAGCACTAATCATAATAGCAATCATTTTTCATCATGTGCCAGACCATTCACATGAACAGTTGGTTAAATTCTTACAATAACCTTATGAAATAGATTGCTATCATTGTACTCATTTTATTGATAAAGAAACAGGCATGGAGAGTAAATAACTTGCTGAAGGTCACATGGTTACAAGAAGTTGAAAGGGGATCCAAAGTCAGGATCCACTGAACTCCAGAGGCTATTTTATGATCACCATGGCTTTTCTGTTTCAAAATAATTCATCCATGCTTGAAAGCCCTTTCAGAACTTCTATAATTCATAGATCTCTTTCTTGACATTAATTATTTCTCTACTTCCATAAGATTGTGGGGCTTCGCAGTCTCAGATCCTCAAAACTTTCTAACATTTTCTTTTGTCCGGGTATTTAAAATGTACTAACCGAGTTTGAAGACAAAAATCACATTTCCACAGGAGTCATCAAATTTCCTGAAGTTATAATGAGCTTGAAAATGCATCTGACTTATAATTCACGTTAGTCTCCAGTTGATTAGTCAAGAATAAAAATTTATTTATATCATGTCTTTATAAAAAGGATAATTATTCTCTATTGCTAAATGCTAACTTCTGTTGCCACATTTTATAATTCATCTAAATACTTGGCATAAATGCATCACAATTTTTAGTGGAAATGACTGCAATCCATTTAGAAACAAATTTACTTTTTTTCTCTCTTATCAACTTAACATCTAGATGAGACGCAAAATCTTGAGGAAATTGTCCACTTAGCTTTTTTCTGGGCTACATAAAGGATCATCATATTCCACAGGTTGATATCCATCATTTAATGTGAGAAAAATGTTTTTTACCTGGCTGTAGGCTTCCTCTTCAGTAGACACAAAATAGTCAACACTAAGACGACTCTAACTAGAAACAAATTAGAGTCTGAGCACAAAAAAAATAAAATTCAAAACATCAGATTACAGATGAAAATCTAAGTCCATATATTATCAAGTAATTTTATTCTTACATACCTATTGCATATTTTGTACATATTTTCCATCAAGAAAACAATTCTACCTGGACTGACCTTTCCTTAAACAATTGGACTATTTTTCTCTAATATGACTTATAAAATTGATTGAAGTTCATTTTGCTGCTGGCAGTTAGGAAGGTTAGAATCAGGTTTGTGTCTCAGTGATTGGAACTATATCAATATACTGTTGTATGTGTCTTTTATAGCCTCATTGCTGATTCTTTTTTATGCCCTTACCCTAACTCTACTGTCGTACTTTTCATTTACTTTTAATTTTTATTACTCTTTGTACTTTGAAATACTTAATAATTCCTCTTCAATGCACTCACAAACATTTCACACTATGTTAAAATGATCTGTGTTTCATCTATAAGACTGCATACATTTATTCACTCATTTAAAAAAAGTTTAGATCTATAACTAGATAGGTATTCATTCAACATAT